>NC_046620.1:16382638-17796942 GCF_900324465.2 Anabas testudineus
CATTAAAACAAACACTACATTCACTTCGTATCTTTTGTCGTTACTCGACCTCTGTTCGTGTTTGGACCGTAATAGTGAGGAAAAACAACAGAGATAAAACGGGTGTTTATTTTATGGCTCAGGCTACAAAAAGAACAGAGAGTGCTAATCACCTTTACTTCCTGGTTTGACGCCAGGTGAGAGGGTCTGCAGGCCTCCTTCATCCTCAGGCCGCCTGCTGGGTGGTGGTAGTGAGAGGACATAACTGTATGTCCTGTTCCGTGTGCTGCACCAGCTGGGCAACGTTCAAGTGTGTTATGTAATCACTACAAGCTCCTTGTGTGAGACTCGCAGTAGAACCTGCGTGTCTGCGGACAGACAGATCTCACACCACGCTGCTTGATCTCAGCCAACACATCATCACTGTGAATGCTGTTGAGCATTCACAGTATTGTTATCGTAATCTTTATTATTATTATTCTTCCGTACGTTTTTTGGCACTTAACTAGTCCCGCATACTTTGTGCTATAGAAACCGTTCAGGTATCAAAATGTTCAGCTTTTTAAGGAGAAGTGTGCTTCCATTCAGAATTTTTATAACTTTTATACTTTTTAAAATATTTAACTTTTAATAACTATTTTTTATAATGGATTCCTATGGGGGAGTCTCTTCAGCAACTCTTCAACTTCTTCTTCTTTCAGCTTTAACTACTTCAGCATACTTTCAGCTACAGAAATCATTCAGGTATCAAAATGTTCAGCTATTTCTGCTCTTTTAATCTTCCATTCAGTTTTTTAATATCTTTTATAGTTTTTTCATAATTACAGTTTTTGTGACTTGATGTTTTTGGCTGATTTTGGACTTTATAATGGGAGTGAATGATGGAACGTTGGTGCAGCTAGAGTGGATGACGTCACAGCTTAGAGTGGAGAGGCCGATTTTTGTGAACCGAAATCTTTCTCAATAAACTGTCAGCACGGCCGCAATTTTCACTCTATCGGAATAATTTCTTCACAGAAACGTAGGTAAACTTGTCCTGATTCTGATAAGCTATTTATCTAAGCTCACACGCAAATCGTTTTTTCTCTGTGAGCCTCAGAGTGACGGGAGTCCCCCTCCGCTCTCCCATTAGCGCCAATGTTAAATTCGGTCTGAGATTCTGTCCGACAAGCTGAAGGATCCACTTGGATCTCTCGCTCCTGTGACCACAATTTTCAGTCCTCAAACATAAAATTCACACTAGTGGTTCATTAAAGTCTTGGCTCTCACGTGGTTCGCTTATTTTGACGATACCTATCGTAGTTTGGCTGTAAAAAGCCTGTTTGTAAGGGCTCCAAATCAGTTTTCACCTTAGTAAAAATCTTGGCGGTTGAAGTTTCCCGCCTCTCCACTACAGTCTCCGTGGCAACGGCTGTGTCGGGTCACGTGATCAGGGCTGTTTATAAATCAGCGTCAGACACTTGTACAGGCTCGTGTGTAGTTAGCCTGTTTATGCTAGCGGCTCTTTGCTAACCTGCTTCAGTTTCTTCTACTTTCAGCTCTTTTTAACAAAAACTGTAACTATTCTTTTAACTTTTTAACTATTTTAGATAAATTCAGCTATGTTTTATAACTTTAGCAAATTTATTTCAGCTTTTTTAACAAAACATTTAACTTTAACTTTAACTGTTTAGACAAATTCAGCTATGTTTTATCAACTTTAGCAAATTTATTTCAGCTTTTTTAACAAAACATTTAACTTTAACTTTAACTGTTTAGACAAATTCAGCTATGTTTTATCAACTTTAGCAAATTTATTTCAGCTTTTTTAACAAAACATTTAACTTTAACTGTTTAGATAAATTCAGCTATGTTTTATCAACTTTAGCAAATCGTTTTCAGCTTTTTTAAGTTAACATTCAGCTGTTTTATCTTCTTCTTCATATGTTTATCTCTGTTAAAACACTTCCTGTTTCTCTTCATCAACTTTCAGCAGTTCTTCATGAATCGATTCAGCGTTTCAGCATTCACAGTGCATTTTCTTCAGGAAATGCTTTATCTAGTTTGAAGATCATCTTTTTTTTTTTTTTTTTCCACCAAGTCACTCGTTAGAAGCAGCACTTGACAGGTGCTGCGTTTAAGTCAGATGGTTATTTCCTATAATCACCATCGCTTCTTTTTCCCTCCCCAAGTTTTCCCAAACATTCTGTGGACAGAAACATACAGGCGGCAGTAAGGCCCTGGTTTTCTGCTTGTTTCAGTAAAAGTGCAAACTGAGGGTCAAGTTTAATTGGCTTTGACTACCATCTAGTGGACATTTGACAAAAACAGTTGTTGTAGAGTAATTTTCAATACTGATCAAAATCAATCACAGGCCAAGATTAGGAGGACATGAATAAATCAGTGAATTTTCTGCACCTCATTTGTTTTAGATTTTTGACAGTTACAGTTTTTGCATAGGTTGGAGCAGTTCCCTCATTTTGCTTATTTTAAACAGCTGTAAAAAGTTCAATCAATTAAATTTCATTACATCCGAATCATTCCAATACCACTAGCACAGGAGTGTACCATCCAGGAATTTGGCTTAGGGTAGACTACGATTTTAGAGCTTCTCATATTCTTTAGTATTCCTGCTTTTGCCTCAGTGAATAGCTATTTTACTTTGGTCATTTAACTTAACAAAATCAGTAATAAGTAGGTGAAGCAGGGTTAGAAACTAGAACCCTTTGTAAACCACAACCAACTTCAGACCACATTCAGCACCCTGCACACAACTCAAAACATTGTTTTAACAGCCACAGGTGCAGCTGATAAAATCATTGCACTGGAGCTAAGAGAATAATAAAAAAAAAAAAACTAAATAATATACACTTCCTGTCAAATAGATGTAATTATTTGTTCAGATCAAGTGTCAACATTTTCAGCCTATAGTGTTTATTGAGCAGTGGAACCATCTCTGAACTGTAACATGTTCTGCTACTTGGACAAATAAGAGAAGACGCAGATAAACAATTGAGCAGGAATTTTATTTTGTGAACTGTTCACTTCTTTGCTGCCTCCTTCTGGAGCTTCTTCACCTCATGCTTGATGATCTTGTTCCTCTGTAGAAATACAACAAATAAGTGCATTCATTAAAAATAAATAAATAAATAAATAAAAATACTAAACTGCTGTAGATTCACAAACTTTACTTATTTAACTAATGGACCGTCTCAAAGTGCCATTAGGTGTTAAATCAAGCTGCAGCTGGGAGAATTAACAATCACTTCATTTGTTTCCTAACTGCTTGTTCACTAGCACATTTAAATCAAACTGGTTTATCATAGCTGCAGCTGTGTAGTCATCCATCTGTGAAAAAGCTCTGACATTTGTTATTTAACACAGTACCAAATCATGACACATGTATTAACATTAAAATCTAATCACTTGTACATGTTGGATATACGACTGCTAAAGCTGATAAACAGTTCTGTAGAATATAGCCTCAATGATTCAATTGTTAATATAGAGGATCAAACATGTCAACAGGGTAAACGCGATGAATGTACGAGCTATTTACATACATTCAAAATCTAATTATTAAGAAAAAAACCTGTATTACATAGTTACATACAAAGTTCATTAACAGCTTTTGTTGTTGTTTATATTTTCACATTTCCTGTAAGTGTGCTGATCTTCTTCCTTTGTTTTATGAGGAGAGTTTTCCCACCTCTGTCTGAACAGCCAGGACCATGCTTTAGATATTTACCTGGCTGGTTTTGCATTTATTTGAGTTTCTGTTTCACTTACCATCCTCTTGGCCTTCATCACCTTGTAGCGGTCAAAGTCAGACATTTTGGCCCTCTGCAACGAGAACCAAGAAGATAAACATTTTTTTATTTGTTGGACTTCATAAACAAAGTGCTAATTGTTTTACTGCCACACACTGTGCAGTATTTTAGATTTAATGGCACAGTGAGGCTTTATTGTTCAGCTCAGCTTTGCCTAAAAAAACCAAACACTACACCAGATGTCGCTGCAATTGCTTTGTTCAAAGCCACAAAACTAAATCCCTTTTGGCACAAACTGGGAAAAAAAAGCTTATAAGTATCCTCTGCCCTTCACTAGTGACCATGACTTCTGTGTCTCACATTTTTAAACAAATATATATGTTCACATTAGCACGCAAACACCACTTAAAGTTCATACAGGTAGTGATACAATCATTAACTGGTCATTTTACAGTGGCAGGTATCATGCCAAATGTGACGATGCTAAACAGCTGTAATAGTTTAAACAAATGTGTGTGCTTGTTTCAGTCAAATAGGGAAACATACAAACTATATAATATAACCATATTATTTCAGGATAACTGAACTCTCATGAAGACCAGTTGTTGCTAATTCATTCTACAAGAAAAATGTGAATGTGTCCTATAATTAGTTCAGGGTACATGGGCTGCTGCCACTAAATTGATTGCCACCTCTGCAAACATCATTAACATGCTGAAAATTTTCATCTTAACACTTATAGCAAAAAACTACAGCACTTGACATTAATCACACAATAGCCCATCAGGTCAGGTTCAGCCCAGAAAGTAACAGTGATTGATCAGCCTCACACATCCAATACTTGCTTAATGTCATATTGCAAAACAAATGGCAACTTTGAAAGACAAAATAAATAAAACATGTTTTTTCCTTAGTTGGGAATCATTTGGAGTCAACAGCTTATTTACAATTTGCTAATAATGTGTGAAATATAATCATGTCTGATGGCTGAAAATGCAAACACAGACACACAGACATTATGGTGACATACACCAATCACTGGATTGTATTAGTTTGCCGGTCACAGTATACAACCATGAAACTATTCAAACTGCCTTACAATACCTCACGTGGCTAATGATCTGAAACGTCGTCTTTACCTTCTCTTTTGCCTCGATCTTCTTGGCCCAGCTGCTTTGTGACCACTTCTCGTTGACTTGGGTCTTCTCCCAGGCTTCCTTTACAATCTTCTCGCGTGCGCTGTTAAAACATTACATACAGTAAGTACTAATGATACAATAAGAAAAATAAATAAATAATAAATAAATGTTGATGTTGAACTCTGTTCTCGGGTAGTCATAAGGTGACCACCAGTGTTAATTTTTTCAGTGAAAACTAGGAAGAAAAATATCTGCCAACAATGATATTTGAAAGGGCATACAACTGTCTAATACAAAGCCTGGTTCAACAACCTGCAGCAGTTGTAGAATAAAACTGTAGCTCCTAATTAGTAAAACCATCATCAATTTGATCTAATGTCTAACCACTCATCTGATTTTACTACTTCCTGGAACATGCAGGTTTGTGAACACAATTCACCGGAGAATTTAAAAAAAAAAAAAACTGAAACTATTAAGTTGAAGCAAGACTTTAACATTTAGTGCTGTGGATTTAATGCTACATGGCACATTAGAAATACACAGGGTTCATTAGTGTTGGTAGCTGACCATCCTCCTCTCAATGCTAGCCAAAAAAAACTAATAAATAAAAAAGCACAGCATTCATGTTATGTGATTATTTAGCCTCTTCTCTCAGGCTATACACAATGAATGGCATTTTTATATAAATGTGATGGAATCCAGTTCCTGGACCATTTTTGCTCTATAGTGCAGAAGAAGATAGAACTTTCCCCAATACCCCCCCCCTCCCAATACTTCTAATAGATGACAATATTGTATAAACAGAAATAAGGAAAACTTAATTAAACCAGGTTCCAAAGTCAACACTGGTGATCACTGGTCAACTAGTTAGTTTTTAATACAAGTACTACTACCTTCAGATAATCGCAGTGGATAAACAAGAACAGACAACCTTTTGACACTAAATAACTGCAGCCAGTTGGTAGAAAAAAATATACAAAACATAAAACATATACATGTATAGCAACATTGTTGTTGCTATACATCAGGGCAGAAATGGGCATAAGCAGGCAAATACACATTGTGATGCCTTTTAAAAGGACATGTATTCCAAGGTGATGGTCTACAGTGGTTGTCATGGGTTACCTGCACACTCAGTTTTGTTTGGCTAAAATGTTGCCTAAATCGTTCAAATCTGATTGGAAAGGAAAGATATGAGGAAGGAGAAGAAAAAGACAAGATCCTACTGGCAAAAACAAAATACGATCAAACTATCAACACCGACCCACTTGACGTAGCATGTGGATCTATGCTCTACCGCAGCCATTTCATATGTGAACTAAATTTACAATTTCAAAATTATAAATCCCTAAGCTGATGAACAGCCTTTAAGTGGCTTGGGGAATTATCTGATCATTTACAAGCTAGTGACCAGCAAACTGCTTCAGAAAGGCAGCACGATCACAAAAGAGGGATTGTAAATAGAAATTCCTCACTGTGAAATGTCAACTTCACTTTCTCAATGCAGACCTGGTGCAGATCTGACAAGTGTTCCCACTTACCCATGTGGTACTTTGATGACATAGTCTGTGAGCTGCATGCACTTGAAGGGCATGGATTGCCTCTTTACTCCTGAGCAGGGACCATCAACAAGTGCCTGGAAACAATAGAAAATACAGTCAATATTAAACGTTAAAAAGTTACCAAAGAAAAACACTGTCATAATTAAAACCACTCTCCAGCTGAGGGCTCACCCTGTTTTGGTCGATGACATCTACAATGGCCACCAGCTTGCCAGCATGGGGTCCGAAAGAGATGTAGGCAACACGGCCGATCTCAACGAAGCGTTTGAACACCTGAGACAGACAACAAAACAGCACGTTATAAATGACTTGCGTTAAACAGGAGGTTGACTGAATTACCCCCAGTCCAAGCAATCTAAATTTTTAACTTTAGATTGAAGACTGGTCGACTTGCGCAATAACTGCTTAGTTTCTGCAGTGCATAGTAAAGCTACAGCTGATAGCTACCGGGTTTCGACTAGCTAAAAATCACCTAGCTGCTAACGACGCGTGAGCCGTCCACACAATAACCATAACGTTATTTAAACGGATTGTAACAGCAGTCATAAACCGTATTCACATTTTAACTTAACGATGCCTTGTGTGCAAGGTGTACTGCTTTAGCTTCAGCGGGGTTTGGGCCGCTCAGCCTGATTGACCACGTTGTGGAACATGCAGTAACACACATAGCGATAAAACATCACATAAACGCAGAAAACCATAACAAATACCTCATAAATATGTGTATAAGTGTGTTAGTAATGTACACGACTCTTTTTGGCCCAGTACAATTTCATATAGAAAAGGAATTTCGACTTTGAAATGGTATAACTCTCATGGCGAACTCACCATGATGGCAGTCCGGGAGCAGAAAGGACGTCAGAGCTTCCGGCTGGCGCACATACAGCTTCCGCTTATTCACCACACATGCGCAGTGGGCATTTAACTTTTATAAGCACATTGCTATCTTAATAAAGTCTCTCGGTGATAAATTTCAAATTTTAAATATCATCCATTAAAAAGTATTTAGAAGGTATCGAAAAAAAATTAACGTAATATGATGAGAAATATATGGGAAACGTCCCTTTCGCATGTTGCCTTCAGAGACATTGTGAAATGTCGGAATTGATTAAACTCAAATTGAGAAATAAACTTCTCAACGTGTGTGTGTGGTAGACACAGCTACGTGGTTACAATTTCATGGCACAAGGAATTCCCTAAATGATTTTTGTTTGTTGGTTGTTACTTTCGCCTTCATAATCAGTTAATCAAAACATACAGAAAAACTAATGCGCAGCTTCTGTTTATTGCCCAACACTCCTCACTGTAATCTGAGGGAAATCGAGGCCAACGCCTGAAAAAACCCAGTGTTCATAAATGCAACACTTGTGTGTGTAGCTGCTACAACAGCGTCTGTAAACCCGTCAGTGCTGCGGACGTCGTTTCCTCGGAGAGGAGAGCAGGTACCATCGGTCTTCGCCTGTCTGGTAAATACTGCGGAGTTGGTGACTCTGAATTCTTACGACTTTGGATTGAAATATTTTCAGATCTTATGAATACATTTGGTTTGGTTTTGGTTCATCCAAATAACGAAAATGAAATGCAGCGGGTTCCTGTTGAACCCCTGCAGCTTGGAAGTGTTAACACAGCGCAGTTACACAGTTACGCAGTTACTCTAGATTCAAAGTACGTAGGAAGTGCATTTCCAGGCAATATAGAAGTCAAGGTATTATATACTGAATTCCTGGTATCACAAATACTTGTCAGTGACTATTTATATTTCGTGAACTCATTTAAAAGACACTGAAATCATATTTAATACAATTTAAGATAAATTAAAGCTGATATAATTTCACACAGGTCGTTCCGCTGTCTGCGAGGACTTTGGCTACAGTGTGATATCTAATTCTAAACAGGTGCAACTTTTATTTCAATCACCATTTAGAGGAAAGTTGTTTTTCTTCCTCATTTAAATAAAAAAATGTCTCTGATTTAAAGACTTGCTGCCAGTTTTTCACAGCCACAATACAAATTCTGCACACTTCAGAACATTGGGGTTAAGATTTGGAGTATTGATCCATTACTGCTTTTTGCTATTTTTACAAACTTTGTTTTGTAGGTGAATGACAGTCACAATGGTGGATGTTTCACAGCATTCGTCTCGGTAAGAACCAGCCGACTGTTCTATTTGCGAAGTTCAATTGAGCAATGACCGACTGTACAACAGAATCCCTTAAAAGAAGCGTGTGTTAATACACATTTCTTTCCAAGTATCTCATTATTTAGGCATATGTAAAAAGGTGAAATAGTCAGTACTGATGTAAACTTATAATCTGAGACAGAATAGTCACTCAAATGTGGTATCTGTCTTCTTTTAAATTGAATATGCTGAAGCACAGAGCTCGAAGAACAAACTATAGTAACCATAGGTCTTTTTTCTTTGTTTCTGTAAGTTCTGTGATGTTTGATGTCTTTTCTACTCTTCAGGGGCCCATGTCAGCAATTCAATGTGTCTCTTTTCCAACTGTGCAGTGAAGAAACTGGTAGACACACACACATCTTTACCTCACATCATAAAAACATTGCTGTAATAAGTATTTTTGAACTTCAGCCAAACTCTTGTTGTCTGACGTGTTTTGCAGATGAAGGTTACATGGAATGGGTGTCAAAGTTTGTGTCCACAAACAAGGGTGAGAGTTTCACCTTGAAGAAACCAGCTGGTGCCAGATTGACAATAGGAGACCTGCATGACACCATTTACAGAGGGAAAGATGATGAGTTGTATGAGTGGGAACAGTTCTACCTTCCAGAGACAGTGAAGATGCAGGTTGTAGGCGTAGTTGAAAACACCTTGTGTCTGTGTGACCAGCTAGTTCTGATGACATGTAAAGACAGAAAGGTGTATGCTTATGACGGAGAGAAGCTGCATGAGGTGGCGCAAAGCCTGGACCAGCTATGTTACAAGAATATAGTGTATCCTTCGCAAATTACCTATTACAAGGGAGAGGCCTTCAAAGATATGGTAAGAACTGACAAGCAGGACTTGGGGAAAAACAGTCAACAGTTGAGCACAGACAGTTGTAGTTTAACATCATCTATTTTGTGTAGACTGAGAAAGACTGGGAAGAAGTGAGGAGGGGCAATGTGGGTAAGAGGCTGGACGAAGAGCATCGTAAACTAGTGACCGAAAACAAGTCTGAAATCTTGGAGAATCTCAAACTCATCAGAGGAAATAGGTGGGTATATTTATCTTTAAAGCATAGTTGAAATTAAGGTCATAATTCTGAAAGAAATCTTTTCTTTGTAAAGCCCACCCTGATCTGAAACTTAGTGAACCTTCATGCAAGATTCAGTTTTTACATTTGTGTACGGGTTTCTGTTCTTGATACACTTACTGTTACAGCTCTAAATGTAGACTATACTTACATTCAGCTGGTTAAATCGGCCAGTTATTAATTTTCTCATGTGCTCTTCAACAAATCTGTGAGCCTTTGTGTGAAAGAGTAAATAACAAATATCCAATCATATATCACAATGCTATGTTTATATTTATTAAAATAATTTTCCTGGTGCTCAGCCACATTATTTCTGTGTCACATATTTATTTTAAATTGATGTTAATTTGTCTCCTCTCTGTACGTCTGTCTTATTGTCCTCTCACCAGGAGTCTTTGAGTTATACGTCCTGGTTTATGTTGGTGTGGCCGAGACTGTAAGAAAATGTCAACAGGTTACCTGTATTTCAGTGTATTTCTACGCTGATGTATTTTTTGATGTTGTATTTCACTAATAAAATGTGTATTCAATCAAATAATGATTAAACATGCCAAATTATTTTTCGATGGACTTAGGTTTCATACAGATGGTTGAAGGACATGTTGAAGGAAAAACACCAATAAATTGGTGGAAAAATATGATGAGTAAAGATGCTTTTGTGCTTGAAATAATGCTTCATCAAATGGTGTTGGTGAATAAAACTAATGGGAAGTTCTAGTCCTGCAAAACATGTGCCAAATATCAAGTTCCATACATCGCAATGGTAACATATTTAAACATCATAAAAACATATCTTTTTTATGACACAAAAAGTTAGAAAAAACTAAGAGGTAAAATTATGTTTGTAATTTCACTGATTATTTTTAGTCACTCATAAAAAAGCTAAATAAAATTAATTCTTGTGTAGAGCAGACTGATGTTGTATTTACTTTTATGCAGTGTCAAACTCTTATTTCTGAATCAGAAGTCTTAAAAAGCCAAACAAAATTATTTATCCAAACTTTCTGTGGGACAGCAAGATCTGGGTGTCATCAGCATAGCAACAATAGGAAGAGCCATGCGACTGGATCATGGAACCTTGCATGTCAAGAAGAACTTACAGTGAACACCCTGCTATTTTGCAAGTTCTTCCACTTAAAAATAATGGAGGGGTCTGAAATTCACATTGTAGGTGCTTTCCCACTCTGAGATAGAAATCACATTGTATGATTTTTAAAGAAATTTTTTGTCTTGCACTGCTGAACGTAAGAATTTCAAGTATTTTCACCTGAGAAAAATCAGTGTTAATATTTGGTGCAGAAATCTTTGTTTGCAATTACAGAGGTCTTGACCAGATTTGCACATACTGCAACAGGGATTTTGGCCCACTCCTCCACACAGATCTCCTCTAGATCAGTCAGTTTTCGGGGCTGTCTCTGAGCAACGCAGAATTTGAGCTCCCTCCAAAGATGTTCTATTGGATTGAGGTCTGGAGAATGGCTAGGCCACTCCAGAACCTTGATATGCTTCTTACGGAGCCACTCCTTGGTTATCCTGGCTGTGCTTGCTTCAGGTCGTTGTCATGTTGGAAGACCCAGCCACCCATCTTTAATGCTCTGACTAAGGGCAGGAGGTTGTTGCTCAGGATCTCACAATAAATGACCCCGTTCATTCTCTCCTTAATACAGTGCAGACGTCCTGTCCCCTTCACAAAAAAAAGCACCCCCCAAAGCATGATGTTACCACCCCCATGCTTCA
This sequence comes from Anabas testudineus, assembly GCF_900324465.2. Classification (NCBI taxonomy): domain Eukaryota; kingdom Metazoa; phylum Chordata; class Actinopteri; order Anabantiformes; family Anabantidae; genus Anabas; species Anabas testudineus. The sequence continues at coordinate 16,394,059 of NC_046620.1, forward strand.
CAGTAGGGATGGTGTTCTTGGGATGCAACTCATCCCTCCTATTCCTCCAAAAACGACGAGTGAAGTTTAGACCAAAAAGTTCTACTTCGGTCTCGTAGTACCACGAGGTGAGATCTTGCATGGCTCCCCAGTCCGAGGGAGACTGACAGTCATCTTTAGCCCTTTCCATTTTCTAACAATTGCTCCAACAGTTGATCTATTTTCACCAAGCTACTTGGCAATTGCCCCGTAGCCCTTTCCAGCCTTGTGGAGGTCCACAATTATGTCTCTGGGGTCTTTTGACAGTTTTTTAGTCTTGCCCATGATTGTAGTTGGCTACTGACTGTGGCGTGGACAGGTGTCTTTAAAGAGCTCAGAAAGCTGCTACTAATTTAGATTAATGAGTGGAGTAGAGGTGAACCTTTTCAAGGCGCAGTAACAGGTCTTTGAGAGCTAGAATTCTTTCTGTTTCTCAGGTGTTGAAATACTTAGACAAAGAGACAAATAAATTCTTTAAAAATCATACAATGTTATTTCCTGGACTTTTCTTTTTTATTCTGTCTCTCAGAGTGGGAATGCACCTACAATGTGAATTTCAGACCCCTCCATAATTTCTAAGTGGGAGAACTTGCAAAATTGCAGGGTGTTCAATACTTGAGTTCCTCAAGCTCTTTCTTTTCTATACTTGGTTAAATTAGCTGTTACTGTGTGGGCAGGGTTTCTGTTTCAGCTTCCTGTTTCACTGTTAGCCCCACACCCAGCTATACATGCGTCCTGTCACATACACGAAGCACCAAGAGCTTATTTCTTGTTTCATTCTGTTCACTTACTGCTGACAATGGTAAGTAACTACTTGCTACTTGCAACTACTAATTGCTTTGCATCTTTATGATTGATTTCTTCAACATTGCTAATTTCATGTATGTTGTTGGTGAAATGTGATCTGATTCCATCAGGCTGATGCACAAATGACAAAGTGAGTTGACCTATTCTCTGAACTACAAATGCTGATTGTTGTGTTCTAATTTTAAATGATTTTAAACTATTGTTTATTATATTCAGAAAAGAAAGACAACTCGTAAGTGAAAGCAATTTCAAAACTAACGCTTTCAAGATTATCAAGGAAATAGTGATACTTTGTGTCCAGTGTTCAGACCCTGTTGCCACTGTACATTTTGTTGATGAGGTATGTCATATCAAGACTCTTATAAACTTTGAATTTGGTTTATGTCCCTGTCAGAGTTTGCACTGAACATGTCATAACAATACAGAAAATCTTTGATTTCATAGGTTCTTCACAGCATCTACTTTTTGGGAAAGATCAAAATTCAACCATCATTCAACCCTGAAGACATTCTCTTTGATAGAGAGTTGTTGAAAATGTTCAGGGACATGTTCCCTTGGCCTTTTAAGTGCTATTTATCTCAGCTACCTAAGCGGAGTCCATTTTCATGTGTGCTGGACATGGTAAGCTTATAGCTTGTCAAGAGATTATTCTTCCTAATGTACAAATCTGCATTTCACAAACATTTGTGATTTTGCAGGTTGTCTACCTGACTGGAGAATGGAATGAAAACATCATTAAACAACAGTTACAAAACATCACTAACGGCTTAAACCCAAAGCATCTGATCTCCTCCACCGTGTGTGTCTCTCAAAAGAAGAAGAAGAAGAAGAAGAAGAAGAAGAAGAAGAAGAACCCAGGCTCACTAAGGTACTACAGAGTCTCCATGTCCACATCTGATGGTGTTGCTGGGCAAATCATGATTGCTGCCTCCTGTTTAAGCTACTGCGACAATTACGTAGCTGATGCAGTGATGACCTATTATCCTGTAAAAGTCAAGAAAGACTACTTTGATGGAACCATCAAACTTCCTAATACGATCAGGTGCAAAGCGTTTTGCATCAGTGATGGAGTAGAAATGTCTCCTTGCAGATCATGTCAGAACTGGTTTGGTTTGAGAGATAATACTGTAGCAAAAGAATGGGCAACTGTGCTGAAGCTGAGAGTTTGAGCAAACTGTTGAAAAATGAGAGCGAAATTAAGGCCAACGTCTGTCATGTACACAGATGAGAACAGGGAGAGGGCTCAAAGACATGTCTTGAACAATTTTAGGGATTTAGTTGAGGGAGCTAAGTGAAAGGATACCAGACTCAGAATGAAATAACATGGTCCTGACACTGAGTTACAGCAGTAGATAGGGATTTTTTTCATGGTATAGGAAGAAACGAGATTAGTGCAGGAGATAGTCAGAATAGGAAATAACAGGTAACTTAGCCAGTTAGTGTATGACAAAAAACATGATAATTAATGCAGCAAACATATTTCTTAACAACATACTGAAAACTGGCTTCAAATCTTTGAACAGTTAAAACAAATGTGATTTATATAAAGTTTTAACATTGGAAATGGCTGATGTTACTTGTTATGTGTATATCTATTCCTATTGACAATAGACATGCAAATGATTTTATAGCAAACTCTACAAGACTAATGTGTGTACAGCTTGAATGAAGCATGCAAGCGATGCAAAGATTAATAAACAATTCATAAAAGTATTGTGAATTAATGCCATGTCAAGAGCTTTCGGTTAAATGGAAGAACTGAAAAAGTGGCGAGGGTGGGACATAAACCATCATTTAGAAACAAAATATCCAATGCAGCTGACTATATAGGAATGAGTAAGCTTGATCATTGAGTCGGCCGATTCTGCTGAGCGTTAGGTTATTAACATGTTTATAATGTGTTTGTAATTCTTCTGATCGTTATTATTTTAGAAGGGAAGAACTTCTGAGGACCCAAGAGTCTTTTAGAAGCAATGCCATCCTGCTAATCACAAAGATGTTAGATTGGCACGACCTGTATCCAGGAGGTAAACACTTAGTGGAGGAGGTGGGTTTTAAACACTTTCAGTCCCACAGTGTAATTTGTAATTTAGTATGATAACTAATAACCGTGTTTTGACTGAACAGATGCTACACAGCATCTTCTTTCTAGGAAAGATCAACAGGCCGCCATATTCTCCAGAAATGATCTTTGGGAGTGATGTAGTGATGTTACAAAGGTTGAAGCTGTCCTACCCCCGTCCTTTTGAGTGCTATTTATCTCACCAACCTAAGCGGAGTCCATTTTCGTGTGTGGAAGACATGGTAAGCCTATAGTTTGTCAAGAGATTATTCTTCCTATTGTACAAAACTGCATTTCACAAACATTTGTGATTTTGCAGGTTGTCTACCTGGCTGAAGAATGGAATGAAAACCTCATTAAACACCTGTTACAAAACATCACTAACAACTTAAAAACAAAGCCTTTGATCTCCTCCACCGTGGGTGTCTCTCAGAAGAAGAAGAAGAAGAGTAGAAAGAAGAAGAAGAAGAAGAACCCAGCATCAGTCAGGTACTACGGAGTCTCCATGTCCACTTCTGGTGGTGATGCTGGGCAAATCATGATTGCTGCCTCCTGTTTGAGCTACTGGGACAATTACGTAGCTGATGCAGTGATGACCTATTATCCTGTAAAAGTCAAGAAAGACTACTTTGATGGAACCATCAAACTTCCTAATACGATCAGGTGCAAAGCGTTTTGCATCAGTGATGGAGTAGAAATGTCTCCTTGCAGATCATGTCAGAACTGGTTTGGTTTGAGAGATAATACTGTAGCAAAAGAATGGGCAACTGTGCTGAAGCTGAGAGTTTGAGCAAACTGTTGAAAAATGAGAGCGAAATTAAGGCCAACGTCTGTCATGTACACAGATGAGAACAGGGAGAGGGCTCAAAGACATGTCTTGAACAATTTTAGGGATTTAGTTGAGGGAGCTAAGTGAAAGGATACCAGACTCAGAATGAAATAACATGGTCCTGACACTGAGTTACAGCAGTAGATAGGGATTTTTTTCATGGTATAGGAAGAAACGAGATTAGTGCAGGAGATAGTCAGAATAGGAAATAACAGGTAACTTAGCCAGTTAGTGTATGACAAAAAACATGATAATTAATGCAGCAAACATATTTCTTAACAACATACTGAAAACTGGCTTCAAATCTTTGAACAGTTAAAACAAATGTGATTTATATAAAGTTTTAACATTGGAAATGGCTGATGTTACTTGTTATGTGTATATCTATTCCTATTGACAATAGACATGCAAATGATTTTATAGCAAACTCTACAAGACTAATGTGTGTACAGCTTGAATGAAGCATGCAAGCGATGCAAAGATTAATAAACAATTCATAAAAGTATTGTGAATTAATGCCATGTCAAGAGCTTTCGGTTAAATGGAAGAACTGAAAAAGTGGCGAGGGTGGGACATAAACCATCATTTAGAAACAAAATATCCAATGCAGCTGACTATATAGGAATGAGTAAGCTTGATCATTGAGTCGGCCGATTCTGCTGAGCGTTAGGTTATTAACATGTTTATAATGTGTTTGTAATTCTTCTGATCGTTATTATTTTAGAAGGGAAGAACTTCTGAGGACCCAAGAGTCTTTTAGAAGCAATGCCATCCTGCTAATCACAAAGATGTTAGATTGGCATGACCTGTATCCAGGAGGTAAACACTTAGTGGAGGAGGTGGGTTTTAAACACTTTCAGTCCCACAGTGTAATTTGTAATTTAGTATGATAACTAATAACCGTGTTTTGACTGAACAGATGCTACACAGCATCTTCTTTCTAGGAAAGATCAACAGGCCGCCATATTCTCCAGAAATGATCTTTGGGAGTGATGTAGTGATGTTACAAAGGTTGAAGCTGTCCTACCCCCGTCCTTTTGAGTGCTATTTATCTCACCAACCTAAGCGGAGTCCATTTTCGTGTGTGGAAGACATGGTAAGCCTATAGTTTGTCAAGAGATTATTCTTCCTATTGTACAAAACTGCATTTCACAAACATTTGTGATTTTGCAGGTTGTCTACCTGGCTGAAGAATGGAATGAAAACCTCATTAAACACCTGTTACAAAACATCACTAACAACTTAAAAACAAAGCCTTTGATCTCCTCCACCGTGGGTGTCTCTCAGAAGAAGAAGAAGAAGAGTAGAAAGAAGAAGAAGAAGAAGAACCCAGCATCAGTCAGGTACTACGGAGTCTCCATGTCCACTTCTGGTGGTGATGCTGGGCAAATCATGATTGCTGCCTCCTGTTTGAGCTACTGGGACAATTACGTAGCTGATGCAGTGATGACCTATTATCCTGTAAAAGTCAAGAAAGACTACTTTGATGGAACCATCAAACTTCCTAATACGATCAGGTGCAAAGCGTTTCGCATCAGTGATGGAGTAGAAATGTCTCCTTGCAGATCATGTGGGAATTTGTTTGGTTTGAGAGTTTATCCTACTGCAGATGTACCTGTACCAAGAGAATGGGCTTATGGCAACTGTGCTGAAGCTGAGAGTTTGAGCACTCTGTTGAAAAATGAGAGCGGAATTAAAGAGCAGGCGCGGCCAACGTCTGTCATGTACACAGATGAGAACAAGAAGGAGGCTAAAAGACATGTTATGAACAATGTCAGGGGTTTGCTAAGCGAGATACGTAAAAGGAGTGAAAGGAGTGAAACGATACCAGCCTTTGAATGGAATGGCTTGATCTATTCTAACACTAAGTTACAGCAGTAGATAGGGATTTTTTTTCATGGTATAGGAAAAAACGAGATTAGTGCAGGAGATAGTCAGGACAGGAAATAACAGGCAAGTTAGTATATGACAAAAACAAACAAACATGATAATTAATGCAACAAACATATTTCTTAAAAACATACTGAAAACTGGCTTAGTTAAAATGAATGTGATTTATATAAAGTTTTAACATTGGAAATGTTAACAAGCAAATGTTGCTTGTTATGTGTATTTCTATCCCTATTGACAATAGACATCCAAATGATTTTGGAAACTCTGCAAGACTAATGTGTGTACAACTTGAATGAAGCATGCACAAGATGCAAACATTAATAAACAATAAAAGTATTGTGAATTAACGCCATGTCAAGAGCTTTTGGATAAATGGAAGAACTGAAAAAGTGACGAGGGTGGGACATCAACCATCATTTAGAACCAAAACAACCAATGTAGCTGACCTTATAGGAATGAGTAAACTTGATCATATTTATGGTTTCACAGAACCAGGAAGAAGAAGCAGCTAATGGGCCCTTATTATTAATAGATGTTTACATACAGTACATCCATGTATTTCTAGGTATGTATTGACCTATTTTCATCCATCTTACATCCATTGTAGCACTATCTGGCTCCTTGACCTTCACCATCATCCATCGTTGGTTGTTATCGCATTCCATGTAGCTGTAGACGTTCATCCTCAGCTGCCAGTTCCCGTGATAAATCCTGGACTCTGAAACCACAATACAAGGGACACCTGTGTCTAGGCCCCTCGGGATCATATTACTCCCATGTTTTGTAGCTTAATTGTAACCATCCTTCTCGTAACATTCATCATATGCTTATTAGTTGTTTTTCACATGGTGGCTGTCTCTGCCCATCTTCATTGATGTGTCCTAAGTGCTTTTCCATTAACTCTGCAGTAATTAATGGTTAACAGTAAATCATACTTGTGCATACTACTCTTATCTTTATAAAACATGCTGTTCAACTATTAATGCTAGAAGTGTACAAATTAAAGTATTAATCAACTACTACTGCTAAATGAGTACAAACTTAAACATTGATTAAGCATCACATCATATCATATATTTCCAGCCCTGAGCTAAAGGTCCTGCTGAACTAGAAGAAGAGGGCTTTCTTTTTAGGGGACAAGGAGCTGAGGGGAATACAAGATCAGAGGGTGCAAGGTCAGATACAGGAAGACGCTGGAGCAGTAAATGGAGCAGACTGAAATACATCATGGAAAAGGTTTTTTTAATGATCCTTTTGTGCTTGTTTCTGTTTCCCTGTGCTTCTGTAAACACGGAAATCAACATGTGGTTTTATGGTGGTTGTTATCTGATGCATGACTTTTATCCCCACAACCAGTTGTACAGTCATTCTGTTTGTACAGTTGCTGTATTTTGCACTCATGTTATTGTAGTTTCTCAAGCAATTTGTATCAGAACTTTACATTTTTACATTTTACATTTTTTTTACATTTACGTTTGAAAAACAACAACAACAAAAGAGGAAGTTCAGAACAAGGCTCCAATTCACTACAATCTTAAAAATACACTTGCCGCTCTCATCAGTAGTAACAGTAGTTAAAGCAGGGCAGTAAATCACAGAAGATCCAAACTTGCACATTTACAGTAATAACATGGTGAGATATGCTTTTACATTTCGTCAAATTCCAGAGACACAAATCAAGGAGGAGCTGTTTGACTCAGTGGGAAGGACTTCATTTTTTTTCAGTTTCATTTATTTCGAACAATGGTGAGTACCTGTGGTTTCCTTTGCCAATATTTCATTTCAGTATGATTGAATTATACTTTGCTAATTAAATCTTAGTATAAATTTTGTAGATTTTGTTTTTTGATTGCATCATCTAGGTATATATTGACCTATTGTCATCAATCTTACATATTCTGTATAAATATTGAGTTTTGTATTGGTGTTATTCTGTATTTGTGTTGGTGTGGATCTTTTCTGCTTGTGATTCCCTTTCTTTCTGTCTGAGTTAAGAGTAACTGTAACAAGGTGACACACATTAAATTTAATTGACTGTCCAATACATTCCTGGGGGTAGTTAGCGTCCTCTGCTGGAAAAAGAAAGAAACATTTTTCAAGCAAATGCAAATATCATTCCAGTCATGTGGGCTCAGAAATGTAGAAAAAACTGAAAGACCACAAGTTCTCAACAGTCAACTTTCCTGGGGTTTTAAAGTAAAACATCTGATCTCCTCTGCCACAAGGGAAAAAATAAGGAACATATAAAATAGGCAAGGTAAGAACTTTCCACATGTTCTTAGGTAAAAAAAGTGGGAGAGAGAATAAAACTTGATCCAGATACTTTTTTTCTTACTTACCTCTCAGGTTTTTTTTTTTATCATCATTGGTGGTTTTTAGTTATTTAAAATACTTTATTTCAAAAAGATATATTTTTATTATTACATTATTCTTAAATTATTATTATTATTTTTAACTAATAATTTCTATTAAATTATTTGGCAACAATGCAGGTTTTGAAAAAACAAACAAACAAACAAACAAACAAACAGATAAACTAAAGATCCCAAGGAAACTCTTAAGGCTGTTTAACATAACAGAACACTCCCAGCTGTAATGTAATACACCCACTGGTACTGGTTGTACGCGGAAACAGCAACAGGGAGTGGTGAGACTGGAAAAAACCGACGCAGTGACTGTTTTCAGACCTGTGTCTGTGAAGAAAACGAGGCTCGAGTCCTTCAACTGTGGTAACTACTTCTATTTGACTTTGTGTGATAAATGTTAAAGAGTAGGGATTTTAATCGCACTTTCTGAAATCTGAAATAAAGACCGATCTGTCTTTATTTCATATTCAGTACTGGGCCTATTAAACCTAATGTTTAGTTAAAACAACTCTAGAGGTCATAGCTTTATTCCCTCTTGTGTGACCTACTAAACTAACAATTTAACGATGTAAAATGTGGCTACAGCATTTTGTCAAATTGAGATCTTTACACGAGAGAAGATAAAGGTCGACAACAGAAGCTTTCGATTCTGTCGCAGGGGAAAAAATGCGCTGCAGCCGAGTGGTGCGTCACAGAGAGACCAAACAGGAGACGTGACCACTGTACGCACACTAAACCATTTTCTAAACGATCCCAACTTAAGAAACGCTTATAGTGTTTGTAAAAACGGGAACCATACCGACATGTATTATTTATTATATTTTATTATAACAAGATAGCTTTAAATTTAAACAAAATTTAAACAAAAATCAGCAGCTACCACGGAGGTAAACACAAGTCTCTTAATGTTCAGAAACAGCAAATGATAAATAATTAAAATAATTATTCACTGACCTCAATGTATGATTCTTGGGTTTACATCCATCTACCCAGTGACTAAATGTTAATTATAGAGTAAAGCAATGTCAGTTTAATAACATTCTAAACATTCTAAAAGTGTGTTTGATTATTTTGTTGTATGTTGTTCATTTTACAATTACTAATCAGTTTTAATCTCATAACACAGTTGTGTTTAAACGTTTACCTTTTAGTTTCTTTCACTTTCAAATGTTAAAAATTGCCACAATTTAAAGTAAATAAAGGCTGTCCACACTGTCCAAACTAAACAATAGTAACTAATTCTTGTTATTTCTGTTCCTTGAAAAAATTCATAGATTGATGGCAACTAATCATTACTGATCATCCTACACTTTACTGCATACATTAAAAAGTGGTATAGGTCAGCAATTTGTAGTTTCATTAAAGTTCAGGTCAACTTTCATTACATGAAATGTCATCATATGCATTAATTGTAAACTCAATAAACCTACATTTGTGCTAGTTTGTTTTGCCTTTACTGACACATACAGTACACAATCATGGGAAAAGAGGTGGGTTATATGGGCTGCATTTTGTCTGTATTCTGACTGCTGTTTGGACCAGGCCTCATTATCACTGGTTTTAACTATAAAACTGTTGTTTTCTAGGTGCCTGAGAGCCAAGATGGCAAGTGATGGAAAGAACTACTGCCTGTAAGAGCCATTTTTTTCTTTGGTTTAGGGATGTTTAAACGTACGGTGACATAACAAACATACCTTAAGTGAAATAAAATGGAAAACAATGTCAATGTCAAGTGAAGATACTTTCACCATCACTAATAATAGATACATTTGGCTCAAGAAATGTGTATAACTAACAAATGCAATGTGGTGACTGACTCGGACATGTGTGCTCTTCATGCCAGTACAAAGGAACAAAGAACTTCAAAGAATGTTTTTATGAAATTCATCAGTTAAATAAATGTAAATTGTAATACGAGTTATCAGCCAATGTTGACGGTAATGAATTTGCGTCTGTCAACATAAAACAGCTCTTATCATTAGATTTACGATGCAGGCTCCCGTCCCAACTCTGGCCCTAGGAGGATGCCCCGGTTTTCCAAATCCGAGCAAGGTGATGCATCTCGAAAAGAACCGTTCCACTAGGGTTTAGTAAAAAAACAGACCAGAACACACTGGAGTGAAAGTGCTTTCCACATTTTACAATCTTATTCCAAAATGGATTAAATGCATCATTTTCATTAAAATTCTACAAACAATACTCTATAATGACATGGTGAAAGGAGTTTACTTAAAATCTTTGGTAATTTATACAAAATAAAAAACTAAAAAATCAAAGTATTCACAGTCTTTGCCATGGCACTCAGAATTGAGATCTGGTGCATCCTGTTTCCACTGAGCATCCTTGAGATGTTTTTACAAATTCATTGGAGTCCACCTGTGGAAAATTCAGTTGATTTGACATGATCTGGAAAGTCATACACCTGTCTATACAAGGTCCCACAGTTAACAGTGCATGTCAGAGCGCAAACCAAACCATGAAGTCCAAGGAAATTGTCTCCAAGACAGGATGGCATCAAGGCACAGATCTTGGTGAAGGGTACAGAAAACGTTCTGCAGCATTGAAGATCCCAATGAGCACAGTGGCCTCCATCATCCTTAAATGGAAGACGTTTGGAACCACCAGGACTTTTCCTAGAGCAGGCCGCGTAGCCAAATTGAGAAAGAAGGGCCTTAGTCAGGGAGGTGACTAAAAACCCGATGGTCACTCTGAAAGGGCTCCAGTGTTTTTAATGAAGGGAGGAGAACCTTCCAGAAGAACAACCACCTCTGCAGCATTCCACCAATCAGGCCTAAATGGTAGAGTGGCCAGATGGAAACCACTCCTCAGTAAAAGGAAGTCCGTCTGGAGGCACCTGAAGGACTCTCAGACCTTATGAAACAAGATTCTCTGGTCTGATGAAACAAAGATTGAACTCTTTGGCCTGAATGCCAAGCGTCATGTCAGGAGAAAATCCGGTGCCACTCACCCCCAGGCCAATACCATCCCTATAGTGAAGCATGGTGGTGGCAACATCATGCTGTGGAGATGTTTTTCAGTGACAGGAACTGGAAGACTAGTCAGGATTCAAGGAAAGATGAGGAGTGGCTACAGAACAACTCTATAAATGTCCTTGAGAGGCCCAGTCAGAGCCCAGACTTGACCCTGATTGAACATCTCTGGAGGGATCTGAAAATGGCTGTTCATCGACGCTCCCCATCCAACCTGATGGAGTTTGAAAGGTTCTGCAAAGAAGAATGGGAGAAACCCCCTAAAAATAGCTGTGCCAAGCTTCTAGCATCATACTCAAAAGACTAATTGGTGCTAAAGGTGGTTTAATAAGGTATTGAGCAAAGGCTGTGAATATTTATATACATGTGATTTCTTTTTTAAATTTATTTGCAAAAATTCCAAACTAACTTCATTCACATTGTTATTATGAGGTATTGTTTGTAGAATTTTGAGGAAAATAAGGACTTTATTAATATTCACAACTATCAATGTAGTGTTCTTATTTTAAATTTCTTGTAAAGCTAAAATGTACCTGTCCAGTTGTTTTCTTTTGTTGTATTATTATCATTTTATTTGTGTTATATTGCTTCATTCCGTTGGTGGAAGTGAGAGAAGTGAAGATCTGGACAGAGGAAGTAATTGAGCAGTTAAGTGGTGAGGCCTGGGCTAAAGGTCTTGCTGAACGAGAAGAAGAGGGCCTTCTTCTCAGGGGACAAGGAGCTGAGGAGAGTACAAGATCAGAGCAGTAAATGGAGCACAACAATGTGTGTGATGTGTGGGGCAGACTGAAATACATCGCAGGCCATGGAAAAGGTGGTGACGATCACCAGGTTTCTGGAGACCAGGCCTGGCCAAATGAACTAAAACTGTTTTTCAATAGATTTGATTCTACCCAGTCCCCATGCCCCACCCGCATAGTTCCCTCCTTCCACTGTAACCAAGGGCTCTCAATAACCCACAGCTCCTGACCAGTCACTACCCACCCCCCTCTGCCTTACATTGAACCAGGAGAGGGGAGAGAGTTAAGGAAGGAAGGAAGGAAGTCTGAGGCCATGAAGGCCACAGGCCTCGGCCCTTAACCTCTCACCTGATGAAGACGACGGAGAGGATTGTACACAGCTAACCCTGCACCCAGGCGAGCTCAGCACTGGACCCGCTGCAATGACACCATCATCTACCTGCTGCATCAAGCCCTGTGTCACCTCATGTTTTTTGACTTTTCCAGCGCTTTCAACACCATCCAGCTGAGGGGGAAGCTGGAGGAGGCAGGCATGGACCAACATCAGCTACCTCACAGATAGACCACAGTACATGAGGCTGCACGACTATGTGTCAGATGTGTCTGCAGCATGAAGGCCCCTCAAGGGACGAAGAGAAGAGAGGCTTTCCACTTTTCTGTTCACCCTCTACACTTTGGACTTTAAGTACACCTCCCTCCACTGTCACCTGCAGAAATTATCTGATGACACCACCATTGTTGGCTGTGTATCTGCAGGGAATGAGCAGGAAAACAACGGGGTCATTGGTGATTTTGTGGACTGATGTGAGCAAAACATCTGCTACTGAACACCAGCGAAGCAAAGGAGTTGGTAATAGACTTCGGGCAGAAACGTCCAGCATCCATGGTAGTGAGCATTCAGCTTGTTTGTTTTTAATGATCCTTTTGTGCTTGTGTCTGTTTCCCTGTGCTTCTGTAAACACGGGAACTTCCCCACTGTGAGATTAATAAAAGTAAACATGTTTGAACAGTCAAGTCAACTTTATTGCATCAGAGGTATTTAACATCTGAACATTATAAAAGTAAACGAAAATGATGAATTTAAATGAGTGTGAAGAATATGACTCATAGGAAGATTTTGGAAATTCCAGGGGTCGTCAAGAACTGGTAGAAGTTGGGCCGCAAAACGTCTCTGCACCACAAGGACCTGGAAGTAGGATAATTCAGCGAAGAAGAACATCGGTACTCTTGCATATGAGTGACACAGGCGAACAGTTTGAGTTCTTTTGTTCATGATCACACAAACAGAAAGTTGAAGACGTGCTTTGATTAACAGAAAATTAAGGACCATGGCTTTTAATGCAGGGCATTAAAATTTAAAGTGCCCACGTCAGCAGGACCTTATTTTCTGAGCCAAGTCACCATGTTTTCTCACTTTTAGATGTATGTTTTATCTTATAGTCATCTGTACAGTGTATTTTTAATTTAATGGTCTAGTAAAAGTTTTTTTTTTTGTTGTATTTCTTTCTACCTTCCAGGTCTGCAGCTCAGCGGTTAGATCTGTCTAATTTCCCACAGAGCAATGGAAAAACAGGTAAACACACATGTTTACCTCACATATAATAAAAGCCTTACAATGATAACAATTTCCCGACACTCATCAAATTTTGCTTGTCTGATGTGTGTTTCAGCTCGAGATTACTTGGCATCAGTGTCCGACTTTGTGCTAAAAAACAAAGGTAAACGTTACGTCCTAAAAAATCCAGTTGGTGCCACACTGAGGATAGCAGCACTTGATGACACCATTTACAGAGATGACAATGATGTGGTGAACGGATGGGGGAAATTCTACCTTCCTAAGACCGTCAACATGCAGGTTTTTGCTATTGTGGAGGGTGTCTCGTGCCCGTGTGACCAGCTCGTTCTGATGACGTGTGAGGAGAAAAAGGTGTATGGCTATGATGAAGAGGGGCTACATTTGGTGGCTACAAGTTTGGACTGGTTACGTGTTAATGGATTAAAGTACCCACCACTCAAGACATATTACAAGGGGGAGGCCTTCAAAGATATGGTGAATCATATGTTGCATGTAAAGAAGCAAGAATTTGTTATTTTTAGTGTTTTCCCTGATGCTTAACCCCCTTTAGGCACTAACAAAGATGTTTTGATATTGTCTGTTGTGTGTAGACTGAGGAGGACTGGGCAAAACTGAGGAAGGGCGCAGTGGGGAGGAGGCTGGACGAGGAGCATGCTAAACTGGTGGCAGCGAAAAAATCCAGATTTCTGGAGAATCTCAGGAACACCAGACACAAAACAGGTGAGTGTTTCTACCTTTAAAATAATTTTTCACAAAACTGTGTAAAGACAAGATTCAGTTTTTACATATTTAGGTGATGGTAGCATGCTGAATTACTGCAAGGGTAGAAATGATCCAGATGTGTTTCATCTTGTCCTCTCTCCAGAATTCATCAGATGACTAACAATATCAGCATCAACGAGTCTTCACTGGTTGTTCCTACTAAGTCTGCAAGAAACCTGGGGGTGAGCTTTGATGACCAACTCAGGTTCAAAACCAGCTGGACTGCAAGACATAAGACTACAACTAGGTGGCTGGTTAGTGTAGTGTTAACATCACTGCCTCCCATGTGGGGGACTGGGGTTCAAATCCCAGCTGTGGCTACCTCCAGTAGGGGTCCTAGCTAAGACCTCTGCCCACCCCTGTAAGTTGCTTTGGATGAAAGTTTTTGTGTGCATTGTTTTATTGTAAATATATTTTTTACTAATAAAGCATTTTTTATAAAACATGTATGTCTTGTGATATTCTTCCTCAATGCAAATTGGTCTAATATACAGTATTTGTTGAATTGTGATTAATACAAATATGATCTCTGTGGTCTTTTATGGAATTCATTGACTCCTGAATACATAACTGGACAAACACATTGAAATTTTATGATTTAGGTTTTATGAGTCATATGCAGCTTTCTTTCATAGTCACCAGATTTCAACTCAAGTGGAAATTTTAAAGCAGCAAGTTAAACATGCTCCTTCCACTGTCACACACACACAAAAAAAAAAAAAAAAAATCAAATGAGCCAGTACAGAAACTAAGCAGCAGTAAGTTAAAAACTGAGAAATGAAACTTGTGCTCAGGAAGGTGAGCAGCAAAACAGATCAAATCTGTTGCAAGAGTCAGAGTTTCCAAAACACTAGTCATCAAAACAACATGTGGTTTTATGGTGGTTGTTTTCTGATGCGTGACTTTTATCCCCACACCCAGTTGTACAGACATCCTGTCTGTGCAGTTGGAGTATTTTGTACTCATGTTAGTATGTTATTGTAATTTCTCAAGCAATTTGTATCAGAGCTTTACATTTACATTTGCAGAAAAATAACAACAACAAAAGAGGAAGTTCAAAATAAGGCTCCCATTGACCAACTCTGACATTTGTGTCTGTGCTCGACACTGTGTTCACTACAATCTAAAAAAATATACTTGCCGCTCTTATCAGTAGTGACAAAAGCAAGACATTAAAGCAGAGCTTTAAATCACAGGAGATCCAAACTTTCACATTTACAGTAATAACATGGTGAGACATGCTTTTACATTTTGTCAAATTCCGGAGACACAAATCAAGGAGGAGTCGACTGACTCAGTGGGAAGGACTTCATTTCTTTCTTTCTGTTTCATTTATTTCGAAGTTACAATGGTGAGTGTCTGTGGTTTCCTTTGCCAATATTTCATTTCAGTATGATTGAATTATACTTTGCTAATTAAATCTTAGTAAAATGTATAATTGTTTGTATATTTTGTTTTTTGATTGCATCAGGATGCTGAACGTGAAACTGAGTGAGTCTGAATTACTGAAACACTTATTTATTGCTGCATTCTGCTGTACAATTATTTAACAACAATGGATGTTTATTATTTTAGAAAAGAAGAGCTGTTGAAAAGTGAAGACGTTTTCAGAAACAATGCTCTCACAATTATTTTTGAAATGGTGGAACTGAGTAACGAATCAGCAGCACCTGTGGAGTTAGTGGATGAGGTATGTCTGCTGGGGCTTTATTTTTCAGATTCAGCTTTTGGACATGATATATAAACCTGTTCTAGTGTGTTTTAAACACACAGTTGTTCTCAGTTATGTATGACACATCATATGTTAATGTATTTTTCACTTCACAGGTTCTTCACAGCATCTTCTTCCTGGGAAAAATCAACCAGCCGCCATTTTCTCCAGAAATGATCTTTGTGAATGATGAAGAGATGTTAGAAGAGTTGAAGCTGTCCTACCCTCGTCCTTTTGACCTCTATTCTTCTCAACTACCTAAGCGGAGTCCATTTTCATGTGTCTTAGACATGGTAAGATTATTTTATCAAAGAAAATACATACATGTATATACATGCAATTACCAACAGCTTGATAATATGTTTGATCATCTGCAGATTGTCATCTTGAAAGAAGAGGAAAATGAAAATGTAATAATGGAAGCCCTGCAAGAGCTGAACCGACAGCTTTTCAGGGGTCGTGAAGCAAAGCCCCTGATCTCCTCCACCGTGTGTGTCTCTCAGAAGGATAAGAACTCAGTCAGATACTACGGCGTCTCCATGTCCACTTCTGGTAGTATTCCTGGGCAAATCGTGGTTGCTGCTTCCTGTTACAGCTACTGGGACAGCTGTGTAGCTGATGCAGTGATGACCTACTATCCAAATACGATCAAGAAGAATTACTTTGATGGAACAATCAGACTTCCAGAGACGATCAGGTGTCAGGCGTTTAGACTCAGTGATAGAACAGAAATACTTCCCTGTGTAAAATGTGGGAATTTGTTTGGGTTACGCTCAAGTGGAGTGAACAAGTGGGCCTATGGCAACTGTGCTGAAGTTGAGAGTGTGAGCAACTTGGTTAAAAACGAGAGAGAAATTAAAGAGCGAGTACGTCCAACGTCTGAAACATTAACAGATGAGAACAGGAAGAGAGTTAAAAGGTCTGTTATGAATAGGCTTAAAGGTTTGCTCCGCGATGTGGGATTTACATGGGATAACAAGGTCTACCCTAACATAGATTTAAGATGAAAAAGTTAGTCACTGTTACAAATAAGCAAAATTCTAATGGTCCATGATGTGACTCGACCCCTTTTGATAAAACATACGTAAAAATATATTAAAAACACATTGCATGGTTACTCTCTAAGCACTGAAATTTCTACTTTTCTATGTTGATTTTGCAGTTTGTCAGTGATGTGATGTGCATTTCTATATTCAGCAACACTGGAGATACAAAAATTGACAAAGATGTGCCATTTAAATTATCATTTGAATGCAGATGATGCAAACTTTATATAAAAGATATTGATCATTACGCTCACAGTAAAGCTACTGTGATGTTTCATACACAGTGTGTATTAATGAATATATGAAAACTTGGACATACCACTGGTTAGCTATAATCTTCAGTTTTGTCAAATAGAACTCAATTAGAACTTTACGTTTCCATCACTGTACATTTGTAATGATAATAATCCAATTATTTTTTATTTATTTGCTGTTTAACATCCTCTTTTGTGTAAAAGGAAATTCTCACTTCTGAGAAACAAAACTAAATGCCATCCTGTATGCTGCAGGGTTTTCCCCTTTTGCTTCACTTCAGCATCTTTTTGCTCATTTTTGGTGCCATCTATTTTAGCAACACACCTAGTTATACTGACATGCTGTCACATGGAATTTCTGTAAATTACACAAAGAAGAAGACATGTTCTCTAATAAAGAGTTTGTATATTCTGTAGTGCTTGTAGTATTTTCTGAAGCAGTGAATCTTTTGCTGTAAAGCTACACACTCACATAGACTTTGTACAGTAGCAGAGAATTAACCAGTGGTTTGGCACCAAAACAGAACAAACTTAGTGACATGATAAGTCCCTCACTACTGTGTGGATAAATGTTTTTAAATATATATGTCATCTAAGCAGAAGTTGATTTACTGAAGGTGAATGGTTACAGTTTAGAAATGTGCACAGCTGCTTTCAAGTAATTTCCTTTATTAATATTTTACATTGTTATAATTCTTAAATGCTTTTACATTGTCAATGAAATGTGTAGTTGTTGTAACATTTTTTGTTTGAATCAGGCTAATGAACATGATTCTCAAAACGTCAACTGAAAATCATGTGCAGTTCAATGCTGAGGTTGCTGATCTACCTAAGTACGAAATAACGATTTCAAATAGATTAAATGGAAAAAAATGTATGTGTAAAATGTTTTGTCTGAACATTTACTAAAGTGACCAGATAGTAGATGTCTTGTCAACATCTGCCACATATACAGACGGTGTGCCTTGATTAGTCTTACGAGGCAGTGATAAAGTCCATTAAAGTGTATCAGACTTTATCACTGCAGGTTGCTGTGATGTGCATTTCTGTACTAATTGACTGTGGAGGTGTCAGTTATTCAATGGCAAACAAGATGAAAATGCAGAATTTCAGAGAGAGAGAGATCAAATTTCTCCACATTGGCTTCTCTCCATTGGCTCCCTGTAAAATCCAAAATAGGGTTTAAAACACTTCTTAATAATCAGGCTCCATCTTATCTTATAGACCTCACAGTTCCATATTTTCCCAGGAAAACACTTTGTGAGTGCAGGTGAACTTGTGGTTTCCAAATGTAGAATGAGAGGCAGAGTCTTTAGCTATCAAGCAATACCCTCTCTAAATGTAAGACTAGACTTAAAACTCACCTTTTTTATAAACCACATAGTTAGAGATGAATCAGTTGACTCTGAACCATCTCTTAGTTATGCTGCTATAGATTAGTCTGCTGGGGGACAACCACTGATGCACTGAGCTCCTCTCTTCTCCTTCTCCCTCCCATGCTCGCGTCTATCCATTATGCCCCATCATGCAGCGACATCTAATGGCCACAAGTCATCAAAGCAACATTTACTGCAAAGAGTTTGCCCGCCGTTACATTATTATCAAAAACAGATTATTTCTGAAACATTCATACTATTGGTGCTTATAAACAGGAACACACTCTGTAGGAAATGCACATAAATAACAGAATAATGCTTAAAATAAACAGGTACTTCCCAGTCAATAGATATGTTTAAATCTGTTTAGCTCAGTGCAATTACATGCAACCATCCACTTGTAACTTGAAAACGAACAGGAACAGAAACAAATCAGTGAGCCTCCCTCCTGTTGTTAACAGTTTCTACATGTGACACCCACAGGCCTCCATAACTTCAGCAAAACAACAAGTACTAGTCTTCATAATGCAAATTGACAAGGCAATAGTTTGTCTTGTTTCTCTGTAAAGAGAATGGTTGTGAATACGAAATGTGAGTTATACAGACCTACAACTAAATAGAGGCATCGCACAGAGGTCACTCCTTCAAAAAAGTGAGGATTCCTTCATTAATTGTCACACAGACACAATATTTTTTAACATTGCCATGGACAGGGGTCAGCATGAAAGAAAAACTGCATAGGATTGACAGGTGCATATGGAATTACACAGTCACAGTCCTGATCACAGTGCCAAAGCTGACCTCTGTCAACCACAAAGTGTTGATGTTGTGGTGTTACATCCAGACATCCAGTTTGTCCCTGAACGCCTCACACTGACGTCATGTTTACGTCACGTATTTATTCCACAGCTGCAGTGATGACTCGTTTCCACTAGATGTCGCCGTATTTTCACGTCATTTCTCATCGATCAGGTGATTCGGCGCAAACACGAATGCGCAGCGGAGCCGAGAGACGCCACAGATACAAACACATCCGACTAGACGAACACTGCCAGTGGTAACTACTTTTATCTCAGTCTATTTGATCAGCGCTGATACTTTTTCTATGTTACGTTTTCGGTCTATGAATTTGTCACAGCTTGACAGAGGGCTTTGTTCAAACCTCTGGTAGGTGATTGTACGTAGAGTTCAGCTGCTGACGTGAACTCGTGTTGTTCTGTTCACATGTGCAGATGTTCCTGCAGACTGTCACTGCATTTACTGCTGTTTCTTCTATGTCTATAGTTATTCCCCTAAGTAATATGTCAGACCTAATATTTTCTAGAAATGACTTGTGCTTTTCAAAAAGACTCAAACTCTTTATAATGTTAATTTATTATAATGTTTACATTTCTTAAATGGAGAATTTGCCTGCTTTTACCACCACTGCTTTGACAAAGACATTTGTTTTATTGCAGGTGACAAAGAACCAGGATGGCAGCTGCAAGGTATCTGCAGGAGACATTTTCTGTTTGTTCAGAGAGCCTGAAATGAACTCTGTCTTATCCAGAGATACGTGTCGTGAAGTGTGTTCTTTGAGTGTAATTTGGTGACTGAAATCTGATCACAATTGTAGAGATGCAAAAATGTGTCTCTATAATATAAGTTCTTCTTTTCTGTCTTTCAGTATGCCTCAATCTCCGGATTGGCCACAGCATAGCACAGCTACAGGTTTACAACACATCTTTTTTCTACATATCGTTTCCCTATTATTTATTTTTTCCACATATTTTACATATTTCTTTACTTCTTTCTGAATATGTGGCAGGTAGAGACAACAAAACGGTAGAATTAAAGCAACCACCTGGCTCTATATTGAGGAAAGCAGAGCTCAGCGAAACCATCTACAGAGACAAAGTTGAGGAGGTGAACGGGTGGGGAAAATTCTACCTTCCTGACATAGTACAAATGCAGGTTTTAGGGGTAGTGGAGCACACATCATGCCAATGTGACCAGCTTGTTCTGATGACATGTGAGGACAAAAAGGTGTATGCCTATGATGGAGATGATTGGCTCCAAACCTGAAAAAGCTATTTGAAAATGGAATGGAGTATCCAGCCTCTAAGACCTACTACAACGGAGAAGCCTTCAAAGATATGGTGAGAAGTTAGAGTGATGTCCAGATAATCGGCAGGTCTTTGTGATTCCTGATATTGGCAAATAATCCGCTGAACTGACAAGTTTCTTTAATGTGACCTGTCTTGTGTGTAGACTGATGACGACTGGGCAGAAGTGAGGAAGGGCGCTGTGGGGCAGAAGTTAGAGAAACAACATCAAGAACTGGTGAAGGCAAATAAGTCCAAATTCTTGGAATATCTCAAATAACCAGGATATTGCATGTATGTATGAGTTTATTTGACACTGACAGACAAACAACATTAATAAGAATTGCTATTAAGTAATATGAGTTGGCCAAAAGGCAGTTTGACTGTAATTTATATATTATGCAGAGTAATAGTAATAGAAGAAAACAACATTAATGCTAATAGAAATCATCATACAAAACACTACACTGACTCCAGTATCCTATATTATACTGAACCTTTTTCATAAAGCATTTTGAGATTTGTCATGATCTGACTACTGTGTACTTAGTGTATAATAATCCATGTTTCTTTTACAGGTGCTGGTGTTTGCCCAAAACAAGGAAATGTGAACAGAAATGTCCTTATCCACAGTTGGCATAAACCATACTTACTGATGTCAAAGCACAACAGAAAGTCTAATAAGATACTGCTTATATAAAAGTGTCATTTCTTTTCCTAATGTACAACATCTCCCAGAAATTAGTTTCATCATAAAATAAAGTTTGATTTCCTGCTCTCAACTGCTGCTGATCTTTTTTTTCTTTTGTAATTTTGCTTTGTCACTTGTAGAATCACACTTAATTTTGCTGACATACAAAAATAATTAAACTACATGATGAAGACTTATCGGTGTCCGTTGTATTTTCTCAGTCTGATTTACTTTATAATGCTTTACAGTTTGGTTAATATGTAATCTGTATTTAAATTATACAAACAGTTTAAAGTGTGGGGTGTAGTGCTGTACATGGGGGAGTGTGTAAATGACTTCAAATACAAAAATGTTAAGGGGTTTGCTGTAGTCAGTTTTGTCGACTGCTTTTGTTTTGGTATTTCCTGTTTGAAGAAGTAGGTAGAAGGTTTTATTTTACGGCGCTAGTTCACGGAAAACTAAAGGTGTTAAAAAAGACACGGAACAAGGAAGGCGCTAATTACTTCATTTATTACTGTATTTTTGTTTAGATTCCGTCGAAGTGGAAACAAGGTTTGTTCAAGAACTTGTAGGGTTTTGAGTGTATGTATCATGGCATTATTTTAATTGTTTTGTATTTGTTTTACTTTAGCTCTTACGTTGGTTTGTGGAGTTATACCCAAGGAAATAAACGCTGCCAGATCAGTAAAACACGTTTTGGCAATGGTGAGTTCCAGATTTTTCTTGGTGTCCTTTCTGCTACTGATACTATAATAACCCAGTTATTCTCGATTTTGTTCTCATGTATGTTTTCTGTGTGTGATCGACAGGATGACAACCAGCAAACGAGGTGAGTCAGATGATTCTGCTGAACATCGGGTTATCAACATGTTGATAATGTGTTTGTAATTCTTCTGATCGTTATTATGTTAGAACGGAAGAATATCTGACGACCCAAGAGCCTTTGAGAAGTAATGCCTTCCTGCTAATCATGCAGATGTTAGAATGGTCCAAACAGAATCCAGGAGGTCAACACTTAGTGGAGGAGGTGGGTTGTAAACACTCTCAGTCCCACAGTGTAATTTGTAATTTTATATGATAACTAATAACTGTGTTTTGACTGAACAGATGCTACACGGGATCTTCTTTCTGGGAGAGATCAACAGGATACCATATTCTCCAGAAATGATCTTTGGGAGTGATGTAGTGATGTTACAAAATTTGAAGCAGTCCTACCCTGATCCTTTTGAGTTCTATTTATCTCAGCTACCTAAGCGGAGTCCATTTTCGTGTGTGTTAGACATGGTAAGCCTATAGTTTGTCAAGATATTATTCTTCCTATTGTACAAAACTGCATTTCACAAACATTTGTGATTTTGCAGGTTGTCTACCTGGCTGAAGAATGGAATGAAAACCTCATTAAACACATGTTACAAAACATTAACAGACAAACACAAACAAACACTAACGACTTAAATACAAAGCATCTGATCTCCTCCACCGCGTGTGTCTCTGTGTGTGAAGAAGACAAACGAGAAGAAAAAGGAAAAGAAAAAGAAGTGTGTGTCTCTCAGAAGGATGAGAATCCAGATTCAGTCAGGTACTACGGAGTCTCCATGTCCACGTCTGGTGGTGATGTTGGGCAAATCGTGATTGCTGCCTCCTGTTTGAGCTACTGGGACAATTACGTAGCTGATGCAGTGATGACCTATTATCCTAGACAAGTCAAGAAAAAATACTTTGATGGAACCATTAAACTTCCACAGGTCAGGTGCAAAGCGTTTAGCATCAGTGATGGAGTAGAAATGTCTCCATGCAGATCATGTCAGAATTTGTTTGGTTTAAGAAATTATACTGCAGACAGAAGTGTACCAGGAAAATGGGCTTATGGCAACTGTGCTGAAGCTGAGAGTTTGAGCAACCTGTTGAAAAATGAGAGTGGAATTAAAGAGCAGGTGCGGCCAACGTCTGCCACGTACACAGATGAGAACAGGAAGAAGGCTAAAAGACATGTCCTGAACAATCTCAGGGGTGTGCTAGGCGAGATACGTAAAAGGAATGAAAAGAGTAAAAGGATACCAGCCTTTGAATGGAATGGGATGATCTATCCTAACACTCAGTTACGTCTGTAGATAGGATTTTTTTTTTCATGGTATATGAAGAAACGAGATTAGTGCAGGAGATAGTCAGGACAGGAAATAACAGGCAAGTTAGTGTATGACAAAAAAACAAACAAACATGATAATTAATGCAACAAACTGATTTTTCTTAAAAACACACTGAAAACTGGCTTAGTTAAAATGAATGTGATTTATATAAAGTTTTAACATTGGAAATGGCTGATGTTACTTGTTATGTGTATTTTTATTCCTATTGACAATAGACATGCAAATGATTTTATGGCAAACTCTGCAAGACTAATGTGTGTACAACTTGAATGAAGCATGCAAGATATGTAAAGATTGATAAAAAATTCATACAAAGTATTGGGAATTAACGCCATGTCAAGAGCTTTGGGATAAATGGAAGAACTGAAAAAGTGACGAGGGTGGGACATCAACCATCATTTAGAAACCAAACAACCAATGTAGCTGACCATATAGTAAGCTTGATCATATTTATGGTTTCACAGAACCAGGAAGAAGAAGCAGCTAATGGGCCCTTATTATTAATAGATTTTTACATATAGTATATATAATATATAAACATATATGTATTGCTAGGTATGTATTGACCTATTTTCATCCATCTTACATATTCTGTATAAATATTGAGTTTTGTATTGGTGTTATTCTGTATTTGTGTTGGTGTGGATCTTTTCTACTTGTGGTTCCCTTTCTTTCTGTCTGAGTTAAGAGTAACTGTAACAAGGTGACACACATTACATTGAATTGACTGTCCAATACATTCCTGGGGGTAGTTAGCGTCCTCTGCTGGAAAAAGAAAGAAACATTTTTTAAGCAAAAGCAAATATCATTCCAGTCATGTGGGCTCAGAAATGTAGAAAAAACTGAAAGACCACAAGTTCTCAACAGTCAACTTTCCTGGGGTTTTAAAGTAAAACATCTGATCTCCTCTGCCACAAGGGAAAAAATAAGGAACATATAAAATAGGCAAGGTAAGAACTTTCCACATGTTCTTAGGTAAAAAAAGTGGGAGAGAGAATAAAACTTGATCCAGATACTTTTTTTCTTACTTACCTCTCAGGTTTTTTTTTTTATCATCATTGGTGGTTTTTAGTTATTTAAAATACTTTATTTCAAAAAGATATATTTTTATTATTACATTATTCTTAAATTATTATTATTATTATTATTAACTAATAATTTCTATTAAATTATTTGGCAACAATGCAGGTTTTGAAAAAACAAACAAACAAACAAACAAACAAACATATAAACTAAAGATCCCAAGGAAACTCTTAAGGCTGTTTAACATAACAGAACACTCCCAGCTGTAATGTAATACACCCACTGGTACTGGTTGTACGCGGAAACAGCAACAGGGAGTGGTGAGACTGGAAAGAACCGACGCAGTGACTGTGTGTGTTCGTCAAAGACCTCTATCTGTGAAGAAAACGAGGCTCGAGTCCTTCAACTGTGGTAACTACTTCTATTTGACTTTGTGTGATAAATGTTAAAGAGTAGGGATTTTAATCGCACTTTCTGAAATCTGAAATAAAGGCAGATCTGTCTTTATTTCAGATTCATTACTAGGCCTATTAAACCCTAATGTTAAGTTAAAACAACTCTAGAGGTCATAGCTTTATTCCCTCTACTAAACTAACATTTTAACGATGTAAAATGTGACTACAGCATTTTGTCACATTGAGATCAGAGACCAGAAGCTTTCGATTCTGTCGCAGGGGAAAAAATGCGCTGCAGCCGAGTGGTGCGTCACAGAGAGCACAAACAGGAGACGTGACCACTGTACGCACACTAAACCTGACCATTTCTAAACGATCCCAACTTAAGAAACGCTTATATTGTTTGTAAAAACGGGAACCATACCGACATGTATGGACATCAGACCTTTTACCTTTTAGTTTCTTTCACTTTTAAATGTTAAAAATTGCCATAATTTAAAGTAAATAAAGGCTGTCCACACTGTTCAAACTAAACAATAGTAACTAATTCTTGTTATTGCTATTCCTTGAAAAAATTCATAGATATAGCAACTAGTCATTACTGATCCTTCTACACTTTACTGCATACATTAAAAAGTGGTATAGGTCAGCAATTTGTAGTTTCATTAAAGTTCAGGTCAACTTTCATTACATGAAATGTCATCATATAATCAGAACTGTACGTTTCCATCACTGCGCATTTCTAATAATAATAATCTGAAAGTAAATTCTCACTTCTGAAAAAGCCATATTCTCTAATAAAGAGCTCATATATTTTGTAGTGCTTCAGCTAAGTACCTTGTAGTATTTAGTAGTGTGGATACATGTTTTTTAAATATATGTCATCTAAGCAGAAGTTGATTTACTGAAGGTGAATGGTTACAGTTTAGAAATGTGCACAGCTGCTTTAAAGTAATTTCCTTTATTAATAATTTACATTGTTATATTTCTTAATTGCCTTTACATTGTCAATGAAATTTGTACAGCAGGTTTTTGTCTATTATCTTGCATATAAGGTTACAATTCTCTCTTTGTCCTTGGCGTAGGTGTTATTCCTGACTTCAGTCTCCAAGAGTTACACTACTAAAGCAGTTACAAGGCTGCATGTAAATCGTTCAGACACAGTTTATCTGGGGAATGTCAGGTTATCACATAGAAGCATATCAAGTAAATGTATAATAAGAATGTTCCCATCAGTGTGCCTTCATAACTGGGTACAGAGATGAGAACCAGAAGAAGGTGGGAGGGGTTTTCATGAAGAGTCGTAAGGATTTCCTGGTTGAACTGGAGTTTAACTGGCATAACATGATCTACCTAAG
Organism: Anabas testudineus; assembly: GCF_900324465.2. NCBI lineage: Eukaryota > Metazoa > Chordata > Actinopteri > Anabantiformes > Anabantidae > Anabas > Anabas testudineus. The sequence continues at coordinate 16,420,187 of NC_046620.1, forward strand.
TATGAAATAAAGATTTCAAATGGACTAAATGGAAAACAATTGATGTGTAAAATGTTTTGTCTGAACATTTACTAAAGTGACCAGATAGTAGATGTCTTGTCAACATCTGACACATATACAAACGGTGTGCCTTGATAAGTCTTAAGAGGCAGTGATAAAGTCCATTAAAGTGTATCAGACTTTATCACTGCAGGTTGCTGTGATGTGCATTTCTGTACTAATTGACTGTGGTGTCAGTGTTTCAATGGCAAACAAAATGAATATGCAGAATTAGAGAGAGAGAGAGATCATAATTTTCCTGCTTTAGCTTCTCCCCACTGGCTCCCTGTAAAATCCAGAATAGAGTTTAAAACACTTCTTCTCACATATAAATCACTTAATAATCAGGCTCCATCTTATCTTAAAGACTTCATAGTTCCATATTTTCCCAGCAGAACACTTTGTTCTCAGAGTGCAGGTGAACTTGTGGTTCCTAGAGTTTCCAAATGTAGAATGGGAGGCAGGACCTTTAGCTATCAAGCAATTCCCTCTCTACATTTAAGACTAGACTTAAAACTCACCTTTTTATAAACCTTATAGTTAGAGATGGATCATTTGACTCTGAACCATCTCTTAGTTATGATTATATGACTTAGATTAGACTGCTGGGGGACCTCTACTGATGCACTGAGCTCCTCTCTTCTCCTTCTCCCTCCTATGCTCTCGTCTATCCATTCAAACGCCCCATCATGCAGCGACATCTAATGGCCACAAGTCATCAAAGCAACATTTATTCTAAAGAATGCTCACTGTTACAATATTTAAAAAACTGATTATTTCTGCAGCATTCATGCTGTTGGTGCTTATAAACAGGCACACACTCTGTAGGAAATGCACAGAAATAACAGAATAATGCTTAAAATGTTTAAATCAACTTTCATCAAATTGTATTAATGATATTTCCTGACATTCTGAAGGCAGCAGGACTAATGGGCCAGAGCTCAGTACAATTACATGCAACCATCCACTTGTAACTTGAACACGAACAGGAACAGAAACAAATCAGTGAGCCTCCCTCCTGTTAACAGATTTCTACATGTGACACCCACAGGCCTCCATAACTTCAGCAAAACAACACAAGTAGTAGTCTTCATAATGCAAATTGACAAGGCAATAGTTTTTCTTGTTTCTCTGTAAAGAGAAGGGTTGTGAATATGAAATGTTAGTTATACAGACCTACAACTAAATATCACAGTGTTTTATAGAGGCATTGCACAAATGTCACTCCTTCAAAAAGGTGAGGATTCCTTCATTAATTGTCACACAGTCACAATATTTTTAATATTGCTGTGGACAGGGGTCAAAAACTGGATACAACTGACAGGTGCATATGGAACTACACAGTCACAGACCTGATCACAGTGCCATCGCTGACCTCTGTCAACCACAAGGTGTTGACGTTGCGGTGTTGAGACATCCAGTTGGTCCCTGAACGCCTCACACTGACGTCATATTTACGTCACGTAGTTATTCCACAGCTGCAGTGATGACTCGTGGCCACTAGATGTCGCCGTATTTTCACGTCATTTCCCATCGATCACGTGATTCGGGAAGCGGAAACGGAGCCGAGAGACGCCACAGATACAAACATATCCGACTGGACGAACACTGCCAGTGGTAACTACTTTTATCTCAGTCTATCTGATCAGCGCTGATACTTTTTCTATGTTACGTTTTCGGTCTATGAATTTGTCACAGCTTGACAGAGGGCTCTGTTCAAACCTCTGGTAGGTGATTGTACGTAGAGTTCAGCTGCTGACGTGAACTCGTGTTGTTTTGATTAGATGTGCAGATGTTCCTGCATTTACTGCTGTTTCTTCTATGTTAGTTATTCACCTTAGTAACATGTCAGACCTAAGATGGAAATGTGATTTCCCTTTTAAGGTTTAAGTGTGCTGCCAGTGATAACATTATAATAAAGTTACAGGTGCAATAACTGTGTATAAGTCATCTTTAATTTATCACAATTTATTTATTAGCACTTAAAGTGATCAAGTACTTTAAGACAAATTTGCTGCACCTACTTATCCATTTACCTTTTATGAAACTTTATACTCTTGATCCACCACATTTAAGAGAAACACATACTTACATCTGAGAGCTAGTAACTCGAAGTGGCTATTTTATTTTGCACAGACTTGGTTCAGTCAAAGTTGATTAGCTGTAAAAAAAAACATCCAACAGACGGGTCATATTTGCTAGAAATGACTTGTGCTTTTCAAAAAGGATTAAAACTCTTTATAATGTTAATTTATTATAAGGTTTACATTTCTTAAATTGAGAATTTGCCTTGCTTTTACCACCACTGCTTTGACAAAGACATTTGTTTTATTGCAGGTGACAAAGAACCAGGATGGCAGCTGCAAGGTATCTGCAGGAGACATTTTCTGTTTGTTCAGAGAGCCTGAAATGAACTCTGTCATATCCAGAGAAACATGTCGAGAAGTGTTCTTTGAGTGTAATTTGGTGACTGAAATCTGAACACAATTGTAGAGACACAAAAATGTTTCTCTATAATATAAGTTCTTCTTTTCTGTCTTTCAGTATGCCTCTTGTGCTTGACATCCCTGATTGGCGACAGCACAGCAGAGGTTTACAACACATCTTTTTTGTACATATCGTTTCCCTATTATTTAGTTTTTCCACATATTTTACATATTTCTTTGCTTCTTTCTGAATATGTTGCAGGTGGAGACTACCTGTTGTGGGTGGAACGCACTGTGTCTGAAAACAAACACAAAAGTGTAGAATTAAATCAACCACCTGGCTCTATATTGAGGATAGCAGAGCTCAGCGACACCATCTACAGAGACAAGGTTGAGGAGGTGAACGGGTGGGGAAAATTCTACCTTCCTGACATAGTACAAATGCAGGTTTTAGGGATAGTGGAGCAAACGTCATGCCAATGTGACCAGCTTGTTCTGATGACATGTGAGGACAAAAAGGTGTATGCCTATGATGGAGAGGAGCTGCATGAGGTGGCTCCAAACCTGAAAAAGCTATTTGAAAATGGAATAGAGTATCCAGCCTCTAAGACCTACTACAACGGAGAAGCCTTCAAAGATATGGTGAGAAGTTACAGCAATGTCCAGAGAATCGGCAGGTCTTTGTGATTCCTGATATGAGCAATTAATCCGCTGAACTGACATAATGTGACCTATTTTGTGTGTAGACTGATGACGACTGGGCAGAAGTGAGGAAGGGCACTGTGGGGCAGGAGTTAGAGAAACAACATCAAGAACTGGTGAAGGCAAACAAGTCCAAATTCTTGGAATATCTCAAATAAACAGGACACACAAAGGTGGGTATTTATCCTAACATGTTATTAGATACAGAGAGAAAATTCAAGTCTTAATGTTTCCACAGGTTCTTGAGGTAATAAAAGATACAAAAGATACATGATTTAAATAAGCGTATTAGGATTCTGCATCTCTGTATGAGTTTATTTGACAGTGACAAACTACATTAATAAGAATTGCTATTAATAAATATGAGTTGGCCAAAAGGCAGTTTGAAAGTAATTTATAAATTATGCAGAGTAATAGTAATAGAAGAAAACAACATTAATGCTAATAGAAATCATCATACAAAACACTACATTAACTCCAGTTTCCTATACTATACTGAACCTTTTTTATTCAGCGTTTTGAGATTTGTCATGATCTGACTACTGTGTACTTAGTGTACAATAATCCATGTTTCTTTTACAGGTGTTGGTGTTTGCCCAAAACAAGGACACTCTTCAGAAGTATTGGATTCTTCTTTTTAAAGGCGATCAACAGAAATGTCCTTATCCACAGCTGGCATAAACCATACTTGCTTAGTACTGATGTCAAAGCACAACAGAAAGTCTAATAACATACTGCTTATATAAAAGTGTCATTTCTTTTCCTAATGTACAACATCTCCCAGAAATTAGTTTCATCATAAAGTAAAGTTTCATTTCCTGCTCTCAACTGCTGCTGATCTTTTTTTTTCTTTTGTAATTTTGCTTTGTCACTTGTAGAATCACACTTAATTTTGCTGACATACAAAAAGAATTAAACTACATGATGAAGACTTATCGGTGTCCGTTGTATTTTCTCAGTCTGATTTCCTTAGAATGCTTTACAGTTTGGTTAATATTTAATCTGTATTATGATACAAACAGTTTAAAGTGTGGGGTGTAGTGCTGTACATGGGGAAGTGTGTAAATGACTTCAAATACAAAAATGTTAAGGGGTTTGCTGTTGCTTTTTTTTGGTATTTCCTGTTTGAAGAAGTAGGTAGAAGGTTTTATTTTACGGCGCTACTTCACGTAAACTAAAGATGTTAACAAAGACACGGAACAAGGAAGGCGCTAATTACTTCATTTATTACTTTATTTTTGTTTAGATTCCGTCGAAGTGGAAACAAGGCTTGTTCAAGAACTTGTAAGGTTTTGAGTGTATTGTATTTAAGTTATCATGGCATTATTTTTAATTGTTTTGTATTTGTTTTACTTTAGCTCTTACGTTGGTTTGTGGAGTTATACCCAAGGAAATAAACGCTGCCAGATCAGTAAAACACGTTTTGGCAATGGTGAGTCCCAGATTTTTCTTGGTGTCCTTTCTGCTACTGATACTATAATAACCCAGTTATTCTCGATTTTGTTCTTATGTTTTCTGTGTGTGATCGACAGGGTGACAACCAGCAAACGAGGTGAGTCAGATGATTCTGCTGAACATCGGGTTATCAACATGTTGATAATGTGTTTGTAATTCTTCTGATCGTTATTATGTTAGAACGGAAGAATATCTGACGACCCAAGAGCCTTTGAGAAGTAATGCCTTCCTGCTAATCATGCAGATGTTAGAATGGTCCAACCTGTATCCAGGAGGTCAACACTTAGTGGAGGAGGTGGGTTGTAAACACTCTCAGTCCCACAGTGTAATTTGTAATTTTATATGATAACTAATAACTGTGTTTTGACTGAACAGATGCTACACGGGATCTTCTTTCTGGGAGAGATCAACAGGATACCATATTCTCCAGAAATGATCTTTGGGAGTGATGTAGTGATGTTACAAAATTTGAAGCAGTCCTACCCTGATCCTTTTGAGTTCTATTTATCTCAGCTACCTAAGCGGAGTCCATTTTCGTGTGTGTTAGACATGGTAAGCCTATAGTTTGTCAAGATATTATTCTTCCTATTGTACAAAACTGCATTTCACAAACATTTGTGATTTTGCAGGTTGTCTACCTGGCTGAAGAATGGAATGAAAACCTCATTAAACACATGTTACAAAACATTAACAGACAAACACAAACAAACACTAACGACTTAAATACAAAGCATCTGATCTCCTCCACCGCGTGTGTCTCTGTGTGTGAAGAAGAAAACGGAGAAGAAAACGGAAAAAAAGCGTGTGTCTCTCAGAAGGATAAGAAGCCAGTCAGGTACTACGGAGTCTCCATGTCCACGTCTGGTGGTGATGCTGGGCAAATCGTGATTGCTGCCTCCTGTTTGAGCTACTGGGACAATTACGTAGCTGATGCAGTGATGACCTATTATCCTAGACAAGTCAAGAAAAAATACTTTGATGGAACCATTAAACTTCCACAGGTCAGGTGCAAAGCGTTTAGCATCAGTGATGGAGTAGAAATGTCTCCATGCAGATCATGTCAGAATTTGTTTGGTTTAAGAAATTATACTGCAGACAGAAGTGTACCAGGAAAATGGGCTTATGGCAACTGTGCTGAAGCTGAGAGTTTGAGCAACCTGTTGAAAAATGAGAGTGGAATTAAAGAGCAGGTGCGGCCAACGTCTGCCACGTACACAGATGAGAACAGGAAGAAGGCTAAAAGACATGTCCTGAACAATCTCAGGGGTGTGCTAGGCGAGATACGTAAAAGGAATGAAAAGAGTAAAAGGATACCAGCCTTTGAATGGAATGGGATGATCTATCCTAACACTCAGTTACGTCTGTAGATAGGATTTTTTTTTTCATGGTATATGAAGAAACGAGATTAGTGCAGGAGATAGTCAGGACAGGAAATAACAGGCAAGTTAGTGTATGACAAAAAAACAAACAAACATGATAATTAATGCAACAAACTGATTTTTCTTAAAAACACACTGAAAACTGGCTTAGTTAAAATGAATGTGATTTATATAAAGTTTTAACATTGGAAATGGCTGATGTTACTTGTTATGTGTATTTTTATTCCTATTGACAATAGACATGCAAATGATTTTATGGCAAACTCTGCAAGACTAATGTGTGTACAACTTGAATGAAGCATGCAAGATATGTAAAGATTGATAAAAAATTCATACAAAGTATTGGGAATTAACGCCATGTCAAGAGCTTTGGGATAAATGGAAGAACTGAAAAAGTGACGAGGGTGGGACATCAACCATCATTTAGAAACCAAACAACCAATGTAGCTGACCATATAGTAAGCTTGATCATATTTATGGTTTCACAGAACCAGGAAGAGGAATCAGCTAATGGACCCTTATTATTAATAGATTTTTACATATAGTATATATAATATATAAACATATATGTATTGCTAGGTATGTATTGACCTATTTTCATCCATCTTACATACATTCTGTATAAATATTGAGTTTTGTATTGGTGTTATTCTGTATTTGTGTTGGTGTGGATCTTTTCTGCTTGTGATTCCCTTTCTTTCTGTCTGAGTTAAGAGTAACTGTAACAAGGTGACACACATTACATTGAATTGACTGTCCAATACATTCCTGGGGGTAGTTAGCGTCCTCTGCTGGAAAAAGAAAGAAACATTTTTCAAGCAAATGCAAATATCATTCCAGTCATGTGGGCTCAGAAATGTAGAAAAAACTGAAAGACCGCAAGTTCTCAACAGTCAACTTTCCTGGGGATTTAAAGTAAAACATCTGATCTCCTCCGCCACAAGGGAAAAAATAAGGAACATATAAAATAGGCAAGGTAAGAACTTTCCACATTAGGTAGAAAAAAGTGGGAGAGAGAATAAAACTTGATCCAGATTACAATACTTTTTTTCTTACTTACCTCTCAGGTTTTTTTTTTATCATCATTGGTGGTTCAAAGTTTTTGATTATTTAAAATACTTTATTTCAAAAATATATATGTTTTATTATTACATTATTCTTAAATTATTATTATTATTATTATTAAATAATAATTTCTACTAAATTATTTGGCAACAATGCAGGTTTTGAAAAAACAAACAAACAAACAGATAAACTAAAGATCCCAAGAAAACTCTTAAGGCTGTTTAACAGATGAAAGTAGGCTGTAGTACAGAAACTCCCAGCTGTAATGTAATACACCCACTGGTACTGGTTGTACGCGGAAACAGCAACAGGGAGTGGTGAGACTGGAAAGAACCGACGCAGTGACTGTGTGTGTTCGTCAAAGACCTCTATCTGTGAAGAAAACGAGGCTCGAGTCCTTCAACTGTGGTAACTACTTCTATTTGACTTTGTGTGATAAATGTTAAAGAGTAGGGATTTTAATCGCACTTTCTGAAATCTGAAATAAAGGCAGATCTGTCTTTATTTCAGATTCATTAGGCCTACTAGGCCTATTAAACCCTAATGTTTAGTTAAAACAACTCTAGAGGTCATAGCTTTATTCCCTCTTGTGTGACCTACTAAACTAACAATTTAACGATGTAAAATGTGGCTACAGCATTTTGTCACATTGAGATCTTTACACGAGAGAAGATAAAGGTCGACACCAGAAGCTTTCGATTCTGTCGCAGGGGAAAAAATGCGCTGCAGCCGACTGGTGCGTCACAGAGAGCACAAACAGGAGACGTGACCACTGTACGCACACTAAACCTGACTATTTTCTAAACGATCCCAACTTAAGAAACGCTTATAGTGTTTGTAAAAACGGGAACCATACCGACATGTATTATTTATTATATTTTATTATAACAAGATAGCTTTAAATTTAAACAAAATTTAAACAAAAATCAGCAGCTACCACGGAGGTCAACACAAGTCTCTTAATGTTCAGAAACAGCAAATGATAAATAATTAAAATAATTATTCACTGACCTCAATGTATGATTCTTGGGTTTACATCCATCTACCCAGTGACTAAATGTTAATTATAGAGTAAAGCAATGTCAGTTTAATAACATTCTAAACATTCTAAAAGTGTGTTTGATTATTTTGTTGTATGTTGTATGTTGTTCATTTTTCAATTACTAATCAGCTTTAATCTCATAACACAGTTGTGTTTAAACGTTTACCTTTTAGTTTCTTTCACTTTCAAATGTTAAAAATTGCCACAATTTAAAGTAAATAAAGGCTGTCCACACTGTCCAAACTAAACAATAGTAACTAATTCTTGTTATTTCTGTTCCTTGAAAAAATTCATAGATTGATGGCAACTAATCATTACTGATCATCCTACACTTTACTGCATACATTAAAAAGTGGTATAGGTCAGCAATTTGTAGTTTCATTAAAGTTCAGGTCAACTTTCATTACATGAAATGTCATCATATGCATTAATTGTAAACTCAATAAACCTACATTTGTGCTAGTTTGTTTTGCCTTTACTGACACATACAGTACACAATCATGGGAAAAGAGGTGGGTTATATGGGCTGCATTTTGTCTGTATTCTGACTGCTGTTTGGACCAGGCCTCTTTATCACTGGTTTTAACTATAAAACTGTTGTTTTCTAGGTGCCTGAGAGCCAAGATGGCAAGTGATGGAAAGAACTACTGCCTGTAAGAGCCATTTTTTTCTTTGGTTTAGGGATGTTTAAACGTACGGTGACATAACAAACATACCTTAAGTGAAATAAAATGGAAAACAATGTCAATGTCAAGTGAAGATACTTTCACCATCACTAATAATAGATACATTTGGCTCAAGAAATGTGTATAACTAACAAATGCAATGTGGTGACTGACTCGGACATGTGTGCTCTTCATGCCAGTACAAAGGAACAAAGAACTTCAAAGAATGTTTTTATGAAATTCATCAGTTAAATAAATGTAAATTGTAATACGAGTTATCAGCCAATGTTGACGGTAATGAATTTGCGTCTGTCAACATAAAACAGCTCTTATCATTAGATTTACGATGCAGGCTCCCGTCCCAACTCTGGCCCTAGGAGGATGCCCCGGTTTTCCAAATCCGAGCAAGGTGATGCATCTCGAAAAGAACCGTTCCACTAGTAAAAAAACAGACCAGAACACACTGGAGTGAAAGTGCTTTCCACATTTTACAATCTTATTCCAAAATGGATTAAATGCATCATTTTCATTAAAATTCTACAAACAATACTCTTTAATGACATGGTGAAAGGAGTTTACTTAAAATCTTTGGTAATTTATACAAAATAAAAAACTAAAAAATCAAAGTATTCACAGTCTTTGCCATGGCACTCAGAATTGAGATCTGGTGCATCCTGTTTCCACTGAGCATCCTTGAGATGTTTTTACAAATTCATTGGAGTCCACCTGTGGAAAATTCAGTTGATTTGACATGATCTGGAAAGTCATACACCTGTCTATACAAGGTCCCACAGTTAACAGTGCATGTCAGAGCGCAAACCAAACCATGAAGTCCAAGGAAATTGTCTCCAAGACAGGATGGCATCAAGGCACAGATCTTGGTGAAGGGTACAGAAAACGTTCTGCAGCATTGAAGATCCCAATGAGCACAGTGGCCTCCATCATCCTTAAATGGAAGACGTTTGGAACCACCAGGACTTTTCCTAGAGCAGGCCGCGTAGCCAAATTGAGAAAGAAGGGCCTTAGTCAGGGAGGTGACTAAAAACCCGATGGTCACTCTGAAAGGGCTCCAGTGTTTTTAATGAAGGGAGGAGAACCTTCCAGAAGAACAACCACCTCTGCAGCATTCCACCAATCAGGCCTAAATGGTAGAGTGGCCAGATGGAAACCACTCCTCAGTAAAAGGAAGTCCGTCTGGAGGCACCTGAAGGACTCTCAGACCTTATAAAACAAGATTCTCTGGTCTGATGAAACAAAGATTGAACTCTTTGGCCTGAATGCCAAGCGTCATGTCAGGAGAAAATCCGGTGCCACTCACACCCAGGCCAATACCATCCCTATAGTGAAGCATGGTGGTGGCAACATCATGCTGTGGAGATGTTTTTCAGTGACAGGAACTGGAAGACTAGTCAGGATTCAAGGAAATATGAGGAGTGGCTACAGAACAACTCTATAAATGTCCTTGAGAGGCCCAGTCAGAGCCCAGACTTGAACCTGATTGAACATCTCTGGAGGGATCTGAAAATGGCTGTTCATCGACGCTCCCCATCCAACCTGATGGAGTTTGAAAGGTTCTGCAAAGAAGAATGGGAGAAACCCCCTAAAAATAGCTGTGCCAAGCTTCTAGCATCATACTCAAAAGACTAATTGGTGCTAAAGGTGGTTTAATAAGGTATTGAGCAAAGGCTGTGAATATTTATATACATGTGATTTCTTTTTTAAATTTATTTGCAAAAATTCCAAACTAACTTCTTTCACATTGTTATTATGAGGTATTGTTTGTAGAATTTTGAGGAAAATAAGGACTTTATTAATATTCACAACTATCAATGTAGTGTTCTTATTTTAAATTTCTTGTAAAGCTAAAATGTACCTGTCCAGTTGTTTTCTTTTGTTGTATTATTATCATTTTATTTGTGTTATATTGCTTCATTCCGGTGGTGGAAGTGAGAGAAGTGAAGATCTGGACAGAGGAAGTAATTGAGCAGTTAAGTGGTGAGGCCTGGGCTAAAGGTCTTGCTGAACGAGAAGAAGAGGGCCTTCTTCTCAGGGGACAAGGAGCTGAGGAGAGTACAAGATCAGAGCAGTAAATGGAGCACAACAATGTGTGTGATGTGTGGGGCAGACTGAAATACATCGCGGGCCATGGAAAAGGTGGTGACGATCACCAGGTTTCTGGAGACCAGGCCTGGCCAAATGAACTAAAACTGTTTTTCAATAGATTTGATTCTACCCAGTCCCCATGCCCCACCCGCATAGTTCCCTCCTTCCACTGTAACCAAGGGCTCTCAATAACCCACAGCTCCTGACCAGTCACTACCCACCCCCCTCTGCCTTACATTGAACCAGGAGAGGGGAGAGAGTTAAGGAAGGAAGGAAGGAAGTCTGAGGCCATGAAGGCCACAGGCCTCGGCCCTTAACCTCTCACCTGATGAAGACGACGGAGAGGATTGTACACAGCTACCCCTGCACCCAGGCGAGCTCAGCACTGGACCCGCTGCAATGACACCATCATCTACCTGCTGCATCAAGCCCTGTGTCACCTCATGTTTTTTGACTTTTCCAACACCATCCAGCTGAGGGGGAAGCTGGAGGAGGCAGGCATGGACCAACATCAGCTACCTCACAGATAGACCACAGTACATGAGGCTGCACGACTATGTGTCAGATGTGTCTGCAGCATGAAGGCCCCTCAAGGGACGAAGAGAAGAGAGGCTTTCCCCTTTTCTGTTCACCCTCTACACTTTGGACTTTAAGTACACCTCCCTCCACTGTCACCTGCAGAAATTATCTGATGACACGACCATTGTTGGCTGTGTATCTGCAGGGAATGAGCAGGAAAACAACGGGGTCATTGGTGATTTTGTGGACTGATGTGAGCAAAACATCTGCTACTGAACACCAGCGAAGCAAAGGAGTTGGTAATAGACTTCGGGCAGAAACGTCCAGCATCCATGGTAGTGAGCATTCAGCTTGTTTGTTTTTAATGATCCTTTTGTGCTTGTGTCTGTTTCCCTGTGCTTCTGTAAACACGGGAACTTCCCCACTGTGAGATTAATAAAAGTAAACATGTTTGAACAGTCAAGTCAACTTTATTGCATCAGAGGTATTTAACATCTGAACATTATAAAAGTAAACGAAAATGATGAATTTAAATGAGTGTGAAGAATATGACTCATAGGAAGATTTTGGAAATTCCAGGGGTCGTCAAGAACTGGTAGAAGTTGGGCCGCAAAACGTCTCTGCACCACAAGGACCTGGAAGTAGGATAATTCAGCGAAGAAGAACATCGGTACTCTTGCATATGAGTGACACAGGCGAACAGTTTGAGTTCTTTTGTTCATGATCACACAAACAGAAAGTTGAAGACGTGCTTTGATTAACAGAAAATTAAGGACCATGGCTTTTAATGCAGGGCGTTAAAATTTAAAGTGCCCACGTCAGCAGGACCTTATTTTCTGAGCCAAGTCACCATGTTTTCTCACTTTTAGATGTATGTTTTATCTTATAGTCATCTGTACAGTGTATTTTTAATTTAATGGTCTAGTAAAAGTTTTTTTTTTGTTGTATTTCTTTCTACCTTCCAGGTCTGCAGCTCAGCGGTTAGATCTGTCTAATTTCCCACAGAGCAATGGAAAAACAGGTAAACACACATGTTTACCTCACATATAATAAAAGCCTTACAATGATAACAATTTCCCGACACTCATCAAATTTTGCTTGTCTGATGTGTGTTTCAGCTCGAGATTACTTGGCATCAGTGTCCGACTTTGTGCTAAAAAACAAAGGTAAACGTTACGTCCTAAAAAATCCAGTTGGTGCCACACTGAGGATAGCAGCACTTGATGACACCATTTACAGAGATGACAATGATGTGGTGAACGGATGGGGGAAATTCTACCTTCCTAAGACCGTCAACATGCAGGTTTTTGCTATTGTGGAGGGTGTCTCGTGCCCGTGTGACCAGCTCGTTCTGATGACGTGTGAGGAGAAAAAGGTGTATGGCTATGATGAAGAGGGGCTACATTTGGTGGCTACAAGTTTGGACTGGTTACGTGTTAATGGATTAAAGTACCCACCACTCAAGACATATTACAAGGGGGAGGCCTTCAAAGATATGGTGAATCATATGTTGCATGTAAAGAAGCAAGAATTTGTTATTTTTAGTGTTTTCCCTGATGCTTAACCCCCTTTAGGCATTAACAAAGATGTTTTGATATTGTCTGTTGTGTGTAGACTGAGGAGGACTGGGCAAGACTGAGGAAGGGCGCAGTGGGGAGGAGGCTGGATGAGGAGCATGCTAAACTGGTGGCAGCGAAAAAATCCAGATTTCTGGAGAATCTCAGGAACACCAGACACAAAACAGGTGAGTGTTTCTACCTTTAAAATAATTTTTCACAAAACTGTGTAAAGACAAGATTCAGTTTTTACATATTTAGGTGATGGTAGCATGCTGAATTACTGCAAGGGTAGAAATGATCCAGATGTGTTTCATCTTGTCCTCTCTCCAGAATTCATCAGATGACTAACAATATCAGCATCAACGAGTCTTCACTGGTTGTTCCTACTAAGTCTGCAAGAAACCTGGGGGTGAGCTTTGATGACCAACTCAGGTTCAAAACCAGCTGGACTGCAAGACATAAGACTACAACTAGGTGGCTGGTTAGTGTAGTGTTAACATCACTGCCTCCCATGTGGGGGACTGGGGTTCAAATCCCAGCTGTGGCTACCTCCAGTAGGGGTCCTAACTAAGACCTCTGCCCACCCCTGTAAGTTGCTTTGGATGAAAGTTTTTGTGTGCATTGTTTTATTGTAAATATATTTTTTACTAATAAAGCATTTTTTATAAAACATGTATGTCTTGTGATATTCTTCCTCAATGCAAATTGGTCTAATATACAGTATTTGTTGAATTGTGATTAATACAAATATGATCTCTGTGGTCTTTTATGGAATTCATTGACTCCTGAATACATAACTGGACAAACACATTGAAATTTTATGATTTAGGTTTTATGAGTCATATGCAGCTTTCTTTCATAGTCACCAGATTTCAACTCAAGTGGAAATTTTAAAGCAGCAAGTTAAACATGCTCCTTCCACTGTCACACACACACAAAAAAAAAAAAAAAAAATCAAATGAGCCAGTACAGAAACTAAGCAGCAGTAAGTTAAAAACTGAGAAATGAAACTTGTGCTCAGGAAGGTGAGCAGCAAAACAGATCAAATCTGTTGCAAGAGTCAGAGTTTCCAAAACACTAGTCATCAAAACAACATGTGGTTTTATGGTGGTTGTTTTTTGATGCATGACTTTTATCCCCACACCCAGTTGTACAGACATCCTGTCTGTGCAGTTGCTGTATTTTGCACTCATGTTAGTGTGGTTTTGTAGTTTCTCAAGCTGTATCAGAGCTTTACATTTACATTTGCAGAAAAACAACAACAACAAAAGAGGAAGTTCAGAACAAGGCTCCCATTGACCAACTCTGACATTTGTGTCTGTGCTCTACACTGTGTTCACTACAATCTAAAAAAATATACTTGCCGCTCTTATCAGTAGTGACAAAAGCAAGACATTAAAGCAGAGCTTTAAATCACAGGAGATCCAAACTTTCACATTTACAGTAATAACATGGTGAGACATGCTTTTACATTTTGTCAAATTCCGGAGACACAAATCAAGGAGGAGTCGACTGACTCAGTGGGAAGGACTTCATTTCTTTCTTTCTGTTTCATTTATTTCGAAGTTACAATGGTGAGTGTCTGTGGTTTCCTTTGCCAATATTTCATTTCAGTATGATTGAATTATACTTTGCTAATTAAATCTTAGTAAAATGTATAATTGTTTGTATATTTTGTTTTTTGATTGCATCAGGATGCTGAACGTGAAACTGAGTGAGTCTGAATTACTGAAACACTTATTTATTGCTGCATTCTGCTGTACAATTATTTAACAACAATGGATGTTTATTATTTTAGAAAAGAAGAGCTGTTGAAAAGTGAAGACGTTTTCAGAAACAATGCTCTCACAATTATTTTTGAAATGGTGGAACTGAGTAACGAATCAGCAGCACCTGTGGAGTTAGTGGATGAGGTATGTCTGCTGGGGCTTTATTTTTCAGATTCAGCTTTTGGACATGATATATAAACCTGTTCTAGTGTGTTTTAAACACACAGTTGTTCTCAGTTATGTATGACACATCATATGTTAATGTATTTTTCACTTCACAGGTTCTTCACAGCATCTTCTTCCTGGGAAAAATCAACCAGCCGCCATTTTCTCCAGAAATGATCTTTGTGAATGATGAAGAGATGTTAGAAGAGTTGAAGCTGTCCTACCCTCGTCCTTTTGACCTCTATTCTTCTCAACTACCTAAGCGGAGTCCATTTTCATGTGTCTTAGACATGGTAAGATTATTTTATCAAAGAAAATACATACATGTATATACATGCAATTACCAACAGCTTGATAATATGTTTGATCATCTGCAGATTGTCATCTTGAAAGAAGAGGAAAATGAAAATGTAATAATGGAAGCCCTGCAAGAGCTGAACCGACAGCTTTTCAGGGGTCGTGAAGCAAAGCCCCTGATCTCCTCCACCGTGTGTGTCTCTCAGAAGGATAAGAACTCAGTCAGATACTACGGCGTCTCCATGTCCACTTCTGGTAGTATTCCTGGGCAAATCGTGGTTGCTGCTTCCTGTTACAGCTACTGGGACAGCTGTGTAGCTGATGCAGTGATGACCTACTATCCAAATACGATCAAGAAGAATTACTTTGATGGAACAATCAGACTTCCAGAGACGATCAGGTGTCAGGCGTTTAGACTCAGTGATAGAACAGAAATACTTCCCTGTGTAAAATGTGGGAATTTGTTTGGGTTACGCTCAAGTGGAGTGAACAAGTGGGCCTATGGCAACTGTGCTGAAGTTGAGAGTGTGAGCAACTTGGTTAAAAACGAGAGAGAAATTAAAGAGCGAGTACGTCCAACGTCTGAAACATTAACAGATGAGAACAGGAAGAGAGTTAAAAGGTCTGTTATGAATAGGCTTAAAGGTTTGCTCCGCGATGTGGGATTTACATGGGATAACAAGGTCTACCCTAACATAGATTTAAGATGAAAAAGTTAGTCACTGTTACAAATAAGCAAAATTCTAATGGTCAATGATGTGACTCGACCTCTTTTGATACAACATACGTAAAAATATATTAAAAACACATTGCATGGTTACTCTCTAAGCACTGAAATTTCTACTTTTCTATGTTGATTTTGCAGTTTGTCAGTGATGTGATGTGCATTTCTATATTTAGCAACACTGGAGATACAAAAATTGACAAAGATGTGCCATTTAAATTATAATTTGAATGCAAATGATGCAAACTTTATATAAAAGATATTGATCATTACGCTCACAGTAAAGCTACTGTGATGTTTCATACACAGTGTGTATTAATGAATATATGAAAACTTGGACATACCACTGGTTAGCTATAATCTTCAGTTTTGTCAAATAGAACTCAATTAGAACTTTACGTTTCCATCACTGTACATTTGTAATGATAATAATCCAATATTTTTTTATTTATTTGCTGTTTAACATCCTCTTTTGTGTAAAAGAAAATTCTCACTTCTGAGAAACAAAACTAAATGCCATCCTGTATGCTGCAGGGTTTTCCCCTTTTGCTTCACTTCAGCATCTTTTTGCTCATTTTTGGTGCCATCTATTTTAGCAACACACCTAGTTATACTGACATGCTGTCACATGGAATTTCTGTAAATTACACAAAGAAGAAGACATGTTCTCTAATAAAGAGTTTGTATATTCTGTAGTGCTTGTAATATTTTCTGAAGCAGTGAATCTTTTGCTGTAAAGCTACACACTCACATAGACTTTGTACGGTAGCAGAGAATTAACCAGTGGTTTGGCACCAAAACAGAACAAACTTAGTGACATGATAAGTCCCTCACTACTGTGTGGATAAATGTTTTTAAATATATATGTCATCTAAGCAGAAGTTGATTTACTGAAGGTGAATGGTTACAGTTTAGATATGTGCACAGCTGCTTTCAAGTAATTTCTTTTATTAATATTTTACATTGTTATAATTCTTAAATGCTTTTACATTGTCAATGAAATGTGTAGTTGTTGTAACATTTTTTGTTTGAATCAGGCTAATGAACATGATTCTCAAAACGTCAACTGAAAATCATGTGCAGTTCAATGCTGAGGTTGCTGATCTACCTAAGTACGAAATAACGATTTCAAATAGATTAAATGGAAAAAAATGTATGTGTAAAATGTTTTGTCTGAACATTTACTAAAGTGACCAGGTAGTAGATGTCTTGTCAACATCTGACACATATACAGACGGTGTGCCTTGATTAGTCTTACGAGGCAGTGATAAAGTCCATTAAAGTGTATCAGACTTTATCACTGCAGGTTGCTGTGATGTGCATTTCTGTACTAATTGACTGTGGAGGTGTCAGTTATTCAATGGCAAACAAGATGAAAATGCAGAATTTCAGAGAGAGAGAGATCAAATTTCTCCACATTGGCTTCTCTCCATTGGCTCCCTGTAAAATCCAAAATAGGGTTTAAAACACTTCTTAATAATCAGGCTCCATCTTATCTTATAGACCTCACAGTTCCATATTTTCCCAGGAAAAACACTTGTGAGTGCAGGTGAACTTGTGGTTTCCAAATGTAGAATGAGAGGCAGAGTCTTTAGCTATCAAGCAATACCCTCTCTAAATGTAAGACTAGACTTAAAACTCACCTTTTTTATAAACCACATAGTTAGAGATGAATCAGTTGACTCTGAACCATCTCTTAGTTATGCTGCTATAGATTAGTCTGCTGGGGGACAACCACTGATGCACTGAGCTCCTCTCTTCTCCTTCTCCCTCCCATGCTCGCGTCTATCCATTATGCCCCATCATGCAGCGACATATAATGGCCACAAGTCATCAAAGCAACATTTACTGCAAAGAGTTTGCCCGCCGTTACATTATTATCAAAAACAGATTATTTCTGAAACATTCATACTATTGGTGCTTATAAACAGGAACACACTCTGTAGGAAATGCACATAAATAACAGAATAATGCTTAAAATAAACAGGTACTTCCCAGTCAATAGATATGTTTAAATCTGTTTAGCTCAGTGCAATTACATGCAACCATCCACTTGTAACTTGAAAACTAACAGGAACAGAAACAAATCAGTGAGCCTCCCTCCTGTTGTTAACAGTTTCTACATGTGACACCCACAGGCCTCCATAACTTCAGCAAAACAACAAGTACTAGTCTTCATAATGCAAATTGACAAGGCAATAGTTTGTCTTGTTTCTCTGTAAAGAGAATGGTTGTGAATAAGAAATGTGAGTTATACAGACCTACAACTAAATAGAGGCATCGCACAGAGGTCACTCCTTCAAAAAAGTGAGGATTCCTTCATTAATTGTCACACAGACACAATATTTTTTAACATTGCCATGGACAGGGGTCAGCATGAAAGAAAAACTGCATAGGATTGACAGGTGCATATGGAACTACACAGTCACAGTCCTGATCACAGTGCCAAAGCTGACCTCTGTCAACCACAAAGTGTTGATGTTGTGGTGTTACATCCAGACATCCAGTTTGTCCCTGAACGCCTCACACTGACGTCATGTTTACGTCACGTAGTTATTCCACAGCTGCAGTGATGACTCGTTTCCACTAGATGTCGCCGTATTTTCACGTCATTTCTCATCGATCAGGTGATTCGGCGCAAATACGAATGCGCAGCGGAGCCGAGAGACGCCACAGATACAAACACATCCGACTGGACGAACACTGCCAGTGGTAACTACTTTTATCTCAGTCTATCTGATCAGCGCTGATACTTTTTCTATGTTACGTTTTCGGTCTATGAATTTGTCACAGCTTGACAGAGGGCTCTGTTCAAACCTCTGGTAGGTAGAGTTCAGCTGCTGACGTGAACTCGTGTTGTTTTGTTCAGATGTGCAGATATTCACTGCATTTACTGCTGTTTTTTCTATGTCTATAGTTATTCCCCTTAGTAATATGTCAGACCTAATATTTTCTAGAAATGACTTGTGCTTTTCAAAAAGACTCAAACTCTTTATAATGTTAATTTATTATAATGTTTACATTTCTTAAATGGAGAATTTGCCTTGCTTTTACCACCACTGCTTTGACAAAGACATTTGTTTTATTGCAGGTGACAAAGAACCAGGATGGCAGCTGCAAGGTATCTGCAGGAGACATTTTCTGTTTGTTCAGAGAGCCTGAAATGAACTCTGTCTTATCCAGAGATAAATCTGAGAAATAGAAATAGAAATAGAAATCTGAACACAATTGTAGAGATGTTAAAATATGTCTCTATAATATAAATCCTCCGTTTCTGTCTTTCAGTATGCCTCCTGTGCTTGACATCCCGGATTGGCGACAGCACAGCAGAGCTACAGGTTTACAACACATCTTTTTTGTACGTATCGTCTCCCTATTATTTAGTTTTTCCACATATTTTACATATTTCTATGCTTCTTTCTGAATATGTTGCAGGTGGAGACTACCTGTCATGGGTGGAACGTACTGTGTCTAAAAACAAACACAGAAGGGGAAAATTAAATCAACCACCTGGCTCTATATTGAGGATAGCAGAGCTCAGTGACACCATCTACAGAGACAAAGTTGAGGAGGTGAACGGGTGGGGAAAATTCTACCTTCCTGACATAGTACAAATGCAGGTTTTAGGGATAGTGGAGCACACTTCATGCCAATGTGACCAGCTTGTTCTGATGACATGTGAGGACAAAAAGGTGTATGCCTATGATGGAGAGGAGCTGCACGAGGTGGCTCCAAACCTGAACGAGCTATGTGACAATGGAATAGAGTATCCAGCCTCTAAGACCTACTACAACGGAGAAGCCTTCAAAGATATGGTGAGAAGTTAGAGTGATGTCCAGAGAATCGGCAGGTCTTTGTTATTCCTGGTATGAGCAATTAATGCGCTGAACTAAAGTTTCTTTAAAATGACCTGTTTTGTGTGTAGACTGATGACGACTGGGCAGAAGTGAGGAAGGGCGCTGTGGGGCAGAAGTTAGAGAAACAACATCAAGAACTGGTGAAGGCAAATAAGTCCAAATTCTTGGAATATCTTAAATAAACAGGACACACAAAGGTGAGTATTTATCCTAACATGTTATTAGATACAGAGAGAAAATTCAAGTCTTTATGTTTCCACAGGTTCTTAAATGACTTGAGTTAATAAAAGATACAAAAGATACATGATTTAAATAATCGTATTAAGATTCTGGATGTATGTATGAGTTTATTTGACAGTGACAGACAAACAACATTAATAAGAATAGCTATTAATGAATATGAGTTGGCCAAAAGGCAGTTTGAATGTAATTTATAAATTATGCAGAGTAATAGTAATAGAAGAAAACAACATGAATGCTAATAGAAATCGTCATACAACTAACTCCAGTATCCTATACTACACCTTTTTCATACAGCGTTTTGAGATTTGTCATGATCTGACTACTGTGTACTTAGTGTATAATAATCCATGTTTCTTTTACAGGTGCTGGTGTTTGGCCAAAACAAGTACACTCTTGAGAAGTCTTGGATTCTTCTTTTTAAAGGGCGATCAACAGAAATGTCCTTATCCACAGCTGGCATAAACCATACTTGCTTAGTACTGATGTCAAAGCACAACAGAAAGTCTAATAACATACTGCTTATATAAAAGTGTCATTTCTTTTCCTAATGTACAACATCTCCCAGAAATTAGTTTCATCATAAAGTAAAGTTTCATTTCCTACTCTCAACTGCTGCTGATCTTTTTTTTCTTTTGTAATTTTGCTTTGTCACTTGTAGAATCACACAAAATTTTGCTGACATACAAAAAGAATTAAACTACATGATGAAGACTTATCGGTGTCCGTTGTATTTTCTCAGTCTGATATCCTTATAATGCTTTACAGTTTGGTTAATATTTAATCTGTATTTCTATTATACAAACAGTGTGGGGTGTAGTGCTGTACATGGGGGAGTGTGGTTTTACTGGAAACTCAAAGATAAAGGCGTGGTTTGATAACAGAAGCAGACTTTCACTGCTTGCTTTCAGTTTTGTTCTTCAACTGCAGCAATGGTGAGTCCCAGATTTTTCTTGCTGTCCTTTCTGCTACTGATACTGTAACGACCCAGTTATTCTCGATTTTGTTCTCATGCATGTTTTCTGTGTGTGATCGACAGGATGAAAACGTGCGGAGGAGGTGAGTCAGCCGATTCTGCTGAACGTCAGGCTATCGACATAATGTTGATAACGTGTTATTCTGTAATTCTTCTGATAGTTATTATTTTAGAAGGGAAGAATTTCTGAGGTCCCAAGAGCCTTTGAGAAGTAATGCCATCCTGCTAATCACGAAGATGTTGGATTGGTCCAACCAGAATCCAGGAAGTAAACACTTAGTGGATGAGGTGGGTTGTAAACACTCAGTCCTACAGTGTAATTTGTATTTTTATATAACTAATTACCGTGTTTTGATTGAACAGATGCTTCACAGCATCTTCTTTTTGGGGAGAGTCAACAACGTTCCATATACTCCAGAGAGTATTATCCCTGACAAGGACATGCTGGAAGCTTTGGAGGATAAATACCCTAAGCCTTTTCAGTGTTATTCATCTCAACTTCCCAAGCGGAGTCCATTCTCCTGTGTGCTGGACATGGTAGGATATCTCATTGTGTCAAACTGATGATGTAACTTTATCTCCTCAGCAGGGGAAACAAATGTCAAATGTGAGACCGAATAAAGAATCAAGTCACAGAAATAGCATTCACCCAATTCACCCCGCATTAAACTGTTTCGTTCTGTGTCAACTCAGATATATTTACCTTTATTACTACAAATCAGCATTGTGTGTGTCAGTGAAAATCTGCCTTTTTATTATTATTAATTCGGGGGTCTCACATTTCAACCACTTAACACTCTCACAAGCCAACTTTCTATTTCTAACGCACAAACATTATTACAATAACTCCCACCTGGTTGCACCGCTTGATCTTAATATGCCGTGGATAACATAGAGTTCAACAGGAGCCAATGAAAAAGGAGATAGCTGCCCGTCAACCAATCACAAAATAGATACAGCTAGCCATCAGCCAATCATACACAGCGCTGCTGTATCCGCGTAAGACACAGGTGATCCTGCAGCATCAACGTTAGTAGAGAGTGCACGTCACACAAGACCAGAGAAAGTCATGTAATTAAAATTGTAGGTTTCTGAATGAAATTAATATTGATCACAAAAGCAACGGGAGCTTATCTTTGGGAGAATTGTGCCCAGCTAGAAGACCAACATGCTGTTTAAGGTGCTTATAGTATTCAAAGTAATGTTTGAATTGTTTTACAAGTTAGAGAGTTAAAGTACATTTTTGCCAGTAAGAAAAAAGTCTTTACAAAAAAAAAAAAAGTTTTTACAATCTCAATGTTACAGCATACCCTCAAGAGGTACAGGTCATGATTCATGATTCATTTCAGAAATGACACAGTCAGCTATAATTTGCAGCTGTCAGCATATTTATAATATTTGTAACTGTTTCCAGATCATCCTGCAAGAACGACAAGACGAAGTCAAAATAAGGAACAGCCTGAAGAAACTCATCAATAGTCTAGATGCTGATTTTCTGGTCTCCAACACTGCCTGTGTCACCTCCTGTCAGAAAACCAACAAAAAATACTATGGCGTCTCCATGTCTACTACAGGTCCCAATCCTGGGAAAATTGTGATTGCTGCGTCCTGTTGTAGTGTTTGGGATGATTATGTAGCAGGTGCAGTGATGACCTACTATCCAGAGAAGGTCAAAAAGCCATATTTTGATGGAACCATCAACCTTCCAGATAAAGTCAGCTGTGAGGCGTTTAACATCAAGAATCTCTCACCCTTGCCTCCTTGCAAGTCATGTGGGAATTTATTTGGTTTAAAGACAAGTGCAACAAGGGAGTGGCCATATGGCAACTGTGCTGAAGTTGAGAGTGTGAGCAACATGCTTAAAGTAGAGGAGGAAGTTAAAAGAAAAGCAAAACCAACATCTCCCACGTACACACCAGAGAACAGGGCAAAGGCCAAAGACAGTCTTATGAAAGTGCTAAAAAAGGTGCTTAACATGGTGCATTTTAAATGGAGTGGTGAGTTCTACATCCCACAAAATACACACAGTGGCTAATGTGTTTTGACAAAAGATATTCCACTTTTACATCATACATGACTTTACTGCAATCTGAAAGGTGCTTTATAATCTTATAACCCAGTATATATACTATAACTGTGTGTCAAGATTTATGATTAAACTTGCTATTCATGATAAAAGCTGTGTCAATCATGCTAGTAATAAAATCCAACTGTGGTCATCTAAAGTTTATGATTTATTGATTTATTGATCCACCAGTTGCAGCAGTATGTTGTATTCATGCAGCAGTCTAAACCCGTCCACAAATAAAAAGCTGTCTACTTTATTATTACATGCTATTATGTTATACATACTAAGCACCAAAAGGATTTTGTTACTTCTTTGTTCCATGTAGGTACATAGTAAATACAACATAATACTACCATAAGACACTTGTTATAAAATTGTGTTGCACCAATGTCCAGGATGTTACCTGACAAGCATGTGGGTATCTTATCTGCATCAGTGTTGAAATCTGCCATTACCATCACCAGCAGGCTTTCTTTAGCTATACATCTTTATGCTTTATCTTCACAAGCTGTCAGTACTCCAGTAACCTGTCCTCATAAGTGACAATTATAACACATTCACAGCATCAACTGTATGACAAATGTGTGTCAACATTTACAATTAAACATGCTAAAATTCATGCTAAAAGTTGTGTTGATCATGTAAATATCAATAAGATATTCTAAAGTTGGCGGTTTACAGTGAATGGTAATAGTAATATTTATTTTTAACAGAACACAAACTTTGAAAGGAGGCAGAATAACTTAAAGCTGCACATGAAACATAATGAGATGTAAACACAT
Organism: Anabas testudineus; assembly: GCF_900324465.2. Taxonomy (NCBI): domain Eukaryota; kingdom Metazoa; phylum Chordata; class Actinopteri; order Anabantiformes; family Anabantidae; genus Anabas; species Anabas testudineus. Next base: position 16,444,019 of record NC_046620.1, read on the forward strand.
AACAGGTAACACTTGTTTTGAATATTGAACATCACTTAATGATTACTGAAACTGTGTTCCATGAAGTGCTTTCTTATGGTCTCTTTCTTGCAAAATCACATATGAACCACCAGATGGAAGAAAAACCCTGTTTAGAAAAAATCTGCTCAGTCGTTTGGGACGTTTTTCATGTGAGCCCCAGTACTTCCAATCAGTTAGAGACAGTCAGATCCTGACTGAACCTGCAGGAATCTGTGAGACTCTGAAGGTTTTGACCATAGATAATCGGTTAGATACAGCTTCAGTATTTGACACACTGTGGGGATTGATTCTATGCTACAGCCAGCTTGATCCCCAAAAATTTGTATTTACCTAAAATACATACCTTTATATACCTAAAAGTGGGCACATTTTGTTCTATCTTCACTTCAATAAAGTACTGATTCACCGTTTACTCAGGTACCAGACTTAAGTTCATATTAAAATCCTGTTCAAAAGAAACTATGTTTTCTCATCACACTTTGAATTGGACCTGGAAATGAGAAATGGAGCGTGCTCTTCTTTTGTTGTGGTGTCACTGCTCCACTTTGTAGTAGACCTCTCTCACCTTTCCTCTGTGCGAAAGACAGGAAGCATGATCTGATCCACAGAATAAAAATTGGCCATCTTTTAAAGGAGAGGGATTTAATGTGGAGCGCTAAATAAGTCAAATTGATCTCTAATTAGATATTAACTTATTTCCAGTCAGAGGCAGGAGAGCTACACTTTCTGGCTTTAAATTAATTAATTATTAACACAAATGAAATAAGCCTAGCGATGGCTTTATAAAGATTGTTTTAAATATTACAGGTTGTTATATTAATGTCTGATACTGACTGCTTCACTAAAGCCAAGTGTTATGAGACAAATTTCCAATTACCTGGGCTAGTCTGTAAAATTTGTGTTTTGGTTTGTACGTTGCCAAGGAGGTCATTTCCGAATCAGTCTTGAAAAACAAACATTATGCCATTCTCCAGGAAAGCTGTAACGTCTGGTGAGTGATGGGAAATACGATTTATTTTCAGCTCCTACGTCACAGACGCTTTGTCTGGCTTTTCCTGTTGCCCTCTCTCCAATAACATGTTTGTATTCAGGTATATATTTGTGTAACCAACTGCTACCGGTGAGGGAAATCCTGTGTGACCTCTCTGAGCCTGTTCTGATGAAAACACTGGCACTTATTGACGTCCATGAGACTGAGTGAGACCTGAGAGTGTTTTTTTTCCTCTTTTAAACCTTATATAATCCCCAACTCTAATCTTTGTTTGAACAGGCATCCTCCGTACCTAACAGAAATATAAGGACTGGAACCAGAGGTCTTGGTAGGACTCTCTGTTCTTTAAACACAGGCACATACAGTATGTACACAGATGATTAATGCTGCATCACACTTTGGTACACACACAAACACACACAGATGGTCGCAGTTAGACTGTAATAATATTTTCACTGAAGTTGCCCTTGGTGTTTCATGTCTGGAAAATCTGAGTCACGCTTGTCTGACAAATCATCTCTGATCTAATGATGGCTTTGTTTAATCAACCCCATGATACATTGAGGCATATTTTTAGGTGAACCAGATGCTTGATAATTAAAACAGGTCACTATACTCGTCACTTTACTCAGACAGGTGACAAATTAAAGGAAAAACCTGAATGAATGAGTGGAGACACGGAATAAACCCAGGTGTTTCCACACAGGTGCGCTGCTTGGTACAGCTGAGCAGTCGGCGTCAGATCATTATTTTCTCTGAGAAAATAATGTGAACCAGAAGTTACCAGTTCACGCCACTGAACACCAAGAAGACATTTTGGACTAATGTGATCGACAGTCCTCTCCATCACCATCAAAACACAAAATAAGGAACTGTCTTTTGGAAAAAAGGTAGAAGAATCAGAATCCAGACACTCATAGAATCAAGGCCAAGGCACACTGACGTTGTTCTGGTGGCACATGATGGCCTCAAACACTGATATACACAAGTACTTTTAGCAACTACTTTTTTGTGACTTTGCACTTTTCCAACATGTGGAGAGAGTTTAGACCAGATAATTAACTGCAACTGCAAACGAACTGTACTAAATCCAATCTGAAAGACTACTGCCTCAGACTGCATTAGCCTTAGCAGAGAAGAACTGATAAAGCAGCAACTGAGTGTAGGAGACAGATGCAAAATGAGACGCTGCCACTTGCAGTGTATATGTATTATTATTATTATTATTTCCCTTGCTTCCTATTGCACTGAAATGAAAAAGTATTCACACTAATGTACAGGTGCATCAGCTACAGAGCGAAAGTAATTTGAGTGTTATTCATATGTGCGTTTTAAGATACACTAATATAAATAAGTTTGCTCCATATTCAGCACTTTCACAGTCTTTTATTATGATGTAAGTTACAGTAAGTCACCAGTGTAAGTATCGTGACTGGGTGTGTGTGTGTGGTTTGGTGCAGACTCAAAAGTTTCCCACTCTGTGTGCACAGAACCTTTTGTAGCTCTAATGCTAAGCTCTTCCTGGTATGTACCAATCCTACTGACCACCCAATCAACACAATGTTTGTTTGGGCGCAAACACCACAGTTGTTGTTGGGACATGCTGAAACAGGCCAATTGCTTTCTACACACATCCAGCGCCATTAACATTGCTTTTGTGGGTGAATATTTGTGTACGTGTGTCTCGTGTTGCTGCGTCTGTCTGCAAACCGCTGATCCAGATTGCCAGGCAGGCAGCAGCGCAGCAGGGGGTTCGAGAGGTTTTGATGAGGCCGTTGCCACCGAACCCACAACTTCCCATCACGCTGTTCGGTATGACCAGTTCTGAATGGGTGACTCAGCTAACTCGTGATGGACATTTTCATGTCGCTGGTCTGTAACAAAGAAAGGAAAGCAACACAATGCTCCCCATGGTGCGTGTGTAAGAAAACAGGCCTTGCCCACCAATCGTCCACTAATTGCTTTTACGAACTCTAATGAAGACGCATTAGCTGACTGTGACTGTGTATGTTTTCCTGCGCTGACATATTTGTATTTCTTTCTCACGCTCATTCACAGAGATCCTGATGGAGTTGTTTTTCCTGAACAAATGTGCCATGGTTGGCCAGGCTTCCCTTTGAGGCCAGCTTCATTCCTGTCACAGGAATAAATGGCAATAAAAAATACATATCTGAGACATGCTGTAGCTGTAGAGCAGGGTGGGAAGATTTTCTTCTCTCTGGAACATAATAGCTGACATGAAATCATTTATAAAGTGTTGCTGCTGGAAAATATAGCAAACTAACCATCAGCAGTGCAGGTCTTATATAACAGGCATATATACAGAGCATATGGGCCCCAGTCCTAGTGAAGCTGTCATCTGCTGGAGTAGTAAAACAATGGGAGTGAAGGGTGAGAGATAACAGAGCACGACCCCTGCTGTGATAATAACACTGTGCGATAGCTATATTTAGGGGTTCACTGTGACAGAATTGCTTGGTGTATGTGGGTGTGGGTGTGGATGTGTGTGTATGTAAGTGGCAGTGTATCGCTGGGCCGGGCAGAGCTCAGTGCCACAACAGCTCATAATTTAACCTTGCCAGTAAAATCACTTTCACATACACTAAAGTGTGCAGGCCCCTTCCCTCCCCCTGCTGACAGATACACGCTGTCAAATAAAAAGATGGTTGTGTGGTTTTATTTTATAGAAAGGAATTAATTAGTATGTTTGCCCCTTTTAAATCTATACTTATACACTATATATAATGTGATGTCTAGGGTGAGTTGCCCTCACGCCACACTCACACTCACACACAGTTATAAATTTGACCTTTTCATAAAGGAACATTGTGACCTTTCCCCTGCATACTCAGGCTGACGCACACCACTCATTAAACCAGCATCAGAGCTTGCAACCAAGACCATACCTCCAATAAAACATCTGGACCATTTGACAGCAGTATAATGATTTTTCACTGGATTTTTTACATGCGTTTCAGACCAGCTGATGCATTTGGATGAGGTGCAATACGGCTTCCTTGCTTGCCTCTCTACTCCTGAGCTCCAAAGACACCAACACGGCTCTTTGCTACATTTACATGCACAAACTAATCCTACCTTATCGGTACTTAAAGCACTTTACACTGCTTCTCATTCACATACACACGCTCAGCAATCCCTGTGCCCGGATATCATGCAAACTTAAAGTAAAATGTCAATTTTTTTATTGAGCATTTTAATGTTGCTGTCATTGTAACGATAACACAGTGTCATATCAATATTGTGTCATCAATATTTCTAGAATCAGAAGTCCAGATCAGGTTGACTGAACATCAGGTGAAGTTGAATTGGATTTAATTCTGCAGAAAGCAAAAGGAACAGGGTGAGGAACTGATGTGACTGCACCTTTTAGTGGTGTTCAGCAAGCGTGCGGTGAGTGTTTTCTGCTTTAAACCTCAGTGGCACCCATTGCATCTGGAAACGAAGTTGATTCTATAGTTTACATACTGAACTAGATAGCAGCAGTATGAAGTCAAGATGTCACACTCCTCCTTTCACTCCTTTCCTGGCTCAGCACAACATGCTTCCTCTCCCCTGTCTGGAGAACAGTGTTCCCTGCTCTGCCCTGATTCTGTTGGCAAGCAGCCAGGGTTTTTGAAGGCATCATGAAGAGATAAGCCAATCAGAGTGCCCAGGTCAACCTCAGGGTTATCAGCTCCACTGTTTACCTAACCCTGTTCACCAGAGAGACTCGACACGTGTGGCTGTGCGTGCATGTTAGCAGCTCCAGCTGGCTTTGTGAGCTGTGCAGTATAGTCACTTGTTGTTGAAATGAGCAGCGGCATTACATGATGTCCAGACCTGACGGGTCCATAAGCACTGTATACGGACAGTAACACCATTTGCATCATATCAAAATGTGAGTTTTGGTATTCAGCTGCAGAACATTTGCAGTCAATGACTGGCTGAAGTCTGAAACCTACAGACCAGATACTGGATTTCTTTTCCTATTATGCTCCTCCAGGTCTTTACTGTAGCTGTGTTCAGTCCCTTCTTGTCCTTGAGGGTGTTTTGCATTCAGCTTTACCTCGAGCGCATAAAAATCTATGCCTACTGGAATTCACTTCCCAACTGACCCTGCTGCTTTTGTATGATCTTTGCATGATCTGAATCCCGCGCAGTTCTTTACCTTGACCATACTCCTCCCATCATTCTGGTTCAAGCTGATCTTGGTCTCATCTGTCCACAAGATGCTCTTCCAAAGTTCTGCAGACTTAAATGTTTTATTTATTCCTGTTTTTTGGCAGATTCTAATCTAATCTTCCTGTTTGTGAGACTTAGCAATGGATAATATCTTGTGGTTATCCCTCTGTATGCACTCTGGTGAAGTCTGGAGTGGTTAATGTTGACTTTGGCACCGACAGGCGGCACCTATCTCTTGGAGGGCGTTCTTGATCAGGGCCACTGTTGCAAAGTGATTTTTATTCGCCAGGGCAAGAATTCATCTGTCATCTACCACAGTTGTTTTCCAACAACAGATTCTGAATGCAAATGACTTGAACTTGAAATCAACTCCATCATCTGCTTACTTGTAAATAAACTCCTGAGGAAAAAACACACATGATGGCCTGGAACAGCTGAACGGCCAATCAGTCTATTTCTTTTAGACAATTATTGGACTGTCCAAGTGCTTATGGACCACACTGTATTCCTGTCTCTCTCTCTCTCTCTCTCACACACACACACACACACAGAGACACGCTCGCCACGCACATTGTGTTTTTCTTATGTATGCTCTTCCTCTCCTCTATTTCTTTTTGTCTTCAGATTCTGAACACATGTGTCACAGTTTGGGCAAATGCCAGTTCCAGAGATACTAGAAGTCCAGACCAGCCCTGCAGAGCAGACTTTCTGTCATTCACACACATGAACTCACTTACACACACACACACATACATCCATGCACTCACACACTCCTCTCTTCTCCTCCACCCTCTTCCTGTTGGATTTTGTTCCTGGTGTTCTGAGAAAAATTAGGCTTGACTTTTAAGAGGGAATGTTCTGGACTTTGTCAGCAGGGTTTGGTACTGGTTATCCAGCCTCAGTCGGTCGGGACAAATCCACAGTCTTACACGTTACATCACGCTCTCCAAGTTCTCTCCCGTTTGACCTTTCCCTGCCACCTTCAATGGAAAGTCCTGCTGGGCCCAGACAAAGTAATAATCTGGATTCCCTGAAAGTACTTTTATTGCAGAATCAAAGAGGTCACTGTTAAGGCTGCGCTGCAAAGGTTGGAATTGGACGTGTTGTCTTGGAATATGACCACCTCATGGTCAAGGTGTGTGCCCTTCTTGGGGAGAGGGCCTGCAAATTGCCTCACCTACCTGACAATAGGATTAATCCAGAGCCAGATAACCTCTGAACCGACAAATAAATATTATTTAAGTCAACAGTTAAATTTCAAGTTACAATTTCAAAGAAGAAACTTACATCAAAGACCTGACGGAGATAGTTAATGTACCTAAAATTAAAAGACATCACAAATTGAACATTTTCCTGTCTGTTGAGGCTCGTGCGCTAGATGTCACTGTTTTACATAGAGACACCCTTTCCTTTTTAATAGTGTTAAAGTCTTTGAGACAAACAGAGCTGTTCAAACACTTGAGACAACATTTTTAATAACAGCAGATTATAAACTAGAAATTCATTTGCAGAACTTTTTTTTCAATTATTCTTTTTACAATAAACATGCTCCAGATCGCATGTTGATGAAGAGAGATGCTGTTGAAGCCTGTTCTGACCTAGAGGCATTGAAGAGTACTGCCAGCAATGCAGAGATAATCCCCCTTTGTTTCTGAGGGAGGTAACCAATTAGAGAATGATTTAATATTTTATTATTTCTGCTCAGCAGGTTTTAGAGCATTCACATGCATTGTAATCATAAGTCATAATTAAGACTACCTGGAGCACTAGGCAGAGTGTGCAGAGTGTAGCAGAGCAGGCGGATGGAAAGCTGGGTGGAGCAGAGTGGATTAATTTTGAGTCTCATCCCAGTCTATAAGTAGCTTTAAGGAGCTGTCCCTACAAAGTGATAAATGTCTCTGATGTAAAGTGGTCATTGGAGATTAAATGGCTCAAAAAGTATTTTCCTTCTTGTTCTTGATCTTTGTGCTGCAGGGTTCGCAAATCACCCTCCCCTCCCGCTTGGCTTGGAGGGCCTGCTCAGCAGCGAGACGCCAAGCTCCTGGCTGACGCTTACACACTGCACTCAGCCTCACAGAGTTTAAATGATTAACCTCTTCAATCGACTTTTCCATCTGAAGCAGTTAGAGCATCAGAGATCTGTTTAGTTTATCTCTCATTCCTCTTCTTTACGCTTCCAGAGCCATTTGAGTTTCTCTGTATTGTTTAATGGACGCTGAGTTCAGCCTTGACCTAAACAAATGTGGTTTAGATTCTTGGAGTGTTGCTATTAATATCCAGTCAGACTTTTGGCAGCAGACAGCTGATACTTAAAGAGGGAGACAGGGCATGATGGGAGGGAACTGCCTGCCTGGTGCACAGGAGAAAATCTTTGCATAATCTGACAATACTTTGTTTTTATCTTTAATCCATTAGGAACCTGCAGTTACAAAGCACTTTTTGCAGCAGCATGAAGTTTTTTTAGCCACAGTTGAAGTTGATCAGTTCTGCCTATAGTGTGGTTTTCTTTACTTGTTTGGCTTTAGGGAGGCACTGTATAGTCAAATGACTGTGTGGCCTGTTGTACAGTTTTTTTTTTAGCTATTTTGATTGCATTGAAAGCACTTCAGATATGATGGATTGTAATCCAAGTGTTGGTTCATTGTTTAGGAATGTGAGCACTTACAGACAAGATTAATACACAAAACAAAAACTTTTTTATCACTGCTAAAATCGCATTTACTCTCCCCGCAGAGTGTTTGTCGTTGTGTTTCTCTCTCTCTCGACAAGACTGATTTTTCATGACTGACTCGCACAATTCATTTGCCCTGCTCATAATAAAAATCCCTGGTGCCGGGACAGACTCAGTTTCTGAGGTTCAATGCAAACATTCCAAGTGATTTAGCCAAGGCAAAATTAAATTCCTCAAATGATTATTGCTCAAGTCGTTTTTTTTCTTCTGGTGCACTCGTAGCAGAAAAGACTTGCAGGTGCAGGAAGAACATTCCTCTATCAGACTACTGCTATTGAAAGGGGAGTTGTGTTCCCTGGTTTCTCAGTACTCTATTCCTGTAGCTCATGGAGCCTGAGCCAGATGGAAGGGTGGCGTTCCACCTCACACTGATCCAACCCAAACATCTGCCTGGCAACGGCTGAGGCCTTCTCACAGAGACAAAACACAGGACAGCTCTGTGTGACACCGTTACAAATGATTTCTCTATTTGATCCGGAGAAGCTGCAGCTCACTGCTTCCGGCAGAGCGATGATAGTTTGGAAATAAATTTGGATCACACAGTGGATAAAGCAGGACTGGGAACTTTACCTCCACACAGTTCAGCCATATATCGTAGAAAGATATGGATGGAAATAAAAAAAAAAGAAACAAGCAAATTGACTTTGACTATGCTATGTTCCACTGCAATATGCAAGCCCTCAAAAGAATAACATACCAACAGTCATAATCATCCGGCTTTAGGCAGGTCAAATGACTGCGTATGTGTCACTTACGGTGACAAACACACAGAAAATAACCATCCAACTCAGCAGTTCTTCTCCCTACGCTGCGGTGGCTTCAAGGTCCCACACTTTACTGTTTGGATTTCACTCTCATCAGTGTTGTTTCCAACAGCAGCAGGCAGCTATTTACAGCAAACAAGCTCGGTTACGCTGACACTGTGTGCTACCTAGCCAACACCAAACAGACAGGCATCAGCTCGCTGCAGGACTATGATCATGATATTCACTGGTCAGCTAGAAATCACTATAGTTTTACATGGAACAGAAGAATGTGCCAATATTGTAGCCCTGGGTCATGTAGTAAAGAGCACTATCTGCATCGAGAGGGTGAATTATGAAGAGTGTGATGAATCAAGCACAAAACACGTGTGTTAAAGCCACAATATCTACAATAGGCATATTTATATTTACATCAAGTGTGACAAAAGGTTCTCTGCTTTATTGTGACCGAGTATATAATAAAGCTGTGTTTAAATATAGTTGCAGAGGCTCTGTGGTACTGACGTACCTGGCAGCCAGAAATAAAAGAATGTTCTGTTATTAGTGGAAAAGCTCCTGTTATGTGGATTAATCTACAGCTTTGACTTTGATCTCCTGACTCACTCTTAGCAACTCTGTAGGTGACCTGGGGAACATTTCACACACACACACACACTCTCTCTCTCTCTCTCTCTCTCTCTCTGCCTCTCTCTCGCTCTCTATTTAAGACACTGTTGAAATATTAAAATAAAATTGCGTTGTGCGAACTTAGGGAAGGTTTAACGTAAATAAAACGAAATGAAATGTGTGTGTTGTCTGTGTGTGCATGTATTTCAGGGCTTATCAAAATCTCTAGACTCCAACACGGTGTTCCAAGCTCTTAATGAGATTTCAGTTTGTAATGTAGATGCTTAATTATTTCCCAATCCCATGTCGAGTTATACTGTGCTCATTTTGATTTGATGATTGCCAGGTGAGAAGGGATAATGATGCTTGAAAATTACATATCAAAACAGCCATAGCTTTAAAACAACAGTAACGTGTAGGTGAGGAAGCAATTAACTAATCAAGATCTTCATTTTTTTTTATTACATTTTGTTTTAAAAGTAGAGAAAAACAAATCACGCTCAGTTTAATTGTTATTGTGTCCGTTAAAGTTTGATGTATTAACAAGGCAACATTTCCTAATTAATTAATTAACTAAACTGAAGTGTAGCTGAAGCTGATGAGAGAATAGATTTGCAGGTATTTGATCATAAACATGAATCGAAGCGTTGAACAAATTCAAAATTTGATCCAGAGTCCTCTAATAGTTCCGAAGGTTAATGTGCCAACAATTAAAAGAAACAGAAACAACTGAAATTCTCTGATTAGAGTAGTTAAGAGGATGAGCGTCAGCCATAAACCTTTAGTAGATAACATTTCTCTGCTGTTCAATTAGCCTGGATCACAGGAGGCCTCTACAGCACCTCTCCACATTCAGCAAAGTTTCAGCTTATATCAGAACGACATACTCCAGATTGAATATAAAAACAGTAGGAGTACAACAGCTTCTCTCAGACCACCCAACCATAGACATTCTAACCACATAGACACGCCTACAAACACAGGCGTACACAATGAATCACCTAAAAAACATGCTACAAGCAAACACATTGTACCCTGGAAGAGATGACACACACAAATATATACACAATGTCAGGGTGACCCAGTTTTAATGTGGCTGGACTTGGTTTTGTTTACTCCACCGAGGTCTCTGAGGTTTCAGAAATGCTCACAGCACACTGAACATGTGACTCGGACCATTTATAGCATTTTAATCGTCTCGCACATCAAAAAACACACTCGCATAGGGTAGTGCTTTGATGACACTCTTTGGCCTTTGTGCATTGCATGTAGTGTACTGTACACTGTATTTACAACTGGAGACAATTTAGCCGATTTCATTTCAGGCGGTGATGTTAGTAGTGGTGTGTGTGTGTGTGTGTGTGTGTGTGTGTGTGTGTGTGTGTGTGTGTGTGTGTGTAAGTTGACCTCCCAAAGCCTTGAAGAACTCAGATTCCACAACATCTGGGATGTGTAACTATTTCCCAACAAGTCAGTCGGAGGAATTTGATGCAACGGCCACGTTTCTCCTGTGTTTTCAAAACACTGACAATGTCCATGTGTTTGCAGGGCTGATCCAGTGCAGCAGGAAGCATCACTCTTGTCAGTTGTGTAACTCATAATTGTTACATTTAACTTGTGAAATGCAGACAAAGACATCAGTGGAACTGCTCATCTGCCCTAGTCTTACTTTGTGAGGTTTGATAGCTTGGTAATGCATTTTATGAAGGTGCTAAGTAGTTTTTTTCCTTTTTTAATTAAACTGATGAAGCTCCTGTGAAGTAAACTCCAAAACCTACTCACATAAATGTACCAAACACACTATTTTGTTTTAGATTGAAACCCAAAGTAAATCATTGAAGATGAAAATTGTCACAAGATGATTCAGTTGACCGCTTTACCTCCCACAAAATGTTGCAAAATGTGTTCAAATGCGTGTGGTCAGCACTTGAATGTTGCTGATAAAGGAGGAGGTGAACGGGTGCACAGTCATCTGATGGGAAGCCCAGGAGAGGTGGGAAGCTAGCGGTGCTCTGTTGTGACCAAACCAGTGTAGAATAGTATCAGATTAGCTTGGATTGAAGTGAAAGTCAGGACAGAAACAAGTGCAGAGAAAGGGCCATGGCTGTCATTGTGCAAGGCCCTCCAAAAAATACAGCAACGTCTCAAACTCATTCTGCACCATAATCCACATTATTGCTGTTCAGTATTTTCCAAATCATCACTGTATTAAATTATTGTTATTAAAATATGCAACAATGTGCTGCAGTGAAGTACACAAGTCTTAAAACGAGGACTGGGTGTAGGATGGTACTTTTAACTTTTTCAACCTATTTGTTTGCAGCTACTGCAAGTGTAATCTAAAAACCGTCACACACTGCTCTAAATGTTGGATCTGATGCACAACTGGAGCCAGTACTTGATTGAGTACAAATACCGTAAGAGTAAGCACTTCCATGTGATGGCGAGCCAGTTTGGTGCTCTGCATATTTTTCCAGTGAACGTCCTGGTCTTAGCTTTGTAAACAAAGGTTGACGTGGAGCACTGATTCTGGAAATAGCCTGTACCTTTGACCTATATGCAAAACCAGTTTTTTTTTTTCTAGAAAAAAAAAACCCTCATAAATCCTCACATACATGTGGCCTCAGGCTTGTGAATGTGCAGGCTCATGTCTGGCAGGCTTGAACACATGCGTACTGTATGCTGAGTCTACTCCTCCTTATCTGCTGTCAACCCCAAAGTGTATACTGCAGGTCTGACAGCAGATAAGGTGGAAGGCTGCTTTAACCTGCAGACTGATGGGAACCTGGCTTTGTGAATGGCCACGGCTTGATGGACGGCTGAAAGGGGAGGAGGTGTCAAGTATTATCTAGCACAGTGCAAACAATTTATGGCCTGTTGAAGAAGTGAAACTGCATTTAGAGATGGCATGTATACATGGTGTTGGTGGGAGCTGTGAAATTATACATACTACACGTGGATGGATTATGAAAAAATAGTTTCCTTGGAGTGAAGGGATGGCCCCTGCGTGGCCCCCTAAGTCTCTTTTTGTCATTTTACATCTATGTTTTGATGCTTTGCATCTGTTTCAGGCTGGTTTCTGTCTCTTTCTTGTATCTGTTTTTGGTCACTTTAATTCCTCTTTTGTGATTTTCTGTCTATTTTCGTTATATTAGGGTCTGTTTTTGATCTTTTTTTTTTCTTTTTGCATCCTTGTGTATATCCATATCGAACAAGAAACTGAACTCTGTATGAACTGTCGAGAGGCACAGGCCTAGGGGGGGCTGAGCAGGGGCCTGCCCCCGCTAAAATATTGATAACATTGAAACTGAAACTGGACAATATCATTTGCAGGTAAAATAAAATACATACATCAGATATGAGGACAAATACTGTACTATAGACTCATTAGTACAAGTTAAATCTGACATCACCAAAGTATAAAATTCATACTCTGTGGACAACTGATGAATTTCACATTATTAATTGTTTTTTGTGGGGAAAGTGAGCTTCAAATATTGCTAAAATCCTGGCTAGGTTTTAAAAATCCCATTACGCCTGACAGTCTCTTATAGCAATAAGTGGTGAGATAGAGACCTTATCGCACTCAGTTATTTATAACTCCTGGTTATGACTGTAATATGCCTATAGGGACTCCACAGGTGTAAGTATGTGATTAGATTTGACGTGAAGGATATACTGGGTGCTGCAGGCTGCAGAGCAGGTACACACTGTAAAGCTGCAGCAGTGACACCAGATGGATGCCTTGACACTTAATGATTGTGTCATTTCAGCTCCCAGTGTGGAGGCCTCCTCCAAGTCAGGTCTTGCACGCACTGCAAAAAGTGTCAATCTTCACATTCAGTTTGAGTCTTTAAAAGTATAATACACTGATATCCAACTCATTCATGGATAAAATGCATAGTTCTTCCACGTTTTACTAATGCTTGCAGCTGTGCACTGATCAGCAGCTTGCTCAGATCTCAAATCTCTTTTTTTTTTTCAGCGTACTGTTGTGAACAGGGCGGAGCGGAGAGAGGAGGTTTCCTTTGGAGAGAGAGAGAGAGAGAGAGAGGGAGGGAGCGTGTGTGTGTGTGTGTGTGTGTGTGTGTGTGTGTGTGTGTGGAGAGAGTGAGAAGAGTCAGCTGGTCGGAAAGTGCAGCGTGAGACCAGTGCATGTGTGCGTGTGTGTGTCTGAATGAGTGCCAGTGTGAGTGTGGTTTATGTGTGTGTGTGTGCGCGCGTGTGTGTACGTGTGCAAGGAAAGCACTTCGGAGGAGGGCTGGGGGGGGGGTGGTGGTGGTGGTGGTGCTGGTGGCGGCGGCGGCTGCTGCTGCTGCAAGGTGAAGACAACAGAAGAGAGCGGACAGTTTTTTGGGGGGAAGCAGTTTGCGCGGAGACCCGAACGAGGACGGTCGAGGCGCGCCGAGGGCTGCTCCGCCGTGCGTCCTGGACACGATTCCTGAGCTACGGCCTGCTCTTTGATAACAGTAAGCACTTTGCCTATTTGTTTTGCAAATGAATATCTCTCTAAACTCACTGTCAACTATTCTTCACGCAGTCAATATTGCCGTTCAGTCGCTTTTGAACTCCCTTTAATGACGTTTGTATCGGCAGAGATGGCACCTTAACTGACATTCATTCGATACGAAGTGGGTAGTGTCCGTCATTTGAAGGCTGCAGAGCGTGCATCACCGGAAGAGAAGATGTTCTTGCTTTTGCACAAAGTTATTCTCCAACAGTACATCACCGCAGGCACGCCGCTGGTGATAGTGGACTAACTCCTCAGCACACCAAACTCTGCTCTAGATACTCCATCAGTGTCAAAAAAAAAAAAAAAAAAAAAAAAAAAAAAAAAGCCCCTGCAGTGGCTGTTTCATCTCCTTACTCCTTATTCCACTAATTCCAACTTTGTCAGGGAGTTATCTGAACCCACAGCACATAAAGAAGCTACCGCATCAAGGAGGATAAGCTGGCTGAGTGAGTGTGTGTGTGTGTGTGGGTTGATGGTCTGTCATAAAGCTCCATTAGCTGTGACTTAATGTAGGCTAATCTCTGCACACTGCTAGGCTTCCCCCCTGCCCCCCCATCCTTCCTTCCTGGTGTATAAAGAACACTAAAAGTCTGTTTAGGATCAGGTAACATCGAGGCCTGCAGAAGACAGGGAACGCCGGCGTCTTTCTACCGTGTGTGAGCTACAGGTGCAGATGGATGGCGTATCACCTTTTCCCGTCTTGATGAGTGAGAACTTATAAAAACCTGCAAACGTGCTGTCGGTGTCAGGATTTGAGTCAACCTGTTCTTGGAAACATGTAGGAGTGGGTGCATATTATCCCCAATCTCACACACACACACACACACTCGCACGTGTGGCATTATTAAGTTGCTCCCTGCCCCATTTAATTCTCTAGATCTCGCTGTATGACCAGTAAAGCTGAATTGCTCCCTTTCTCTGTAGGAGGAACCACAAATGTCAGCAAATGTCAAGCACTTGGAGCTTTGGCTTTGCTTTCAGGCTTATTAGCTGCACACACAATCAGCTGTGCTTGCCCTTTTGGCCAGCACTTTGATTGGTGTGAACACACACATAAGCTTATGCAAGAACATGTGAAATATAAAACCAGCCACAGTAAGTAGAAAAAAAAAAAAAAAGTGTGTAATTATCTGCAACTGAGAAGCTGCACACACATTTAGACGCACATTCTCAGTAAGCAGAGTGACCTAAAGATAGCAGAGCCCCAGTTGAAATAGTAATTAGTGGGGTGAAAAGAGAGGGAGACGACTGGGGGAGGAGGAGGACGAAGAGATATTGTTTGAACCATCTGATATCTGTTATATAATGACCTATACAATGGAGACATGCTGGGAGAGAAAGTGAAGAGAAACCAACAGAGTCAAAGAGTGAGAGGAGCTATTTAGTGAGAGGAGAGATGCAGTGTTCAGCCTGTGTGTGTGCATGTGTGTGTGTGTGTGTGGATTCGGTTTGCCGAACCTTTGTTGGAAGCAGTATCAGTTGCAGCGCTTCCCTGAAATGTGTATGTGGGCTGCAGAAATATCCATCATAACAAGTCCATTCTTTTGTTTTCCTCTTTTGTAGAGTATTCTTATTTCTCTCTGTTCATGACTAGGACATCTCTGAATTTGTTCCTCTCCTTAAAGGGCCCGGTCGATTCGATTTTTGATGGTGATCTGGGATTTCCACCAGCAGGCAAGGATAAGATGTTCCGTACAAAAGAATGAAACAAATGGAGATAGAAACCTGACTCCAAAAATGACAATAAGCCGGGCCAAGGAACCCATTTATTAGTCATATTTAAATGGATGGCGCGAGTTTCGGGGTGTAACTGCAAGTTACTGCAAAGGCAACTTGAATTGAACAAGGCATTTTATTCAATAATGCAGGAAAATATATTGATTCCCTCCAAACAGCATATAAATGGATTGCATTGCAGTGCGTGTATCCTGTTTCCAAGCACACACTTGTGCACAACTTCACCCTGCTTACTCACAGCAGATAATGCTGCACAATGCAGTGCAAATAGTCGACTCCTATTTCAAGTTGCCTCAGAAAGCTCCCCCTCCCACCCCTCCCAACCACTCTCCTCTCTCCCTTCCCCCCTTTTTCCTTCCCCATCAGTCTGCAGGTGGTGAATGGTCATGTGTTGCTAGCTTGGGGAGGGTTTCTTATTTAGTCTTAAGCCCCAGGCTTTGTTTGGGAACTGACTTGTGTGTGGCTGTGTTTACATTGGATTCGGTGTGCACATGTTCATCTATGCATGCACATTCATTTGCACAACCAGGCTTTGTTTTCTCTGCAGCAGAGAGTGGAGTGTAGGTTTATAGTCATAAAGAGCATACCATGTAGAGACTGATTTTCCAAAGTTCTTGCACATTTAGCACAAATTATAACTCTCACCTGGAACGTTGAGTCTGTTTTGTGAATTTTCTTCAGAATTCCCCTGATTACAGTTTTTTTTTTCCCTCATCATTCAGTTAATTTTGTGAATCTGTCTTTCCTCCTCTACTTGTTATCAATTTAGCCATGGTTGTTTTTTTTCTCCTACTTCCATTCAGTCTGTTTTCTTTCTGTGTCTGTGCTTCATATGCAGGGTGCCGGTGAGACCAATGGGTGTCATCCCCTACTGAGGGAACACTGAAGAAACACCATGGCCTTGGCAGGATGCCCTGACTACTTCTTACATCACTCAAACTACCAGGTAATTCTCGTAGAACTTTGCAGTCAACATATTTTTTTGTTTTTGTTCATCTCTGGCAGCTTAAATAAAGCCATAAAACCACTATATAGGAGTTCATAGCTTAATTGTTATCTGCTCACTGCACAATGTCTGTACGTCAGGGTTTCATACACTTTACACTTGAGGTGTCACTTTTTGTTTTGCAAATGTTTGCTATACAGTGTATTCACTCATATGAGCCGATATCTGACTGTCCAGCATAAATTAGACACCATTTCTTGTTGGGGACATTTTAATCAGACAGATGTTTGCACATAATACAAACACAATAATAAGGTAGGTGAATTGAAGTCTCGATGTGCACACTTTGCCCTTAAGATCTATCAGACTGTGCATGATTGAATGTCTGAAATAATATGCAGCCAAAGTAAATATAAATTAGTTTAGATGACCTTATGCTAAAAGGATCCATCATAAACTAATTACATGATTTCTGAGTCACATAGGCAACATGCAATGGCTGGAGACATGGAGCTTACGTGATGTCACTACATCCTGTCCCCTTGACAGGATAAGTAGTAGCCTAATCATGCCAAAAGTGTAGAAAAGGCTAACTTTCAGATGTTATTCTAATAAAGAGGCAGTTCACCAATACTATACTGGTTTCGAAAGGCTGATAGAGCTTATGGATGAAGTGTGCCCATCTACACACAGCTGTCTGCCTTCTTTGCGTTACGTAGACCTGAACGTTATCCATTGATTGACCTTATTACCATGCATTTTAAGATTGGATCCACAAATCTGTCAGATGAAAACATAATTTGTGATGGCCAGTCAGATATTGGAGTTCAGCTACAATGTCATGTGATTAAATATACTCTATCAGACAGATGTTAGGCTAACATTTGCAATTCGGGATGTGGTGCCCAAACAACTACACAGATTTATGTTCTGTTCAGTTTAATTATCTCGGTAATCTACTTGTAGATGTATAGTGTATGAAATCCTGATGTACAGTGGCTTGATCTGAGCTCTGGAGCCAAAGTCTGTCCCGGACAGACTGAGCTTGAAAACGGCCATAATGTGTACGCACAGATTACTTAATTTGTGCTCTCAATTTAGTTTATTTTCACCCCAGGCCACCTTCTGAACTCTGTAGCTAAATACTCTTCTATATTTATAAGTTAGTATGGTTCTATGTTTGTCAGTTCGATTTGTAGCATACCCCAAATGCATACTCTGTACTTCCTAAGAACAGTTGCCTGCTACACTTGGACACTAAGTTGATGATGGTGTGAAGCAGGCACTTCATGTCAAACCAAGAGCTAGCAGAAGCAGAAATGGTTTAAAATGCGTTTACAGTTAACTCTCCATGTTGCTGTCACATTGAGTGACACCATTCACATCACACCTATTAATTCATTGTTAAAGTAAAAATATCCATAAGAACAGGTTTGGAAAAAGGGTTTCGGTTTGGCTCGTGGTTCAGGAAAAGAGTGTGGTTTGAGTCCTCAAAAGCATAATTACGCAAACCTTTCTGTTTGTATCGTCATGTGTGCAGTGGCTTTCTGAGCGTACTTGCTTCACAGTGGTCTGGTTCAGTGAAATATGGCATCTCTGCAACACAACAGACCCACTTCCACTGTCCAGCTCCTGCAGAATGAGCCCTTTGTTTCGCAGCTTGGATTTTCTCCTCTCCAACCCTCCAGTAACCTAAAGAATTTGGCTAAAGAGCATCGTGGAGGTCTATAAATAGAGTGCTAAACAAACAACAATAACAAGCTGTGGGCTATGTTGTGTGACAAGCCTGAAAGCATGGGATTGATGGTATGACGTCTCACTGGGTCTGAGGAGACGATGGAGGTGACGTAGCCTCAGCTGCCTTATTCCTCTTAGTGGAGTTACAAAAATGCAGCCCCCTGCTAACCCAAACCGTGGGACCGCTGAGCCCCTGTTGAGCTGACATTAAGTTGGATTGGTTCATGTTAGCTTCCAGGAAAGGGTTTTGCACCAGTAAGACTGCAGTGAATAGTGAATTGAATCCCCATAGAAAACAACATTCCTCCATCCTGCATCTAGTGGAGTAAAAACAGAGTTTAATAGTTAGATGGAGAAAAGTGGGTTACAACATTTCTGTGTGTATTATATAAAGCTTGCCAGTTGACATGACACAGCATGGCGTGCACACACACACACACACCCAATGGAGTCTGTCTGCAGGCAACAACTATAGGTTCAGTGTGTATAATTTAGTTTGTATAGATAACGAGCAAATGAGCCCTCTTTTCTACATACTTATATAACGCCATACATAACTCTGGGCATGTTTGGGAATCTGGGCAGTGTTCCAGACCTGTCTCCGAAGTGTGCATGTGTGCGTCTGTCTATCTTTGTAAGAACTCTGGATCCGTGCCAGAGATGTCTCAGCTGCCAGCAGCTCTCATTTTTCCTTCTCCCTTTTCCCCTTCCATCTCTGTATGTATGAGTGTGCATTTGCAGTTGTGTGTGCGTGCACATTCACTGCTGAGCTCTAAGAAAAACCACAGTCCACAGTCTCGAGGCTCCGCTGAGTTATGACTAAAACCAGTCAGGAGTGCATCGAGAGTGAAGCGTTTAACAGATCCTCTTCTTCGAACACCAGGGTTTGTGCCAGCATTCCTGAACGTGTCTATTTTATCTCCGGTTCTTTCGTTGTGTTTTTAGAAATCAGAGGTCAGCGCCTCTATGTGTCAGCCGCCACAGTGAGAGGCTTCTGCTTTCGAGGAAGCACAGCCTTTAATGATGGTAAAATGCCTTGATGATAATGCCGTGAGCGGCAGAGTGAAAGGGGAGTGTGCTCATGATGAAAGAGGTGTCAAGAGTAGTTACGTGATGTCTATCAATGGACAAGTTCAACCAGCATTTATCAAGCTGATGAAGATAAGGGATGACTCTTCAATTTTCTACACTTCTGTAAAGCGGATGCATGGTAAACACGATCACTGCACTGCAACAGGAGTGCACTGAGAGGAAATCAAAGCAAGCCATCCCCCAGAAGAGATGAACAAGCAAGAGGAAAGGACATCGCTCAAAGGCAGCGCTAACAAAATCACTGTATTAGACCCTCGGGAAGAGCTTCAGTATCTGATTTGTTAGTACACGTGATAAATATTAAACAGATTGTTCCCATATTATGTTAAAAACAATATTCATGCTTGTAGTGTCATTGAGAAGTTTTAGCCCTGCAGCCAACCTGCCTCTATGGGTGCAGTGTCATTTCGCTGTTGGCTGGATTACGATGTTTTGTGCAACATTTCAGGCCTCCCTAAGAATTGATGTTAATAACTTCTCTGATCCCCTGTCTTAACATGGAGCATCATGATAGGATAAAAATTGGAAATTTGCCCAAGACTTGAATTTATGTCAAAACTCCTACAAACCCCAATGATGTCAAGCTTTACTTTGTATTTACATGGTATCCTACTTATTAAACATCTGCATGTTATTTGTTATTAGGAGCATGTGCTGACATATAACAAGGCTGTAGTCTTTCAGTCTTTTTCATCTTAACCAGAAGGTAGTTCATTGAACAACTTTTGCACCATGGCATGCTAACAACATCTGGACACTGTTGACCTATTTAGATAAGATGAAGAACATTGAAGTTAGGTTTGTGTTTAAAGGGCAACATAGCATTTTTTTCACCTGGCTTTCTGTGGTCCTACTTTAGGAAGTACATGTATATGAATGACATTAAACTATCCTGTGTATTCTCTATATTAAAATATCCCTCTGCTTCTAGGTGACATCACCTAAAGAGGCTTTTCAGTTCAGATAATGTCTTCTGCAGCAGCAGGTCAATCACGTATACAACTTCCATAGTATGAGCAAACAGTAATATAGATAATCAATACGGAGAAGGTTGAGGGAAGTTTAATGCTAATCATAATCATGTAGTCACCAAAGTTTTTATTTTGATAATATCACTTTGATGTGAATTTTTCATCAAAATCATTCTCCTGTGGCAGAAAAAACATACCATTTAGCTTATTCTACCAGTATTTTAATGAGCACTTTATAGGCCATGAATTAATAATCACTTACAGTAGTGACTGAGCTGTTGTGGTTTTATGAATATTTAAATATCTGACCATTGACTCACTCTTGCATGCAAACAGTTCTCACCCTTCCTTAAAAAAAAAAAAAAAAAAAACAGTTAACAAAACTAAAAAGATTGCGTGAACCTGATGAACTTTATAGAATCAATCAATTGAAAACGTCAAATAAAGTCATCGAAGGATTGTATAAACAATTCGATGCTCTTGTTGTTTGAATGATGGTCTTGTAAAAACCCAAAACTGACTCAAGCGGTCATAAAACCACAAAGAGAAAGCCTCTCTTCATCTACTGTACCACTTATACCCTTAAGGCTAGTATTATCAAGAATGTCATTTGCGACTATCATCGCATTGTGCGAAACATCTGGGAATTACTTTTA
Organism: Anabas testudineus; assembly: GCF_900324465.2. NCBI lineage: Eukaryota > Metazoa > Chordata > Actinopteri > Anabantiformes > Anabantidae > Anabas > Anabas testudineus. The sequence continues at coordinate 16,464,966 of NC_046620.1, forward strand.
CTGTGAAACCAGTGCCTAGTTTTACAAAAAAGAGCCACGACTTGCACATTTGTCTTGTCACCTAGCCACCAGTTGAATGCTGAGGTAGCATCTGCACTCAGCTGTATGTTTATGTGTCAGGCTATAGAGTCAGAGAAAGTGTGTTACTTGGAAGTTCACTTCAATGAGGTTTTTATGGGGAATGTAGCAGTTAAAGCTGACTCTTTTACTGCATGACTGCTGCACGGGGGGGGAGGGTTACTTGTAGCTATACAGTGGCAAGAATAAGTATATGAACGTTTCACGGTTTTCTGCATTAATTTGTCACAAAATGTGATCTGATCTTCATCTAAGTCAAGAGGATTAACAAATATAATGTGCATAAATTAGTAACACAAAAGAAGATCAGATCACATTTTTCCAAATTAATGCAGAAAACCATGAAATTCCAAAAGGTTCACATACTTTTTTTTGCCACTATAATAATGCTGCTGCTACTGATGTATGTTAGTAGAACTAGGACAGTGTTCTGCCTCCACACAGTGTACACTAATACACTTGAGTTCAGGAAGAGGCAATCCCAAACCTGTGTTGATCCAGAAACTGTCTTTTTATTAGGCTACAGCTTGCACCTTATGGGCAAAGACTGTTAATAACAGCTGACTCTGTAAAAAAAAATCCACCTGTCAGCGGTTTTACACTAACATGTTAGAACTTGTTTGTAAAAATTTCTTTATGGGTGTAGTAGTCGGTTTTATTTTACCAGGCTAATGCCTTCATTCTTCTTCTCCTTCAGTGAGGAAAGTGTCACAAAATCTTGCGTGAGGTTGAAGAGCCGTGCGTGCCAGGTTTATGCCTCACAATTTTTGAAACTCTGCAACCTACTGTGTGCTGCTGCTGCTGTAAATTTGACATTAACTCATCAAATATTCCCTGTACTTCCAGTTTTTATGTGTATGTACAGTATATATATATTTAAATACACTGCCCATCCAAAAGAAAAGTCACGCACTAATATTTTGTTAACCCGCCTTGGTTACGGCACACATTCACCGTGGCATTGTTTCAATAAGATTCTGCAATGTCACAACATTTATTCTCGTCCAGAGTTGCATTCATATTTCACCAAGATCTTGTGTTGATGGTGTCGGACGCTGCACAAAGTCTTCTACAGCACATCCCAAAAATTCTTAATGGGGTTAAGGTCTGGACTGTGGTGGTCAATTCGTGTGTGTAAATGATGTGTCATGTTAGCTGAACCACTCTTTTAGAATTTCAGCCCAATGACATCCTGACATTGTGGTATTGGAATATGCCCGTGCCATCAGGGAGGAATAAATCCATTGATGGAATAACCTGGTCATTCAGTATATACTAACTGCAGCAACCCCAGATCATAGCACTGCCCCCACAGGCTTGTTCAGCAGACACTAAACATCATGATGGGTACATCACTTCACCCGCCTCTCTTCTTACCCTGATGTGTCCATCACTCTGGAACTGGGTGAATCTGGACTCATCAGATCACATGACCTTCTTCCATTGGACAGTTCTAAACTCAGTTTTAGTAGTTTCATCAATCTCCTTAGATGTTTTCTTTGCAAAAGGGGTTTAAACAAAATTTGGTCATGCAGAATCAGTTGGAAAAGATGAGCTCACTTGTAGCTTGAGCAGATTTTAAGATGTAAAAGTGAGCTTATCAGGTTTGTTTCTGTCTTGTCTGTGAACTTAGAGTTATCAATGCTGTTTGCATGCTGGTTTGCATGTTTCTGACATGATGGTAAATGAACTAATGGAGTTCTGTAGATTGTTGTATCTCAGCTAGTCAGCTCTAGCTGAAGCCTGCAGGCTTTCTCTGTCAGCCCACAGGCCCTGCAGCCAAGTTGCCTTCCTTGGAAAGCTTTTAGCTGCTGCTTCTCAGAGCTATAAATCTTACTCCGGGCATTTATGGATGTTTTCGAAGCACAGAGGGGAGCTGCAAGTGTGTGTATGTGCATACACGCACAAGAGGACCTCTGACCACGAGCAGTTCCTGGAAGCAATGCTTCTGCGTTCTCCTTTTTCCTGGAAAAGGAAAGATTGAAACATTGTTTGGCTTTTTTCCCCTCCCTTTCTCTTCCGCAGATTTCTTGCCTCTAGGCTGCTTCAAATTAGACAGTGTGCGAGGAGCATGACAGTGTGTGTGTTTATCTCCAGATGTGTTAGATAGTATACAATGAGAGCTGGTATGTATCTCTTTTGTGTTTAGTTGGTTTGTTTGTCTTGAAATGCAATGATCTGTTTCACATTTGAGAGTCTGAAATCCGTTAGTGTGCAAGTGTGTGTGTCTGAGAAAGAGAGAGAGATAAATGTTGGGGGGGGGTCACAAAGTCATGTTGCCTCAGGGTCACAGTGTCAGTGGTATCTGAACTTGAAGCCTGATGTTCCTTGAGAGCAGAGGGATGAATCCACCCTTTGTCTGACCCTCTGAACTCTGTGAAAATAACATGTTGCCTTAACCTTCCCTAAAACATCTGACATCTTAAATCTGCATAGTCATCACCTTTTTCTTTCTTTCTTTTTTTTGACAGGAAAGCATGGACCGCACTTCCTCTCGTGGGCCTGAGGAGCTGATTGTTCCAGGCTTTCGGCGTTCGGCCAATCAAAATTTACCACATCACCATGGTAACTCTACTCTCTTGAATATGAACATAGGAAATGCAGCCATTAATCCTCAATCTCTTGTGTTGTAAAAATGGACTATGCTGTCTATATTTCATCTTGTTCCTTTTTCTGTTTTCCTTTCATAGTCATAATCTATGTGCTTAATGTTTTTTTTTTTTTGTCAATTTAAGCTTAATGCTTTTCTAAGAAATTCTCCCTCTGTTAACCTTCATCTTCATCTTGGGTATTGTCTCCTTTCAAGTGTTTTTTCCCTTTATTTTATTACTACTCAGCACTTTTCTGCACCTCCACCTAATACACACACACACATTCACAAGCCTGCTCCCACTGTAGTCCAAGACATTCCTTTAGCCATCATGGAACATCTTGGGAATCCTTTTGGAAAGTGGCCAACTTGAGGAGAGAATTTGATGGGACGTCTCCATCCCCAACCGTTTTTTCCCTCCCTTTTGGTGGTTAGTGGTTTAGTGGATTGTCTGGTGGTCATGCTTGTGTGAGAGTATTGTAAATATGGCTTTGTGAGCATGGGGTGAGTGGATGGGGTGTTTATATAGGCCTGTAGGTCAAACAGTGCTCAGCATAGGACGTTTATAGTAAGTAGGCCATAGGTTTGTGGGGCAGGGGATTAAGTAGCAGAACGTATAGAGATTGATACTTAAATGCAGACGGTGACACCACGTACAATCCAAGAATAATTAAAAGAGGTGAGTATATGGATTCCATTTCCTACCATTTCTACACCTAGGAGGATGGTATTTCTTAATGCAGATAATTAATAAAGCTTAGGTGATGAGGCATTTGGATTTGATTGATCAGTTCATTAGATTTAAGAAGGAAGTGCTTCTTTTTAATGCTGTGAGAACACAAAGTTGACATGAAAGAAATAGAAGCAACTGTTAAGTCACTTCACATAAACAAAAAGTGACAGTGGGAAATAAGTCTTGATACCAACAGGTGGTGGTATTGTGTATTTGTCATTTGAAAAGGGAGAGCAGAAGAAGGACTTGGTACTGTGGCTATACAATCCTTAAACAAAGCAACATTTTGCTTACTATTTTTTGATGATTATAACTCAGTAGTTGTGCAGCACTGCTGAATGTATATATATGAAATACTGCATATTAGGAAGAAATCATGGAAAGACTTTATTTATTATTTATCTTAGCGTGCAACCTATGCCACTATGCAGCCACTGTAGAACTTTGTGGTAACTATGGTAAATGGAAAATCCCCAATTGGAGTAGAAGATGACGAGTCAGGTTTAGGAGAAAGTAAATTACCAACCTTAATCCTAAATAACTCAGACTGTACTGAATTAAACCACTAATTGATGATACCAACAGCATAAGAATAAGTAATATGTGGAAAATAAGATGATAACACTGTGTTTCTATAGAGGAATGAACATTCTCAGCCCGAGAAACCCTAATTTCTAGTGCTAAAAAGGACAACATGCAGTATAGTTATAAAAGAAATAGTCAGTCTACATTGCTTCAAGGTGACTGCTTCAGTCATAAATCATCGTCAACCAGCGGACATTTTCATAATATGTTTTGTAGAAAATAACTGATCGATGGCTAAATAGAAGTCAAAGTCACCTGGCTAAGGTTTCATTTTGACTTTGCACTGCAGAGAAACGTCACATCTACCCCAATGATGGATGTGTAGTATATTTAGACCATGGCAGGCTTAGGTTACCTGCCTTTCACTGAAGCCAGGCTTGGTTGTTGGTGATCTGATGACCTGTCTTAATGTTGTATTCATGTAGGTCACCCAATGAACTATAATAGATCAGTAGTAGGTGCAGTAGTGTCACCTCCAGAGTTGTTTCACTTCTGTATTAATTGACTACTCAGTAGACCTGAACACTTTAGTTGGTTACTACCGATGCTGAGCCTTAAAAGATCTGTATCTTACATCACAATAATGATTATTAAATGGCAAAAAACATTACTCATTCACTTAATTCGACAATTTTTACACTTCATGTTAAGTGATTAAAGTCTAAGGCATCACACTAGTTTTACTTTCACTATTGTTTAACATTTAACATCTCCACAATTAAAAGTGCAGATATGCTGGCAACACAATGCATTTGCAATGTAAATACAAAAAAATTTTAAAGGAGCTGTATGTAGCACTGACACTAAGCATTTACTGGGTGCTGTATTCTAAAATAAAATACTTGAGATGAGTGTGGCATTAAACTTTGATACTAAGTGCGTTCACATGCACTCAAGAAATTGGGAAGATTATTAGGAAATCCGATTATACACTATATTATCAAAAGTATTGGGATGCATGCACATAAACTTTAATGGCATCCCAGTCTTAGTCCATACGTTTTGATATGGAGTTGACCCACCCTTTGCATGTCTCTGCTCTAATGCATCCCAAAGGTGTTCTGTCAGGTTGAGGTCAGGACTCTGTGCAGGCCAGTCAAGTTCCTCTACCCCAAACTCGCTCTTTCATGTCTTTATGGAACTTGCTTTGTGCATTGGTGCACAGTCATGTTGGAACAGGAAGGGGCCATCCCCTAAATGACTCAGACTGTACCTTTCTACAAAGTTAGGAGAATGAAATTGTACAGGATGTCTCGGTATGCTGACACCTTAAGAGTTCCCTTCACTGCAATTAAAGGGCCAAGCCCAACCCCTGAAAAACAACCCCACACCATAATCTCCGCCCCACCAAACTTTACACTTGGCACTTGCAGTCAGGAAAGTACCATTCTCCTGGCAACCACCAAACCCAGACACATCCATCGGATTGCCAGAGAGAGAAGTTCGATTCTTCGAAAATGTCTCCACTGCTCTAGAGTCCAGTGGCAGCGAGCTTTACATTACTGCATTCAACGCTTTGCATTGCACTTGGTGATCTAAGGCTTGGATGCTGCTGCTCAGCCATGGAAACCCATTCTATGAAGCTCTATACACACTGTTTTTGTGCTAATCTGAAGGCCACACAAAGTTTGGAGGTCTGTAGCGATTGACCCTGCAGACCCAGCTCTGTCACTTTACGTGGCCTACCACTTTGCAGCTGAGTTGCTGCTGCTCCTTCCATGTTTTTATAATACCACTAACAGTTGACTGTGAAATATTTAGTAACAAGCAAATTTCACGGATGAACTTATTGCACAGGTGGCAATCTATCACGGTATCACACTTGAATTTACTGGGCTCCTGAGAGCAACCCATTTTTTAAAAAATGTTTGTAGAAGCATACTGCGAGGCCATGCTTGTGATTTTATACACCTGTGGTCATGAAGATGGTTGGAACGCCTGAATCCAATGGTTCGGTGCCGCTCCAGGTAATGATCACCAACTGAGTGACGAGTGTCGACAGCCTTTGTTATGCACATGTGCTCATATAAAAAGCCGATTAGAAACCCGGTGACATGTTTACATGGCAGGTAAATGAATTCAGCTTTCTCGAGAAAGCCAACTGTAACCTGGTTACTTGAGTGCATGTAAACTGACTGATACTGTATTGCATTTGTCTTTATCGTTTCCTCATATACAGATCATGATGCTCAAACACCCTACGTGGCAAAACTGGTTTCTCTTTTAAGAGAAATAGATGTATTGATTGATGAATAGATTCCATATTTCCACTTCACAGAAAACCTGTGTGAAGAACATCATACAACTTCTGTTGATGTAGAACAGAGCTGAGACCCCTTTTTTTGGGTGGATCATGAATCAGGTGAGAACCTTGACTGAAACGCCAACAAATTCCAGCCTTCAGTTCACTTTGCGTCCTAATGAATCTGGTATCATTGGCTGGTTTAAGATGTTCCACTTGTCCTTTTCTTCTGCGTTTCATTCCATTATTGCATTGGTAGAGATTACTGGCACTTGCCAGAGATTACTTCATTCATCTTACAGACCGATTTTCCCTTTCTCCCTTCCATTGGTCCAAAGTAATCTACTCCATTGCTGGTGAATGGTGGTAGATCGAGATCGACTCTCACCTATGGAAGATCTGCCCTCTTTTGTTCCCCTGTTCTCCTATTGTAGCATCTACAAAAGCCACAATGGCTAATGATTATCCTGAAAGCTGAGTTGGCTTTAGCAATCTAACATGTCTTCATAACTATGGACAGCGTGTGACTTTGTCGACCATGATTCAGATTTGCATGTAAATGCTAAGGTGGAAGCATAGCAATGTGGTGATCCTTGGATGTCTGGCCTCTTCAGGCATTACTTTTTTGGTCGGTTTTTCTCCAGTTCTCAACAATCCAACCCCATAACTGTATCCAGTTGATAAATACTACTTTGCTGACTCACTTTTCCAGACAAAAAAGCACAAATCTCTTCATCCTCTGTCCATGAGCAGTATGTGAGGAGACATGTGCAATACCTAATAAAACTGTGTGTACTTCATAGAGATGATCTGTTTTTATGGTGCAATTGTAATTTTCTGCTTTCCATTAACAATTAGGGCCTTGTGTTTAGGAGCCAAATAGGTTCATAAAGATGAAGTGCTGTTCACAGATTTTCTATTTTATCCTTCCCTTTTCAAATAGGAGCTCATGCAGATCCTTTAGAGCCTATAACACTGCCAGTTCAGCAGTGGACGCAGCTGATTCTGCTTTCCAATCAAGCCGCTCCCTTATCCTCCTCAACTGCTGTCCTGCTCCTCCAAGGCATGCCTTTCTTTTAAAGCTGCAACATTAACAACAAGTGCAGCTCTATCTGCCTTGATCCTCGCTGAGAATTTTGATTTACATGCTCTTCATACTGTTTTGATTTGAACTTTTACTACCAACATTAGTTGTGTGCACTATTATCATCATCATCAGCATTAGGTGCCAGACAGTCATTACATGAAACCCTAATCTCTGCATCATCCATATATTATATTCATTATTAAACATAATCTTTGTTTGACACGCTTTGCATGAAACCTGGCCATGATTGTTTGATTTATTTAACTGTTCTTATTATACCAGTTTGCAACATATCTAATATACCAGCCAGTGTGGTAGTAAACTGACTGCAGTTTACTACCACACCTTTCAGTTTGTATCTTCATTTATACCAGTAAAAAAAAAGTAATACACTAACATTTTGTCAGCACCAATAAGCTTCTGCACACAGAACATTTATTCTCGTCCAGAGTTGCATTCGTTTTCGCCATGATCTTGTATTGATGATCGAGAGTTGGACCGCTGTGCAAGGTTTTCTCCAGCACATCCCAAAGATTCTCAATGGGGTCTATCAGTGTGTGAAAAATGTGTGTCATGCTCCCTGAGCCACTCTTTCACAATTTCAGCTGGATGAATCCTGGCATTGTCATCTTGGAATATACCCGTGCCATCGTGGAAGAAAATAAATCCACTGATGGAATAACCTGGTCATTTAGTTCGGGGCAGTGTGTGTGTGTGTGTATGTATATATACATATACTCACACACTGCCCCAATATATATATATATATATGCTACCTGCTAAATTAGCCAGCTCAGCATCTGTCTCAGCTTGAAATCCTTCTAGGCTCTAAAATGTCTCTATCTTTCAAAGGCATATCCAATATTTACCTGCGTTTTTTCTGTTTGTGGTCATGGGGATTTTTTGGAATGTGTTTTTTTTTTTACATTGGGTAGGATCTCTCTGTTGATCCTCTACTTTTGCTTGCTTCAATGGCTGCAGCCTGCTGTGTTTGCCTGCCAATTTGTTTCATGTCTGGCAACCCATGGTGTTGAAATATTACTGGGCAAATGGGCAGTGGGTGGGATCGCACAGGCCAAACCATAAACAGACTTTCTGTGCTGGAACGAATATTTCAAAGGAGAACATACTGACTGTAGCATTGTTGTCATAGAAGCCAATATTTCTGCATAGCATGCTTCCTTAATCTTTGACTTATCATGGTCATTTGAAAAATTTAAAATCGTAAATATCATGCATATTGTTCTTTTAAGTATATTCCTGCAGGAAAAGCAGTTTATTTGCAGTAAAAATGCCTAACGTAACTTTTTTTTATTGCCTCTTAAGGAACTCTGTTGAACTTTGCCCCTGAAAACGAAACGTCCTGCTCTGTTTTCTGACCTCCAGACTGCCATCAGAGATCGATGATTGCAGGTTGTTGTGGCCAGGGACAGAGTGCACTCTTTTAGTGTATTCTGGGATCTTACAGGAATGAATTGGCCCTGGTTGTATGGTAGGTTTTGTCGTCAGATGCTAGCCAGACTGCTGCAGCAGTTCATCTACATTCCAGGAGGAGGAGAGGGAGGAGAAGACATTTTCATGCGATATGTCCTCTGGCTTCTCCAACTGAAGCCAACAGTGCAGTGCGGGCCAAGCCAGCAATGGGAGGAGGGAGAGGAATGCCAATGATACCATTATTGTCCTCTTAAAGCTGCTCTAGGCTACATTTTTATGTAGTCTAGTCTATCTAGTTATCAGCCTAAATCACAAAGTGGACCTGCAAAAGAGAAAAACTGCACAAGTGAAAACCCCAAAACTTACAATAATTGTGATTATGATGAAATATTGTTTTTAAGTGTAGGTACTTTTCTTTGCATAGACAGTGGTGAATTGCAGATTTGAAATATGTGCAGAGAAGTCTACACTTACCATCGATAACTAAGCCAACTAACCTCTTTGCACTTGAGAGACTTCTCAAGCACCTAACACAGAGTACAGTTATGGCTGATGGGAATGCCATTAGTTTTCCAAGTATTCAGTTGGAACCAAAGCACTGGACAAATGCCTGTATTGCATGGGAATTAGCTGTCGAGACATTTACTCATAGCCACAAATGCTAGAAAAAACTTGCCCAGAATCTGTTGTAAAAGTCATTAGAATGAATCTTCTGGGAATTAAAGTAGACATGCAGCCAGCACAACTAAACAGCACTTGATAACTTTCAGTAACTTCCCTAAATCTGTTTTATTTATTATTTTTTTTGTTTCTGTGCCAAGCATGTCTTTTCTTTTTAACACCTTAAAGTAAGGGTGCACGATCTAGCTATGATGTTCATTGCGGCTGTAGATGACGACCTGACAGACACCGTTGTCTCTGGCATACTTGGGTAGAGAGGGGCAGAGTGTTTTTGCAATCTGCAACCACACTGCTAGATGCCATTAAATCTTACACACTGCACCTTTAATTGTATTGATCCATGATATGAACTGTAAAGTCGTTCATAGCTTTTTGTTCCGGTGTCAGTTTAGGAATAGCCATTCATAAATTGTCTGCATGTTAGCCTGTATCATTCTATTGGTTCAGTGTAGTAGTGCATATTTACATTATTAATGCTTTTTCAAGTGATCATGAATTTTGAAAAGTAGGAGGATGATGTAAAATGACATTATTTTTGTCATGAATGTTAAATCATGATTCTTGATATTGAAGCCTGAGGCGTCCATCTTTGGCCTTCAATATGTAATAGGAATTTTGACATTTTGATATATTGTAGAGGGAAACACATGCGTAAATAATAAAATCAGTGATGGCTAAATTTAATTTATCTGTCTCTGTTTTTAGTATGATGCATGCAGCCCTGCACTGTCATACTGTTAGGATTTACTGGGACAATTGAATAAAATATAGACGCTAATGTCATCAGTTCTACCTGTGTTTCCTCCAATTACTTGACAAGTCAAATTAAGTGTAAATAATAACCCTATCTGACTGTCCCCATGCACGCTCTTGTTCTTTTCCAACTGTGCACCGCCCTCTCTGTGTACCCCATCCCATGTCCCACTTATGAACCTCAGCATCACATGACCTTGTGTCCCAGACTGTCCTTTGTGTGTGTATGTGTGTCATACATACTTCTTTGTGATCTGAGATCAGACGCGCTTACTCCTGCTGTTTTTGGTGCAGCAGCGTCTTTTCTGCTCGGTAGGCTCAGGGTGTATGTTTCTGTATGTGTGTGTGTGTGTGTGTGCGTGTCTGTACATGTAGCACAACACATTGCTGTTTCTTTTATTTCTCCTGTATAATTACATGCAGATGCTCATCAGCACTGCATAGCGTACATGGTGTCCTAGGCTCCTCTGCGTGGGTGTGTGCACACATGTGTGTGGATGTGTTTGTGTGTGTGTCTGTGTGTGTGTGTTTTGGTGCCATACTTTGTCCTGATCATTTGGCAACATGTGCCATGAACAGGCTGGTGAATGTTCCCTGAGTGCTGTAATTTCTCCCTACAGGAATTTCAGGAATTCTGTATGTGGTGTTGGGGTGGGACGCACATAGGATCAAAGCGCTTTGGACCCACACATACACAGAGATAGCCCACTAGTACATGTTTCTCCACTAGATGTGCACTTGAGCTTGTTAAAAGTTTAGATTTAGATAATAAATTGCTGCAGACCTGCAGAGAGCCTGCTTATTCAACATCGAAGATTTGAAAAATAAAGAGCAGCTCATAAGAAGCACAGAGCGAATCTCACAGTAAACCCCGCAAATGCGACTTCTGTTAATTAATAACAAGATAAGTTAAAGACAAGCACTGACTGACGACTGCCTGGCTGACTGGCTGTCTCTTTCACTCTGATTTGGTTTGGTCGGTTGCTTGGCCTGTGGGTGACTGTTTGTTCCAACTTCCAGTGCCTGATAGACATCTCAAGCCCTCGAATGACAGGTTTCACATAATCTGACCAATGGCGAGCCAGTCAGTGAGTGTACTACACAGACACTGGAAGAGCTCCAAGTCAATGTGAAATCCAACACGAGGAGGAATGAAACTTCAAAACAAGACTCTGTGTTCTGTGTCTGTCTCCCTGCTCACATACTTGATGGTTCAGGACCACAATGTCTCTTTGGTAATATACAGTTAAATTAAAGTATATTCAGAACATTCAGACAATTTGGTTTATATACTAACTTACAGAGAGTTACCAGCCTTCATAGACTAATGTATATGAAGCCTGATGCAAAGACCATCAGCTGGTTCTTGATCGTTTTTAAGTAATGTGTCAAATATTGGTATCGACGGAGGTGACACCTAGTGGATATTTGCTGTGCTGCAGCTATCACTGTCACTCCACCTGTTTCCACAGATGATGATGTGGACCTGGAGCAGCTGGTGAATGACATGAACTCGTCCATGGAGAGTGTGTACTCAGGAGTAGCACAGGCAGACACAGCTCTGCTCTTGAGCAACGGGCATATGCACCCTACCCACCATCACCACCACCATGTGCACACTGCCTGCCCAGGACATGTCCAGGGCCACCGACGTCACACCTCGCCTCTGCCCCCTTCATCCCCCTCCAGAGAGAGGCTGCGGCAGTCTCAGCCCATGCACATCCAGGCCGTGAGGTAGACACGCAAAATGACCACACACAAAACCTGCAATGCATTTATTGTCCTGTTTTATTGTTCAGGTTAATGACAGCTGAAAGCACTGTGCTTGCAAAAGGTAAAATAATTTACTAAAAACACAGTTTTCTATGGAAAACTTTTCGACAAGTTGCTTGCCGCTGTCTTTCTTGTTCTCACTCAGCCTCTTTCTTACCAACATTTGACTAAAGAACAGCAGATCTTGGTGCTGAAAGTTGGAAATTATAAATGATGAGGATGAGATACTATTTGCTGGTTTACTGGTTCATACATGATGGTAATTACTTAGATCATTTATTTTTATGACTGTTGTTTAACGGTGCAATTACCACAATCACATGAATTGAAACATGTCCACTTGGTTTCTTAATCACTGCAAATTAAGTGAATAGTTTATGAATAGTTTATGCTGTTGCATCAACAAAAATAAATCATAATTTGGTCAGTGTTAAAATGGAGAGTTGACTGGAAGTCATTAAATCTTTACAAGAACCTTTGGCCCTACATTGTTTTTCTTTTACATCCCGAAATCTCAAAATGTTTTCTTGAACAAAGTTAGGCAATGTTTTATTCTAAGGCTAGAGGTATACCTTTAATGGGCCTACACTAACTGTCAGTCTTTTACTGCTTAGCTGGAAAAGTGACATTAGTGTGTGTGTCTCCCCCTGCAGGTGCCTGCAGGAAGAGCATCAGCTACGTCCAGCCTCTCTGCCGGCCATCCCGAACCCTTTCCCCGAGCTCTGCAGCCTAGCAGGCTCCCCCGTTCTCAGCCCCATGCAGACCTCCAACAACCACGTATGTACACCTAGTCCACCTTAGCTACACCAAGAAGCACTCACTGAAATTATACAAGGTGCTGAATTTATAGCTCATTTTACTCTTATTGAAGTTAAACAATTACACGGACATGACATCACGTGTTGCTACATATAGAATGAAAATAAATGCACGTGACTCATTTGAGTGTTACTTTTTACTTTGTGACTGATCAATACCACTGTGGTTGAGAAACATTTTGCACTCCTCATGGTATTTGTTGTCCTTTACTTGACCACTATCACGAGAGAGGCAATGGGTGCGTGTGTATGTATGCGTGTGTGTGTGTGTTTGGAAACCAGCTGACTGGCCTGTTATGTTCAGGTCAGAACAGCATGTGTTGACTTTGGCTGTGGACAGCCCTTCCTTCCATTACACAACAGCTCACTCTGGGTTATCTGACTGTATGTGTGTGTTATTGTGGAAGCATTATTATCAATCACATGTGTGCAGACACACACACACACAGAATGACAGATGTGTTTTGCCATGGAAGGAGGTGAGCGGTATCTCCAGGATGCTGCAGACAGAGTGCAGACTTCCGCAGCGGGGCTGGGAATACGGCTGGGAACGTCTGCAGGTCGGATCTCTCTGAGCCCTTTGAATCTGTCCACCGACTCCAGCAAGACAAGCACCCTTTTCCGGTTCACACGCTTCAACCATGACTCCTTAGCGTCACTGTGTATATGAGAGAGTGTGTGTCACAGCCTTGCCCTTCCTTCCCGCGGTAGAGCCTCCTGGCTCAGGAATGTTCCATCCTTCTCAAAGATGTTTTCAGGATGCCCACCCCGAACAATAAAAGTTATTTTAGATGCACACTCACTCACTTGCTCTCTCTACATGCACACACACACACAAACACACACAGGTGGCATTATTCAGTTCACATGCTCAAATGCACATGTGATAAGGCAGAGAAAGCAAAACATTAGACTTGCATTGTGTTGACATCATCTCTCAAGGCCTGGAGTCAGACAGCAAGTTTGCCCTTTGTACAAAGAACCCTTTTGTGCGTGTGTTTGAGTCTGTGAGAGTTGAATAGATGTTGCATCAGCCAGTACTAGTTATAAAGAGGAAATGCATATGTATTTTGTTGATACTATTGTATTGAGCCAGTTTTAACTGTTTGAGTTGTTCTTAAAAGGTGCTCTATTGATAATTCATCACTCTTAGTTTTATGCATACAGATTTTTTTAAATATATTATTTGCTTCCTTATTTTATGGCAATTATGGAGGTTGAAGTAGTCAGGAAATTCTTGCAGACTCCTTAATGGCGCAAAAACAGGAAGATGGTAGTATTCTTCCAACGCGAACAGCGATAAAATGCTGGAAGCAGTAAAAGGCACATGGAAAAATCACTTCCAACATTCCATCGTGTTTATAATTGTCAGCAAAAGAAAAATTCCTTCTAGCTGAAGTAGCAGAGGAGGTGGCTGCGAGACAGGGAGACAAATTTATTTCAAGGTGCAAGTGCTACATAATTACAGAGTTGTTAATTGGTATCATTTTCTCAGTATTTATATCCAGATTTATTGAACAATATAGAACATTGTGGTTTTTGTATCTGATGCAAATTATCTGTGAGATTTTAAATTTAAAGTGGGAAGTAGTATTAAAAAGTGTCCAGTGGCAACAACAAATAGCTCTACTACTCTTGGGTTTTATTTGTAAAGATTACATTTGTTGTTAAAAAGCACACAGCAAAGTTCAGAGAGCTGTCTACGGGAGCCATTTCAGATTTGAGACAAGAGGCAAAAATCAATTAGAGACACTGCACAAATACTCAGAAGATGTATCTTAATGTATCTCAACTTTGGATCTAGTTGCATCATCATCTCTTAATTTCAATGGATTCTTTAGTTCATGACTAAATGGCTGCAAAAGTCATGATATTCATTCTCCACAGCTATACTTCTATAAAATCTTCTCTGACCAAATCAAGTTCAGCAAAACCAGTGGCAAACTCACAGAGGTCAGTGATTCGGTTTGCATGCTGTGTCATGTAATGTCATATGTACAGTAAGCTAACAGAAATGCTAGTGAAGGTTGAGTACAGCATAAATATGCATGGGTGACTGCAGGTTAGTTTAGTTATGCAGTCTGAGGAGTGTTTAGGATGTCTTATACAACTATGCAGACGAGACTCTCAGACTTGCCGTGAGTTGGTCTACAGACATAGTTGCATTGTATTTGCATTGGCATGGTTTTATCGTAGGATCTCTCTCCCTCCAGCTGTGGAGTTGGAAGTTGGAACATTCTTCACTAAGCTCCGTTTTTTCTCAAGGGGATACACAGCTTATATTATGAGCCTGGAGAACTGTGTATGTGCGTGACATGTTCTTGGCCTGTGCTGCCATGATAACATAAAAGGGATTTGTCCTGAGGGTATTATGAACAATCTACCGTGAATAGATATTATGACGCTGCATCTATGGCACATTTTGGAAACAAGTTTAGGGGCCATACTTATCTCATTGTAAATATCATTTAACTCTTTAAATGGACTCTGGGTGGTGCTGAAGCTAATTCAATAGTCTTGACGACAGTTGAAGATGAACTCTAATAAAGGCCATTTCCCACACAAATTGTGGCAGACTTACACCATACAGTTCAGTCATGTTACCAAGGCTTTCACAAGGATTTGGTCAGGTCCTGTCTGTCAGCACTGGGCAAATGGGTTTGCTTTGGCATCATGACTGTGGCTGTAACGCAACTGCTGTTTTTATTTGTGTCCAGAGAAACAGCATCATGAACATTAGGGACAGCAAGAAGCCCCAGTGGTTAAAGAGACTGTCTCTCAGCCAAAGGAGTCAGGTTCAAGCCCCATTTGTTGGCAGGCATCCATCCTGCTGAAGCAGCTTTGAGCAAGATGCTGATCCCCATCCAGCTCTGGGTTCACTGTTCTGTAGCTTACTCTAACCTCTGACCTCCCTGGAAAGAGACAAGAGAAAAGATTGTTCATATAAAAAAATGGATGTGAAAAACTCTGTTTCTCATAGTTTGTTATTCAGTCTGTGCTCTGATTAATGAAATATTTGGAGCTTGCGAAATTTTACAAAAGTTATAGACAAACAAGAATCATACTTTGGTTATGTCTACAGTCTGTGGGGTTGGGTGTTTTTCTTTTCTAGCTGTGCCTGGGAAAATAATGTTCACTTTGGTCCAGGTTGAAATATCGAAACAGCTGGATGAACTGCCATGAAATTTAGCAAAGGCATTTGGGGTTCCCAGAGGATGCACCCTAGAGACTTAAATGATATTCTGACTTTTTCTTTTGTAGTTTTGGTGGTCCCCTTAATCTAGTGTCATCATCAGGCCAAAATTGTGTGTTATGCTATTTAGTAAATGTTAATATGCCATTAAGTTATTCAGAACTAAGCCTCGTTCTTAGTGTTTGGCTAACTGACACCTCAACATCTCCGCTGACATTTAAATATGAAGTGTTTGTGATTTGGCCAATACAGCAAAATATAGAATGATGGTTACATATGTGCAGCAGTGTGCCATGAAACTAAATTTAAGGCTAAATCTAGGAGTCACACACTCTCTCTGTTTTGGACTCCCACCTCCCCCTTCTTCCGTGGTCAGTTGATCTACTTCTGCACGCAATAGTCTCCTGACCCAGTGCAGTCACATCAAGTGCATGTAGGTGTGTGTATGTGTAAAGATGGCAGTGAAAGGCTGTTCGCCGGAGTAGGCTTTTAATGATGTGGTTATGTAAGCTCCATTGTTACGTCTTACACAGATTAACATGCTTTACTGTAAATTGAAATTTAACTGGGTGCAATTCAACAAAGTTAGACACACAAGTCTCTGAATACATGGCTCTCTCTCTCTCTCCGTGTGTGTGTGTGTGTGTGTGTGTGTGTGTGTGTTTTAAAGATTTACAGGGCTTTTTAGTTAGTGCTGAGTAGTAAATGTTGTACATGCTGTGACAATGTGATGACGCAACTTTGTAATTTCTCTTTCACTTGTTTGACAAACACATGGCTGAATGTGTTGTCTGAGGATTATGTGTGCCATTACTGTCAAACTAGACCTTGACAGTAGATATACATGGGTTTTCAGTAAAAACCATACAAATGTCACCAGATAGTGCTGATGTTATCAAATATCCAGGTGATTTTCTTCCAGTTTAAGAGGCAGATATTCTGATTGTCAGGGTCTGATTGCAACACTGATGGAACCAGTGTAAAATGTAGCTCTTAAATGGACATTAGATTCAGATTTCATTCCTGAATCATCACATTCATTGTTTCTTGGGATTTTATCAAGTGAAATCAATTATACGTTCTCATGTGACCAAACTACGCAGCAGGAATTAATTACACTATGCCATGAGGGATGGAGAATTTAGCTTTTCCTGCACAGATAAATTACATGAAAAATTATGTGTATGGGATATGGGCTTGGAAAAATAAATTACTGTGTGAACTTGCCTAATAAATCTACCCAAGTTCCTTTTTTAATTTGAATATCTGGCAGGTCAAAATTTTACTTCTGTTCTGTTTTACTGGATCAATTTCACTAACATCCACATGACTTTATTTAGTCCTGATTTACGGGTGAAGTCAAAGGATTCCTAGAACTGAGTGCTGCCTACACTGTGTGTGTTTGTGTGTGTGTGTGTGTGTGTGTGTGTATGTGTGTCATGCCGTGTCAGTCCTGGATTGTGGACATGCAAGCCTCTCTGTGAGGTTATGTGCTGGCGCACCAATGAGGTAAAATTGAGTTTGGCCTGTCTGCAGAGCTAATCAGCTCTGTCTGGCTTGAAACCTGACCACTCACAGACATGAAAGACAAGTGATGCTGTAATACCCTAGACCAGGGTGAGACGAGTAAATAAAGATTACACACAGCATAAGTTAAAAGTTTTTTAAGAACTAGAACTTGCCTAGTGATTAGTGCATCACATTCACACTGTTTGTGAAATGCTTCTCAGGATCCCTCAGTTGGGGGACTTTAGAGCTCAAAGGGTTTTGATGGAATTACACTTTCCTCTGCCTCCCTTATATTAAAATAAGTCCATGCTTCTAGCAAAAAAAGATCTCAGCTAACATCATCATGAGTTTTAAAGCTCAGATGATCTCATCCTACTACAAAGGTTGTAGCCTTTGTTCACCTGCGGCACCAGTAATCCTCCAGATGACGACATCTAAACTGAAAAACTCCTCCAGATGATGTCAGCTAGAAGCAGAGAGTAGGAAGAGGGAAGTTTGATTTAATGCACATGTACTCTCTAAACCAGGAACTAAAGGAAGCAAGTTGAAAATCTGTTAAGTTGTTCCCTGTGTAAAATGGTTACAGAGTTGAATGGAATAATGAGCATTTCATAAAGCCTACCATACATAACCAGGAAAAAACAACAAAAACAGGCTTTTTTAAATAATTTGTTTGTAGTACGTTAACACTAAAGCTGTGTAATAAACCTTTTTTGATTAACAAAGGCAAAAACACGTTTCTGTAGGAGTCAAACATGTAGAGTGTTGCATGAGTGTGCAATTCATCGGCGGGCAGCAAGTAATGTCCACTCACCTGATGTAGACCTAAATATGTATATGCCTCATGATGAAAAGAAGAAACCACATTTTTAAACCAGGCTACAGTAAACATGGCTGACTGACAAATATGTGAACATATTTTGAGTCCTAGTAGTGATTTTCAGTGGATGAAAATAGAGCAGTGAGATGTATCCCTTCCTGTAGTTCAATGTCTGTAGCATTGTCTGTCATGGCATAACGAGGAAATCTACTGTAGGAAACAAATACCAGGCTTGGTCTCTATCATACTTTAACATACAGTGGGAACCTTTTGGAATTCATGGTTTTCTGCATTAATTTGTCATAAAATGTGATCTGATCTTCATCTAAGTCAAGAGTATTAATAAATACAATGTGCCTAAAATAATAACACGAATAAAAACCTCCATAGTGCTAGTGGAAAAAGTGTGTGAACTCTTGGAATTAATAACTGGTTGACCCCCGCCCCCTTTGGCAGCAATAACCTGAACCATGCTCTTCCTGTAGTTGTGGATCAGACCTGCATATTGCTCAGGAGGAATTTTAGCCCATTCTTTCTGCAGAACTGCTTTATCAATGTCATAATCCTTAGTTGCATCACCTGACTTCTACAGAGTTTCATTTGACGTACAGACATTCTAAATGGTAAATCCTCTGTACTTATATAGCACTTTTCTACCTAATTGGTACTCAAAGCACTTAACACTGCATCTCATTCACCCATTCACACACACAAGCACAGGCTATGCAGCTGATCTTACTCACCGGGGGCAACTTGGGGATCAGTATCTTCCCCAAGGACACTTTGGCATGTGACATGGCAGTCGAGAATCGAACCACCGCTCCTATGATTGGCAGAAAACTGCTCCACCTATTGAGGCACAGCCACCCCATTCTCACATTACTGTATGCTGCATAATTGTTTGATACACTTGGGAATTCATCTTCCCCTCAATCACTGCAAGCTGGTCAGGCCCTGATGCAGCAAAGCAGACCCAAATCATGATGCTTCCTCCACCATACTTTACGATTGGGTTGATGTTTTCATGATGAAATGCAGTGACCTTTTTATGCCAGATCTAGTTTTGAGTGTTCTTTCCACAAAGTTCAATCTTAGTTTCATCAGTCCACAAACCATTTTGCCAATACTGCTGTGTAGTGTCAATGTGCTCTATGGCAAACGTCAGGTGTGCAGCAATATTCTTTTTAATAAGCAGCTGCTTCCTTTGTGGTGTCCTGCCATAGACACCCTGCTAGTTCAATGTTTTACCGACTGTAGACTCATGAACACAGATGTTTTCTTTGATGTTTGTCTTTGACCGTCACTCAGGGTTGCTTCTTTACCTCATTAAAGAGTGTTCGTTGTGCTCTTGGGGTCATTTTGACTGCCCACCCACTTCTTGCTAGAGTAGCCACAGTCCCAAAGTGTGTCCATTTGTAGATTGTTTGTCTAACTGTAGACTGGTGAATTTCTAAAGTCTTTGACATTACTTTGTAACTAATTTCCAGCTTTATGTAAATCCTCTGATAGCTTTTGGTCAGGCATGGCTCACATAAGCGTATTTTTCTTGTGCTCGTGTTTTTTGTCAATCAGTAGCTCTAGTCCACACCTCCAAACTAATTTTCTTAACTTATGCTAACACCTGACTGCATTTAGATTTTTAGAGGTTATTATCCTAAGGGTTCACATACTTTTTCGTCTCGCTTTTATGGTTGTTCTCAATAAAGACATGAAAGATCAGCCTTTTTTGTGTCTTCAGGCACATGATATTTGTTAAATACATCTTGATTTAGATGAAGATCAAATCAATGAAAAAATAATACAGAAAATCACAAAATTCCAAAAGGTTGACATACTTTTTCTTGCCACTGTATGTGCGCCAATATTTTAGAATGATGCACAATCAACAGTGAACATAAACCTTTTTGTTCTGTTTTAGACTCTACAGTTATAGTGTACAACATTATCTCCCCCTTCCACTCTGATCTGATCTGTGGAGGTTGTGTTACTATGGCAGGGGTCTGCTCCGTCTTAAAACATCCAGTTCACTTATTGTGTGTGTGTGTGTGTGTGTGTGTGTGTGTGTGTGTGTGTGTGTGTGTGTGTGTGTGTGTGTGTGTGTTTGCATATTGCCTGATAGGTTTAGGGGCCTATAAACCTCTTGGTCAAGTGGGCCTGACCCTGGTGCAGATTACTGTGTTTGACCTCTGACCCCCTACACACAGTGCTTGTGTGTGTGTGTCTTTGTTTATATTGATGCTGGTGTCTGTCCATGACCCCTTAGTCTAATATGCTGCAGCTCCAAGTCCTCTTTAAGTGTGTGTGTGTGTGTAGGCATAGGAGACCGATATCCCTGTACAGTTCCACCCCTCACCCTCCACTGGTGGAGAGAGAGAGTAGGGATGCGGGGAGGGGGAAACAGAAGGAGGAGGAACAGGCCACGGTGGGTTAAATTACATCATGTCAAGATAAAATCAAGTAAAGGGATACATAACTAAGAATCTTTACACTTTCCATGTTAAAACCATTATTAGAACGTTCGAGAATAAGTGAATGAACACATGAAAACAGAAGAAACTGATGGAAAAAGAGGAAAATGTGTCCTGCTGACTCCATAGGACACACAAAGGGGGATTGTTATTTCCCCTTTCACCAACACTACTGTCTTTAACATATGCTTAGCTCGTACAAGATCCATCCTCACACGCACATGCACAAATACACACTCTCAGCAAGAACCTGCTGTTCCCCAGGTGGCCACAACACTACCCCATGAGATTGTAGGGAAAAGTTGGGCAGCAGAGTGAAAAACCTGCTGGAGCTGGTTGTCATAGTTTACATTTTGCCTTCCTCTTTTGAGAACGCGTGTGTGTGGCTCATAGTTCTCTGTATTAGGGGCCAGCTGGGTGCCTGTGCTCTACACATGAGCCTGATTATGACTCAGTATTGCATTACTGACATTCCTCCATAGGTCTCCCCTTTATTCTCTTTCTCTATTCCTCTCCCCCCTCCCTTCTTTTCTGCCTCTCTCTCTCTCCCTCTGTGTCTACCTCTCCTGAGGCTGGGCAGATTTGCTGAGCAACCACCTCCCCCCACCCTTACCCCTCCCTTGACCCCCTTTGCAAGGCCCAAATGCCCAACACGTGATCCATCCAGCTTCGGATCAAATCACCCCACCGTTTCTATTTTTTTATTACGACATCCAACTGCCTTCTTTCCAAACCTTGAAACGCTCAGTGTGCGTTACACATGTTGCTTTGGTCCTAACACTCTCGTATAGTATTTCACATACAGCTGAGGAGGAGAAGAAAGAGGAAGAGGAGGAGGAGAAGTGGGAAGGAAGGAGGGGGCAGAAATTGAAACCGTCAGGCAGCTCAAAGAAAATGTCAGTGGATGCATAAGAATAAGGGATCTGTGTGTGTGTGTGTGTGTGTGTGTGTGCGTGTGTGTGTGTGTGCGTGTTCAGTTATTGGTTTAGTAGTTTGAGCTTGTTCCCTTTGTCCATGTGCACGTGTGTGTGGATTTGTAGGCGTGCTTTAGGGGGAAAGACTTACTTTTTTTGCAGCAGCATCGGTAGAAAAGAGCTGACAGTGTTTTGTGGGGGCGAACATTGGGTTGGATGGGGATGAGGGGGTTGAGGGATTTGAACGCAGCCCTGAAGATAAGAGCGTAGAGTACGTGACAGGTAGCAGCTCACCGTTTAAAAATCCCATACTGGGTTAATCCAGTGTGAGGAGGGAGGAGGAGGGAAGACGAAGGAGGGAGGAGAGGAGCCGCGGTTCATACCACTCCTCGCAGCTCAGCCTTTATGCTGCCCAGCACAAGAAGAAGAGGCAGGCTGTCTCTCTTTCGCTCTGTCTCTCTTCCACTCTCGTCCTTCCTCTGTCACTTCCTCCCTCCTCTCCCCTCTTCCCTCTTGCCTGTCTTGCATTCTCCTTGCCAATCTGTCCCTCCCTCTTTCTCTCTCTCTCCCTCCCTGACTTCCTTTCCTCCCTCTCCTCCTCCTGCCCTCTCCCTCTCTCTCTCTCTCTCTCTCTCTCTCTCCCTCTCTCCCTCTCCCTGTCTCACTTTGTCACTGGAGAGCGTCTCAGTGTGAAAATGCCATCCTGCTCTCCAGACTGTTGCCTCTTTCAGGCTGTGGAGGTAAGAGACTTGTGTCTGTGTGTTTGTTTCTTATCTGGACGTCTGTCGTGAGATCTGTGTGTGTGTATGTGTGTGTGTGCGCGTGTGCGTGTGGTTATCAGTTTGCAGCAATGAGGATCTTTGCATCACCCCCCCCACCCAGCATTTGTAAAACTTTTCTCCAACAAAACTCATGCGTCATGCGTTTACTTTTTTTTTTCTGACGGGGGGGGCGTGTTGGAAGAGAGGAAGGAGTCTTCGGGCTTTGCAGGGGCACGGAGCACTGTGACGTTTTTCTTGTTGCATTCTGAGTCTGTCTTTGCGTCGCTGTGCTGGTGCCTCTGTGTTTTGTGTCATTTCTAGGCCACCGTCGCAGTTGGTTTTTGCCGTTTTTCGCGTGTTTCCACTTCTCTGTGCCATTGCCCAACTTAATTTTCTGTGCCCAGCCCCAGGCCCTCGCCCATCACCAGCTTTGCGTCTTCTCTCGTGTAACAGTTGTTAGCTGGTGGTTTTGAGCGAAGTGCAGGGTAGCAGAATCCCTGCTGTGGACGGAATATGTTATGTACGTGGGTGTGTGAGAATATACACACAAACATACACACATGCTATATATAGAATATCTTTTTTATGTTTCAGTGTGTGTATGTGTGTGTGTGTGGCTTCGGGCACTTTTCGCAGTTCATTTTCTCATATTAATGAATGTGTTTGCGTGTTACGCCGCATGAGAGAGCGAGCTCTTGTGTGGTGTGTGTGTGAGAATCTGCTCATACAGTGGTGTGAAGCAGCTGGTCTGTGGTTATCTGTACAGCAACACACTCAGAAGACAAAATCACACA
The DNA here is from genome assembly GCF_900324465.2 of Anabas testudineus. Lineage (NCBI taxonomy): Eukaryota > Metazoa > Chordata > Actinopteri > Anabantiformes > Anabantidae > Anabas > Anabas testudineus. Next base: position 16,488,199 of record NC_046620.1, read on the forward strand.
CAGTTTACATGTTGCTTTGGGCACTTGGCTGAAACGACTCAAAATGGCGCAACAATGGGAGGTACTCCCGCTTTGAACTGTACCCGCTTGCTGCTCCCACCGGTGACATTTTAGGGACAAAATGCAACATGTGCAAACGCACCATGTTATTTCACTGTCCAAGTGTGTGAAAATTAGTTTTTTCTTCCTACTTTTACGATTGTGGATATTCCTCTGTGTGACTGAAAACGTGTCATTGTGGGTTGTGCGCAGACAGGTTTACATGCGTATTCGGGGACATGCGTGTGAGTAAGTTTGGTTGAGCTGTGGACAACAGGGTTGAGCTGAGAACACAAGGGTTATCTGACTGTTTTTGGACGTCATCTTTGTTTATTTTAGCGTGTCGCATGGCCGGGCGACAGAATAATGTGAACAGGACGTTTCGAGGGTGAACTTGTCAGAACACCTGGTTATGGAGGTAAACGTAGACGCACATCTATTACGTTTTTCAACTCGGGACACATCACGCCGTAGACTTTTTCATGCTTGTGAAAACGCGATTTTCTTACGTGCACATTGCCATCATTATTCTCATGTGTGTTTGCAGATAGTGAAGGTGTGGAGCGAGGATGGGGCCGGCAAAGTGGTGGAAATCCCAGCAGACATGACAGCCAGAGATGTCTGCCAGCTTCTGGTCTACAAGAGTCACTGTCTGGACGACAACGCCTGGACACTGGTGGAGCACCACCCCATTCTTGGCCTCGGTAAGGATTTGTGCATTGGGGTGTTTATGTACATTCAGGTGTGGTTCGATTTTTTTTTTTCTTAGAGGCCAACTGGAACTAACATTTGACATTATTAGGTTTATTTTTCCAGAGGACTAATTTTATATTTATAAGATTTATACCTGCCTCAAGACATCAACAACATATAAAGCTCAGGAGTATGTTGCTGTAAAAAAAGTAATGTAAACCCACTCATTTGCTTTGCTTTCCCCCGCGTATGTTGGTCTGTACTGTTTCTTGTGTGTGTGTGTGTGTGTGTTCTGCTAGTTTGCAGGTGTGTTTCAGGGTTGTTTGTATGCGTCTGTGTCTGTACCCCTTTTGTGTATCTCTTGATGGGTGGAGACTCTCTCTTGTGTTGGCCCTTCAGTGTTTATGTTCACTTGAGCTTGGCACGAGAGTTTGTATGCCTTCTATAGGCCTCGGGGACTGAGGCGCGGTGGTCATAGGATTAAGCATTTTTCATGTTCTGCTCACATGCCTGCCCCTTGCCAAATAATTCACCAAGGGCGGGTGGAAGGAAAAGGGAATCAAAGAAACACATTTCTAGTGTTTTGCTTCTTCACTTTAGCTGCGTCTGTTTTTGAAGCTTTATGTATTTCTTTTTATTTTTTCCTCCGGGTCCGTCTTTGTCCTTGGTTAGGCTTTCCTACACCCAAGTTGTATTTTTAGAGTCAAAGGATCGCTTTGTGCTTTGCTGCTTGATCTGGGTTTCTGGAAAAAAGTGCACTGGAGAGATGGAATGTGAGGTGAGGAGAGGTAGGGAGTGAAAAAGAAGGAGAGAGGCAGAGAGAGGGGGAAGGGCAGAGAGGCCTGGACTAAAAGCGTCATACCAGAGCTGCAAGGAACCAATCGTAGGTCTCTGTCGGACGAGCCCCTAGCCATGCTAGCCAATCAATTTTTCCATATCCCTCCACAGGAAATTCCCCAGCCTGTAGCCAGCGTGCTCACATATAGGGAGCTGAAGCATCTCCACCTCTGAAGTGCAGCTAGAATACTGTTTCTTTAGCAATTTCACCACAATGAATGCACTCAGGTAACTGTGCGTGTGTTTTCACACAGAACTGGAACATCTTGTCGTGATCAATTTCTAATTAGCCTCACTCTGAGATTATATCCCCTGAACTTCCAGAAAGAGGAGAACACGCACGCACACACACACACTCACACTCACACTCATAGAGAAAGTAATTGAACCTCTTTGGTGCACGGTGAGCAGGTTAGGCCTGTGTGAGCTCTTAATGTGGGGTTGTGTGTTTGTCTGTGGCTTGTACTTTGCTTATGGCTTCCCTGCTCTCAGCAATCAGCCTAAATACATGACATCATCTTCCTGCAGTGCCCCCCCCCTCGCTCCCCCCCTCTATTTCATACCACTCCACCTTCAGCTCCTCCCTCACATTGCTTCTTTTTTTTTTTTTTCACAGCCCCTCCTCATTTACCTCTTATTCTCTTGCTCGCGCCTTGGTATTCAGGGATTTATGTTGCTGTATCCGTATCATTGTATATATACTAGAATAAACAGTGATGCAGTGGTAAATAAAAAGGTGGAGAAACTATGACCTCCACTTAATGATACTGAAATCCAGCATAGTCTCAGCACAGTTCTGAGCTTTCTTCTCAGTATAGGATGTAAGTATGCTCAATTTCAATTATCATATGAGCATGTACATGTACTGCTTACTATGACCTCTCTATGACCTTCATGAGTGAAAAGGCATAAAAGACAATGCACAGATTTTTAGGACATATGGCATCAGTTTAAACACATTTTCACTTGGATTTTATGTTACACACATCAGAAAGTTGTAGTTGTGGTTAGAGGACACTGTTCACAACCACTTAATGTAAACAAGGTCCTTTGGTGACAAGGACATTTCAGAATGTGCTTTCAATAATAAAAATAGAAGAGAGAAAAGAGGGGAGAGCGAGGTAATGCATGCAAAAGAGCTGCTTAATATTCTGAAGATGGTAAATTTTATTTATAAAGGAACAATGAACAATGGAACATGAGTTTTTTTTTTCTGAATTTGACCTACTGTGGATATTCAAATCTTAATAAATGAGAGTTTAACCAATGAATAATAAAAAATCCAACAGCCGTGCAGAGTTTACAGTCTTTGCTTTGCTTTTAAACCTGTCACTGAGGACAGCTCAAAGATGTGATGGCTAACATAGTCTGCCTGTGTCTCCTCGTACAGAGAGATGTTTGGAGGACCACGAGCTGGTGGTTCAGGTTCAAGCTTCTATGAGCAGCGACAGTAAATTCCTCTTCAGAAAGAACTATGCCAAATATGAATTCTTCAGGAACCCCCTGGTGAGTCTCTCACATCACTGAAATGACCTTTCTGTGACTGGTTTGATTTAGCACGCAGCCCCACACATACACACTGTCACATACACACACAGATGGGGTTGAGCCACTTTTCCAGGCTTGATAGCTTTGAATTAGGACTGCTGGCGAAATTGCATGCTCACATTCAAAACCTTCGCATTTGATTGTTCTTCTGGTCCTCTGTAGGTGGGTCGCGTTAGTGCAGAAAAGCAGCGTTTATGTGTACCTCACCAATGAACTTCCACGTTGATCCACACTGGTCCAAACAGCAGTTTTCCACAGACAATCATTTTTAAAAGCAATGGCTATAAAATAAAATTATTTTTTCTGAGCATGACAATTCGAACGAATTGACTCTTTTTATTATCAGAATTTGATCCATTTGGTTCAAAATCATTTGGAAAGTCTAGAGCTATGGGATTATTTATTGAGATATTTAATTCCCATTTGTGCAGGGAGCCAAGATGTGCGATGATCGTGCTTATGCTCCATGGGTGCAAAACACAGAAACATGAGGAAATTCTGTCATTTTTATTGCTGGAATCCAGAAGAATGATTTTTTTCCTCTTCTGAGCAACTTGCATAGGAACGAATGAGCGCCAATGTTTAAATTTGGTATCCAGTTCTCAAAATACATTTATGTATTTTCTACATCTAATACAAAATAATTTCACACGAAACCACAAATGTCAGCTTCATAGTGACAGATGAAAAGGCAGGGTTAGTGTAAGGAGGCCTTGCATAAGGTCCCCTACTAGTGGAAGGCCACAGCCAGTACTTGAACCCCGGTCTCCCGCATGGAGGGTACTACTACACTATCCAGCCATTTCTCTTAAATCATACTGTAATTGTGTACCATAGCAACAAATTATATCATAAACATGCCGTTTCTTCCATTAACAAGACGGATGGAAAACCTACTTTTGCTTTAACTTTAAGCCTTTTTTGGATGAGAGTTTGAGCTAAATTACAAAATGCAAAGCTGTTCATCATTTTAAGGACACAAACTTGCCTTTGACAGCCAGCGAGTCAGCGTTAGTTCTCTTTGCGTGGCATCTTTTGCTGATGTAGACTCAGCGTGGGGCTCTGCTGTTACGTGCTGGCTGAGTATACGGTGACATTACTGCCGTGGTGATTTAGGTAAGTGTCAGTGCCAGCAGGTGACCTCAGCTCTGTGGTAATGAGTACAGTAAAACACCAGAGTGCTGGCCGCGGCCTGTCAATCACGCTAAGAGTAGCGCTGCTGGCGAAAGGAGATTACATCAGCGGGTGAGATCATACTGCATCTACTCCCAGGCTGGATTGCTTTCTAGATCTCTCTCTCTCTCATCCGCCACTTTGTCTCTGAGTCCTTGTGCTCATCAAACACACACACACACACACACACACACACAGAAAGAGAATCGTATTCTGCATAGAGAAACACTACCCCACTCTGAGCTTGCATGTGCACTAAGTGGTTTCTAGTAACCGCTCTCCTTTTCTATCTCTCTCTTTCTGTCTCTTATCTTTTTCTTTCACTCATTGTTGGTCTCTCTTTCCCTCTCTCTCTCTCTCTTTGTGTTTTTCCCATCCAGAACTTTTTCCCTGAGCAGATGGTGGCTTGGTGTCAGGAGTCTGACGGCTCAATCCCTCAGTCACAGCTCTTACAGGTGAGGGGATGATTCACTGAACGTGCACATTACATCAGCAGCCCTAACCCCACTAACATGTAGGGACTTGATTCATTACGTAGCCCCTAAGTGTTTCCTAAATCCTTATTTCCTCTTGCACGAACAGCAAATCCTAGACACAGGGAAAGCAGCCTTTTTTTAAATGTTTTTGTTTTAATTTTAATTGAACAATTTTGACCAAATTACACACATGTAGCATCTAATATCTGCTCATTGCATTCATTCAGCGCTGTTAGTGCCAGATTTTCAGCAATATAGAATACAGAACCTAGCTCATAACAGTATTGAGGAACATGTCGTTTTCGGCGATGGTAGAAGCAGACGCACAGTTCCCCCTGTGGCCATATTCCTAAAAGATGCTCTTATTTTTTCTGCAGAACTTTCTAAACTCTAGCAGCTGTCCAGAGATCCAGGGCTATCTGTACATGAAGGAACCTGGACGCAAGTCCTGGAAGAAGCTCTACATGTTCCTGCGGCGCTCGGGTCTCTACTACTCTACTAAAGGAACATCCAAGGTGATAATATTACTGCTGTATTGACACTCGAACGGGTGCATAGGAAACTTGGTAGATTATTACAGTAGCTGACACACTTTTGTTATGGCTGTGTCTTATTTTATGTTTTGTTAAATGAAAGCAGAAGACATGTCGATCATATCAAATAGCTGTTTGCCGTTCCATTGTTGCTGACAATCCTGTCACTCCCCCTTCAACCTCTGCCTCCCTCTGACTGAACAGGAGCCGCGGCACCTGCAGCTGGTGTCAGATCTGGAAGACAGTAACATCTTCACCATCATCACGGGCAAAAAACTCCACAATGCCCCCACAGACTACCAGTTCTGCATTAAGGTAACAAACAGGAAAACGGATTCACCTGCTTTTCCTCTACATATATTGTATCGTAGGTGTGTAGGTGTGTGTGTGTGTGTGTGTGTGTGTGTGTGTGTGTGTGTGTGTGTGTGTGTGTGTGTGTGTGTGTGTGTGTGTGTGTGTGTGTGTGTGAGAGAGAGAGGACATGGGGTTTAAAACTACACAGTGGGGGTTCAAACACACTCTCAGCACATTGTGTCTCACACCAGGAGTTATCTGTGGTAGGTCACCTGCTGATCTAGGATAAGCCAGGATGGCACAGGGAATCTGGCCTGTCTGACCCTGTCTCCTCTCTCCTACACACTCACACACTAGACGACCAGCGTGTCAGATGCTGTCAGCAGGGGTCACAGTGCAGATTGTGTAAGGGATTTTACTTGGCAGCTGGGGGTGGCTGGATTGTTGCTATGGTGACATGAATGAATTTGCTGGTAGGGGTTGCATTTGAGGAGCAGTGTCTCTAATGTCCTTGTTACTGGTGGAAAGGAAAGAGAAGCACCGAAGCCTGTAGCTGAAAAAAAAAAAAAAAAAAACTTTTCTGCTACTTGTGTATTTTTGAGTACATTCTGAAACTTATAACTCAAATTTTAATTTCTAGTTTTATTCTGCGGTAAACAATTAACTTGAAATTTCAGTGGGGGGAGAAAACAAAATTCCAACCTGTGTTACAGAACACTTGCAGGCTTGCTTTAGCATTGTCACATGTTTTCAGGTCTCTGTATGCAAAAAAAAAAAAAAAATTCCAAAATCACATGTTCGTGATCTGTGCCTCATTAATTTAACGTCCCACTGTGTCTTCTGTTTGGTTGACAGCCCAGTAAAGTGAGGAGTGACTGTAAGGAGCTAAAGATGTTGTGTGCGGAGGATGAACAGAGCAGGACTTGCTGGATGACTGCCTTCAGACTGCTCAAAGTAAACCCTTTACTATTATGTGTGCAGGATGTAACTTCTTATTGTTTGCTACGAAAACAAAAGCTTTTCAGTGAGAATCATCTGTTGCATATTTTACCTTTTAACCCAATTCTGTACGGTGTACAACTACACAATTAACCCCAATGATAGTTAGCACCCCACCTTAAAGTTACGCAATAGTAATATTCCCTTTTCTTGAAGGGTCAACAGAAATAACATTTCCAACATTTTGGATTGTGACATAATGCCGTTTCTTCTCTCCTGTCTTCACAGTATGGGATTGTACTGTATCAGAACTACAATGCCCCCCAGCAGAGGAAAGCTAACCTTTTGCCTCTCTCGGCACCCGTGGTGAGGATCTGCTCTCTGACATCACCTTCTTACAACCCCAGTGCCCCCCCCCCTCAGCCAAGTCTAATCCAGATTGATCCATTAATCAGCTGATGGTGAATTGGTTCTCTCCATAGCCTCACTTTTCTAATGAGGCGACACCACTGGCAGGATAATTTCATCAAACAATTTGTTAAATGCAGAAATGAATTTCTATTTAAACTATTATTTGTAAACAGCATTATGTAGTAAAAGGCTTAGGGTCCATATTAAGGTCAAGCTGCAAGTACATCGAACACATAACATCTTATCGCAGAGTTATTTTAAAAAGGTGGGCATTTACATAATACTCAGCACAGCAAACAGAAACCCGTGTTACACCAAAGCTAATCACCTTACAGCATGAGGTGTAGAAAAAGGTGTCATAAGCTCCTTTGAACAGATTGAATTAAAATTAGTCACACATCTGCAGAATCCACACAGTTAGAACAGAGTTAGCATATCTAGTGCATACTGTATGTAAACTTTATTGTGAAACATAAAATACAATATACATGAGATACAAGTATAATCACAAATCTTAGTATCTTAGTATTACTTCATTACAGCCAGTTAAGGCTGTAATGAAGTATGTGCACTCATATGTTCAAGGAAGCACAGTAACATTGGCTATCGACAAACGGTTTAATTTGATATGAGAGTTCTTCATAGAGGTGTTAGTGTTTTTTTAAAAAGATAAAAGATAGTGATTGCTCATAATGAACAGAGTTGGGCTTTGGTTGGGTTTATTTCCAGCTATGGGTGCAGTCTGAATAATAAATTAAAAGGAAAACCTGAATAATTTCAGAGCCAGAAAGCCTAGAGAGTCTTGTGCTTTTCCTCAGAAGGAAACTTGACTGAAGTGGGTCTGTGTGCAGACAGGATTTGTCATGCCCCAGTGAGTGTGTCTGACTTGTTTGAGCTTTGACCCTTCTTTACCCCCCCCCCCCCTCCCCTTCACCCACCTCCTTGTGTTCCTGTCTCCCCTTTCCACTCCCGCTCCCTACCCTCCCATCCCTGCACCATCCCTTAACAGCGGAGTGTATCGGAGAACTCCCTGGTCGCCATGGACTTCTCCGGACGGACCGGTCGCATCATTGACAACCCCGTCGAGGCCCAGAGTGCTGCCGTGGAGGAGGGACAGACTTGGAGGGTAAGAAGGAGTTAAGCCTCAAATGTGCTAAATGGTAAACCAAGAACCCCATTACTTAGTTTTTACCAGGTGTTAAGTACTTAAGTTAAATAAAACTGGGCTACATTGAACACATCAGGTTTGATGTGATTTTCTCTCATGGTACATGTTGGTCATTTCTTCCACTTAGAAACGGAGCCAGCGTATGAATGTCCTGGGTAGCCCCAGCCCTTTGCACCCATCTTCTCTGAGCACAGGTACTCTTCACTAAGAACACTATCAATCAACATCAGCAACAACCTAAAGATCAGCACACAAAGTGGCTGTGATCATATGTTTGTGTGTGTTGCAGTGATCCACAGGACACAGGTGTGGTTCCATGGTCGCATCATGAGAGAGGAAGCCCACAAAATGATCATACAACAAGGCCAAGTAGATGGGTAAGATAGACTGTGTTGGGTGGAAGCGTGTGGACTGTTAGAAAACAGCTCCACTGGATTAAGAAAACAGCTCCACTGGATTAAGATAAAATAAGGTTTTCTAAGAGACACACTCAAGTAAAATCACTGTACTGGAGTTTAGTAGCAATGCTGTTTGTATTTCATACTTTCATGATCATGTTCTTTGTGCCAGGTTATTCCTGTTGCGGGACAGTCAGAGTAATCCCAAGGCATTTGTGCTCACCTTGTGCCACCACCAGAAGATCAAGCACTTCCAGATCCTACCGGTCAGTGATATAACACAACATGACCTCAGCATTGCAGGAAATCTGTCATCGTCACTGTTGAAAACCACTCAAAGTTGGCAGATCCCTGCTGTGCTCTCACAGAAAATTACACATCAAATGCCAAGATTCAAAATCATCAGGGCATCAAGATTAGCTGTTCTTACATACCGTGTTGTATCCTAGTAACTAAACTACGGTCGTAGCCTCAAAGACCAGCTGGACATCAAAGGTTTTCACACAATTTCCCAAACCACATCCTGCCTTATTTAAGATTTTAAATTCGTTTTTTCCTTCCTTGCAGGCAGCCATCTGTTTGCATTTATTGTGTTTAAGTACAGAAATCAACATCAAATGGCTTAAAGGGCCTGTTCACTCAAATTAGAGAAAAAACATATTGTCTCTCTTACATTTACATTTGGATGTAACACTTTTTTCGGCTTCGGCCTTGGCGACTTACAAGTGAGGTACAAGGCAAGCAACTATCTAAGTCAAGGAGAAACCTAAAAACTTAGAAGTAAAGTGCTCTAGGGAGATCTGTTTCCGCTTCATGAGGTTTTAAGTGCAAGATTTTGTTTTATCGATTTATTTATTTAATATTTAAGTGCAGAGAAAGTTGCAGAAGAGTTCTGTTTTCAGCATGTTTGTGAAAGTTGGGAGTGAGTCTGCTGAGCATGCAGAGGTGGGTAGGTCGTTCCACCATTATGGAGCCCCTGAGCTAAAAAGTTTAGCCTGGGAACCTTTGAGGTGAGGTGAGGTGAGGGGACCACAAGACGTCATTCACTGACAGAGTGCAGCAGATGGGAGGGATTGTAGACCAGAATGAGGGGGTTCAGGTAGGCAGATGATGTTTGAGTTAACCAATTGGTTGGCATGGGTCAGGGCTTTGAACCTAATGCGGGCACCTACAGGAAGCCAGTGCAGAGATCTGAAAAGTGGTGTAACGTGTGTCCATTTTGGCTGATTAAAAATGAGAAGTGCTGCTTCATTTTAAAATCATCTGGAGGGGTTTGATAGTGCATGTTGGTAGCCCCGTCAGGAAGACATTGCTGTAGTTGAGACGAGATAAAATCAAAGCCTGCACAATGGCTCTGACACCTCATCTAGTCATGGAGAGAGTTTTGGTTTTCAGACACTGCCGTGTGAAGATACTCTGTATACCTTGTGTACAATAACAGCTGTACACTTTAGCATGTCTTATTGTAACGTGATTGCTAACTGTCCTCTCTTGTCTCTCTCTCTCTCTCTCTCTGGGGTCTGAAGTGTGAAGAAGACGGTCAGGTGTTCTTCAGCCTCGACGATGGTGCCACCAAGTTCACCGACCTGATCCACCTGGTGGAGTTCTACCAGCTCAACAGAGGAGTGTTGCCCTGCAAACTCAAACACCCCTGCACCGCCGTGGCCTTGTGACACTCCACACCCCCAATCCTCTATCCCCTTTTTTGCACACCTCTCACCCTGAGACCCCGTCCCCCCATCTGCCCCTCCCTCACCAACACAATGAGGTCGAGGAGAGAGAGAAAAGTCAAGTTTTGGGGATGAACAACTCGGCAAGATCTGACATTGGAGGTTTGCTGTCCCCAATGCGCTGTGCTTTTCTCCGCCTTACCGCCGTTTGGATGCTTGAGAGAGAAACGCTTGGACAGTCCAAGCATTGCAGATAGCGGACCCGGCAGTCGCCCAACTCCTGCAATGTTGCAAATGGAGACTTGGTGGATTTGTCATTGCCGTTATGACCCTGGATAAAGACGATAGATTGTGAAAACACAAAACGGCTAAGATCTGTTCACAGGAGTGCTGAGGGTCTCTTGGATAGACCCTCTCCCTCAAAGTCCCTCACCCTTTTTATCCCAGAACCTCCCCCTTCCTCCAAGCCTGATAAGCTGTGGTGCCTGCCCCACCCTCGCCCCCTCACTACTGAGGCAGGCGGGGAGCGCCACCCTCTGACTTCCTCATCGATCATCAGGGATGGACGGGAACCTCTCTGGGTCTTATCAAACTTGATCTAGGAGTTTTCTCAACCTGTGCAGTCCAGTCTGGATAAGCTGACACCCTGTCCCCGCCCCCTAGCACCCAAGTGGACATGACGTAGCGTCTCCGCTGTGTCCCATCCCACAGTCCCCTGGTGCAACCCGATCCCGCCTCCACACTAGCTCAGAGAAAAGTCGAGAGAGAAAAGAGAAGTAGCTAAAGGCAAGATAAGCAGAGAAGTGGCGAGGATTTGCTGAAAGGACAGAGGAATGTTTGTTTATCAGGAAGGCTGTCACAAGCCTCTCTTGTAGAGTTGATTACTTGATGTCATTTTAATGCTGTTTTATTACTGTTGATTAAACGCAGAACTAGTTTTGCACTCCTGGGAGGACAGACGACAGCTGTTCTCTCTAGCTAAATGAAGCTGCCTGCTACCCGTTCGTTGTCCTCCTCCTTCTCCTCCACCACCACCCCCCCTCTGAAAAAAGCATGCATGTGAATTTCCACCAGCTCTGACTGGATTACAGTGGCGTGGGAGCAAACACAGTCACGGCTGATTGTGCATTTCCTTTCAGAAAGGTTTGGGAACATCTTGACCTTACGCGTGGTTCATACCAACGTTACCACACCGTGGTGAAAACCAACGTGCTCATGAACCGGCTGCAGCATCTCAAGACTGTGAGGAAGAGGGGGAAGATGGTTGAATCCTGAAAAGCGTGCCCACCCCCAAGCTTCTACCATTTCAGTCATTATTTTAAATCAAAAGGGTTGCATCTATTGGTGAAATTGTCTTTGAATGTCATTTTCTTTACTTAGTCTGTTCTATTCTCACTGCTTGCACATTGTAATTATCTTGATTTGATAAGGATGGGTTGGAGCTGTCATGTTTGGATTCAGACCACTGTTCCCCCACTCCAGAAAAGACAAATCAACAAAAGCACTCCCATCATTTTTTTTTTTATTATTAATATTTTAAATATGGAATTGAACAAATGACTTGAAATGTGAACTCAGTTGACTGCATATCAACACACAGCTGAATGAGTTTCACTCGCCTTAAGTGAAAATTGTGAGCCTTGAAATTGAAGCTATATTAAGATGCACATACAAGATTTGAAGAGGCTGGACCAATATTTACGGTGTCATAGGATTACGTTAAAGCATTAGTGCAACATGGAAGTACTATTAATAATTTTCTCGTTAGTTAACAGGGAGATCAATGCCACTCTCATGCCTGCATGTTAAATATGTTGCTACCATCAGCAGCTAGTTAGTTTAACATAAAGGCTGGAAACCACAGGAAACTGACTATCCTGGCATGTTTTTGGAAAAGACTATAAAACTGTTAAGACATTTTTTATGAGTAACACAAACCCTAAAAAATGTCTGTTTTTATTATCAAAATTTCATCCATTCACAGACTTGACAATGATGCTAATGAGCATAGGACCAAAAAGAAATGTGTGAGATATCAACTTTCATAGAATTAGGCACCATCATATAATCCTGTTTCCAGTTATGCTTAATACATCCAAGGCCCTGGAATTGCCAAAAAGGTAACATAATCCACATGCCAGCACCTCTAAAGTTCACTAACAAGTCATATTTTATTTGTATAATCCCTACAAAAAACAGCTTAAACAATTTCTAATCATCAGCTAATCACTGTAGCTTCATATTTGGGTGCAGAAATATAAGTAGTATCAATCTCATGTCATCTAAGTCTTGAAAAAACAATTTTTATTTCCCAAAATGACAACTTCTATATAGTAAAAATCTACTTGAACATGGACAGAAAACAGCTACTGATGTAAGTCTGCTTTTCTTGTTGGGTGACGTGTTTGTCTTATTTCAGCAGCTGTCAAAATAGTCGAAATATCATGTTCATATATATTCAACAGCTGCATTGGAGTAGTTGTAGTGTCAGTCAGACAGTAAGGGCTTCATTGTTGAACATCTATCTTCCAACAATCATGCAGAGAGAAGTGCATAATAGTAAAGCTAGAAAGCAGTTTTAGTACCAGCATTACACCATCAAACATGTTATGAACTCTATACTAGTGATCATGACAGAAATTAATAATATGATCGTTATTTCAAGCAAAAATGCCAAAAAAAAAAAGACAAGAAATTGTTTTTTGTCTGACATAGTAAACTGAATATCTCAAGGTTTTAAACAATTAGACAGACAAAAAAAAAAACAATATAAATAATTGCAATGGATATTTTTATGTTAATTTATACACCAACACTCCAGATAATATAACTTTGCCAGCTCTGTGACAATATTTGCTTACAAATAACATTATCATGCCCCCTTTTTAGTTGCTGAAAAAGATTTTGGGAGATGAAATGAAAAGGAGGAAGGGCAAGGTATACTAGGAAAAGATCACCATATAAATGACTTTAAGAATAGACATTTGGATTTTTTTTCACTTTGGTGCCCCCTAGTGGCAACAGTTAAAAATGATGCTCTAAGTTTCAGAATAAATAACAGCACATAGGCATCATCAATTTTCACTGGACTGGCTTACCTTTTTTATACACAAAAATGTTGCTGTCAGAACAACTACATTTCCACATGCTATATTCACATGACAATTCTATGCGTAGCAGCTTTAATAGATCATATGAGTACATGCTCTTCTTTTAATAAGTCTCTCAATGGCCTGCCATCTCCTAAAAGAAAATTAAGCATCATATTTGTAGGAATGTACAACATGAAAAGATGGTAGACATTTTTGAAGTCTCCTCGTCTTTTCCTTTCCTCCCCTGCTGTCGTGTGACCCAGCGAATAAAAAGCTGCAGGCATGTGACCTAACACCTGCTTAGCCTCAGCCTCTGCTCCTTCACCCAACATCCATCCTGTGGCAGATTCACAGGGTGAAAGGAAGGCCTAACTAAACTCTCCCTAAGTACAAGGACACACAATCCACTGCCGCCAGTGGTCCACCAATCACCTGACTTGACTGACTCACCAGCTCTGTGCTCCACCAATCAGGCCTTTTCTAGTCAGCCAGGGCAGACTCTCTCCAGGGATTGGATAATGCTTGAACCCCCCGCCCCTCTGTCCCACCTGTGTCCAGCCTGTAAGCTATGACCCTGTGGTGAATGTGTGTGCGTGTGTGTGTGTGTGTGTGTGTGTGTGTGTGTGTGTGTGTGTGTGCGGATGGCCAGACTGTTATATTCACAATTCAGGATTGCTAACTCTGCTGGTAATCATACTTGCCTTTTAGAGACAGTAAGAGGAAGGTTGCTTGCAAGTTGGGTAAAGTCAAGCGTTGCCATGGATTTAGAGGTGACAGGAGTTTGGCCAGAGGTATCCCAGCATTCCCAGTTGGGGTTCTTTCCTGTCTGTCAAAGAGGAATGCGAAGCCACATCACTATGGGTCAACGAGAGACGAATAACCCTCCTCTCCTCCTCCTTCTTTTTATAATCACTGTGCTACAATGCAATTCTATACACAAGTCCAAGTATATGAAAATACCAGTACACAGTATCATTTGTTTTCTAAGTATGTGAAGCTATGGAGAACACGTAGATTTAACACTGTACCTAGGTCACAGATCACTATGTATGGGGCGTTATGCTTTTGCTCATAACTCCATTTAAAATGAAGAATTTATTTTGTCCTTTTTTTCCATTATTTGATTGTGTGTTTTTTGACATTATTGTGTTTTTTTTTTTTTTTTTTTTTTTCTTTTTTGGTTTGCCAGAATATACCACAGTATATACAGTATTAAATTAAGCTGTCTATTTTTTTTTTCTTTTTTTTAACGAGATCAAACTGGATTTTTGACACGTGTCAAATTTCAGACCATCATTTATGTGTATAAGCTGACAGGCTGACAGAGCCTTCAACTCTGCCAGTGTCCAAATCTGATGTCATTTTCTTTCAGAACTTTTGAATATCCCCTCTTATCTGTCTGCCACATCTCATTCCACTCATTTACTTACAAGAAAAGCAAATGTTTGGATATTAATCTTACACACATACACACAGACTCACACAGTGGGTTTTCATGGAGAGCACACAGACACTGACACTTAACCTCTGGGGATATTCTTAGCAGCTTTTGTACCTTTCATTACGAGTAGTGCAATTATATGCTATTACGCAAAAGGATTGTTCATTTCACTATGTCCATTTATGCTGATTTTAAGGTGCATAACAACATTTTTTAATCCTTTTTTCTTAACTCAGCCTATTCTTTCAGCAGGTGCCTCTTGCTTCTGAACAGTAACAAGTCCTTAGTTGCCATCTATCTGCTCACTGCATTCATGTACAGTTAGTTGTGACTGTGAAACATAATACCTACCATAACACTTCTTACTGGAAGTAAATAATAATGTCAGGACAAAAAAATGCAAACAAGTCCTGCTGACATTGGTGACTCACAGTGTATGTGCAAGTGAAACTGACTCAGTGTTGGTTGTGTTTTGAAGGCATCATACGTCAAACGTTAAATGAACCTTTTTTTTTTTTCTTCAGATAACCCCACTGTGCTTTGCTTCATTTTATCTGTACAACTCCTGGATCTACATTGTATCCTGTTCAGGTATTTTTGTACAAATAAGGGACTGATATATTCTCTGTTTATTGGAAATTAGAATAAAAGACAACATTGCTATAAACCAAAAATGGCTAGAGTGGTGCTGTGCTATCTTCTCATTCCTTGGGATATCTTCTCTCCTAAATATTCTGTCATACCATGTGGATCAGATCACAAATAAAACTCATTCAGACAGTCAACCTATCGCTCATATGCTGTATTAAACCATGTTATTACAAAAATACTGGCAGTATTTAATTTAATTTAATAATATCTATGAAACATATAAGATAAATAAAATTGTATATTTAATTTAAAATAAAATACAATTTGGTCATCATTGGTCTTTTAAATTACAATAGTTTATAATAATGTTTGTATTTTTTATTGTATTATTATTGTATTCATTTGGATTAATATGAATTACCTGCTCATGGGAAGAAATACAAAAATTCAGGGACCCATATAACATAACCATAATAAAAACCCGACACATTAAAAATAAATATATCTGTTTCTGCAGTAGAAGAAGTAGTCAGATATTGTGTATTTTATAACCTAAACTACCAGTACTACAATGTAAAAGTGCCCCATTATAAGTAAATAAAGGTAGCCTACAGAAATATCAGCAAAATGTACTTAAAAAGTACATATTGATACTAATACTATATACTGTATGACATTATTAGATCACCTCTCCAGAAGGTCACAAGGTACATCTGAGGGGCTGTGAGATGATGATTGATGCAAAAGCTTTTGATTATATGAGAGAGACAGGAGAATAGCCTGTCTGACGGCTCTATAGCAAGTCTGTTTCTGGTCTTTATATTTTATTTATGTCTTTAATTTTGGTCATTCTGTGTCTGTTTCTACTTGTTCTACATATCTTTTTGGATAGTTTTAGGTCATTTTGCTTAATATTTGGGCTGTTTTGTCTCTATTTGAGATTTTTCTGTATCTCGTTGTGTTCATTGACTGAGCTGGGAGACAAATAGGAACACTCACAGGCCCTCGGGTCCCTGGGCCTGTGCCCTCAGTAGGCCCGCTCAGTGATCTGTTCGTATGCCAGAGGTTACAAGCCCAAGCTGGGAAAACACAGACTGGTGCTACTCACATGAAAGTGCTCTGTTCCATTTAGTGTCTGAGGAAAAAACCAGCAGAGCCAGCAGACTATGCAGTATAATAACAGCTGGAACTGGATCTCCTAAAAGGAATAGCACCATCATTCATGTCCAGCTGTGACACAACAAAATGTCGGCCATGACAAAAGGCCAACAGAGTGTCTTTTATAAGATTTCTTATCTAAAACATAAAAGTTTAAAGTAATAATAACTAGTGTTTTTCTCTACACTAGTAATAAAGTGAAACCCCCCGCCCCCCAGAAAAGTGGATTTAACTAAGCAAATAGGTAAGAGCCTCCCACTGGATAATTACAGCATGGATGATTATGTTTCAGCTGGCAGCAACTTATTTAATCCTAACTAATGCAGGGAGTAGCTTCTCATTTCTTAAACAACTAGGTAAGAAGACACATCCTGTGGCCATGGAGAAGATGTTAATCTGTTTCAGAATGGTCAGATTATTGGCATCAAACAAAGGAAACATCTAAAGAGAGAGATGAACTACTAACACTGGGTTAAGAACTGTCCAATGGAAGAAAGTCATGTGGTCTGATGAGTCCAGATTTCCCCTGTTCTGGAGTGATGAGAGCATCAGAAGAGAGGGGGATGAAGTGATGCACCCACCATGCCTGGTGTCTGCTGTACAAGCCTGTGGGGGCAGTGCTATGATCTGGGGTTGCAGCAGTTGGTCAGGTCTGAGTTCAGCAACGTTATGTGTTTAAATAATGAGATTTTTTGACTTATTCCAAGATGACAAAATTTGAAAGAGTGGTATAGGCAGCATGACACATCATTTTCACACATGGATTGGCCTCCACAGAGTCCAGACCTCAACCCCATTGAGAATCTTTTGGATGTGCTGGAGAAGACTTTGCCCAGCGGTCCAACTCTCCCATCATTAATACAAGATCCTGGCAAAAAAAAAAAATAATGCAACTCTGGACGAGAATAAATTATGTGACATTGCAGAAGCTCATTGAAACGATTCCACAGTGAATGTGTGCTGTAATGAAAGCTAAAGGCAGGAACAACGAAGTATTCCGTCAGTGTATTTTCAACGCGCTCTGCACAGCTGGGCGGCCCATGCTCTGCGCATGCCCGTCGCTGCACTGCACACCTGTAACCTGAGCTTTAATGAGAGCAGCCACCTGCTGCTGCTGCTGCTGTTCACTTAGCGTTAGCATAAGCCCGCTGTCGTTTAGCTGGACTGTGGAGACGGAGGACGAGTTTTCACCGGGGACAGAGATTCACCCAGTTGCACAGCGAGGTATGTGTTTCTTGTTTACCGGAGGAATACTGTACTGCGCTAAAATGAGGAGCGTGATGTCCCAGAAACCCCGAACCCAGAAAGGAGCCTCCACAATATTGACAGTGTGTCTGTTCGTTAGCTTCTCTCCTCGGGCTCCGTGTAAAATCCTCAGCACTCTGCTGATATGGTCATGTCTATACATCCCGCTCTGTCTCAGTCTCCTCATTTCTGCTCAGTCTGCCTTCGTCTCCTCTCTTCTCTCCTCTGTCTTCTCTCCTCTCCTCTCGTCTCCTCAGTCTTCTCTCCTCTCGTCTCCTCAGTCTTCTCTCCTCTCCTCTCGTCTCCTCTGTCTTCTCTCCTCTCGTCTCCTCAGTCTTCTCTCCTCTCCTCTCGTCTCCTCTGTCTTCTCTCCTCTCCTCTTGTCTCCTGTGTCTTCTCTCCTCTTGTCTCCTGTGTCTTCTCTCCTCTTGTCTCCTGTGTCTTCTCTCCTCTTGTCTCCTGTGTCTTCTCTCCTCTCGTCTCCTCAGTCTTCTCTCCTCTCCTCTTGTCTCCTGTGTCTTATCTCCTCAGTCTTCTCTCCTCTCGTCTCCTCAGTCTTCTCTCCTCTCGTCTCCTCAGTCTTCTCTCCTCTCGTCTCCTCAGTCTTCTCTCCTCTCGTCTCCTCAGTCTTCTCTCCTCTCCTCTTGTCTCCTCTCTTCTCCTCTCGTCTCTCCGTCTTATCTCCTCTTGTCTCCTCTGTCTTCTCTCCTCCTCTGTCTTCTCTCCTCCCCTCTCATCTCCTCTGTCTTCTCTCCTCTCGTGTCCTCAGTCTTCTCTCCTCTCGTCTCCTCAGTCTTCTCTCCTCTCGTCTCCTCAGTCTTCTCTCCTCTCGTCCTCTCCTCAGCTCATCTCTCTCCTCTCGTCTCCTCAGTCTTCTTCTCCTCTCGTCTCCTCAGTCTTCTCTCCTCTCGTCTCCTCAGTCTTCTCCCTCTCGCTCCTCAGTCCCTTCTCTCCGCTCTCTCCGTCTCCTCAGTCTTCTCTCCTCTCCTCTCGTCTCCTCTGTCTTTCGTCTCCTCTCCTCTCGGCGCCTCCTCGGTCTCTCTCCTCTCCTCTCGTCCCCAGTCTTCTCTCCTCGCGTCTCTCAGTCTTCTCTCCCTCGTCGACGCAGTCTTCTCTCCTCTCGTCTCCTCAGAATCTTCTCTCCTCTCCCTCGTTCATCCTCTCCTCAGTCTTCTCTCCTCTCCTCTCGTCTCCTCTGTCTTCTCTCCTCTCCTCTTGTCTCCTGTGTCTTCTCTCCTCTTGTCTCCTGTGTCTTATCTCCTCAGTCTTCTCTCCTCTCGTCTCCTCAGTCTCCTCTCCTCTCGTCTCCTCAGTCTTCTCTCCTCTCGTCTCCTCAGTCTTCTCTCCTCTCGTCTCCTCAGTCTTCTCTCCTCTCCTCTTGTCTCCTGTGTCTTCTCTCCTCTCGTCTCCTCCGTCTTCTCTCCTCTTGTCTCCTCTGTCTTCTCTCCTCCCCTCTCATCTCCTCTCGTCTCCTCAGTCTTCTCTCCTCTCGTCTCCTCAGTCTTCTCTCCTCTCGTCTCCTCAGTCTTCTCTCCTCTCGTCTCCTCAGTCTTCTCCTCTCGTCTCCTCAGTCTTCTCTCCTCTCGTCTCCTCAGTCTTCTCTCCTCTCGTCTCCTCAGTCTTCTCTCCTCTCGTCTCCTCAGTCTTCTCTCCTCTCGTCTCCTCAGTCTTCTCTCCTCTCGTCTCCTCAGTCTTCTCTCCTCTCCTCTCGTCTCCTCAGTCTTCTCTCCTCTCGTCTCCTCAGTCTTCTCTCCTCTCGTCTCCTCAGTCTTCTCTCCTCTCGTCTCCTCAGTCTTCTCTCCTCTCGTCTCGTCTCCTCAGTCTTCTCTCCTCTCGTGTCCTCAGTCTTCTCTCCTCTCGTGTCCTCAGTCTTCTCTCCTTTCGTGTCCTCAGTCTTCTCTCCTCTCCTCTTGTCTCCTGTGTCTTATCTCCTCAGTCTTCTCTCCTCTCGTCTCCTCAGTCTCTCTCCTCCGTCTGCCTCAGTCGCCTCTCCTCATCGTCTCCCCTCAGTCTTCTCTCCTCTCCTCTCCTCAGTCTTCTCTCCTCTCGTCTCCTCAGTCTTCTCTCCTCTCCTCTTGTCTCCTGTGTCTTCTCTCCTCTCGTCGTCTCCTCCGTCTTACTCCTCTTGTCCTCTGTCTTCTCTCCTCCCCCTCATCTCCTCTCGTCTCCTCAGTCTTCGCTCCTCTCGTCTCCTCGTCTTCTCTCCTCTCGCTCCTCAGCTTCTCTCCTCTCGTCTCCTCAGTCTTCTCTCCTCTCTCTCCTCTCCTTCTTTCTCTCCTCTCGTCTCCTCGTCTGCTCTCCCTCCTCTCGTCTCCTCAGTCTCTCTCCTCTCGTCTCCTCAGTCTTCTCTCCTCTCTCGTCTCCTCTGTCTTCTCTCCTCGCTCGCCTCAGTCTTCTCCTCTCGTCTCCTCAGTCTTCTCTCTCCTCTCGTCTCCTCAGTCCTGCTCTCTCTCGGCTCGTCGCCTCAGTCTTCTCTCCTCTCGTCCCTCAGTCTTCTCTCCTTCGTCTCCTCAGTCTTCTCTCCTCTCGTTCCTCAGTCTCTTCCTCTCGTCTCCTCTGTCTTCTCTCCTCTCGTCTCCTCAGTCTTCTCTCCTCTCGTCTCCTCAGTCTTCTCTCCTCTCCTCTCGTCTCCTCAGTCTTCTCTCCTCTCCTCTCGTCTCCTCAGTCTTCTCTCCTCTCCTCCTCTCCTCAGTCTTCTCTCCTCTCCTCTCGTCTCCTCTGTCTCCTCTCCTCTCGTCTCCTCTGTCTTCTCTCCTCTCCTCGTCTCCTCAGTCTTCTCTCCTCTCGTCTCCTCAGTCTTCTCTCCTCTCGTCTCCTCAGTCTTCTCTCCTCTCCTCTCGTCTCCTCTGTCTTCTCTCCTCTCCTCTCGTCTCCTCTGTCTTCTCTCCTCTCCTCTTGTCTCCTGTGTCTTCTCTCCTCTTGTCTCCTGTGTCTTCTCTCCTTTCGTCTCCTCAGTCTTCTCTCCTCTCCTCTTGTCTCCTGTGTCTTATCTCCTCAGTCTCCTCTCCTCTCGTCTCCTCAGTCTTCTCTCCTCTCGTCTCCTCAGTCTTCTCTCCTCTCGTCTCCTCAGTCTTCTCTCCTCTCCTCTTGTCTCCTGTGTCTTCTCTCCTCTCGTCTCCTCCGTCTTCTCCCTTGTCTCCTCTGTCTTCTCTCCTCCCCTCTCATCTCCTCTGTCTTCTCTCCTCTCCTCTCGTGTCCTCAGTCTTCTCTCCTCTCGTCTCCTCAGTCTTCTCTCCTCTCTCGTCCTCAGTCTTCTCTCCTCTCTCGTCTCCTCAGTCTTCTCTCCTCTCGTCTCCTCAGTCTTCTCTCCTCTCGTCTCCTCAGTCTTCTCTCCTCTCGTCTCCTCAGTCTTCTCCTCTCGTCTCCTCAGTCTTCTCTCCTCTCGTCTCCTCAGTCTTCTCTCCTCTCGTCTCCTCAGTCTTCTCTCCTCTCGTCTCCTCAGTCTTCTCTCCTCTCCTCTCGTCTCCTCAGTCTTCTCTCCTCTCGTCTCCTCAGTCTTCTCTCCTCTCGTCTCCTCTGTCTTCTCTCCTCTCCTCTCGTCTTCTCTGTCTTCTCTCCTCTCGTCTCCTCAGTCTTCTCTCCTCTCGTCTCCTCAGTCTTCTCTCCTCTCGTCTCCTCAGTCTTCTCTCCTCTCGTCTCCTCAGTCTTCTCTCCTCTCGTCTCGTCTCCTCAGTTCTCTCCTCTCGTCTCGTCTCCTCAGTCTTCTCTCCTCTCGTCTCCTCAGTCTTCTCTCCTCTCGTGTCCTCAGTCTTCTCTCCTCTCGTCTCCTCAGTCTTCTCTCCTCTCGTCTCCTCAGTCTTCTCTCCTCTCGTCTCCTCAGTCTTCTCTCGTCTCCTCAGTCTTCTCTCTTCACCTATCCTCTGTCTTCTCTCCTCTTGTCCCCTCTGTCTTCTCTCCTCCATTGGAGGATTGTATATGGTGCAATAGCCACGAACAGATACAGAGAGCGGCTAGATCCCAACTCAGAGGACCAGTGTGGTTTCTGCTCTCAGACGGAAACACTAGAACATATATTTATTGAATGTCCCAGGCTTTCCGTACTGTTTAACCTTGAAAATTTGGTTTTATGGTCTTGGGGAGGATCTTTCTTTAAGCTTGTTTATTTTCTGCCTAAAATACTGTGCAGAAAAAAGACTATATACACGGTTCTGCTAAATTGGCCGGTATTAAGGAGGTGGTGTCGGTTCTGGTGGGACTGCTTAAGACCAGACATGCTTATTATCAGCTGACATACAGTTTAGAGGCTTTTAATCACAGATGGACAGTGGGGGATGTTTTATGCACTGCACTGGCAGAAAGTGGGGAATTTAGAATTTCCATTAATAAAAATGTTTCTTTCTTTCTTCGTTTTTGTTTTTTTCTTTATAAACTGATGATTTGATAGAGGTCGTATTTTTGGATTGTCATATTGTACATTAAAGTTCCACTGTGCATGTACTTGACCCACAAGCCCGACTGTTTTCTATACTCCTTCATATTATTCCTTTTTTCCCCTCTCCTCTTTCCACTCACCTCAACCGGTCGAAGCAGATGGCCGTCCAGGTTTCTTCAGTAAAAGGGAGTTTTTCCTCTCCACTTTAAACTGGTGCTCCTCTAGGGAAATTGTTTTCTATATAATATACACAGTAATATATATGTTTTCCACATAATTCTGTAAGTTCTTAAACCTTACATTGTAAAATGCCCTGAGATTAAATGTAAGAGATGCTACTTGTATTAAACTATCCTTTGTCTTTCCTGTATTAAAGTTTGTCTCTGCTTCTAGTTTTTCCCTCCAAGCTGAAAAGTTTTTCCACTTGAAATATTGACACTTTACTACAGGAATTGCAGAATTCAATGTAATGCTGTTTAAAATACACTGGTTTCTTAGTGAGGTACTTGCATTTTCTCTTGAAATCAATCGATTGTTAAATGACTTGTTAAAAACTGCTTTGAGTCAGATTAGTTGAAATATTTACGACTGGGTGGTAAAATCTCAAACGACGTGTTAATAACATGCTGTTGCTTAGTAGCTACAGTATGTTGTACAAGAGAGGGCTCTACTGTATATAAGGTAGATTACCTCTGTACATTTTGTACACTGATCAAGCTGTCTGCAGATTATGAAATATCCTGATTTTAAACACACTTTAATGACAAGCTTTCACTATTTGGGCAAATTATGTTTGTCTTTGTTTGCACAGAGATATGGCCTCAGTGTGAGATGTGAAGGAGCTGAATCAAGTGGTTACAAAGAGAGAACAAGCGTGTCAACAAAATGATTGTGGACTAGGTCAGAATTAAAGGTAAGAAAAATGATTTTGTGTGTTTGTGTATAACTGGTCGGACAATCATCCATTAGAGAACACTTATGTCATATTAATAACGTGCAGGTTTATTTTCCATAGATCCAAGGTCAGGCCACCCTAATGTCTGTTAGATAAAATTAGGTCAACAACTATAAAACACTATGTGAATATCACAACCTCGATTATGCACATAAAAAAAAAAAACTACTACATTCGTCATCTTCCTGGTGGCTTGTGAAGCTCTCCTTCACTTATGTAAGCAAAGAGCCACTTGAGGGCAGTACAGACCATATTTCTGACTAGAACTTAAACGCAACAGAAAGCCACTCTAAAGACTTGAGTACTCGCACAGTTATTAGGCTGCTGCATCATAACCTTGTACTGTTTTTATAACAGCCAGTAATCATTTCTAAAACTGTCACATATCATTGTTAATGTTGGTCTTAAAAATCCAGGATCAGTTTTCCTTTAATTGGCAGGTGTGAGTGAGTCTAACCCATTCGCTGATCTGAAAAGAGCCAAAGAGGGGGCAGATTGTCAGCAACATGTCACTCAGTAATGAAAGGTGTAGGTGGAAGTCAATTGTATCTCTATAAAAAAAGTAGCTGTTAAAATAAAACAAATAACACTTAAAGAAACAAAATGTCAAACATGGTGCATGTGTTTATCGTGTTTAATTTTCAAATAACTGATGGCAAAACGAGAATATTTACAAGAAGGAAAGAATGTATGATCTGTACAAAAAATATACATGCAAAGATTAAAAAACAAACAAACATAGCAAACATGTAATTTATGAAACAAATGAAACTGAAAACAAACAATGGAAAAAACTAAACTGAGGTATCCAGTCCAAGTTTCCTTGTTTCCAATGGCCTGTGCACACCTTTTAAAATAAATTAAAAAGTAACCGACGACTGATTTTAGGTTGGATCAGTTTGAATGTGACACATTCAAGCCCTATACTGGATTAATGTACAGTTTGTTAGCTATAACATAGCTGTCTTAACCTAAAAATCACTCTTTAGTTGCTCGTACTGTGTAAGTTTTTTTTAAACAGTCATTTATGGAAGTAATATTTTGGCATCTGTACATAAAGTTGGAACATCATTTAGTAAATGATGCTGCATTCTGTAAATTACACAAGTCTGTGACTTTCTCTCAGCCCTGTTTTTTTTTTTTTTTAAATTATGGGGCCCAAGAGATGAAAGATGTTCATCCCATGTAGCAACTAGTGTAAACAGTCAATTCATAGATTACCTAACTCAAGTGAAATATAATCACAAGAAAACATTTATTAAGTACTATAAAGCTAGAGCAACTTTGGTGTACCAATACTACAGAGGCATACAGTACAAAAAGTGTTAAATTATTTTTGATCAAACCATGATTGTGGATTGTGACCTCTAACACGGCCTGGCCTGGAAGTCGTAACACTCAAAGATCAAAAAAACACCAACTACCAGCAGTGCTTGCAGTACCAAGTACATGCTTTTCTCTACATTTATTACAGATACAACAGATGTCTTCATAAATAGTTGCATAAAATGTTAAAGCCGCAACATTGCACATGATAATCAAACATAACATACAATGAGTGCATTTACAGTAATTTGTCTTCCTCTGCCTCCACATTCACTCCCAACTGATTGGCAATCACTGCTACTACTGAGTCTCTAGCAGTCTCTCGTCCTGCCGTCCAAAAGCAAGAGTTCAATGTGAATGTGAGAGCAAAGAAGTCAGAAGTCTATATACAAGATAAGGCTTAAACATCTCTGCGCAACACAAGTTTGTTCTAGGAAAAGCAAACAATGGATGTCTATTGTTTCTTCTCAGATTGGACATTGCAGCATAGTTACTTGCAACATTGTCATCGTGGTATATTAGATTAGGTACATTATGTAAGCACAGCCATCAAAAAGCTCTGATCACATATAGAAATGTCTCAAAGTCAAGAAGCTCAGTCACTGTCTACAGAGTCCAAAGTAGCACAGCAACTTTCATCTGATGCTCATTTTCTACATTTTTCTTCTTATGGAAATGTAGACACAGTACTTCTGCTTTCTATACATTGTTTTTATAATAAAGACTGCTTCTCAAACGTATGTGAGTTACAGATTTAGTGTAAAAGAGCAAAAACACAATGTCTGTGTCCCTCTAGCAAAAAGAGGGAGGGCAGCTCTTAGCGCTATCACTAGCTTTGTTGGCATCACTTTCTCTGGAAAGCTCTGCATCTGTGCAGTGGTGTCAACTGGCTCTTCTGATCAGCTTTAACTCTTGCAATGGAAAATAAATAACTTTTTTTTTTGTTTTGTTTTTGATTTTTCTTCAGTTAAGTACAAAATCTGAGTCGAAATCAGCAAGCAGCAGTAGACAAGGGCATCCGTTATTTTATGTGAGTGGTGAGAACTCTGTTCTCATGGACTCAAGGACTGATTGGCTTAAGACCTCAACAGGCCTAAACTTAATTGGTGAAGGGGCTCCAGGACTTCAACATTAACATTCTGTGAAAGAGGATAAGATCAGCATTTGTAATTCTCTTCCTTTTGCATCTACACCGACAAGATCCTTAATTCCAGAGGAACTTGCAGCCCCTACAGCCCCAGCACTGGACAACTAAAATATATCCAGAAATTGTATTTTTTCTGATCTGATCACATTTGGGAGGCAGTGTGGATTAGAGGTTGTTTTAGAGTTGTGAATCTCTCCTCATTCCTCAAACTCTGGGCTGAAGGCGACTTTGGATGAAATTCCTGATTCCTCCAATTGGCCGGGCGTCAGTCTGGTGTTTTCTCCTGTCTATGAAGGAGATGAGGCGGGAGGTGTCCAGGCATCCCTCTGCTCTGACTGGGCCATCAGCCAGGCCGGCCTGCAGCCATGGCTCCTGGAGGCAGAGCCCGGCTGGAGGCCTTTTGCTGGGATCATACCGTAAAAGCAAGCAGACAAAGTCCCGGGCTGCCTGGCTGACGCCCTGGAAGTAATCCTTGGGAAAGCTGAAGTCCAGACGGCAGATGTTCAGACAGGTTTCCTCATTGCTCTCATCGAGGAAGGGGGAGGCACCGCTCAGCAGCACATAGGTCACCACACCCAGGCTCCACAAGTCAGAGGTCAGTGACACAGGATCGCCAAGGACCAACTCTGGGGAGGCAAACTCAGGACTGCCCAGCAGAGGGTGAATGTAGTGGGCACTGTTGAGCTGGACAGCATCACCAAAGTCTGTGAGTTTGACCATTGGCTGGCTGCTGGCAGAATGGGCCACCAGCAGGTTCTCAGGCTGGAACAAGAGCAAAGAAAAAGTCCAGTATCTGCATCAGTCTTGATTACTTAAATATTACTTCTTTAATACTATGGGTAATATCATGTTTGACTCATTGTGGAAAGTAAGAGTGTCCAACTGCAAGCTGATCCATTCAAAACTTTAAATGCACAGTGTGACCTCCACATAGAAAACCAAACAGAATCTTGACAGAAAATATTTTACTTTATAAGGGTCAAAGTTTAGCTTCAGTTCAGTGAAGACAGGAAGCATGCTACTTAGAGGATGACAAGAATGATCTACCAGCACCTCTACAGCTCATTAACTAATAATTATCAGTATGAGTCTGCTAAAATCATATTTGTCTCAAGGAGTACTATTAGACTTCTCTGTCTAGTCAGATTCTGTTGCCTATAAGAGGCCTTAAACAATGTACAATATATATATATAACGTAAAGTATTAACATTCTACTCAGTTACATGTATAACAATAATAACAACACTTACTTTAACATCCAGATGTGCTATCCTGCAGTTGTGAAGGTAGTGTAAAGCTTCTAAAACATCCCGTAGGTAGCAGGCCACTTTCTCCTCTGTCAGATTCCCCCAGCTAACAATGTAGTCCAGCAGACGACCTTGATCTGCCCTAAAATTTAAAATACAAGTGTTGAGAAGGCTTATAAAATTGAACTACACGTTCATAAAATTTTATTCCAAAACGTGACCTCTCTTTTACTTACATCTCCAGGACCAGGACGTAGCTGCTTGGGGTTTCATATGTGTCAATAAGACTGACTATGTGAGGGTGTTGGAGCCTCTGGAGCAGATTGAGTTCCTGAGTCACCCGGTCCCTCCTCATCAGCTTTTTGTTCACCTGTTTGACAGCTACTGTACGTTTAGTGCCCTGGTGGTCACAACGCTTGACAACAGAGAAACGACCCCTGGTGAGAAGAGAGATTTCAGATTACAGATTTCAATCGTGTCAGGTTGAAAACACTGATGGGGGGAAAAACAATCCACTAATCTAACCACTTTAGTATTAAGGTGGGTGTATTACCTTCCCAGTTCAACCACCTCAGTGTAGTGAGACTCAAAGTTGTCCTTCCAGCTCACTCGGATCCCATCAGTGGACACAGCTGAGTATGAATAATGTTCATAGATGGCATCAACAATGTCAAGTAATCTTTACAGCAATGAAGTTGTTTAAGTTGTGTATCTGTACTCTCACCTATTACTCTGAGGCTAGCTGATGACATTATGCTGCCAAGCTCATTTGTGGCAACACAAGTATAAACACCATCATCCTCAGAGGCAACGCCAATTATCCGCAGCGTCGCTTCGCCCGTATCACTGGAACACACATTAAATTGCACCCAATTTGAAAATTAAAAACCTTCACTATTAACCATCGTCTTTGTTGTTAAAACAGTGAACTGTGCTGCGGCATATTACAGAATGTCATTAATATTCCCCTAAAAATCTATTCTGTAAAATAGAGCTTTTCAACCCTAATAACAAGACACTGGCACAGTGATATTCAATTGTTTTCTTACCTGTAGGCGATGTTGAAGTGACCATTACTGGTGAGGTTGCTCTGGTTGGGCCCTTTCCAAGTGACAGTGGCCCGGGGGCGACCACAAACCTTACACCTGAGGGTGACGCTTTCTCCATTGTCACATGTTACATCACTCAGTGGTACTAGAAACTCTGGAGGAACTGAAAGGAAACATAGGAAAGATTATTAAATATTTGAATTCAACAGTAACTTTTATAAGACACACTTTTTGTCTTAGTACACCTAATCTGCTGTTAGAACTCACCATCATAGATGTAGTTTGGGTTTAGAAGCTGGAATAAAAGAAGAATATGAGATGTTAAAAAAATGTAAAGATGTAAAAATGCTGAAGCAATACAAAAGCATTGTATTAGAGCAGCATTATACAATAAGATCTGTAGTGATGCTTACCTTTACAGAAACTTTATTAGCAAGGCCTTCTCTGGATTTCCTGTAACCATTTTCCAGCTTGGTGTCTTTCTTTACCTCTTTGTCTTTCTTTTCAGACTTCTTACGGATGCGCAAGGATGTGTGCCAGGATGACTTTCTACTGGGAGAGAATATTTGCAACCAGTAAATAGTTTGGATTTCTAATAAAGGGTATGGGTTCTAACTGACATGGTAAACAATGGGATTCCTCAGCTTATTATTATATTATAGTATTATTGATATACATAATACTGTTCACTGCCCATAACTGTTAACTTCAGTCAACTACATACCTCTATGTGAATGGAGTAGGAGTGTTAAAAATGTTTCTGTAAAAATAATGTTTCTGTAAAAATAGAGTTGGACCAAATGTGTGAGAAATTCAGAGTTCTTACTTGATAGATCCCTCTGGGCAATCTGGGACGATGGCTGAGGTGTGCCCCAGCACAAATCCGGGGATCCAGCCCTCAGCAGCGGGGCCCTGCTCAGTAGCCGCCCTAAATACCAAGAACATGTTTTGCTGGTTGCTGGCCAAGATCTGGACCACCTCACCCTGTATAACACTGATCTCATCCTCCTTCACAGCCATGTAGTCCTGGGTCACCAACATGGTGGATACGCTACTGCTGCTGCTACTTTCACTCTGCACCAAGGAAGGAAACATGGGAAAAAAAGGGTGAGAACAAACTCATAAATTTAACGTTAAAGCTATATTCTTTAAAAAAATGTTGATACAATAGTAAGACCAGATATTTTAAAATCTCTAAAACAAAATTCAATAAGAAAAGTGAATTGCTTCTGGTGAGAGAAAGAGAGAAGTAGCAATGAGGCAAAAGATACACTGAACACAGTTGAACATAGCTGGCTGTCCAATGAAAACCACCTTTGTAATAGAGTAGGCTGAAGTGCAAGAAAGACTACGGCTGATTCCTTTTGCAAAAAGGCAACTGGGTAAAGAAAAGCAGGAAGAAGATGATTTCCATTTCCTCATCTTTGCTCTGTAGCGACAGGCAAAGACAAGACAAGGTGCATTAGATTGACTGAGAGGATTTCAGTGCGTTTGTAGGTGAAACCACAAATGTTGGAGGTTAGTTGCAAGAAAAATAGATTTGAGTAACACGCCATGAAGACAGGGGGAGGTGGAGGACGGCCAAGAGGAAGTCAAGTGTTAGTATAAGCTTTGTTAGGACTAAGAAATCTAGAGACAGTCTTGAAAGGGAATCGCTGAGGAGTGAAACAAGGTCCACTAGAGGGGTTTGGAATCTGAAACCATGTTGACAAACAGTGGAAACCTTTGATAGTGATTCTCTAAAAGCTAGAGAAAATTATGTTTAAGAGCAGTGAAGGTTGTCAGAGATATGTAGTAGGGGACAGATTAGTAGCACTGACTGCAGAAGGACAGAAGGCAGACAGGTCTCCTTCTGCCTCTTTGTTAGTTGGAGCAGCACTTGGTAGCAGGTTGTAGTCTTACCCCATTACTGTGGGTGGACTGGATGGACTGCTCACTGGCTGATGAGCATGTACTCATGCGGTCTGCCTCCTTGCTGTGTGTGGAGTGTCTGTGGGTTTGGTTCGCAGATCCAGAACCAGTCTGTATCTGGTTTGAATTCTGTCGGACCAGACTCTCTCCTGCCTCCCCAGGAAAGGTGAACGAGCCAGGCCGGCTGGCTGGGGAGCCTGGCATGGAGCTCCAGAATCCAGATCCGGACTTCTGCCCGGGGCTGGGAGGAGGAGGAGGGAGAATGTCCTTGCCAAAAGCTGGAGTGGCCAGCGGGGAAGCCATTGGGGACACGGCTCCTGGCCGTTGTTTGGATGTAGGTGTGGAGGGCAGAGGCCCAACCGTGGCACGGGGAATAGGGGCTACAACACTGGCAAGAGTGGGGGTCTGTACTTGGTCCTCTTGAATTTGGATGGGGCGCTTGCCCTGTGGGCTGCCCCCTGGAGGGAGCAGGGAAGGAGGAACAGGTCGAGGGGACGAACCTGGATCATAAGTGGGCAAAACTCACACCTCAGTGACATCTTTCATTGTGCTATACAACACAAAGCTTAGAAATGTAGATGTTCCATACCTGATATCTTGCTGGGGCCATCTGGGTCGGCCCCAGGGTGGTGGCGTAGGGGTTGGGGCAGACGGGACGGCTGGGGTATTCTGGATGGCCGGCGAGAGCCGGCCTGGGGTCCTGAAGGGATGGAGCTAATTTGGGAGTTTCCACTTCCAACTGTAGAGGGTGCATTGGATCCACTGCTGCCTCCACTTGGAGCTCCCATGCTGCGCACACATGATCCACTGCTTGCCCCTACATGGTTCCTCTGATACTCTATTGGTGAGGTCAGAGCTGTGATACAAAAGAGGCAACAACAAACGTGTAGCAAATACTTCCTCATATAAATCATCATCCCTGAGTGATTGTGTGCGTACCATTGAGGAAGTTTCGTTGACTCTCAAGTATCTGGCTGATCTGAAGGGTCCAGACCTCACGCACCCCTGGGTGAGAGGAATGAAGCACAAAGGACTCCACGGTGCCATTGGTTGATCGAGAAGTGAGAATGAACTTACAGGGATCACCTTCCACATTCTCTTCCAATCCCAAACAGCTTACCTGCAGGATTAAACAAATTAATTATCTGATAGAAATTAAATCTCAAAGGAGATGTGTCCTCTTTAAAACCAAGTATTCTTTCTAAACTTTTAACATTATTTTTTCTCATTCCTCATTTATATAACTGTTCCATTGCATAGAGCTTAAGACATCAACATTTACAACGACAGATTTTCATACATCCTTCTCTGATGTTAGTGTAGCAGTGCACACTGTTGCCCCCTTGTATCTATTACCTTGATGCTGTTCTTGTAAAGGAAGCCAGGTAAGGAGAAACCTTTCTTCTTGTCGAGGGGTTCGCTAAAGATAACTAGCTGTTCAAAGAGGAAGACTCTTCTCTCCTTCATCCGGCCAAGCAGACCACCCTCTGGGTCAGACACCATGAAGGTATCCTGCAGTAAAAGGCGTCCCTGAGCCACAATCTTTCCCTGGAAAGAGAGATGAACAAAATGGAAAAGAAAAGACAGGAAAATAAGGTGTTGGAAAGAAAAGGGATAGAGTATTGAGTTAGCTAAAGACAGGTTTAATACAGGCCTTTAAGAGTATGTATGCATGTCTGTCTTAATGTATTGCATAATTAGTGAAACCTCTTACTTCGAATCCCTGAAGCCGGCCAACATTCATCATGTCATTACACCTTTTTGGCACAATGCACATGACCTCCACTGCTTTCTGTAAGAGTCATAAAATGTCCAATATTGATGGGATTCCTGAACATGTTGTACTTACTATAAACTTTTAAGAGCTGTTGTTCATAGCCTACCTCCAACTCCACAGACTCCAGCCCGGCTTTTTTAGAGTGTTTCAGGAAATCCTAAACAGAGCAGAATATTGTATTGAAAGTAAACAGACTTTTACAATTTACACTTTAACACCAGTGTAAGTGATGGTGTTATTGCAGAGATGTACATTACCCCTCAAAAGTTTGGGATCACTTGCCAATTTCTTTGTTTTCCGAAGAGAAACACATTTTCATACAATTAACATACACTTTCATCCTTTTCACAAACAATTAATTGGATGATTTTTTTAAAATTATCTACATTTTTGCATAGAGGCCTATTAATAGCAGTTATTACTCATCTGCATCAGTCTCCTGATATGACTGCTAATTCAAGGTAATTATTTTAAAAGGCTAATTGATCATGAGAAAACCCTTTTGCAATTGTGTTGCACAGCTGAGAACAGCAAACAAGGCTGGATTTTAGGTTAGTTTAGTATCTGAACATCAGCAGTTGTTGTTTTACAGGTTACAATAGCCACCAATAGCCAGAAAGAAAGAACTTTCATTAGAGACCTGTCAGTCTATTGTTACTATTGCTACTCAATGCTAGAGAAACTGAATCTAACAGAGACTGAAAAAGGAGTGGGAGGACTGATACACAACTGTGCAAGAAGACAAATATTTGTGTGTAGTTTAAGACAAGGACATCTCACAGGCCTCACAGGTCCTCAACTGGCAGCTGCACTAAATAGTACATGTCAAACACCAGTGTCAGCATCAACAGTGAAGAGGAGACCTCAGGATGCTGGACCTCATAGCAGGAATGCCAAGAAAAAGCTATATCTCAGACTGGCCGATATAAACAAAAGACTGAGACCTTTAGTTAAGCATGGTGGAGGCAGCGTGATTGTCTGGGTGCTTTGGAGGTGGCAAAATAAGAGATTTATACAGAGTGGAAGGGAACTTGAGAAAGGAAAGCTATTTATATTAATTTATCTATCTATTGCCAGCTAGAATGCCTAATGTCTGCCAGGCTGATTGGCTAATTGCGGCAAAAGGGTTTTTCTGTTTATTTTGTTTGAAGAACACATTCATCATTTCCATTCAAATCATTATTTATAACTCTGACAATGTCGCCATGTCCTATTCTTTTGCTATATTTCCTATTCAGACTAATTTCATGTGTGCTTCCCTGGAAAACAATAACACTTCTCAGTAATTCCACATTTTTTAAGGACAGTAGACATTTAAATAAATAAGTGATATACTATATGATAATATGGATGCCAGAAAGAATAACAGAAGCAGCTCTGGCACTTGCTGCGTTACCGAAGCAGACTAACCTTGAGCAGGAGCTGGTACTTCATGATCCTCTGGACTGGCTTAATGAGCAGGTCTGTGATCTGCAGCCTGTGTCCAAGCCGCTGCTTCAGGTCCTAAATAGAACCAGGTGTCAGTGGAGAGACTGGCAACTACATAATGTATGTCACATGATTTCTGAATAAGGCTTACTTCAAAGTAGGTGTCAATGTACTCTGAGACGATGTGCTCTGACTTGGGCTTGTTTTGACAGTAAACTACATACATGTTCAGTCTCCGTTCCTGGATTCAAAGAGCACATACATTTACACCATGATCAACTGTATACCAGCAGAAAGAGCAGAAGAAAGGAAACTGGTTGCTGACGAACCTGTTTAAGAAAGAGTGGACCTAGTTTGTCTGGGTCCTCCAAACATTTCTCCAACTCACAGAGGAAGAAGCTGGAAAAAAAAAAAACAGGAGAGGGAAATAAGCCACTTCACCAGTGAATCTTTATTCTCCACATGTGCATACCACCTACTCTTTGTGCCAGTCGTAGATCTGATGAATGTTGCCAAACACAATTTTGTCTTTCCCCTTCATATCATCAGGGACACCTTCCTCCTTCATTTGGCTCATGTAGCCCTTAAGATTGAGAGAGAAACACACATTTACAAGAGGGTATCTGTAAAGTTCTGCAAATTATTTAATCAAAAAATCCACTAAATAAACAAATAAACATTAATATTTTCACATCTAATAACCACTAGTTAGTCAACTCACCTCCACCACCATGCTGAGGTCTCTGACGTAATCTCTCTCTGTCTCCACCAACTCAAGCAAAATATAACTACAGCACAGAAAAAAAGATCTTTGCTTCAGAAACCATGGAATATAGAATGCCATTGTAAAAGTCATCGTAAAACACCTCAATGTGTGTAGCACCAATAAAGCCAATTAACATACTGTCTTTTCTTGAGAATGCTGGTTCTGCGTTCATCCAGCTCTTCCATGGGCGAGGAGGAGGAAAGGAGGGAGTTATCAGACGGGTTGAAGGATGGAGAGCTGCTGTCTCCTTGTTCTACTGACAGAGAGCTGGGTCTGTCCTCCAGAGCCTACACCAGGAGTAAAGGTGGGGGAAAAAAAAAAAAAAAAGAATGTTGACTAATGTGAGTAAATGCTTAGATTGCATCAGTTAATATAAATTCTATGCATTATATTTGATGACAATCTATTCTCAAGGAAAAATCTTAAAACAAGAAAGTGGCAATAAGTTTTGAAACAAATGATCCCTGTTAAGTCAACAAACATTACAATTTCAGATCTGACACATGATTAGTGTGATCTTGTTTTCTCTATTTTCGTACCATTTTGCTTTTGACCAGCTCCTCTATGGCGCTCACCAACTCTGCAGCACTTGGTGTCTCCGAACTGGATGGACGGACTGACAGGCGAGAAGAGGTCTGCACGCAAATAAAAACAAGTGAGAGGAGAGAGAAAGAACAAGCAGAAGAACCTAATTATCTATGACATACAACAAGCTGTTAACTATAATTTTGCTGTTTGGCTGCTTTGAATACAGCCAAACACTTATAACTGATACAAGCTTTAAATAATCATTTAAATACATATATTTTTTACCTTTTACATTTAAAAGAGCAATTCCTGAATATCTGAAACTAATATTCTTATGTTTTCTGTGAGAAATGCAGTGCTAATTGAACCCATGAATGTGAACCTACAATTGTCCATAGATGGAACAGACAAAAGACGAAATTGTTTAATATTAATTTATGGTTAAAGGTTAAGCTTTGATTAATTTCAAGTTTAGCTTTAGTTAGTTACTACTTTATTTATGAGTGCTATTGTAAGGGAATGTTTTGTTTTAGTAATTTGTACAAAGTTATGCTTCCACTAGTGAAACCCCAGTGCCAGGGGTTTTATAGTTAAAGGCTGAAGGTTAAAAACAAAGTGAAAAGGAAAAGTATGTGAAATTTGAAAAAATATTAATGAATAGATAGAAACATGAGGCTGAAGTTGGGGTGAATAATAGTAGGAAATGGGGGGGAGGAGGGGTGAAATATCAGAAAATAACGATGAGCAGAAATTTAGAAAAAAGTGATGTTTGAATGATAGATGTTTCCACGGCTTCCTAGGTGACGAGGAACAGCCTTTAAAATAAAGAAAGGATGCTAACAGAGCGGAGAATGAAAGAGACATATGTAGGTAAGTATGCATATACAGTATAGTTCAGGAGACTCTCACCCTTGCTGTGCTGTGCTTCAAGACTTTCCCCAATTAGGTTTTCTGGGTGAGGCTGTGTGCCCTTCTGGCCTCGCCAGCATTTAGAGATGCCAATTACTCACATGGGTAATGAGGTTAACGCACAGAGGGTAAAAGGGAGATGACGACGAGCGGGCGGGCAGGTGAGGGAAGGGGTAGTGAGGGGTCCAGGGATGATGGGAACAGGGGGACTTTTGAAATTTTCACCTTTATAATTATTTTCCAGGGTAGGCGCATCCTCGGCTGACAAAGATTCTTTCCGACTCTCATTTTTTTTTAAATGTTGGTTACTTGTTTGTTTTAAACTTCACTTACAAACCTCACCAACATTTCAACGTTAAAAAAAAATCTATAGACAATAAACATGCATTCTTCCTGTTGTATTCCAACCAGCTCAAGGCCTTTTAAAATTTCCTGAAATTATATAAACCTTGGGCCAAATTAGGCATACCTGCCCTCTGATCTACACAGACTGAGAAATGTTCCCCACCGTCCTACATTTAGGGTTAAGAGCTAAATGCATCCTCTATATCTACACTTTTCATTTCACTTCATGCCCTTGCTTAGCTGCCAAGTGACGCTGCATTATAGTGATGTGTTGAAGACACAGGGCAGAAGGTGAACTTTTATCAGTGAAAGGGAATAAATCTCTGCCTTAAAGAAATTCAACAATGTTTAAAGAGTTACAAAAGTTAGAGTGATTTCTAGGGGACAGAGTGGTGTATTTTAAAAAGAAGAAATTTAAGTCTAAAAAGCTGCAAGCTTCATTTTCTTTCAATCTAGAAACAGTTGTAGAAACCAAAGAATAAGGCTTAAGAAAGTTGCATCTAAAGCTGAAGAGTAAGAGGAAAAAAAGAGAATTGAAGAACTGTTTGAGGGAAGAGACAGAGGGGGAAGAACAGGGCATTTCAGATGGAGAGGAATGGAAACTGAGACAAAGCAAAGACAGGACATAAATCAAGATAATGCTACAGTATGGCAAACAGCAAACAATACAACCAGGAAACAAAACAAAAGAGAAACAGAAATTAGTGTCAGAGGGTTCTCTGCTTAAGTCGAAGAGGAGACCTGGACTGTCTAAAACGTTTCATTGCTTTCTGCTTTAGAAGAGAATAGAAGAATAGATGCAGCATGCCAAGATATGCATAACAGAAAGGAGTCTCTTAAACCTGTAACCTACTGGGAAAAGTGAGAGACTGAAATATAACCTACAATAATTCTAAATTATAAAAGCAATGACAGAGAAAACCTGGACAAGAAATGTTTTTCTCTAAGATGATCTCAGTGCTTGAATTAGCCACAGCCAAATGAATACTTGCAGAATATAAAATTCAGTGTTCAATTTTGCACCAAATGTTTTTGTCACAGTTCATACTAAAATCTCTTTCCTCCGTTGACTTTTGCACATTGTCTTGTACAAAGTGTGAATGATTCAGCTCCTTTTTTTACTGTTTCACTCCGAGTTCCACAATAACTTAACACAGAGAAAGAACGTGCTAACAGAGCTGTCAGCGATCATAGGTGGCTTTTCTTTAGGACTCACCTATATTTTACAGAAAATCTACAGAATTTACAGAATATCCCAACATTTACTAGAAAACCAGGGCTACACTGCAGCAAGAGGATCAGTTCTGTTAGAATTACGTATAAGCATTGGCAGTTTTGTTCAATATCATCCAACATATGACGTGTATGTCACCATTTTAACTTAACTAAATTTGATTCCAAATGAAAACATCCAAACATTTAGGAACTTTAAACTAACTTTCCCTCACAAGTAAGTGTGAACACTGTTTTGATCCCAGTCCCATATCATAATTTCTCCCACTTCTAGTGTTTTAGTGGTTCTCCTCGTCAGCGTGTTTGCCTATCAGCCTTGTCCTTTTTCTCTGATCCCTCTTTTCTGTCTCCGCCTCTTAAGTCCTGCTTTTCCTCACCTTGTCGTCCTGTGAGTCTGGCTGTAGCAGGCTGTGCTGCTGTATGGCCATAGGTGGAGGCAGAGGTACTGAGTCAGCACCCTCCTCTCCCTCCTCCTCTCCACAGCTCTGCATGCCTGAAGAACTGGATTTGGACAGTGTGCCGCTTGACAAACCCTCATTGCGAACTCTCTGCAATGCACACAGATAACAAAGCAGATATTATCACACAATACTATACAGAACTACACAGGAACACTGTACATGGATGGAGGTTTATCCACCCACCTCCTCCACAGTCTCATCCTGAGGTGTAGCAGCACTGTCATCTGAGTCTTTCTGGGAGCCCATCGTCATTTCCCCGCTCTTCCTGACCTCACGGCTCTTCTTGTGCTTGTGGGCCAGCTTCTTCACATGGCCATCTGCCTTGCCACTGCTTAGCCGACGCACTGGGCTGGTGAGCCACTTCCGCAGAGTGTTACCTGGGAAATAAATTAAACTCAGTTTGCTGCTGTGTGGATGATGATTTAAAACGTACAGTAGAATACAAGTGAAGGGATACACCTTGGGTTATTATGATTACTTCATCTTCTATAAAATGGCTAACTGTTGCCAAAAATCTTTTTTGTATAGAATACTAATACCCTGCACCTTATACAGGGAAAAATACTTCATTACTTAATTTTCTTGGCACCATTCTGATGTAATTGTCTTTTTCTGAGTTAATGTGGTTGTGTTTTATATGATTTCAGAAAGACATAATTAAAAATATGGCACAGATGACCATACCTGGTCGCTTAGGTCCTGGTGATGTGTGTGAGCCAAGGCCATGACCAGGTTGAAGAGTAGCAGATGACCCTGGCATGATGGAGTCATTGCTGCACACTGAAAGAGTGTCTGTGAAAAACAAAACTGTGTTATGGTTCAAAATTTTCTACATGACATCTACTAAGTTTTTGTTTCACTTCCACTGCAGAACACACATCTATCAAAACTGTGTGCCTTATTTACATTTAGTTATTTGGCAGACACTTTTATCCAGAGTGACTTACAAGTGAGGTACACTTTACATCACACCGCATTTTGTACCTTTGTGGTTGAAGATGCCCTCCATCTCCATGGACGACCTGGAATGGGCAATGCACAACATGGAGCAGGGCACCAAGCCCTCCTGGGCAGGAGAGCGGTCGGTGGTCCTGACAAGGCACCAGTCGGGCTTGTCATGACAGCGCTCCAGCACCTCCACTGTCTGGCCACGGCGCACTGTCAGCTCATTGCTGTTGCTGGCCATGAAGTCATGTATCACCACAGTCAGCTCACAGCCACCAGAGAGCTGAGGGAGAAAGATAATCACTAAGATCTGGTTTCCATGTGAGATTTGTCACAGGAACAAGAGGCAGTGATGCATAATGCTAGATTTGAAACATGCTGAACTTGCAGTATTGTCTACTAAACTACTAAACTGAAAATATGCATCTTGGCTATTTCTGGTGATCATTGTGTAAAAGTTCTCACCTTGTCGCTGTCCAGTGTGTTCTGTGAAGTGCGGGATGCAAGTGAGATGGTATCTGGTTGGCTGCTGCCTTCACCCTGACTGTCCAGATCCTCTCCATCCCTGCCAGACACACATGATCAATAAATGGTGTAATAATGGCTAAACAAACCTAAGAGTGTTTAAGGTTGATTTGAAATTAATTTCAGTGCTCTCATTAAATCTTCAAATTGTAGGTGTGACATATTTACCTTCGCCCTTTGTGGTGCTTGGCTGTACTTGGTTTTGGGATATGAATGGGCTCCTTGAGTGCTCCTCTAAGGTGAATGGTGCGTTCCTGGATCACCTCCCTGATGTGCTTGATCCAGTCCTGTTTGTTCTCTATGCTCGATGCCTATTAATGTTGACAATGGAAGGAGTTTAAGAAGTTAGAGTTATCAAGTAATCAACTTCCTTTGGAATTCTTGTTTCACTCTGTGCATTTCACACAAGTCTGAAATGACCTCTTCTCATCTCTTATTAGGTTAAAGAATTCTTCAGATTTCATTTTATATGTGGCCGGTCCAGCTGCTGACCACTACAAAAGTGGTTCCCAAAATCTTTCAGCTGTATCCCCACAGTTTAACCCTTTATTTTTTAGTCTGCCCGTCACAAAAAATAGTCACCACGCTGATTTGAGTAAGCAAATAGGTAAGAACCTCCTACTGGATTATTACTGCATCAATGAGTGTTTCAACTGGCAACAAGTAATTTAATCCTAACTGATGCAGGGAGTAGCTTCTCATTTATTAAACAATCGGAAGACACATCTTATGGTCGTGGAAAAGATGTTCATCTGTTTCAGAAGGGTCAAACTATTGACATCAAGCAAAGGAAACATCTAATGAGATTGATGAAACTACTAAAACTGAGTTAAGAACTGTCCAATAGAAGAAGGTCATGTGGTCTGATGAGTCCAGATTTACCCTGTTCCAGAGTGATGGGCTCATCAGAGTAAAAAGAGAGGCGGGTGAAGTGATGCACCGTTTCTACTGTACAAGCCTGTGGGGTCAGTGCTATGATCTAGGGTTGCTGCAGTTGGTCAGATCTAGGTTCAGCAAAATTATGTGTCCAAAGAATGAGGTCAGCTGACTACCTGAATATACTGAATGAACAGGTTATTCCATCAACGGACTTTTTCTTCCCCGATGACACGGGCATATTCCAAGGTGAAAATGTCAGAATTCATTGGGCTCAAATTGTGAGGTTCGGCGGGGAAGGACACATCATTTTCACACACCACAGAGTCCAGACCTTAACCCTATTAAGAATCTTTGGGATGTGCTGGAGAAGACTTTGTGCAGTGGTCCTACTCTCCCATCATCAATACAAGATCTTGGCGAGAAATGAATGCAACTCTAGACGAGAATAAATTATGTGACATTGCAGAAGCTTATCAAAATGATGCCACGGGGAATGTGTGGTCTAATCAAAGCTAAAGGCGGTTCATATGAGTCTGTGACTTTTTTTTTTAAACGGGCAGTAACCTTCGAGATATATGTGGTGTTGACCAGTACCCATGAATATTTATGGATTCCTAAAGTACTGTCCAATAAGAAGAAGAGTTTGTGTTTCAGACTTGTCAGAAATGATTGAGGGCTGTGTTGGGGGATAGTTTGTACTCACCATCGCTCCATGTTTGGATCCCTGACTTAGCTTTGAATTTAAAATATAAAATGGAGAAGTTCACTGGTTTGGTTTTAGAAGATGTACATGACATTTTTTTATGCTGACAAAACTGTTTGATGTGATAAAAACGTACAACACTGATAATTTGCCTTGACAGTGTAATGAAAGCCAATTAAATCTGTAACAGATTGTAATGGAAGGTTGTGTGCATGTAGGTGTGTATGAGAGAGAACACGTGTTAGTAATGAGACACATTTCATTTACAATGCACATACCACATAACAGCTTCTCAGCAGTTAGTTTGGTAGGCAGCATGTGTTATAAAGTTACTCAGAGTTCAATATGTTAGGATTTTGGCTTCATGCTGTTCCAACAGCTGACACAACTTTTAATCCATCTGCGAAAGTATTCCAACTTAAAACACACAGAAGATGTAGGGTTTAAAAATTTCTCTCAGAACTAAATAAATTTATGTCATTTCTTACTCCTACGATGAAGCTGAAATCATTAAAAAGTGTATTTGTTCTGGTACAGAGATGGCTACTCGTCACTTTGATAAAGTGGCTCTGAGCCAGGATGGGGGATTGTGGGCGTTCAGGAGTTGAATCAATGTCAGCAGCGTTGGTGGGAGCATGTCAGCTTACAGAGAGAATTAGAGATACAAACATCCACAGAAAACACAGCCCCAGATAAACAGATGTGCCCGTGTTTGTTAAAGATGAAACTAAGCAGAATCCTACTAGAGGACAGAGGATTGCAGATAGAGAGGGTGAGAGACAGAAGATAGAGAAAGAAAGAGATCAACAAGACAGAAGGAGTTTGTTACTATGGAAAGCTTCTTTGCCACCTTGATGCTGCTCATGCAATCAAACAAGACAACAGAGTAAAAGGAAATGAAAGTAGGAGAGAAAACTGGGCTGGACTGATAAACAGTTTCTGACACACTTGGCCAGCACCAAACACACAAATTAAAATTAGTTTGATTACATTGATCTATAAAAAAAAATTGTATGCTTTTTAGTCAT
The DNA here is from genome assembly GCF_900324465.2 of Anabas testudineus. NCBI lineage: Eukaryota > Metazoa > Chordata > Actinopteri > Anabantiformes > Anabantidae > Anabas > Anabas testudineus. The sequence continues at coordinate 16,529,440 of NC_046620.1, forward strand.
CAGAGATTTTATTTTGCCTTTATCAGTCAAACCCAGGAGAATTCAGAAGAAACAGGAGGGAGGAGTGTATGTTTACCTTGAGCACAATCTTGTTGTCAGAAGTTGGAGTGCGTCCAACCCAAAGAGCAAATTTACAGGGATCACCTTCAACATGCTCCGTCACCCCCAACTCTGATGTCTGGTTAGGGAGAAAAAATATACCAGAAGAGGTTATCAAATATCACAAGTGAGCCAAGCAACAATCTCTAAAAGATTTACTTTGTCACTGCAGTACAATGTGTATTTGAAATCCTCTTGACAACTGAGACTTAAGATTGAAGTGTTGATTCAAGTAGTTTCAATTAGAGCAACCTGTATTTTTTATACTGCAGTAAAACACGAGGTGCTGAAGAACGTAACCATCATCTACTTACAAAAAGTTTGCTCTTGTAGATGTATTTGCTCCGGCCATTTGAGTCCTTGACCTCCTTACTGAAAACAAGAGACATCTCGAAGAGGAAGAGGTGGCGCTCTCGACCTTTACGTATTAGAGTCTTTGGATCCCATACCTGGAATGACTCCTGGAGAATGAGTTCACCCTGGGACTCAATGTTTTCATCAAAACCTGGAAGACGCATGGGGTGTTAGCATGAAAATTCTGATTTATAAAAAGGAGTAATTTGATCAAGGTAAAAATTGAAGAAAAAAAAATGACAGAAAACATATTAACATGAACAACAAACTGTTGTGTGTTAATAACCTTCCAGCATAGAGAGATGCATGGCATCGTTGGCTTTCTTAGGAACACTGAGCATCACCTCCAGGCCATCCTTGATCTCGCCTTTTCCTTCTTCACAACAAGTCAGCAGCTCCTAAACACACACACACACACACACACACACAAAGAAACCATGACAACAGGAAACCATGGAGATGGAAACAGAGCAGTGAGATATATATGATGCGTTACCTTCAGGAGAAGCTGATATTTAGTAATTCTCTGCACAGGTTTGATCAAATACGAAGAGATGGAGTTGGCCAGTCGGTGTCTTTGTTGAATTTCCTGTTAACAGGCACAAAGAGGAGCTCAGTGATGTGGTCGGATGGAAGCGACAAAGACCAAGGTTTAATTTAATGTTAGTGGCCATAGGCAACACTCACATCGAAGTAGTTACCAGCGTGTTCTAAGATGAGCTGGGTGGAGTCAGGTTTGTTCTTACAATAGTTCACATACATCTGGAACTTATCAGCCTAAAAGAGGAGAGAAACCGGTTACTGTCTGTAACTTGAAAGATGTTGAAAAGTGACAGTGAATGATTAAGCAGGTTGTTTACGAAGATACAGACAATGAATCATACTTAAAACATCCTATGTCTGAGCTTAATGAGTAAAGTTATTTCGGAAACATCACAAAAGCATTAATCTAAATGTCTATTGATACAAGATACAATACAATATTTTAACTCAACGACGGCATTGAGTGCACACATACCCATGTGACGAAGCAGTGCCCAACATCCTCAGGTAGCTGCTCATATTTCTCCAACTCTTTGAGAAAGATGCTGATAAAACAAGGAACGGGGGGTTGAGATGTGAGAAACAGCTTTATAACATGACAAGTATTCTTTCAATTAAAAGAATCTGTTATAGAAATACAATTCAATTCAATTCAATTTTATTTGTATAGTGCCAATTTACAACAGAAGTTATCTCAAGGCACTTTACAGTGTAAGGTTTAAGACCTTACAGAAAATATTTATACAAAAAATTATATACAGAGAAATACAGTTTAAGAAGTCCTATAAAGTAACTTTCCTCAGTATCTGGGTCTGATTTTAACTTGCAAGTCTAGTTTTAAAATTCAATTTGCCATGCATTTCAGTTCTCAGACAGTTCTTAAAGTTGTCCTTACTTGTGGTGGAATTCATAGAGGTCTTGCATGTTTCCAAATATAATGTGCTCCTTGTTTATGATTCCTGGAGGAATCTCCTCCACTCCGCTGGTCATCTCCCACAGGTAGGTCTACATGCACAGATGAAAACAAGATTTCAAAAATAACAATTCTTCAACTGGGTTCTGATACATTTTGACATTTAGCGTAAAAAGTTGTGTTGTGGTTGTATTGCACAAGTCTGGCATGAAATAGGTTGACAGTGGTGGGTTGTCAAGCTGAACTCACATCCATGCACTCCCTCAGGTCTCGCACGTAGGCTTTTTCTGTCTGAATCAGCTCTGCCATGATGAACCTGAACACACAAACACACAATTAGTACTTGTCATACTCATCTATACAGTGATAAATCGCCATGCCAACAGTTTTTCTTTTAGCCAGTCTCCTTCATCCATTTATACTAATAAATAATGAAAGAGTTACGGCCTATAACCCTGGTCATAAAGCAGCGACAAATGACTGAAATCATGGTTATGATTTGTGCAGCCCACATAAGATGATGCAGTGTCCTTTTTCTTTGTACTACATCTAGATGCATTTGTTCTTTTGTGGAGCCTGACTTTTATGGCTGTGCTTGTTATGCTGGCACAGCAAAGAATAGGCTGATGTGTGGAGGAGGAAGTTTAAATCATGTAAATCTATCATGCATGTACATGTACGCAGTGGTCCATCAGTCTCTTATTTATGATCAGTTACTACTATAGACCATGTAGGGGTTTAGTGTTGACAGTGGTGTTGACAATGACACAGACTGGCAGGTATTTGAACCCGTGACCTTCTAGTAAGACTCAGTCTTAGTAACCACTTGGCTACTGAACCATTAAGTCATTGAGTCATTAATTACTGATGCCTTGGGGCAATGAAACATTTTTTTCAACAGGAATAAAATGCAGTAAAATGCTGACTTGCTACTGTGCATTTCATATGTAAGCACAGCACGTACTGTTCAGAGGTGTTCAAACTAAATGCCAAGCAGTTTAAACAGTGTGCACTTTTTAATCTGTTGGATTTTAATTGGCTCTTATGTAGTTGGAGCTACATAAGCTACATAAACACAAAGTGGTGACATACTCCTTTCTGCGTGCCGATTTCCGTTTTTCTTCGTTTAGCTCATGGGCAGCGTCCCTCAGCTTGACCTCTGACCCTGGAGCTGTGGCTGGGATGATGTCCAACTGGAGATCTTTACTCTGAGACAGAGAGATTAAAGCATCAAGTTATTTAAAACAGTCACATCACAGATGTGAGAATGTGAATTTGCTGATTTTCTACACCTATGACCTGCTGCCAAAACACTTGACTACTTACAGCCTTGTTCGAGTCTGAGGAAATGCCGAGGGCTTTCTCCAGGCTGCAGCGATACTTGTCCATGCGCAAGGAAAAGTCTCGGTAGCGTTTGTCCACAGCTGTGACCCATTTTTTGATTTCTGCAGCGTGACTGTGGCCTTTCTCACAGAAACCATCAGCCAGCTGGATCAGGAGCTTGACACGCTCCTTTGTTTGCTGAGAAAGGGAAACAGAGAGCGTGTTACATACATACATACATACATTCATACATACATACATTCATACATGTAACAAGCTGAGTGTGGCTGAGACCAACCCTGGCTGTGATGTGGAAGTCTTCGTGCTCCTTTAGCAGCTCCTGTGTGTGGTGGATACTCGAGCCGGTGGAGGTGTGTGTGGACAGGTAAAACTCGCCGGTGTCATGAATCCACTCCAGAGCCTAAACACACAGAAACACACAAGAAACACATGGCAGATTCCAATGCAACAGCAGTGTATCAGCGTGAGTGTGTAGCTAGTGTTTTTCCTGTGTTCGTGTGCTTCATGTACCTGCTTGGCGCTGCGTTCGAACACCACGTACTGTTGACACTGGTCCAACCGTCGTTTCCTCATTGTCCAAAAGTGGAGGACACGATTCTCTCTCTGCAGCAGCTCGTTGAGGATGTCTGAAACACAATAGAAACACAGAAAACACTCAAGATTCAGACATTCAGCAACCAAACACACCCGCACAACTCAAAAGACTTAATCGGTGCTGCATACATAACAGGAACCTCAATTTGTTTTAGAGCTTTTCTGCCTTTAGACATGAGAAGAAGTACTCTAATGAATTAATTCTAATTAATGTGACTGAATTATGTGCAGTTTTTGAAGTCTGCAATTTACTTAATCAAGTTATTAGTCATTTCAAAAATTGTTAATTTACATTTGTCTTAGCAACTATAATTCATATGAATTGCTTCTGAAATAGCACATGCACCAAGTAGTAGCTACTCCTAACTTATGCCAAGTAGTTCCTGATACTCACTCTTAACCTGTTGTTCTGGTGCTTTGACGTGGCTCAGCATCCCAGGCATGTTGACGCTGTTCCTGTGCATGTACTTGAGGAAGACGTCTGCATTTCTTCTGGCCAGAGTGCAAGCCTGATTCAAAGATTAGCACACACACTGAGCACACATATGTAACTTGTGACTTTGTTCTGGTTTGATTCTGAATAGTGAGTGTGTATACTACCTTGAGGAAAGCCTCCTTCTGCTCTAAGTGTTTACTGATCATGGGAGTGACGTGGTCCGTTTCACAATTGGGTCCCAGTTTGTCAGCTCCTCCGCACCAGTCTTCCTCTCGCTTATACTCCTGCTCCAGACTCTCCAACACACTGCACACCTGTGCGGAGGAACACCATCAGTCAGTGCCTGGGGAACACTGATCAGTGTTTTTTGGCCACAGGAACAGTAGGATTGTGGTCTCTACCTGTTCAGAGGTCTTGTAGAAGGCCACGGAGGCGTTGACCAGCTTGAGCCTGTCTTCCATCTTCAGCATGAGCTGCTGCCAGTGAGAGGCCACACTCTCTGCACAGTCTCTGATCAGGTCCATGTCATAGTGGTTGGCCTGGAGCAGAGCCTCTGCTTTTTGCTGAACCTGCAGGGCACTTTGGTGGGTTTTCTACAGAGGCAAGATGTGGGAAGAAAAGATGGAATTAGATTAAACAAGATACTGAGCAATGAACAAAATCTACCATCAGAAAGCATAGCAAGAGAAACTGATGGGCCAAAAACCCTGACTCACCTCAATGGCATGTTGAAACTGTTCATGTTCTCTCTGCAGTTGTTCAGCTTCCTGCAGGGAGCTGGCAGTGATCAGACCAGCGTTCAGCATCGACTCGCCATTACGGATCCATCCCAGAACCTGAATAAACAGAGGGAAGCTGTGATCGAATGTCATCAATTCAACTATTACAGTACATTTAAACAAACTGCAGCTATCCCAGCATACTGTTCCAAAATGTTGACTGCAGATGGCGCCTTTTTCCAGCTTTTCATTTAACTGTTTGTCCTACCTGTTTTACTTCAGCCTGCAGGTGTCTCAGCTGGACACACTGCTCCAGGTGCCTGCGATGCTGCTCAGCTGCTAAGTCCAGCTCTTGCTGCTTTTCATGGAGGAACTCAAGAAGGTCCTGGACTCTCGTAGCCATGTCAACATCTCGGTCGCACAGCAGCTCCACACCTGGAGGACGGAAATACAATCACACTAGTTCTGAACAGCAATGCAGAACAGGAAAAAGTTTGTAAACCCTTTAGCTTTTTATCTATTTCTGCATGAAAATGACTCAAACTAGTGACTTTAGTGACTTTATCTAGTCCTAAACTACATACAGTAAAGGGATCTCTTTTAATTAAACTTGACCAAATGTTTTACTTGTTCATTTACTAAGAAAAATGATCCAATCTTACATATTTGTGTCTCACACAATTGTAAGAACGTCTAGGATTATTGATTTGGTTCATTTGCAAAGGAAAGTAGAGTCAGTTGTTTTATTTAATAGGATGATAATAAGTGTGAGTCTGGGAGACGGTGTCTTATTAAGGAGAAATTTTACTATAAAAAAAAAACCTTGTGCCAAGGTTGCTCACCAGGTTGAAAAATATTACAAAAGACATTGTTACTAATACATTTGTAATTCCACCAGTTGAATGTCAAGCAGATGGTGTACAAATAAACATTAAACACCATTGTCACCTTCCTGGGCGGTGGCTGACCAACACATATCGCATCTAAGAAACTGGAGGCATCTCTTGCAGTAGCTAATATCCGTGTTCATCATCAGAAGAACAGTAAACAAAAATGTTCATGGCTAATGGACGAATGTTCTGAGACCAAAGTCAAACTTCTAGGCTTCAATAAAAAGCTAAGAACTTCTATATGAATAAAGTTATCAGTATGCTCCAATACACGTGATGTGATGTAACCATTCCTTGCGCAGTTTTAGAGAGCACCTATTAACATGTGAGATCACAGGTGAGCTATTATAGTTAGTGAGTGGGTGCCTCTCATCACAAACACTGACCGCATCTGACCCGTGCCACCTACACAATATCAATATTAAACTAATGTAGCCAACACAGGAATCTGTGCAGCAACAGTGAACATTAGCTGCATCCTGTTTTCACCCTCAGCTGGATGATGACCGATGTCTGATGTGGCAACCAGGTAACAGTCAAACATCTCTTCACTTCTACTTTACAGCACTTGAGATAATACATTCTAGCACACATGAGGACAGACACAGAACAGCACAGAAAAGGAAAGATGTTCTTTTAAATCTTGATACCTGAAAATATTTTCTATAAAACAACATAAAAAAAACAAAAAAACAAAACAAAACAACACAGACAGATGGTATAAATTTTGCAAATGCTTTTGTGCTTCTATAGACTACCAGCCAGCCTCCATGGCGTGGGGAGTGTACTCACCAGAGGCCTGGACTTCGTTGACATACTGCAGCAGTTCCTGCCCCTGGTGGATGACATCAAAGGTGAGGTTGTTCATGGTCAGGGCCTTGTCGGCATGGTGCTGCAGCCTTTGCTCAGCCAACGTCAGGTCCTCTGTATCGAAATCATTCATCTGACCCGTTAACTCCTCGTTCCACGACTCCAGGTCAGAGATGATCTGAGGAAGGACAGGAGGTCACCTACATGTTGAATATTTACTAACAGTGCTGTAAGGTCCAAGGTTCACAGGGGAAAGAACTTGGGAGTTTATACTTACTGAACCTGTACAACCAAGGAGCAGTGTACATCTTCAATGTATTACATTGTCTCACGAATCAATTATTTTCAATAATTTTTCAGTTTTTTTCCCACTCAGTGAAACACACACTCACACAGGGTGCGATACTCACATCAATAGCGTCCCTCTCGAAAATGCGGAGCTGCAAGAAGAGCTCTAGTTTGATCTTTCTCTCCTGAAAGAGCTCCTCCATCTGGGCCTGGGCCTCATCCAGCTGCTGCAGGACACTCTCTATGTGGTTGATGGAGCTGTTGTGGGGCGTCTTGTTGCTGGAGATTGCAGAGTCCCTAGAATGGAGACACGCCATTAAGCAAGAAGCTGCCAGCGGCAGTGCTGTGCACTTTAAAAAACACACAGCTATGGAGACACTTCGTCGGGCTCGATGCCAAGCAGGCTCTGAAAACTGCTGCATAGCACAGCCTGCGGCAGTTTCTTCATCTCTAATCTAACAAACCAGTAGATTAGAAAATGATACTAATGACTATTTAATTTAAACTGCAGAAACATCTGCTTGAAGAAAGTCAACATATTATCACAAGTAAAAATTCAATTTCAAGTTTGTAGACCACATTTCTAGGTTAGAGTTTCTTTCTATTTCTTTTTTTGACCTGTTTTTTGGTTGAAGTTTCAGACAGTTGAAAATTACCAAAACAACCAGCATTGTTTCAGGTATTACACAAGACCAGTTAGGGGCACGCCAAGAGTGCCCGTCTATCCAGTCAAAGAATTGTAAGAAACTATTTCTGCTTGATTATTAAGTTTTGCAGAGTTTATATTTACTGTAATTTGATAATCACTGATCTAACTCTGATACATGCATAGACCTCAGAGTCTCAGTGGTTAAAAGTGGGTGGGAAAAGTGAAAGAGATTGTACAGATGCAGATTTATCATGAACAAACAGACAAGGGTGTTTACGGAAGGCGAATTATGAGTAAGCAAAGACAAGGGAGGTCAGATACTGATTGGCTTAGGGTTGATTATTGGCGTGACAGATGTACTCCAACGCTGAAATACTAATTCATCAATGCACGTGTTCTCGCATGAGGTATGTCCTTGCTTAAGCATGCATGCGCGCACGTGCAAAAGGTAGAGTTACTGCTGTCTCCAGGGGAGGCTGCCACACAATTAGACACACACTTATAAAAGCAGACTTATGTAAGAATTCACTGTGGAGCCAATACACCAGGGAGAGGGAGATGGAGAGAAAGAGAAAAACAGAAAGAGAGAAAAAAGGGGGTGGATGAAGAAGGAGGAAGAAGAGGGACTGGAACATCCTCTGAGTAAAAATAGAGTTTGAGAATGAAGGTCAACTGGATCCACCTCCTCCCATCCTCCTTGCTTTCTTTTTTGGTTTTCATGTATCTCATTACTGTCAAAATTACACTGATGCATATATTTAGTTCTCTTCACTGTTTACACTGTTTAATTCCAAATCTGTGCATGTCCTAAATACCCAGCCAGAGCTCTGTTCAGTATCAAGACTCAATAAGAGAAAGACTAAATGAGGATGATTTTGCTAGCAGACTAAGTAATGGATATTTTTTCTTCTTCTTCTTAATTTTTATTCTCACTAATTGACTCAAAGAGATTCTTTTTCTTTCACTGCTGCTGTTTCTAAACTAGGATGTTAAGGCATCTGAAGGAAGGGTTGGAGTCAGTTTACTGCTTCATTCAACCAGTTCTAGTTTTGCAGCTGTGATAACTTTAAAATTTTGACAGGAACTGAAATTGAAGCTGGTTTCAGATCACTGTGAGAGGGGAATTACCATTTTTAGTTTAGTTTTTCATGTCTAATAATATATATGTTTTGATTTAGTTACACTCTAAGTTTTTGAACACAGACACATTAACTCTGTATATATTAATCTTCCGTCGCTTTCTGGTTAATGTCTTTATCCATCATTTGAGCTTGTTTTTACTTAGCTCTGGTCTCAGTTTTAGTCAGGTCTGTTAATCTCTACCTGAGCTGCTGGATGAGGTCCTCTCCCTCCTTGATGACGTTGACAGTGACCTGCAGTGTGGTCTGCTGCTGCTGGCCAAAGCGTTTGATCAGATCTTGAACGGCCTCCACTGACTCAGCGTAAACATCGTCCAGTAGCTCCTTCTGAAGCTCCTCCAGCCAGGTCCAGAGCTACAGGAGGAGACGTGTCAGGTAAAGGTTTTTAAAAATATGTTACATTTTTTTGCAGCTTCAGCTGAGATATTTCTCAAGTGTTCTTCTGCCATGGGCATTATTGTAAATGTCATATACTGAATTTAGACAGGTGTTCTACCATCTCACTCTATCAAAGTTAAAACATTTAATGGGCTAGCAGAGAAGCTTAGTATGCACCTCTCTGAAATGTTGTATACATGCATACAAATACATCAGAAACAGAAATTTGCTATGGTCACATTGCAATCCATATAATCTCCAACACTTACCTTCCCTCAAACATAATCATTTAACATCATCCATCTTTGTGACTAACTGGCTTAAAGCAAAGCATTTTATCTGATAATTATTTCCCTCTTGCTTAGAGAGGGCTGTAAAAGTGCTCATCCACACAAACACACAGCCCACCATCCACTTCAGTGTTACGTCATCCTCCCTGCCCACCTCTTTGACGTGCGTGTGGAAGGCGACAGACATGTCCAGCAGGACTTTGCGCTGCTCCACGCGGCGAACAAAGTCTTGGATTCTGTCTTCGAGCTGGTGGGCGGCCTGGTAGATCTCCTCTGGGTCACACTCTCCCGTCTGGGCCAGCTGCTCGGCCGCCTCCAGCAGCTTGTCTGCATTGGTGTATGTATTCTATACCGGGGGGGGGGACAAAGAGAGATGGATTAACCCGAAAAGACAATGTATTGCAACCTTATGTTTTAAACACGAGCAGCGAGACACAGTAGGGGCAAAGAGAAACTGAAAAACAGGATATGCTCAAGACATATATATACTGATAGTCTGCGATAGCGTGCTGCAGAGAGATAAGTAGTGAGAGGAAATAGAGACGGAGTGTGGGTGAAGAAGAGGTAAAGAGAAAGATAACGGAAATAAATGGCTATATTGATGTGTGACAAAGGTTGATATTAATAATTTCTGCATAAAGCTGATCTGTAAGTACCCTTTACAATAACCTCCCATTTAAAGATGAAGATTTTCACTTTATTTTTACATTTCACTTTAAAGCACCAATACTCTAATACAATTCAAGGTCTAGCATTAAAATACGTAATGATAAAAATGGCCCCTGTGAGTGTAGTATGATAAATCATATATTACGATTACTCATGCCATCACCAAAACCAGTTGAAAGTACAAATGGAGATTAAAGGAAATAATTGAAATAATGTCAACTGACTCAACAGTCTTTTCATACCCAACATTACATATAATATTTATGTCTAATGTCTAACTTTTGTTAACATTACCAAATTTTGGTGAAGTGCTTGTAGCCAATTAATTTAGCATTACAACATTACCCATCATAGGCTATTAACATAGACTTCTACGTATATCAGGACATGGGAAGCTAGGTCAAGCAGATCACGCTGCTGCTACTGCTAATGAACTCCCTTTTAAGAAGAAGAATGTTATTTTTTTATTTATTTTTATGCTCTTTAACAATTCAGCTGTCTTCAGCTGATAAGGTGGAGGAATAACTCTTTTTGTTTACATGATAGAACATCACTACCAATCATCAGCTGGACCCTGACAGAAAAAAAAAAAAAAAAAAATCAAACTGAGCTACCTGCGCCACTTCTTCAAAGTCCTCGTGTCGTTTCTGTAGGGCTCGGGCTCGATGGAGGGACTTTCCCACACCTGTGTGTTTGCTGAGGAAGGCCTCCCCATGGTTTTCTATCCAGTCCAACACCTGTGCAGTGAGACAGAAACTAGGAAATATGCAACCACAAGGGGGTGCTCTAAGGTGGTGGTTGAGCCACAAGTGATGCTGGTAATCAAAAGTGTGCCAGAGAAGAGGACTGATCAAAATAATGATCAGCATTGTGTGAAGCCTTGCTATGAACCTTTTCGTTTTACACTGCTCTCTCTGCAGTCTGCCCTTCACAGCGTTAATGGATGCATTACTGAACAGCATCTGCACGGACATATGACCCAATTCAGTTGCCATAGAAACAGTTACCATGTCAACACACTTAGAAATTCCTGTGATTTTTGGTCAGTATGCAACTGTATTATCATATTGGGCCATTTGATCATGGCATGCTCTTTATACTTGTCTTTAAGCCCTTACTCTGCAGAGCACATTTACATGACAGGCATTTATCCAATGTTCTTTTCCACAGAAATGCATGATGAAAAAAGGCTCTAGCAACTTGCTCAAGGACATTTTGATAGGAAACATGCTCGCTGCTGGGATCTAACATTCTATTAAAAGTACAGTTCTTCAAACCAGCTAGCTACCCTGCTATTTTCAAATTACTGTCTAACCCTGTCATGATATACTGAAAAAACTAACAATTACATTTGGTCCAGGAATTACCATGTGCTTAATTGAAAGCCTGCATGCATAAAAACAAAAACATATGTAAAGTATTAATGTGTGAAGTATTAATACCTGCTGGACGTCCTGCTGAAAGACACACAGCTGTAGCCGCTGATGTAGCCGCACTTTGCGGTGTTGCCAGATGTTTTCCAGTTGTCTCTGGTGATGTAGTACCTCGTGGATGATGTCCAGGACATGGTGTACTGCCTTTGAGTAATTCGCTGATGCTGTCAATGAATCAGCACTTCCTGGAGTCAGAGGCCGCTGCAGCTTGTCCAACAGGGCTTTGCCATCTTGGCTCACCTGAGGTTAGAAAAACGAGAATGATTTCACTTATAGCGACTATAGATATGCACAATGATGAAATGTAACCAACAGATAACTGACATATTAGTGCTACTACAGTGCAAATCCATATTGTGGCAAGAAGAGGGCGAATGTGTGGCCCCCAATGTTAAGCATGGAAGAGGCACTGTAATGGTGCGGGGATGCTTTGCTGGTGGCAACGTTGGTGACTTAGTCAAAACTGAGGACACATTTAAGCAGCACAGCTACCACATCATTTTCCAGTGACATGTCATCCCATATGGTTTCCAGTTACTGGGACTATCATTTGTTTTCAAACAGGACAATGACCCCAAACACACACCTCTAGGTTAGGGAAGACCTATTTGTCCAAGACACAGAGTGATGGAGTGCCGCATTAAATAGTGGCCTCTACAATCGCCTGATCTGAATCCAATTAAGAGAGTTTAGGATTAGATGGACTGGAGAGTAAAGGAAAAGCCACCAACAAGTACTCAATACTTGTTACATATAGAAACTCAAAAAGAGAACTGACAAATGAAAGTGCCACAAAGGAGGAATTAGTAGGAAATACTATGAGTTTTATATATATATATATATATATATATATATATATATATATATATATATATATATATATATATATATATATATATATATATATATATATATATATATAGATTTTGGCTGATAAAAGCTTTTTTATTTTATTTTTTTACTTTATTTTATGTGAAGGTGCAGAACTTAATTTTTAAAAGTTTATTTTTACTAACAGAAAAGTTACCACGGTTACCATTTGTAAATGATGTTCTAATAACAATTAAACCATAAGATCCATGTTTTAAGTATGTTGTCACATAAATTTGAAGGCATGCTTATGCATATGTTTTGGTCATGTATCCAAATCCTTTTGCACATTTCAATTTTTCCATTTAGAAGTATGAAGTATGATGTTACCTCGGAATAGGCAGCGGTGATGTGTTCGTACAGGCCTTGGTGATGGTGGATGGCATCTTCAAGGTCTTGTAGCTCGGAGGGCAAATCCACCTCGCCACACGCCTTACACCACGAGTCCACGTTACTCATATACTGCAGGGGAAGAAACATGCGCTTACATTTACACAAACTGCCAAATAGATATAAAGCATTTTACATGAGAGTGTGGTGCTGTAAGCATCCTCGTGCTCTTGCCAGGAGTCATGTTAGTCAGACATGCCAGACCTTTCAACAAATCAATTTGAGGAGACTTCTTTACTAAAACTGGGCTTAAACATGTTACATTTTCATTGTGTATGGCTATGAGCACTTTTTCAGAAGAGTCAGCTGTGAATGTACTGTTCGTTGGCCTCCGTGGCTTCCTAGAACTTTCTGTACCCCCTGTGGAACGGAAAAAAAAACTAAACACATAGACTGGCTCAAAGAAAACGCCATTTCATTTCTGCCTCTTAAACATCTTCCTCATGATAATTAGAATAAGATACATGAGCAGCACAAAGACTGAGCTTCTTTGTATGTGTGGGGGATAAAAGGTTGGGGTGAAACCTCTGGAAAAAAGCCGTTTCTATTTCAGCTCACAAACATGAAAGGCTGAACTCATGACAGCAATATTCCAGGTCGGAAAAGTCCTACCACCCATTTTCCCTAGTTGGGATTATGTTTGTATTCTTTTTCAAGCCGTGGATCATTCCACAGTGGCCCTACTAATGAACACAGGCAGAAAAAACAGCAGATAACAAATGTTTTACTTACATTATGCACATTCTTATGTAGATATATGTTAATGGGATGCATATACTAGGTTTTATAGACTTAATGAAGCCAAATGTTTTTTTTTTAAACCCCAAAGGTGCTTAGGTGCATCCATTGAAACAGTTAAGGTCAGTTCCTCAGCTGGCTCCAAAGGTACATCAATGTGAGTTTTACTAAATCGAATTCCCACTTGGGTTTGCTTTCTTACATTAATTACACATACAAACTAGATTTGTAGTTTTACAGTTGGTTTTGGTGGGACTACTTAATAAATGCTACATTTTATCACTTTTTATATTAAAGAGAGAGATAAATCACAAATTGTCTGCAAAGATCTGCTCTTTTATTAATATGGGTAATATTAATAATATTAATATAGGTAGAAACATTACTTGGGATCATGAACAAACTGATTAGAATATGAGTCTAGACAGACATGTATGTAAACTGTGGTTGGTGGAGGCATAAAACTGCAAGGTAGTAATGCCAGTTCCCTAGATTCTGACATGTTACAGATTAACCTAACTCAGATTAATCAGGAGTAAAAAACATAAATAATCCATAATAATGTTTATGTCTGAGTCACCTGGTCACACTTCTGGTGGAAGCTGGCTGACATCTCCAACAACGTGCTGCGTTCGTCCAATGCAGCGGCAAAGGCCTTCCACTCCTGCTCCAACTGGCCTGAGATCTGCTTGATCTGCTGAGAGGCGTAGTGACCTGACTCCAGCAGCCGGTTTCCCACTGACATGATGCGGTTAATATTTACGTACACGTTCTGCACATTATGACATGGGGAAAAGGGGAGACATGATTAAACAGAGGGTCGGGTAAATTAAGCACTCAACAGAGGGTGACAATCAAAATGAGACAGCTCTACTGGACAGATAAGGCTTATACGACCACTGGCCTGTCACCATTGTTTCTTATCCACAAACAGAACCTCGATCTAGATTGACTCCTCGTCTCAACAGTTTCATAACGGTTACATAAGGCTTACTGTGGGTAAGGAACAGAATTACTTAATATTTGGATGTGCAGCTACTATCGCGCATAAAATGTGCAAGTGCACACAAGCAGAGGCAGCTCCAAACAAACACTCAAACACAGCACTAGAGGTTGATTCTAAGTGCAATATGGGCTTGATCGTCCAAGTGGGTGGATAAGCATCACCTACTGCTGCGAATCTGTGTGTGTGTGTGTGTGTTTGTGTGTTTGTGTTTGTGTGTCTTACCATGCAGTTCATCGCAAAGTGATTGTGCTGGGTTTGCAGCTCTATGGCATGCGGGTGGTTGTTGCCGATGTCAGTGTAGCCTGCCAGGAACAAACCCTTGTTGTGCATGATCCAGTCAAACATCTGACACACAGGGAATGACAGAACAGATACATAAACACACAGCACACACCATTAACTTTCACAGATTATTGCAAGAGCAGGTAAAAACAGATGGTTACGACTTAGCCATGTGGAGAAACCTCAGTGTGCTTGTGTACTGCTGCAGTGTGCACACAGTTGTCATCATTCCAGAACACTGAAATGGACTGCCTCTATTAAGACTATCCTCTCAGGCTCTCCTAGAGAACAACTTGTGGCCTATGGTGTCCTAGCAACAAGCTCCTACTACTGCAGTGTATCCAAGACTGCAGCTCTCTCTGTTGCTGCAACCTGCTATTTTATTCTACTCACTCAAACATGGATCTCTGAATTTCTCTCCCTGTCTCTTTCTATTTCGTACTGCAGCTGTCATCACCTGAGCTATCAGGGTTGGCAGCCAGAGTAATTGGCCCTGTACCTGCACAATGTCCTATCATACTATGGAAGAGGGTGAAGGTGAAATAATTTAGTTTTTAGCTCTCAATTTATCTGTGAAGTAAAGTTTAAACCCTGCTTAAGGGCCATATAAACAAGGTAAGGGTTAATACACACATGAATTAATGAGCTCTCCATACACAGCATCAATCAATGTTTCTCTGGTGGTGTAATTAAGTTTTTGTTTATATTGGCAGATGTCGGAACAGCAGATCAATTACCAGCTATACCAGTTATAGATTACCACTGCTCACGCTGAATGAAACCCTGACTCCCATCACATCTACTGACCTTCTCTGCATCCTGTTCGAACAAGCGCAGCTGGAAGCACTGGTCCAGCTGAAGCTTGCGGACATGCCAGGACTGGTGAAGGTGCTGTCTGGTGGAATGCAGCTTGTCCAGCAGCTGAGTAATCCGTGGGACCAGACCCTGGGTGTCAGCATTGCACACCCCACCACTGCCACCGCTGCCGCCACCGCTACCGCCACTGCTGCCGTTACGATTGGAGAAGGACTCGCTGCTCTGGATGCGCTGGAGCAATCTGGGGATGGATTTAATATGTGGGTCAGAGTCAAAGCTGATTTACTCATTCTAGTGTTTCAGTGAACTATACATACATGTAAAATGTTGCAGTATACGAGAAATGTTTGACTGGAGAAGCACAGATATACAATATGTAACCATTTATTTCATAATTATACATTTTCAGAGATCACATTCTTGTAAACACCTACAAAAATACTGATGCAATTGAGAAAGTGTGTTGAGGTTGACATTTAGAGATGTGACACCTTTCTTAATGTTGGACACCACCTCTTTCATTCAATCTTTAAACTTCTATATTTTGTATTTTTCAATTGTTATACATGTGAACTATTTTTGACCATCTAGTTGCCCCTAGCAAGGAAGAATAAAAGAAGCATTGTGCTGCATACACTGTGCGTAGTGTTTGCATAGCTGTAAAAAGGAAGCAACATGTGGACAAAGAATGGAAGTTTCAGTTTTTAACCTACTGTTCATAGTCATTATTTAAGCGAAAAAGAAAAGACAGATGCATTTCTGTGTTATTACCTCTGCCCTTCAGTGTCCAGCTCCTCTATAGGAGCTTTAATGACTTTTTTCTTCAGGGTGGCATGCTCTTCAATCATCCTCCTGGCTCCTTCCAGGTCTTGAGGAAAGTCTTTCCTAGACACAGTTTCCTGCATCTCCTCTAGTCGGGCCAACATCTGAGTGGCGTGACCGGAGAACTCCTCAAATGCCACACGCACCTGGAAAAAGACACGGCAAGTGAAAATCTAAAAAGTAGACAACTGTAACAGTCGGTTTTCATTAGGTCTGCATTTGAATAGCCACTGGAGATTGACAGATCAGGCAATCAGCCTGAAGTACAGCCCTGACCGACAGCACGGGGTGAGTTATCTGACCTCTATCCATTCTTCGTGGTTGTAGTCCAAGCTGCCATCGAAGTCCGCTGTCAGCTGGGAAGGGTCCACAACCTTTGTCAGGCCCTCTAGTGACACCATGGTAGTCTGAAAGGAGAAAGTGGAGGAAAAATATTAACGAGTGCAAGGGATTGAAGCGGTTTAAAGCGGATTTAAGTTGATTTCAGTAAAGTGCTCCCCAATCCCAGTGTTTCTTTCTGCCTTCAAGTGCTGTTGAAAATGTTATTTAGAAAATGAGATCGAGCCCTAACTCTCAAGAATTAGATTTTTTTTTTTAAGTGGCAGAATTCCAAAGAAACTACATAATTAATCACTAAATACATTAGAACATTTTATCGTCATCATCCTGCTACTTCAGCACACTGTACCTTCTCTGTAATAAATTTAAAAGAGCCACCAAACCATACTTTTTACAGCGTGCACAGTTGTGTCACAGATGCTCTCTTCTACAATCGGAATCAAAGCACTTTGGGACAGTTTCTGTTTGATCACCTCTGACTATGTTTCACTTTTCAGTAAAATGAAATACAAGTCCTCTCCACGCAACAACTGCATATCACATTATCAATTTCAAAGGTACTGTTAGGAAATGTCTTCCAGTTTGGTTTCAGTGCCTCTGTGTTTCTGCTAAGCCACCTCCGCACAACACCCCCACACACATGGTCAGATGGCTGGAGACAGAATGATATCTAGATGGCTTTGTGCAGGCTAAACAATGCAGAGACACACTGGTGTCCTTGGGTAAAAAAGCACAGTGGCTCTTGCCAGGGGAAAACACTGATGACTGCTGAGTTCACTATTGTTGTTCATGTTATTTGATTTGTACTCTTTAATTGTTGAATGATGAGAAGGAGAATCGGTTTAGGCCGTTTCAGTGGTGTTTTCCTCCCACAGGATAACACAATTTATAAACCATCAAAATCGAGGTTGTAATCTACTCTCTGCTTTCTTTGGTTCTGTTTTGATTCAGGGAATGGAGAGAAATATGTCCTACCTGTGGTTTTCATTTTACCAAGCAGGAAGAAAATAATGCATAGACATGCTGCAGAAACACTCAATGCCAGATGTAAAAGACAAGTGCCCTGTATCAAATTTGCTTAAATAATGCAGGATGATAACTTTATCCAGCCTATAGAAATCTTAATAAACGTACAAGGTGCACATGAGGTCAGGTACAAATGACAGGCAGGCACAAATACAAATCCACATGTGGTGTATTTAATCAATGGCCGTGTGGTGATATTTCAGGGGAGATCACTGTAACCTGCCCTGTGGCATCTAGCTATTCCACCTATCAAATAATCATTACAGTGTCATCAGACGTACAGTACAGTGGTTTGATGTGTGTACAGAATCAGAGCAACATCCACACCAGTGCATTTACTCACACAGTGACAGTGAGAGGCTAACAGGAAAAAACAAAAACAGTATCAGAAATGTACTCTATAGAGAAACAGGCTCCACAAAGGCTTATGCAATATTAACTGTCTCACTACTATGAACGAGAGGCAGATAATTATCATAGTAAGTGAGGCATTTTAATGACATATCAAACAAGAGGGTGGAGAACTGCTATCAAGTCCTCATTAGAGGATATTTACTTTAACAAGCTTCAAATCTATATTGTTGCTAACTTCGAAAGAGGAACCCCCTCCCCACCCACTGATATACCAGTGTTTGTTAGGTCACACTAGCGAACATTTTTGATGTCACTTGAGAACCAAGAAACGTTCAGAGCTTAAAAATATGTGTGTTCTTGTGAACGTGTTATTAAATTAGCTGTGAAAAACGCTCAACTGACGGCGTCACAATCACTCGTCCCTCGTGATCTGCTTGGTGCTGTTTTTGGGTTGAATGTGATGAAATTTTTCCTCTGTTGAGACAGCTGGCTGGTGATGTACTCATCCAAAACAGCAGGGAGAGGAAAATAATGAAATGTGCTGACAATGAGCAGCTCGGGGGGGGGGGGGGGGGGGGGGCTGGGGGTGTGTGTGCGGATGGACAGCAGTCCTTTTCACAACTCAGCTGACAGCACAGGAAAGGGATAACAGTTGACATATTCCCCCCCCCCCCCTATTTTAACAACAATTTAACATGCACTTTAATTCTCCATATCTTTTTTGAAGATATAGAGTCCAATAAACAGCATAAAATTATATAGCAACTGTCAACACTGGCATGATTAGGAAGTATCATATAGTAACAAAAACACTACTCTAATTCTACTCTGGCATTTTATTTATATTATTAAAAGTCATCCATTTAGCAGTTTACTAACCATGTTTGCACCTTGTCAAATGATCACAGATGATTAACTAAGCAGTAATAAAGTAATAATTTATTGTTGTGTATCACTGCACAGTAGAGAATCTGAGAGAATCTCACCTCAAATTCGAACTTAGAGCTTCCAAAGTTGGTCCTCTGCTTCTGCCAAAAGTTGTCTGGTTTGATGATGAGAGCGACGTGGATGCAGGAAGGAAACGACTCCTGCAGGATCTTCAGCAGGGGCTTGATGCTGTCCCACTTGGAGCCGCGCATATCAACGATAACCGTGAAGCCATGCTTACACACCTCCTCGCTGCAATGGATAGAGATGGATGGTCGGCGGGAGTGGGAGGAATTAAAGAGAA
This sequence comes from Anabas testudineus, assembly GCF_900324465.2. Lineage (NCBI taxonomy): Eukaryota > Metazoa > Chordata > Actinopteri > Anabantiformes > Anabantidae > Anabas > Anabas testudineus. Next base: position 16,548,862 of record NC_046620.1, read on the forward strand.
GAGAGGGAGGGGAGGAAGGGAGGGTTGGTGAGAGATTTGAGACAGTATAATCCAGAGAAAGGGAGCGTGAGAGAGACAGAGAAAGGGGGACAGATGACAGGCGTGGGAAAGGATGAGAGAGAGATGATGGAGTGAAAAGAGAACACCGAAAGGATAAAGATGAAAAAGCAAAAAAAAAAAACAGACAGAAAAAAAAAGAAAATAAACACAAACAGCGAGATGACGCATTTTCTATACTGTGAAAAGCCTACGCAGCAAATACACAGCCCACACGCACACAGACACCCACTGACTTGCACATACATCCACGCCCACACAGCAACCTGCCACGAATGACTCAAATGTGTGCATAAATACAAAAATACTAATCACCACATTAGTGCATCATTAACCTTCTTTCCCTGCTCTGGCTGACATTATTTTCGCACATTCTTACACACACAAAAAGGTAAACTACCTCAAAAGCCCAAACAAAAATCTGCTGTAGCTATGAAAGCGCTTACAAAAAAACATCATCATGAATTAAGGAGGAAATATTTTGTTGTTAGTTCAGCATGTCTGCCTTTCCCACCAAACTACTACGGCTGGATTACAATTATATCTTTTTAACATCCTTCTATCATTGCACATCTAATTACCTCCATCCTTTTTTCCAAACCTCTCTCTCTCTCTCTCTCTCTCTGTGTAAGAGCCTGTCAGTAGATAGCCCGTGTGCATCAGTGTGCAGATGTTGCCTTTCCCAAAATAGAACGCCTTTGGTCACCAAAAACCGCACAGTTGGGAGAGATGATACAGATGCAAAAAAAAAAAATGATATGATGAGAGTGGGTTTTTAAATGCACGAGATGATTGAAAAGAAAGATTTCCAGTGAAGTCACTCACGTTTTTTATGTGAGAGATGCCGAGATGAGATGGATGAATTAAGACGGACGGATGGATGAAGGTATTAATCAGTTTAAAGTAATGAAAGGAGGAGAGGAGAGATGTTTACCTGTGAGGTGAGGAGCTACTCGTCCACAGTAACAACTGGTGCTGCTGCACTGCCTCAGCTACTGCGACACTTTGTTTTGCTTTCACAGACGTACACACACACACTCGCTTGCCTGCTCCCTCGCTCACACACCTCCCCACACATGCGCTCTCCGTCTCCGTCAGTTTTAATTCCCTCCTCCCCTCCTCTCTCCACTGCTTTTTCCTCTGCTGATCCATCCTTCCCTCTCTTAGTTCAGGCGTTCCCTCTCTGTCTCTGCACCTCACTACATCCTCATAACTGATTTTTAGCAGCTCACAGGCTAACAGGGTTTAAATGATTTCTCACTCCATTCCTCTCTTGCTCCTCAACTGCTCATCTCAGTCCTCATGCACTTGTTTGTTGTTGCTTGTTTTAGTCGGTGCTGCTTCTTATTCTTATTTAAAAAGATGACAACACACGCACACTTGCTTTACTCACACACACACACACACACACACATCACAGAACAAATGTAATGGGTGTGTAACCTAGGGATCCCGGCGAGGTAGGCTATCAGTCTCCTCAGGTCATCAGTTCGTATTCTGTCGTGGTTGCTGCGTGATGGAAACGTTAACACGGGACCCCCACGTCTGTCTCTGCCACCTGAGTAGAGCAAGAGCATGATAGACATATACATATATGTTGATTATTTATATCCATTTTGCTAGGTTAAATGTTCAAAGAGCCCAATCCCAATATTCTTTTAAATGCTAAAAATCAAATTGAAGACAGGCTACGTCGCTGTCAGCAGATATCTCACAGACAGGTGAATGATAGTGTACTTTCATTATTAATCTGCATTTTGACTTCATTTGTTAGGTGCAGGCTAAAATCATGGAATAAAAGATTAATCTTTTGATCTCAGAGGTCCAAACACAATGCAAACTATGAGTCTTTTAAAGATTGCTGAAATCTGTGTTCAAAACCAGTAGGATTTGTTCACCTGATACCATGAATGTGTGTGATAAATGTAGCACTAAATATATCGGGTATTTGCTGAGATATTTCACAGGGCAACTGAAAATGCAAAATTTCATGAAAATGTAATAGTTGTTTCAATATTTCACTCAACAAACAAAATGACCAACAAAATGAGCAACAGACAGACTATAGCTGTAGCCTTCTCTAAAGCTCTGCTGTGAGCATGGGTAAACATATTGCATATAAATAAAAACCAACAGTGTTCCAGCATCATACACATACAGGCTAAGTGCATAGATTACTGGATGTTCTGCAGTATCAGTGTGCAATGTGGAATTCAGTATTCATTATTCCTTCAATAGTCTCCTTAGACCTTTTTCTAATCTTATTTTGTCATATTAATTGGTAGTTGATGCTGTTTTTAGTACATGGTCCCAAGACTGAAACATGAATATCTGATACTGCAACAGCAACATTTTGCTCTCGGTTCTCAACCAGCAGCAGAAGCAGCGAGCTGCTCCACTCACGTGGGAACTTGTAAACACAGGCTAACTGTGCTCAGCCCACAAATTAGTGAGTTCAGTCGGGTTGCTGTGCGCCTGTAGGCTCGACCCAGCTACTCAGAGGAGAAAATCAAACGCTCACGTGGCAAACAGGCAAACATGAGTGAGGGCGAACATGGCCGATTTATTAAGGGGCCTGATTTGGGATAATAGGCTTAGCTAATTTACCCTCTTTTCACCAGCGGTCCTTCCTCCAATTCCCTCCCTCCTTCATTTCAAAGCCAATTACACTATTACTATGGGATGCAGTAGCTGACAGTAAGTCATCTCCATGGCAACGCTGCTCTGTTTCTCTCTCTCTCAATTTCTGTGTGTTTGAGTCATCATCCTCATCATTGTGATTCTGCCTGTGACCTTCGCTGCACAAGAAGACCAAAGAGGAGTATTTACATGGCGCGTGCACACGCACACACATTAACATTCAAATTTTTTATTTTATTTGGTACAGCTCAGGTTCACTGTACAAAGTAGTTTTTAATTTGGATCTACATAGCTTCATGTCGAACTCTCTCACACACATATACAGTACACTTACTGTGTGCACGAGATGAATGTTTCTGTGTGTTGTACAAATAATCCTGTTGGATGTTCTTGGCAGTCTATATCTCGAGCTGGGCCTCCTGCAAGTTTTCCCTGGCACAAAACGACTGTGTCTGTTGAGCTTCCCTTGGATGGGGTAAAGACACAGGCAGCTGTATCTCTCTATTCTGTAGTCTTGCTGACTGAACAATGGATGACTGTGTGTCTCTGTGTGTTGTTTGCAGTCCCTGTGTGTGCATGTGAGTGATGATGGGTCAAGGGTTAAGTATCTGCACCTCAGTCTGACCCTGTCAGTTTTTACAGGCAGTGCACAGCTTATTATTATTATCCACACTGGGCTTGTGTGTGAGACATATACACAGAAATCAGGAGAGAGAAGCTGTGAATGTGTGCAGTTTCATATCTAGGGGTTGAGTGAGTGAGTGAGCGAGCGAGTGTGTGAGTGAGTGTGTGTGTGTGTGTGTGTGTGTGTGTGTGTGTGTGTGTGTGTGTGTGTGTGTGTGTGTGTGTGTGTGTGTGTGTGTGTGTGTGTGTAAACCAAGGACTCCACTTCATGTTTCATTAGCCTTGTCTACTGTGATCAGACAGTCGAGGTTGGCAGACTTGTGAGTGAGACTAGACACACACTCGCATTCACAAACACACATAATCTTACCTGACAAAAAGGCAACTTTTTCTTTGAGGATGGGAAGAACCTCCATCGCTCTCATCTCCTCATTTCTCCTAAAACCTGGATGGAGGGAGAAGACAGAGAGGATGACAATTAGATTTGAATGGAAGAATAAAAAAGAAAACCGTGTGCTCTTTCTTTCCCATTTGATGAACTTTGATGACTTTTTTTTTTTCCTTGAAGGCAGATTATTTGGGACAGAGTGGATTTTGTCCACTTGTAATCTGGAGAGCTGCAGCTGCAACACAGGGGATTGAGCCGCATTTTGGATTGAGTCGCAATTTGGATTGCTTGCATCGTGAGAAAAAAGCCAGAAAGATTCACTCTCTCACTCAGACACGCACACACTGAAAGCAGAGAGACTGTGGTTGGAGAAATAGTAATGGGGAGACAAAGTGAGGCCAAACTCAGGGGAAGTTCAGGGAAACAAAGAACTGTTGTAGCTCTTGCTTTAAAGAGGTGAAATCGGGTAAAGCAAGATTTCACACCACGGGCCACTGCATTTCTTATCAACTGGATATCTTTAGTAAACACTGAAGATATTTCATCTAGTGAATAGATGGGTGATTTATCCACACCCACCACTAAGTGTTAAGTGCAGAAAAAAGCTGCATTTATGAGGATGAATCAAAAGTAAACATTGACAGGACTAATACCCTTTTTCCACCACGGCATGTTGAAGCCAGTGCCTAATCTCCATCTATCCTTAACCGGCTGCCTAATTCAGAAGAGCTTCTGGAGCTTCATTGACATGAAAGTGAAACAGCAAAGATCCCTCTGTAAAGAGATGCAGTAGTCCACCATTTTTGTTGTTGTGCTTGGTGCTAGCGTTGCTGGGAAAGTGGAGAAATAAACAGACGTGTAAAGTCACATAATGAGGTGGGGATTGGAGAAGAGTAGTGCAATGTGTTTTGCATGTATTTGTTCAAATAAATGTATAAACCAGTACTCACAAAATGGAAATGTTGGCCTGATGATGATACGTCTGATGATAAGTTATTCCAACTAATCTCGCAAGGATTGTGAATGTCTGCACCAAATGTCAGGGCAATTCATCTAACTGCAGAGAACATTTCACTTAAAACCACAAATGTCAGCCTTATGGTAACACCAGAGGAAAAGTCTGGGGATCACCAAAGTCACTAGGATTCAGATCTTCAGGGAGCCACAAATGCCTGCGCAAAATGGAAATCCAAGGACCAATTGACAAGCAGGCATTACAATCTACAGAGCTATACCTACTTTGTTTACTTCAGGAGATTTTCTAAATAACAACAACTGTCAGAAATTATATATACAGTATCATTCAACCAATTGCCCAATTGCACAGCCTTAAGAGCGTACATATCATGAATGCTGACTCTTGTTTGTTTTCCGAGGATCTCCTGCACCTACTGGTAACTTGTTTGCCATGTAGCAATAAAAAATACACTAAAAACTTGGATTATTCTGGTTAGTCACATTGTACTGCTATTATTTTGAACAATACTGTAGTTATTTTATAAAGCTCTCTTTGCCTTCTCTTGGACTACTAACCTGTGTGATTTTCCAATAATTAAATGTCTGATAGCACCAGCTCTTATTCAGTAACAATCACAGTATAGTGACTGAAGCTTCAGTTGCATCATAACAGTGCCGACTAATGCTGGCAATGTTTCTTGGGAAAGAAAAATCTTCTGGCACAGCACACACAAGGACTGGTGTGTTTTACATACCGGTTTGCCTGGGACAAATCCCTATAGCAATAAAAAATAATAAAAATAAATAAATAAATTAAAAAAAAATCTATAGTTTAAACTATACTCATAGTTATATCTATAAACTATCACCTTCTAAATATCAAGCTGGATCTCATGGGTGTGACTGTGCCAAACATCCCCCTGCTATCCTGCTAATATTCTGTCACAAGTGAATAGATGGCGAACACGAACATAGAGGTACACAGAACGGACCCAGATTTTGTCCTTCAGACCAGACAGAGGTCTGGTTTGTGTGACTGATGACCCAGACAAGTCATATTACCCAAGTGTCTCTTTTTCTCTCGTTCCATCTGTCATTGTCGGTGCCCCACTGACTCCTCCTTTTTATCCTGCACCTGGGTATTAGAGCAACATTCCTCCTCTGTTTTCTATACAGCTTTTAGGTACATTGATCAATTTGAATTCTTTATATTTTAAACATGAAAAGGAAAGAAAATTTACATACAGTAATAATGAGACATCACAAGTCTAAATTGTCGCACAGCGTAGTGATGAACTCCTGAGAACACAACTTAGTGTTGTAGCATGTATTACATAACAAGTACAATGTAAAAGTGAGGACTGTCTCTCTGTTGGCCTTTTACTATTGTTATAATGCAAATTTGCACACACACCCCTCTCGGGCACTTGTAGTGAATTGTTCTCCAGTCTCTGCTCTCAGCATGTCGTCGTATTTACGGCCCTATGCTAATGAGATGCTAATTCTCTTCTGCCACCAGAGGTGATGGATGGAAATCAGGGCTTGCTGCTATTTTTACTCTTCTTCTTACTCTTCTTCTTTCTCCCGCTCATCTGTCTCCTGATCTCTCTCCCTTAGGGTGCCACAAAAAACAAATTAATGTGATCAACTACATTTCCCACTGCGCTCCCGTTGAGAGTTAGCTTGTAGTTCTTTATAGATGATGCATGAGAGGAGTCGGATTCAGGGACAGAGCTCTTGCTCTGCCTCTATTTGTGGGATGGACCTGTGAGCTACCTTTCATTTTCTCTAAAGGGCAGAGGTGTCAAATTAGTTTCATTTTTGGCCAGCAGATTTTTGTTCTTGTGTTTTGAACAAATGTCAAAACATCCTGAAACATGACAACTAAAATCTAAAGATAATAGCTTGTGTTGGGCTTTTTGTTTGGCATTTTAACATTTCAACAGTTAGTTTTGCCTGACTAATGATTCAAAGCCCCAGGGTAAACAATGTAAAGTGATACTGAAGAGAATTTCATAAAATCTTGTGAAACGTTAACCAGTGAATAACCAGGTTATGATGAATTCCAATTCAAATCTGCATGATTTTGCTAAATTTACTGTGCATACATGGTGGGGAGATAAAATTCACAAAATACATATGAGAAACAAATACATTTTCTATCTTATCTTTACAAGCAAAACTCACAGACTATTCTGATAAAAATTATATATATTAGTGAAATATAAAAGTCCATAAACATGATTTTGTTTTGTTTTGGATTGTTGGTCAAACTAAGGATGTGGATGTGTTACCTTGTTTGTTAAGAAAGTGCAAGGTTTATATATAATTGTTACTATTCTCATACAATGCATGTATTTCGAGGCCATTGAAAGGAATCAATGTCAGTATTCCCACCCCTGCAGTGGGCACTGGGGACCCCAAATGAAACGCAAAAGATTTTGTTTGCCAGTTGAACTGCATTTCTCTGCATAATTGTTTTTCTGATTTGAAAACCGTGTATAAAAAAAAGCTATGAAAGCAGAAATGAAACATGAGCAAGCATACAAAGCATTAGGCTTTCAGGGGCTTTCTGCTTTCGAATATGGCTACTACCTCCCATGATAGCTACTGCAACTATGAAGCAGCTCTGTATTTCTAAACATCATTGTTGTGTCAAGCTAATCTAAGGATTGCACATACTTAGGATGAATAACAACATGCACACAAATAGATAAGTCAGCATCTTTTCACCGATGGATAATTTCCTCTTTTAAAAGACACAGTTTGATATTGCCTACAAACTTGCTGTCTGATTGGCCAGCTGCCACCAAGCAGAAGGTCAATGAAAAACTTAATGTTGACGAGATGACAAACCAAAAACCACTGTGTGTACGCGTGTGTCTGTGTGAGGGAGGGAGATAAGAGTGTGTAGAGCAAGAGAGCACACGTTTTATGGCTGTGTGGAAAATATACCGAATCACTAGATTAAGGTCTGCCCATCTGCTACATCAATGTGGTATTATGTCTGATAATACCTGATTGTGATGACATATTTCCATTAACTAACCTGATAATTCATAGTTTGGTACCAGCTCCAGAGATGTTGATCTGTGTGAATTTGTTTACCAAATACAAAAGTTAAGCTAAATGCACAGATACATCACTGTGCTCTGCAGTGCTGTGGTGGGACTGGAGAAAGTGGCACAGCAACTAAATATAGAGTGGCCAGGTGACACCCACCCTTGTTACACGCACACACACACACACAAGCGAAGACAAGGAGTGTTTTCTGGATGAATGGTGCAAAAAAGAAAAGAAAAGCAAAAGGAAACGGGAGCTATAAAAATTATGTTTTTGTGACATAATGAGACGTGTCATCGTCATAACTACATTGAGGGAAAAAAGCGTGACATGTGTGAAAAAGGTTGGGGGGAATAAAGCAGACAGTAGCGAGGGACAGAAGGAGAGTGAGAGTGACTTCATGGTGGATCTAAAATTGCCACACTTCCCTAGACGAGGCATTGTACCTGCCAGTGGGATGAGGGTGAAGCCAGTCTGAGCGTACCGCCACTTGTGATTGGTTGCCCAGCAAGTCATGCTTGATAATTCTCCCATAAGAAATCCATAAATTGTTGTGGAATCGGCCTTGCTTGCTGAAAGAGAATTGTAGGCTGCTGCTACCATCAGTTAATAATAGACTGACTGGCCGATGTGCTGAAAGGATCCCAATCCACTGTGGGCAGAGGCGCAGCAACTAAGGCTAATCCTGGGATTCCTGAGGGGAGATATTCCAATCCAGCAGACAACCAAAACCGCCAGTGTTGGTGTTGTCTACACATCCATATGGAAAAAACGGTGCAAACGTTTCCAAGCAGAAACACAACACATCAGGCTAGACTATGTCACTGTGGACTGTGTCAGTGTGCACCTCAAGTGGCATTAGGTGAGCTGCTAATCTGCCTGTCTTTTAGAAAGGCAAGTAGCTGGAGGTAATCCTCAATGTGTAGGAGGGGCAATAATTATAATATGCCTGCACTGCGTTTATGTGCCCTGAGAAGATGCTTAGAATGATAAGGAGACTTGAGCAGGAGCGAGATATAAAATCAAACAGACATCATAGTTTTTGGTTGACTGCTTTCACTCTACTGGAGGTATTAACAGTATTAGATTATGGTTTTAATGGACAGTTACACATCTATATGCATGTTCTGCAAATATACCCCAAATACAGCATAAAAGCTAAAATGTCACTTTTTCACACAAATGTTTAGATTTTACATTTAGTCATTTGGCACCATGAGCAAGTTGGGGTTCAGTGTACAATGACGATTCAACACAAGGGCCAGACGAGCTAAAAATTAAACCATTATCCTTGCAATTAGCAGCCGACTCACTCCACCTCTTGACTTACTGCCACCCCAAATATGTGATGATATGCTACGGTTATAGAGTGAATATAATAGTACTGTATTTTTGTTTAGGTGCATAAGAGATACAACTGTCTTTATTGTACTCACCTTTGTTTCTAAAGGTCTGTTATTATAGGAATATAGTGCATTTCTCACACAGTTCCCTCAAAATTGTGATAAAATATCTTATAAACTGAATATAAGTTCCAAACATGACTGGACAATTTATACAAGATATATATAATATGTAATTTCGGATCATTTGACAGGCTCTACTTTGATGCACTGTAAGCAAAACAAAGTTGATTTCTGCAGTGTACATTCTGTCTCTCTGTGTCACGTCATGCCTCCTGCACGCTCTTCCCAAACTGACTATTTGCCCCAAGTGAGAACACATCTTGCACAGACGCTTGTACCTGATTCTCTAGGCAGTGTCCTGAGTGCATAAACGAAAACAGCTTGTGATAGCTTAAGAAAAGAACATCATATCATTTTTATATTATATTAGAATAACTGGCTTAGAAATAGATTTTTATGAAATTATTATACATTATACATCATTGTGCTCTGTTCATTAAAAAAATCTTTCTTTAATCAAAAAAAGATTTAGATGCTATATCTCAAAGCCTAATTTGCTCTTCATAAGGCACAGAGGAGTGAATAAAACAATTTACTTTTCTTAATGCAATAAAGAAGCAATCACAAAATAGATGATAATGTGACATGTGCTTCAAACGAAAGCACTGATGTGTGTGTGTTTTCAATATTGATGATGTTGGGAGACTGAAATTAAATAAAAAAGCTTCAACAACATCTTCTCTGTGTCTCTAAAGACAGTTATATTTCACACATGTTTAGTGACAATGTAGACAATAAATATGTAGATTCCGGGCAAATTAATGCAAGTAAACAGAAAGCTCATGTTTAACTCTCTGACATACTGTATATAAATATGAAATGTGAGTGATATTTCATGTTTTATTTATAATCAGCAAGACATTAGCAACAGCTGAGGAGGTTATTACCTTGTCCATGATGTCTGAATTCAGAAAAACTGACATCTTCCCAAGAAGAGTTTACTCTCCAAAAGCTGAGTTGAACAGTTCTTAGCAGGGAGCTCATTTATCCCATTTATTAAAAATGCACTAGATATGAACAAAGTGAGTCTCAGTACAGGTCACTGGTCCTGTATGAGGCGGGTAGTGGTGAAACACAGCAACATCTGATTCGGCTACACCCCTCACTGAGAAGGGGCAAGGGATGAGAGGGAAATGCCAGAAATGTCCATCGTGCTTTTCTGTATGGAGACTACAACTACATAGTCAGTGCTTATTTTAGATCAGGACTGTTAGTGGGTTGTGTGTGTTAGAATATGTCAACACACAGCACACGCCACAGTGGCTTGAGACTTGTAGGGGCCTTTAAGAGGTCAAGTGGGCATTAGACTGGCTGATGCAACAAAGCAGTTTAGTCAACAGCACCACTGCAAATCAGCCCCAGAGATATTATGACAAATACTTCAGGGAGGGGCGCATTGGGTCTGGTTCCTGTGCTTTAAAAAAATATATAGAGAGAGAATGCAACAGCTGCCTGGACCCTAACAGATGGGAAGAGCGGTACAGTTAGTCAGAGGAGGGAGAGGGAAGTTGCTTACATAACACAAAAAGAATGTACTGAGACACACACACACACACACACAACACACACACACAAACACACAGACACACAAACACACAGACACACACAGCATCTTCCTTATCTGATTAAACAACAGTTACACACAGGAGTAACCTCATATTGGCTTACCCGCAGCTGACTTGGACACACTGGTTCCAAACCAGCTGTACGGGTCAAGAGAAACCAGAACCATGCACATGTGTGTGTATTCCTGCATAGTTGTGGACTTCCCACGTTCACTGTGTGCCAGAAATTCCTTGCTGAGGGATGTGTGGGAATGGCAGGAATTCATTGAGGGAGTGGATTGGAATAGGGCATGTGTGACCTGGACCCCTGACCTATATCCTGATCACACTGTAAAAAGCCTGGTTAAGGAAAATTTAATCCTGGATAGCCCACATCAGTGCTGATAGACTTGGCGTAGTTTTATTTGATCGCATGCTTATTTTATTCATGAACCCTATGCTGTTTCACTGTGGGAAATAGAACGATTTGAATTTGACACTTCGAAAAAACACTTCGATTTCACTCGCTATGCATGAACATGTTTTATGCTTCCCATGGTGTAAAGCTTATTTGGAAGGCATTTCCTTTTCTAAAACAAATCTTTGCTATGGAAACTACTATATTATATGGTAAGAAATATCTTCACTGGTGATGGGTCTATGAAAGTCTTTACCTGGCTCAATGCTCAGTCAGTTGACTGTGAGCTAATGATAGTGGCGGCAGATTTACCATTAAATTTGTACTTATTTTTTAAAAACAGGGTAGGCCTTACTTTCACTTTCTTTGTCTGTCATTGTTTCCTTCTCTCGCTCACCAATGGACTCATCATCCTTCTCATAAAATTAACCCTGCATATTAATCTCTAATCTCTTTACAAACAACTGTCAGCTTTGAGGTGTTATTACACAGAGTGTAACACTGTCTTATTCATCTTCTGTCTGTTGGCCATCAGCCTATTTCACTTCAGATAGGTGGCACTCTGTGACTTACAGCAGCAGTTCTGATTGGCTGCTGCAAGAGGGCATTACCCTTCTTGACAATGAAGAAATAACAAGATCTGATCTGATTGGCTGTTCTTTTGAGACCCAGCTGTGCTACTCTAACAATGCACCTACTGTAGGTGCAGCTGGCACCGAATATGCTACTGTACACACACACACACACACACACACACACACACAAATGGGTAACAGGTTACCACCTAAGAACAAGTAATTAGAGTCTACTGTTTCATCTGGTGATTGAGCAATGAATCCATATTTGTACTCATACGACGAGCTGAGCTTGAGTAGAATCCTTCTCAAAAACATGGGTATTGTTTCCAATTCAAGTAAACGAAGACATTTTTAAAAGATATATCTGTGTAGCACCAATTTCATGCTGCATTGAAAATCAGGCCTTGTTGATGAGAAGGGGGTATCATTATGTAGAAACACTAAGCGATCGAACAGTGCAGTCTCTGTGTTTGTTTCCAGTCTACTCAGACTCTCTGCGTCCTTCCATTTTCCTCTTTTTGTCCCCAAAGCGGAGTTCTGGTCTGGAAGAGAGAGCAAGAGTAGAAGCGCCATCTTTCCTTTACCTCCGCCTCTTTCTGTTCTCTCCATCTATCCAGACCTCTAATAGCAGGGTAGGCTAACTGAGCGAGAAACAGGCCAGGGTTACCCCAGCGACCCAAACACAGCAGGGGAGGAGGGGAGAGGGAGGTCTAAAAAAAGTCAGAGAGACTGAAAGAAAAGGCAGCTTGTTATAAGTGCCAGGAGTTCATTTGTCTGGGTCTTTTAGTGTCACCCGATCTCATTCTGTCGATTGTGACAAGACAGAGATAACGTAACTATACCTATATTCCAGTCTGAACAAATAGACTAGCTAGCATGAAATTCCAGGTTGTAGAATGCAGCTGACTGAAGATTCACACAAATTCAATTCAGATATATTGGAGTACTACTCTACAGGGGAGACAGGAAAAGAAAAAAGTAGCATGAGAAATGATGATGATGGAAATACACAACCACACACACACACACACACACACACACACACACACACACACACACACACACACACACACACACACACACACACACACACTCCTTGCAAAGCACTCTTCAGCACAAGGTCCAGGTCAAGGTCCAGCGGCATTAATGTTATTACATAACATCACTGCTGCACCCCCTCCATCCCCCACTCTTCAGCCACCCAGTCAGACCAGTGGTTAATAAGGCTTGGCCATCATCTTGGACATGCCTAATATTGTAACCTCCTCTTTACCAGGAAATGATAAGTGGCAAGCACCAGGAAGCTTGAAAGAAAACACTGTCTGCTTTACCCAACAGCTTTAAACAGTAACAGTAAAGCCAAGCATCATCTTGATATAACTGTATTCATGTTTTCATAGCCTTTTTCTGCAGGCACTGGAGCTGTCTCTATCAAGACCCTGGGGCTCTGGAGCAACCTGCCAATTCAGTGTCCTCCTTTATATCTAGGGTTTGAGTGATTTTTTATTTACTACAGCCGATATTGTTGATACATTTAAATCAAACCTGTTACAGGTCAAAAATTTGTGTGCCCCTTTATTTTAAAATGGAAAGCTTAATCCATGAGGCATAAACCTTCCTTCTCACTGTTTGATGTGGGAAAGCAAACTGAGAGACTAACTGAGGAAGAAAGCAAAAGGAATGTGAAAGGTAAAACGTCAAATTAAGTTATATATCTCATCTAAAAAGGTCCTCGCTGTTACTACGCAGACAGGTGCTACGGACACAATTGGTGAACATTGTAAGTTTGAGGAGAGTGAGGCAGGAAGAGAAGTTAAGTAAATGTGATAGTTAGAAATGATTGTGCCAATGACCTCACACTGAAATATTAATGTGCAACCAGCTCTAATATGATAATATAATAAAATACACAATGTTATAGGATTTCCACACATATAAACACACATTGTTTTACCTGCTATCTGACTGGATACATCTCCTTTCGACTCTTTAGGGAGGGATCCATCTGCAGGCACACAAATGAGAAAAAAAAGCAATTAGTTATATTAGAAATGAAGAATAAATGTCCTTTATTCTCATTGAAATTATAACAACAGCTAAAGGAACAAATGGACACAAGGATGAAAGGAAAACTAATAATATAATACTATAAACTACTAATGACATGTTGGCTAACCCAACAGTTTAATTACAGTTCTGTGTAACTGACAGATCATTTGTGAACAGCATGTTCTGCTTACACTCAAGCAGTGGATGCAGGGGTCATGTTTTCAGCAACCTATAACTCATGACCAAGGCCCACTGGCTTCTCAGCCCATGCAACAATCGGCCCATTGATCCAGCCTATAGCCTGTGTGTGTGAGAGGCTGCCGCCGCTGCTGCAACTGAGGGGAAGATACGGTCACTGTCATGTGCTGTCAGAATGTAAACAGGCTGGCCAGTCGAATGGCTGACTCAGTGACACATGCTCCCTGACTATGTCTGACTCAGGCTTACTCCTTCCTGTTTAACCTTACAAAGCGATGCATTAAGATACAGAGAAGTTGGTGGTTGTAATGAAGATAGGATCGGCAGTGTCAAGTATCTAATAATAAGTAATAGGATACTGTTTAATATGTTATGTAGTAAGTGCAGAACACATAGAAAGATTTATTAAAAATCCCAAACTGATGATTCTGTTTTGGCATAAAGATATTCTGACATTAGCATGACGGAGTCACAATTAAGTTAATTTCTTCAGTCACTCTTACAAAAATTTGAATTAAAACAGCTGTGAAACCTGCTTTTCAAGTGACTATCAGATTACATGGAGTATCTTGCTCACATGCTTGCTCTTTCGATCAGACACACAACAGTGGTCCAACTTCTGCCAAATTCATGTCATGTTGGGCTTATAGGAAAAACATCCACTCAAGATGTCAACAGGTTGCATTTATCAAATGAAATAAGAGTTTAACGCTGATAGGGACAAATGTTACAGTCCTGTTTGTTAGGGGTTTAGAAAGCAACATTATCTGTACAATTTATTATTAGTAAAAAAGGCAATGTGGCATATGACAAAAAAGGTTATAAACACGGCAAACAAAACCCATAAAGAGTAGACAAAAGGATCAACAAGGTACAATCCTAAATTGGTGTAAAGAAAATCAAGCAGGTTTTACAGTGGAATAAAGAACTTAAACACAGAACAAAACTGAAAATGTTCCCAGAGTATATTTATATTAATATTTGTTTTTCTTTTGTTTTGTTTTTTTGAACATGAAGGAATATTTTCTTATACCCCTCTTGAATCTGCTCCGTTAATGTAAACTCTATGTACAACATAAAAACTTAAAACAATAAATCTGATATAACATTAACTTGATATTAGGGCTGCTCTACACCACAAATAGGAAGGTTATCTGCGGCCAGGTTCAAGACCTCATAATAGTCTGCCTTTGTGATATAATCGAATTAGTTACATGACAACTGACTCTCTTCCTCTGTGTTAAAAGACAAACTATCTTACTAAACAGCTGTGCGACATTTTGCTAGTGGCAATTTCCATTAATGAACATATAGCAGCACAATTCACACAAAACTATGCATGAGCAAACTTGCTAGCAACGACTGCCAGTGCCACAGGGGCTCGTGTTCATAGTGAGAAGCTCATAAACACGGCATGGGAAAGTTGAGTTAAGCAATCAAAAAAGGCACCAAGATCTCAAGGGAATTTTCTCCAAAGCCGTGTACCTGGGAGAACTTCACAGAGAATGAATGGGATGAAGGGGAAAAGCAGGGGAAAGAGAAGGCAAGAGAAGGACCAAGCAGCCACATACCTCACATATTTGTAATGCCAAAGATGTCCACTTAAGCCACAGTATTCGACAATGTAATAACAGACTACAGTGGTGATTGCCCACGTCTTATCGCTATCTAAACAATAAGACCTGCAGCAATGCCAGGAGTCAAACACATGTATAAAAAGAAGAAAACACAATATACTGCATGTGTACATAGAGACACACACATGTAGTTATGAATGGAGGTTTTTTCCTCTGACATCTGGCTGTTGAAACAGTAGGTTAATCCAACCACACACACGCACGCACACACACACACACACAGCCAGCTTTGATAAAAAGCATAGTAGTATAATATAGTAGTATAGTCTCGCCACCAAAATATGGGTTGTTTGGTTAATGTTAAACAAGTCACTCACACACACACACACACACACACACACACACACACACACACACACACACACACACACACACACACACACACACACACACACACACACACACACAGTTGAGAAAACGTCAGAGCAACGGTCCAATCTCATAAAACACCCAAGCTCTCCTTTCTCTAAAACATGCAAACAGTCTGATACAGTGAACTCACCCAGACCTCAGCTTGTGTTGAACACTGCCTATACTGTATCCTGAACCCAGCTCAGTTCCACAGACAGCTCTCTCTCGTCCCAACACACACTGTTTCTGTCTCTGAGCCCACATTAACACAAGATCACCCTTTCTGTGGGCCCCTGCCTTCCCCTTCTCGTCAGGCACAGTCATGGCTTGACTCACACCAAAAAGGAAAGACCCCCTTTCATTTAAAAATACCTATTGTCTGCCTCACACTGACTGAAATGAGGTGTGAGGTGCAAAACAATGAGTAATACCCCTTCTGTCAAATCCGTCGTGGAGAGCGTAGTGGTAAATATTGCTGTAGGGGTTTAGCGAGCATTTAAAAGTCAACATGGACAACAAATTTAACAAGAGATTACCTAAGGGATCGGAGAGGATCTTTGTTGCTTGGTGTAGGTGGTGAGATATCCAGACTGAAACTTGTGAAGCAGTATGCAATACTCAACTCAAAGAGATAATGAAAGAGTTTTGTGTTTTTGTTATCTTCTTTCAGAACCAAATACTCACTACTGTGGTATTTATGGACTGCACTTCCTAGAGATAAGTTACAGTTAGCCTGACAACGTGTTCAGAACAATGCCATCAGTTTCTGCAGATTTTTGTGCAGCTTTCATAACAGAGATCATGCAACTATCTGATACGCTGGAGCTCGATTACTGATACTGATTAGCAGATCCTTTACTGGATGAATGTCACCAATCCATATTAAATATTGTTTGTTTGCTAATTACAATATAAAAGTAGTGTCCGTCTCAGTCTTTAGCACTGCAGATATTTTATCTGCATAAAAATGATTCTAATACAATACATACATCCTGATGTGGTTTGATCATGTTAATTGTGATTTTAGGACCAGTTACCCCACAAGCGTGACACAAGTGGAAAAACCCTGTTCACAATAGTGATAATAGTATCCAATCTTGTGAGTATACCAAATAACACATGCACAATGTCTTCATCACGATTGTGGTGAAAACCACATGGAACATTATTATTATTTTTAAAATTCGCTCAAAGCTCAAATATGCAAAGCCGAAAGTATCAAGCGTGCAGCCGGATCATCTTCATTCCAAACAAAGTTGAAACATTACACACACAATAACTTGTACATCATCCAAGTATCACTTAACGATAGATAATAAATCAATATATAATCAAAAGCAATGATAGATGAACATTAAATTTGAAACCGTTTAGTCATTAAACCAACACAGGTCCAGTCTGATGCTCATGACTGACATTTTTCTATCCAACCATGTTATCTGCTCTCACCTGGGAAAAATAGTCCTATTAGATTCTGTAGCCATGATGGAAAACCAGGCTCTTCTCCCAAAGATTGAGACTAAAGGGCATTGCTTTAAAGTGTTTGCCTGGGGACCTCTGGGACCCTCTCAAGGATCTCAGCACTCTGTATCCTTTGCTTTTAATACACAAAAGGCCACTGACTGTGATGTTTACTGTGGATCAATTCCTCTCAGTTATTGGCCCTTAGCATGGCAGTAAAAAGGGAGGGGGTTAAAAGTAGCCAGAGCAAGAGGAAGAACAAGAAAGTGAGGAAGATGGGGAGGGCAACAGTGAGATAGCAGTTTTGAATGCACTGGAGACCCAAAGAAAAAAGGAGTACAATGGTCTTTCAGGACTTGTCCTAGTTTGGTTCAGCCTCTCTCTCTCTCTCTCTCTCTCTCTCTCTCTCTCTCTCTCTCTGTGCCTTTTTACTCTCAAAATAGGAGCAAGGACCATTCTGGCAAATCATTCACACTGATCCTAATCAATTGCAAGCCGATTCTATTGTTTTACTGACCTCTTTCATTAACTTGTAGAATCTGTGTTACCATAGCTTGGCACTCGCAACCACACTTTCTCTTTCTCAGGTCTCACTCTCTCCCAGTCTTTGAATTTCCCCAACTCCTCCACTCCTTTCTCTTCCACCTGCACTAAGACTTCCTCATTTTCCTCTAGCAGGACAATGAAATCATTCACTCACTCCAAGGCTTATTGTTTATGCTCCTCTTACAAGAATGCGTAAAAATTATTATCTGCACACATGGTTTCACGACCTCTAGCAACCTGCGCTCTCCTCCTGCTCCACTCCAACCTACCTCCTGTCTTCTCATTCTTTTCCGTCTTCTCTTCATTTTTCTCTTTGCCCCCTCGATTCTTTTCCCTCTCTCGTTCCAGCTTGTTTTGAGAAGGCAGCAGCGGGGCGGCAAATTTTCCCCGAGCTCACACCAATTAGTTAGCACGCCGGAGAAATTACAGAACGAGAGCACGGCAGATGAAGAGAAAAAGTGGGACAAGCTCCTTTTTATAAACACACAGAGAGGCGAGAGGTTTGCATATGTGTGTGAATTTGTGTGTGTGTGTGTGTGTATACACTCTATGCGTGTTGTTATGAAGAGAGGAGTTTACACAAGCCAAAAACTATTTAATTTAAACACCTGACAAACAACCTAACCCCTCAGTTCCCTGGCTAATGGTCTAGTAAACTATATTTGAGATAATAATAATATATTTTTAAATAACTTCTATCCAGGAGGGTAGAACAGTGGTAGCAAAGGGCAATTGTCGTTCAGTAATTCACTTCTAATTACATAGTCTTAAAGTGAGTGTGTATAAAAAGAATATTTTGTTCTGCTTGACCTGATTCACAAGTATTTTGATTGACAGCTTGTTGCGACATTAGCAAACTTCTGCTTTTTTATTCTGGCTTACTTTTCTAAGTAGAACTTGTGCCACAGTAAAACTTTGGTTTAATGCCTCTGAATGTATTGTGTGATCTACTCCTGAACTGAAGATCACAGAAACCGACCATCACTATTAGCTCGAATCAGCCTGTGTTCTTATCTACTCCCTGTCTGGGTGGTAACCTGTGTCTGTGTGAGTGGAAAGAGCTCACAGCTAGCACAGGTCAGGCACCGACCTGGTTTACATAGGCCTGCTAGTAAAGACATAACACAGGTTAGACTTTTTAGCCGATTCAACTTGTGGTAGCTGTTGTTGTCAGTCTGATCTTTTATGATGGATACAAAAAATGGACTAAAACATGTATTTATACTGCAGAGTGGTGCAATTCTTGTAGAAAAAATATCTATCTTCAATAAGTGTGATGATATTGGATGTGTTGCTGAAAGCTGTCCTGCCCTTTAAAAACACACACCAGTTTTGGGTTTACTGGTTTCAAAAAGCACTGCCTGATGTGAACCATGCCTCACAGAAGAGAGAGCTCTCAGAAGACCTACGATAAAGAAGGGTTCACATACTTTTTCTTGCAGCAGAACCAAAAGTTGGAATGCATGATTAGATTTCTGCAGCTTTTTAGACTAGTTAAAATAGACTTGTTAGTATCAGTAAATGTTAATTATATTTAAAACGAGGACTGATTACCACACTTTGAAAAATATTTCCCAATGAAGGATGAACTACTGTCCAGCATCAACCAATGTTAGCAACAGTCTCCCAAGCGCAGCATGCAACGTGGGTTTGTTTTGTCTCACTGAAAACGTGGCAGGAGGCAATGACATCACTGTGGTTTCAGGTGTTCAAGAGGTCTATGTGTGAAGTGGGGTCGTTTTCAGGGTGCACTGTTGGCTCTAGTTGGACCCAGTCAGCCGCTTTTCAGCTGATTCAACTTGTTGCATTGGCGGGAGACCCTGTCTGCGACAGAGACCACTCTTGGCTGTAAGACTTAGTGAATCACTACATGAGAAGTATTATTCACTACGCACTCTGCATCTTCTATATAGCTCTGAGATTGCAGTCTGGCTACAGTTTGTCCACAAGCACTTACTTCCTCTGCAGGTTTCCTGTGACGCCTGTGGGGACCAATGTTTACAACTAATTTAGGATCCTTCGCATTATAAAAAAAACTGCACCTAAAATTCACCTACGGTAAAGTACAGTGTTAGACTACAGTATTTAGCAAATACCCAAATGTGCTAGACTTAATAACAGTATACAAAATAGAACATCAGTAACACTTGCATGTCTCTGCACTAAATAGAATAGTATATATATATATATATATATATATATATATATATATATATATATATATATATATATATATATATATAAATCTGATAAACCAAATTTTCATGATAAATTAATTCTTTGTTCCTCAGATCTGAAAATAACTTTACTTCACTTAAATGTCCTATTTTGTTCAACTTGCAGTCCAGCTGCTATAGAGTATGACATATGACAAAATCTGACATTTGTGATGCTGGAACTGGTACAGGAACTGTTTTGAGATGTCTGGTTAAAAAAAAGACAACAATTACACTTGGTTAACATGTTCCTGAAGAATTCCCAAAGCAAGTATCAAAAAGGTATTGGTAAACCACATTCTGGCAAATCCACCTCCTGCTTCACTCTCTACATCTTTACACCTACATATGAAAACACACACACGCAGTAATCCCACAGACTAAACACTAGATTAGATTAGTTCAGTGTTTGTAATCCAATGAACTCGCACCTCTGACATGCCTAGCGCTGTTAGAGCTGACAACATCACGCCACCAAACACAAACAGGGACACAGACTTGTACTGCTGCCACTAAGCTCTGCTCTCAAGCATGTCAATTATATAGTCCTGTTAATGGAAGCAGATTTGTTGTTAAAACAGTCCTTGACCAGTCTGCTTTCCCACACACTCTATACCTTCTCTATGATGACCTGCAATCTGCTCACTATATTAATAACATACTGGTCTCAAAATATTGTATTCTCACATTTCTGCTGCATTGCCGCTGCTTATTAAATGCATTTTTGTAATAAGTGACAGACAGGGACAGAGACATTATTATTATTCAGTTCCCTTTACACCCCAAACTTGTCCAACCTCATTGGTAAACAGTTGCAGGCCAATCTTCACATTGCCATGCACAGCACATCCAGAGAAAGACAAAACTTGTTTACAGCCATCTGACTATCGGGGAAGTGAAGGCTGTTTCCTCTGAAATGCAATCTGGATGTTTTTGTTCTGGTTTAAGGGTTGTGTTACTGTGCGACGCCTAAAAGTTCACATTGACATCATAAATGCTTTGGGCTACAAACAACTCCGGTGCTGCCATTCATTTTACTTCATGGCAGTCTTTGGCTTCACTCACCATGTTCTGATTGAAAAATGACAGTGTTTATTCTAGCCAAGCATGTGGGCCAGTTTTTCCTGACCATTTTTGCTGCGACCCCAATCTGTGTGGCCAAGACTTCTTTCCCTTCTTTGTCTGTTACCATAGCAGTCCCCCAAATCTTATATTTGCATCAGTCATTTCTTCATTTACATCAATAACCCTGAATCACCTTCATTTACATGAAGCAAGATTTTCCACCTGATTTCTTGCTGGTCAGCATTTGTAGGGTGCTTATCAATTTTTAAGACATCTTAAAATTTCCACATTTAGCCTGTGTGTGTTTGATTCCAACCATTAAAACTACTGTGGTTTACCCAGTAAACTGTTATTGTCCTGCTGTCATCACAAGAAATTGACCTCATATTACAATATTAATTGTACAGCACACTGAACAATGATTAAAACTATGCAGGCAAATCTTGAATTTGCACACTGCATAGACGGTATATATTTTATTGCCAAAATAAACCTAACCCAGTGAGCAGTCCTTACACTGGTCATATGTGTGATATTTTGGGGTTAGTGTTGAATTACCCAAAAAACATCACCTGACGTTACACTTTCCCCTCAGCCAATGCATAGTTCTAGCATCTTTTAGCCCCATCTTTTGGTTTTCCAGACAAACGTTTTTGCTTTAGTTCACTGTCAAAGCTTCAAACACCCATTGCATACTACCCTGTGTCTGCCCAGACAAAGTTAGCAAGCAGGCAGTGAACATAGTGGAGTGCTTAACAGCTGGAAATCCAGATGTTTTCCTCATAATTTAGTGAAATCAAAAGAGCGTTAAAAAGAGAGTGAATTTTTGAGTTACATTCACTATTTAATCAGAAAATCAAATCTGATCAAGGCTGGCGTCAGCTAATGCTGTCATTTTCCTCATTGACCTGGGATTAGATGTTCAGGAGTAACAGTTAGTACTGTAATTGTTTGTTGTTAATATAACTTTTTAGAATCTGGCCTACTTTTAGACTAAGCTTTGCAAGTGGGCATATTTGCTGTCACATAATTTAGAGTAATAGTGGATCCTCTAAAGACTCACTGTCAAACATAACCTTGGATGTTTTTTTCCCCCCATTCTGAGCACTAACAACCATTTTCTGTTCACAGGCTAGGCGAGCTAATCCTGATCTGAAGTGTCATTCCTCGTGACGAACTGAGACCTTGGCAGTCCTCTGTATTTGAATGCTAATGATTTACCAGAACCAATCATATTGCCATGTCCTTCAACGGATGACACTTCAAACAACTAAAATAAATAAATAAATAAATAATTCTCGCACTCCAACTGACCTCACAGCAGATTGAGGGGATTTGGCTTGCTCTGCTAGTTGTAATCTGCCTTTAAATTTTAATGTACCCGCACCTGTTATTAGGGATGAGAAAGAAAATGTGTTTACTCAACTACTCATGGGAAAATTAGAGCAATTTAAATTATTTACTCTTTGCAAAACAACTGATATTTTCAGCAGTTTGTCCAATTTTCTCCATAAACATATTTCGTAGAAATAATACTGTTATAGTAGGTTCAGCAGATGGCTGGTAGTTGTATTATGTGGAATACTTTTATGTCCAAAACAACCTATTTTATATAATGATGCACCCCCTTAAATTTCTATCATCACCCACATATATCAATGGGACTTTTAGTCTGTGCCACTTGTGGTTTCCAAGTGCCTGTGAGGCTGGTCTTGTTACCATGTGTTCAGGGTTGTATGCGTTTCATTTTAAGAGATGAATGCCTTTCTAACTGAAACATCACATTTTTAATGCCACAATAAAGGGAACAGTTCGAGTAGAAGGAGTGTTTTTTCCCTTCCACGTTTTAGCTTAATCTCCGGGTCTATCTAAAAAGCTTTTTACCCGGCCATCCATTTGCTCCTGAATGAACCTGCCTGGCTAAATAAAAGGCTAAAATCTCATAACCATAATCTTTCCCTCCAGCTGGCTTCCATTTTTTATGTTCACTTTTCTCTCTTGCACAATAGCACAGTTACTCAAAAGTTCATGTAGTGCCTGATATCTATGTGTGCTTAAGCTAAAAAAAAAAAAACAAAATGAGACATTTCTGGAAAAGCAACAGTAAATGTAGTATGCTCTGACCCTAACAGTACAAAGACAGGGAGAAGACGGGATGGATGAGACAGAGATGTGGTCAGTGAGAACGGCAAATTGGAGAAAGTGCTTGTGTGAATAAGTGTGAAAAGCAATCGAGAGAGAACAGGCTCTGCCTACCGCAGAGTCCTTTGTACTGAAACCTCCTGAGTGTGCAAAAGCTTTACCCTTCTTCAACCCGAGTTTCAAAAAAATGTATACCTCGGTTCATTCATTCTTTAAACAGTAACTGCATGTATACTGATGAATTTAAACTAACTGAAAGGATGAGTGATATTTTAATATATAATAGCCACATTCTGTCATACAGTTCATACTGGCCTAGGATGCACAATGCTGTTATTTTCTCATTGAATACCTGCTACTGAATACCAATCTGATACCAGGGCTTTCTTTAACCCATTGCCTCCTGCCACGTTTAAATCTGTACAACCCAACTTGGAACTACTCTAATCTATAGCTCTAAGGATAAATCATAGCTACTGACATGTACCAATGTTGAACTGCCACATCAGACAAGGTGCATTCATAATATAGGAACAAAAACAGAGATGCCACTATCTTGTAAGTTGTTTTTCAAGAATCACAACATACTTTTTAGATACCTGTTAATTTACTTCATTAATCTCACTTATGTGTAAAAAATATAAAGGAACCCCTTCATACGTCGTACATATAAAGTTTAGCTGAAGCACTCGTCAGCCTGTGAAAACGGCTGTTTTCTATGTATTGTGAGTGACAAAGGGAGTTTTGAATACTCTGATGAATGATATCTTGGTGATGTCATCATAGGAGATATTAAAGCTGCAGTATTTAGCAGCATTTTTAAAGCCTTTCGAGATTTTTTGGAGCATGTTTTGCTTTGATGTTTTATTTCTGTGATTACATGTTCTGCCAAGTGCAAAGTAAGAACAAAATCTATCTAATCAAGACAGGAGCCAAATGAAGTGACAGCAAACCAAGCCTTCATTCATTCATTTGTATTGATCTGTGATGCACCAATCCTCCTGTTTACTTCCACTTCATGGGATGATAAAAGAAATCTGCTTTGTATAGCATTAGGCTTTAGGCCTCTGCTCAGCGTCTGACTTGGCAGCTTTAAGCCTGGAGGACCTCAATCAATCTCCATCTCCTGGATCAATATCCATTAGTCTCAAAAAGTGTGCATGCATGTGTGCGTGTGTGTGTATGTGCGTGTGTGTAGTCCTTATCCTGGGTAAATGGGCCTGAGTCATAAATGCAAGCTCTGGATCAGATTTCTCCCTCTTCCCTGCTTGTCTGTTTCACTCATTTCTCACGCAAACACACATACACGATACACGGTGATGCCCATTCAAACATACAGTCTGACCTTATGAACGACACATTGCTGCCTCCAAACATTCATTCATGAAGACCTGGCAGTGCAGACTGCATTTCTTTTTTCCCCACTGTGAATAATATCAACGCTAAACCAGCCTCTTAGTCATCAAAGTAGTCAAATATATGTTTGGAGTGGAGTAACATGATGACTGACAACGTGCCACAACAAAACTCCCCATTTCAGAGCTCTCCGGCCTAGGTATTGATTCCAGTCTGGAAGACAAGGGAGAGAGATAGGGGGGGAAGATTTGTTGTTTTAATTTTTTTTTATTAGTTGTCATTTTGCATCAGGAAGGAGAGGCTCAACATGATGCAACCAAAATGAGTAAGGAAGGAAAACATGAGACAGACATTGGTGAATGAAAGCCCAGACAGCAGACAAGCAGAGGGAGGACATGGTAAAGACAAAGAAACCAAATGCCAGAAAAGGACAGAAAAAGAGATGAGGACAGCACTGATGATGGAGGGGAGAAAAAGCATAGCCCGTGGCAAGACACTCAAACCTGTGCATGTCAGAACAAGATTCCCAGATCTATGAGGAGGAAGTTCACAAGAAAAACAAAGAGGCGGGGAGCTCGAAAATGACACTCAAAACTTCTACCCAGCTTACTGTACAAAAGCAAGTGGTAAACTATACATAGTTAGTATAGGTTTCACTACTAAGATTACTGATGATTCACAGCCTAAAACAAGGAAGTTGCACTTTTAACTGCTTTTGAGCCAGAGATGGTTATGAACAATGTGAAACAAAGGCCATAAAGACAGTAGCTAAAAAAGACTGCTAGAAGAATTCATAAGTATCCATAATAAACCAACTCACTACACACTGTGTGCACGATAATGAACATGGAACAGTAATTGTTAGCCAAATCCAATGTCATGTTTACACTAAATATCTACCCAAAGTTATTATTATGTCAGACAGTAGGTGGTCTTGTCAGTCACTGTCCTGTTGCACTCAGTGACCTCAGCACACTTCCAACATTAGAAGCACAGAGCAACAATCCCACCTGAGAAAATGTGGGTCATGGTTAACGTAAAGACTAGCTGTTTACGACTGCAGCACAACCATCACTCATAATCAGTGCCAACTATAGCTTGAAATGTGTTTTAGAAAGCAAAAGATATGTTTCTGATGGATCTTCACATAGGAAAGCAGCTGCTGATAGCAACGATAGTCAGTTATTGGTAGTTAAGCTCCAGCAAAAGGTTTAGCTTTAAGTATAATTGTAGATCACAACAACATCAACTAGGTTAGAGCTTGTTGAGTGTAAGTTAAGATCTGAGGTTAAAAAAAGGTTAAGGATAGTGTTTGAATTGTGCTAATACTTTAATCTCTGCCCATTACTAACCGAGAATGTTTCAAGTACAGATAGGCCTGAAATTTAAATATTTATTTGACAACCACTGTTAACATAGAAATCACTTTATTATGATTTTACAACGACAGTGACTGCCATCAAAAGTTTTTTCAAGATCCTCTATTGTGTTCTTGTATGTTAGAGCTTTTTAGACATTCATTCAGCCGTAGCAGAGCCACCACTACTAGAAAGAGCTCAGAGCAACAAAAAGTAATTATCTGTGTCACTGCTTCCCAGAAACATACAAATAAAGATAATATATGGTTTAGATGCTCTACTGGTAAATAGAGCACCATTTCCTAAGATACAAACTAAAACTGCAGCAGATGGCCTTGTGGTAATAAGAAAATGAGGCATATCTAAAAATTTTAATTATACAACAAATTAGCAACAGATCTGATTAACAATGAAGTGGAATGGCTGCAGC
The DNA here is from genome assembly GCF_900324465.2 of Anabas testudineus. Classification (NCBI taxonomy): domain Eukaryota; kingdom Metazoa; phylum Chordata; class Actinopteri; order Anabantiformes; family Anabantidae; genus Anabas; species Anabas testudineus. The sequence continues at coordinate 16,575,406 of NC_046620.1, forward strand.
TGTGCTGCATCAACAAAACACTCTCAAAGTGTGATTGCAAGTGAGTTACAGGATGCCACTCGCCTCTTTCCCTAAGAGAAAGCCATCAGATCAGCTCAATACGGATACTGAACTTCCCTCTGTGGCTTATTATCTCGCTAGACACAAAACCACAGGAGCCAGAGGCTGCGTGTCAATACTCTGCATTCTCGTCCTTGTTTACACCCCTCTAACTGTACTTCGAAATCTCCATTTTACCACCATGATGGTACACATGACAGCACACTAGAACAGTCAGTAGTTTGGCTTATGAACAGCACACACACTGCACAGTGCTTTACACCGTCTTGTGTGAAACACAACTTAATATGAAGAACGCTTATGCACATACTATCACAACAAATTAACCTACAAATGCCACGTGTCGGTGAAGATTCTCAGTCATCCTGGTGAAGTTATCTGGAAGTTGAGTCATGATAACTGGACTTCCTCACTGTTAGGTCAACATCTTTCACTAATCACCCATGTGGCTTTCAGAAGCTACATGGATGAGTAGTGAAACGTCCAGTTGCCATGTCTAAACTTCCAGACTACAAGTACCACCTTTCATATGCACGAGCAAACATTGGTGGGTAGAGAAGCTTGTTTTAAGGACATATAGGCATTAATTAACATTGGCTGCTAGATGATAATGCTGACAGACATGATATCAGGGACAGTATCTAATTCACTGCCTGCAGTCAGTTACACAGAGCCTGAGGGTTATCTGGCATATCAATGTGCAACCCACAGGCTGACCAGCTTTTTCATGTCAAAGACCTACAATAGACAGGAATTTAGCCAGCATTAGACCATTTCATTCTACTGTATCCCACAAAACGCCACTTAAAAAAAGCAGCATAAATATTTCTGCCACCTGTACAATTGTTTACACTGATTAATAGTGGTGTGTAAATGACAACAGATAAAATATATACCTGTATATTGGTTCACTATGCAACCTCTGCTGAGTGAAATAAAACCAATAATCTTACGTTTCTGCAAGAGCAGGGCCCATGAAATTCACAGTTTATGAGCCATTGTTGTGAAATCTGTGCAGGCCCGGGTTGGGACTTCAAGTCACAGTCCATGCTGACAAATTAGCCTACTTAGCTAATGTTAGCAATATGTACATGTAACTGGTCAGCATCCACCCATGTCTACAAGCAGCAGTTTAGTTACGTGTAAATAAATCATTGTCACTGCCCTGTGGTTTTGCCACAACCAGCAGACCGTGATATTGTTTTTTTTAAAAACCTGCCCAGGCAGGTATGTTACACAGCTAGCTTCTCCTGTACAGTGCACACCCAGGCTATATGTGCCACGCCATGTAACGTTATTGTTTACATAGCTTGCATGGTTGTGCAATTTTTGACAGCAAAGAAAACGACAAACAACGACTCAAAGGGATTGTGCAATAAAGTAAAACAGAAATGATTTCTCTTTTTACTCAATACACTAATAGGCTGTTTAGATACACGGCAGCTTTGTCAACTCACTGGCAAGCTAGCAGTGCTAAAGTGGCTAGCATTTGTTAGCGAGAGGACAGATCCACTAGCTTACAGCCTAGCATTTGTAGCTAATGTTAGCACCAGTTAGTAACTGTCCGAGTCCATTATCGGACAGCCCTGACCTGCTTCTTTTCTCGTTTCATCAAGGTCTACTGTCACCCACCACATCCAGACTCAAATAAGCATCCAATGTGCCCATCAAATAGTGTGTTTATTTTAATACACCGATCGCTTTGATTCTTTTTTTGTGTCGGGCTTGAGTGTGCTAGACAAGATGTATTCGCGGTTCCTATGTTCCTATCTTCCTTATCCTAACGTTTAATTAGTCATACCTACATCCTACATCTTGCTTTTATACGTTGTCACAAGTGGTAAGTGAGTTTAAATATTGCCTTGGAGACATCAAAACACACAAGCATCGATTTTGAAGAAAAGAGCACGGAAAGATTGCGAAGCTACCAAATCTAGAGGATCATGTCCGAAGATGGAATTCGGACTATTAGCGCACTAGCTAACGTTGCCCGGCTACACAGTCTGGATGGACTGGTGTAGTTAGAGAAATGCATTAATGAAACACATTTCCACGGCCGTGCTGTTCCTTATTGCTGTGCACTTTGTTTGTGTCAACAGTGATGAAAACCATCGGTTAAAGCTTTACATTACACTATGCTTCGCTGTCTGATTCACAAAACAGACAACACGGACGGTAACAATGTCCCTCATGTAGCTGGACCAAAGGAGGCAGATCTCCGTGAAGCTCTGTCCGACCTCCCAGACACATTTTTTTTGGGCTTACCGGACTTCAAGAACGGCGATATGTCGCTGGCGTCCTTCGTCGTCTCCTCCGCTCCTTCCCCGGAGCTCATGGCTGCCACAACCCGAACCCGGAGCTCAGTATCTCCCGAGTAACGTCAAATCCTCCAAAAACCGACAAAAAAGATGGCACCAAATCACTTCTGTCCTGACAAAGGCGTCATTAAAGACACACGGACGGTTGGGGTGACTGGTAGACGCTAGCAGTGCCATCTGCAGACCTCCATCTTGGGGTAACGTAATTGGAAACGATCAGCCGGGGGCACCGGGTTCCTCCTCGGAGTGGAGCCGAGGGGAGAGTCGCTCTAGCACGGAGAAGGGGGGGGGGGGGGGGGGGGGCCGGGTCGCTGCTCGGTGAATCTCCGTCAGATTTCGGAAATGGGCAGACAGTAGGTCAACAAGAAACGACGGCGGTCACTGTGTGCGCCTGTGCAGCACTTACAGTGAAACGTGGTGCAGTTCTAAGCAATACACCCAACAGTTCTGTATAAAAACACAGAGTGAATAGCATCCTATACCGACACTGTCAGCTGTGATAATTATGTGTCTGACAAGCTTATAGGCTGTGTAACTTGAGCTGCCTGTAGCCAAATTAGGGGAAAACATGTTTTGGTGAATTTTACAGACGACATATGAATCATGCGGGCCTGCTGTTCATTGTAAAATGTAGGTGAATATTGAATTACTCATACTAAAAGGGAGGAACAGAGTGATCGGTAAGTGAAGTCTCCCGGATACAATCCAAACACAAGAGGTCAGCTGTTTTGATCGAGGTTGTTGCAGTCCTCTCTCTCTCTCTGTCTCTCCCTCTCCTTTGTGATCTGAGCTGTCCTAATAATGCCACCTGCTGGTTTGGGCTGGGACTGATGCGTGTGCTCAGTGTCTTTGCTGTTAGGATATAAAGATATTACCACCCTGATTCCAACATGCAAAGTAATTATCAGCAGCTGTTCAAGAAACTATACCAACTGTGCAACAGGTGCAACAGGTGGTAAAAACTCCTGTCTAGTGAACAGCAGGTACTCGGTTTGAATCCCGCAAGTGCTTTTTGCCTTTTTTTTTTTTACTTTTCCATTTTCCCCTGGTGTTGTAACACAGTAGTTTGAATCTTATATCAATTTGACATCATCCACGAGTGAAACACAACAAGGAAACCAAAGTGATACATGTCAAATAAAAGTAACTACAAGTTTTGAAGAAATCCTGTAATCCTGTAATTATGAAATTAGACAATAAATAGGCTATTTATGAGCTATGTAAAGCTCTGCTCGAATGTTATTTAAACCTCCTGTCTTCAAAACAATTGTTACACAAGGGTTATATTAATTAACTGTGTTCTACTCTCCTGTTTGCTGCCACTTTTCTATATGTCATTTACATTAGTTAGGTTAGAGTAGAAAAGCTTTTCAGTTCAAACAGCCTAAATGTGTGGCCTATAATGACAAATCAAAACTACTTTAAAAAGAAAGTTTAAACACTATAATATTATTTAATAGTTGTATTACATATTATACATTCATTCATATAATTGTTGAGAATGTGTTTTGATCCTTGCAAGCAAAAGAGAGTTTCCCTCTGTGTGTGTGAGTGTGTGTGTGTGTGTGTGTGTGTGTGGCAAGAGTGGAAAGGTTAGATCAAATATTATGTTGAATTCAATTCCTGCTTTAATCAGTGCTTGCAGCACATTGACTGTCTTTGCAAACAGCATTAAAAAGTCTCAGGCTAATGCTGCCCACTTTTGGATTATTTGCTGCTAATGCAGTGTTTGTGAGTCTTATGTCGGTGAGTGAAATCCAGGGTCATCCAGTGGCCTCCTCCTCCCCTAGAAAGGGAACATACAATCCTTCTGGTAATGGGACCATCACAGCATGGCTGAAAGCTCAAAGTGCTTTTGACAAGTAATTCACACATAAACACAACACAAAGTGTTCGAAATGGTTTCCAGTTACTGAAAATGCAGATATTGACTAAATGTAGCAGCAGATAGTAGAGTGATTTATCAGATTCCATTATACTGTCATTTTATAAGTCAGACTCAACAACCTTTTGCTGAATAATTGAACAGAATTCCCAATTAAAGCTTGCACACTTTGATACAACATGAGTGTTTTTATGTCAGACATCACATTCAATGTCACAGCACTGAACTACCTACACTACTTTTAAGGTATTACTAATTGCTGATGTATTACTTGTCATGTCCAGCAGGGGGGAGGCTGGTCCTATCAATCAGCTCGCCTTCTGCTGGGTAGTAAAATGTGTAAAAAAAAACAAACACACACACACACACACACACACACACACTGTCAAACTACATTGTCAGAACTGTATGGGCGTAGTTTGGTGAGATTTAATTGACAGTTGTCTCATATCAAACAAACATCCCCACAGCCATCATCATGATGTAATGATTGTGAATTCCATTTCAACACAGTACACAGTATTTCAAATCATATTGTATTAAAATTATATTGTAAGACACGTGAAAAGAAAAACGAAGCCAGCCAGCACAGTGATGCTGCGAAAGAAAAACTGAATAGTGACAATGGAATAAAAAGCTGACAGATTTAAATTCTGTGTCTTCAAAAATGTACATATAGAGTATATATGTGACCTTTTTTAAACAAAGAGCTTGTAAAAGGAAAATATGAGATGTTTATTAGAACACTTTGGTGAGAAACAGGTGCCGGCACTGTGTTTCTTCTAGCTGGGTATTTACTTTTTTGAGATTTTATAACACTTACTATGTATTATTTGAGGCACAAACCAGACCACTGTCTAGCTTATTTGCTTTCACTTACACCCCACCAATACACTGGGCAGCAGAGGGCTGGATATTCTCCCAGATGACATAAACTGTCTCTGTGGTAGCAGAAAAAGACCCTTCACAGAATCACGGCACTTGAAGCAGCGTTCCAAACAACCACTGACACCCGAACCTCAATAAATGCCAGAGTGCTTGTTCTGAACAAAGTCTAAAACAGTAACAAGACTGCTGTTTTGGTAGTGAAGAAAATCAATACACTGCAACAAGAGAACAGGCAATAAAAGTAGCCATTACTAAAGCTGTGGTTATAGCAGAAGAGCAGGTTTAAGGCTCACAGTGTCAAGAAGGGACAGAATAGTGATTTCACTGTTGGAATTTGCATACCTGATAGCATGGATATAGCTCGCAGAGCTGGGAAAAGATGAAAGGATGGCAAATCCAATTCATCATTATCCAGTTCACCATGCAAACCTATGGGGACATCATCTGGTGTCAATCCAAAGGTGCCATATCAAAGAAGATGTCTCCCATGAGGGATAAAAAGCAGGAAAGGCTTAGGTCAGGTCAAGGAAGCAAGAGAGCAAGGAGGCGAGGCTTTCTTTGATGAACCTAAAGCATTCATTAATGGAAAGAAAAAAAAAAGATGGAGATCAGTGAGTAATTACATCTATGGTGTAGGATGTTGGGGCCTTCAAATGTTCACTACGAAATCGTCTGATGCAGCAGAGAAAGATACAAATGAAAACACGGCTTAATAACACTGGCAGCTCTCTTCAATAACCCAGGACCACTGAATGTCTGAGCCCTGGCTTCATGTGGTTTCATAGCCGCAGTGACTTCCTGCCAAATAGCAATATACCATCTGAAATGTCAGCAGTAATTACTCCTGAGACAACCTCTAAAATCAAAGGTGGTGATGATGCCCCATCCCTCTTTCTCTCTCTCTCTCTCTGTCTGTCTTTCTCTATTTGCCCACATGTCCCTACTGCCCCTACGTCATTCTTGCTTGGAAACCTCTTGAACTGTGATGCTGAATCATTGGCAGTTGCATCAAAATCTGTGCTCCTCTGATCTCAGTGAGATTCAAGTGGTTCTGTGTGTGTTGTGGTCTGGGCTATGGCGCAGGGAATGATGTTCTATTATCGGCTCCCCCTGCCGCTCTGTTGCAATTACAGCGAACAATAACAGCAGGTGGGACTGGCACACACACACACACACACACACACACACACACACACACACACACACACACACACACACACACACACACACACACACACACACACACACACACAAACAGAGGAAAATAAGGTGTGTCACTATGTAACGGGTGAAGTCTCCTGAATGGAAAATGCTTACAGGTTAACTGCCATGTGGACAATGTAACTGTCTTTCCGGTCACTCTCACTGTGCAGGATACACAAACATCTTTCAGTGTGTGTGTGTGTGTGTGTGTGTGTGTGTGTGTGTGTGTGTGTGTGTGTGTATAAGTATACTTTTTCATTAAGGATATAGCACATTTTATATCTATTGTGAAGCAATATTCGCTCTACTGGATTCAATTTACCCAGATTAAGTTGAGGTGCTGCATCTGTGTGTTGCATACTGCTGAGGGAGTGGATGGTTACTTATACTTTATCTGGAGCCCTGGCAATTGAACTTTCACATCACCCATAACTGAACCGCAGATTCTTCGCTGTGCTTGAGGCAAAGTCTGTCCGGAGTTATAAATGGATTGTGCTGGCAGTGTTATGTAGCAGATGCAGTGAGGGACCTTCAAAGGGCCTTGGAGGGACGAGTGTTATTAGCATAAAGGAACATTGGTTGTAACTAACTTTGTTGACTCACATCAGTGTTGTAGCAGTGGAACAGTATCAGCTCACAGGCTACTCCAATGAATATTTTCCTTTTACCTTTATGAATGATTACTTAATCATCACTGGGACTATCTCAAAAATGATAAAAAAGAAAAAGACACATTGAGATGTTTAACTTAATAAACTTAATACATATGTAATATAATTTCTAATAAACAAAGAGTTCGTGAAGGCAGCATATCACACGTCAGCTGGAGCAGGTCGGTATCCTAGCAACCCCAAACGGCAGCGTCCCCTAGCTGGGGGGTTTCGCGTTTCTCAACTTTTAAAACTATTACTTTGAGAATAAAACCACCAAGATGGACGTGGTGCTAGAGGCAAAAAGCAAACCGCTGTCTACCTTGTCTGCCTTCAGTTACATCCCACCACGGCGAAAGGAAACGAAACAAATGTCCTACTTTAACAATGACTCTGAGGTAAAGCGTTGAAAATATTACGCTAAGTTTGTTGCTAACTGTGCGAAGCTAAAGCTAACTTTGCTGATCCCTCCAGCGTTAGTTTAACAACGGAGAGCTAAAAGTTAAGCTACACGGAATAAAGAAATATGTATCACCTGGCTTTATAGTTTAATATATTCTCATAGGTTTCTCATAGGTTTTCTACCAGACGTTAAGTCCCTAAATTATAGCCTTAAAGTCAGGAAATATTCTTGAAGTAGTCCTGCATATACAGGATATTCTGACTTAAATCAAAAGTCCTACAGATAGTGATTTGTTTTTGTTGTAGGAAACCCAGTGTTTCCAAAAAGTGTCAATAAGCTCCCCTGCTGCCACTGAGCTACTACTTTAAACACTTGTCTGTCTCATTATTGGTAGACCCCAGAAGTCTCCATGTATGACCAAGTGTACCACCAGGTCGAGGGTTATGATAAGAGACTGCACCGGGATGACAGAAAACACTATAAAGGAACAGGACTGAACATAAACAAAGAGGTGATTTTGGTTTATTTATTTGTAGAATTTGATTGATTTATTTTATAACGAGCCATGGAAGTCAGAACATGCAGTATCGGTGTCAAATGTAGGAAAAGAACAGAACTAAGCATTTAGTCTTAGAGATGCCACAACTCTTTAGATTCCCATTTGTAGGGACAGTATATATGCATAGCTAAAGCATGACAGCACACATGGGTGCCCCTGTGCTCAGGGGTTTAAAGCACCAAATTGCAGCATCGCTAGTTCTTGCCTGGTCATGGTGCTTTGTTGTAGGGCTGGCACTAACGATAGATTCCATTATCAATTGTTTGACCTGTTATTTATATTAATTGATTAGTATTTTTTAGTCTAATATCCAAATATACAGTTTATTATGTGATTACTCATTATCTTAATTGATGCTGATTAAGTTCGTTGAATGACTAATTGATGACTAATCTTTTGCTGTTGGCTATCTAATAAAGGCATTAAATGCCCGCAGAGACACAACCACAACTTTAGAGCTGACCTTCTTTTAACAATGGGTCCTTAGTGCACATTAACACAAGCACAGCACTTGCACAGCTGTTTTACAGTAAGGTGTGCTGCAAAACCAGGGTAATGAGTAGTTATGCAGATGAATTACAGCTAATGTCTTATTTTCCAGTAATGACGTCAGTGGACAATGCCTTATAGCACTGACCACCTACACACTTGGCAAACAGACCAGTGCATTATAAGCATACCTAATTCACTATCACGATCACTGTTTCCTGAACAGAAGCAGAGGGTCCTGCTTATTCTTGCAAACCTTCTACACTTCAGTGATACTGACAGTAATGCTTTTGGAGCAGAAAACTCAGTGAACTATGAAAATAAATTCTAAAAGATAGCATACAATAAAAATGTCTATGAACATTTTTTTCTTACAATGTGGTGACTGACATATATCTGTAAGTTTTATGACATTTGTTTATGGTTCTCTCTGAAGCCATTTTATCTCCAGAGAGCGATTCATGTCAAGAAAACGAGCTCACACTGAGTTTCTGGGTCACAGAAAGCAGATCGGTTGGTGAACAAAGCAGCCACATACACTGCTGAGTTTGTAATTACAGTGAGCTGAGTGGTTGGCTGTCAGTGATGGTGACAGTGCCTGATGAATTAGGACACTTCTGTTCCGGAATTCACATTTGAATATGAATTTAGAATTCTCTATTTATTCTATAAACTATTCAGAGGATAATACTAGTGTGTTATTTTCTGTTCCTATTCCCTCCAAAGCTCATAAAAATATAAACCCACCAGTGAATCTGCCACAACCAGAAACAAGTACTATCTGTTCTGAAGTCAGAGGAACTCGGTGTTCAAAAGTCTGTTGAAAAAGCTGAGACACAGCAATTCCTTGGGTTATACTGTGCAACACATATATCAGTTGTTCCTAATTTAACGTTATGGTGCTGCTAATAGTTGTTGGTGGCACCATTACATCTATTTGCAATGAAGGGATGAAATAACACTTAAGGCAGAGAGGAAGACAAACAATCACTTGTTCATTAGAGTTTTGGGAAAGTGCAGGTACCTTTTCTTCATCTGCAACATTTTGACTTTTTTTAATTTTTGCTGACGAGCTTTCAAATATTACATCATAACAGTGCGTTGGAACAGTAGAATATAGTGCCTGAAATGTGTACAGAGCACAAATATTGGGGCACAAATGGCTGATAAACTCAGTATGGCATCTGAAAATTGGGATCTACTGCTTCGTACAAATGATACAATAACCACATTCGACAAAAAATGACATGGCCATATCAACAAGCATGCCGTAGCATGGTCCCAGATGTAAACCAGTAAGGGCTAAGAGAATTGTGATTCTTTATTTGTAGGGGCAATTGAAATTATGCAGTTGATGTGTTAGATCACTGTTTGAATCTGCATCCACTGGTTCTAGTTTAAGAAGTACATGTATTCAAATCATATTAAACCTTTGTTCTGCCTTCACTATATAATATTATCTGAGTGCTTTTTTTGTGATTTTACTGCTAGCACTAGCAGTTCAAGATGGTGGTCTGATTGATGTGGCTGTGTTTCATTTTGTCTTATATTTTTAATTAAGGCAAATGCCTGCTAACGTACTACCATTCCTATCAGCCCGAGACTTTGTGTTTACTTAGTCCTAATTAGCCAACGTTAGAATGCTAACATGATCATTTCAGATGGTTAACATGGTAGGGATTAAACCTGCTGAGCAGCAGCATGTTAGTCATTATAAGAATGTTGCCATGCTGATGTTGGCATTTAGCTGTAGCACCACTATGCAGGTACAGACTCACAGAGCTGCTGGCCTGGTCAGAGACTCTTACACCATTTCTACAAAAGAAAAGGGTAAGAGGCGCTAAAGCAGGTATAATTCATGTATCATTAGCAAGAGCTGTGTATTTACTGCTACAATCTGTTTAACTGCTTGTGCCCATTATTCAGGCCAAACCTAGCACCAGTGTTTCTTTCTAGCATTGACCCATTATCTCTTATAACTGTACTGCTCATTCCTAGGAGAAGTCCAGAGATGTGGCAGTGCTCTCCTCTTCAGAGTATGGACGTCGTCCTGTTCCTGATCTCTATCAGCCTGGTCGTCAGTTTGCACATGTGGCTTGCATAAAAACAGAATTTTACATGAAAAACGGGATCATCTGGAATGTGGCAGAAGGATATGGATCAGTGGCCCCTATTTGAAAGTATGTCAGCATGAGATCAGCGTGTTTGTTCTCACCGTGACAGCTTTGAATAATAAACCAGTGTTGTAGTGTGTGCATGTAAGTTAGTTTTAGGTTAGTAATTAATAATAATTAATACATTTGGAAATGCTTGGGGACAGCCAAGTTGAAAGCACTAGGCGTTCAGGGTTCAGTGTCTTCCCCAGGGATACTTTTAAACCACCAACCCTGTGGTTCGTAGACAACTGCCCTGCCAACTGATCCACGGCCGTCCATGGCAATTAGCAAGACAGACATAAGAGAAAATATGGAAATTATGACATTTTCCAGGACGCTCAAGCTACATTTTCTAGTTCGAGGCTGAAATCACTCCATCAGGTACAAACAGTCTGTGAATATCTTCCAGTTAATGCAGCTGATATCAAGTCTCAGACACTCAGTGTTCAGATTTCTGTCTTCAGCACAATGGTTGTTTTTATTAATAGTAATTCAGTAAAGACACAGTAATAAAATAAGAGAAGGTCCAAGATTAATTAACCCCAAGCTGGAAAAGTTACAAAGATTCTTATTCATATCTGCCTCAGTGCAATGCCCGTGTTTGATCTCTCTTCTGTTCTTTCTGTGCATGACTAACCTCTTTTCATTTGCAACTTCTTGGATCTTCTTTTTGTTTAAAATTCTTAACTCATGCAACTGAGACCAGCCTCCTACATAATAGGATTTTTTGAGCACAGACAGCTCTCATCTGCTTCTGCCTTTGTGCTGAGGCAGAAATAGAATGTTTATTCTTAGAAAGAGCACAGTTTTAGTATCTGTTTGGTGTTAAACCTAAAGTGTTTAAGAGGATTAGGAGCTAATACACATTGCAGAGTTTCAAAAGCAGAAAGAGAAAAGAGCTGAGCGAAACAAAATGTTGTCATATAAATTGGTATTTGGTAAATAAAGCCTTTGCAAAACAATGGTTTCACACCTCAATCAGCAGATTCATCCTTAGAGGTTTCTGCTACACCCCACAGTCAGTTGTTACATCTTAGTGGCTTTCAGCTCAACAGCCTTTATTATAATTCCAAATTTGCTGTTGCAGGAATAATTTCTGTCCATATTAATCTATCTAATATCTAGTCTAATTTACAAGATAAATAAATTTATACATACATTTATATATACAATTTATACATTTATATTCTAATTACATTTTATTAAGTTGTGAATTCCTACAAAGTATTAACAGTCACATATTGTGGGAAATATGCTTATTTGTTTTCTGGTGCAGAGTAAGATGATGACCTCCCATAATGCAATACATGTACTGTACAGATGTATTACCAATGCATACTGGCCTGTTTGATGTCTACAGTAAATGCAGTTTCCAAAAGAAAACCTACGTAGTCTCTAATCATTCAGTATCACCAGTTTTGTGTTTGAAGTAGGCACTGAAACAAATACACAGTGGACATTAGTTTATATACAAATGTTTAATGAATAACAAAAAAATAAAATAAAATAAAATAAAAAATGGCAGTGAACATTTACACACATTGCTGTTGGTCTGGTTCCAGGTGAATTATAAAAAAAGGACTACTTTCCTGTTGAGTCCACCTACTTTTCAGTGGGACACAAATGCATCTCTAAAGCTATAAATATAATTCACAGGTTTTGGCAAACTACCCCATAACACTGGCTATTTGTTGGCATCAGCTTCTCTATATGACAATTAACTATTGAACATCCATTTGGATTAAAATGGAACAAACCAGCTCACAGTGCCAACCAGGCAGATAATAAAAAAACAAAACGAAAACACAGCTCGGCAGGCAGCTCAGTTTGCTCAAGTATAAGGCTCTGAAGCACTGCAACACTGTCATAGGTAATTAGCTCCACACCACTACTATTGTACAGATGGGTGACTGTGGTCCTTGAGAGCTGCTCCAATTTAGCACCTCTCTTTAGGCAGGCACTCCTTTACACATTGAAGAGACTTCTCGGCGCGTAGTCCTTGTTACACTTCAGATGTGAAAGCCATCCCAAGTGCAGCATTGAAGGACTGTGGCAAGCCAACTCGTTCCTGCTCTACATTGTGTTGCTAAGGACAAAAGTGGTTCTCGACAATTGTCTATCCATTGTACTGCTGTCTGCTGGTAATGGGTTTTATTTACGGAGCATGACAAATCACTTCTACGGCCACTTTGTGTGTGTGATTGTGTTCTCAAGTCAATTTGTTCAGTTAGTGTGGGATGCTCAAGGCATCACAGTCCCTTGTGACAGAGATCGGGACATCTCTGTGTGAACAAAGTAGGTCTTCAGATCTCCTTTGCCCTTCACGTTGATGATGCCGCGGCATGAACACATGTACCCTATTGTTGATAAGATATGACTTGTCTCCTCTGTTACCTGTGTGCAAAGAAAGACAAGTGACTAGAATACATTTACTACAACACCTTAGAACATGAACCTATATTTTTGAAGACATCCCACCTGTATTTTGCCCAGTACCCCAGTGGTCTCCATCCTGCTGGCCACATTCACACTGTTTCCCCAGATGTCGTACTGAGGTTTCTGGGCACCGATAACCCCTGCAATCACTGGCCCGTGGTTTATTCCTATTAAAAACAAAAATAAACTAAATAATCACTAACTCTAAATTGTAATGTGTTTAAAGAAAATGGTCATATTTGTGCACAAATGTATTCTGTGAAAAAAGGTTCTCACCAATTCTGAGTCTGAAGTCATTGAAGGAATGTTTGTTGATGACGTCTAACTTCCCAACAAGAGCAAACGCAAACTCCACCATTGTTCCAATGTGCATGTACTGTCTGTCATGTTCCTGAGAGGAATGCAGAGGGTGGTAGAATAAGATGAGGGTGCAGTAAATCATTTGGGATGACTGTAAATACATACTGTAAGACCACTGGTTAAATTCTGCAGTGGTTTTACTGTTACAGCTTTACTGCTGTATGAAGTCTGCATGTTCTAAAGAGAACATCACTCTCCACCAGTTAGGGTGAGTAATCAATCTGTGTTTGTGCTGATCGTTGCTAAACCCTGAAATACACATTTTCCAATCAGAGTTTAGCAACTGTGGTAGGCGTGGAAGGCCTGTCAGAATTTGCAATTCTGGACAAGATGAAGCACTGTGCATGAAGGAGGAGAAAAAAAAAGAGCAACAATCAGCAGTTAAAGAGTTTGGAGGGTGGTGTATTTTTTAATCACCTTTCCAAAGCTAAACCACTAGAGCAACGCTTCAAATTTCAGCATACCTTGTTAACCAGCTTACTACCTATAGTAGTGGTTCAGTAGACCAAGGGGCATACGATTAATTATACTGACTAAATAATTTTGTGGGTTTAGAGGTTACATCAGGAAGAACAGAAAGAATGCAGTTTTTCTGCCAGAGTTAACATTTTTTGCTAGCTAATTAGCTAGCTAGCGTAGCTGCCTGTCAGTTGTCATTTCAGCTGACAAAATCGACAGCTGGAATGAGCAGTCTGTGTGAAATCAAAGACCAGTTGTTTCGAAAATTACCATGGATTTTGAACGGTAGCTCTGCCAGTGTTATCATTATACTGTATGTGTTGCACTCAAATGAAAAGCTTGACAGGCATAGTGGGGGGAGGTTGAACAGCCAATCAAGCAGATTTTGTATTACGAAAAGAAAAGAAAAGAAAAGAAAAGAAAAGAAAAAAGAAACAAAAAGAAAAGAAAAACAACTGTTTGTTCCCATTTCTGAGTAATGATCTCATTTGCTACCAGTGACTGCAGAGATGCATTCACATGAGTGTTGTTGGGAATCGCTAATGCTTGCATGTTGCAGTATGAGTAGCACATTTAAGGAGCGACTCACACAAAGCATCCAAATGCATCTGGGCAGCAACAAATACTTTGATGCTGAAACTTCGTCCTGTTTTGTAAACATACATGAAAAATTAGTCAAAAGTTTACTAAATATGATCCCAGGCCTGCCAAACCTTTTTGGCAGCCTGAAATGGGGCGATCATGGACAAAAAGGCTCTTGTTCTTTGCCTGGCCCTCTAGTTTCACATATGAGCCCACGTGAAAGCTGATGGTGGGGGCTTCAGCCTCAACTGTGCCGCTCTGTATCGAATGTATCGAATGTGGAGGAAACATTAAACACTATTTGTGCTGTGTATGTCCAATATCTCACTGTGTAACATAATGAGGTCATGCAATATTTGCGTGTACATTGTGTGTTAAAATGAATGCATGTGTGCAAAAGCGTGCCTGTGCGCACTCTGGTCCTGGTGTCACATTGAGTCCAGTTGCAGCCATGTAGGTGCTACCAATGGTCTTTATCTTCTCCACTCCACTGAACTTAGGTTTGGACAGCAGCTGAGGACACATAAGGAACATGGTGCTTAAAATCACACGAAGAAGAGCTAGAATAAAACAAACTTTCAGCCAAATACTTGCACTTGCATCTCCTACTAGTTTGGAGCATAACAACCCAGCATGATTGCTTCTCCAAAAATCAGTAGGAAATGTTTTTTTTTTTTTCCCTGCTTTGTCAGACAGCGTAAATTCATCAATAGGACAGGAGTTTACCTCATCAAAGTCTGCTATGATCTCGTTGAGAAGACGGAGGCACTCCAGTCCTTCCTTATTGACATCAGACTCTGTATAAAACTCTTTGAAGTCTGGGATGGAGGCAAACATCACACACACCGACTCGTATGACTGATGATAAAGGTCCTGATAACGAAGCAAGAAGGAGACAAAAGCTGAATGTGTTGCATTGATTGAGCACTGGTGAAGGAAAGTGAAAGACAGGTAGTCTGCAGTTTCTCCACCACAGAAAGAAAATCTATGAGCCGTACACCTCACAGTGAGCAATGACACCGACTTCTTAAATAAATAAGATGAAACTTTAATCAGCTCCCTGGGGATGCTGGGTCACAGCACAGTACAGTAGTATCATTCATCACAACAAGACAGAGGTAAGAATAGAGCAAATGAGGGTATTGAATGCGTCCAAAACATTTACGTTACTGGAATTAATTAGGGTGAAATGTAGGAATGGCAAGTATGTTAAGCAAGTAGGTTATATCAGGAAATAGTAGCAGAGCAAGAACAATGACACAAAGTGTAATAACTGTGTGCGTTTCTTCACAACAGCCTCCAGTGAGTCCAACCTCATTCCAGTTACTAAACAAGCTTTTTGCACCAGCTTATCCAGCCACTTTACATGCTTCTGTATTTTGCTGCCTCCCCAGCAAACTGCAGCATAAAACAGCACACTTGCTACTGCAGTTTGATAAAACATCTGTAGCATCTTCCTGCAGATGTGTAATGACCTAAGCCGCCTTAAGAGGAAAAGACGCCTCTGCCCTTTATTTCACATCTGTGTGAAGTGACCAGTCCAACTTATTGTTCAGGTGCACACCTAGATATTTGTTGGCTGGCACCACTTCAGTGTTCGCACCACAATTGCTGACTGGATGAGGAGGAAGTTTAGACCTTTAAAAAATCCACTACCATTACCTTGGTTTTAGAGGTGTTCAGCAGGAGGCCTTTCCATTCCTGATACAAGCAACACTTGCACGGACATCGAGATGAAAGTTATATAAAGTTATATAGGATTTCACTTTTATTTAATGGTACTTATACCTCCATACATGAAATAATGTAGTACATACAAATATTGATAATTACTACCCAAATTTTATTTGAGTAAAAGTATTGGAACATGTGACTGGCAGGTGTTTCTTGTTACCTAGGGATGTGCTTGTTCAAACTAGAACTCTTGAAAAGTGACTACCCTAGGTTTTAGCCTTGGGTTTTACTTTGTTAAAAAGTATAAATCAACATGAAGGCCAGAGAGCTGTCTATTGAAGAAAAGCAAACCATTTGAAATCTGAGAACAGAGGGGCAAAAAATCAGAGGCATTGCAAAAACAATGGGCACAGTCAATACAACAATTTGGAATGTCCTGAAAAAGAAATAAACCACTAGTGTACTGAGCAGCATGCACAGAATGGGCGTTTCCAAGGAAAACAACAACAGCTGTACATGTATAAAATTTAGTAGAAACCACCATTAGAAAAATCTTTTTAAATACAGGAAATACAAGAAGACTAGTGGCTAATTTCAGGTTGTCTGACAGTTGACTCCAGAGCATCGAACTGAAATAACTAAAAGTTCACTCTGAATACCTTGAGATAGTCTGTTTTGACAGTCCATCAAAAAGAGCATTACAGTAGCCCAGTCTGCTGGATATGAATGCATGCATGAAAAGTCTGCTTGTGATAAGAAGCTCATACACTTGAATATGGTTTTCATGTGATAGAAAGTTGTCCAGTTTGTTATCAATACATTTGTTAAAGCTGAGATTAGCATCAATCAAGGTTCTTTACCTGTTCACTGCATTCTTAAAACAGTGAATCTTAATGGGAATGTACAATGTGTTTAAGGGGACAACCAGTGTTTCTGTCCTATTGTATTGAGTTATGTACACTGCTCAAAAAAAAATAAAATAAAGGGAACACATAATCATTTCAATGTAAGTCCAAGTTCATCCAGCAGACAACAGGTGACAAACTGACAACACATTAGAGGCAATTAGCAAGACAACCCCCTTAAAGGAATAAATATGCAGGTGGTGGCCACAGACCATTTCCCTGTCCTCATCCTTTCTGCCTTTTGATTTCTTTGTTACTTTTGCACTTTGCCAGTGTCTTCACCACTAGAGGTAGCATGAGGCAGTGTCTGCAACCCACAGACGCTGCTCAGGTACTTTCTGATGCACGATAATGCTAGGCTTCATATGGCTGGTGTGTGTCAGCAATTCCTGCTTGATGAAGGCATTGATGCTATGGACTGGCCTGCCCGTTCACCAGACCTGAATCCAATCGAGCACCTCTGGGACATCATGTCTCGTTCCATCCACCGAGGTCACGTCGCACCACAGAGTGTCCAGGAATTGACTGATGCCATGATCCAGGTCTGGGAGGTGATCTCTCAGGAGAACATCCGTCCTCTCATCAGGTCCATGCCCAGACGGTATAGGCAGTGAATACAGACAAGTGGAGGCCATACGCAATACTGAGCCTCATTTTAAATGGTCTTGAAGAATTTACACAGAGGTTGGATCAGCCTGTGACTTTTCCACTTTTATTTTGTGTATGATTCTGAATCCAGACCTCCATGGGATAAAAATTTTGATTTCCAGTGATCATTCTTAGGTTATTTTGTATTTTCAGCTAGAAGATTTCATTCATCGAGATCTAGGATGTGTTGTTTAAGTGTTCCCTTTATTTTTTTTGAGCAGTGTAGTTCCTGTTCAGGGGGGCTAGATCATCCAAGGACAGAGCAACATACAGTTGGTATCACTGGCATATGAAAGTATGATAGACTCTGTTTCCTAACAATTCTGCCTAGCAAAAACCTATATATGGATAAGATGAATCAAACATTGTTGCCCTCCTACATAACTGTCAAATCTGAATATATATTTTTAGAGACAAGAGAGATATGACATGTAAAAGAGTGAGATTTAGAGGTGGTTGGCAGGTTTCCCCATTTTCAGAAAGTTAAACTAAACCAAACTACAGACATTATGTTCTTCATGATAGCGTGTTTCAAACTATAAATTCATATACATAAAACAACAAAACATAAAGGAGAATTCCAACTCAACATACATATTAGGAAATTCACCTCATTTTTCCAGTTGCGTCCCAGAAAATGTTCAGCGACATGGGCAGGTAAAACGTTCTCCAGCAGAACCCTGTTGAGGTTCTCCATGGTTTCAATCTCCTCACACTCCCTCTTGAACTTGTCCCTCCACAGGAAGTCCAACCTACAGTAATATTCATTCTGTTACAGGAGGACACAGAGTAAAGAGACACCGGTGTCATTCACACCCAGCACTCCACTCCAAAGATACAACGCATAGGAGACTCCAAATTTGAAAAAAAAAAAAAAAAAAATTCTGCTATCTGGTTAATCAGAGAATCCGAAAATGTATGTATCTGCGTCAGCCCACATACTGTCCCGAAGCTATAGAAATTAGTCCACGCTATGAAAGCATTTCTTCGAAATAGGCTGCCTGTGTTTTTATAGGCTTTCTAGGAAATCCTAACCAACTGAAACTAAAGGGTGCTTGGTATGCATAGAAAATTAACGTCCCAATAAGATGACACAGAAACAGTGCTTGGAAGCTTTGCTATTACTGCTCAAGGAAATATTATGGAGATGGGTCTGATTTGCATACAAGATAGCAACTACTTCTTTGTTATTCATGCCAGAGGGAGTTCTGAACACATCCAAATATGCAGAGGTGGTAAGTAACATTTACTTAAGTACTGTGCTTAAGTACAATTTTAAGGTATATGTACCTTACTCGAGTATTTTTGTTACTTATACTCCACTACAAATCAGAGGAAAATACCGTACTTTACTCCATTACATTTATTAAAAATTTTTCGCAGAATGACATTTTTACAAAAATCATGATATAAAAGACTGCTGTATCAGCTCCACCTGAACTGTTCCACAGTCTCTAGTCACCAACACATTTTCACCTTTGAAAAATTAATCACAACATGACTTCTACATTTATGTTATCGCCAGCATCAAAGTTTAAATTGTTACACCATTTTCTTATTGAACTACTTTTACTTTTGTACTTTAAGTAACATTTAGAGGTTGTACAGTTACTTGAGCAGAGCTCAATATACTTGCACTTTTACTTAAGTATTGAGTCTGGTTTGTGTAGGGGTGCGTGTGGGAGCATGTGTTAGGATAGCAGTCTGGATGATCTATGCGTGCAGTAAAGGTTTTCCCCTTGAGATTAATGTATGGTGCCAATTTAGAAGCCTCCAACAACGATGGCCTCTACAGCTCTATGCTGCAATCGGGTACTATAGTGTTGATAGCCTGAGGCTGAAATAGAAATATAGACTAGCTTCCAGCCCTCTAAGGATCGTTGTCTGACCCATTTATGCATGTATACATATGTGTATGTACAGTTTGAGCACTAGTTTCACTAGTGAAGACAGGAACTCCAGTACCTCCAGGAGAATAGAAACTAGGCCAGAAGGAACTCATCTCATTCCAGATGCCATTTAGAAACTAGCTAAGAAGGCTGCAAATGAGCTTTGCTCCATCATGCATCTGTTCTACAGGGATGAATTCCAGATGACTTAATTCTCCTAACCTTCTTTCTCCTCCTTCAAACTAAATGGCTGGGAATGGGCTCATTAGGGGTGACAATGATAATTTAGCAAGGCAAATTTATTAAAAGAAGGCTGAAGGCATACAAAAAAATTTATGCTCTTAGAAACTGTACCCTCACTTCCAGCACCAGCTTTCGTACATATCTGCCAAGGGCCGTGAGTAAGGTCACTCTAAACACCTTTGACGTGCTTCCATAAAAATTAGGATAACTGATGAATTATTTTACTGCATTACTTTAAACCCAAACAGCATCTGGCAGTGCAAACCCTCTAAAGCCCCTGATAGGAGCCTGGACCACGACATGACAGTAACAAAGAGTTTCCAAAACAAATGCCTGCTGGTGGCAGTGACCCAGAATGAGAACAACACATGGACGTGTTTGCACCAACTGTGGCTCTCAGGGAACACCCCAGTTTTGGGTACAGAAACTCTTTCGGTCCAGGACATCTGTTTTGGGGTCAGATATGATGGATGGTATCCTCAAAATAGATAAAACATGAATACCAAATCTGTGTCAGCTGAGATTAGCTTTCATATGAAGTGAACGCAGATGAGATGGAGGCAGTGCAGCTGGACAAGTCATCTGAAGATAGCATGTTGAGCCACATCCTTTAACACAGGTTCATATGCTGGAAAGGCGTAACCAGAATTTTAAATTAACTCGTATTTCGCTCATCCTCTGAAAAAGGCAGGTTAGAAAATGTAGGCTATAACTGCACTAGTGTATACTGTAAATCATATGTAGCATTGTGGTGGCCAGCTTAAGAATCCTACTGACCTGCCTGGCTAGAACCAGTAGGGTGATGAAAAAGATGAAAAGAGAGACAGAACCCATTGTCTTTAGATCTTTCAGGACTCCTGGTCTGTCGAAAGAGAGGGAGAGAGAGATAATACAGTTAACATGTTGATCATCCGTTGTCAAAATGTTACAGTAATACTTCATAATCAACAAATGCCATCAAAAAATAGAAATGACCAATAAACTGATCCGACTAAGAAGAAATGTTTATGTATCAACAACCCCGACATATCCTATTCCTCTGTGCCACAGAGCTCTGAACCGGCTGAACATAGTCAGCACCCAATTCACTATTTTACTACTATACCAAGCTGTTCTATGGAATTATTTAGACTTATCAAAAAATAAGACCATTCATATTTGTGACCCATTCTAAAAGATTTGCATCTCTGGTAGTGATAATGGAGGATGGGACTGGGTGCCACAGACAGAGTAGGGAGATGGGCAAACTGTTGTTTGGCTTTGCTATTTCTATGGGGAGTGCTAACGGTAAGAAAACCATGGAACAACATCTACCTTATTTTCAAAAGAACATAGTGATTTTGACACGCTGTACCCCTTTATTGTTATCACTGGATGACTGCCAGCTACGTGATTTTACAGCCGCCCTGACAAACATCTGTTTAAATAAATTTTCATACATTATGGAAATTAACTTATATTCTTCAAGAAGCATGTCTGGTTCGGTCACTTACTGTATTGTGTTCTCCTGTGGTAAAGCACAGGCTGATTATTTTAAAGGCTGAGCATTACTGTGTGACAATTATGTAAATTTGACAACACTGCAGCAGACACAGTGTTCACTGGGATATATTAACTGTGACACGCTGTGCTGTATTTAAATGAATGGAATTAAATATCTCCCTAGAGTGTAGGAAGAGCACATTCAAACGTGGTTAAAAATCACTGGCATGGTCCTGTCAATGAGGTACCGCACATTACAGGGACCACTGAAACTAAAATCTCCTCTACATCACATGCTTTGCATGTATCAACTTGCTTTTACTGGTGTACAAACACTAATTAGAGTGACGCTACTTAAAGCACACTGACCAAACTGTAATGAGACAACTTTATGCCATGAATTCATTATCAGAACTAGGACTGTAAAATACATCTTTCAAGGTAATGGAGTGGAAATTAATGCTTGTCAAGAAATAAAAGAGATTTATTAGACAGTGCTTGTTTTTTTCCTTTTCATTTAGCACTGTGCTTATTTATATATATCCCAGCGCTATGGCAACAACAATACGTTCTCCGTGCTAATAAAGCCAAGGTGAGAAAGAGAGAGAAAAAAAAGTGTTTTTCACCTGTCTCTCTTACTGCCCCGAAAACTTTTTGCATGATGGATTTTTTTTTCAGCAGTGAAACTCTGGCTGTCAGTCAAATGTGAAAAACGAATTCTGCTCCATCAACATAGACTGCTGTATCTCATCCTGCCACTCATCATCCTCCTCTCCAGGGGTTACACTTGATCGGCAGGCATATGGGATATTGCTACCTCAGCGCTAGTCTTTCCTACAGGACCTGGGTCTAGCAGTGTCATTAATCATTTTAATAGGCTGTGCTCAACTGGCGTGAGGAGGCTGCAGGGTCAGAGGGTTTCAGACAGATAGGATTGACCTTAAGTGGGCCTAATAATAGGTTTATTATTGCCTAGATTAGGAAGTAGAGAGGGTGACTGACTGAAAAGGGGTGTGTGTGTGTGTAAGCCTGCAGGTACCTATCCAGGTTATCAGTGGGGTACGGTGCTTTGCTAAAACCATCCAGCAGTAAGGCGTGTGTCTGGAGGATGATAATGTTGTAAATCACCACGGCAACCAGCATCACCACCATCTTCAGCTCATAGTTGATCCTCAGGAACACTGAGCACGACACTAGGCCCAGGATACAGCAGTAGATGAAGTACTAGAGAGAGAAAGTGAGAAAAGGACGATGGTTAAAGAAACTTTTCTATAGAATTGAAGAAGAGTGGGACCTGGAACTATGCTTTTTGTGAGAGCTGTATCATACTCAATGTCTATATCAAGCTATAACGGGATGTGATCATGTTTGTTGTGTTATATGCGTTCAGTAAATGTGCTGCTCTAACAGGGATGACTCAGCCTCCATATAGTTTTGAAGCAAGAACAGAACTAGAGTTTGCATACTGACACCAGAATATGTCAATATTCTTATACAACAAACACGCTGTGTTTATGTAACAGCAAGCAGTGAAACTAATGGTAAACGAATGACTACAACCACAATTACTGAGACTAAACAGGACAATGAGGCTTTAATCATTTCCCCGTGTGTCTGATAACATGGCACAGCTGATGACTCAAATACACACCTTGGTTTCCCTAATCTGTCTTTTCTAAAACAATGTCGACCTTACAGATTTGAAACAGCCACACAAAGTTTCCTTGTGAAACTGGAGAAAGGCTGAATGGTTGTGTGTTGGAATTTTTTTTTCTTTTGTGGTAAAGAGATGTATTTGTGTAACAGTGATCACTGGCAGATGTTTATTCAGTAAATGCTTAAGCACTGGGATCATTCCCACACAGGATCTGTGTATTTGAAGTTCCACTATGTAACTTTTTCAAATATTTTTCTTTTACTAGAATGTTGCTACAAAACCTATATGATGTGGCTGATGATATGTTATTTCTGCTTGATTCGTAGGTTTTTTATTTAACATGTTTATTTACTCTTATATATGTATTGCCTTTGCAGCCTGTGTTGTTAAACTCTCACTATTCAACTTACTGGCAAATAAAATTTGTTTTGATTTGTATTTAGTTCCAGGTAGTCCAACAGGCTGGTATTAGTTAGATTCACAGGTGGAGTAGTTAACGCGGCTTCAGGTGGAGTAGCTGTCAGGATGTCCTCCGTATCTCCTCCAGAATCCTCCATAAAGAACTGACGAACAGAACAGAAAGAATAGTTTGACTTGATGCTGAAACATCACAGCAACAAGACTCGGTTAGATTATGTTTGTGGTGTAATGATTCACCCAGGGGACAAGAGCTACTGTTCATGTAGCTGAGTGTGGTGACATATACCAAATTATATTATTAGTTGTTGGGATAACTTGCTTTCTTAATCTGTTTACGGGGGATCAATGATGATGTGCAGAGGTGGCGTTGGATATACAACACAGCATCATGTTACAGTACTGTAGTCACGTTACAGGCCATTATTACTTTATGATATGAAAGTTAGTAAATCCACAAAAATGCATTTTGCAAACAACGTCAAATGCTCTGGTGAGACTGGCTCTCATAAGGGCTACCCTGAGAAACTAACGCCAACAGTTCATTAAAGTTCCCAGTTTCTGAAACAGCCAATTAACAGGACCCTACATTAGAGCCCATGCCTGTGCTTCTCAGAGCTCAAGCAGCAGAAGCATCAACATCATGAGCTGTTCAGAGGAGACTGTGTGAAACCACTAATCCACTAGTGAGGGAGAAAGAACTGCTCGAGCCAAGAAAAACAAGAAATGGAAATCTGTACTTTGGTCTGATGAGTCCAAATTTAAGTGGCTCCAACCACCGTGTCTCCTAAAAATGATATTTCTATGCAACTAAACTGCAAGTACACACAGGCTTCTTATTTGAATGAATGAATGACTCGCAACAATTATAAATGGAAGCAAATTGCAAAGCATTGGTTGGGGTGCACTCTTATTGGTTCTTTTTAGTTGCATCTAAAATATGTCAAATTACAGTATTTAAGTGTATTAAGTGCTGTACTGCAAGATTCAATATTTTGACAGGAAAGGAAACTGGTTGATGAACATCAGATGTTTAGGCAGAAATGGATCAGTATCAACATATGCAACTTGCCATTTATATTAATAAACTGTTATTGTCAACATGTTGTTGTAACAGACAATGTAACCTAGTTGAAATTATGCTTCCCAAAAAAACCTTTAATTTATGTTTGCGATTTAACTGAATAAGGATGTAATTTTTAGGAGTCAGGTTTGTAGCTATATGTGTGGCTCCCACATGGAGAAGCAGGTGTGATGTCATGGTTAGGGTTAGCACTTATTCCGAATTGAAGGCACCCAACCAGCATGGCTACCACGATATGTTATGAACATATGAACCAGACAAACCACGTTTTCAACATTTTCAAACATCTCTTCTCACCATGTTGAAAATGGCCATCACCAGTATGAGAGCAGTGGTTGTCATGGTGAGAACCAGTCGTAGCCAGGGGTTATTGGTGACGATGAAGCGGGAGGAAGTGGGGAACCAGGTTAGAGAGCAGAAGGAACCCTTTCTTCCCTGCTGTGAATGCAAAGAAATAGCGGGAATGAAAATAGAGTGCGAAGCAGTGGAAAAAAACATATTAAACAAGTCACAGTTACAGTAAATGTCTAATTCTTCCTGCTCATGCTACTAGAAAACTGCCATCTTCTAGTGGCTTCTTCCGCTTTGATCTTGTGACTTAGAAATAGAAAGAACACTGGGATGGTAAAATGTTATTAATGTAGCTCAGTCTCGATGATCCTCTGAATAAGCAACTTTCAACACCTCCATCATTTTAGAGTTCTCCTGGAATTCGTCAAGTTCCTATCTGAAGTCTTTTTTAAGTGCATATTAGTGCGACCATTTATTCATGTTTCTCACTTTTCAGAACATCGTGTTCATATTTGACTCTGAACTATTTTAACAGGTATTGAGTTCTTGTCTTTGTGATTGTAGAAACTGAACAAGGGTTCAGATTTTCCTTTTCTGACTCTGATTGCCAGAGTGCATTTCACATCTTTCTTCGGGTCTTACCTATTTTCTGTTGTGATTACGGTGCAGTGTTCTCTTAGCAACAGCTGAGCACATTTGACTTGAGAAGACATTTTCCAAGAAATGTGTTTGATCACAATAACCATGTAATACGCTCTTTCACAGATGAACAGAGCATATCCTTTAACTACAATATGCCCCATTAATAATGACTTACAAAAACTCAGCCAGGCGCATGGAGCTAACACACACACACACAGTATTTACACACATTGAGGCCTCTCATTTAATTATATGCTCAGTGATCACAGTAGCTTTTATTGAGAACATATTGAAGAAGCTAGCATGTGGGTCAGAACAAAGCTAAATTTAATAATAACCTCCTGTTAATTAGAAGTGACCCACTTACTATGTGTTAACACTCTTGAGAAGCAAAAAAAAGCAAGATGGGTTCTTCAGGGAGAAATCATGTATTAATTGTCCATGTAAAACATTTGAAAGGCAGCTGTAGTAGCTCAGAAATAATAGCCATCCCTCTACTTGTGCTGTGTGACAAACAGCAGCAGCAACAGGATGAATGGAGGTATAAAAGAGAGAGGTTCAGCAGGAAGAGTCTCATTAGAAATGTTTGTCTTTTTCATAGAAAAATAATAATGGATGGTTCAGGTTAGGTAATGCTGCCAGCAAATACAGCCGCAATGCAATGTTAATCAGGAAACAGGCTGATGTTTCTGCAGTTTCAGGAAAAAATGGGGCTGCTTGTGTTGTTGGACTCTGTGGGAATAAATCTGGTGATGGAGGAGATGGTTTTAATAGCAGCTTCAAGGTTGAACATCAAACCGCTGAGATAATCATCACATCAATAATTGATTAAAACAACACCATTAATATGAAACAATAACCAAGGTACAAAAGAAAAAGAAACACACACAAACACACACACACACACACACACACATATATAAAATATCTAAAGATAAGGACGAAAAGAAAATCAATGCAAACCAACCAGAATGTGACCAGCGAAGCAAAGGAGCAGGATCAAAGCCAACAGCAGGAATGTCAGGCCAAAGGAGATCCCCAGCACAGCAGTTCTGCAACACACACACACACACACACACACA
Source organism: Anabas testudineus (assembly GCF_900324465.2). NCBI lineage: Eukaryota > Metazoa > Chordata > Actinopteri > Anabantiformes > Anabantidae > Anabas > Anabas testudineus. The sequence continues at coordinate 16,601,868 of NC_046620.1, forward strand.
TACAAATTACTCTAAACTCTTCTGGCACCTCTTGGCTCTCTGCAGTACCATCCAGAGCAATAAAAGTAATGAAGCTCCTCCTGTATTCTACGCCTGAATCATGGTGAATTGTTACACTAGCAGTAGCGTTTGTGAAGTTATGTTTGTGTATCGGTTTTTCTAAGGAAGAACACAGTATGTCTCGTTTGATGCTTTCTGCCATACAACACGTGATGTCACCTTTAAATGTGTGTAATGCTGCGACAACCAGAGCACAGATAGAGAGAGGTGAATTAGAAAATCAATGGCCTCTCAGATGCTGAATTACACCTTTGGCTCCCAGATGCAGTAAATTAGCATGACCGTGAATTTCTTTCCTCGCTATTAAAGAGACGCCACACTTTGATTCACCTGATCTATAATCACTAGGAGACATGATGCTCTTTCATTTCCATCTGCTTTTTAGCATTCTGCCTCCTGCTCCCCTGGCTCTTTCGATTCAGCCTGGTCTTGTTGATGAGACAGCTGGCGTCAAATGGCTTTTTCACATCAACCTGCTGCCACAGCTGGAGTTGGCTGATGCTACAGGGAGTGTGCAGTGTAAATCTTACGAAGGAGTGCAAACTTACTTGGGCAGGACGAGGACCTGCACTATGAATATGCAGCAGAATATTAGGCAGGCGCAGGTGACATAGTACTTGAAGGCTGGTAAGGTTGTGGATCTGTACTGTTGAGAGAAGATGAAGCAGAGAAGAGGAAAATCTGGTGCAACATTACGCGGCTGTGGTACACAGGAGCAGGCAGACTCAACATTAACACAGAACCGGCACCATATAGAAATATACATGACTACTATGTGGAATGTAGAAAGTAGATGGCACAAAACAAGATAATCTGTAAATGTTTAACATAAACTATACAGTAGATAACCATTGTCCTACATGATGCAGGTTGTACCCTTAATGGCCTCTGTTTCACGGATACCCACACAATGCCATTGATGTGTTCCTCCAGCAAACAAAGCTGGCAGGTGTTTTGTATGCATTCGCCTACCTCCTTCTCTAGAGCTTTGTTGTGAAAGAACAATGAAATCCTCTGGATGTCCTCAGACTTCAGCCACTGTCTGGGGACAGAAGCGAAACAGACAGATTCAGACAGTAGACAGAACCAGGCTCGGCAATATTGAAACATTTGAAACATGCAAAGACAACACCGCTTTCTTTAGAAAGTAAAGAAAGAACGAACGAGAGCTTTAAACACTAACTACAGAGAAGTGAATATGCCCAGATGAACTGTTTTGGGCATTAATAACATGAACACTTGGAAAAGATTTCAGAATTGCAATTACAGTACAACACAGCAAATAACTGTAATTTATTTAAAAATTGCAAGATAAAACAAGATCAAACAGTGTGGTTAGGTGCTCAGTGCAACCACACTGCAATTTTGACACTGACTGACATTTCTTGAGAAACTTCGAGAACAGAAAAGTCTTAAAGATGCGTTTTCTGACTCAAGATGTTGATTTGTATCTCTTCTACCTTCCTACAATTATCTGAAGAGAACGTGCATGATTTGTGAGTGTGCAATGTGGCACAGACACAGTGCTTACTTCTGTGAGTTGATCCCATCAATGGTGCGAATCATTCTCTCATTGAGTTCCTCTTCAAACCTCCTCCTCTGAGATTTTGACCTACAGTTGAAGAGGGAGCAGGACGCATTTAAACATGGAGATACAATAAACACACTCCCTCATACAGTAAGTGATAAAGATTACACGTGTCATGATTATTGAGCCTTGCTGCTAGCTCACCTTTCCCGTCTCTGGAAGTGGTACTGCCCCATTGGAACATCCTGAAACAAGTGTCACACCATAAATAGTTCTACCTAAAAGCAATTCATATCTGCCTCTATTTGTGCATATGAGCTGCAGAGTGTTGCACTGCACTCACAGTAGTGTTGATCTTGTCTGTCGTCATGCTTTCTCGATGGTGGAGGTTGGCAAAGGGTTTTGCTGCTCCCCACGACTCCAGGTAACGAGTCATTCTGACAGACGCTCTCATCTTTCCTCCATCCAGAGAAGGACGGGAGCGTACACCGAGCAAAGGGCTGTGCCGCTCAGTCTAGGAAAATCAACAGTTAAGAAAAAAAAATAGACACAAAACATCATTAACATCATGTTATGACTGAGTTGTCGACTATTATATATATATATATATATATATATATATATATATATATATATATACCATATATATACTGTATAACCTATACACTTGTACAATGCATCTTGTGCCCACTGATGTACAAACCCTACTTCCGGAAAAAGCTGGAGTATATACTACTACTACTACTACTGTAGTACTACTACAAAGTGTCTGATAGTCCAGCTGTCAATGTGCGGAAAGTGAAAGGACAAGGCTCTTTGAGAATGGTGTTCAATCGACAGCTCTTGACATCTGTGACTGGCCTGTTAGTGTTTTCAGATACTGCTTCTCTCCTCAAACAGAACTCTAATTTACATCTGACAGAAACACTGCCCCACACAAAGCCAGACAGCAGTTCTTTCAAGACGGAGTGGATAATTCAGTTTTCATAAGTAGAATAAGGTAAAGATGACAACCCCACACCTTTGTGGATTTATGTTAATTGCGGATAGCAGTAGGTACTGATTTAACAAGGTACAAAAGGCTATGATAATTTGAACAAACACTGTCCATATTGGCTGCATTCGTTTCCTCTGAATGTACTGACCAGCTCTGACAGTTCCAATCAATGACAGTGACAATGGAAATGACATCTCCAGTGATCCATGCTCCATATTTTGCCTTGATTCGTTCAGTTCTGCTTGAAAATGTCATCAAACACCCACAGGCTTTTCTAATATCTGGTAACATATTGAAAAACTATCCCTATTAAGGTAAATAAAGGTTACACAGCAGCATCTTATTGTATTTCTGTGAAGACTTCCAATGAAGTAATAATATTTTGGTGAGAAGAAAAGCTACCACAACAAAAAATACCCAGAAGCGCAAAATAGACTCAAAACTGCAGGTTTAGTTCATTACTGTAGGGCTGCATGGAGCAAGAGTAAATTAGGTCCCTCTACTCCAGTGTTGCTGTTCTGCATTCATAAACAGGATACCAGATCCCCTGAAAAAAGTTAAACTGCAGAATAGAGTGAGCTATTAAAAAGGCAGCTGATAACATGCAGCCTGCGAGACTGCTGAAATAACTTCTCATTTCAAAACTGAACCACAGCTGGTGTATATGCAACAACACAGCAGAATAGATCTTGGACATATTCTGCCCACTGATAAAGTGTGTTGGAATATGTTCCTGCTCGTTGAACACAAGATGTCAGCACAGATAGATGGCTTTTTCTTTCTCTGGCATACTGATAGGCGATTATCACAATCAAACAAAACATGCTTGATCACTTAACAGCTGCTAAGTGAACGTTTTTGTTTCAGTTCACTGGACACCTGATGCCCCCGCAAGCAAAAAACCACATTGTTCACTTTATGTGTTTTTCTTGCAAATTTCACAGCTTACACAGAAGCTGGAACATTGTGCTAGTGAATCAATCTGCACTCGGAAAACTGGGAGAGAATTTGAAGTTACGCGATGGCTTTGTGGGAAAGCTACCAATCCTCGGTCAAGCTCTTTGGCGCGGACTCAAAAGATGAAGAAAGATGAAGAAAAAACAGAAACAGACAACGAAAAGGAGCCAAAGAACCAGATTTTGGCTGATAGGACATTGTGGTTTTTCCTGTTATCACTGTCAATGATTTCCAAAACGTGCACTGAAACATTATTCCTTTATAAAATGATTTCCACTGCTGCACAAGGTGTATGAATCAAGCAGAAAGTGAACACAGCATGCCTGAAGGAGGTAAAAAAGAAGGTCTTAGAGCAGATATTTAAGGGGGTGGGTGCATCTTAGCCAAGTTATGGAGGGATTAGGAAGGCAGAGGACTGTTCAGCACGATTTTTCATTTGCCAAGCCAGAAACACTGAGCACAGACTGGATGCCAACAGCATATTCTATATAGAGATGTTCTCAGCAGAAAGTTCACAGAAAAAGCAGATCTCTCAAATGTCCTTAACCAGCACTTTATGTCCTGGTTTGCCAGGAGAAGCTGCACAGTGTCTCAAGGAGTGAAATGGGGCTTTACTTCAAACAAAATCTTTACTGAGTGTCAGTGTGTTCAGTAAAGATGTGACTTAGTGAACAACAGAAGATGTTAATCATATGAAAACATTGTGCAACTGTACATATAATTTACTGTATATATCATTGCTGCTGTAAACTAAGAGCTATAGTATGCAAATCTTCATGCATAGATAGACACTATATAGATCATAATAGGGTGTTGGAGTCTGACCTTAGGGTTGATGACCAGATAGGTGACCACCCCATGTTCTTTCAGGTACGAGTCTCGGCTCTGTCCATCTCCGGGCTCCACCTTGTATGATCCTTTCAAATGCTCCAGCGTGACTGAAGAGATGTGGACCCTCCTAGACAGGAGAAGTGGACAGATGATGAGAGGTTAACAGCTTGAGTAATTGTGCCATTAACAGCTCCATCAAACATATTTTTTACTTTCTAGTTTTGCAATTATACCAACCTGCATTACTTCCTTTTTTAGCTTTGTTTGTTACCCTTGCAAGAGGAGATGGATGGGAATATGTTTTTTTTTTTCAGCTGGCATATTTTTCAGAAGCCTTTCATCAGGCATGAGAGGAGACAAAGCATTAGCAGCCCAGTGAGACAACGTGGTGGCACTGGAGAGCTCATTTTCACAGTAGCACACACATAACCACAAGACAATTTTCAGATGCTTGTTAGTGCTGGGATGACAGACCTAATGGCCACATAACACATGTAGAGCTGATTGGTCAAATGAGGTGGCAGTAATTGACGTGGCCCATGCCTGCACAGTATACTGTATGCATGCAGTTACTAATGTAAAACAAGTTGGTAACTGAGCACAGCACTTATGCATATACATTAGATATTTTCAGCTGAGTCTTGTGTATTTTGTTTGTGCTGCTGCTGGAACACATCAACATGCTGTTCCATCCCATTTGGTTTTAAGTGGTTTGCTGGGGTTCAGCCAACATTGATTTTAAGACACTACTCATATTAACATTCTTTTATGTAGGACCGTCCACTGCAATGTTTCATGGCAGTGTTTGATAAATCAAATTAAAAATCTAAATGAAATTACATTTATTCAGTGTTTCTTTTAATAGTGAAAATGCCTTCAGAACAACCTCCTTTAGATACTGACTCTCCACGGAAACTCTAAATAATGATATGATCGTACTGCTGGCCTTTGAGACTTGATCACTTTTACTTTAGGCCACATGGAACTGCAGTGAAGCAGATGGGAATTCACTGACTTGCTAAAGTGCAACTGAACATTAATCACTGAGAGAGCAGGAAGTGTTAGTCAATTTCCAAAGCTTGGCTTCTTGTCTGATTTACAAACTAAAATGTCTCTGTGTCTATTTGGAGGCTTTTGCAAAGTAACACTTCAACAGAAGTGAGATGAACTAAAAAAGTTCTTTATAGTTGGTTATATCTTACCCTGGCACACCTCCTGCCTCCATATGATTGGCCAGTGTTACATCATGTGACCACACATCATACTGCCACTTCCGGAGGCCAATCACACCACAGAGAACATTCCCAGAATGAACACCAACGCGCATGTTAATATCGACTCCTGTGGCGTCTCGGACTTTCCTGTGTAGAGAACAGACAGAAAAAGGAAACTTCACTTTAGTCATTTCTTTCATATCATATAAAATATTCATATAAAATTATGGGAATGTAATTTTTTATGTGTTCTTAATAGTTTTTTTTTTTTTATTATTATAATAAAAAAGGGGATAAGGAAGAGGTGGGGTGGTAGGGGGTTGAACTAAGTGTACCCTACAATTCACCAGGTCCACTGCATCAATCAACAAACATAAAAAAGTTGGAGAAGACATTCATTCATTTTATTAAATAGTTAGTTAACACTTTGGAAGATACTGAATCTTCCAAAGGGAAAGTGTGAACTAGCTAATGATTTACTTGATTTGATTAACTTAAATTCCTGATGTCACAAAATGGTTATATTAAAAAAATACACAAAAAAGGGGGTGTAGATTTTGTCCTCCAATATTTGTCATTAAAGGCACATTAATAGGGAATATTTTAAAGGCAGGTGTGGAAGAGGGAGAAGAAGGGTTACATCAAACCAAGAGTATATTCTACACTTAATTTGAAATTAAATACATATCAAATGACTTTATTTATACTGCAGAATGAAGACCTTATATAATTATACAGAAAACCAAACAAATCCATCTTGAACAAGCACTAGGCAACAATTAGGAAAAACTCGTTCAATGTGCTGCAGCTGAGCAGCTAATTAGATATCTAGTGATATGAGCAGTCCACTTTTCTTCAGTGAAGGTTGGGTGGTTCATTCCAAGGTGCAGGAAATGATGTGTGTGAAAGCTGGTGTGGGTTGTTGTTCAGAGTTTATGGCTCTTGAGTTATGTTATGTACAAGTTCTCCATGTCTTTGTTTTTTCATGAAAATACACTTTTTACATACAATTTTTTCAACTGTGCTTTCTAATTATCATGACAGAAATTATGACATTGTGATGGATTACTGTAAAACTAGAAGGTGCTATCATAAAACCACTTATGATTTCAGATTGGGGGGGCGGGGGTGGAGGCTGAAGGACAATATTTTGTCATTTGTTGGAAATTTCTATTTATTCAGTAGGGAGGCTTATCATGTTAAATTCACATTGTGTTTACTCTGGAGTTCAAACAGAGCTGAAATCAAGTCTGGCGTTCCGTCTGCTCAATCTGGTTGACAGGCATGTGTTTGTTTGTGTTTCTGTTTGTGTGTGTGAGAGACAGAGAGAGAGAAAGAGAAGGAGAAAACTGGTATTTTACTTGATGGCCTCACACATATCCAAGCCCATCTTCACGCAGTTTCTGGCATGGTGAGGCAAAGACTCAGGCAGGCCAGATACGCAGTAGTAACAATCTCCCAGGATCTTGATTCGCATACACTCATTTTCCTTAAAAATTGAGAAGGAGACAAATTAGGATAAAGTGAAACAGGAAGTGTACATTTATCACAATCTGGCCATAATTAGCAATCACACTTCTCATGCACTTTCTCACCTAAACAAACTTTCACACGCACAATCATATCCATCAAGCCTAAACTCATACACCCACACACGTAACACGTTAGCTCTCATTCCACATGTGGGATGTGTAACAGCTCATCACTGGGCCAGGTTTACATAACTGCGACTTCGTCAGGAGGGAGGACAGAGCTGCCGGACACAAAGCTGAGAGAGCCTGACTCAACTGTTCAGACCCGAATAGCTGAGCACCCATGAGACCGCGAGATACACTCAGACCAGCCCACGCGGCTACAACCTACAGCTATCGACACGCACAGCACTCTGGGAAGGTCGGTACGGAGGCCGATAATGGCCGCAGGACAGAGAAAACATTTATTTCAAGGTCCAGCTGACTGACAGTTTAACACAGGCCATGGCTTTCTTGTTATTTTATAATTATCCAATTTGTGCATTTTCAGTTATTTTAATTCAGTCAATTGGTACAGGGCTGTTTCTAGACATTTTGCATTTACAATTTTCCACTAGTGCCCCTGAGGAAGGACTGATTTCTTCATGAATATGTTATGTTAATAATAATTTTAGTATACTAGATTTTATTTCTTATACTTAAATATTAATTATTATCATGTTCAGAGTATGATATACTCTATCCCTAATATACATATACATTAGGGATATACATTATCCAGCTTGCTATTCATATGTGCAGGAGTACCTTTACATGCTGACAGTATCGTTCTACCTGCACTGAGGACTGAATGCTCTGTCCGGCTGTCCTGACCATTTTTTTATGATCCAGTGTTTAGTTTACCTATATCTTTTCCTTCATTATCCAATTCACAGTTAAATTCAATTAAATTCTAATTGGTATCAAAATGAATAAAGCTATTTGAGTATATTACAGCTGAATAGTTCAGCAGTAAGATCTTTTCTCTTTTACTACTTAAACTAAAAATGACTATCAATGATTATCAATGATATTACCTTAATTTCCTGTTGTAGGCTATTGTTTATAAGCTATCATTTGTTGCCTGGTTTCATTGTGGATCATATGATAATGAAGGCATGGACATAAGTAATGGTTACTCATGTCAGCATTACGAGCAAAAAACAGCAGGGCTGCAAAAATAGCAGCCATTAGGTTATATGACAGCTGATCACCATAGCTCCTTTCTGCAATATCATTTTAGTCTCCTCTCAATAGCAGCTGCTTAGTGCATTGTGATCAGTGATTTTTGTTTAAAGGGGGGCACTAGAAATCATCAGCTTGATTCAGACACAAGTTAATATTGGCTGACTGCAATATATGCAGTAAGTAAAACAATTATTTTCTGTTATGTTTAGTTTATCTATTAAATCTAAATACATTCTTTCTTAAAAGTATTAATAAGGTCAGATAGTGTGAGTTGGAATTGTGGTTTGTAGTGCATTTATTAGTTGATAAATAAAAAATAATCATTAAATGATGATTAAGGTATTTCTATTGTACATTTTGTAGGGTTTACAGGATCATTCATGGTTATTCATGGGTTTAACAAGACCACAAACGTCTTATTGAACACTTCAAGAGAAAATAAAGGGTTTTTATTTAGTTTAGATGCTTTAGTTTAAGGTAGTTAGAAATGGCAAAGGCTCTCTGAATACTTGTAGTAGTGCAATATTGAAATGCATTACACTGGAAAGTGTCTAATATTTTCTCTATTGTTTAGAGAACCGCATAAAGACTAGGCAGTACAACAGTGTATATTACAATTCTATACAAGACCACAAGGAATATACCCTTATAAATACAAATACAACATCTCTGTACAACAGAAAACTTTATACAGAACTACTTGAATGGCCAAACCACAACTGGAAAATCGTCTTACAGTTTACATACAGCACGTGTGAACCATTCCTTTTTATCCTTTTCTGCTGTAACTGTTTTAATCTGAAGCTTAGAGAGAGCCCTTTTGTATGAATGTGTAAATATATAAAATTGGGTTTTAATCATTTACCTTTGCAATCTGGTCAAACTTGCCAAAGAGTTCGTTCAGCATATGCACCAGTTCACCTGGAGAGCAGTCACTGGCCAGCCTTGTGAAGCCCACAATGTCAGCATACAGAATGCTGTAGAGAACAAGAAGAAACGAGATCTAACACAATTATTATTGGACCAGTTGCACTTGATGTGATTGCTTTGAATTAATTATGCAGCATTATTTTCCACAAACCCACTGAGCTCCTGATGAGCACATGGTTAACTGGTGTTTTGGCTCTACACTGACTATGCAGTGTAGGAGGATCCCTGCAGAACCACACTACCACCTGTCCTTGAGTGTCAGTTTGTCATTTGGGAAAGATTGCCCTCTTCATTGTGAATTTGTTATTATTGCAAAAATAAGAGGCAGAAAAAGACAAGGACACACACACAGACACCTGAGGCCTACTTAGAATAGAAACAGTGATTTTGTTTTTCCTGTGAAACTCCAGAATGATGCAAAACATGATTTTAGAGGCTATTCCATGGAGAGGCACTTACTGTAAGCCAGGATTTGTGTACTCTACTCTATTTCTATGAACTCACACAACATGGAGAGCAGTATCATTGAGAACTGAGGAAATAGGTTTCTCTCCATTTGGCAAAGTGACCTTAGATTACAGTGGAGGTGGATTAGTTTAAATTGAATTTTGCCATGGCGATGAAATAAGAAGATGGTGCAAGGTTCAAAGTCAGCTTCGTTTTAACGTAAAGGAAATATACAAAGAAATGTAATCCTGTTCTTCATGGACCCAGTGACATTAAGGACAACTAACTACAACTCAAATTAACAAAACTAACATGAACAAACACTACACCATATTTTGCAAGTTGCCCTGAGTTGCTCTTGTAGTCAAATCACCAGCACCTGCCTAGTTGTGCTGTTGTTGTTAAAGTTGATGTCACTGTACAGCTCTTGAAGAGTTCTTTTTGCATTACATCGTTGAAATACAAGGTGTGGTGGAATGTCACTGTGTGGAAAGTCGACCTTCCTTTCACACTAGACAATGTGTAATCCCAGATCATAGTGAAGACATGCATGATGACTGAAGCACAGAAACAGGCTGATGCACCCGCAGCACCAACAAGAGAAGATGGCACAGAGTTTAGGAGCAATCCAAGCGAGAGAGAGGAGAACAACAGAAAATGTGGGGTGAACAGTGATGAGGGTATACAGTACAGTATAGTACTGGAGGAATCAAATTGTAGGTTGAAAGCAAAAAATAATAACCTTCATTGTGTGGAAGCACAGATGAAGGAAAAGGAACCTTACCTGACATTTGTGTGCCGCTGCACATAGAGGTTGTGGAAGTTGTTGGTGCTTTCAGTTCGACCAAAGTTTGGTCCCTGTAGCCTCTGGATGATCTCAGCTTTCATCACTCTGGCTATATGAGACGGTAGAAGGGATAGCAGTAACCGCTCCTAGAGACAGAGACGGGGAAAGGAACAGATCAAAGACAGAGTCAGGAAACTAGAGGGGGGGCAATCAGGAAACAGAAAAAATACAAAAAAGGACTTTTTGTTACAGAGGTGAACAGAAGAAGGCAAGTGAAAAAAAATAAACATTAGGATTTACATGTTTACATGAAGAATTTTCTACGCCAGTATAATTCCAACTTACACAACATGATTTCATTTTGAGTCAGAAAGAAACAATGGTAAGCAGAAATTTGATCCAGATCACATCTTTCCCAACCTAGCCCTGACCCGTCTGCTTCCAGCACGGTGTGCGCCACTGACAGACTTGACATATCAGCCTCTAAATGCACAAAAGTGAGAGTAACCCAACTTGCTGTCACAAAAATATCCTGAACCAACATACCCCTGAACAGTACCCATGACATGACAATGCTTGTTGAGGGACGGGCCCTCAAACCCAGCGCAGACTGAGAGCTTTTAAACTATACTGTACACGACAGATTTAGCCTCCACAATCCAGTGGGAGAGTTTCTGACAAGATGACAGTTTGCCCCTATGTGGTAGAAAAAACAAACAGCTGTAGCATCAGCTTTCAATCCGTCTGTCCTGTCCACATGCATAATGGCATAATGTGATCAAGCTCTGTTCGTTTGTTGCGGGGAGCAGACACACCTTAGTGAGCCCTGGAGCCAACTGCAGGCAGCTGATGTGGTGAGCTTCTACAGTGGAGCGGTTTTCTCAAAGACATAATGTCCATGGAGTAAGGGCAGAAAAACTGCCTCCTTGGGGCTAATGACAGGTTGAATAAGATACAGGCTGATACCAACCATAGGCTATGATTTGGTAGGCAAACCTAAGGATTGTTAGGTATTGTGAAAATGTGGATCTGAGAGACTGATTATTAGAAACCAATCACCTGAGCAAATCAAGCAACACTTTCATGATATGTTGGTTATGGCTTTAGTTGTGGCTGCTGACAGGCAAACGGCCTGATTGTTGGCCACTACTACCACTCTCGAACTCCTCTCCAAGACTTTCTCCAGAACTGACATCCGTGGGTCAGCAAGCCTAGCTCGGCTTTATGTGAACATGAGTGAGGGTCCTTGTCTGAGACAAACATGAGGGCATGGGCAGGATGCAGCCTCTAGCTTTCAGTTCCAACCTCTGCAGCTGTAACCTTGTCTCAAAATAGGAAAGAAAAGAGACTAGAAGAATATGCCACTCTAAACTGATCACCGCAGCCTTACTAGGACTAGCAACAGGGTTTAAACCATGGATGGATTAAGAATGTGAATGACTCCAACGCTATTTCCAGAGGGAAACACTCTGAGAAGTTACTTAAAGAATCAGGTTTATTTCATATTTCTGCTGTTCTATACGCATCTATTTGATTGTTTTTTTTTGTTGTTGTTGTTTTCGCATTCTAATCAATTTTAATAGTCTAATCTATTGTGTGCTGTTTTGTTCTGCACTTTTCTTGATTCTATTGTGTTTCATTGTATTTTATTGTGTTCAGTTCAATTCAATTGTTCTGTTCTACTCTATTCTATTCTATTATATTCTATCATTTTCTGATTCTGTCATGTTCCCTTCTCTCCTGTTGTGCCCTCTTCCATTCTGCTCTATTCCTCTCCACTACTCCATATAAATATAGCCTTTGTCATCCACAGCTAATATTTAACCTCCTAAATAGATTTTACATCTCCTTAATGATGGTTCACTGGGGCTAATTTTTCAGCACTGAACACAGGAAACCAACGTCAAGAACAGAAGAGCGATTGAGTCCGAGAAAATATCTGAATTTCCAAATAGGCAGCACAGCTAAAAGAAGCAGTGGACCAAGTTTGTCCATTGCCTATGATTTTAAACTTGGAATTTAGATTATGGTGAGAAGATAAAAGTAAAAAGTCATGTAAATGTTCACTGTAAGAAAGACTTATTTATGATAAATTCATTAATTTCCAAAATGCCACTTATCCACCATCAGAGGCAAGATGAAAACAAGTTCCACTCACCTGAACGTTGCAAATATAGGAAGAATATATATAAGATATAAATATATGAGAAAAGCAGCTTGTGACCAGTGCTGGAAAACAATGTGTGGTCAATTATCCGGGGAAATAAGAAAAATGGAACAAGGGATGCAAGATTCATCACCTGTAGCTGTTGTGTAACCACGGAAGTTATGGAGTTTTGTTTTAATTTAGCACCATGCACATTTGGTGATTTTGGTATGTGTGCCTGTGTGTGTGCCTGTGCGTGTGTGTGTGTGTGTGTATGTTAAAGAGAGTGAAAAGCTGCCTGAGGGGGTGTGACTCATAAATGCAGCTCACAGCAGAGAGGGTCATTACATTGTTCACACACCACGGGCTCATTTCCTAAAACACAGCAGCAAATTAAGTAGAGAGATGGGTTTGGGGGTGGGGTGTGTGTATGTGTGTGTGTAGGGTGGGTACGCTAAAAATAGAAACACCACCCGCACGTATTTACTTATTCAGCACAGAAGCGATATGAACACTCTGCTATGGACTTGCACAGGGAGTATAATAGCCTAAATAGATGTGGCTTTAATAATCATGTGTTTGATGAACTAAAGTGATCTGTATTCAACTAATGAATGAGATTTGGTGGTATTTAGTTATGCACTGGCATTTGCACAAATCCTCACACATTCTAAAACAAACAAACACACACACACACACACACAAAATGGTGCCTGAGCAGAGGAACATATGCCAGTGAACATTTCTAACAGACAGAAGATTCATGCTTAAGGTAAATGTGTTCTGCTCTTTAAATACATTTAGCAAACTATTCACTGATTTGTAGAAGGAATATATTTAATAGCTAAGCTCAGAAGAAAATAGATTAGATGAACAGAAATATTTTCATTTCTATGAACACCAGTAGAATACACTGCGTAAATAACATGCCCAATAATTGAAAAAACAACTAATTGTATAATAACATTTTCATCTGAAGGGGAAATGATACTTTTTATGCAAGAACATACTGTACATTGAACAACTATTTTACTATTAGTAGGGGAATACTTTTGACTTTACAATTCCAAATAAATTATCATGGCTAATTGATTCTGAGCTACTACCTATTAATGTATAATTTCATGTGGCCTTTCCCTGGTCATGGAGAATGGCTAATGTCAGGGCAAAGACGCTAATGTCACGCAAATGTCACCGCATAATGCCTGTTTAGACATGACCGACCACTATCTCCTCCTCATTCCTGACAAAACTGACAAGTGACATACTTTGGCAATATAACAGTACAAGTTTACAGGCCTCCTTGGCTCTTATTGAGGATTGTATGAGTTAGTCTGAGTGAGGTATTAGATCTATCAATCTGAGAGTTGATCTTACACAGATAATGCAATGCAACAGAATTACCCTCATTCCTAGTGCAACAAAAACTATAAGGAGTCTGTGGGGGAGGGGAGCAATCTGCAGCCATGCCAGCAGCTCTGTGAAGTTAGTTCATCTACTGTAAATACTGATGTCTGTATGTTGAACATACTGATGTGTAGTAGATACAACTTTCACCATATAGTATTGACTACCTCAGTTTATGTAAATTAGGACTGACCACAACGTTCGGCTGATGCTGATGGAAATGTCATTAGTTTTAAAGGTATTTTATTAGAAAAAAATGTACCTGATCACAGTGATATAAAAGTCAAGGAATCAACAAACTGAATACACTCAGTCATGAGGTGAACATGAATATCTGGTTTCACAGCAATCACTCCAACAGGAGTTGAGACACATGATAATGCCAATTTCGTGGTGGTGCTAAGGGATATTTTAGAGCATCATCAAGGTAGATTTCATCAGTAGATTTCATTCTCAGTGGATCTCAAATGTCCAGTGAGTGTAAATATACATGTTGTGAGTGTGAATATGTACCTGTTGGTACTTCTCAAACTCTAGTTTAATGGGTGACTTGATACAGTTGCAGGTGTCTTGATAGGTCTGTTTGAGAGCCAGGTCCATCAGATGCTTGTGGTACGCTCCGGCCAGGTTACCACAGGTGAAGATGATCACATTGGCTAAGATCTGCCACATACAACACATGCACACAGATACACACAAACAAAAAGAAAAGCAAATTAAAATAAAGCAAAAAGGTGACACAGTGCATGTTCTAGGTCTGTCTGTATATTTCATTTACCCATTATCTACCTCTAACCACTTATGTCTATAATATTACCTCATAAAACCAGGCCAAAGCACACACTTCGACTGCACTATGTCAACCTCAAGCTCTTTAAAATGTGGCCTTGCATAACAATACGTTGTCCTTAGGGCTGTATCCAAGGGCAATGAGCGTCTTGGAGCACATTTTATTGTTGGTGTGCTTTTCCACTGTGTACGAGAGAAAGAGTGAGACTATCATGATTACAGTGTTATCAGTGTTTACTTTGATGGCTGATTACAGAGTCATACAGATGTACACACAAGTGGAATATACACATTTTATTTTGATCAAACTGGTCTGTGACGTTGGTTGTTTGCTGTGTTAAAGGAAGCTCTAGCATTATAGGGTCTCTCTTTTGTGGGGAGACATTCCTTGTGCTACTGTATCAAGAGTCCATTCAGTTAGAGCCAGCGCTTTAAGATGTGTTCAGTGAGTACATTAAGGGGCAGTTTATTTGACTCAGGAGGATTTTCTGAATGTGCTGTGTCACAATGATACAAAGCAGGTTCAATGTTTTACAACCCAGACCTTATTGAAATGCTGCACCTCATCGTTTTTAATCATGCATGAGAAAAACCTTACCAATTTAGTGCTGGAAAACTAACCCTGTGGTGCAGCTGTTAGTTCATTTGAGACATCTAAAATACCAAAAGAGGAAGCTCCTAGCACAATGACCTAGTCTACACCTACAGCAGAATGTTGTGTTAATTTCTAGATGTAAATATGTCTTTAACCTCCAGCATATGTTCCAAATTGTAAGGTTGGAGAGTTTTTTCCTTACCTGCCAGACCAGGGGCTCCAGTTCAGTGACGGTGTTGGCCAGACAGATGCTGAGAGTGACCGTGTGTGAGAAGCAGGTGATGGCACTGGCAAAAATTGCCCCTCTCATGGAGAAAGGCAGCATAGTGTAGACGACAAACACAATGAAAAGGAAGAAGGACACCTGGAAATAGGAAACAATGAACTATCAGCAGTTAAAGGGTCACATCTGTTAACTCTGGCTGTTTTTCCCCCATCTTAGTACCCTTTCTGAACTACGTATAGGTTCAGGTAAGCATAAGCATTAAATAATTTAGTTTATTTTCTCAAGTAGTCCTTGAGAAAAATATGCAGGCAAAGAACTTTCAAACTGTCAAGCTTCAGCTATTCTTCTGATTTACAGAACTGCAAGCACAGTGGGCAGTAAATGCAGGATACTGCCTGACATTACCTAATTTAGCAGCAGAGGTCATGCTTGGTCATAGAGGCACAGCAGTAATGCTAAAAAAAAACCCAACACACAGCAGTGCCCACATTTAGATCACAAAAATGCCTGAGATCAAATCCCACAAGAGATTTATCTCCCCTTATTGTCTACATTCAGAATACAGTGAGTTGAGTCGGCTGCCCACTCTTCCTCATGAAATGATCCAATGTTAAACTGCTGGTCCTATGATGAATTATTAGAGACGAGTGGGCTGCTCCCTTAGTTTTACATAAAACAAAACAATATGAAAAAGTGTCTAGGATGCAAATACAGCACATCCGAGCATCACAACAATTCTAAAGTATAAGAAAAGAAACTGCTCAAATTTCTTCTTACACGTGGGAATACAGTTGTTGCAGTGGAAAATATTTACATGGAACTTCCTGCATGTTTACTGTTCTCATTCTCCAACCCCACATTTGCTCTGGCTGTGGACGTGTGTGTGCGTGAATGTTCTTGCGTGTTGCACATAGATACATGTGTGTTTCCTACTGTGTTGTTCATTGATACCTCTTGCCTTAATCTCCTGTTTCGTCCCTGTCCACTTCCCTTGCTGTCAGTCCACCCCTTCCTGTTATGGTCTCTGTCTTGTCGCCAGCACGAAGGGGTCACGGTTTCAACTGGGACACTAGATGGACTTTGACCTTCCTGCCTGTCTGTTTATTTCCTGTGTCTTTTAGGTTCAGAGAGTCGGTCTGCAAACAGGAATCCACTGAGAGTGACAGCTTGGTATAAATCATTTTCCTTTAAAACAAACTGAATCAGTGCCTCAGTTATCATGTCAGTGACACAAAATTTAACAGAAACTGTCCTATTTTTCGCACAAATTTTTTGTTTTAAATTCTTCACATGCCACTCTGTGTTTATGGTGTGTTTATCACATCACTGTTATGAACTGTATTTACAGTGACTTTTTTGATGTAGTAAAAAGATGTGATTACCATTAACAATTAACATGTTACATCAAGCAAAAAACATGAGAACAGTGGATGGCAGTAATTGTTTGTTTGACCGAGTTCCTTCTAAAAGATGACCTGAACACAGAGAAGAGAGCGAAATGTTTTGTGTAGGCTCAGACTTTCTGTTGCTAAGGGAACCAACATAGGGAAGGATGCTGACGTCGGAGCAGATGTGGTGTTTTGAAGGTCCTAAATGTTGCCACTTTGCAACCTTCGACTCCTCACCCTGAACTCCCACCTCTGAAAAAACAATGCAAAACAAGGACAGAGGACAGTTTGGCTGTGGGAATTGGCGTTGGCAGACTAATGTCAGGTGCGTCACCTGCTTCTGTCGACCACGCAGGCAGGCAGCCAGACACAATCCATCTACACAGCACTCCTGTCTGAGTCCTAAAACACCCTCAAAAACCTTAAGATGGGAGCTGCTGTCATCATCTCACTTCAGCTTCTTCAATTACTTTTTCCCTCTTTCCGTTGTTCTGAGCACACAACCCTCCTCTGTGATTCTGTACTAAAGCAGCTCACTTGCCTCCGAACTCGAACACACCCAGACGCACAGATATGCATGCTTGAATACACACATCAAAAATCTTTTGCTCTCTGCTCACTTTTGCATTTATGAGTGCAAGAATCTCAGCAGCATTTCTGGATGAGAAAACCCTCTTTTTTTTGCAAGTATGTGCAACCACACACACAAATACACTAATACACAGGTCAGTGTAGCTGCGTCTTGATTCAGGGGTACCAGGTGTGGCCACCATGTTCAATCTGCCTTCTGGAAAGACCCGTGACCTTTGGCGAAATCGAATAAAGTCTATACTGACGCAGCTGGATGGTGGCAGGCACAGCTTGGACTATATGTGGACTGAAAGAGGGTGTTGTTGTTTAGGGAGCGGTAGAGGGGTCAAATGTGAATGACTGAGCAGAGCACCAATTTCTCCATATCTCTCTTTTTCAGACCTTCACTGTTATTAGCCCTGTATGCCCCATTAGACATGCTGTTCTATCAGTAATCACAATCAATTCAAACCACTGACAGTGAGACTCTGCTTTCTGCTTTCTTACAAGTTACTTTCTTTTAGTTCTATTCAGATTGTATTAAAATAATAATAAAAGTATTAGTAGATAGACAGACAGACAGACAGAGAGACAGACAGACAGACAGACAGATAGACAGACAGATAGATAGATAGATAGATAGATAGATAGATAGATAGATAGATAGATAGATAGATAGATAGATGGGGGTAGAGCATAATTAATAATTCAGAATGATTATGCTCTCACAGGTGGGATGATAAAAATATCTCCACCACAGAGGAGGGAGTGAGAGAGGTAATTTGGGCATAGTGGGGTAAGCTGCAGGGGGGTCTTAACAGGCGAGGAGAAGGCAGGTGGATAAGCTGGGGAGAGAAAAATGGGATTTGATGAATAGGGGGAGACAGGGCGCTAGCATGAGAAAATAGGGTTTCTGAGACAGAGAGAGAAGGAGTCTGGCACTGAAAACTAATGCGTCTGTCTGGTGATCTGCTCACCCCCAGCTCTCATCAGGCCTCATTAACACTTGTCACACATGGAATTAATTCAGTGATTGTGCTTGCGCACATGCACACACAGTCACACACACAATCACACATACACATATAAAGACACCTAAACGGATGGTGGACACATGTGTAAACATATTGTACACACACAGATACACTTTTACAATCACAAGCACACTAATGAATGCATAAACAGCACATGTGTCAAACAGCCAGTCACTCAGAATCATTATGTGTGGTTACGTTTAGCCAGTTTTTTATTTATCATTTGAACCAAAGCGGCATGTACTGATATTGTTTAATGAAAAGACACTACTCCTTGACTGCAAATTATTCACAGATACTCAACTGGAGAGGCTGCTAATTTTTGATAACATGCAGATTCAGTCGCATTCATTCATGTTAAAAAAATCTGTCTTTTCCACCAATTTGTGAACCTAGCTTTAGCTCAATTAGCACGGCACCTACAGCTGAGGAAATTAGCAGACTGTCATTTTGGTTTCTGAGACTGACAACTGCCTAGTAGGAATGGGAAACTTGTTTTTATCTACCACGCTCTGAAATCAAGAAGCTGTTGTTTAAGTTTAAGAATTTTAAGTGATGCATCTTCCACCATTACTGTTATAAAGTACATGGTGTAGCTAAACTAAAGAGGGTGGAGCTCCCTGAGCAATCACAACTGACTTCCAATTTAACCCAGACTGACCAATACAGGCTGCTGTTTTATAAAAAAAAATAGTAGGTGTAATCAGGCCTATGTTCACCAAAGTCTTCTTTTAAACACATGCATTTATTCTTTCTGGTGCTGTAACACAGCAAATTGAATGAATAAAGGTTTATCTTGTCTTAATTTATCTTAAACACACATAAATCAAACACTCATTTATCTACCTGGTCCCATGGACTGAGTATCCCTCCTGAGAACATGAACAGGTAACCCATGGTGACCAGACAGGCCCATATAAGAAGAGAGAAGAGGCGGAGCATCTGCTTGAAGACCGACTCAATGCAGACGAGGATGAAGATGGAAAGGAAGAGGAAGAGAGCGGCGGGCACCGTGATCAGGAATGTCAAGTGGTCCTCTGTTTTCTGGATAGAGAGACAGACAGAATTAACTGGTTTATTGGAGAGGTTGAAGATTTGCAGTACATCCCTGTTTGCATAATCAATAGGTCAGACACACACATATATAGTGAGGATGCTCCATGGAATACAATTCTTACCATTACAGTGTGAAACATCTAGTTACTCTAAAACCTCTAAAAAAACGGACTAATGCTAGACTTCTGCTGTTTCTTGCGCTGTTAGCAAGGAGGACTAAAGAAAGATCTACTAGAAAAACAAGGATGAGTTCTCAATATGCTTTAAATATACAGTAAACTGTCTTTTGAACAATACCAAAAATGTGCTTAAGGGACTGAGGCCATTCGGTCTTCATAAGTGTAGAGGTTCAGTCTAACACACATACAAACAGATGAACAGACGGTGCACAGATCGGCAGACAGTCTGAGCCCAGAGAATGTGCTACAGCATCACTTCTGCACTCACACTGTCAAAGTCAGCATTTAGAAGCTGTCAACACACTCACACATATACACACTATCTCTGTCTCTTTGACTCTGACCAGACCTTCCTTACCCACCTCATTTTGCACAGAAATATGCTTCCTGTCCATCTTAGGACAGTTGTCTTTAAAAAGAGACATCTGACTGGAGTTTTTCTTCCAAGGACTTTTTCATGACTTGGTACCATTATCTGCCTTTTGTGAAGAAACTGATTCTTGTTCCCCGAACTTCCAAACTCAAGTGCAAATGGTTTCACACAGCTGTCAGAACATTTCATTTGTTTCAAGAAAAGGACTTTGTATCAGACAGAATCACTGTCTCTACACTAATAGTCTCACCAAACCTACATGGGTCGGATAGATTGTTCACTGAAATGTTCTCAACGCAGAGAGACCACAAATTTTGAGGCTCAGAGTTTTGTTCCAACCGTGTTGTCTGTCTAGGTCTTTGTCTGTCTGGAATACCAGTGCAGAGAAGTTTGTTTCTGAAAGCGAAGCTCACTCTTCTGCAGTTATTTCTTTTGCACTGGGCAGTATGTGGCTGAGGGCAGCCAAGTGTCGACAGGGTGGATTGGACAGAGCAGAGTAGATGTTGGTACATTCTAGAGGTAGTTGAAGTTGTATTTAGTAGCTTTAATTTATCATTTGAAATTACATTACTGCATGAGTGGTTGTGGCTCAATAGTTAGAGCAGTTGTCTGCCAATCATAGGATCAGTAGTATCGGCTGCCGTGTCACATACCAAACCGTCCTTGGGCAAGATACTGAACCCCAAGTTGCCCCCAGTGAGTCAGATCAGCTGCATAGCAGCTCTGCCATTGGTGTGTGAGTGTGTGTGTGTGAATGGGAGAATGAGATGCAGTGTAAAGAGCTTTGAGCACCAGTTAGGTAGAAAAGCGCTATATAATTGCAGACCATTTACATTTTGAAAATTCCTAATTTTAGAATTATTTTGATATAAAAAAAAGCAGCTTTTATGCTTTATGTTTGTTTAGAGTTAACTGGATAACGTATTAGTTTGGAGTTGAAGAAGGTATCTTAGAGGAACAGCCAGAGGTCAATGAGTGGAAAAAACTAGAGAGACTAGAGAAACTAAAGTAGTTTAGGTGGAAAGGTTTGGGGCTGCACAACTGTTCTGCTAATCTTAGTTTAAAGGGAAATACTGCATTCACAGTTGTGTGTAGTTGACACTGAGGGTAGTATTTGTCATTTCTGGTGTTACGCGGTATAGTGTGGCTTACTTGATCGTGATGTTCACTCGCACAGTGTACACGGGTACATAAAGTGTAACTTTGACTGTTACAGTACAATCATATATAATAAAAATATTAATAAAATAACCATTAAAATAAACATTCATAAGCAATTTGCAGGAGATAAGGTGTATGGGTAAGGTGCGTAAAAGAACAGTGTTCTTGTCCAGGCAGGGTAAAATGCATGTAACAGAAAAGGTTCCTGCAGCACAGTTATTATTCTACAGTGTGCTTTGTACGGTGTACTGCTGGTGGGATTAGAGCAGCTATACACCTCGTATAAAGAAACTGTTCCCATGTCTGTTTGTGTGTGTATGTGAATTAATCTGTACCTTCTGCCACAAAGTGGAGGGACAAACAGGTGGTGTCCAGGATGCACTGGGTTGTTAATGATGTTGCCAGCCCTCCATGTCAGATGGCTGCTGTAAACACTGTCCAAGTGAGGTGATTGTGTCCCAGTCACTCACTTTATCCTGTCTTAATTACCCTGTGCAGGTCTAGATATGTCATACAGTTAGTCGAAACAGAAAAAATGCAAGAAAATTAGGCATAGTGCAAATTATGGAGTAGAGTAGAAATACCTCAGGCAATTTCAGGTTATCAGGCTATATCGTTTAGTGACTGGGGAACACAAATAAAGCTATGGCACTACTCTATCAATAGGTTTGTCCTATCACTGCCATTAATCCTTTTGCCCTCTTTTGCATGTGTAAGTTATGGAACAGCAGCATGATCATCATCATTTGTCTCAAAGAGAGGACTGAAAACACACCGCTTCCACACACTGAGCACACATTTACAGACTTGCTCCTTGCCAACACCCACATGAACCATTTTAAGTTATTCCAAAGTCATGATTGCACCGACAGGTCCAGAAGCTGCAAATGTTAAATTAGCAAGCCACTGTGTGATTAGATGTCATCCATTTTACAGTAAAATGAACACGAGTGTGGGCATACAAATGTGTTTGATTTTTTTAACATGCAATTCCCTGGAGCAGCGTTTATGTAACAGAATGAAAAGATGTCACAGACTCAACCTTGAATTTGTGGCTGATTTGACAGTTTATTGGCTTCAGTGGCTTGTTGAAATTAGCAGAAGTGATTTGGCCAGTGAAAATCCAAGAGGAGAGTGCTTTGCTGTGTGTTAGTGTAGCAGTGTGATGTAGCAGAGGTAGTATGAGTCAGGGTCTGGTGAAGAGATCCCACGGGATCCGACTGCTGACGCCACGCCAACTATACAGTCAGCCTCAAGCGCAGATTGAATCCCAATGAGGATGTAAGCAAGACTGCAAATGCAAACAAACACCACAGGGATACCTGAGTGGACATCAGTGACTGCCCTCGGCATCAAAACACAATTTAGACAAACTGTATGCTCACACACACGCAGGCACACTTAAGCTAGAGATGGGGGGAGCAGCTCTTTCAGGCCTTCAGTGATTTTACTTATTTGTAGTAAAAAAAAAATTAAAGCATCTGCACTCTGAACACTTCTGATTATAGACCACCTAATCCTGTTGAAACCCTTTATAGCCATTTCCCCAACATGAAATAGAGGGAGGGCGAGCCAGTGCCTGCCTGCCTGCCGTAATGTACTGCATTGTCACCCAGAACAATTATATCCTTTTTTAAACCCAGTCTGGCTTATCCAGCTATTATACTGGTAGGAAACCAGGGGAACAGGGACATACAGCAGCAGCAGAAAGGGACAGAGAGATGCAGTCATCTAATTATTCAGCAGCAAAATGAGACAGACACACCAAATACATTATGTCAGAAAGTGAGGAGAGGGGGAAAGATGGCACAGGAGAGTGTGCTGAAGTTATGACAGTGTATGCACTTACCATGTTTTGGTGCTTACTGAATATTTATTCTGTATGATGAAGTAGTTTTGGCAGATTGATTAAATCTGCTCTCAGTCTGGTTATGATTACCATTTAGAATCGAGTATACTTTCCCATAGTAGGTAGCATTATAGCTCTTCTGGGAAAAGCAAAAAGTTTGATAATTCCACTTCTTCCTTTTGTCCAAAAAGGACAAAAGGTCCTTTGTCCACTTGGAAAACAACATTTCATTTGTCATTTATTGTAGTTATTTTTAAAATATCTTGAGAGATTGTGTCACTTCAGCTGTGTGATCGTATATCCATTCATCCCAGCACCCCAGGGTAGGACTTCATCAGTACAGGGTGAAGAAATGATCATTTCACAATCAGACAAAAAAACAAGCCAAAGGCCACAGCAGCGGGACTCTGCTGCTGAATGGGTCCAGCCAGTCTGAAATGCATTCATATGAGGACAAATTCCCATCAGCCAAATGACAAATAGCATGCATGAGAAGATGGAAATATAAGCCCTCTTGAAACCATAACTGTGAATTAATTAGAATTTCAAGGAAATATGACATAATTTAGCTTAAAGGGCTAATCAGTGCTTAATAACAAGTAACAACACAAAATTTTGTGAAATTTGAAAAATTGTTTTGGAACCCTAAAAAGGATACTCAACCAAATCAGCAAATGAGAGGCAATTTAAGATCAATTTATGCTTTCTACATTTGCATGACCAAATGGCTATCTGTGACCTGATAGGGGTCGGTAGGACTCTCACAGATGACCCACAAGCAGCCCAAAACTGTCTGCACTGCCAAAGCACAGAAAAGAGGAAAACTAGCCTAGATTTATGACATATATTTTAACATCCAATAGTTCTTATAATATATATAAGTTTTTCAACAGTCAGCATGACCACGATCATTCCTTCATAAGTTTTAGGGCGTATTTCTACATTCCATCTATCTATATAATTTTCATAATCCGCTCTCCAACTGTTATGTGTGTGCCTTTAATGTGTGAACGCTTGTGCCCCAGTAGTCATTTGAACCCAAACCACAATGATTCGCTAACTTTAACAGGGTGTTAGTCGCACTCATTACTAAGCATATAATCTTTACAGGACGAGGAAACAGTATACGTTGTTCTAGAGCACAAACATGTCACAGCTTTGACATTTAATTTGGAAGACTTGGGATTTTCTGCAGCTGTAAAATGTCATCTGTTGTTTTGGACTAATTGTCTACAGTTTCTACAGTTCAACAAATAACCCTTACCAATGTCATGAGGGTTATCTTGTCTTCAAAATGACATTTGTAGCACTAAATCTGCACTGGGTGTATCAATTAGAAAAACAAGGGCATTTAACAGACACGTGGGTCTTAGAAAAAACTGTGCTTAGTCTCTGCTGACCTATAATGTATCTGGTTCTGTCTCACAGCCTTATGGAAGTGCAGTGCCAAAATATATGTTAATTTATTTCTTTAATGAGATTTTCTTATATTGTTCTAACATAACAGACGTCTTCCTAGAAATTTTACTTTATATGTCTGTTCGAACATCACTGCTTTGTGGTGATGCTGTAGCTCTGACCACACCTCAGTCAGTGATGTCACACCATTTACTTCACCTCATTCATTCACCTTGGTGCCCCTGAGTAACAGACTGGTGATCCATCATGACAAAAAACACTCTCCTCTCACCATCCTGCATCTAACAAACTGTCAACGAGATGAAATCAGTGTATGCTATAAATAAAATATCAGCAAATTCTTAAAATGCCAAGAACAAAACTGAGTTGTAAATTATCATAAACTGGTAGAGGAATCAACTGAAGTAAACAGTCACTAAAATATAATGAAAATAATGGTGTAAATACAATAAATACAACTTCAAGAGAGCAAGAAACAACAAGAATAATTATTTTTCTAAAAAAAGAAAATCAGATATGCACAAGAAGGAAATGAGAGACTTCGTCCGACAAACACGTCCTATAAACACAAACACACACATGCAATCACAAACATAAACATGCAATGCAGCTTACAGATGTTCATACCAACAAACCCAAGCACAGGCACGCGTACATGCGCACGTGGTATAGTATGGGTGGAGGAATCTAAATCTTAAAAACACCACATTCTCCCACTCCAGCCCTGATCTGTGGGGAAAGATAAAAGTATGCAGTAATTTTGGGAGCATTAGTGCTGCTGTGGTTGGGTTTCTGCTGGCTCACTGATAAAGCCAGAACACTTACAACAACATCCTCCCCTCCCTCGTTCGCTTGGCCCCCACCTCCAGACTCAGTCTCTATTTATTCCTGCCATTCTTCTACATCCAGCAGTAATAAATACCCACGCCTCACCGAACAACTGCTCCATAACTGTAGACAGGTCTGTCTGCTAATTAATAGGACCAAACAGGGAAAAAATTATTCATTTCAATTGATATTGTGAAGGATTGGAAATTATTGGTGGAAACTGTAATTGAATCTATGTACACACAAGTGTACATCCCCAGAGGAAAACAAGAACCTGGAGAATTATATCGACTGCCTGAGGCAATAAGATCTATTGATTTGTCTTAAATAAAAGCGATCGATTTGGGTGGAGATTCATGTTATGGAGTTCAATTGAATGTAACAGGGCTTCAGTGATAGTCCCCAGGTGCTAGTTCACGAGGGCATGACGTACACACACACATACACACACAAACACACACATACACACGTAGATGCATAGGTCTACAGCTTGTCCTGAACATGGAGCAGCAAAACAATCATTCTGAAACAGTGATGTGTGGGCTTCCTTTTGTATGGCTATTTCATAAAAACACAAAAGCAGCACTTGAGAAACAAAAGCTTGTGTTTGTTGTTGAGTGTCTGTGGCCAAAACAACACTTTTCACTCGACAAAAGCACCAACACCCACACAACTGCAAACTAAACTCTCATCCCGCTCTTGATCCACTCTGCAAAGCCAGCGCTGCGATTTAAAGTACCGCTTTACTCCCTTTTACTTTGTCACACATAATCAGATGCACGCTCACATCGGTGTCTCTGTCTCATTCAGTCCCGTGCTAAAACCAAAACTCTCCTTTTATTCGGACACTCTTTTGTGGTCCTAACAACGGCTCTATGTGATACTTAATACTGGCAAACTGTAAAAACCTTGCAGCCATGCAAAACTTTTATGGTGCTGCCATGACATGGGCAGGAAATTCCACAGCACTCAAATCGCATGTGGCCTTTATTCTGAAAAACCTTTTTGAACAATGTGATTCTTTACAAAAACTGTGGAATGAGGCAATGACTGTCCAAAGTTGGAGGACAAGAGACTGAACTAGGCCTGTTTTAAATTAAAATAATAAGTCATATGCTATAATGTTTTAAGGTATTTCATTCACAACAATTATTCCCTTGTCTTCTAACACTATATTTTGCTAAGGGTCACCTGTGTATGCTTTATGCACGGCTTATTGAAGCTAATGTAAGAAGATCATCTAGGGAACTGCACTAATTCTGTATTTTTCTGCAAGTTAGATAGGAACACTGACCATTTTGATGTCTCCATGGAAAAACCCAAACTTCATTATGCTTCATTAGTTTTATTACTATAGTTATTGCTCTATTACTTGCTCTATAAATCTGTACTTTAGATTGATTTTGTTCTAATGTTTTTTCATTAGATTTTTTAATGTAATTTTGACTATCTTGCAGTGGCACCTGAATTTCCCCCCTTGAGAGATCAATAAAGTGCTTCCTTACCTTACTGTAACCTTACCCTACAGTTGCAGTCAGCACAGCTCAATGTAAAGATTGGAAACAGGGGGAAAATGCTAGCCTGGCTCAGTCTAAAGCTAATAAAATTCTGAAATGATAATTATATTTACATATCAATTAGAATTTTGAATGCATTAAAGTCTATATGATATAACAGAAACAAATGCGCTTTGAAGTTGAATTTAGCTTTGAAAGCCAGGTGAGCTGTGTTTGCTTGTTTTAAATCTTAAATCTAATCTAAAGCTAAGCTATGCTTAAAAGGCTGCACAGATTGAAGAGTGGTATGATTATTCTCATCTAACTCTTCCTAAGAAGGCAAATAAGCAAAGAGAATTTCCCTGAATATCCAACTATTCCTTTACCTACCAACTTACCTCCTTCTATATATTCCAAAATCTCAGAAGAAGTGATTTCTCTAAACAGTGGAGCAACACAATGTAACTGTGACAATAACTGAATAAGTTGATAATATTATGAAAATGCTATTCATCTTCTAACACATTCTGGGTGGATTAATGTAGTCACACCTCTAAAAATTATTCTTATCATTATCTTTGCAGGCACACACAATAGACAGTAACACACACACAAACACACTCGCACTCACCAGTCCTGAAGCGAAGAACACAGCCAGCAGTGCGAGGCAGGTTCCCATGACAATCAGCAGCAGGAACACGATCAGAGGATGCTGCTGGCTCATTCTGTAGTAAGACTCGTACAGCCAGTCCTGGGGCTTCTCACCCTCCACGCACACCTCCCCCTGGAACCCGGGGCACCCATCTCCCAGGCTATCCGGGCCCTCAGCACCCTCACCTCCATCGTTCTTCTCCAGCAGGTAGCGTCCGCGGGTCCACAGAGCCTCCTGCCACATGGGTTATTGACAACAACACGTGCACACTGAAGTAACCCGGTTTGAGGGATGCTTTTAGTCTTCTTTTGCTTCACTCTCAAAAGTGCAACTCCTCCTCTTCTTTTAAAAAAAGTTTGGTCAGCTTTGATGAATGGATGTGCAGCTGGGTGAGACTACTGAGCTTCTCCGATTTCCCTTGCATCCTCTGCACCTCCAGCTGCTTGAGGTGACAAACTGATTCAGGACAGTGTGGAACCTATCTTCCCACACCTTTCCTCCACCTTTTCTTCCTCCTTTTCCTCTCCTGTCAGAGGAAGTAGCTGGACATCGAAGATGAGAGAAGAGGCTAGAGTTTCCCTCCTTGTGCTTCTCTTCTTTGTTTTCTCTTTGCGTTTGGTCAGTCAGACAGACAGAAGGCAGCCTCGGCTCACTGCTCAGTGCTGTAGCTGCGACGAGACATGTTACACTGCTGAGGTGCAGATGAGGACTGAGAGTGAGAGAGAGAGAATGTGCATAACTGGGAGGGAGGGAAACGAAGCGAGAGGAGAAAGGGTGTGTACCAGTGTGTGTGTGTTGTAGGGATAGCTTGTGGGTAAAAGTGTGTGTGTGTGTGTATGTGTGTGTGCTCTACCTATCAAACCGAGTGGAAACGTGAGAATGGTGATGCATGAGATTAGCCAACATGGAAAAAACTGGTATTTGACTCAAGACTGTGTGTGTTTGCAAGGTACAGAAAAGGGAAGAGACAGGAGACAGTGTGAAGTTGGCAGAAGAAGAGAGAGAAAGAAGAAGTACTGTATGTGCTCGTCAGCATGTGTGTGTCTTTTTCACCGCGCATGCACGCGCATGTGTGTAAGCGAAAAGCACAGCGAAAGTAAGTGAATGAGAGGGGCAGTAACATCTTTGCTAAACCAAGAAAAGCATCAAAGTGCAGAGAGAGAGAGATAATAATGCCATCCAGCAGATGAGGAGCAAGAAAAACACACACAAGGGGGGAAGGACGGGGAGGAAGAGAAAGAAGAAACAAAGTCAGGAAGGAAAAATCTCAGGAGACAGAGTGAGTGTGGGAGGAAGAAGAAAAACCGGTGCTTCAGACATGGGGGGGAAGGAGAGGGAAGAGAGTGCCAGTGATGAGAGAAAAATTGAGAGCGACGCTGTCTACGTGTGATGGTTGCTTGGAATAAAATAAGATCTGACGAACCAAAATCCCAATATTCCTCTCCTCCTCCCAGCTTTCATTTCTCTCTTTCATTTCAACTCGTGTTCTGCCTAGCCCCCCCCCCCACCACCACCACCACCCCTCCCTCTTGCCCTGCTACATGTGATGCTCTCTGAAGTGTGAAAATGGCCGTGCCACTTCAGTGTGTCAAATCCACATAGTTTCCTGTTAGCACTGTAACTAGACAGAGACAGAATCTGTAAGCAAAGGCCAAGTTAATCTGATCATGAACAGTGTGCATACATAACTAAAGGGCAGTTTTAGAAATTAGAGACTGCGCATTTGCCGATAACATGCAGTGCTGACTGTCCATGTGCAGTAACAGTGACCTGGCAGAGTTTGGCAGATTTAAGGGAATACTGACCTGAAGTCGGACTCCCTGGGGAGTGGAGGTGCTGCAGAATGTTGTGCGGTCCCGTGCTGACGGCATCATCCACTTTTCTGTTTACACGGTAGGCAAACTGGGGGCCAATAATGTTCATCAGCTGGCAGCTTCCTGTCTCTCTTAACCACAGATGTTAAGGGTGACACGCCTGTAGTGTTTTAGTTCTGTGATGTGAGAAATATTGTTAGCAGGGGTAAATCAGGAAGATATGTCACACGGCTCCAGACATCAAGATATCAGTTGAATATCTGGGTGAAGATAGGGGCCAGCTGGTCAGACAAAAAGGCGTGACACATCGTCTGGGCCATTCCGGTGCCATCCTGCTCTGCTGTCTCTGGAATAGCTGACACACTTCCTCTTCACAGATTCTAAGTGCAGGTGGGGAGGGGTGAGGTCTTTGCAGGAGGTACACTTGATTCTGTGGTGTCTTACATGGAGCTGGTGAGTCATGCGTGAGTGTTGACTTTACAAACCTGCAGAAAAATGCATTCAGGTCATTAATCAGCTGATGGTTATCCCCAGTGTTGTCAAAAATGTCAGCCTCACGGTGGTGCTAGAGGAAAAGTCAGGCTGATGGCTGTGCAGCAAGCAATGCAGTGTTAATAATAACTTTTTGTTGTGTATGAAACTATCACCTTAATCACAACAATGTAAAGTGTGTAAGGGGTTACTGTGCTCTGTTTCTGTTCATGGAAATTTCTCATGATGAGAAGGGTTAATCATAACTTGGTTGTGATTAGTTGCTACTGTGTAACAGTAGTATTTAGAGAATTGAACTGCAACTTTCACTATGGCCAAAGACAATGAGAAGATTAGAACTTTTATTATTATTATTAATCATTAGCTTTTACAGGAACACCCTTCACTGGAATTAAAGATGCGTACGTTCACAAGTTCATTATCTTCGAACTGTTAAATAACCTTTGTGCCTACTGAATGACAGAAGTAATGTATTCACCTGGTTACTGATGGATTATGGCTCACTCACATTTCTTTCACGCATTTAAAGTATATTTTGCTAATCTGACCTCAACAATAATGAGTAGCTCCAGCTACTTATTGTATCTGTTACTCATTATTCCTCAGTCCCTCCTTAAAAACTTAGACACTGCTCTACTATCAAACTAACATGCCCTGACACCATCTATGGGCCACAATTGTCATTTTCAGACAGAAAAGTGAACAGATGACTCACTGACTGTGACGACACGGTGAGAAACTGATAAAGAATCACCATCCAGCTGCCTCATACAGAACCGATAATGGCACTAATAATGATCCCCACATCAATACGTCCAGCTGCACATTAACCCTGAAGTCATCAAAATATTTATTCAGATATTGTCCAGACCACAGAGAAATATTTTGTAGTATTTTGTTATGACATAAAGTATACAACACACACACAAACAAATTTGACTTAAAAAATAAAATAATAATAATAATAATAATAAACACTTTGAATCAAACATACATTTACTGGATTTGTGACTGCTATATTATGTAGGATCAAGAAGTGTTGATTTACATTTACAGGTGGAAAGGGTTAAAAATGTATTAGAAATTTAGTTAGGCAAACAATCTACAAATGGAGACACTTCAACCAGTTATTAATTGAAAGGGTTTACATACTTTTTACAGTAGCACTGTGAGGTTTTCATAATTGTTTTATAGAAGATCAGATTTTTGTGTTATTATTTTAGACACATAATTTGTTAATAGTCTTGACAAATTAATGCAGAAAATCATGAAATAGGTTTTTCTTGCCACTGTCTTACTAAACATTTAGCTTAAATCTTGTTAACTTTCCAGATTTGACACACACTGTATTGTTAGCATGTCACTGTTTTATCAACAGGCTTCTTTAGCCTACATACTTGTACAGTAACTACATTAGCTTAAATGTGTGCTAGCTAGCGCTAATGTTAGCACCTAACTGGCAAAGTTTATACCGAGTTTGTATCATTTATAGTATATGTGGCAATTGACAAACCGCATGTAAAGAACCATAATGAAGTCATTTTAAATTAAATTTGCTGTCGCTTACTTACTGTACACATCCATTAAACACAAGGCAAAACTAGCACTGAGCTCTGGTGTCCATCTTTGTTGGTCAGCAGTTTGTTTTTTATATGTTACTGTGCCAGATGACAACTGCACAAAGTCATGGTGGTTTTTATTAAATGTTTCTACAAACTGGAATAGTATCATGCAATGCCAGTGATAATTAAATTCATTTACATAATACATAACAACTCTTTTTTATTAGCGAACATAATCATTTTTGTTCTTTTGAGATGGAAATCAAGCACACAAAACCACAACAAGAGCATACATTTAAGTATTTGACAGCTGCGTTATTTTGTAGTGTAACAATAAATACTAAAATAACAATAAAATGATAACTAAATCGGTACAAATTTTATTGTGGACCTATTCTTAAGACTATGTGAACTACACTGTATAATTTCCTTAGGTGACATAACTTACAGTGGTGGTGAGACAACAGCTGATCTGTTCTTAACTTTGTGAACCTGTAGGATTAGGAATTAATTTCAAGTGGAAAGTAAAATCAGGTGTTTCAATGTCTTATTTAAAGAAGATAAATCAGGGGAACACTATACAACAGTTGC
Source organism: Anabas testudineus (assembly GCF_900324465.2). Taxonomy (NCBI): domain Eukaryota; kingdom Metazoa; phylum Chordata; class Actinopteri; order Anabantiformes; family Anabantidae; genus Anabas; species Anabas testudineus. The sequence continues at coordinate 16,633,945 of NC_046620.1, forward strand.
AAGGAGGAACCCACTAATCCCCCAGAACAACATCGCTGCCTATAAACAGTTTGCTCAAAAGCCTACTGGAAGAATGTCCTGGGGACAGATGACACCAACCACCACTAACTACAGGCTCAAACTGACACGGATTCAAGTCATCTGAACTTAGTGAAGCAGGCCAGCTGCTTCAGTAGCTGATGAGCACAGGAGGATCAAGCCCTGAGTGTCAGTAACCCCTTGAATGTGAAGCAGGGCCCTGCTGTAAAAGATCAGCTGTTCTGGGACAGCAGAAGGCCAAATATTTATTTCAGAAACAGGAAAAATGGCAGCGAGATCCCAGGGATGTCTGACACAGAGAGACCCGAATCGTAATAACCCGGATTCCGCTCGACAAACTGAGAGCTGTAGGACATGGAGCGTGATGTGTTTACAGCCATTCTGCGTTGCTCATTCTGTCTCCTCTGACACTGACACGCCGATGGCTTTTTGACCCCGCAGAAATGGCTGTGAATATGCGTTTTATTGTCACATCATATTTCCCTTCTGGTGCCAATAGAGGCATTTGACAATCGTGTGATGAGTCTGAAGCGTTGTGGCGTTTGGTGTCTACGTGTGTGTGTGTGTGTGTGTGTGTGTGTGTGTGCGTGCTCACACAATACTGCAACAGATCATATGCTTCCTGCTTGGTTGCCTTGAATAAGCATGTCTAATGCAATCTAATTAGGTCTGCCCTGACAAAGATAAGATTAATGAACTGAGCTGAGCTTCTTGAATACCCCTACCTCCTCCCTCATGACATTTTGTGTGTCTGTGTGTGTGTGAGTGTGTATTTTGCAGAAAGTGAGAGGCAGCTTGAACTTTGAGCTGTTTTTCTTTCTTTAACTTGTCCTTCAGTGTGATTTTTTTTTTTTTTTATTAGACCTTGAGCAATGTTACTCATATTAGGGGAATCCCACTTTTTACCACCACACAGCAACAACACACACAAACCATAGCACAAACCCCAAATATAAACTTTCTCTCTTTATACAGACACACACTCTCAGGTATATGGATATGAGAAACAGTGGGTGAGACAGACTGCTATATGACTGTTTAGGCTGTGTTGTCAAATTAAAACCCATTCGTCATCTACGTGTGTGTTAATTGTGCTATAAATAGTCTTTTCCTATCCTTAACAACAGGTGTGGTTGTGCTGACCACCTGCTACCCACTCCACACACACACACACACACACGCACCGATTGCTAAAGGCGGTGACAGAATGGGAGCACATTGAGGACGAGTGGCCTTAACACACTAATTCTGCATCAACACCCTCCCACATACAGACAGAGGCATGGTGTCAGGATACAAGATGAGGCAACGCAAGCAGATGGACAGAGGACAACGGAGCCCTTGCTGCCTCATAACGGGTCATTTATGTATGTTCGTCTCGTGGACATGCTGTGACCATGACACACACACACATAAATCGCCCCTTATAATATGGTAAAAATTAGCCGTAGAAATATTATAGTTTTCATTTTTAGCACCTTCTTTAATGCCCTGAATGCTGTTTTAGGATTGCCTAGACAAAAACACATTTGGAGGTAAGTTGTCGTCTAATTAACTGATTTATTATTTATATTTATTTATTTTGGGCCTTCTGAACTAAGTAAAAGAAAAATCTGAGTTCTGGTCTATCTTAGAAATTGAAACAAACATTTTATGTATGAATATGTGTCACATAAATACTAACAAATATATATGGCTATATATGGAAATATATGGCTGTTTAGCTACTAAATGCTTCACTTTTTTCACTTGTTAGATGCTAACTTCAACCTTTTGGTGCCGGACAGGTAGCACAATATGCATTTACAAAAGAACCGATGCCTGCTGTGTCTGGAAACAAAGGCAGACTGAAGTGGAAGTTGCTGGACCAGCAAATCAAAACAATGAGCTAAAGGAAGCTAAAACACTCAATGTGATTTGAGGGGAAATTGAGAGTTGGGTGATTATTCTCTGCCGGTTCATTATTACAAGCAACCCCACATATGACCTATGTTATATGATGTGTTGTTGATTTACAGTTATTAAGGTGCAACGTGACAAAGGGACTTTGCGGACTTTCTTCACATAAATGATTTGTTGCTGAGATGGAGCCTCGTTGAGTTTGTGTGCCTGTTATCTGCAACTCTGCACAGGTTCTAAGATATTTTCTCTGTGTTTAAGAAACCCTTATTTTAGCTTGTCTTGGGTAATCAAAGGAATGATTAGGATGCATGATGCTGGCAGGCCTGCTGAGAGAAATCTGCAGCTTGTCACTTTTTTTTAAAACAATGAACAGCATGGGCTCAGGAACAACAGAGAGAATTACAATTGGATTCCTGCACTGTTTCCTCTGTGCCGTGCAGTTTTCAAAACCACGTGGTACAAACACCCACCGGGGTCACTGTCATAAACTGTCTGTCATAAATCAGCATATAGACACTCTTATTAGTGCCTGCTAGGTGTCACAAATCCATCGTCAATTACGTGTATGGGAAATCAGTGCTGGAGATCAATTTTGTCTTATAGATTCACTGAGGCGCTCGTGTACAAAAAGGTCAAAACCCAGTCTGCTCTTCTATATCTGGAGAGAAGAAAATCTAGGTTAAAAAGCATCTTGTGAATATTGAATTATTGATAAAATTGGATACAATCCCAGATGCAGCTAAGCACGAACAATGATAATTACAGTCGGGCTGATGATGTGCTAGAAATAAAGCAGATCCCCACCTTGATGGGAGAAAAGTGGGCTTCATCATCTAATTGGGTCTTTCTCAACCCAGCGGTGATTAAAACACACTGCAATGACCTAGATAAGTAGCAATCAAGGTAGGAAGGTGGGAAAGAGAGAGAGGCAATGAGATAGCGGGTGAGAGAGCTACCGCCCACACTGAGAACCCCCTGATTCCTCATTAAGAGGAACACTGTGGGATTCATTAAGGATGACATGCAATGTTTTTCTCAATCAAACCAAGTGATTTAAACCGTGCTGTACACTCAGCCTGTTTTCTATTTGATTCCTTTACAAAAATGCCTCATTTAGAGATGAACAACATATGTGAGAAATTAGAACAAAATGCTAAACTAATCAGGCTTTTAATTGTGTTTGATTGCCATTGTTCGGTGGGATTCTTACATTGCTTGTTAAAGCGCTGTTTGGCTCGGTTTCCTGCAGCACAAAATCTCGAGAAGTCAACGATCGTTGAGGTAGATGAGTCCCTGGATGATTGCTGCAGCATCATTAAATACTCTACTAAGTCTGCACTGAAACTGTAAATAATTATTTGTAAAGTAAGCTCTCTAAACAGGCCAGTAACCAAATAACCCATGATAATGGAAACCAATGTAAGAAAATTCTGATATAGTTGCAGAAAATCATGACATTTCCACTTTGTCTTTGTACCACTCACTGTTGTATTGTGTAGAGCAGAGGTTTGCCACCTTTGGTTTGTATTTTTATACCTTTGACTAATGAGGTTAATGCTTAAACTGCTGTTTAAGTTTAACCTCTGAGGATGAGGACACCCAATAATCACAAGATAAATCTGTGGGCTCATAAGATGATTCAGAAGATAAAGAAAAGAAAAGACACGTTTTCTTTATTTACACCAGATACTATAAGTGATTTTGTATATGCTTTTCTTTGGCTAGCTGATTTGTGGCCACTAGGGGGCAGCAGACAAAAGCTGCAAACATAATGCTGGCATTTTAAAAGCTTAAGCAATCTGTGACTTATTTACACATACAGTACAGTGGAGTAAGTCAATAATAATTTTCTCATTTTAAAATTAAAAATGTAATTTGAGGGGCATTATGGTCAGAGAACTCATACTTCATCTGTCTGCCACTTTTTTCATGCGTATGTGCAGAAACGAGTAATCAGTGACTTGTGAAAGTACTTACCATTCAGCTGCGCTTGAAGCGTTTCCACTCTAAGTAATGTAATTCAGCACTGGTTGAGGAGTGACTTCTGGCCTGGGTCATCAGTTGCACAGCACTGCTCAAACATGCCAAAGCCAGCAATCTGTTTATTGGACAGCGCCCCCCCCCCCCACATCGTGGACCTTTCTCTCTGTGAAAATGCATCACCCCTTCACGATGAAAAGACATCTTCAGTTAGGTTAGGGTTATGTTGACAGCACAAGTAGAGATGAGCCCTCTACTTCCGTCTGCCTCATTTTTAGGAGTTTGTCACCTTAAGAGCTCACAGACTCCACTGAGACACCATTGATTCTTATCTTTTCCCTGTCATCCTTGTCTGTGCTTCTCTGAACATGAATCCATATGTCTCACCTTTGCACATGTTGCAGTTTTACAAATGCTCTTACTTTTCTGCACCTTTTACTTACTGATATTGTGGAGTGAACACATCCGTGTTTAGTTTAGGTGTTTAGATGCACTGAACACACCAGGGAGCTCAGAAACATAGGGCAGCCTTGTGTTTACCAACTTCGCCTAATGCTGCACCAACAAACAGCAGGGTTTGTGCACCACCTAGTGCTGATTTGAAGAATCATGTTGACTTCCACAATTGGAACCAAACTGCAAACCCTAGAAGCTCAGACTGATTAGAAACAAATAGACCCTGTAGAAAACATGAAACGTTAAAGCTGCAACAGTATCGCTAATTAACAGTGGCTAAAGTGATGTTGAAGTGTCGCTTCCAGACACTGCAGGATATGATAAAATCAACATACTCCATAAGTTTTTGCAGACCTTCTCATTTAAACACCAATATTCTTTTATAGTTGGTTGCGCTGCCCAAGAGCAAAAAATTAGAGCAGCTTTAAATACACATACAATCTCACTATTAAGTTAACAAATACACAATGTTTGGCAGTTTTAAAATGTTTATTAAAAAATAAAATAGAAAAAAATATATTTACATAAAAATGTCAAAAACAAACCAAAAAAAGAAAAAAAAAAAAAAAAAAAAAAAAAGCTGAGCAGCGGTTTCCTCTGGACACCAGTAGATAGGTGTCCATTACGAGGGCCTCTACTCATGAGAAACAGCCAGGACAAAGAGGGGCTGCCACTTTCCTCTGAACAGCAGCCATCAGTTGAAATTCCCTCATTGTATTTGCAATGGGGGGGACTGGGGGGTGGGGTATTACATTGCACCTACATGTACATATGTATGCCAAAATCTCAGCAGTCCAAACCACTCCCCTTGCTTCCTTTTCCCGCTCACTAATCATGCAAATTTGGAGAATTGAAGGCAAAGTGGCAGAGCAGCTTTCATTAAGGGAGTAGCTTACATTAACCGTTTCTGTCACTACCTGATGAGATAGTGATGTGGGAAAAGTAAGAGCTGGAAGTGAGCTAGATTAGACCAGTGAGATGCACACAGATGTTATTCCATACAGACTTTGGAAGTTTGCTGTGAAGATGCAGGCAACTCTAACCCAGTCAAAAACCTCTGATTTTATCAGTGATTTAATTTTTAGCCTCTTATCAATGCTGGTAGCAGACATGGCTATGAGGGATGAAGTTTCAAATGGTACATACTACATCTATCTTGTGCATCAGTTTATATTGGGCTAGGGTTGCATGTAACTGAGCATTTCATGTGCCATAGCAATCACCTCCCTAAAGATAATTACTTAAAATAATCATCCATAAAGAATAACAGGGTGAAAGGATATGATAGTGAGGCCGCACACAAACATCTTGGAAAAACTTCTCTTTCTGGCAGCCTGTGTCATCCATAATGCTTTGGTCAAATCATTAAAAGGTGAAATGAATTTCTTTAGTCGGAGGTGACGATTAGCTCATAATCTGCTCTGCCTGTGAGCCACTGGTCAAAACAAAAATCCCTTCATTTGAGATTGAATTGATGCCAAGTGAGGTTTTGACTTCAAGATGAAAGTTGCCATAGATAAAAAAAAAAAAAAAAAAAAAAAAACCCCCAACAGAAAACAAAAAAATATATAAAAAATAAAAACAAAAACAATAAGACACAAACAGTGTAACAGTACTGAACAGAGTCTCAATAAAAAGATAAAGAATTGTTGGTGGACACTCTGGACCCTTCTGTAGTTCACCTGCAGAGTGCAAGTCGCTCTCTGGGTGCACCTGCTCATCAACTGTCGGGTATCTGATTAAAAAACGTGGTGGCCAAGTCATGAGTCCCAATACTTCCACACATGTATCACTATGTCACATACTACACAGACCCAGACCCAACCATTGACATAAACATCCCCCACATTCCTTACATTTGACTAATAGATGTAGAAAACTAGACTTAACATATCAGGACCTTCATACAAATACAAGGAAATCAGACAATGGGGGGGTTTTAGTTCACATGAGTTGGCTTGAGAGTCTGACAGTCAGCAACATTACTCTGGTCCAACAAGCAGTGTTTGTTGTCAGAAAATAACCCCAAACGGAAAAGACAGGAGAGTTGACACAATAATTAGAGTAATCCACTTGCATAGTAATAACACCAGCATGTGTAGTGTTCTGGGCGAGTCACAGCCTTCGACAGTCCTGTCTGCGAGTGGGTGTACTTGCGCGACACTGTGCTCGCGGAAAAACGACGTACACGCACTCCAAGTAAACACAAAGAAAGGCATTGCAAACAATTAGAGGAAGTACCTGGCAATCAAATATACACAAGATTCCTGAATGGAATCAAAATATAATTCCCTTTCACTAGGGTCCTTGGTTCAGGAAGACCACTCCCACCCAGCCCTCCCTCCTTCCTTCTCATTTCTCTGGGACCACAAAGGAGAAAACCTTATCGCTCAGCATCTTAGTGTTGGTCTGCACTGATTTACAGCTGTGGGCAAGAGCTGACCTCACCCCTGGGATCGGATTTCCACAACCACGTCCCTAAAAACAGAGAGATTAAGTATCTCAGGAATCTACTGACCTGGAGTGTGTGGCTTTCTGACCTCTTACCCTAAACTTTGATCTTTAAATTCAAGTCAGATAAGCTGTTGCCTTCTTGGCCCCAACCCTCCTACAATGTGTCATAAAGAGACAAGCACATAAATTAAAACACACTAGAATTTAGGTTTAACAGACCAGGCTCTCCCTCTCTCTCTCTTTCAGGTCTAAAGCCTGCACTGTTAGGAAGCGTTTAAAAAATAAAATAAAATAAAATTGGCTCCAGGGAAACAGAATGTCACTCCCACTCTTCCAGATAGACGAAATATGGCAACAGCACAGTCCCATAGGGGACAAACACACATACAGAGGTATACACATACACACAAGCTCGAAGGTGGCACTGCTAAAACGCTATCTGCTTAGGAGCTACCTCTTTTGGGCCAAAACAGAAGTATATCCTCTTAGTCCATCACTCCACTTCACTCCAGGATGCCTTAGAATGACTGGGCTGAGAAACAAACCTTCCATGGAGAATGGGATGTTAACCTCGTCTATTTTCACAAGACGTGGATAGAAATGTTAAGAATAGCAAGAGCTCTGTGTCAATTTCTGTCCTGCTTCTCTTCATCAAACAGAACAACCCAAGTAAAGAGGGGCGAGAAAAGGGTGGAGGAAGGGAGGAGGGGGGTGTGAACTCAGGTCCATCTCAACCTGAGGGCAGACTTGCACGCACACACACGCTTGCACACACACACACACACACACACACACACACACACACACACACACACACACACACACACACACACACACACACACACACACACACACACACACACACACACACACACACACACACACACACACACACACACACACACACACACACTCACGCATGCACGCCCGCACATGCACTTCAAAGATGCTGCCCGTGGTTTTGTAAACAAAATTTAAAACTCTACAAAAATAAAATAACAGTATAAAGATGCCTTTACATATACACACACACAAATTAAATAAGCATTTACTTTAGTTTCAAAAAAGAAAAATAACATTATTGCACAAAATGAAAAACTGCCCTTAAGTGTAAGAACTATAAAAAAAAAAGAATGAAAAACTGCTTTTAAGTGAATAAACTATAAAAAGAAAAATAACACTGAACCTCAGGCAGCTTGGCTGAGAGGGTCAAGACGAGGTCAACAAATGTCCAACAAAAAAACACAAAGAAAATCCAGGAATAGACCTGAAACAAATACTGAAAATAATGTAATACTGAAAAACTACACAACTGTGAACAGAAGTCATGCAGAAATGGAAAGGTAGAGACTGTGGGAGGAAGATGCAGAAATAAGGGCTGTCGTTCCTAGTCGTGGCAACCCCAGAACGAAAACTGCTGGTCTCTGGTCCTCTGTCTGCCAGTCTACCTTCCTCAGAGAAGAATGAAGAACGAGGGTTTGCAGCCAGAGAGGTGGACAAAGAGGACAGGTTAGGGAAAGAGGAGTGGTTTCTCTCTGCTGAGGCTGAGGCTAACTGGAAGGCTGTCCCTCTTTCGGCGCCGCCAAGTGTTGCGGTGATACTGTGTGTGAGTGTGTGTGTGTCCACGGTTAGCCAGAACAGGGTTGTTGACCAGCGGTGGGTTGTGAAAGCCCTTCACGTTGAACTTGGCTCCATTCTGATGAAGATTTAAGAGAAAAGAGAGAGAAAAAGAAAAAGTGAAACATCTAATTCTTCTGATAATGTTTGCTAATTTAATTCTATGTTATGGGACAGAAAGAATGGCCCTTAGAGATCAACCATTAGTCTTCTGTGAATAACCACGTGTTTGAAATTTGCACAGTCCAAAAAACAAGAAATAAATATATAAATACAAATAAAATTTAAAAATAAATAGGAAAAAAATGAAGGGTCTAGTAAAAAAAAAAAAAAACTATTAAATGTTGGAAATGCCATTTCAAAAGATCTTATCATGACACTCTCAGCAAGATTATTAATAAGTTTATTTCCCCAAATACAGTGGTGGCAAGAAAACGTATGTGAACCTTTTGGAAGAGCACAACAAACAGTCATCATTGGAACTGACCAACATCTGTGTTCATGAGCCTATTTTACATAAAACACTGAACAAGCAGGATGTCTATAGCAGGACACCATGAAGGAAGCTGCTGCTTATTAAAAAGAACATTGCTGAATGGCTGAAGTTTGCCAAAGAGCATATTGATACTCCACAGCATTATTTGCAAAATGTTTTGTGGACTGATGAAAATAAGATGTGGCATAAAAAGGTCACTGCATATCATCATAAAAACATATAAATCCTAAAGTATGGTGAAGGAAACATCATAATTTGGGCCTGCTTTGATGCATCAAGCTAGTCAGGACAGCTTGCAGTGATTGAGGGGAAGATAAATTCTTAAGTGTATCAAAACATTATTCAGGATAATGTGAGAATATCTGTATGTCAACTGAAACTCTGCAGAGCTTAGGTGGTAACAGGACAGAGACCCAAAATACACAAAAGAATGTCTTCAGAAAAACAACATCCACCTTTTGGAGTGGCAAAGAGTAGCCATACTCATAAGATGTCCAAATAATATGACAGAGCTAAAGCAGTTCTGCCGAAAAATGTACAGGCCTAATTATTATATTGTTAATACTAGAGGAAGATCAGATCACATTTTATGGCAAATTAATGCAGAAAAAAAACAAAATTCTAACACATACTTTTTCTTGCCACTGTATATCACTACTGGTTAAGTCACAAAGCTGCAGGAACTCGAAATGAAAGAAAACATTATGCATCACATCCACGTCTACTAGTTTAGTTAAGGTAGTTTCCCATAGCAACAAGTAGACACCACATCAGAGGAGAAATTAGAGTGTTATTGTTTACTAACAATTTGTGGATTACAGATGTCAGCTTCATATTGTACATAAGCTGCTACATGTCCAGGTTGCAGAGAGTGATAGAGAGATAGAGTATGAGAGACAATATATGAGATGAAAACAGTGAGAACTTTAGTGTTTGAGAAAAGTTTGCCTTGACTGTACAAGTGAGTGTGTCTGTGGCATCCAGCGCCTACCTTATGTGTGTGGCTGGAGTGGGGGCTGGGCGGAGGCTGGGGGCTGGAAGGGGCAGGGGCATGAGCATGGGCTGGGGGGGGCATGTGGAAGAAGGGGGGGAGCCCGGTGTCTATACACACCTGTCTGCCAGGTATGGAGTGCATTGCTAGACCACCGGGCAATGAGACGCGAGCCTGGAAGAGGGAAGAGACCATTAACCATCACTAATTTCCATAAGATCTAAGTGGATGACATCCCTCTGCTGCCATAGCTGTACACCTACCTGTGAGCCTGGAGGTATGAGCAGATGGTGTCCTCCCATGCTGGGCTTGCCGGTGCCCATGTTGAGGCCTGGTGGCAAAGCTAAGCCGAGAGGAGGGAAAGACGGGTATGGAGGAAGGGCTGGTTGAGGGATGGCACATGGCAGCGTGGAATCTGAATCCTGGCAAATGATGCAGAGAGGATGAGTTTATGAAGCAAGGTTGAATATGTCACTAGCTGCCAGCTGGGTTACAGAAAAAAAAAACAAAAAAACAAAATGGCTATGCAACATGTCAGTACATCAGGTGGGTGGCAGTGTTACACCGTTATACTGAAATAATGACAAGAATATAAGTAAAAAAAAACATGGATAAAGACCTGCAGCAATTACAAACCAGTTTGCCATGGGAATGTACGTCATTTAGTGTCAAATGCACTGTCTGCAGACTAGATTATGGAAATTTAAAGTTTATACACACAGAGGCTGTGTTAGAATTTACGTACAGAAGTATCTGTTACATTAATTCTTTGCTCTCTCAGAATCTACACTGAAAAACTGTACGTTTCTATCTGCTGTTATTTTTTATAAATTCTCAAAAGAAATTCTAGCTGAACGTACAGAGATAGCAAGACTTCACCCTTTCTTTGAGGATTATCTGTCTAGAGCTTAGCATCATCAATATTATTACCTAGACTTGGCAGAAAAAAACGATTTTACTCTATATATAAATTTAATAGATGAAACACTTCAATGTTTAAGACCTTCCATACTTAAAAATAAGACTCTTAATTACCTAAACCTTTCAAAATCAAAAAAGTATTTTAAAAGCCGTCATGGACACCCTGACACTATGTGTAATTGTCGGTGTATCCTGCACAATTGTATGACTTTTCTTACGTTGTCTGATCCAGACAGTGAGGAGACCGAGGAAGCTGACGAGTGCTGCTGAGGGCTGGAGATGGACATAGGGGAGTCTGCACTGTGAGGAGATACTGAGTCCCTCTGTTGCTCTTCTGACCCGACACCACCACCCAGCACACAAGCCTCCTGCTCTGACACTGGCTCTTTGGGGGGTGAAACTAAAAACAAACAAACAAATAAATACAAACAAACCCCCAAACATTAATTTTAAAGATAAATGGGTGCCCACACAAAAAGTTCAGTAATTAACAAATTCTACAAGGTTTATAAAGTTGCATTTTATATAGTTAAGAGATAATTTTTTGCTCAGGTAGACTATAAAACTTCAAATATTTGGTTATAATTTGATTCTGACTGATTCGTTTTTAATGTTGTAGTAGTCATTTCCTACTACAAAATAATCCTTTATCTAAGCATTTCTTATGGTAATTACTGTAGCATAGTATATCAAAGTCTGTACAAACATACCTCTGTTGTCCATTCGTGCCAGATCCCTGCCGCCCCACTTCTTGATGATCCATTCCCTGTAGTCGATCACTTCCTGGGTCAACCTGATTATCCTGCCCAACGTACTGCAAGAAGAAAAGAGGAGGGTTTTCAAACAGCACAAGTTTTATCTGGGGCACCTTTAGTACTGCTGAATAGGTAAAACTGACCTTTCACAGTCTTTGTTGGGATATGACCGTGCGAGGGGCGACACAGCATGACTCAGGACAGTATAGGCATAGTCAAACACCTGCTTGACATGCATTGCACCATAGGAACCCCTGCCCACATCATTACCTACACGATGGGGGCAAAAAACAACACAATAACAGTATGTTACAGAGATATTTGTCCCTTGAGACAGTAATTACTATTACTATTAGATTGTATTTGTGTTGTAATTCACTGTAAACTAGTAAAACACACACCTGGAAGCAGTGGATCCTCTATGCAGAGCATGGATGGCCTGTATCCATTTGTCATGGCCTTCATAATCTCCTCTTTGGCTACATATGCGCCTCCATTCTTGATGCGAATCCCTGTTTTTAAGTAGTTGAAATGGCGGCCGTACAACTCGAAGAACTCAATCAGCAAGACCCCCAAGTTCTCATTAGGGTTCCTGGCATCAATACGAGGATGGAGCTGAAGACAAAGAACAGAGAGATATTTGTGTACATTAAAAAAAAAAAAAAAAACATACCAATACCCATTATATTACATGTCTGTCTAGAATATCAGATATGTTCATAAATGCTGATTACTATAACAAACTTTGCTTTGATTAGTTTGTAGGTTGGGGTATGTATCTGTGTGTTACTATACCTGTAGGAAGCTGATGACCATGAGTATGAGGCTGTAAGAGCTGATGCCCCCAGTAAAGACTTCGTTTAGATCTCTCTGGAGTAAGAACTGCTTCAGCACAAATATCAGGTAAGGCAACACAGGATACTTCTGAAAGTGACGAAGAAACAGATGCGCTATGAGTATTCAGTGAACCGGTGCATCAGGTAAAAGGAGAAGGGGTTTGAAGATAATCTTAAAAGAAAGAGTAGATGAAAACTGGACTACCAGCATGAATATTATAAGTATCAGTGCAATATATTACATTTGTACATGACAAGTGAATACACAGCATCAAATACGGATGAAGTGTAAAGTTACAGTTGTTGCTACTACTTTTTTACTTCTCTGTTAGAAGGCTGATGAAGGCTTTAACTTGGAGCTCTCGGTCTAATTTTCTATTAAAGAGGAAAGCTTTGAAAGAGGGGTTAGTAGGACTGGGAGAAAATTAAAAAAACAAGTGTTTTTTCTATTTTTTAATTTTTTGTTTTAAATAAAAAAAAAAAAAAAGATACACGGATTGTTGTCCAGTTGCATAATGTAGAGCAAGTTGAAAGCTTGTTTGCTCACTGGCTGTGTAAGTGAACTGCATGAGGTCGTAAAGGTGGTCGTTTATGGACTTTAGAGGCTCCAGGACAAGTTTTTCAAAGCACTACTTGATTGCAGACGCTAATGCTATTAGTCTGTTGTCATTCAGGCGGGAGACAGATGGGGCATGACTGCAGAGATCTTTGTCTTTTGTTGTTTGAAGATGATGTGAAGGCTGATGTCCGTGGTAGGCAGGTGAGAATGAAGATGTTGTAGTTGTTGGGGTACAGCAGTTCACAGGGTTATTGAACATAGGTTTATGGAGGTGGAAGAGGAGGCAGCTCTTTGTCTTTCAAACCTAGCATACAACATGTAACACTTATTTGCCAGACAACAGTCTGCTGCCGTCCTTTACATAACACAGAAGTGTTATTTGATGTGAACCTGCCACCTTGACAGCAACATTTCTGTAGGTTTCCTCTTTGATGAAGTGCAGTTGCACTGCTCAACCTTAAAACAGCTTATCGTTTGAGAGCCTGGAGACTTTACTTGTGGTGTAGTCTAGGCAGACCATGTCCTCAATGATTTTACAGGTTTATCAGTTTTTTAAAAGCTTTTGACTGTATGAGTAAACAAGATGAATAAGAAAGTAGTCAAAGTTAATTAATGGGACACAGGCTAATGTGCTCCATGCTGAAGTGACAGTGGTCTACCATAGTGTTTTGTCCCCAATTTCAGGGACTGGTTTGTCCCTGAAATTGGTGTGGCTAAAGTCTCCAGGCATGTGCCAAGTTTACAAGCAACTGTAGTTCACAAAATTTGTTAATTGAAGAGTAAACATCTGTTAGGAACAGATTGGGAAGTGATAGTCGAAAGACATGCTGATATATAGGTCGTATCTGCCTCTCCTCCATTCATAAAAGGTAATAAATGAGGCTTCCTAGAGTTACTTGGTAATGTGTCAAAATCCAAGAAGGGTCCAGGAAGGGGAATTCCAAATATATTCATTTTCCAATAGAAAAGGCAGCATAAGCCATCTGTGTGTGTCGAGAGCCAGCAGTGCTGGGCTGACTTTTTAAATATGCTTTTACTAAGTGATACCAAGGCTGGGAAGTATGCGCCTCTAAGTGGCAACATAAGAACCTGATATATGAGAGTAAACTTTGAGGTGACTTTGCAGGGACAAGACTGCACTGGTCACACACATACATTAAGAACAACAACAACAACAACAGCTATCACTGAACTGATGTATAGTGTGGTTGTCAACAGCAGCCTTTCAAGCTGTGACATGCATTCGCCGACTACCTGAATAACCAAAATCTGGCAGCTTCCTGGAACATCAGCACCTGGTATTCCTCTTAGTACATTAACCACTGCAGCCACAAGAAACAGGCAGAGATCCACATTCAGCAGGAATTTTGTCAGAGCCATGGGGTGAATTCAACTCTGCTGAGTAGATCTGGCAACCAAGTCTTCAGCTGCACACAGACTAGGGGTTTGATTTAAGTGGAGATAATACTGAGCACGGTGGCTGGGGTCTGTTCCAGCTTCACTTTGGAAATGAGATGGGCTAGTACAAGTCTGGAGTGAAGTGGAATGATTTAAACTGCTGGCTTGCCTGATTCACTAAGGGAATTCCCAAAGTTCTGTATTTAGACTTCAATGTAAAATGGTAATTATGTGACTCCATTTATGGATTTTCTTTACGTAAATATGTCTACATGACCCTTTCCTGCTCTCCTCCTCAGTTCATATGGTTTGTAATATGCATTGGGTCAGATTTAATTTAGTCCTCAACACCTAAATTTATCTATATATTTAATTTTACATGCAGCATCAATGTCTACAATGGATTGACGTTTGTCACAAGTTGTCTTCTGGGCTGATTCAATGTTTAGTATCATACTGAAATAACAAGTGTTCCTGTAACCCATAGATCCTGGCAGCAATGTCTCCACGGCGTGTTTATCTCACCTTCACATAATCTTTAATGAAGCTTGCCGCCTTGACTCCAGTCTCCACATTGAAACTGATGTCCACCTTCACCTCGGTCTCTTGGTCTGTCAGCTTGATGATTGGCACCTAGAAGCAGATAAAGTGACATGTATTAGCAAACACTGCTCTCCAGTCATTATCTGAAAAGACACTCAACATGGGCTGAGATCAGAGAAAAAGAGAGGATCTGTCTCAACTGACAGCCTTTTGGAAGCAATCGCTAGTCCAAAAATGAAAGTTCAGCCATTAACTGCTTATTATCATGTCAGTCAAGACAGCACTGAAGGTTGCAGTGGTTTGCTTTGTCATGTGCACACTCCACATGATGATCGTGTATGCTACTGAGTTAGTGTTCCATAAACTCCCACAGAGGGATTGCAGCTATACACACATCCAGTGTCTGGAGTAGATGCACACTTTAAGCAGCTGATAATAGCTTAACAGAGAAAGGTAGTTCACAGAGTTAAACAGTGAAGTATTACTGGCCTGGGCTGTCTGTCAGTTCTAGTTAAAAATATGTCAAAGTATATACAGTATTTCTGCATTCACATTAACAGCAATTTTCTTAGTCAGCGGTTATTGGGGAGAAAAGAAAAACCATCAAGTACATCACAACTGGTAAAATGTGCCACCAATCACGCAAACGCATGACAGTAATTGAGTCTCATAGGTTAGAGCACCCTCGTCTTTGCACAGAGATTAAAGAGTGAATGAGCCAAAGCTTTGTACTTCTGACCATCTGAAGCCCAGAGGAACTTTTCTAGGAATTGAAAAGGAGTTGCCAGTTTTTCATTTGGCTGAATTTGATCCAATTCCCTTCTGGGTTTCCCATTTACTGAGAGCTATAATATTTTATTACTTATGGTGAAGAACAAAACCTTTAAGAGAACTAAAATTAACTATCAGGCAGTTACGCTATACAGATCATTAATGATT
Organism: Anabas testudineus; assembly: GCF_900324465.2. Classification (NCBI taxonomy): domain Eukaryota; kingdom Metazoa; phylum Chordata; class Actinopteri; order Anabantiformes; family Anabantidae; genus Anabas; species Anabas testudineus. Next base: position 16,649,831 of record NC_046620.1, read on the forward strand.
ACATCAGAGTGCATGGAATAGTCAGTTACTATTGTGTTAGATGGATGTCTGTTGCAATCCAGTTAGGCTTTATGTTAGGACACAGTATGAATGCAGCATTACATATGTCCTCAATGCCTGGAAGAGTTTAGAAACATGACCTGGACACCACTACTCACTGTAGCCTTGTCCAGCACTTTGATGGAGAAAGGTTCTGCCACGTTATGTTTGCGAAGAGCTTGTTCTAGCTCTTGCAATGGGGGGCGCTCCCACTTCCCAAACACCACCAGGTCAATGTCACTGAGGGTAAAATAAAAATGGAGCATAGTTAAAATTCTGGCCAGCACATTACAATGCGCATAAGATGCTAACTGAGAGTTTTCTTTAATTATAAATATATATAGGGCTTGCCTTGTTGGAAGGTACAGCCCTGTGCTGAAGCTGCCAAATATCTGGACCTGTAAAAATAATGTTTAAGAAATATGAAAACAATGATCAAATAAATAAAATAACTGTTCTTCAACCTGTAGACAGATCTATATAAGGTGTATAAAAAAATAAACAGTGATATTTCAATAACATATCATCATCTATACTTGGCCTGACAACAATTCACAGGTTTGTAAACCACCAGGAAAGAAGTATTTCTGGGTTCCACTTCTACGACGGTAAATCTTGCCAAGTTGAGTTTGCTGCCAAATTAAGTATACAATGGCTAGAAAAAAAACGCAGTGTTTGGAGGCCGCAAGCTCTCCAAAGGAAGTGGAGTTGAGTTCTTTCCCTTTTCCATCTGGTAAATACGACAAGGCAATAGCAACAAAGACAAGCCAGGATTAATGGGCTGAAATGAAAAGCGGGGCTGGTACAAATCAGAGGCTTGATCCATTTACCTGACAATCTGGTTCACAGTGGATGTGGGGAAGACTGGCAGCCAACAAATCACCACTGCGTGTGTTTACATGATTAAGTAATGAGAGGGGAATTACATCAACCCAGTCTCAACCTGCTCCTACACATAGAAAGTGCACTTCCAAATATCTATGGACAATGCAATTAAAAAACAAAAAAAACAAAACAAAAACAATTCCTATTTCTTCCTTTAAACCTATCCACTCAAATACCATTAAGATAACTAAAAACAAAATGTAATAATCTTCCTGAACTTGTGCAGCCTCAAGCAAAAGTAGATAAGGAACTACATAAATAAGTTGTAATCTCATACAAAGATTTAACTTTTTCGAGACATGCAATGTCTAAAAAAAGGCGTCTTAACAATGATTTACAGTATATTCAGAATTTTGACCGTGTGATTTAGGAGACTGCTCTCTATGATATCCTGATCCTGAAAGGTGGGAATTGATCCAAACAAAGTGAGAAATGTGTTTGTATCTTACATCTGCAGTCGGCCACAGCTCCTTGATGATCATCTCTATCCGGTTCACCACCTCCTTCCTCATTGCTGCTTCCTCTGGCCGAGGAGACATGAAGTTGTAGAAGTCCATCACCTCCTCATGGAGTCTAGATACAAAAGAATTTTCACCACATTAATATGTGTACTGTGTAGAACTGTGAATAATGTGAGATATGTCATATGTTTTTCTTATATCTGAATAATTGGCATTCACACACATGCCAGATTTGTTCTGCATTTTGAAAAATATAATCCCTTTCCAGATGGCCCAAGATATCCTTCTTATCACCGTTCAAGTTAACCCAATCATGCCAGAGCCCGGGTAGCAAAGCAATAGTATATAATGCATGTTCTACTGGTAATATTATTTTATATAGATATGTTTTTAGATTTAAGACATAAAAAGTTAGAAAAAAGAAAAGGAGTAACCACACTCAATTTACAATCTTGCAGAACATTATTTGAGATGCTAATTTGTGTGAAATAATTAGCTGTATTTTTGCAAGAGTCAGAAATATAATAATGTGACCAAACACGCGTATATTCCTCTAGTTCTTTATGATCCCCATTTCTATGGGCTAACCTTAATACAAGACTTAGTGCTACATATAACAATAACATTAGTCCTTAATGTGGGCAAGGACCCAAAAATAAGGCTGTATTCCCCAACTTCTGCGCAGCGTTAAAACCATATCATACAGTGTATTCTGGAAGAGTCCCAGGCCTTGTTGTTACTGTTGATATGGTTCAGTGTTTGGCAGCAGAGTGGCAGATACAATGTAAAGATTTCTGACCAGTGAAATGCCTCTGAACAGTGGAACTCTGTTCAGCCCTGTGGCTATTCATTTTTCTAGGAATGCATGCCATTATGTCAGTGTGAAATACAGAACAGGGAAACTGTCACAATCAATTACCAGGGGCCTGGAGGAAATGCAGGCCCTAGTACCCACTCCTTAGTGAACATTCTCTGCCAGCAAGCCAGTCGGGCCAGGGCGTATCCATGACAATAGACCACCGCTGACAGCGGGCAGTTATTGTTGGACCCCCAAAGTCAAAATAACTAATAACCATACCAGTTAAGTCTCCAACATCTCTCTTCAACAACTCTAGGACCCAGTATTAACATTGGTGCAATTTATAATGACACCAACTTATTAAGGAATCAATGTTTTTTACTGCTGTAGTGCTATTAACCAAAACCTAATCCATCATAACAATACATATGCAGCACACCTACAAATCCAGTGTAAGATCTCTCTATGTGGGATTTCAAAGGATGTCCCTGAGGGGAAACCACTGTAAGACTGGTCAGTGCACAAGCTAAAACTTGCAACTGAAAACTAGAACCACAAATACCCAGAGAAAATGAAATGTGTCGTCTGCTTTCTATATGCAAGTCAAAACATTGATCAGCAACTTCCATTACTAGTTGACTACAGTTGTGGGTTTGGAGGAAAATTTTGCATCAAGCCTATGGAACTGCTACCATGACAAACACTGAAGCGTTTTACAGAAAATTCCCAGATGGGTGCAACCAGCCTTTACAAATATCACAAGTTCCTGCAACACATATGAAAATTCTTTGGTCATTTGTTTTGTAAGATGGTTTCTGTGAGAGCAAAATGAGTACAGTTGTAGCATTTTATTCGTACTACAGTGTATGTCAACCAATGTTAGAGTCATACATTTACAGGAGACCTACTATACAATCATAGACCTTTACTTAACTTTACTTCTCCCTTAAAAGGGAGATGAAAAACATTTACATGAAGCATATCATTTTCAGGAGGGCTCAATAAAGACATTAAAAACAATTAAAGGTTAGTGATTTTCTATAACACTAACACTGAAACCAGTAGTAACTTGTGTCTACTCATGGAAACATCTGTGAATCCAGAAATTTCTGCACATGCATTTCGGACTATAATATGGGAATAAACAGCTATCCAGAACGGAATACAACAATAACATAGGGATAACTGAAACATTGACACTTCGCGTGTATTCACTGTGATAAAATGCAATGGAAACTACTGAAACATATATCAGGATTTCTCTTTTGAGAGCAAACTTTCAAATGCTCGTTGCAGGAGTAGTTCACACACATTGCCCAGTGGTTAAGACAAGCTCGGTGAGTGTTACTTCACCCAGTGTTGCACAAGTCGTCCCAGCTAAGTTAGCTCAAATCTGTGCAAGGCTGTACAATGGTTATTTGTAGTATAGTCTCTACTTTTTATTACGATTAGCTGTTAAATGTAATTTGATTAACGGCGAAGGTTTACATTTTCTGATAAGTTTTCAGACTTTAATATGAAGCCCAAAGATAAAACCATTGGCTAAGTTGGCTAGCTGTCCTCCTCGGTCAGGCTAACAAACGGACAACATATCCGGTTTAAGCTTTCTAAATAAAATCGCCCAGTTAAAATCACCCCTTAAAAATTCGATTATGTGAATATATCAATACACACATGCTCACAATTTATGTTTTCTAGCTTTGCGTCTCAAATGGTGTGTTTGAAACGAGTGTTTTTAACGGCCCAATTCAAACTTCAGGCAGAAAATCAGAGCACTTCCGCTCTTGTTTTGTCCGTGTATCGTCAACGCACCTAGCGTTAGCTATGTAACTAGCGTTAGCTAACTGTAACTTTGTAGCTATCCAGCAAACAGTCCAGCTCCAGAACGCTGCAATGCCCGGTGTGCTGCCGTGTGAACAGTTAATCAACTCTGTGCCAAAATAGTTAATAGATATGCAATTGCAATAATTACCGTCTGACGGTCTCTTAAACCTGTAGCAACAGACAAACGTTGACGTTAGCTTTTAAATAAAACTGTAATGCCGTTCAGCCACTCACCCGAGTACCCCGGGGTTGTACTTCCTCGTCTTCCAGGGTGTCCAGGTGCTCGCATAATTGCCATTAGTGCAGTTCGAAAGCAAGTAATTCATCCCATAAGTGCTCGCCTTGTTGTCACTTTTCCTTCGGCCAGGGTGGTGATTGTGTGTGTGGTTTACAGGTAGCGTTACTGGTGGCTGAACCTGAAGACGCTTCGCGCATATCTGTTGTGAATTAAAAGCTGGGTGCTCCTGCAGGTGACGGTGATGGTGGTAAAGGTTGACATTGTTGTCCATGTTGTCGCTCAAATTGATGAGCAGATTGGCACCCCCGACGTTTTTATTAATGTTTCCCGTTACATTTCCACCCATAGTCCTGACAAGTGAGCAGCTAGAAGGGGGGCTGTCCGTCCCGGATTCCTGTGAAGAGGAAGAGGTGCAGACCGATCCCGTTTTCTGTGGCAAGCTTTTCCCCTCACCTGGTTCAGCGGTGTTTGTCGTGGTGAAAGAGCTGTGTATGTTCCCGTTTGACAGTGCTATCCCCAGCGAGGAAATCGCAGTGCCGTTAATGCTAGTAGTGCCGTTCATGATGCTGTGATGGCTGCTGCCGTTGCTCAGACTTGCAGTAACGTTACCGTTGCCGCTGCAAATGCTCTTGCTCGATGCCACCGCGGTCGCCACATTTTTTAAAACATCCAACGCAGCGTAATTCACGCACTGGTTGTGGTTTTGATTGTGGAGCTGTTGATGACTGGAGAGCGTCCGTACTCCCTGAGAGGTCTGCCAGACATGCATCCATAAGGCGTTCGCAGGTCCTTTCTGTTCGGGCTGAATCCAAGCTACCCTCGGATCCATTCAACTTCTTTCTCTGATAACCCCTCTACAAGTATATAACTAACACTAGCGAGCCCGTTGTGAATCTGCTCCTCTTCCTGGACCTTTCAAAGGTCGCTACGTTGTCCGGGGTTACGAAACGAGAAGTAATTAAACATTAAACCGAATTAGGACCATTGATAAAGTGGCCCCTTTACGCTGCTAGCTGGAAAAAAAATGCTAGCCGATTCCTACGGGAATTCAATATGGCGTATTCTCTTCAAATCCATGCGCATGCGCTCAACGAGCAGCTCTTAAACGTTGGCTGCGCCCCCCGTCCGCCCACTCATCACTCCGACCAGTTTGATGAATTGCATAGAATAAATATTTGAAATTTTATTTGATAAATATTTAATCGAACAACGAATAAAGTACGCGATAAGACATCAATAATGAATAGAGGTTATACAGTCCGTGGCTCTTGAAGCAGGGCCTGGGAACCGAGAGATCCTTGTACGCTTTATTTGCACCTCCTGGCCGTCACCACTGGGTGAGGGACGGGTGGGAGGGTTCACAGGGGATCCCCCATCGATATGAGGCTGGACAGAGGCGGAATCCTGCAGAAATGACAGGAAACTGTTGATGACAACCTAGCCTAAGATAACTGGACTCACTCTTAGTAAGAAAATACAATAAATGCAATTTACACAAACAATCAGAGAGGGAGACCACATTGTGTTGTCTGCTGCTGCACCATCATTACAACCTGTGGCCCCTTGAAATGCTGCTCACATTGCCTACATATATACAATCAAAACCACACACTGCATTTCACAGAGTAAGCAATTTTTCTCCTAATTTCTGTTTATTATTTCAGATGTACACTGCAGCCCCTCAATCCAAAAGCTAATTTTCAAGGGGCAATGCACAGCAGGTGGTGTTTTTCAATCCAGACCCCTAATGGCACCTATCCCGAGTTAAAGCCATCTCCCAGCCCATTAAGCTCTATGATGTAGAGAAAGCAGGCTGCAGAAGGCATAGGCAGCACCTTCTGTGATGTGTACACATGTAAAAAAAAAAAAAAAAAAAAAAAGTGAGTGAGGGAGAGAGCTTCTTGCATAATGCCCGCCCCCATCCCCTGTTACTCACGTGCAGCATGTGACAGAGTGAAGGAAAATGGCCCAGAGCAGACTATGTGTCAGCTAAGATATGCTGCTCTCTGTATAACACACTCAGGCATACACACAGCTGCTCACCCCCACTGTATGGCTGCTGTAATCTAAGCTCTTCTTTCCATCTCCTCTTTATCTAGCACAGGCGTCTGAGTGACACACCAGACAGGACATTATTTCTTTCATCTCTCAAGTCACTCTCAAGTCGAGCTAAACACCAAATCTGACAGAGTGTGCCAATGCGTGTGTGATTTCAAGGTTGGTTTGATTCAGTGCCAGCTTTAATGGAATTGCCCCATTGGTGATGACTGGACCATAGAAAACAAATGCATAACATACACTCATAATATAAATAGAGAGAATGCTAGAGTAGTTAACATTATACTAATAGGCACAGTAGTAATATTTTAATTAATTGTAATTAATTGTAAGGCAGGAGGCAGTTGTCTGAGGCTTGAATTGCAAAGAGGCAACAGCATGTTCCAGATATTTAACCTACATTAGAGGAAAAACTGCAGTTATATCAACAGCTATTTATTATTCACAAGACAATCTTGCCTGTGGTGTGTCAGACCCAGTGTAGGGTTATATACAGCATAACAAGGCCACAGTTGCAACTGACCCAGAGCATATTATCCAGCTGTAGAGCAGCGGCTACGACAGTATCAGAACTGGAAATCTGAATCTGCAGGCCAGCCAGTCTGTGCTGCCTACAGGCAGTGGAGAAAATAGCTAAGTATACAGTATTTACTTAGGTTCTGTGCTTAACATGTTTTTTACACTGTTAATCTACAATGTGAACTCCACAAAGGTGTCTCTGGACAAGACACTAAACCCTGAACCCTTGGCGCCTAAAATGCAGCTGCATGTCCACAATGAATTTCCCCAAAGGGATTTTTAAAGTATCAATACTATTATTGTTATCATTATTATCACAACTATCCTATATGATAAAGGAAAATCAGTAATTTAACTAATTAAACTATAGATTTACATGCTTTTGAACACCAAATCAGCTTTGGTCTGCTGATTGTTTCCGTGTGGCTTCTACTGTGTAAAAACCTCATTCCTACAATGTACTGCATGCTATTGCTTCTCAATCATATACTGCAACTAGCACAGGTTAGCATGTGTATGTCTGTATATCACACACCAGCTCCCCTTGTTAACAATCTTTAGCCTGTGTGCATAGATGGTATTTGAATTACAAACCATTTCATTGAGTTGCTTTGCATATAAAAAGAAAATCAATAGGTGTCTGCATGATATGAAGGTGAGTGGTATCATAATCTGATATGTAATCAAAAGTAAATACAGTTATACAAGTACAGGAAATGAGGATAAAGAGGAGACACAGGAAAACAGCCTGAAAGAGAAAGGGCATCTTGAACATGAAGGATGTCACTATGTATAGCCTTCAGGCATACCTGACCATCATTTTACATCACACTCAGACACCGTGGTCCAATTATTTATTGATGACACCATGTGGTAAAAATGATGACAATCACAGACAAAGACTTAACATTTCTGGAAACCACACACTGACTATGAATTGCTGTTGATAATTGTTGTGAGTGAGCCAGTGTCAATTTCACATGTATATTTTAGGTTATGCATTTATAAAATAATTCCATTTTAAAATGATTCTTACAAACAAACAAATGCATTAGTATCTACTGTACGAAGTAAGACTCAAGGTCACCCATTCAGCATCATTGATATTGTATAAATATAACATGCTCCTGCTGTAAAAAAAATCTCCAGTACAATTCCTTTTCATTTTATAGGCCAGTTCTTCTTTGTTCACTTTCTCAGAAATCTTGACAGGAGTGATATGTGAATGCAACTCTCCCTTCTTCTAATTTCAGGCATGGGTGACTTATTGATGGTGATGATTGATCTCCATTTTTATTTCCCTGTGTGGACAGGACTGCTACAGACTTTTGTTCCAAAATGTCTTCTTTTCTTGGAGTTTGACATGATAAGGTAAGTCAGAAGTTAGAAAAGTCTCCCTAATGACATTTAGAGAAAATAGATTTGCAGGAAAATGTGCTGGGCTTAATGCAGAATAAATTTTTTAATGGATGATAAAAACATTGTGAATGAAAACCTAACATGTCTGCCTTGTATTTTCAAGTTGATGTTCCATCTGGGGAGAATATGCAGATCAGGGGACAAGTCTTAAAGCGGTTTATTGCTTGTGCAGACTGTTATAAATCCACTGTATTACTGTTGAGCTATGCGCTTATTTTCTTCTGGAGGAAGTGTTGCCTCTCCTGCAAACATAACACTTCCAGTTCGTTCAGTCTGTAAATCTTGAAGTTCCTTAGTGCTGTATGGACATTATTACAAAAGTAACAGCAAAAATCAAAATCACTTTAGGATAGTGGCTTTTAACTGTTGCTTGCTTGCAGCTCAGGTGACATCTTTTACATGCATACAATCTGTGTTTCTGTCTATTCTCATGGTGTGTTCTGACATCAGAGCTTTGTCAAGTTAAAATAAGAAATAAAAAAAAAAGAAATATAGGAATATTCTTCACTGCTGTTGTAAATAAACATAATCTCTTTTTCCAGATAAATCTAAAGGGTTTTCTAGAATAAAAAGGGAATCAAGGCCTTTCTGCTTTTTGGGTAGTTTTCAAACTTGGTGAGGTACCATCTACAGAGAAAGAAAAAGAGAAGAGAAATTAATTATTTTCTTCAGTGTGTTTTCCACTCCATGCACTTTGGCCTACTCTGTGTGTGTGTTTTATTTTTCTTACTTGTGGTGGGCCACAGCCCTGCTGGCAAGGACCACTGTGGTAAAGATGGCAAAGGCTGAACTGTGAACAGAGTGACCAGCCAGAGCGAAGCCCGCCCACTCTGTTATCTCTCCTAAGAAGTTGGCCCCAGACACATATTCAAACATTCCGCCTGTGGGTGGAAGACATGAGAATCAGAACAGGTATGATTAACTTTTTATGTGTTCACTAAAAGACAAAACAGCCCCATACTTTACTCTGGAAGAAAATGTTGAATTTAAAGGATTTTCAATAAAATATAAAACTTTGACTGAGGAATAGTGACCGCGTCCTAATGCATGTTTAAGTCTACTTGCTACAAAAGAACTCTGCACAACTTGCTCTCCACTGACCATAAAGGTCTGTGAACTCACAATTTGATTTCTGGTCACTTGTAGTGCTGCTACCCAGTGTGTGAAAATGGCAGATTCTTAACCTAGGAGATTCCAGACATGCCCTGAAGTTCATTTGGAGCAGAACAGCTCACAGCTTCCTTCTTCCTGGCCTTCTCCACTTTATTTTTCTTAAGGGTACGGGATGGATTGTTTCAACAGGTTCACCACAAGTTCAGGCTCGAGGTACTCAAGCTTGTTGTGACTATGTTCTTAGTGAGTGGAGCCACCATCTTTGTAATCCTGTTATTATTACTGATTCATTTAGCAAAGGAAAAAACGTATGGTTTGAATTAGCCAATTATGTGATCTAAAAGTCAAATTTTTTTCTACTTTTCCATACCACTCAGAAGACTAAAAGGAATTTAGGAATGGGTCAAATACCCAAGCTCCTCCTTACATATTGCATCTCATATAAGTGCCATTCTTGGTGCAAACTGACTTGTATCAATAATTTATAATTTTTGCTATAATTGCTTCCAAAAGAACAAATCTAAATTCCACTATGTTTGTTTAACATAAAATGTTAAGCTAAACGGAAGCAAGAAAAATCCAAATTCCATGATTTTCAAGCGTGGACATTAACCTTTAGCTTCTGCCACAGGTTGTCAGTAGGAGTGAGATCTGGGCTCTGAAAGAGCCACCGCAAGACCTTGATTTAAGGCTTCTTTAAAAGGTTTTTGAACAGTGGGATATACACTTTGGGTCACTGTCTTGCTGGAAGACCTTGCAGAGACCTAAAACTAGACTGGCAGCAGATTTCTTTAGATTATTCTTCAAAATGTCAAATAATCTTCTCTCTCATTATCCTATGTACCCAAACAAGGTTCTCTGTGTCTGAAGAGGCAAAACAGCCCCACAGCATTATGCTCCCACCACCAGTTGTTTTGGAAGCAATTAAACAATAAACTCTTTTAATCATTGTCATTTTGAATGTTTGTTGCCCCTCTCATGGCTGTCTCTTTAATATGAAGATGGCTCACACAGCCAGTTAGCTTGGAATAAAGACTAACGAGCCGGATTCTCTCTGAAAGTAGTAAAATGTATCTACTAGCTTTAAACTGTAGAGAAATAAACTTGAAACCCACTTAATCTGGCAAAGTCACAGTGATGACAAGTCTTCGTAAACTTGCTGCTCCAAGCCAAGAAATAGTCTAGCTCTCAAAACCACAAAATGTTGTTTTTAGGGGCATTTTGTTACTTTCACACAGAGAGAGGTTAGCTATTTCTCCTTGCTTTCGGTCTACACTGACTAGCTCCTGGCTCCAGTCATGAGGATACTGATCGTATCATCTAGCTTTTGACATAAGAGCAAATGCATCATGTCCAACCATGCTGAACTATTCTTTAAGACATTATCTATGTACTGACACTAGTTTTTTTTTTTTTATTATTTGCATCCAAGCTAACTGAATTATTTGAATGTGTCATAAAAATGAGCATTTACTGCCATATAAGAAAGTCTTATATGAACACTAGTCAATAGGTTAAATGTTTAATTTAGCATGAATCCTGAATAACTGTGTTTAGAATAAAATACAATTCCATGTAAAGTGTTGTACAGGCGTGGTTTACTGTTTAACATTGTTACTGTCTACACTGTCTGTGTCAGTTAAAGCCAAATGACACATGAGCACTACAAATACTGTGAATCAATTACACACAAGCGGAGTTGGACCATATTAGAGCAGAAGGGGGCACAGAGGGCAATGCAAAGAGAAAAAAGAACTAGTGACAACCGGTGATTCTGCTTACAGTGTGATCCTGTATAATCATGCGACCACACTGGAAAATTAGCATCTAGCGCTGTGCAGGGACCGCAGGGTTCTGTGCCATGATGTGATTACTGCCTTCTTGACTTTCTTGTCACCCCACAGTGGTGGTGAGAAACATATTCAGACTCTGAAACTACAGTGTAAGAGGAAGTAGTCTTCTACTTTCTTGTTGGCCTTTAACATTTTGTCAGCCATCATGGAGAATGAATTTCTCTGAGAACAAATCAGTGCTTGCGCTCTACCATGATTCAGATATCACACTCCAGAGTGTGTGATGCCTGTGACTGGTGTGACAGTTCCTTTTATCGAGCTTTATCATCAGCTGGAAGCTTCAAGAAGCTGGCACCTCCTCTTGGTGATCAGGTACCAACTCAGAGAAATGTCCAGTTTGTCTGGTTTCAAATCGGTCAATTATGTACAAATGATAATCCGAGAGTGCCCTAGCATGTCAACATCAGAAGAAACTCTCACTCAATTGAAGAAGCTTGCAAATGAAGATCAAAACCCAGATTCCTTAACTAAACCCTTGCAGAAGAACATGACTTCACCGAGAAATCTGCTTGCATGGTTCCTCATCTCCTGACAGGAGAAGAGAAGGAGGTTCCTTAAGCAGTTCAATAGAAACTCAGTGGATTTTAAGAAAATCAAGGAGTCCTACACTTCACACTACATGTTAGGACAAAAGCTAAGAGACAAGAGAGCAGAAGTCCAAGAAATTCTCAATATGTTGTGGTGAGGAAGAGATTAGGGCAAGGACGGCTTTGAATGTTCTCAGCAGCAATAACTGTGGCATGTAATCAATTAGAACCACTAAGATCCAATGGTCACTTTCAGAGTTTGCCTAAAACCGTTGTAACAGTTGGCATAACGATCACCTGAAGCATACAACCATTACATTACCTTCATCTTCTTCTCCTAAGCGCTTCTCTCGCAGTGAGATGTAAAGATTGTAAAGACTTTATACTGGCTGTGATGACAAAATAATTTAGCCCAGTGTTTTTTTTATGACTAAAAAAACCCCACCTGTGGGAATCTTGTAACCAGTCTCTCCAGGCTTTCTCAGGTTCCTCAGGATGTGGTCAGAGTGCACATTCATCAGCCAGCCTACCAACCACAGTGCAGACCCTGAAGACAAACCAACCAAAAGCTTCTTTAGCACAACATTTTCAGCAAGCTATGGATTTAAAAATTACAACATCTCTGTACAGTGCAAAAATTTGCCTCTGGCTTTTACAGTCTGTACAGCACACACATCTTCTGACCCTTGAATAAGTGAAACCCCCTAGCCCCCCCTCCCTAAAAACCCAAAATAAAATGTGAAAAATAATGGGAAAAAAAAACTCATGAGGAGCAATGGAGGAACGATTTCTTTTCCAGAATGGAAAAAGAAGAAATAGATGTTGTGTGTGCAAAACAGAGTAATTTATTAGATTTACACTGTGCACACTTAGAATGACAACGCTATAAATTACAGACAAATATGAAAATTATCAGGGGAGGATACTGTGCAACCTCGAGCCACATGACCTCCTCTCTGGACAGACCACATGGACATACAAGAGGCAAACCCAAGCACACCATTCACAATTATAGTAGAAAGGAATAAACACTCAGAAGAGGAGAGACAGGATAAAAGGAGTGCAGGGCAACATGCCAATTGTGGCTTGACATGGATTTCCTCCAGGTATCTCAGGATGTATTAGACATGCAAATTAAGTTTATTGGAGACTCTAAATTCTGAATAGGTGTGAATGTATGTGTGAATTGTGACGAGTATCTCAGTTTCATCCAAATGAATTAATTAAGTTTATCTAAAGGAGGAGTTGACATCCTACTTTTCATAGTTGACATGCAGAGTTCTAATTTGGAAATCTGAGTAGGCTCATTAGCTTTTACAGGCATTTATTTGGCTGACAAGTGAAATATATAGACAGAAAAGCAGAAGGACCTCAAATTTCAAATAAGAAAATATTGATGTGCCATTGTTGTGCAAAACAAACTGTTTTTTTAGATAAGTAAGACATTAGCCAAGACAAGGTCAGAGATGTGTTATTGTTTTCTAACAGATCTAGGAATATACAATGATCTGAGGAAAGGTGGACGTAGAAGTGGAATCTGAATTTAAATTAAACATTCTGCCTTTAAATACTATTTTAGTGGAGTGACAGGTGACAGCTTGGGAAGGGTCAAAAGATTAAATAGATATGTGGGCTGAAAGATGTTCAGACATTGTTTCCACTTCCGGTACAGTATAATAATAGTTATTTTCTAAACTGATTTTTGCCCATGTTGACTTGAACACCAAATTGAGCCAAAAAAAATTTGCTGAGCACTTTGAGGTTTGGAAAGACCAAGAATCACCTGCTGTGGAGCTAAAAACAAAAGAAAAAAATAAGAGTCTGAAAGTCAGCTACTGTATGTTTTTAAGTCATACCATTACATTTAATTTAAGAGAACGAGATGGATATGGGCAGGAAATAAGGATAGAAGGAACGAATTGGGAGCCTGATGTTATCCTGACTGAACATCTTACACAGTTACTCCCTAATTAACTCTTCACATTCAGTGCTATGTTTGTATACATTTATGTTACTTGTTCTGTAGGTGAAGTATTTTTAAGCTTAAACTAATCGTTTCTGTACGTAAGTAAATGTTGAGTTTACTTGAACATTCTAGCAAAATTGTGAAGTTTACATTTCAGAAACTAGGGGACACAGAACACCTACCAATGATGAAGCATGGATGTGTAATCCAATATGCAGGGTACTCAGCATAATGGCTTAGGTACCTAATTTGCATGTAGCCATTGTAGATGCAGAAAACAAAAGCCAAGGCGAATGAGGCGAATGGGGTCGGTTTACCTCCTCTGATTAAAAATGGATAGATAAGAGATCTGCAGCAGAGTAAAAAAGTGCAACTTATTATTTCAAACAAGTGTCTTGACTTCCTAATTTTGGTTAATTAGCAAATACTAGTAATTTACTATAAAATGAAAATCACCTTAATAAGTCAATTATCAAACAACATATACAGTATACTATAAATTATTCTTCTGTCAGGGGAGGGACTAAATACATAGACACTAGGAACCACCTGCTACTATGATTACTCCTAATAGTGAGATGAGCATCAACTGCAGTTCCTCCAGGTGTCACTTCATTGTTAAATGGATTAAATACCTCTGGACATAGTGGCAGAAATACATGGCAATGAGCAGCTGGTTGGGCAGGAGTGAGCTTTTCACAGAGGAGGTCCACACTAATAGACAAATAGGCACAAAGAAAGCAGGCAATTCCTGAACGAACCAGGCAAACCTGGAATTAACTGGAAATCCATATTTGCTGGTGGTATATCGCCCGTATGGGACATTTTCGAAGAGCAGAGTAAAAAAAGTGCAGACTGCCATGAGCACCATGAAGTAAGCCATGCAGTCCAAAATGAACAGTTCTTCTTCTTCCGAAGAGAAGAGCACCGAGAGGAGAGCTTCCATCCGGGCGACAGGTCTAAAATTACTAAACGCTAAATGAAACAATGCAACTTTAAGTAATATTCACATAAAAAAGCAATTTGCTGCGTCCTAGAGTCCAACACGGTGCACGATTCGTACGTTTCCACCCATGAATTATTGGACCAATCACAATCCCTGACTATATGTGGCTTTTCGGTTGTATCAGCCAATCAAAATGCTCGCTTTTACGTCGACGCTATTCAACGTCACCTGTCGCCAATAAATATACGCGATTTGCATATAATATCAGCTGTTGTAAACAATAACCTGGTTACCTGGTGGTTCTTTGCGCTGCCTGCTCGACACATGCGCGATCGTATTTTAATCTGTGGCAGAAAAGCCATTGTTATATTTTAATATGAGAACATGAAATAAGAGAAGCTTAGAGAGAGAGAGAGAGAGAGAATTTGAGAGAAGGTTAGAGAGAGAGAATGTGAATTTCCTTCATAGTGAAATAATCTGACATTATACTTAAAAATAAAATCTCATTTCGGCCTGACATTTTTGAAGTTGAGCAGCCCCGAAGATGTTTCACTTCAGGCAGATTTCGAGGCAACCCCGAGAGGTCCTGATTCACGTGCGTCAGAAGCAACACGTTTCGATCATACACAGCAGTTCACTCTCAGTATAGTTTATACTGTCGGTATATTTGATCCAAGTTGCAGGTCGTTTTTCTCTGCATATATCCATCACGTTGTTCCGTAGGTGTTTCTCCACAACCATCTGCTATTCCAGCATGGGGAAACGAAGCAGGCAGAGGCAGAAAAACCAGACAACTGGAAGGGACAACAGAGACAACGCTGTAAGATTCACACTTGGGCTCCTGCAACTCTTGCTAATGTTGGGTGCTCAACTAGGCCACGTATTGCTTTTATTTAAAAATACTGCATTTAAAGGGAGCCGAGATGGCCACAGTGACATTTTCATGTTGGGTATCTCTGCACCTAAACTTGTTTAGCCATGCTACTATGACACTGCTAAACATTTTCAATATCAAATTGATGTGCAGCCAAACATTGTTGGCTTGATTGTTTTCTAATCTTTGGGATTGACCACCCTTTGCCACCACTATAACTTTACTCCACACGTGTGATTTTTTTGTATGTATCCTTTGGTCAATGTGTGGTTTAGGACAAATCTAACACCTGAAAGGGAAAAAGCCTCATCATTTATGGAATTGTATATGCCAAATTCAACATTGGGTCATACTAAAATGTATCAGGTTTTAGAACTTGTTTAAGAAGTAATTTAACCCTTATGCTGAGTAAAGTGCCAATAAATTGGCAGATTTTAAAATGGAATTCTTTCACACACAATAATTGCTAACCATTTAATAAAAGCTTAGTTATGTACAGAAATAATTACAGATAGTCACTGCTAATGATCATGCATCTGTGTGTTCAGGGCTGGGGAGCTGGCTATGCCGATATTGTCAAGGAGAATAAGCTGTTTGAACACTACTACAAGGAGCAAGGCCTGGTGCCTGAAGGAGAGTTTGAACATTTTATGGATGCAATGAGGGAGCCACTGCCAGCAACCATCCGCATCACTGGATACAAAAGGTGAATTGGAGAAATGTATATCTTAGATTCACACTTATATGTTGTCTGTTTGACACTATCCACCACAAAAGGCCATTTTCTGTGTGTGTGTACATCTCACATGTTCTGAGTCTGAATTACTTTACCAAGCAATTTAGCATCTGAGCAGCTAACAGATAAACTGAATTCTTGTGAATGAATGTTGTACTCTTGCCTGTTACTGTATATTTGTTAATCTGAAGTTGAACTTGCATTATGTATTATTCAGTTGTGTCAGTCATAAATTTTGGCATTATATTAGGACTGTCTATTGATGTGTAGCTGCAGGAGATGATCAGACTGTTATTTTGCTGTAATTTATTAAATTATTTAGGGCAACTATGAGAAGGCTTATTCCTTTAAGCTAAGATGTACTGTATGATAGTGGGTATTCAAGACAAGGCAATGCTTTCCTAATTTATCTACCCTACTGCCTTATTCTAGCCATGCAAAGGAGATCCTCCACTGTCTAAAGGAAAAATATTTCAAAGATATTCAGGACCTGGAGATTGATGGACAGAAGATAGAGGCCCCACAGGCTCTGAGCTGGTGAGATCTCACATGTTCTTTTTTTCCTAGGCTAAAAAGCCACACAGAGATTCAAACTCATATTCAACTCAGATTCAAAGAAAATCAGCACACACTGGCACTCTCCTCTCCAGGTATCCCGATGAGCAGGCCTGGCACACTAACATGAGCAGGAAGATTATTAGGAAGTCTCCCCTGCTTGAGAAGTTCCACCAGTTTCTGGTCAGCGAGACTGAGTCTGTGAGTCACACACAAACCAAACAGAAAATCTACAAGAAATACCTGATGCTATTTATTTATGCGTTTGTGCAAATTTAGCAAAACTATCAATTTGGAATTAATGGATCACTGAGTTTGGTGGCAATAGGTCAAAAGTCAAGTTCATACTGACTCAATAATGTTGAAATGTATGAAGCGTAAAGAAGTTTATGGCAAGAGTTTTATGTTTGAATATCAGCAATATTCAGTAAACTACCAGATGAAAGTTGACTTATTCATTAAAAACATATGTGAGAGAAATCACTGTGTTTGTCCTTGCAGGGTAACATCAGCCGACAGGAAGCTGTCAGCATGATCCCTCCACTCCTCCTGAAGATTGAGCCTCACCACAAGGTAAAGCCACTGTCCTCTTTGAAGATTCAATCGGTTATTGCTTTTCTTTTTTCATGCCCTGGGGAGGAAGAAAAAAAAAAGTTGTTCTGAAGTGCTGGCGTGCACATGTTTGTCTGCAGATCCTGGACATGTGTGCAGCTCCGGGTTCCAAAACAGCCCAGCTGATTGAGATGCTCCACTCCGACATGGACGTGCCATTTCCAGGTGACAGAAACACATTAAAGTTTAAATGTAACGCTAAATGTTTCTGTAAATATCTCACTGTGGCACTTCTGAACTTCGTAAATCCATTCTTCTACCCTGCAGAGGGATTTGTAATTGCCAACGACGTGGACAACAAGCGCTGTTACCTGCTCGTGCACCAGGCAAAGCGTCTCAACAGCCCCTGCATAATGGTGGTCAACCACGACGCCTCCTGCATTCCCACGCTGCAGATCAATTCTGAGGGCAAGAAGGACATCCTCTTCTATGACCGAATCCTGTGTGACGTGCCCTGCAGGTCAGCAAAAGGCTGCAAAGCTGTGTGGCTTCTGCAGGCATCAATGGCACATATTACAACACTGCTGGAAAGTCTGAGTTTGGACACATGAGGAGGAAGTGGATTAAGACAGAAATATGGTTGATAAGCTGTTCTGCATGTGTGGGAGTTTGGCCGAAGACGAGAGTCCATGTGACAGATGGAGATGAGGCTTCACCCTGTCTGTCAAATCCGTGTACATTATATGGAAAAGCTAATAAATGGCTGCTTATAATAATGCAGTTCTGTGCATAGCAAGTGGGCAACTATGCATCTGCATTTTAAAAAAGCATATATGAGGGAAATACCCTGCTTATGTGCCTTTTTTCTCTCAAAGTTTAGCGTCATTTTGTGGCCTTGACAGAACTGTATTAGTTAGCGATTTCTGAGTTTGGCCGGCTGTAGCATTGAAGCCAGGAGTTGCTGCCAAACACAACAGAGGGAGGAGGGGAGGAAAAGCAGTAATGAAGACAGAGGGAGGCAGACGGGCTACAGTGATGTGAGCAGTCAGCTAAAGCCGGGCATTTAGACAGTTTGTGCTTCGCAGACAGTTCTGCCCCGTGAGAAGTGTCAGAGATCTCTGGTGGTTTTAGTGCCTCAGGCCAAACTGGATTTGTCTGATTGGTCCTGCTCTCTGCTCTGCAGCGGGGACGGCACCATGAGGAAGAACATAGACGTGTGGAAGAAATGGACGACCAGCAACAGCCTGCACCTCCACGGGTGAGTGGGGACAGCGTGCGCTCATGCACACGTGACGACATTCAAATTTGTGCACTTGCGTGGTGGACCAAATTGACTAAACAACAAGGGAACCGAGTGTGTTCTTTAGTTGCTAATTAGAAAAGTTGGCTGTATTACAGAGAGTGTGCGCGTTTGTGTTCACCAGGCTCCAGCTGCGGATCGCAGTGCGAGGGGTGGAACAGCTGGCTGTGGGAGGGAGGATGGTCTACTCCACCTGTTCACTCAACCCTGTAGAGGACGAAGCTGTCATAGCAGCACTGCTGGAGAAGAGCGAAGGTAACAAATAAGCACAATCATACAGAAAAAGGATTATACAGTGTTACAAGTTGTTTTTCATTCATCAGAGCTCAGTTCTTCTTGTTACATGCACTCCTTTTTTTTGTATTTTTGATTTTCTGTTACTAAAAGATATGCATGAGCACTCAGTTAACCCGAATCAGGCTGCCTGTTTTTTCTCAACTCTGCCATTACGAGGCATTACGAGTCTCGAACCTTATAACAATATACTGATTTTAGGACTCAGGCTAGCAGTTGCATGTCTTTATGTAATTAAGGTCACCACAAACCAGTCAAGCATATATAACTGACCTTCTCTGATCGGTTGAGCCTCACTCAGAAATCTTTTGGAGAAATATCTCTGCACTGGTGCAGAGATATTTTTATTCACCAGTATTCACCAGTTTATGTGAAAATATACTTTACTTTTCACTAAATCTTTTTTTATCTAAATGCTATGTGAATATAACCACTCAGTGTTTTCCCCACCTGTCAAGTTATAATGTCTCTTTGATTCACATCACCAGGAGCTCTGGAACTGGCTGACGGTTCAGCAGACCTGCCAGGGCTGAAGTGGATGCCTGGGGTCACTTCCTGGAAGGTACTGAAATTAAAGGCTTTGGTAGTCAAACTAATCAAAACGATGACAAACCACGAAGGAAAAGTCAGCTTTTAGCGTCAGGCTGAATTTTGTGGCTGTGGTGTCCTGACTGTGGATGATGCACTTTGCTCTATAGCTGATGACCAAAGAGGGCCAGTGGTACTCGGACTGGTCAGAGGTTCCGACCAGTCGCCACACACAGATCCGCCCCACCATGTTCCCGCCTAAAGACCCAGAGAAGCTAGCTAGCATGCATCTGGAGAGATGGTATGTACACATACAAAAAAAAAGGGCTTGTTTGTGTCAGATTTGTATTTTCTGTGCTTTTCCCAAAACCCAAATCTCCAAACATTGTTCATTACCATTAAGTCTATTTGTGGTCAGCTATCTTTAACTGCTTCGGCATACTTCTATGTTGCCGAAGCAAATAGTAGTATTTAGATCAAGCAGTCTTGTTTAACACCCCTTTGATTGCCATAATAATTACAGCACTGTACTGCTGGGCAAGATGCTGATCATAAAAAAACATATAATATATACCTTGATAGTATTTTTACATAGTGATCAGATACTTTCTCCCCTAACCATAATATTAATTTAGCTGATTTTTCATGTGTTTATCCCTGTAAGTGCGTTCTCTTTTCAAGAGCAGAGGAATACAAGCACCCACACTTACATCCTTTTGTTTTCACTGATGCCAAAATTGTTAGTCTGACTTACTTTAGCCTTTGCAAAGCTTTTCAGATAGACGCACACCCTCTCTCGCATGTATGCACATACGTGTGCACACCTGCGCTCTCGCATATTGAGAGCTGCAGGGTAATGATGTCATTCACGTTTGGTCTGAAGCTGCGACTGACAGGATGTTGGCCAGCAGAGGGAGCTGTTGTCACACATTGTCAAAGCGCCTGCTATTAAAAGCTGAGGGGATAGTCCTTGTTTGTCTTCACAGTAGGTGGCACCATGAAGCTTAAAGCCACGATTTCTGTTGTCATGTGTGTTTGTCATGTTAGTATGAGGATCCTGCCACATCACCAGAACACTGGAGGCTTCTTTGTGGCTGTGCTGGTCAAGAAAGCCCCGATGCCCTGGAACAAAAGATATCCCAAGGTACTTCCTCTGAAACACGTAATGAATGAGTACACTATCAGTTTTACTTGATGAGTGGAAATGGAGCAGAATTCACCCATGTGGGTGCAGGGAATGCCTGTTGAACTAGCAGGAGGAAAGCCCCCTCCCCCGCCCACATCATTTACTTCACCTGTTTTCAGTTTTACTAACCACACCTGGGACTTCTTCTTTTTCTTGCCTCTTTGTTTGCTCACCCCTCTGCCCGTCATCTCCAGCTGAGGAAGGATGTCTCATCCAGCTCGGCGGCCCAGACCGGAGGCTCCCAGGTGGCTCCAGCCCCCGCAGACATTCCCTGCGTCCCAGAGAATGCAATGGATGAGCAAGAAGGCGGAGGCCCAAAGGAGAAAGTAGACGGGGAAACAGCAGAGGAACCACCCAAAGGAGCATCTTTGGCTCGGGAGGCTAAACAAGAGGGAGTGTGTGGGTGAGTCATGTTGGTCTGGTGAGCGAATAAACAAACACGTGAGGATCTTTATACAGAAAGAAGTAAAACTCATAAAAAATTCACAATTTCTCCCATGAACAAATGTGCTTATGTGGAATATCCTTAGTAAAGGGATATTTTTACATCACAGCCAAACAAAAGTCATTTTCTTTGTTTAATATCGGTCTCCTCCCTGATTTCCAGGCCTCCACCAAATAAGAAGATGAGGTTGTTTGGTTATAAGGAAGACCCCTTTGTGTTCCTTACTGAAGAGGACCCTGTCTTCACCACCATACAGTGAGCGTCTCTGCCTGTCAGTGTCTTTCTGTGTGTCAGTGTCTTTGTCATAACAAAACCAACCTTTTCTCTGTTTGCCCTAGATCTTTTTATGATCTGTCTCCCGACTTCCCCAAGCTCAACGTTCTGACCCGGACACACGAGGGCAAGAAGAGGCACTTGTACATGGTGTCCAAAGAGCTTCGCAATGTGCTGCTTAACAACAGCGAGCGACTGAAGGTTTGCGTTTCTTTTTCTGTAACAGAATTTAGAACGTTGTCCCCGCTGCAAGCCAGATGATGATAATGATGATAAAGCAATTCCTGTCATGGGACAAAAATAGATGCAACAAATCAATAATCAGTTATCTTCCCGGAGATTATGCTTCCTGAATTGATTAATTATCCTGTGAGTAGTAGTGAGTAAAGTCAAATGTGTGGTGTTTATTATGGAATTGGTTTATTGCAGTGCACAGACTGGTCTGGTTGGATTGTTTACATTGATTTTAATTTGTTTCTGTAGTGTGTGTGTGTGTGTGTGTGTGTTTGAGAGAGAGAGAGAGAGAGAGAGGGTGTACTAAATCATCAGAGGGAAGCAGCCTAACAGATGGGATCCCAAATCCCTGTAGTCCTCCACCCTGTAGCACCTGAACAGGTGGCAGTGAGTGTGTGTGTGTGTGTGTGTGTGTGTGTGTGTGTGTGCTTCAGTGTGTCTCAGTCTCTTTGTTCTCCACATGGTTTTTGATGTTTCTCACTTTTTAGTCACTTTCGAGTGGGCTAATCCACAGTGAACGTCATGTTTCCCCATTATCATTATTAATAGTATTATTATACCTAGCTTGTGGAAGAGCAGTGCTTCTCTGTGTTTTCTCTTCATAGCATCTTAAGTGTAACAAATATTCCATCACATTGTGCTTTTTCAATATAGATAGATTAATTCTGCAACGATTTAATGTGGATTTCTCTCGCATTCACGTTCTGACATTAGATTACTTTCGCTTCACTCCCTTGAGCTTACAACAGTGGAACATGCATATTGATTTTAGAAGTGTAACTGGGTTTACAAATCACACAGTTGCCTCCCACTCCTGCCTGTTTGCACATTTACCCACAGTTTGCAAACATTTTTTATTAATAATAAATAAAAAAAAAACTATATAAATAATATTATAAGTAACATAATTAGTGTTTTATTTTGATTTACATGATCACCATTGGATATGTGTTCAAGAGGGACAGTAATTAAAGCAGCAAAAGTGCGTGGAGTTGTGTTGTTTTAGTACAGAGCAGTATGTCAGCATGGCTTTTTCTCGTTTCTCAGGTCATTAACACAGGGGTGAAGGTGTGGTCGCGCAACAGTGACGGAGAGGAGTTTGGCTGCGCCTTCAGACTGGCTCAGGAGGTAACGCACAAACACACACAGCGTTTTCCACCGGTGCACCCTCAGGGGGGCAGTTTTAAGCCATAGTCATAATTTATCCTCAAACATTAAATCATCCCCAGCGGAGCAAAAAAAAAAAAATCATTGTCTGTAAATCCACTTTCATGTTTCATGTTGAGCAGCATCTTAATATTTGAAATCCGTTTTATTGTTTAAACTGTAACATTCTTCTCACCTTAGTCGGGCTTTTCATTCTATTCCCGTAATCCTCTTTTTGTATGCAAATTAATCTCTCTGTGTGAAGAGATGCAGGGTAAAATACAAAGCTTATTTCCAAGACATCAAAGGGCCACATATTCCTTCTTTTTTTATAATCATTCTCATTGTCTAGGCAGCTGCTTCTTCTGTGTGTGTGTGTGTGTGTGAGTGTGTGTGTACTCAGACATGCAGCAAGTTCGTCTTGCTATCACCACTGTACTCATCATCAAAAGAGATAAAGCCGGCTGAATAACTTGGGAGCCAGGCGGCAGAATTCACACCAAAACTGCTAATGAATTCATTTAAAATGCACTGGAAAGAATTTCCGTTTTATGATGTTGGTCTGCAGATCATCAACCACGTCTCCTCTCTGTCCTGTCAGGGTATCTACACTCTTCAGCCATATATTCGCTCCAGGATAATCGCAGTGAGTGTGGAGGACATCAAAGTGCTGCTGACCCAAGAGAACCCTTTCCTTAGTAAACTAGAGGACAACGCGCACGCACAGGCCAAGAAACTGGGTAGATACTGCACCATTTATGTCTGTTTCAACCAGACGACCACTGTGAAGGAAGGCGAACCTCTATGCAAACTGACAAATAACCAAAACTTTATGAAACAGCCGTCTAGATGTTGGAGTAGTGTGACTGGAAGGTCTTGGCCTGGCTGACCAAAAATAAGGAGGAGGAAAGTGAATGAGTAATCCTCTGCATTCCTCAACAACTGCTGACGAGCTGCCCCTGAGCAAGGCACTGACCCAAAAAAACCTCACAAAGAGCTGAACGTTGCCAGCGAATGAAAATTTTTTACTTACACTGGGTAATTCTCAGTGCATGGCAAGAATAGTGGAGATGTTTTCCTGGAAGAATGGGCACGTTGTTTGTTGGCAGCACGTTGATACATGTTTGTCTCCACAGGAATGGGGAGCATTGTGTTGAAGTACATTCCCAACCCAGAGTAAGTAAACCATTTAGTGGTAGTTTATATTTCAAGTCTCTGTATTCACTTCTTATGTTTTTGAAGTGATTATGTGCTATTTGGCCCTTTCTGACATCCACCATCACCCTGTGCTTGTCAGTAACCCCGCAGAGCCTCAGTGTCCCATCCAGTTGTGTGGCTGGAGGGGAAAGACGTCCATCCGAGCCTTCGTGCCCCGCAACGAGAGGTTCCACTACCTCAGAATGTTAGGAGTGGAGGTCTTCAGAGACAAACAGGGTGTGGGGCAAAAAGAGAGAGATGGAGAAAAGGAGGGAAAGGAAGAAGCAGAGGACCAGGTGGAAAAGGACGCAGATGAGGAAGGAGCGGCGGTAAATGAGGAAGAGCTGGACTTGGAGATGAATGCAGATGAAAACGGATCATCAGAACCAAAGACGGATAGCAGTAACCAGGGAACTAGCAGCTGAGATGAGGAGAGAGAGGAGCATTGACTGAAAGCTGTAAGAACTGTGACGTGATGTAGAAGGGGAGGGCAATATGTTTGTACGGATTTCTCTGTTGCCCACACTGCCACTGCAGAACTCCCTCCCAGCCACAGGCTCCCTTTGGATCCAACAGGAGTTAGCTTTTTACTTAACGGCTTTTCTTATTTTGTATAGCTGTTTTTTTTTTGTTTTTTTTTTAAATATTTTAGCACATTTATTTTACTGACCAAGTGGCATAAATTTTATTTCAGTTGCTCACATTTTGAGATGTTTAAATCACCTGCCATCTCTTTTTCTAAACCTGTAATTAAACATGGATTAAAACCGTGAAAGATTAAATGTCATCAACCCAAATTATTTCACTGTCAGATCAAGTATAAGGAATGCCTGATCAGGTTTTGCAAATGCCAGAAACGATAAAATATATACAGATATATGAAAATATATACAGATATATGAAAATATATACAGATATATGAAAAGAAGGTAGTATTTACCCCTACAACAGTAGTTGAACAGGAACGAATTTGCAATACATCCAATCCATTTTTAAATGTGTAAGAATGAACAAAACTAACAAAAATGATTGAATTATTACCCTGTTAAATACAGTTGCAAAAAAAAGTATGTGAACCTTTTAGAATTTCACCATTTTCTGCATTAATTTTTCGTAAAGTGTGATCTTATCTTCAGCTAAGTCGAGAGTATTTACAAATCTAATGTGCCTAAAATAATAACACAAAAAATTCGGATCTTTTATGTCTTTATGGAGAACAACCATAAAAACCTCATAGTCCTATTTAAAAAGTATATGAACCCTTGGAATAATAGCCTCCAAAAACCTAATTGAGGTCAGGTATTAGCATACCTGGATGAAAGTTATTTTGAGGGTCTGAACTAGAGCTACTTTGACAAAAGAGAATTTGCTCTGCACAGAAGGAAAACTCTTATGTAAGTCATGCCTCGCTAAAAGGAGCTTTCAGAGGATCTACAATCAAGAATTGATTATGTACAGCGCACAACAACATTAATGAGATAAAGAAACAACCCTGAGTGACGAAGAAGATTTGAAGCCATAATTTGAACTGGCTAACATCTGTGTTCATAAGTCTACAGTAGGTAAAACAATGAATTAGCAGAGTGTCTATGGCAGGACACCACAAAGTAAGCTGCTGCTTATTAAAAAGAACTTTGCTGCACGCCTGAAGTTTGCCAAAGAGCACATTGACACTACACAGCAGTATTGGCAAAATGTTTTGTGGACTGATGAAACTAAGATTGAACTATTTGGAAGAACACGCAAATATACAGAGGTTGGATGATGCTACAGGGAAATGACCCCAAACGCTAAAGAATGGCTTCAGAAAAACCAAATCCACCTTTAGCAGTGGCTAAGTCAGAGAACAGACCTCAAAACCAATAGAGATGCTATGGAACGACTTGAAGAGAGCAACAGACAAGGCGTCAAGATAATATGAGAGAGATACATACTTTTTCCACTTTCACAACAAAGTTTTTATGGTTGTTTTAAATGAATAAATGAAAGATCAGAATGTTTTTTGTGTTATTATTTTAGGCACATTATATAAGTTCATACTCCTGACTTAGATAAAGATCAGGTCAGATTTTATGACAAAGTAATGCAGAAAACCATGAAATTCTAAAAGGTTTACATACATTTTCTTGCTACTGTATGTGCAATTAGTCTACAGAGGCTATGATACAGAATATACATAAGACTAAACATGCCTCTTCAACCAACCAATGTTATTATAGAGTCACCTCCTTAAGTATAATAACAGCAAGACAGATTTGTGTTTGCTGTACACTGAGAACATTTTGGCTTAAGATCAGAAGATGAAAATGAGAAAATTGAGGCATGTTATCTTTTATTTGGTTCTCTTTACACCTAGATGCAACATAAAACATAACGCCTTTTGTATCAGGTTACACAAAACGACACATTGAAAAAGACAATAACAAAACAAAGCAAGCATTGTGAGAGTTTTGAAGAAACACTTATGGACTCAGTGACTTTAGCATCAGCAACAGAGCAGGGGCGATATGTGATGAAAACAGTATCATAAGTAGAAACTCTGAAACTAGAAGCTGAATGTTTGAAAATACATGTTGAAAGGGGGAAATATGGTTTTTATTTATATATGTATGTATGTTTTGCAAACAGTCAGCTCCATCGGTTAGAGATTCAGATCACATTAACAGACATTCAGTATTTAGTTTTGAATGTTTCAAATCTGCTCTTGTTGGACCTGTTTTAGTTGATGTGTAACTTAAAAAAGACAGCACTGAAAATATAGTTTTAAAACTGAAAAATACAATACAAACATTAAAAAAAGCCTTGAAGGTCCGAGAATTAAAAAAAACAAAAAACAAAAAACAGTGTTGCAGATCTGTTTTTTCAAAGTTTCGAGAGTTTTGGGTCATTTTCAACAGCGTTTTACCAGCTGTTGAAGAGGGTCACACTCTAAACTGAAACACTGCAAGAAAATGACCTGAAACTCTCAAAGGACAGAGGCGAAGGTTTGAAAAACGCATCATGAATCTGAAGAAACAGATCTGTTTCGGATCACATCAATGTTGAGCGTCTGGAAAACGTGATCATTAAAATCACATTTTTCAGTTTCCCTTTCAGCATGTGTTTTCAAACATTCAGCAGTGTTTCTACTTATGATACTGTTTTCATCTCATGTCTCATTTTTCATCACATTTCAATACTTTTTCTCACTTTAAATTGGCCGATCTGATAGAAATGACACCTACTAGAGTTAAATGATCACTGAAGTTATTCATCCCGAAAGAACCCTTCTACCAGCATTGTGACCTCTGACCATTTGACCACTGGCCATCTGCTAGTTGTTTCTTGGTGGCAATCTGTCCAATAGTTTCTGTGCCAATCTTTGAAGTAGGTGTTAGGTCAAATAAAAACCTGCTGGTAGTGTACCCATTTCATTATGAGTAATTCTTTCTCATTAGTGTGGTAACCACTTCCCTCAATCACCACACAAATGTGTTATTATGTTGTACCTCTCTAAAAGATCTCTACATTTGCCTAATCCCTGATCAAAACATGAAAATCGAACTTCCCATGACAACGGCATATCTTGTCAGCAGTTGCCACAGCAGCATCGCTCCACTGGATTGACAGCCATGCCTTCGTCCTGTTTATTACCCAGTCTAGCTGCCATGACAACAACCGTCATAACAACCAGCCCCCTCACCTCTCTGTGGCGGCAGGAGGGAACAGGATGGACAGACCGCAGAGCTCGGTCTTCTGCTCTCCTCTCGTTTTCTTCCATTAACTTCCTTTTTATCTGTGATCTGTGATCTCTAACGCATAGACTCAGGAACATTTTGACCAAATTAGGCTGATTTTTACCTCTGCTCGTGTGTTTACCACAGGTGGGAAAATACTAAATGCAGTTAAATATTGAACAACATGGCTTAGGGAAAGTATTTCAGAGTGGAGGTGCAAAGGGGAGAGCCGCTCGTGGAGTCTGTGAAAGAGAGAGAGAGAGAAAAAAAAACACACGCTCAATTTTTTCCAAGCCGACTAGAGGATAGCACATGAAAATGGAAGGAGTCGAAAATGATAAAAGCCTCGGGAGGATGAAGAGAGATGAGTGGAGGGAGGGTTGGAGAGAGAGAGGGTGGGTATGAATAAATGTATAAATTGAATTGGACAGATAGGGAAAGGTTTGGAGATAAGGCAAAAGTTGTTACTGAGTCACAGGCCTGTCTGCGCGAGTGGGAGTGTGTGTCTCAGTTAATCCTGCATGTGAAAATGTGTGTATCTTTCAGCTAAGCCTGTCTTTGTGTGTTCAAAGTGTGTGCGCTCTGGACTGTCAGTCTGAGTGATGGCTCCTGTCTTTTAGTGGTAGCATTCGCAGCCAACCTGCTAATACTGGTAATGACATCAACTCTGCACAGGGACACATACATTAACTTTATGTCTTCTTCCGCCTTGATCCTTTCTCACACTTCTCTGATTCAGTCTTTTACTTTCCATTTAAATTTCCGTCCTTGTATTTATTTATTTATTAAATTTTTTTTTATGACTTTTTAGACCACTCACTTCTTCTTTCCATTTTGATTATCTCTCTCCCTCAAAGAGCTTTCTGAAAAAAACACTCGCGGCCCCTGAAAGCACAGATTTTAAAATGTTCTCAAACTGTCATCTCAGTTTAAGTCTCTGCTTTTAGTTCCCCCTCAATACACCATTTTTATTGGAGCACTCTTCCCCTACGCTTCATGTTTATATGGTACGCAAATCTTATCAAAATTCATTTCTAAAAGGCTTCAAAAGCATTGTACATCATAATTCATAATGTAATGAGATAAAACTTCCTTGTGGTGCGACGTGACTGAAATCTAAAAGTGACAACTAATAATGAATCGGGTATTGTTGCATTTTAAAGCTGCGCTCCTGTGCTAGTATTAGACTTGAAACTAAACCCATCCCTTCCACCCCTGCTCCTTTTGGTTTGCCCAGCACTTCACCTACAGTGGTGCTTGGAAGTTTTGAAACCCCGAATTTTCTAAACCTAAAGCTAGATAAAGGAAACCTAAATAAATAAATGATATACAAAAATACTTTTTGAGTAGTTGACCAACAAAGATCGAAGTGCAACGTGCATCATATTCCAGCATAATAGTTCCTCGTGGGTAGTCTAGTACAAGAAAACCCCAGGGTAACATCTTTAGTTAAAAACTAAAGTCTCAGAAGAACATATGGAGCGAGTGGAGTAACAGTTACTAAAAATGTTTAGTTGAAGTTAAAAGCAGGTCACAAAAGTTACTGACAGCACACATACTCAACACATACTGACGGAAAGGTTTACATACTATCGCCACACTAAAATCTTTAAGATTAGTTGATTTTCTGCCATAGAGAAAAGTGTGCTTTGTGTCATTTGACTAATTGGGTTTTCTTTGTCTGCTCTTATGACTTGCGTGAAAATCAGATCATGCTTCAGATTATTTTTTTTATGCATAGGTAGAGAAAGCTACTCTAGAGAAAAGCCATCCTGACATCTTCCAGCAGCTAGTGCTATTTTGAAGCCTTGGTGCAAAAGAGAAGTTTTTTTTTCCCCCCAATCTTTCAACCCAAAAGACACATGCTAACTTGTCAATGACTGCTACAATAGATGGTGTAGCACAGTCATCTGTTCATTCGCCATTTATTATAGCAACCCCAACTTGCCACCTTGTACTATTTTTAAAAATGAATAATATATACCACCTACTCTGCTCACCTGTAGGTGACCTCACCTCAGCCAGAAGGGATTTAAACGAGTAAATGTGTGACGGCTTTGGAGCTCTGTACCAGCTGAGGCGTACACTCAGATCACCCCAGCGGTCTGGATATTGTCCCTACTTCACATCTTCTTTCTCTTTTCCCTTCCTCCTCCACCACATCATCATCCCCCCTTTCCATTTTGATGCTCCTGCATGCCTCATGCCCTCTAGCGCTCAGGCTCGTGGACATGCATAGATGTTCGGGATTATACAATCAAGCTGTTACGCAACACCAAAAGAGACTGAGGGAGGTAAATTCACATACACACACACACATTTAGAGGGAAGAGAGAGTGACAGAGAGGAGGGGCAGCATATTGTGTGTGTGTGTGTGTGTGTTGGGGGGGAATCTTGTGTTTCATGTTTGGATTAAACCAAATCCCACTCAGCTCCACACACGCAACACACATAACTGCTCGCCCTTTAAAAATCCACAGTTAAATCTCTGGTTTGTGGATGTTGGCTCCGTCTGATAGTGTTATTGTGCAAAGCCAGTGTGCGTTTGTGTCCATGTGTGCATGTGCACCCTCTAAATATAACCATTTTAAAGCAGCTCCCTTCCCACCCTTCAATTCCCTCCACATGCTCCGAGTCAGAGCTTGTCCTGTGTGATTTTATTTCTATCTCTGATGCACACTCTGTCCTCCAGTGTGTGATGCTGCAGCTTCCACAGGCTTTAATTCCTTTCCTCCCACTCTGATTTCATCCTCTGTCCCCGACTCGTGCTCAACATGCATGCACGTGTGTGTGTGTGTGTGTGTGTATGCTTGTGCACATTCCTCATAGGATGCCATTATGACCTAACATGTTGTCTCCCAGGACCGGATAGGGTTTGAATGTGAATGCACATTTAATGTGTTCTAAAATCATCTCTCACAGGTGGGCAGATGCCCACTCCTGCATTAGGCCAAATGAAAGCCTCAAGAGGTACACTTGAGTCCTCTTCACAATTATGGTAATCAACAGCTGAACAGCACTCACATCACAATTAATCTTAAGAGTTTAAGAGTCTAAAAGCACAAAATCCCTTCATATTGGTCGAACCCAAGATCACCGAACACCACAGGGTCATTGCTTACAAAATACTTGCTGCATGTCAGGTTGACTGATCTCATATACAGTCGGAAGATTTATCCTTCTCACCAGCATGCAGAGAAAGATGGGGTAGTATGTCAGAATGACAGTTTGGGGTTAGTTTTACCCGCCTGTGCCCCTAAGTGTGCCATCTTTAACTTGTGCCTCTCTCTTTCTATCCGTCTCTGTCTCCATGTCTCTGTCACCTCAGCTCTAATCCTGCCTCCGCTGACAAATCACCAAAAGAGAAATAATAATATTGTCAAGGTGAAGAAATTGAGAGTTCAGGGCTAAATCCAGGTGAGGGTCAGGTCACCTGTTCTTCCTGTGCAGTACGACTGCATTACTAGATGCCTGGTGACTGTGTCTGTTGATGTCTGGGGAGACAGTTTGTTGATGCTCGTTTACTGGTGCTGCTATGAAGGAGTTCTGTTGAACTCTGCATACAAAATAAGAAAAACTATATTTAAGTATGAAATGAAAAGCCTCCATTCCAGTCATAAATACAAAACTACTTTAGCTTCGTGGTTTGGTTCTTTGCGATGACGGCCAATATCTCTTTCCTTTTTCATCAGCCATTTTTAGCCCCTGAATAAGGTGTTTTATGCCTTTTACTTTAAAAGTGCCTCGAAGCATTTACTGTGGCTTCCCAGAGGCAATCTAAATGTGTCTATGAGTCAGAAACAGGATTTCCATTAAGACCTTGTAGAAGTGGCATATCTCCCATACACAGGTTATTGGCAGAATTCATAGCCTCTATAGACCATTAGCCAGATGCATCAGTTCTTCAAATATGGCCTAGTTCTTACATTTTACATTATTAGACGTCGCCCGGGTCAACAAGGTCCACGTCAGGTGTTGGGGAACCAGGGCAACCTGATGAGAAGTGGGCTACTGGTACAAGAATAGTGAAGGCACAAGTGGTACCCGTGGTGATAGGACCACTGGGGGTGCAGTCTTAAGGAACAGCTAAGAAACTGCACAGGATCCTCAAGCTCCCAGGACCCAAGCTTGTAGGAATACAGGTAACACCGTTCCAAGGAAGGGGCGAGTAGGGAATTTTATAAATATATACTGTGTATATATATATATATATATATATATATATATATATATATATATATATATATATATATATATATATATATATATATATATATATATATATATACATATTCATATTCTAAATCAAAAGCAAAGTCTGCTTTTTATTCATTTTATTTCTTCTTTTCCTTTCATTACTTTTGTCAGTTATGTTATTTGAGAGAAAAAGTAAGATTTAGAAGTAATGCTGCGGTGCTTGTGATATTATATTTTGTTCACATAATTTATTGCTTTTGATTGTTTCCTAGAATTTGTTAAAGGATGATGTCATTGAGCTGGTTTCCTTTGGTGATATGAATGATATTGAACTTTTTCCTCTACTCAATTTTAAAATATCTCCCTCCTTAAAGCAGCCACAATTCTCTGGATGACATCATCTGGAGGAGTTTTTCTGCTTAGATGATGTCATCTGGTTGCTCATACCACAGAGGTCAGCTTGACATCATCGTGGTCATACCGGGAAACAGAGATTCGCTGTTATATCAGTACCCAAACAGGTGGTGGCAGTACTAAGGCATTTTACTCAGCCATTCTTTTTGGCATAGATGTCTTTGAGCATCTTTTATAGGGATAATTGGGCACCATGTTTTCATCTGGTATTTACCTCCAATAATACATCCATGGCTGGGGTGTTTCTTCCATGTGTTTTCTGGGGCTGGCTTGGTCGTCAACCCTTTGTTTAGTAAAAGGCTAGTTTGTATCTTGTGTACATTACAATAATTTTGCAAAATAGAACTTGAAGGTGTTAGAACAATGTTATTGTTGATCAGCATTCGACACCTATAGCTGGAGAAAGCGTACCTACTTTCCAGCTCAAAAAGAAGAAGTTCAGAAACACAGCACTGGAAGCTATAATCTGAAATACCTTGCTAACTGTGTTCCTGAACTCAAACTAAGGAGGGCTGTCATTTCTGTTCAGTGTCAAATCAGCCTCCCCTCAACCCCTGCTCTGTTCCAGTGTGTGGAAGGGATTACGGAGGAGGAAGAGGACGACACAGGAAAGAACAGGATGTGCGAGATAGAAAGCTAAATGGGTTCTGGGACGATGGGGTGAAGGGTAAGGGTTCTGGAGAGTTAGGGGGATGAATGAGAGAAGGACAGATGGATGAGGTTGATGAGGAGAGAGACAGAGAGTGAGAGTTGGAGTTGGGGTGTTGAATAGCGGGTACAAGGCTTTATTTAGTGCATGCCTGCAGGTGTTGCCTAGTAACAGAGAGGAAACAGATCGAGGGAAGAGAGCTGGAGAGCACATCTCCCTTTATCTTTTTCACTCTCTTTCTCTTTCTGCTCCTGGCCTTACCCTCTTCCAAAATCCCAACGCAGGCACGCGCACACAAACAAAGACACTCTCTCTGTGTCCTCCTCCCTCACACTCTGTCACAGACACACACACACACACATAACACGTAACACATAAACACACGTACTTAGCAAAAGCCCTGTCCCTTATTAGCAGTCAGGGTGGCTGCCGTCCTCCTGTCAGGAAGACGGTGAGGAAAGGAGGGCACGGAGAAGCAGAAGGAGAGAGATGAATTAGACAGGAAACATAGAGAGAGGATAGAAAATGCTGAGAAGTTCTCCTGGAAAAAATAAACCAAACATCCTTCAAGGTTGTTGCCATAGCATTTGTTGCTCCGTTACAATTTCTCATCCCTTTGCTCTGCGAAATCTTGGGCAGGTATTCTGCATTTCGAACAATATCCAACCAACACGGTGGCTTTTAATTAGTCTGGTTTCTGTTCCGAGTCTCACCAGACAGCTTATATAAGGAGAAGGCAACAGCTCATTATGCCACTTGTTGTGATGTTGTACCCTGCTTCCAATCATGACCCTTTGTAGCATTGATTAAGGTCAGACTGAGGGCACTGTAGATGGGAGTGTGTGTGTGTCTCTGAGTGTGCATCAACCCTGCTACTTAAAAAACACTGCAGCCACTGGATCATCTGTAAAATAGACAACAGAAAAAGACAATCAGATCAAATTGCATCACTGATGTGGCTAGTGAACCAAGGATGTGTCTTAACACCTGCGCTACAAATGAGAATCTAGCAGCTCTTTCAAATCTTATTCAGTTTTATGTCTGAGCATGTGCAAAAGGCTACATCCTTGGGAGTGCTGTGACTGTGAGTGTGTGACCGCTGTCTGCTGCTCATGTTCATGCATGCATGTCTTGGTGGCCAGGGGAAGGATGTGCTTTGCATTTTAACTACCACTACCAACGTCTGCACAGGCTTTTCTCTCTTCCTATTCTTTGACTTTCCCTCTCAGCCCCCATCTTGCACTATTTGCATCGCTATCTTTCTAGTTGTCCTCTGTATAAAAGAGGGATCACCTTGTGTAAAATCCCACATGCACTCGGATGCAGGTGCTTAAAATTGGAACATCATTGACTTTAAAGCTCACACAGCGTGTCCTACCTTAAAAGAACTCATCGAGAATCAATTGTGTAACTGTTGCCAGTTACAGCAGTCAGAATTGATTAAATTAATCATGGCCGACCCTGATGACACACACACACACACACACACACACACACACACACACACACACACACACACACACACACACACACACACACACACACACACACACACACACACACAAGAGGAGATTGAAATTAATCCACACCAATAAGCTGTCTGGCTTCACAAAGAGCTGGCTTCTAGTGAAAGAAATGGAAGATGCTAAAAATACAATTTTCCCACATGCGCTGTGCCATATAAAATATTTATAGTGAGCCCCAGACTGCTAAGAATGGCAAAGATGCTACAGAGAGAGAGAGAGAGAGAGACAGAGAGAGGAAGTAGCTGCCAAAGCTGTAGCCTCCATTCCAGTGCCAGAGCTTACATAAGAGGGAACTGCAGTTTGAAAGAGAAACGTACAGAGCTTTACACTCTGTATCTGTATATTTAACACACACACACACACACACACACACACACACACAGAGGAATCATTTGACTGTATGTTGGTTTTCCAGGAATCTATATTTATCAGCCCCCCCTTTTTAAAGTCTACAACTCGCTACTACATATGTCCTGATTTTACCAAGCAGTTACAGTGGTGGGTGTAATTCATCATCCAAGGCCAAAAGAGAAACAGTATTGTATTTAGAATGCTTTCATACCACATTATTTATATATTTTATAGAAATATAAAAGCAAGTAACTACAGAGTTTTTACAGTAACTGCAGCATTGTTCATACTGTGACCAATGAGGGACTTTCAGTGGCTCATATCAGTTTGCACTATAGTTTTTTTTTTGACATACACAACTTAAAAACAAGTATATGTTTTAGCATTTCTCATTCTGGGATTGAATCTTACCCTTCAAAGCAAATAAAGAGGCTGTCTGCACAATAACATTTGTAACAAACATTCATCCATTCACATTTTTGTTCACCAGATGCCCAATAAAGACATAGCATATTTTAGCAGCCTGCCTTTTCTTTGTAAGCAGTTTTTTTCTCTTGCATCTGTTCTAAAAAAGAGGTCGGCTGGGTGTGCTATCCGCTGTCTTTGTACTGGATCTTTTCTTTCCTTTCATGTACTGTATGAATGCACGGTTGCACCTAGAAGACACGCTCAGATTTCACATGGAGAACCGGTGCGGTGATTCCTGTGTTTGGCAAGGATCAAAAGAGGGGAAACACAGATGGCACAGTCGTGATTCTGCATTTATTTTTAGTCCAGTGAGAAGCCTCACTGTAGACAAAAATGTGGTTATTCCGTCTTACAGCAAAAACGTTAAGAAAGGTATCAGACGGAACCATAATTGAAAAAAAATGCAGCTGTAACATGAATATGAAGGAGAACATCCACAGCTGCTTCAGATACATATTTCAGATGTCTGAGGACTAGCACGTCTTTCTGATGTGTCTTCAAAACAATCGTCAGACATCCTAATGTGATTTTGACACCGTGAGTTACTGTAATTGCATAAAGCAATTTGTGTTGATGTCGACCTTGTCTCTCTCCTGTGCTTGTGTCTGGCTGTGCAGACTTGGGGAGATGCGATCTCCTGATGAACCAATATGGTGGTGGTGTTTCACTCTATATAGATAACAATATCAACGCCACAAAAAAAAGTGATTCTTTCTTTAATGAGAACTTTGCTTTGAATGTGCACACGTCGCAGTTGCACCCGGCTCAGTGCTGATGAAGACAAACTGACTGCAAACTGGTGCAAACTGCAAACTGCTTTGAGTCTCCGCCTGAAAAATTAGATGCATTAAACTCAATACATTTTTGATGCTCCCATTAATCCGCACCTGTGTACACATACATACAGAATACATTCACAACCTATGTGCAAATCCTCTGACACACACACACACACACTCCACTCTTTCTTATCCATACATCTGTATATCAGCTGGGAAAACAAATTCATTATTTAACGCCACATTTCCTGGTGAGACGTGAGCACATTGGGAAATCTTTGCATAATGCATACAGCCTGTATAGGATAAAATCACACCTCCAGTGTTCTCCTCACTCTGCACAGCAAAGCTTCTTCTCATCCTACGCTGGAACTATGGCATTACTATTTCAAATTATTATTTCTCATCCTGCTGTGGAGGAGACGCATCCTTCAGCTCCTTATTTATAAGGAACGAGGGCAGAGATCTATAATTCAGCACGGGCTTTCTGATGCCTTCTCCCCAGAGGTTTCAGTCCTTCTGGTTGCTCTTCTCCCTCTCCCTCTTCAACCTTTTGCAGCCCTTCCCTGCCTCTACTGATGCTCTTGACATTAACTCTATGTTTCTGTGACAGTGTTCAATGTGTGTGTGTGTGTGTGTGTGTGTGTGTCTAATGGTGTGTGTTTCTGTGTGCTCTGCAAGCAGCAAGCATCCCCTGGCCAGCTCTTAAAATGATTGATCTCATAAAGAGACATTCTGGGAAATCTCCTCAGCATCGTGTGTCTCAGCGGGGATGGGGCAGAGGAAATGGGAGACTCACAAATCATATCATATCTAATGAAGCTAATTCAATTCAGAAGGAGAGAAGGAGCTAACCCCCCTGCTCTCACTGCTGTGTGTCCTTAGTTCACTGTTTTGTGATACATACCTTTTTTGTTTATTAAAATAAAACCTTCCCAGTGTCTGTTTTTACTTTGCTATCATGGCGAAGATTAATTGTGACGTTAACCAAAATGGTTTTGATAATCATTTTCACCAAAATAAAAATCCTCAAAGCTAAAACACTCAACAGGCAATGTGTGATTGCTTTCTTAAATCAAAATAAAATCACTCTGGGTGTGTTTCTGTGTGTGCGCTTTTGCACATTAATCAGAAACGTGGACACAGCCATATCAAAAGGCCTGGCATTTCACAGACTTAATGATTAAAGCAGGACTACTTATGTTTTAAAAAGGAGAAATAACACTGCTGCTCCTGCTTCTCACACACGAGCGCCTTAGTTCACTTTGAATACACTATGCACCAGGCTACCACACCACACCAAAGTCATTTTTATCAAAGCCGCTGCTGCTACACTGTGTTAGCATTTATCATGAAGCTCTCTCTCTCCTTTCTCTATCCATTTATGTGCCACCATTTCCTGTAATTGCCTTTGTGTCGTCTCTCCTCACTCTTTGTCTCCCTCTTTCTTGCTTTCTGTTCTGTTGCTTCCTCAAGGGAGCTTTTAAGTTTTTCTGTATAATTCTATATAGTGCCCTGAGGTTACTTTTGTTGTGCTATTTAAATAAACTGAATAAAACTGAATTGAATGAGAGTGATAACGGTAACAGCCCCTAAATATTGTCACAGTAAACACTCCAGCTGTGGTGATGCATCCTCTGACTTGATCTCAAAGACTCATGTTCGCTCTGAAAAGACAAACCATCCACAGATACACGCATAGATGGGCTGTGTTTAAGAGGTTTAACCCTCCACTACCTTTTTTTCACCCCTATTAAAATTGAATTCCACCCCTGATTAGCCCATAAATAACAGGTGCCATGTGCTTGCATCTTTCAGACCGTCTGATGTTTCATCATGCTCCATGTTGCTTTTACAAATCACATAAACTGCTTCCTCTAGGGGGGTTGTCATCTTTTGGAATAAAAGCAATAACCTGAATACATAAACACAGTCACGGTCACCTTCCTCTCAGCTTGCTCTCTCATCTCACTCTGCCTCCAATTTCTTATCATTTTTTTCTGTGCGTCTGAGCTCTGCTGAGGTTGTTTTGGATGTTTTATGTGTCAAGGTAACCTTCAGGGGATTGAGTCTTGTCTCACAAGAGTGAATAATGAACATTTTTGTCTGTTGCTTCCACTTAAACAAGCGTGCTTAGAGACACGTACGCACAGACCTGGCATTTTTTTATTATTATTTTTTTTATTTTTGTATGCTTACTGTGTTAATTAATCAGAAAATGAAGCTTCTTTGCTTGCCCTGGTGGCCTCAGAGTGTTCAGAACGGCGTTGTCGATATCTCATTCACTCCTTCTAATCCATACACTCCTAATGAGCAACGGGGAAATATCAACTAGACAAAAACACGAGTGCCCAGGGATCAGTTAACTGGGAAATGTCAGTAACAATGATGGCATAGTGTGTTTGTTTGTAAGAACAGGTAAATGTGTGTGTGTTTATGTAGATTTTTTGCCTAATTCAGCAGATATGAATGTTATACGACACCTGAGCAGGTGCTGACTACATTTAATTGTGCTGACAAAGACTGAATTTTGACCTTAAAGTTTGTGTCAATTTTCATTATCTTAACTTAAACCCTGTTGGTGACTGGTAAATGTGACTGTAGACAGATTGTGGTACCTGTGGGCAGATCCAGGGAAGTCCCCATTTTTTTCTGTCTCAGTGAATAACAGGCTATCTGGGTGCAGGCTGTCTAACTCTCAACAAGAAAGTCAACAAGCATCTTTCTCCGGATGAAAAAAACTAAATTTGTTAAGTTGTACCACTCTACATGTGATGGTAGTCGAGTATGCGGATGTTATCAACCCTTTTTTGCAGCAGACACATTGTGAAATGTCACAACTGGAAAAGGAGTCCATGAACAGATCCATTAAATGGGACACAGACAACATGCTGTTCACACTGTATCCGTGTCATGTTTAGTCAATATGGCTGCTGTCAAAGAGTCTATTTGGGTTGAATGTGAATGCACATGAACCTGGATAAAGAATTCTTGGTTCTTGGAATTTTTGGTTCGGGTTTGCTTCTCTGCTCTTTTTCCCTCTTCTCTTTTCTTCTACACAAGAGCGGTAAACCAATTCACAGGTGCACACACACACACACACACACACACACACACACACACACACACACACACACACACACACACACACACACACACAGTGTATACAACATACACTATATGTATATATAATAAGTGTTTATAACTGAACACATTACATGTGTCAGTTATAAACATTGCAGAATAAATGCCTGTGCAGCTATGCTAAGCACAGTAGATCAAACTCTTTCTCAAAATTGTAGCTTTTATTTACAATGTTCAATTGGTGATTTTAACTTTTGCCTTTTTCCTAGTTAGTGTGGTAAAACAAGGGGTCTGTTTGGTACTCGTTGTCTGCTTTCCACCATCGCCTGTTGGGTTCTGCATAAATTAAAGATACATATAGATCTGTGTTGTAAAAACCATGGAATATCAAATGCTTTTTACAGCACACATAATTTATTCTGATGGAGTTCATCTGTCATGTCTCATCATGACCTGTGGACACAAGTCTTCGTGTCTTTAACACATCCACTTATAGCCACCCATGTCAGAGTAGGATGACCACTCCACCGCCCCTGAGAGGGAGCACTTTTTCCATCAAGCTGGAGGCCGTCTGATAAAGAGTTGCTGACTGACTGTCTTCACTGAGGATGTTAGAAATGATGTCTTATTGCCTGCAGTAAATGAAAGTAGGACAATGCAGAGGCAAGGCAGAGGACACAGCAGCCTGAAGTAGGTCATTAAAATGTAAGCAAGTGTAGCACAAGTGTCCCAGATGTGACATTAGATCATAATGCACAAAACCACCAAATCAGCAGAGTTTGAATAAGCTGTAACTTTTATTGCACATTCCTGTTTGGTCTTGCAATGACCTTTCACCTTTTTGAGCTTTTAAGATTTTGGTCTTGACCAAACACTCAAGTCAGGAGTGGGACAAAGTTGCCAGGAGTTACTGATCACAGGTCAGTTTCCCTTAAAGAGCGAGATTTGAAGCATAGGGAGGTCAAACTGATCCTAGATCTGTGGCTCAGGGGAACTTCAGATCTTTGTGTTGACTGCATTACCCACAAGCCAAATCACTGTCTAGAACAGGACCAATGGGGAAGGGACAGTAGTGACATCATGGAGTGGACTAGGGAGTATTTTAGGGAGCATAGGAATTGTCTTGATCCCACCTTGATGCATTCCCAGTGAAAACAAAAAACAAACCAAAAAAACAAAAAACAAAAAAACACTCCATTTGTAATCTTGAGGCTTTACTCCCTGAAATCGCCCCAAATAAACCCACCTCCCCCCCCCATCACACAAATACATAGGCTATCATTCGTAGTAATTTTTTTTTTCTTCTTCTCGTTTTCTTGTGACAGTACCTGCAACATGCTTCAAATCTTCATTTTGGCAAAACCACAAATAAATTAAAACACATTCATATAATACATTGTGACATTTTTAGGACGCTTTTGAAGAAACAAAAAAGTACATACAGTACAGAGAACCAAAATAGGAAAACAGAAAAAACAAAATTAAGAACAAGAAAAGAGAAGCATTTGCATTTTTGTTTTTTTTTCTCCATATTTTCTCTTGCTTTTCCTGAAAAAAGATATACAGTAGCTAGCTACCAATCACATATCACATGCAGATATAATACAACATAATCAGTTCACCCAGTTAGTGTCTGCAAACTACCAGTCTAAACTATATCACAAAATTATTCTCTTGAAACCAGCAAACACTCAGCTTTTGAGATATTTTGTCTTAATAATAATTCAGTTTACAGCTTTCTCTGCTGAGAGATCACTATACGACCAACCCTGAAATGACTAGCCAAATTCAAAGAGGACTAACACGCTTTCTTACATGATCACATACCAGATGGTGTGTTGTTGTTGTTGTTGTTTTTTTTCTTCTCTTTTTTTCATCATGGGAGTCTAACGCCTAGATTTGCTCACACATGCGCCTAACACACGGACAGACATTTGTTGTTGACCAAGGACGCAACACGAGAGGGGTCTTTGAGACACGCCGCAACCCTGATCCAAACACGCCGCGCTGGATTCAGCTCCGCATTCAGCTCAGCGGTTTAAACATCCTGCTCCAGGATTAGAGTTGGGCCTGCGGAGAGCTGACTGGCATCGAGCTGCTTCTGTACCCCTGCATCTCTTCCACCTAACCCGCTTTCTGCCTCCCGCCCCTCCAAAGAAACAGGGCTGGAGAGCAAGGTGACAAAATGTCAGTGCCGAGCGGGAGGTTTGACATCCTCAATCCTTCTGCTCTTGCTGCTTGTCTCTAATGAAGCTCTGCTGAAATGTCAGACCAATTAGCAGCTTTCCATCTGACATTTAACTGGCAGATAGCAAAACAAACACACGAGGAGCCCACTGGACTGTACGGACAGATAGACGCAGGCTAGATTGATTAAGACTGATGTTGTTACAGCGGTAGAGTTAATATTAGATATTTATTAAGTCCTCTGAAAGGTTGGAGCTCAGGAACTGTGTGTCTCATAACCAGGTAGACGAAATGATATCTCTTTTCGGCCATTTTGCAAGGCGCGTGACATTTTCGAGAAACAGCCGGCAGTGATCAAAGCTCCCACAATTCCCTCCTCTCCCTCTGTTCTTCTTCTCCTTTCCCTGTTGCCTCTCTTTCAGCAGACATCAATCAGGGGGGCTCTGAAGCATACCCTCATTTAAAGCACCGCTCAATCCACAGCAGCGCTCGGGCTCCTGTCTGTCTTCGTTTCTAGGTGTTACCGCCGGCGTCACGACCGGTGTGCATGTGTGCGCGTGTGCGTCTCGAGCACAGCTATACATCAGCAAGTGAATTTCTAACTGGCCATTCGTTCTTCAGGTAGATCGGAGAGAGACAGGCAAGGCTATGTGCACGTTGATGTTCACTTGCAACCACGCGCGTGTTTACAGTAGTAATAACCAGGAGCTGACATAGAGGGTGGAACGACACAGCGATGAGTTATTTAGCAGGAAACACAGCACTCCCTTTAGGCCTTAGTGTCATTCACAGTAAATCATATTTTTCTCTGTTTAAAGGGTTGTCTCCCTTGCTCTCTCTCACACACACTGACACACATGCGTACACATACTGAAGCCTGGCCTTCAGCTGTACCATCTGGTATCTAAATCATGGAATTACAGTCTTCTTCCTCTCTTACATACACACACACACACACACCCTATGACATGAGAGTAGAGAGAGAAAGAAAGAGAGGTGTTCGACTATTGGTCTATTTATCATACACAGTCTCTGCGTAAAGCAACATGTGACTTTTTTTTTTCTTCTTTAGAAATCAATGTCCGTTTATGCAACAGTGAGCTCTAAATTTAGCCACAAGAGATGGAGAGAAGGAAATGGGGAAACAAATAGAACGAGCGAGCTGAAGAAAAAGATAGAGAGAAAAAGAGAGAGCACAGCTCCACGTAAATTACAATCTTCATGTTGCATTGAACTGTGAGCAACGGCACAGTCGAAAGAAAGGAGGGAAATGAAGGAGTGAATGAGCGAGTATAAGCGCCAGTGCGCTGCCAGTCTATTAAACATTAACAGCTTCATTTATATGTAAATGACCCGACAGCTACAGAGGGAGACGGTGAGAAGTAACGCTAGTTCAGTGCTAAAGAGATGAAGGGAGCTGGGGGGATGCAAAAAGAGGAGAGGATGGGATGGCGAGGACTGGACAGAGGGATGAGTCTCCTTCATTTAGTAGTCTTTCACATGAGTGGACGAGTCCACACGGTCCGATTTGTCCAACGGCACGTGTACGAGTGTGCGTTCAAAAAAACACAAAAAGGAAGAAAAAAAGAAATAATAAATCCACACTTGCAGTTCATGTCCGATGGAGAGACAAACATACACGCACACACGCACGCACGCACGCACGCACGCCTCCCTCTCAGGCCAGTCTTGGGGGAAAGAATCTCCCTTGGCGAGAGGGAGGGGGACAGAAGTCGCTTCTCAGTGGACGAGTGTTGATGATGTCTGCTCTCCAACACCTTTGGTGGAG
Source organism: Anabas testudineus (assembly GCF_900324465.2). Taxonomy (NCBI): domain Eukaryota; kingdom Metazoa; phylum Chordata; class Actinopteri; order Anabantiformes; family Anabantidae; genus Anabas; species Anabas testudineus. The sequence continues at coordinate 16,692,958 of NC_046620.1, forward strand.
GATGAGGACAAAAAAGTTTAAATACAATCATAACACAGACACACGAAACCGAAAAAGCAAAAAAAAAAAAAAAAAGAAAAAACCTCTAGAATGAAACAGCGAAAAAGTGAACATGGGTGATTGTTGAGTTAGCGTGGTGTGTCGTTTTGCGTGTCGGGGCTAGCTGGGTTTGTCCCAGGCTAGCGCGGGGGTCAGGGGGTCGGCGGGCGAGCCCTCAGCCGTCAGACACAGGCGGGGACACCCAGCCATACTTCTCGTGGGTCTTCACCAGGGACTTGAAGGTGGCCTCGGCTTCTTTGCGGCTGAACGCTTTTTTGGACTTCCCTGCTTTCCTACATATACGTCCCTGCAAAGACAGACACAGAGATACAGGAAGGGAAGGTGTTAGACGGAGAGGTTGGACGCGTGACCTGCCTGCACTGTCATGTCTGCCAAAGAAAGCTGTTGTCAAGCCATTTCCTTTCTTGTCTGGCTGTATGTCAGAAGGAAACCAAACTGACTAGACAAACAGGTCTTGAGCCAAAGAACAACAGATTATATGGCGGCGTTGATCTAAATCTAGGATCTCTGCCATAAGCTGATGGATATATTCTTGTTTAACTTGGAGACTAATGGAGACAGAGGCTTCCTTCCAAAATATGGTTGTTACAGAGCCTCAAAATCAATTTCACTGAATCAAAAGCTCTAATGTTTTAGGTGGTCTCAGCATCTATTTAAATCTACAACTAGCAATTATTATCAATATCTCTGTGGATTGTAGAAGGTGAGAAATGGCACAACAACATCCACATTTAAAATTACAAATTATTATTAGGTCTTTGAATGTCCCAACAGTCAAAACCAACCTTTTTACATATATAAATATGTAACCAAGCCCCACCACCCTCATTCACACAACAGGGGTAATAATAAGCATGTGATAATATTTGTGGAAAGAGGAGAAAAAAAAAAGGTGCTAGTGGTGCTCGACGATAGAGCCTTTTTTCTGTTGAATGCAGCAGTGTTAAGTCTTCCCTCAAGAAGACTGCGTGGGAGGATGAATAGAAAAAAAAAAAACCTGTCATCACATGCATCAGAAAAGCGAACACTTGGATAGATACAGAGCCGTGACAAAGAAGTGATTCATGGGTGTCAGTAGGGTGAGGTGCATCATTTCCTCCATAGAAATCACCATAGAAACACAGGAAATCACAAAAAGGTCTGGTCACACTGCTGCTATACAGACATTTATGTTGTCTTTGACTTAAGACACTACCCCAGGGTTGTGTAATATTCCAGGTATTTTAGAGTATTTGTTTGTACACGCTCTGTAACACTGCACCACTTCCATCTACTCAGAACGTTTCTTGGCAGGAAGAAAATGGCACCAAGGAAACTCCACTCCACTGAAACCAATACTAATGAAATTCTTTGAGATGGTGAGCTCCTCTGCATGCTGCAGTGCAGTACAGATAAACGCTCTTCTATTACTACACCTCCACAGTCTGCACCTTAATCCTCTAGATATATGCTCCTGCCTTGATTTTCAAAAAAAAAAAAAAAAAAAAAACACTGGATAAATGGCGCCATTGTTCAACAGTTGACGACCTAGGGATTATACACTGTTATGTAATGGTACAATATCTGTTACACACAGCAGCGATCAGGTTTTCAGTCTGTTTCATTTTCCATCTGGCGCGTTGGGAAGTATGCTTATTCATGGTTCATGTTGCGCATTATTTCAAAAGCACCAAAGATGAAATGTCCACAGTCAGGGCCTTTGTTTCAGTTTTAAATGCAATTTCTGTTTTGTGAGCAGGTAAAAATTCAGGTAAAATTCCTTCACCTCCAAGAATCTCAGAAAACACTATAACAACAGTTTGTCTATCAAACACAAAGCTAGATATTGGGACTGTGTATTGGCTAGAATCTGGAGATACGATACGGGGTCGCGATTCTATTTGATATATTGTGATATACTGTGCGAGGTGTTTTACTGAGAATTTCTGTCAACAAACAAATTTTAGGAAAACAATCCAAACAAACGACCCACCCCCATACGCGTAATTTCTGAATAAGCACACGCAACAGTGCCACCTTGTGGTCTGGAGTTTAAAGACCACATAAAATAAACCACCATCTGCCCCAAATCTTAGATTGTAAACCATCAAATAAAAATAATTACACTGTTTTTTTTAGGATCAATACAGTATCACACAACACAATATTGTGATACTCTAGCTGTATCTAACAGATAATATGGTGATAAGTGAGAAAATGTGTTTCTTTTGTAATATGCCAGCCAACATTTGTTTTTTAGCTAGAGAAAAAAAAAAAGCTACCTGGCATGAGCTGCTAGATTGCGACTGTGCTACTTATGGTATTTTAATTTGACTAGCTTCATGTTTGAGTCTGGAAATGTCCTTATTTCAAAAACCTTGTCAGTTCAATTAGGAAAAAATATCTCTGAACATGCTGAATTGTATTTACAAACCATTAAAAACTCATCAATGATAGAATTTATCAAGGTTTGGGTCAAGGGATTACACTCCTAAGGACTAATACTAAAATGGTTTACATTTTTCATTTCCTTTAATAATAAGTAAATTTCAGGACTATATATATACATTTTTTTTCCATCAAACATGACTAATTGTCTGCTCTGGTGACATCTGATGGATCACAAGTATGTCCAATTGTATACTTCCTCAGATATTTGGGTCAAAAGTGATGCAAAGGATGTAGGGAGATGTGGTGATAACACTGAATGATCTGGAGGTTAGAGTTACAGTTTCCACTCCTGTGTTAACACTAGCCTCATTTCACTGTGGGGTTTGGCGACTCTCACATTCTCTCTCAGTTTGTCTCTGTTTCTCAGATAAACACTTGTCTCAGCTTGTCCTTGCTTCCCCTTGCATTGGAATTAATATTTAAATCAATCCCTGCTACAAGTGCTCATATTAAGTCATAATGGCACATTGAGTCAGACACAAGAAACACTTGAATTCAGGCAGTGGAAACAAGTCACAATATGGCTGATTTCACTGGCAACATGAAGAAAGCCATGATTTTTCAGATTGATTAGCGCTGGAAACAAGAAAGATTTCACTTCATGTGGGATTTGTTTCCACATGTTTTGAAAACCTGAATGCATGACTCAACCAGTGACTCATTCAGAGATATTATACTGTATGTGGTGTCTTCTGGGGACTTGCTCTCACTTCCCCTTTTTTACAAAGCCACATTACAAGACAACCTCCTCCTTTCTCAAACAACTGATCCACCCAGTCTTTCACATGGATGACACAATGATTGGGTGTCATCTAAGAAGCGCTTCCTGAAAACTGCTTGGCATCCCTGTGCAGCCAGATGTCTGTAACACAGATTAGCCAGGCTGCCAGAACAGATAATTGGTAAAACCCCAGGTTATGTTGTTTTTTCCCAAATCATTACCCATACATATCTTAACACCCCACCATATGGGAGTTGTCACCATCTCAAAATGGCGGCCACTGCCTTAGATGGATATTGCTATTGCAATTGGCCATTGTTGAATAGGTGTGATTGCCGTAGTGATTGATGGCGGGGAGGAATGTACCCTCAGCTGAACGTTGTGTTGTCATTAAACCAATTGCTGTGAGCATGGTGTGCTTGTTTTAACACACAGTGGCTGGCGAATCCTCATTTATTGGTTTTCAGTGTGGCGAGATTGTGTGTAGTGACAAATTAGATGGTTTGTTTCTGCCTATTATGAAACGATTGGTTGTGTGCATGCGTAAAAGACACACAGAAATACAGATTAAGACAGGACAACAGACACAAGTCTTTACAAAAGGCTGTAAATCCAGCATGAGAGGCATCTATTAGTGCAAAGTTGAGAATGTAAAAATATCTGCTCGTGACGGAAAGAATTGACAAGCAAAAGTGTATGTGTCTGTGTGTGTGTGTTGTGAATGCCCTGGGCCTATACAGTGCTATGTCAGTGTTTATCTAGTTCAGCTTAGCGCTCGCTCGTTGAGAGGGACACACTCGTGTAAAGTGGCTGCTGGGTAATTGTGTGAATGGAGATCAGTCAATGGGCAAAGCAGGGAAGGTCCCAGTGCATTTTGGGAAACAGCTCTAAGAGGGGTGGGGGGAGAGCTAGGGATTGCATAATGGAGACATGTGCTTAACGGGGGCAGGATAAACAAACAGGAGCGATCAATGTCATCATCATCATCCTCAGCAGATCAGTAAGGACAGCCCCATGGGACTGATGGTGTGGTTATTAAAGGGTAATACCACCTTTTTTCTCCTAATTCCTAGTTCCTCTATGAGCACACAGTATGGCATACAGAAAAGAATAAACAAAATCCACCACAGAAAACCAGAAGTGGTTAAGGGGCACTCCACAAATATTACCCATGACTTTCTGTTCAATTACATCATTAGGAATAGAACTCTAGCCCCCTTGAAAACAATTGTAGTAGTGTCCTCTGTGGTTCTACGGGAACTTTCCTAGGTTTGAAAAAAATAATGCTGCTTGATGTCACGATGAAGCTCTCAAAGTCCCCAAACTTTACTGAAGCAGCACATTAAATCACCAGAAAACCCCTTTAACTTGTCTTGGACAGACCGTATCCTTATTTTAATGCTCCTTGTGTTTATGAGAACAACTGATGATTATTTTCACTATCCAATTATCCGTTACTTCTACATGACTTTAGCTAGCCTATTCTGTCTGAATTAACTGTGTGTTTAAAACAATCTATCCCATTTACCAGCAGGTACCAGCAAATGTTTGGCACATTTGATTAATAAATGACTTATAAATATTAAACAAATATCAAAACACTTACTTAAGATGTCTTTTTGGGCACTTAATGGCAGTTAATGTCTAATTACATCTGACAGCAAGATTGTATAGTGACATGAATAATATTAAAATGATTATACACTGTTGAACTGAATGAAGTGATTGCTGTGAAGACCAAAACTCTGTCCATAAAGTAAATGTACGTGATTGATAATGTGTGTTTTTACATGAATGAATAGTAAAGAAATTAGAAAATAACATAATATACCTCAGAAGAGAAGAAGTTGTTATTGTGCCATTATTCTACATGACACTTGTACTGCTTTACAGACAGGCAGCAATACTGCAGTACAGATCAATTCCCAAATTAGCCAACACTAGTACGACACCTGAATATGACAATAGTTTTGCACTAGACTACCACCTGCACATCACAATAGGGATAAATTCACCGTTATATAAGACAGATTACACTGTGACAGAGGCTGTCTTCAAAGTACCTGAAGGGCAGACTGAGGATTGCCTCTGGGTCAGTAAGCCCTGTTACAATATCACCTCTCAGCCTGTGCATACGTGTTGCCTCACATCTGCAGGCTTACACATGTTGACTTTCAAATCACCACATTGTCACTGCACGTACTGTGGCACACTAAAAATAAGCTGGGAGACCCTAAACAAAGGCGCATCACTATTGTTGCAGGGAGTCAGTGCCCAAGGACGAATAAATATGTTTGGTGTATTTGTGTTTATTTATGGTGAGGTTTATATATAGTCTTTTATGCTCTGTTTGTCATGATGCACGAGAGATGAATGCATCTCCGAGAAAATTAGGACATGAAACACACACGAGTGCCTGTGCGGACGCATCCACAAAAAAGGCAAACAGAGAGAGAGTGAGAGGACGCATGCACACACACACACACACACACACACACACACACACACACACACACACACACACACACACACACACACACACACACACACAGGAATAATTAATCAATATTGTTTCCATTAGCAAGCTGGAAAAGGAAGATACTGCACCATAATTAGGGAGCACTGCAGAGCTGCTGCTAGCTCATCTCCTCAAGCAGCAATTCGGAATTAATACACACACACACACACACACACACACACACACATTCCCTCTCACTTTCTGGTTTGAGTAGAGTTTTTGCATAACCTCTCTTGGTAACAGATGCTTAATGACCACAGATGACTCGGAAATAATGTGCAGTTATATCATCAAAGACAAAAAAAAAAAAAACCAGTGATGGGTTGGGAGCTGTGCAGGAGAACGGTGACAGTTTACATAAGGTCTCCTGCCACTGTGCTGTCATACTGTTGACATCAAAATGCAGAAAGTCCTTGAGAAGTTACTGATGAAATGAATGGAATTCGACACAAACGTGAGCGTTAGAAAACACATTAGAAGACTGATTCTTATGTGACCGGAAGATGGAAAATCTGCTCTGAGATTAAACGGTTAAACTCTGTGTTTAGAGCTGCAGCCTGGAATTGCAGAGCTGCTGCTGCTGCTGCTGCAGTGCACTGAGGACGTGAAAAACAGATTTGACAGGATTACATAATCCAGTCAGTCTAAGTCGCTGAGGACTGCTGGTAGAAAGACTACCTGCTGTCTCTATTTATACATCTTTATTTCTATCCATCACCACGCTTTGCATGTGTTGAATAACCATCTTAGTCCTCCTTTGGAATAATCAGGTAGGAGCACAGCTATTGTGACACTGCGTTACAGCCCCTATGGTGACTTTTCCATTGCATGTGAGCTGGTCTTTGTTGTCAACGGATGCTGATTTATGGAGGCAATAAAAGGAGAGCAAAATGAGACTGCAGAGAAGAGCAGGCATCAAGGAGATACCCAGTGTTGCACTGCATGAAATGGCCGCTGTAAAGTCACATAAAGATTAATAATATTCATAACCATTAATTTGCTTATAGCAGAGAGGAGGGGGGAAGAGAATTTTAGAGGCCTGAGGAATTACAATACAGCAACTACAGCACACAGGAAGTATTTTATGGAATTCTCTTGTGCTGTAGTGATGTAATTGTTGTTCTTTGGAAATACACCATATTCCCAATTTGTTCCAGCAACATACACTGTGTCCGAAAATATTTAAGAAGTTAGCATTGCATCTTAACAGCATTAAAAACTTAATAAATCACCAAAACACTGGTACATATTTTTCAAATTGTACTATAGTCGATAATGGTTTATAACTAAATAAAATACTAAAAGCCGTGTCGTGGTGAAGATGTATTAAGTCTGGCATTCTTTGTGCGTTAATTACGCATGACGCATGAATGCCTAATGGAATTACTCATATCCAGTGTGTCATGTCTGAAAATAAATGTACTAGAGATGATTAACATGATATTCCAAGCAAGGACCCTCACCCGCCAGCCCCTTCTTCCCCTCACCTGTCCTTTTACGAGGCTGGCCGCAAACTGCCTCATGACCGCCTCCACCGTGTAGGCACTGGACCATCCGCGCGGGGTCAACAGCTCCATGCATATGGCCCCGCCGTCCAGCACGTAGCCATTCTCCAAACGGGGTGTCAGGACCCGCATGAACGGCGGCGAGAAGGGGAAATTATCTGGAAAGGTGACGTTGAGCAGTATGAACTCGGTGCTGGTCTCCTTCATGTCCTGCCACAGCGCCGAGTCTTTGTCCACCTGGTGCAGCTTGACGTTCCAGTCATACAGGTTGTCCTCTACCAGCTCCACCGTGATGAAGTTGTCCCCTAACCTCCTGATCTCCTGTAGCTCCTTCATGAGCCTCCGCGTCCGGACCTGGGTGCAGTGTTGCCGGTGAGGCGCCGGCGGTGGTATCGAGGAGGCACTGGTCGCTTTACTCCCACTTCCTCCCGATTGCTGCTTCTCCTTCGCATCCTTGCCCTGCTTATCCTTACTGGTGGGCTTGTCCTTGGCGAGCTGGTCCAGCTTTCTCGCTTTTATCTCCGGGGTGCTCAGGATGTTGGTTTCGTTGGCGGTCTGACAGTGTTTGTTGGCGTTGTTTTTCTGGTTCCCTTTGGTCCCCTTTAACGAGCCCTGGTTGTGCTTTGGGTCCTCGGTATCTCGGTCGTGCAGACGGATTAGACCGATCTTTCGCAGTAGGGTGGCCATAATTTTTTTACAGATCTATATTTATCCACCGATCCCCCCGCACAGGGGCGAGATTCACCCTTTCGAGTCGGTTCCCGCTCACAGATACAACCTTTATCGGTGCTGATTATTGAGCTTCTTGTACCGCAATCCCTCCTCCGTACGCTGCAGCCTCAAGATGAACACAGTCTGTGCCGCTTTCTCCTCAGTGGATCATCTCGACACGTCTCCGCTAAAAGAAAGAAAGAATGGTGAAAAGGCAAATAAATGGCTGAGTTTACATTAGTGTTCAGATGTCAGGTAACATCAGCATGCGTTAACTAACGGATCTGTGGACTCCTGTCCCCTTTTCTCTTCCAACGAGATCATGACAGTGACTGCAGTTGTGCAATGGTAGGACGATGCATTACGCAGAAGAACCGAGGTGATAACTCATTTTAAAAGATGGGGGCACATTATCATAGCGAGGAAACACTGGCTATAGAATAAGATATATGAAAACCACAGAGACAACCGTGCAGGACACAGGAAAGACAAGCATAGGAGGAAATACACCTTAACGCATCCCAAGGTTATAAGGAACACATGATTCCAACAGACGCGGTGGACTCATAGGGAGCTATAGGAATAACATAGAAATATGTAGGCCTGGGCTAAGGGAAATAGAATTACATAAACAGCACTGATGGCGCTTTAAACGACGCTATAAATGATATTAGCTGTAAAAAATTAATATATTATCATATATGATAAAAAGTCATCTTAAATTTTATGGGACTGTAAACTATAAAGTCTCTCTGTGTTGGAGACACATCCCTACACTGTAGGTCCAAACATCATTTTCCTTAATGTATGTTCTCCTGCCCACACAGACCCGATGTTAGACCGGCAATCCGACAACCGTCCGTCCTTACCGTAGACGGGTGAAACCCGGAGGATGTCCGTTTACTGCTCTGTTATGCAGCCCTGACACCGATCCCGCTATGTGTTAAAAGAAGACACACATCCAGAAGACCTGCCGTCGGCGGCAGCTGCAGCGAGGGGAGAGAAGGAGAGCCTTTGATGCGTGTGCAGCTGCGGAAGCTCCAGCTTTAATGCAGCTCAGGACCAAGCAGTCCTCGGTAATCCTTCTCAGTCAGTCTGTTCTCACCCGTGAAGCGCTGCATCGGTAGAACATTTCAAAATAAAAGCCCCAGAGGTAGGTAAGGTGACGTTGAAAGCAAATCGAGCCCAAAAAGGTACGTTAAAGGGGAAATGGTTTGTTATGAACATATTTAGCCTTTTCTAAAAACAAACAAACAAACAAACAAACAAATCAGTAGTTTGCCTTCTTAACTTCTTAAAACACGCTAGGCTTATGAAATACGATTCCTAACAGGTGGGAAAAGAATATAAATAGTCAAAACCTTGGGCAACCATGATTTCAGTTAACACAATGTTTCATAAAATTTACGAAAGGAGTGTATGAAATCTAAGAGCAGTTTGACAGCAGTTAAACACATTTTACAGAGACAAAATAATAATTTCATTTCTATAATTTCCATTATTGCGAAAACACATATCCTATTTAACATCACTAAATATGTATATTTCCGTGCCAGACATAAACAATCTAAGTAGTTCTAACACGGATGAATTTAGACTTAAGGTTTACTTTACACCGGCACTGAGCAGTGAGTAACGTTTTATTTTGAAGAGTCGTGGGGTATTTCCCGTTCTATGCGGTTAAGTCTGGCTCGCTTGTAGTTTTACCTGAAAGACCAGAGATGCCAGAGAAATGTAACATCAACGTCACGTTCACTTTTGGTTTCTCACGTAGACCAATGCAGTCAGCAGCTGTTATATATTTACACCGAAAGGGAGCTTCCTACAGTTGCATTATTTTAGAGGTTACCGCTTTCCTCATCCCTTATGCCTATGAAGTCTGTAACTAGAAAGAAAATATTTATAAGTATACTTTAATGCATATTCCCACGTGATTTTTTTTTACAGAGAAAATGAATGTAGCCAATTATCTCCGTTCTTATGTCATCCACAGACCACATACACATATAGGCTGTAAATGTATTAGGAAACATGTCATACAAAGTCTTGTATATACATATAACTGGACACATATTGCTGGCTGTGAAACAGCACTTTTTAGTAGGATTTTCATGATGAACTATCATAACTGATAAGGGAATATATCTCTAAATCACAGATTATATTGTTTAGCCACCGGTATAAGCGGGCAAGTCACGGTTACTCATCTTCTTCCTAACTGGCAGCGCGACACTTTGATGCTTTTAACGTTAGAACACGACCGTCTGACGTCAGTCGTTACCTAGGTGCCAGAACAGGACCCACACCAATTGGCTATTCTGTTGCCGTAAAGTACGTCAGCGCACTGGCTGTTGTATTGTCGGTGGCTAACAGTAAACAGCAAGAATTTGTCGAAAGGATTATTCTAAACTGAATAATTTCTAATTGTTTTTAGTGGTTTAACAACAGTCATTAAACATGGCTGAAAAATTTGATAACCTGGAGGAGCATCTGGAGAAATTTATCGAGAATATTCGACAGTTGGGCATCATCGTCAGCGACTTCCAGCCTAGCAGCCAGGCAGGACTCAACCAGAAATTGTGAGTCATGCTTTATTGAGCGGTATGAAACGGTATTAATCTGCAGGTTGGCTTTTTTTTTTAACCTACTGCTGACATTTCTTTACAGAAATTTCATGATATCTGGCCTGCAAGACATCGAGAAATGCCGTCAGCAGCTTCATGAGATCAACGTACCGCTTGAAGTCTTTGAGTGAGTTCTGTAACGTTACTTGTTGTTGTGCACGTCCGGATTTAAAACCAACAACAAAGTCTCTTGTCACACTTCCTTTATTCGCTGTCATTGCTATGTTACCCTGAATACACATATTGCAGTGTTAAAATAACACGTCAAACAGCGCCAAACTTCTTTCAAAAATGCAAGAATTGTGTAAAAAACACTTTCTTCTTTAGTGAATGGTTGAATGTAATGTGGAGTATTAACCCTTGCCTGTCTTCATAGCTTCAGCTGGTATTATTTCTTGTGTTTGTAGATACATTGACCAAGGTCGAAACCCTCAACTGTACACTAAGGAATGCCTGGAGAGAGCCTTGGCGAGGAACGAGCAGGTCAAAGGGAAGATTGACACTATGATGGTGAGAGATAATGCCAGGGTCAATTTGATTCCCTGCCACTGACACTGCTAGAATGAAACATGCTGATTAAATTCTTTCTGAGGATACACTTTTGAAAATCAGTTTCAAACATAATCTTCATTACACAAAGAGCCATGTACTTGAGATAGCTGTCTCTGTCAAAATGGCCTTGTTTATTGATGATAAAGTAATTGTGCTTGTCCTAGTTGTCCTTAAAGAAAACTTTTCTCCATCAGTACAGGTTTTGCCCTTCAAATCAGATCATTTATATCGATGTAACATCAACAATTGATGAAAAGTAGTAATAAACCAACATCTACTATCCTTCCTTCTTTTACAGAAATTCAAAAGCCTTCTCATCTCTGAGCTTACCAAAGTTTTTCCAGAGGAGATGTCTAAGTACAAGGCTATACATGGAGAAGATGCCCCTTCCTAATAGCTCCAGCACTATGGCCCTGACCCTCAACCTGTGACCCTGAATGGAGTTTTATCGAGCAGGATCCTCTGTAGCTGCCACCGAAATGTGATAATAAACTCAGTTATTATTTTTCATAAAAGTTGCAATGCTATTGCTGACAAGTATCCCGAGGGAGAAGAGCTCTCTTTCTGCTCAACACCATGACTCAGCAGAGTTCTCTTTTCTTTCAATGAAACATCAAACTTCATTTTAAGCGATACAAATCAACTGCAGCTACGGTATACGACAGAGATACTGAGGGGAAACAAATACTTTTTCACTTTGTTTTGTTGCTAGGATACACATTTGTTTTTAATGTCCCTGTTGATGCGTGGACAAAGAGTTGCAGCAGAATATTTCTAGAAATCCCAACTTTACAGACAAAAAATGTTTAGAGCCCAGAGACCTGTCGGATTCTGCATTACAGAATTTACTCCATCAGTTGTACATATATTCTATTTATACTCTCAACACTCTACCTTTTGTAATCCTCGCTAATCATTGTGCAGCATAGATTTGTACCACAGATGACATTTTGTATCAAACTCAGGTTTCTAATGGCCATGATAACAGAATGCAAATGTTATTTGATGATAATTCTGTGCCTGATAACTTGTTATGGTCAGAATTGACTCCATTCTTTATTTGTAACATGTTTGTATTATAGATTTTGTTAATAAATGTCCCTTGATGGACTGACATGTTTGGCCTGATCTGTCTGCCAACACCACCTATAGGGTGTAATATTTTCTATGGCTGATATTTTTGTGCCCATATTAAATGTGATTATAATACTTCATGATGTTACTGTCATAAAAAAAGTACACATGTACTGTAGTATATGTTTACCCCAAAATTTATTCAGTGACTACTGCTGATTGAAATGTAAGTAAAAGTGTTAGCAGGCCACCTACAGCACAGACATGACCTACCATGGACATAACAGACATATTGGTGACATGTTCAGGGACACTCGTCTCAAGTGTTTTCAAGTGATTTAAAATGATTTGTAACTACACCTGTATAAGTGTGTGTCTGTGTCTGTAGTACAGGAACAGATGCTCTAGAAACAGACAGGGCTGCATCATCAGGCAGGTCGCGGCCCAACACGCCCTCTCCTGCTGGGGCTTAACCACCGCGTCACGCCCCTCTGACCCTGGAGGCTGATCCTCAGGGACTGAAGGAGGGAAATGACTCCTTTTATTGATTTGTGATCTGTGCTGGAGAGTAGTACAGACTTCTCGTCCCTGAAGATTTCTGAACACGTGTCTCATTTAGCCAGCTGTGGCTTAGGGAGGACCCAGCCTTCAGCTTTCATTGGTAGAGGTGGGATGGGACACGAGACATTTCTTTCCGTCTTGGTCCTTCAGTTGCTTTTTAGATGTTGCATTCACTGTAAGCACCATAGTTTAATGCAGTGTGAGTCTTTCAGCTGAAATGACATATACATGGAGGTTGCTGGCTTTAATCTTGTATACAGTAGGTGCTCTGGACCTTTGTCATTATTGTAGCAAATAGAAACAAGCTTAGACACACCCGGGTGTCACATGGCTCTTGGTAATCACTAAACAAAGCAGCTAGCAATTATCATTAATGGTATATATGTTAAAGCAACTCTATCAGGATATTAGCAAATTGGCAACTGTACACTCATTTTTCATGAGTTTACTTAACACCTTCAGTGCTTGAATCGCGTGTGCCTAAAGACAGGAAACTCACGACACTACTTGACGTAGTGAACATCTCACAATAGGCCACCTGTGTATCAGCAGCCCACAGTAAAGACCAGCTATGCATAGTTTTACTAAGAACACCTTGAGTGCTGTTAAAGCGATTCCATCAGCCACTACTGTCTCTCTGTTTTTCATTTCTAGCTCTTTAAACCTGCCTCTTGTCAAGATGACGAACATCCACACTGCACCAAATCACGGCAGCAGTGGTCAGGGGCACCCTTTCAATCCAATAACAAGCCTATTCGGAGGGATAAGAAATTAAATTAAAGTCTGTTTTTATCCAGTTTGCATTTGTGTCTGCGCACCGTGACATTTCCTTCACAGAGTGACACTGACTGTGTGTGTGTGTGTGTGTGTGGATGTGTGTCGTGATGCTTGACTAACCAAGAAAGGAGGAGATGGTGGGTGAGGGAGAGCCTATTGTACTGTAAATATGTCTCTGTATGAAATGCTGAGGTGTGTTGGATGACTCATTGAAGGTGACTGAGGTTTTCTCACTTCTCCTTTCCTTCCCTCCATTCACCTCCTCTTCTTGTACACTCAGGCCTTACACCCCCAAACAAACATCCTCTTCCGTTGCCAGGGTTACCTTCCCTTTTTATTACTAGGCAGCACTTTTTCTTCTTCACTGGCATCGTTCTCTTTGTTCCCCGCAGGAGCAGTGGTGTGTTGGTAGTATGTCAACAGTGCTGATTGAAATGATTCATGTGGAGGTGGATCCTCTTCTCCTTTGTTATTTGCCATTATCATAGTAAGTAAATACTGTAATTGGCAGATCCTGTGATATTTCAATGTGTCTGCTGGTGAAGTTCTCCATTCTCCAATTTCACGGTGTATATGGGACGCCCAGCGAATAGCTCCTTAAAAACAGAGGCATGACCTGACTTTGCTGCTGACTCTACAGGTATCACGTTGTGAAGGTGTGCTCAACGTGGTATCAAGTAAACTTCTACCTTTGCAGTCTTTAAATTGTTAATTTAGTTTCCCCAAACCACAAGTTTTGGACAAACAAGAGTAGTATACAGTCTATAGAGAAAGAAAAAAGGAAGAAAGATCATAAAAAAATTTAATTGGATGAAAAAAAAACATTAAAAGATGGCAACAACAGTCAGGTGATAAGTCTTTGTGGGTCTGTCACTAGTTTTTCAGCTTCACTATTTCATATGACTTGCCTGCTACCAATCTGTCTTTGTGGGTGGACTTTAACTTGTGGAGAAAAGATCTATAAGCACATTTGAAATTTTCTACTTCTAAACAACCAAGTGGAAAAGATGTTCTGGCTTCACTTTGGCTCCCTGTCCTGCAGTGGGTACAGAGTTTACTGCGTTTTACCCTCTCCTACTCTGCCTTGAAGCCTTTCACCTCAGTTTCTGTGGACTACTTGGCCATGCCACATCATTTGCTTAACGCATCACATTTTTGCTATTTTTATTTTTCTCTACAGGAAAATGCTTTAGGCCTCGAACAGCAGTTAAATGTAAAATGCTCCCTTGCCCTTGGGTTGGCACGGGAAACACAAAGGCAGGGGCTTCTGCCTTTGATGCCATTAGCATAATGCCTTTCTGATGCTAATGCTAAGTGCCTCAGACTGACCGCTGAAGCTCACACGGCCCACAGCCATGATGGGCTTACATGGCTGCTTTCCCTCAGCTTAGTGACAATCATTCACCTCCTCAATGAGGGTCAGTAGGCGGACCTCTCTTCCGTCTGTCGCCATAGTCACCATGGAAACACTCCTCCCGTTCACCGTTACCACCCTTTCGCCCTCCTCTTTTGACAATGGGCTTTTCTATGTTTGTGTGTCCAAGTGCGATGTGTGTGTGTGTGTTTGTGTGAACAGTAACAAGACCTATCTCATCACAGCTGATTGGTGATCCTACAGCACTCCAGGGCTCACATATGAATTGTAAAACACATCACAGTGGGAGCAGCACTCCTACAGACTGTTCATCTACAACATCTACCATCTCCCCCCCCACACACACACACACACACACACACAAATAAACACATGTGATGGCACAGAGTATGAGTCAAGTCAAAGAGTCCTGCTGCGGAGGTGAGCAGGGCCTGATAATGTTGCAAAAAGTATTGAGACACAAAACACAAGGGGCGGTGAGGAGTACCTCAGAACCCAGAAGCCCCTTTCTGGACCCATTCGGGGAGCGCCACCGTGTGTGTGTGTGTATGTGTGAGTGCAGAGCAATAATAGGATGATAAAGACACTAAATGAAAACTATAAATTAGCAGAAGGATGTCTGCTGCATGATGCGCCCTGCACCTGCCGCAGCAGCACCCATCAAGAGCAGCAGTTGAATTATTGCACAAAAGACCAAACCAAAACAAAAACCCACTGCAGATGGAAGTGAATAGATGTGAAATATTATTTGCGTCTCTCATGTCTTTGTGCCCTGGCTGCCTGCATGCCTGCTTTCATGCTCTTCTTTTTTTTTTTTTTTAGGATTGCTGTTTTCATCTGCAGCCAGGCTGATTTGCTGACAAGCAGTATGAGTGGGAGTGAGCAAGACGGAAAGAGAGACAGAGAGAAAGGAAACAGAGTGGGGGGGGGGGAGGTGGTATAATTTCCCTCTGGTTTAATTATCTAAGTCTGTAGACAGCCCCACTCTTCCTCTCTTGTTGTTAAATGTTAGAGGTGAGAATGTGGGCAGTCTGTGTGATCATCTCTGTTCTCCTTTGCCTGTGTGTGTGTGTGTGTGTGTGTGTTCATGGCATGCACAACGTAACACGAGGCGCAGCGGTGAACAGGGAATAGCCACATGTTTAAGCCTTGCTCATTACCCGCTGGAAAGAGGTAATCTATCATTTTCATCATGTCAGAGAGCCGTCGCATTCATAGCTATGATTTACTGTACACTTGTGCAGCGCTCCCTCAGACACTCCGTGTATGATTACAGCTTCCTCCTCGGTGCATGCATGGGAAGACAATCAGTGGAGATTCTCACGTTTTTTTACAGTCATTGTGATGTTGGCATTTGCCAGAGGCTGTTTTGGCCCGAGGCTGTGTGTTTTCAGCATATCAAGACAAGTACTGGGGGGGATTCTGTTTCATCATATACGGTACGGGCTGCTGTTGGTCTCTTTGTCTTACACAAAGATACACAACAGAGAATATCTTGTGGTGGATATTTCACATCTGTTTAAAAACAAATCATCAGTTTTGTGGAGAAAATCTCCCACAGATGATTGGTAAATCGAAAGAATCATTGTTATATAATAATATAAATAAAAATAATTAAAAGAATAATTAGTGGCAGTCTGTACTTGTAATTTGAAATACAATTTTGAATATGTGGTTTTTATTTGAAATATAATGTTTTAACATTGTGGTGTTATTAGTTTTAGTCTTTAATCCTTTACTACTGATACATCATTGCATGTGCAGCATAATATTAATTAATAGACTGCAAATACACTGCAAATATGAGATGCTACAGTGCACAAGGTTTCTTTAACAGCAGTCTCCATCAGAGAAACAGGATGAAAATGTTCAGATGATTTTAGGACAGCTATGTGAGAGTCATAGGTGGTGTCCCCAAGTGGTCGAGTGGTATGTTAATTTGTTTCTTGAATAATTTCTATGAAAGTCAGCTGCTGCACATAACCTCTATTGTCCTCAGGGGGTGTCCCTTTGATCCCTATGGACACACACACACACACACACACACACACACACACACACACACACACACACACACACACATGCCAGGCTTCATAAAACTCTCAGCCACGCCCTGTCTTTGTTTTGCCATTTGGCTTCAACTTCTGTCTTCTGATGTGACCCCTACAGAGGTCATCACATAAATGCCAATCTGGTCCACACACATACACGCACTCACACACACACACTTCATGCAGGCACATCTGACCACGGCTCAACTCTATACGTCAATGAGGCAAGAAAGATAATAGGAGAAAGACAAGAAGAGGTGTATGCAAAACTGTCTGGTTCTCCAGAGATTTCAGAGGAAAGTGCACCGAGGCCAGGATTTGATTTTACTTTACTAATGATTAACTGGTTGTGTTTTAATGAGCTAAGTCTGGGAATGAGCCAAAATAACGAAATAACTAAAAGCTACATCAAGATTCACATCACATACAACCTCACGAACTCAGGATTAAAAACAGTTTCAAATTTGGATAACCCTGCCTAAAACGAATGTAATGTTTTTGCTTTGCTTTTTTAATCCTTTGTTTGCTTTTGTTGCTTTTTCTGTCAATTTCACAATCTCATTAAAGCACTTCTTTTCTTGTTCCCTGACAAAAGCAACGTGACAAGTTTCATTGTTGTGGGCTCAGATGTGGCCTGCAGTGTGGCAGGGGCAACGAGCAGAAAAGCTCGGGGAAATGAATGAAATGAGTGAATTTCATTCATACATCCTGTGAATTCTTACGCGTGCATGTTTCCCTGCTGCCAGGGTGGATGATGGATACAAAACATATAGTGGGAACATGTATGCGTTTGCAGGGGTTATGTCTTTGTGTGTGTGTGTGTGTGTGAGAGAGAGAGAGAGAGAGAGAAAGAGAGAAGGGGGGTGGTCGGGGACAAAATGAGGTTGCCACCAGCATAATGAGGGCATAATGTGTGTACGTGTGTGCATTTGTGTGTTTGTTTGTTTGAATGTGAATCGACGCTGTATAATGGGCCAAATAGGCCATATTGTTTCCGACTCATGCTGAGTCCCCGTGGCAGCAGATGTGGCGTTACACAGCAACAACAAAACCTCATTAATCACTGTCTAGAATGTGTGAATGCGTGTGTGCGTGTGTGTATGCTCCTGATCTGCTAGGTTATTTTGCATGTATGCATTTTTTTTCCCCGTCTGCCTCCTAAGCAGAGTGTTTCAGTGTGAGCGTATGCGGTGCATGTTCTTGTGTGTGCATATCTGCAAGCGCAGCCACTTGTCAGGACAATTTGATTTCCGTAGTGGTCTAAAGAACGCAAGCGTGAAGCAGTGTAAACTCCCTGGTGTGTGTGTGTGTGTGTGTGTGTTGGTTTGGTCATCAAGGTGTGGTCATCATATTGTCTGATTCTAGCTCATGCCTCATGTATTCATGAGTCGAGAATCTGATAAACATAATTCACTTTGTGTTCGTTCTCTAGATCCTCCCCACAATTACGTGAGATATTTGATCAGGTCAGAGGCAGCTTTTGTTTAGTTGCCCACGTACACCTCGTCGTGCATGACTCAAACCCACACTGCCTGAACTCACCTGCTGCCTACTCTCGACTAATCCCAAAGCAGTGAATGGACAAAACAAGCGTAATCATCCCTCCTCTCTGTCCCTCTGTCTCCCACTCTCTAATTCTGCCTCCCCTCTAACTTGCGTCTTCATCAGTATTGTCAGTTTCACTCTTTCTGTTCTCACTGGAGGTGGGAGGATCACGACGATGTTTGCCCACGGCTTGCTTAATGACTTTTGATCAAGATGTTCCAGCAGAATTCATTAAAGTCTTAATGATTCTGGATGAGGTCCAGATGTTGGCTCATGGGCTCAGCAGCTCAATTTCACAGCGAAATTGATGAGTTTCATTTCCACTTTGGATGCCTAATGGTGTATTTGCATTTCCATGGGAAAGAATATGAGATTTGTTATAACTTTCTTCATCAGTATTGTTCATTTTGGATGGTAAATCTTGCTCAAGGCTGTGATTTTGCAGACCTTTGGAACCATGACTTTTATCTGTGGGAAAGTTAGGCACGGGTAATGATGAGATTTCCCCCACTGCAAAATACCAACATTGGTTGTTTGTTCAGAAGGCTTGAAATTTACAATTCAAATGACTTCATCTTTGCAACACTGAAACATTGCAGGATGTTTCTACCAGAGGTCTTAACTTCACCATGCCTTATTTTTAAGGTCAGACCAGAAATGCAAGAAATGTGTTTTACATCATACATTTTGGGATTGTGCTAAAACAGCTGACATGCTGTTTCTAATTAGTGGCCCCTGCAAATGCATGGTGATTGTACAGCTAGAAACCAGGATCTTAATAGTGACCCATGTAAAATGAAAAGGTTAATTAGTTATTAGCAGATCTTTCATTGGTTGAAAACGACAGCCTTTGAGTGTACAGAAGAATCTTCGACCTTTGTGCACTGTTAATAGCAGCTGTGTTGACGGCAGCCTGCTGTACAAATAGCCTCTTGGAAAGCACTGGAGTGTTTCTGGTAGGACGCAACCAAGGAGAGCTTAGTCTGGAATCAAACCAAGGCAGTCAGAAATGTAGCAGCTTAGAGAGAAAGCGCTGCTGGTACCAGTATGTCACATAATACTGTAGTTTCACTGTTGACGTACAACAGACCTCAGAGCCAAGCACCTAAATCCTGCTGCGTGTTACCTTCACGCCTGCTGCGCTTCGCCCTCCACACCTGCTGTTCACCAAACACACGCCGTGGACTTTCACACTGTGGCTGAGGCCAGAATCAGCTTGTGTCCAGAGGAAAACACGGGGCCAGTGGTCGTCCCTCAGACAGGGCTATTAGTCAGTCAGTATATCACGCCTGGCAAAGCCTAAGCTAGCAAATTTAGACCCAGTTAACTTGTGCTCGAAGGTTGACCAGCTTAATGGCTTGTCCTGACTGGGCAAGCTTCAGCGGCAACGCCATTGGAGAGTTATGTAACCCTACATCTTGGAGATGGATAGAGCCTTTTTCTCTGACTCACAGTTGAGAGGCCACTGTTCTTGGAACTACAACATTTTGTGAAATAATTCTAATGTTTTAGCCTTTGGACAAGTTAATCTGGAATTAAGATTTGTACTGTCCTCAAGAAACCTCTCTGACAATTGTGGTGAATCACCGCTGAAATCATGAGAGCTGAGAAAAACCTGCAAAGATAGGGTCATAAAATATTTAAGATTTTTTCGTGTAAGTTGGACTATTTTCACCTCTCATGTTTCAAACTGAAAACACTTTTTAGAGAGAATGCACTCAGTCAGCTTCATGAATAAATTACATTTTGCGAAGGTTTTCTTGAATGTATGGCTGCAGCTGTGTCTGGTGAAAGTGTCTCCTTGAGGCCTACAGAAAGCGATGACTGTGAATAAGCAAAGCAGCAGAAAGAAGCAGCAACACCTGCTCGCAGTAATGATGCATGCTCCAAACCATCCTTGCAGACAGTGCTGAAAGTATGCCTTGGTGTAGGCTTGCATGGCTGCTGCACATCACTCACCATGATGCATTAAAATCAGGGAATATTGTATGTGAGTATGTTCTTTCGTCTGTGGACATACTAAAGTGACTGCAGCTGAAATAATGATGAAATTATAAGGGAAAAGATATAATTGCCTTGTGACTTTGGTTCCAGTCTCCCCAGCTGCAGTCTTTAAGGTAGAACAAAGTGGGTGGATGTGGTGGCAGAAAGGAGATTTTTTTAAAAAGTGCATAGTCGTGAGTTGGCCAAATTTAGATTGGCAGCAAACTGCTGAGTTTTTCACACTGTCAGCACTTTGTATTTTCAGGGCAGTCACATGGAGAAATTAAGAGAAAGAAGGAAGGTGAGGTAAGTAAAGTGTGTGTAGAAAAGCAGTTTTTAAAGGGTAACTTCATTAAACTTGTCCCAATTAACAAAGATCTAGCACTCCTACTTTATGTCTTTTTCTTGGAGTAGAGTGCTACTCAGCGTGTGAAGACTGTTGCATAATGTATTCTGTGGCTGTGCAGGGAGCTTTCCAAAGCCTGATGATGTCATCAATGTTATCTTGGATTGGGCATGGAGACAACAAGAGTGCAAACCTCAAAATCTGCATGCGGGGCACGGAGTTCCAAAGACAAGCGCATTTGACAGACTTCCCAAAGGGTATAATAAATAATATATTAATTATATATTAATCAGCTATTATTATTGTTATATCAATATTGTTTTGCACTGTATAAAAATGTAGCATCCAACACATTTGGAGCTTGATGCATACCAGGAATTGAAAAATATCTACAAGATCAAAAGTTAGTTTTTATTAATATGTCCACCAACTTTATTGAAGTGTAATTTACAACATGCTACAATGTGCAACTTAAGCTGGCGTTAGCAAGAGACACAAAATCAATAGACTTTGCTCCACTCAGTCCACTGCTACTTTCTGTGCAGCAGTTCATGTGGTAGTCCTTACAAAATCGCAGTAAATGAGAATGGTCCAAAATGTACTGATCCAGCAGAAATAAGTGAAATTCTCTGACCGGTTTCTTGTGAAAAACCATTAAAAGTGCATATTTTTGTACTGCTGCCACTGCTGTTCAGTGAATCTGGATCACATGAAGCACCTTAAGATGAGCTTTGGAGGATTTTTCGGGTAAAAAAAAATATTAGAAAAAATGTACATACTGTATCTTTAAATTAGCAAAAGGATAACGCTGCTAAAAGAATTTGAAATTATATATTGTAAGGTACCATTCATATAGTAATTTGATGGTGAGCAGATCAGCAGTTCTTCCCCTTACCTCGAGTCACAAGTAGAAATTTACCAGAGACCTTTTTACATTAATCTATTTCATCCCTATAATAATTCTTGTGAGATAACTTGGACTTAAACTTTGCCTCTGATCATTTGTGAAAGTGCAGGGAGTACCGACTACTATCTAACAGCTTTGCATTTCATTTTTCTGCCGTTCTGCCTTCATCTGTCTTTTCCCTTTAACCCACTTTCTCCCTCATCAAACCTTCACACAATGAAAAGAAGAAGCAGAGCTGTTGTAATGATGTCTTTGGCTTTTCTTATCCATGTCCATAAGCTCATTTAAGACAATTAATCTGTCTGGGCTTGTAGGCTTTAATACCCCTGATAGTATATAAAGGGCAGAGACTGTATTACAGTAAATGCAAGTGATTTTCTGATGTTCCTTTTGTTTGTTGCCTTATACATGTCTGGCTCTATCACTACTTTAGAATAATCCTCTGCACTTGGGCATTCATACTCTCACAGATACACACACAGGCACAAAAGGGCATGCAAGTACATAGAAATACATAACTTTATACACATTAATCACTCACAATAAAACATTATTTCATTTAAAGCCAGAGTCAGCCATTAAAAGCCATGATTTAATGCGAAATCCTCTGTTTCTATGCTGTTAGAATATCAACATGACCAAAACAAAATAACACGAGTATCACCACACTGTGTCCCTGTGAGGTGCTGAAAGCAGCACAGACCTGGGAATAGCTTTGATCTGAGTCAGACATTCACAGAAAATCCCAACAAACAACGTGCGCTGCCATGGCGAAGTCGCTGGACGTAGCTGTCTGTGTAAACTTGCCAAAGGTTCTGCATCTTTATTTAGAAAGAGAGGTCACCCTGCCTCCGATACGTCATGCTGTACACCTGATAGGAATAGGATGGGATGAAGATGGATTAGATAGTGATGTCACAAATTCGTGCTCTAGGAAAATGTCATCCTATGTTTGAAAGGACGTCACAGAGGTTCCTGGAACAAGAAAAGTTGGAAGGTGAAACTACTTCTGAGTGGTTGTTTGTCTGGACCTTGGCTTCCTTTTGGTCTGTAGAAAAGTAGGCTAATCTTTATTAATTAAACCAAGCCGTCTTTACCTCATTTTAGCATTAGTCTCACTTGCACTGTTGGCATTGACATTAGTGGGGGAGTTATGCTAATTGTAATAAACACTGCTCCTCTTAAATCTTAGAATAAGCGCACACATCTGCTTTCCAACTAGACTAGTTCACATTAACAACTTCAAGCTCACATAGCAGGTATGTAGTACTAGAACACTCTTTCCACCAAAGAATGATGGGGGGATATATGTTTTACGCAAGGTCACCTTGATCATAGTCGCTGAGGGAGAAGAGAACACACTGTTCACATGGAGAGATGAACCGGTGACACGGTGGTCGAAACCTCTTTCTTTTACCTTCAGGCTACAGCTGATGTAATGTGTCTTTCATCTGACATTAACAAACATGCAGGGTGATCAGTCAAGTGCTTCAAACCCAGATTTGCAGCGCAATCAGGTGCAGCCAAAGATCATCCCAGATCCGTTTGTGAGGTGACCTGAGGCACATTTGACCACATTTGTAAAAAAGACACAAAGAACAGTAATGTCTGATCATTTCTAATTTGTTTTAGTTGGAGAAAATGAATTGATTTGTGAGTTTTAGAGGCACTTGTAGGTTGACTTTTTTTTTAGCAGACTCCCTGTTTTTAGTATTTATGCTAAGCTAATCTAACTGGATGGTGACTCAAGCTTCTTATTTAATATACATACACGGCCAGGTCCATCCCAAACATGATGGTCGCCATCTGATCCAGGCAAATTTATTTTGGTTTCATGCAACCA
The DNA here is from genome assembly GCF_900324465.2 of Anabas testudineus. Classification (NCBI taxonomy): domain Eukaryota; kingdom Metazoa; phylum Chordata; class Actinopteri; order Anabantiformes; family Anabantidae; genus Anabas; species Anabas testudineus. Next base: position 16,716,541 of record NC_046620.1, read on the forward strand.
AAGAAGGTGCTGCCAATATTCTTCAGGCTTCTTTTCATGTTCTTTGGCAAAATTTCATCTGAGAAATGCTTTTCTTCTTGGAGTCTGTTTTTAAAAGGCTGACTTCATGCAATCTTATTCATTGTAAGGTCACGTAAACAGCAAATTGAGTGGTATCAATTTTGAGGATGGGCACTGTGCGTTCAGTTATTGGTGGTATACAGTGTCTTCGCCCAGATATCCTCACCATTGCTTCAACTGTGTTTTGAGCTGATGGTTTTGTACCTGCTTCCATCTTTTTTTTTTTTTACAACAACCTGTTTCCTTACTTGGTCAAGCAATTTCCTACCCTGTTGCATTAGAAACAACCAAGGCCAAAACTGAGAAAGCTGTGGTGCTCACTTTATTTTATAACCTTGTTCATGCAACTAGCCTTCATTGAAAATCCAATTGCAAACCCTTTTGTTGAGTAATCATAGTGGTCATAGGCCTACTCACTTTTTTTTTGCCTTGAAATAATTAGTTTTTAAATAACCTGCTTCAGCTTTAGCTTCATGTTTTGGGCACAGATTTGAAAGTGTTATCAATGTTCTCATCTAACTCTATGCAAGAAGGTACGTATGTACTCATGGTACCCAAAATGTTGCGATACAGTATTCGTTACTTATGTATTAGGCCTAATTCCAATTTGAATTTACATTTGGACAACATTAAAGCAAGACATGAGGGTCCACAGAACTACTACAGCCTCTTTCGTGAACCTCAGTAGGCTCTTTTGAACTGAGACACCTAAATATTGGACCACCTGCTGTTTCATCACGTTGGATTTCAGTTAGCTACAATTCCAGCATGATTAGTTCTGTGTGTGTGTGTGAATGTGGGCGTCGTAGCACCTTTGGCAGTGTGCTGGTAGGACCATTTTCATGCTGATAGATGGGCTTGTGTGCACACGTCTGCTACACTACATTTGCTAATTAATCACACTTCATGTGCACGTCAGGTCGATATGTACAGAACACAAATATACACAGCCTACACTATAATTTCCACGTAATGAGCATTTGCGTGTGTGTGTGTGTGTGTGATGATCTATGTGTGTGTGTATGTGTGAGAGAGAGACAGATAATAATCTGTCATCTGGCCTTTTGCTCTGTTTGAATGTCACTGCTTGAGGTCTGTCTCACACACTCAGACACACACACACACACACACTTATATACACACAGTGATGTAGTCCCTTTGCAGTTCAGGTCCTTAAGCTTACGTAAGCACCTGTGTGCTACAGTTGGCACAGACAGGAATAGTCCCAATAAGGGGCTTAAACACAGACACACAGTCATGCAGTGGTTCTAAATCGGTGAATGGGGTTAAGCTTCTGTTTACCACAAGAGATTCATCAATGAAGGGAGATCTTGTCCAAGTGATCCAAGCAGTGCTTATGATTATTCATTACAAGCAATTAACACTGTTAATTGGGTTCATCCTAACACAATAGAAAACACAATTCTATCACATGAATAATTATAAAATTGCACGCTTCTGGCTGGCCAGGAAAATTGGAGAGAGAGTGACCTGTCTCTGTTCTTGTACAGTCCTGCCCAGGGCAGCTCTTATGTAACAGACTTTATGCAGTCACTTGTGTCACTGGTGATTCTCCCCTTATTTGGAAAATGGCTGAGGATGACACAGCAAAAAAAAAAAAAGTCATTGCATAAGTATTTTAAGATTGCCACTTTGCTTCTCGGAAGATATCTGTGTTCTTCCATATTAACAGTGCCCTTGTCTGCCCAGGACAGTAGCATATACAAGATTTAACTAAAGAGCAGCATACAAATGTGCATGCAGTAGTTACTGTGTTGTTTGTGCAGTTTGGGGTGTATGCGAGTTAATCTGTTGATGCTTTTCAGGCAGGTTCAGGCAGGCAGTTAGACCTATTCAAAACAATTCTGTTTTATTTTATAACATTAAGAATTAATAGGTTGGTAAACAATTGAAATACAAAGGGATGTATTTAGGAAAATCTACTGTCTTGATGTTGCATCAACTGCATTTTTTTTGATTAACCAATAAAGTCCCTCCATCTATAAAGGGAAAAAGTAGCGTATTCTCCTTCGGCCATAAGGAGACAACATTGCTTAGGTAGGAACTAAAGTGTACACAGCAAGATACAGTCAGGTTGTAAGTATTTTGACTATTGGCAACTTCTATAATTCTGCCTTAATACAACAGATTTCAAATGAAACAGTCAAGGCATGTTTGAAGTGGACATTGTCAGCTTCGATATCAGGGGTTTAAAAAGTACTGTGTGTTACATCTTGTGGTGTAGTATTATTCTGTTACTTTACTGTCATAATTATGTAATTTCCTTCTTAACTCATTTACAAGTAAGCTGATAAAAGTTCAAGAGTTTATTTCAAGTGTGGCCTTTGTGTTTGGAACCTGTTGTTGTAAACTGTAAACATGAAGTCCAGAACTGTGAAGCAAGCCATAGTGAACTGAACATAGCAAAAACATCACACCAAGGTGTTGTTAAATCCACTATTTGGCACAATACGTTCTTAAAAAAGGAAGAAGGCGCTAGTGAGCTCAGGGACATTAAAAGGCCTGAAGAGAATGGTAAACAAACGTATTGGAAGACAGGTAATGAAAGACCCTTCACAACAGCTGGCTAAATGAAGAGGTTTGGAGTATCTGTGTCCAAACCCACAATCAAAAGGAGATCACTCAGCAGATTAGTGTTTACACAAGATGTAAACCAGTGGAAAGTCTCAAAAATGGGAACACAAGATTAGATTTTACTGAAGAATTTTTGAAAAAATTAGAAAGATACAAAAAGATGACAAAAGATGACAAAGATCAAGTTGCACCAAGATGTTTGGGGAGGTGACGCGACTGCTCATGATCTGAGGCATAACAACTGAGCTGTGAAGCATGGTGGAGGTAGTGTTATGGTGAGCTCATGTATGTCTGCCAAAGGCACTTGTTCACTTATACTTGCTGATGACGTGACTGCTGACTTAGGCAGTAAAGAATTCTGGGGTATTTGGAGCTACAGTATATTCTGCTCAAATTCAGCCAGATGCTTCAAGGTGTTACAGTGAAGCATAGCGTGAAAGCAACCTAAGGGGTTGGAATGGTCTGCAGTGACAATAAATTCACTTGACCTGATGCCAAGTATTATAGGCAGTGTATATGGGTCAATTGTAGAAGAAACCAACATTCAAAAGGATTTACCAATGCATAGTACCACATCAATGCAACTGATATAAGGCATCAGAGCTGTTTTCCACTGTAACTGTTCATCATAGTGACGCTGCATGAAACTGTTTAATGTGACATACAGAAGAACAAAGAAGAATTTCAAAGTATTCTTGAAGTATTGTATTGTTGACTGCTCTGAACCTTGTAGGAGGAAGAAAAGTACCAAGTATCAGTTGCTGTCTGTGGAAAACCAGAGAAAGGCGTAGAGTCTAGTGGAGTTTTGCTGGTTTCATGTTTTGTAGAGATGCTACAATAGGTTGTAAATGCCTGCAAAGAATTTGCAGCCAAAAAACTCACAATTGAATTTAGGATTAGAAAATTGCAGTAATAAGTGAATAGTAGGTTAATGGTAGACAGAAACTGGTCAACATAAAAAACTATGGGGATATTTGGTGCTCTTCGGTCTTCTGGTTAGTTAAAAATATATTTGGAATTAACAGTACAAGCAGAGCTGTTGAAAAGCTGCAGGCAATACACCCTCACTGCAATTAATATGAGCACCTTTCACCCTATTATACTGTCATGTGGATACCTGAAGAATGAAATAGCCAAAAGTGATGGTGGGCTTGTAAAGGTGAATGTTTTAATAATCCTGCCCAGTAATGGCTGCTCAGTTATCCATTAAGACAAACATACTGTAAACGGGAAGGAAAAAACCCACAGCGTTGTGGGTTACATGTGAATGTAATCAAAGCCTCCAATTCCCTATATTGGTCAGAATAAGAGACCAAGTAGGTCAGTGTGTGAATACTGAAATACATTAAAAATTAATAAATCCCGCAGTAGCTTTTCCATTTGCATCCACATTTCCATTTCCACTTTTTCCACAAGATAAAGTAATTGCCTTTGTTTTTATGTGCAATCTTGAGCTCACAATAGTCCTGACATCTTGACAGTGCTGAGGTATGCAGAAAGAAAAGGTTAAGATGTTGGAGTTGTGGGTGTGGGGGTGGAGATAACCTCACAGAATATTAAATACTATCAAATTACCATGCTTCACATGTCTCAAATTAGCATATATCAGATCAAACAGCCGGGGACGCCTCAAGGATTATGCATTCAGGCACATGTTCAGTTTCAACCCTATTTTACTTCCAATTATCATATTATTATCATGGCGTTGCTGCTGTGTAGTCAATTTAGTCTACACCACACTCAGGGGAGTGGTAGACATGGCGTAGCCAGACATACTGTCTGCCCATCCATCCATCTTTGTATCTGTAGTATGTACTTTATCTATCTAATATACCATCTAGAGCATTCACAAAGAAACAACAAAGAGGACAAGAGGAAGTGAAGATGCCAGATAAACAGAAGACAACAGCTACTGATGTGAGACAGAGACTGCTGATGTCTGTGGTGCTGCTGCAAAGGTCTTTTGGTGCACATGGACTCACTGCATAAACACCACAACAAGGACGCCTCAGCACAAACGCGAAGACAGAATCATTGAAATATTCATAAGCATTTAGCAGATAAAAACTTTAATAAACTGGAAGAGTTGTGACAAAACAGCATCTTCAAATTAAATGCTACCTTGTTATGGCCAATATAAAGCACTAATATAGCTTTTGTGCTGTTAGGAAGTCGTGAATTATTTCAGAATTAAACTGGCCCGATTGTCAAAAACCACTCAACCTGTCAGAAGACGGCCGCGGCATCTGTACCCAGTGTGATGCACAGCCTTAATATAAGTGAACAAAGAGACTCTGAAAGCGCACCCTTGGAGGAGAAGAAAAGAATAGTTTAATAAAGGGACAGAGAGAGAGGGAGGAAATGATGGGACTGGAGAGAGCGGCGTTCCTAAGAGACAGCGATTAACATTTGATTGGCTGTCACACTGTTAACTCCTGCCATGCTGTCGGGGTCCTTGGAGGAATTAGTATGTTCGCTTGTTTAGGAATGTACAAGGAAAAAAAAGAGAAAGACGCGAAAGGGCGGTGTGACAAAGAAGAGGCAGAAAAGGGGGGGGGGGGGGGGGGGGGGGGTGACGGAGAACGGAGCAAGGAGGGGTGTGTTAATTAGAAGACAGAACATTCTGGCAAATACCTGTCAGGTCTTTTAACTCTTAGTAGGCCATATGGAGCTCCGCCACCCCCTCCTCTCCCTCCCCCACAAACAGTCTCTAAGGGTGATTACACTAAATGATGCAAGATGCTGTATGTGTTGGGCTGTTGGGAAGAAAGAAACAGAGTGAGAGAAGCCGGAGCTGACAAAAAGAACAAGGAAAGACACAGGACATGAAAGGACGGGACACGGATCAGGCTGAGATGACAGCAGAGGACAAGGCCGGTTACAGTATATAACCTGCCTGGTACCCAGTGGATCACTGAAGCAGAGCAAGGTGCAAGGGCACCCCGTTGCATTCACAAAGCCAGTGTTTGATCCGATACCTGTTAACAAAAAGTTGCCTATTTACCCAGCCAGATGACAGAGAGCAGTCTTTTCACTTTCCTTTCCGCTCTGTTTTGGTTTCCTATTAATGAAATATGCTCCTCTTTAGATGTTAAATGCCTCAGTTAGTATTTATCTGAACTCTGTGTGGTGCCGGAGCTGGAAGAGGTATAACAACAAAGGAAAACACTGGAGCTTGGGGCTGCAAAACCAAAACAAGGAGAGTTAAGATGCTAAAAAGCAACTCCATTTAGGTGATCATTCTTTGTTAATCTGTCATTTTTTCCTTTCCTTATTTCCTGTGTATTAGCCCTTTGTACCCTTTATATGACTGAGTGGCGCTGAGTACTATAACACAAGTGAGCCTCATGTACTCTTGCAGTGGTGACAAAGATGTATGAATCATAACTAGCACGCTCTGAATGCTTCATCTTCACACTGGGGAACAAAACAGCACAGGAAGATTTGCCCAAGAGAGAATCTAAGAATCTAAAAACAGTTGTTGGACTTTTGCTTGTGCTAAATGGGAAATCTGATCCTAAAGAACTCCTTGCACTTTGCATGGCTATGACTTTCAGTACCACAGTAGACAAAGACAATTGATTGAGGATCAGTTAGTCGATTTAAACATTTAATTCTCCTGAATCTCATGAAAAACATAATGGTGTCACATCTCCTCATGTCTGCTGAGACTCTCTGTGTCAGATGAAGCCACAGTTGGCTTCCCTTGCGTGAGTCTCCGTGAGTGCTTTCTCTAAATCAAAAGCACCTGAATGGATCCCACTGTGAGGAAGGACGGACGAGTGGAGGAACGAAGGCAGAAAAAAAGTGCTGCTTGCTGTGGTGACTGACAGATGTGATAGAGGTTGCCTTAGAGAAAAGGAGAGTATAGAAGGAGCAAGGAAAGCAGCCAGCAAAGGAGGTTTGGAGCTGCTTGGTTGATATTTTCTATGTTTTCCATCAGGAGTTTCCATGTAGATCAGTCCACTTTCACATGATTTGAAATCAGTGAGTGAAGTAGATAAAATCCACACAACTCAATAAATCTTTAATTGCTTCAAATGGTGAAAAGACACATGAACAGTAAAGTTTCATTTCAAACATGTCAATAATACATGTTTCCATGCCAGAGTATGCCATCACTTCATGTTGAAAAACGACCCCATCTGTCCTTGGACAGCATTATTGGTTATATAACTCATATGTCAGCAGTGTATAATAATAGTTGCATTTCATTTCTTGTCCTGTTGTGACAATAGACTCAAAGTGATACAAAGCAATGGAACACAGTTTGAGTAAAAGTGAGTAATACTGGATCTATTATTCATTTGATATGAGGTGAATATTTCATGACCTGCGAGTGGAAATTGCCCCAGGATTATTTTAGAGTCTGGGTCAAAACTCAGTGGAAATCAGCCAACTCTGAACCAGCAAATCACATCTGCCAGTGTGCTTTCTGTGTTACTATAAATCTTATCCGGGCAGTCATCGTAAGGAATGACAGCACAGTCGGAACCGGTGGTGTGGTGATTTGTAGGATTTGCAGTGCTATTGGATAACATATGCAGCATATTGGTAATGTTGTTTGGGTTATTTTGTTGTAGGAGTATTCAAAGCACTTCACTTGCTTTTCTCACTCTGGCCTTGGTAATAAACACTCACTCCACAGTACATCAGTAGAAGCGGCATCGCTAGAGAAAGGTGCAGTGCAACCATTTGTTGTAGTCACTGCAGAAGCATGATTCATAGTCTGTGTGCCTATTCCAAGAGCCTCAAAGTCTTATGGAACACACTGTGCTGCTTTTAAATAGAGTAAAAATGCTGTCTCTGTAAATTCCTTTTTTTAAATCACTCAAACACTGACACAGCTAAAAGGACATAATACGTTTCCGCCCCATTTTCTCTTTCTACTGAAGGACAGGTTGAACGCTACAGTTTTGCATTTGGTTGACTATGCTTGGAGGTCACGTTGAAATGAAAGGTTAATGAAAGATTTCTATCAACTGAGGCTCCTGACATCCATGATGACCTTTGAGATAAGCGTGTAGTGATTTGCTGGCGCTGGAGCGAAAGTGGAAATGTTCAGTTTAGCAGTAAAGTGCATTGTCTGAGGAAGCAGTACTGCATCAAAAATAATGTGACAGGATTTGAGATGTTTAGATATTTATTTATACCTCAAAGAAAAAAAATCTCTCCTATTCAGTCCCCCAAAGTTTATAGTTAAGAATTCACCACTTGGTTTGTCAATGCCCCTGGATTAATGATTGAGGAGAAAGTTGCAAAATGCATCGAAATGTTGAAAAAGTAAAAATGCAAGATCAGAATATTTCAATGTAATACTAATTGATGCTTTTAGTGTGAATCCTTTTGTATTTTAGTTACTTTTATACATGCAAGTTCAACCTGAAACCTGTTTCCCATTGAAATCTGGGCTGCACTGATGTCACCAACAAAACGCAATTACATCTCAGCATGCTGTACCTGTAGCTTCTCTATGTATGACTCTCTCGCCATCTGTACCGGCTTCCATGGCAACTAGGGTCAGTCGGCTTCAGGAGAAGCTAATGAGCATTACACACAGCCGAGAAAGATGAAGAACGTGAATTTTAACCTTCTGTTTCCTGGTGAGGGAGGAAAGAGTTTGTAGGTGGAGGCAGATGATGTGTGGAGGGTTGGAGCTGAGTGAGAGGGAGCAAAACCCACACAACGTGATGTGAAGGTGAAAACTGCATCATAGCTCGTTCTCCTTTCAGAATTGGTTAGAAAATATGCTTTAGTTTGCATAAATGAGAAGATTAATACCATTGTCATGTCTCTAAAGTGATGAGGATCTTTATGTTTTACAGGGAACCACATTTTAGGCTTTAAATAAGAAATTAGTGTTCAGATGTGAGATTCTTGGCAACAATGTATATTACACAAAATGTTTTATTTTGCAAAACCCATCAATCCTGATTTTCAGAATGGATTAGTTTTCCACTCACATGCTGCTTTCTAGACTCAAAAGACTGGGCAAAGTTTCTTTCAGTGCCATCTATTTTATTACTGCCAATGCATTTCACAGTCACCATGGAGATTTATATCAGAAAGTTGGTGTACCAGAGGGGAAATGAATTGCATCAGATTTAAGGCGTCCACTAGACTTGCTCCAAAATCTATTATTTATGGTTCCAGATCACACTGCGAGTCCCTTTTCAAATACAACAAACCTGAGTAGTCAAAGTGGCGACAGGCAAGTCTGTGCTACGTGTCTTATAATTATTTAAATTAAATTAACTAATGTCTTCCATTTTCTCTGAGGCTTGAATTGGTACAGTAAAATGCATCTCTGTCTGGCAGTGTGATTGCTGCTTGATTTTTGATCATCGTTTTTATGGATTCTTCTGTACCCGTGCTCCTTGATCGGTGGAAATCTCAGCGAAAGCCACCTGATGAAAGAATGAAAAATGAAAGAAAACAAACAAGAAGACGAGGAGGAGGGAGGAAGACAAGATGGAAAGTTAGTGCAAGAATGACTCAGCCTGCATCTTTATGTCAGCTCTGTTTAAATCTGTCTGACCCATTGCTTTTGTTTTTTATTTCATTGACAGAGCATTGGTGCTATCAGCTGATTTCATAGACCAAACTATTCTGGGTGGCCTGGTCTTATCTTAACAGCTGGGAAATGCAGCACAGTCGACAGCACTTACAGGAATAGCTCACCCTTCTGTTGACTAACATCTAGATCTACGTCAGACTGACTGCAGTGTGTATATGTGTGTGTGTGTGAGATGGGTGTTTACTGACTTGTAAATGAACATTGATTCTTTCAACTGTCCACTCCAACAGTCAGTTCCCATCGCTACCAGTAAGAGGAGTGTCAAACTGTAAGACAGAGAGATAGACAGAGCAACAAAGACAGAGACAGGGAGTATTGTGGCTCCAAATTAAAAGTCTGCCTATCTGGTAATCTGTGATTGACCATCTAAAGGTGTTTGTTTGTGATTATAAATCACACAACTGCTCACCACGGTAGTAAAGGCAGAGGACTTATCGAGTGTCAGCCATATGGAGGTTTGCTATAAAAGATGTGCCATTATCATGATAGATGGGCTAAATGAGACCGATGACATTAGATGGCATGAAAAAAAAAAAAAAAAAAAAGAATTCAGGCAGTACAGATACATTTAAATTTAGTGGAGTTAGTGGGGTGTGAGGTGAGTGTTCATTTATTTTGCTGATATGTTTTCAATTCAGTTTGAGTCAGTGTATTTATGTACTGTAACGCCATGACAACAACATCATCTTGTAGCACTTTACATAGTAAGTTTAAGAACTTACAGACATCCAAATGAGTACAGATGAAATGACAGGCTGATAATGTGGGTGCAAGAAATGTGTTAATGCTATTTAAATAAAAAAAAAAAAAACATAGAACAGTAACTGTTGTTCATGTTTCCTGGCACTTTATAATGAGAATGGATAATGATAAGACGTCTTTTCTTCACCTTTCCAGCTCTCTCTGCCCTCTGGTCAGGATTTTAGCCATGAATATACATCATTTTTTTTCATTCCCGAGCATAGCCTTCTGCCACTTTGGCTCGACCCCATTATTTGGGAAACCTCCATCACTGTGGGGGTGTATGGACATAAAACAGCATGAGAGGAACTCTCCTCTCATCTCTGCCCACAACCTCCACATGCAGCGGACACCATATGCCACACACACACACACACACACACACACACACACACACACACACACACACACACACACACACACACACACACACACACACACACAAAGCTGCAAAGGCTACACCCTGGGGTTTGGTGCTTAGGTGCAATTTTCTCAGCATCAAGATAAGCTTTCTGTCTTGCTGTTGCCATGACAATGCAACACGATGATCAGGCGGTGGGTAAAGGGTAATAAGGTGTCACGATACCACCGTAGGTTACCGGCGACCCATGACCCTGCGGGGCCAGTGAGAACACGAGGACGAGGAAAACAGGGGCGTGCAGTAATCATCCCTGTGAACCTAATCTCACGCCTGACTGTTTAAACCCCTCTAACTGTGTTTGGGAACGATGCAGGAGCCAGCCATTCTACCTGGAAGCCGTGGAAAACAGACCATGCAGAGGAACAAGAAACAGCTGGGAAGGGACTGAGCGAGGAAATGGTAGCCACTCACTTCTGCATTTTGAAATTACTTTTCATCTAAAGAGACTCCACTGGTGCTGCAATGCTGACAACCACAGCTAAAAAGAAAAACTGCTACGTTTACTGGTGAAATCAATTCTTTTAAATTCAATCAAGTCAGTGGATTTGCTCACAGAGTTGAAATAAACCTACATTCTTAACCTGTGGGTCTCTATTCCTCTCCCTCCCCATGGAATCACATCTTTCACAAAGACTTACAGATTCATTTCACTGGGTCAGGTTCGGGTGTGACTGGGCCTTTACACCTCATTGGTGCCATGTCGTCATCTATACTGCTGACATCTACATGTTCTCTGGTTAGAAAGAAGCCCTAACTGTCTCATTAGAACATCAAAGCAGATCGAATGTAAAAAAAAAGCTGACATACATGGACACGTGTTCACTCTGCAGTGTGATGTGTACCACAAAGAGGCAGTAAAAGAGGAAAAGTGTCAACGCAGAGTGTGATGTAGTAAAATTCAGAGTGGTTCTTGTTCGTTTTTGTGTGGATACAGGCTCCCCCGCCTCCCTTTTGCACCTTCAGCTACTGTATCTGGGTCAGAGTGATAGGCAGACATATAAAGAGCAGGGTGACTAACTCGGTGTTTTAGGTTTTTGAACACGTGTGTGTGTAGATGCTTGTGTATGTGTTGGCGGTACATGTCCACTACTGGCCTGGCAGGCTGGACAGAGCTCAGTGCTCCTGTGGCATACTACTAGCTGGTTTGTCTCTGTAGTTTCAGGGTGTGTTGTCTGTCTGCAGAAACCTAAAAGGTGTTAGATGCCAACTCTGAATTTTTGCGTGTAAAGTGATGTGAAGAAAACATTTGATCCCTCCTGTTTCAAGATCTTCAAACTGAATCCAAAAACTAAGAAAACACAACTTGCACATTTTAAATAATAATGAAAGCTGTCTTACCGAACCAGCCCGTGAGATAAGCATTTACCACCTTTATTACCACATACACAAATCACTATGAAAGTGTTGTCTTTCATCAACAGAAGCTGTGGTCAGATTGGAGGCACTGTTTACACTGTTTCAAGACATTATAAGGTTTTCAAAGCAGAAAGCAGAAAGTTCAACCCAATTCTATGTCTCCTGCTTTCAGACATTATAGTGGCCATGAATCAAAATATGCTATAATGTGATAGCAGCTTAACTGTCACAAAATAGTGGATACCTCAAATAGGTATATTATGTATAAACTCGGGTTTACGTTTTTATTCTGGAGTTCTAGTGATAAAAGCTTTGGACAATTTTCGGTTGCAAAAACTGCTATAATGGGCCTTTTTTATTCAATAGCTCTATTCACCCGCTGCCTGCAAATAATCTACAGCGTGAGCCTCCAAATGTTTCTGCTGGTTGAGGATCATTCTGTAGCTCATGCCCTCTAGACTAAACAGCAGGCGAGGACGTTTAAATTTTCCAAATTATCCCTGCTGGACAAGGACCAATGCTCTCCTAGTAATTCAAGGTTGTGTCAGGCTCTCATATTGTGTATATTTGATGTGGCTCCATGTGGCAACACCATGCATTATCCATCAAAGTGTCAAAACAGTGGATGAAAACAGTTCTAGAAGAAGTGATATTTGCCATTTAGCATCATGTGAGTGAGCCTGAGAGTCAAGAGTCCACACAGCGAACAGGAGTAAATTCAATACTGATTATGCTGACACTGGTTCTCTGTCTTGTGTGCATTTCAGTGATTCCTCATCACTCTCTCCTTGTCTCCTCAGTCCTCTCACCTTTGATCTCCCCTCTCTTTTCTGTCCTCACTCTCTTTATCCTTGTGAGTCATCTGAATCAGAGATGATGCTCTCTTTCTCTTTCTCTCTCTCTTTCTCTCTCTCCCTCCCTCTCTCTCTCTCTCTCTTTCTTTGTGCATTATTGATCAGAGTAATCTAAGCAGAGTGAACCTGGTGTCGCCAGCGCACACACACACACCACACACCACACACCACACACCACACAGAGTGGTCTGAATCACCTCCCCCTCCTCTCACTCTTGATTTCTGTTAGATAAGACCATTAACTGAGCCAAGAAAGGAGAAAAAGTGTAAAAGGTTCTCTGTGTACAGTGTAACACCATCCCACCATTTCACGTGTGAGTGAAGGTGTGCAGGTGTGTGTGTGTGTGTGTGTGTGTGTGTGTGTACTGCTACACTTGGCCGACGTCTATAATTCAACACTAGAATACATCCAGGTCGGATTGAAACATTTTCTGAAGGAGAGAAAATCAATTTGATTGTCCTCAGCTGTAATGAAATGGTTCAAAGCACTTTACCGTGACACAGCCGGGTATGAACACTGCTATATTTTGTATTATTTCTTCACTTTGGGTGCTTTTCTAATGACAGGGAGCAATATTGCTTTGTTGACTCCTGTGCATTCGCAGCACAGACTGAATCTTGCCCTTGTTTGGTAAAAGTCAGGCTGACTATAGTATTTGGGGACATCGACTGGTTCACACTTTTCAGCTGCCAATGATAGAAAGAAACTAAGAAGGCTACATACAAAAAGTGTTATGACAATAAAATGCAAGGATATATAGTAAATTAAATACAGTACATCAGCAAATAAAGCAGTTCAAGAGATCTACATGTTAAAACATAGATAGCCGACAGCTTTGAGCAGTTAATGTGACTTCTAGTGAACTGTAACTGAAACTATGCACTGCGAGTTGACTCTGCAGCCAATGAGAAATTCATTGTGCTCCAAGCATCGTCCAGCAGCTCGCATTAAAAACACAGAACCTTTGCACATAAGTAAATCTTAAGCATAAATAAAACAACATTGTCCTTGTATCCTTGCAGTGCAGGAGCACATGATATTAAAGGAAGAATGAAAACACAAAATACACATTCACCACGGACTAAGCATCATGTTTCAGGCACACTGTGTGGATCATGATCATTCTCTGCACAACTGTCAGATTCTTTTTCTCTGACAAATAATAATGCATGTGATGTTTTTCTTTTCCATCCAGAGTAATGAGTGTGCATGCCTATTAGCTGTCATCTAGTCTCGTACTGGAGCTCTGCACACATGTCAAACTGGTCACCGAAGAGCTGATCACAGAGCCTGATGTTTGCACCTTTCATTCATAGCCCTAACACACAGGAACAACATGAGCTGTCTAACCTTAAAAGTTATGCTTCACCATGTTTGTTTTTTAATTTATGTTGTAAATTCACCTTATTGCACCATATAAAATGTGAAACACTGACCAGGTATTGAATAATTCTCAAGCTAACATTCAATTGGTATAAAAACGTTTATTTTGCAATGTATGCAGAATAAGGCATAAACACATTATTTTTCATGACCTCCTGACAAGCTGTTAGTCATTTCATCTTGTCAGCCACGTTGACACTGCCAAGATGAGAAGTCACTTACTGGCCCGACTCTGTGTTCACGCAAACCACCAGATCACTCATTTTGTAGGTGAACCCTATTAGTTGATGTAACAAGTACCAGTTATACATGTTTATTTCCATTTGGGACTCGATGAATGTCATTTTGACGCTGCAAGTGGCACCTGGTACAAGGTTCATCAACTTCGTTCCTGATTGCCACATTACTGCTGGTCAACAGGCCACAACAAAACAGAAGGAAAGCTCAAGATTAAAGTGCTAATTTCAAGGTCAAATGATCAAAGTCTTTTTGTAATTTGGCTGAACTTACCCTTTAATAATAATTAGCTAGGTTAGCATAATGGTTTGACAACAGATGATTTTCTACCAGAGCACAAGTGTGAATTTTGTGAGCTGGAAATCTGGAAAACTGGTAAATATAGTGGACACCATCACAGCTTTCAACACCGTCCACTAATGGCTCGAGCAGAGCAATAGGGGGACCAAACCACTTGCAGTGTGAACACAGCATCAGTGTGTGTGTGTGTGTGTGTGTGTGTGTGTTTCTGTTTAATGCAATGCTTCCTCATTACAAGTTACATTGGAGGGACTCCTGCCTGTGTGGAAGTAGGTGGCTGGCTTCGAGAACAATATGATCACAGATGCTGAGCTTGTTTTGCTTCTTAATTGCTGCCAATCAAAAATACATTAGTCACACTTAAACTGCACACACACACACACACACACACACACACACACACACACACACACACACACACACACACACACATACAACAAGGACATTTTCTGAATCATGTTTCAATCCAATCAAATCCTTTGTGTGGGATTGCGTTAGAGGTGGCGCAGCTTCACCTTTAACCTCATCAAGGGGTAAATATGTGTTCGCAATAAGAAAGTGAGGTTGCAAAGGCGTCACGATGATGGTGCGACTGGCAAAAGGCAACATTTATATTACTGTGATAATACATCTCCCAGTCAACACTAACGTGGATGAGGAGACAGACAAAGGCACAGAAGGTCAGCACAGCAGAACAAGCGCACAAGAAACATAACATCTGGCCACAAACAAAGGCTATCTTGACCTAAGGGGTTTGTGATATCAACATTGTCCCTCAGTGGCTTTTGTAGGTCAGAGATGAATGAGTGTGTGCTCGTGTGTGCTTGTGTGTGTGTGTGAAGACATTTACCTTTAGTTTGTTATCATTACAAAGCCTATTACTATGAACAAATAAACTGATGTGTTGTTGTGGAAAGCATTTCCTTGTGTTTGCATCTCCTTTAAAGGCCCCAATTTCTGTGTCTGCTGCACAGAACTTAGTGCGATTTGTATAATTTAAATCATGAATGATTCACATCAGCGCTAAAATGTGGGTAAACTCGCCCTGTGCAAGCTCTTGTGCAGTAACTGGGCCTGGAATTATTCTGGATTCATAATTCAACGAGGAGTTTTTCTTTTTTTAGGGGTAGATGTTCTTGCCCAGACAAAGGCGCACATGAGGGGGTGTCGTCTTCTTCTTCACAGCCTTCACTGACTAAACCCCCTCATCTTCCTGTCCACACTCTTGCACCTCCTTCTCACTTCCCCTCCCCCCTTATTCTTTTTTATCTTTTCCCTACAGGACAGCTCTCTTTCATCTTTCTTTCATCTTTTTCTCACCCTCTGCCTCTTAATTCAGCTTTTCCTCTGCTTCTCTTCCACTCCAGCCCCGGCTTCATCACTGGATTTATCCCCCTTTCGATCATCGTTCGTGATCTTACTCCTGTCATCTCTCTCCTCATCACTAGGTGTATCTCCCTCTGCTGTCCTGTTCCAGCCCCTCACCCACTGGTACTTTTCTCCATCTCTTCTTCCTTCTTCCTTTCTCTACAGGGGGCTGAAGGCTGCCAGTTTGTCTTGCTCCTGAGAGAACACACACACGTGCATACATGTACACACAAACACCTCCCCAGGGGGTGTTGGACATCAGTCTGTCCTGCTGTGGTACCGATCTGCTCACCAAGGTGAGGGGGCGTCTGTTTGTGTTTCATCACTCTGCCCACTCATCCGGGAGGGTGAAGTTATGGCTGTATGACAGCCCACTGTGGTTGTCTCTTCGGGTGTGGTCATTGCATTTTGAATTCATATTTACATGCATCTGATTAGTTTTATTTTTAAAAAAAAGAAAATATTATTACTTTTGCAAATCTTCAGCCAAAAACAAAATTATTAAACAAACAGAAATTGTGTCCAGAAGACTGCTCTGTAAGAAAAGTGATCACCTGTTTTTGTTTTTATATTTATATTTCATACCCAGCTAAACTTGAATATGTGTACATGTTATGGCTAATGATCTAATAGTTGTGGAAACATTTGCCTTAAACAACAACAGCTCCAATGTGACCAAAGCTTAACTAGTGTCATAGTCAGTCGTCCATCAATCATCAATACTGATCACAAATGGTTTGTTTTGAAATTTCTTAAAATTTGTACAATAATAAATTGCCTTCATATCCAGACAAAGCATACAGATGCACCCAGAGTTTTATAAAAACAGTCTCTGAAATATAAAGATATAAGATATATTGCTATATGAGCTAAGGTGGCGCTATTTACCAGAGCACCATCAGGAGTTCCAGAGTGCAAATCACTGTGCTGACAGAGCATGCAGCACAAAACCCTTATATTTCTGGTGTGATGTGAGCACACTTCATGGGACCAAACTTTGAAACCAACCCACTGCAGTATTGGAAAGACAGAACCACAGCAAGAGCCAGGTCCAACCAACCAGAACTACAGCCAGCAACCTCATTAAATTATGTAGAATTTAGATCTGCAGGTCTGGTTTCAGGTCCTGATAATCTTCAACATCTTCAAAATACTCTTTCAGAGTTTGTAGGAGGGAAAGTTAGAAGATCACCAGAGTCACCTGAATTTGTTCTCTAGGCAGCACAATTATATGTATTTCATGGCAATTCAGCCAGAAGTTGTTAAATTATTTCTGTCTGAATCAAAGAAGTACAGAGTTACGGCCACTTCATACACGTTTAACTCCATTAAACATGTACTTGCATTATGCATGTTCACACTAATATTAATTCAATAATTGGGGATGTGGACACATTTTATGTGCACTACAAGACATGATGGCAACTCTGCACAGTATTGAAAGAATTTTGAAAAAATTACTGAAAAAATTTTTTTTTGATTGATGCATTTAACTAAACATTAGTAAAAAGAACTGGTGCAACAAAACACGAACAATTAAGGACACTGAAATAAAAGTTACATGCTTTCAATACATGAAACAAGTGGTTAATTCACTTTTCTGGTGCGCGAAAGAGCTGGTGCACTCCAGACATACATTTTTGGGCTGCATGTGAATGCCTGTAGAGAAACTACAGACATCATTGTTCCTCACGGATGTGGGAGGTGACGAAATGTCACAGATACTGTAGTGAACATGGAAATGCTGAAGCATGAGCTGGCCTCAGCAGCTGAATCGGTGAATAGGACATACTGTACAGTCCTGTCCAAGTTTTATAAGCAGTGTGCAGAAAAGGAAAAAGAAAGAAAGCTTTTTCGACAAAAGCCTGAACTGCCATGAAAACTCCTCATCAGGTTCCCATCTATGGTCAAGTTACGGAAATTACAGGGCTTCAGTATGAAATCACGATTTAAACGTACAAACATGCTCATTTAAATTACTGACAGCAGCTGTTCACCTACACAGATAAAAATTAACATATTACTTTTGGCACTGAAAAATATCTCAGATGACGACTGTGTCAATCTTTATACGCCCCCCCATATTACTGCCAAAATTCAGGTTCTGCTTGTTTTAGTTCATGACACATCAGCTGTTTCTAACCAAATGATACACTGGTTTTTATTTACATCACTGCAAAATAAGATCTTGTAAAATCTCAACCTAGAACACCAACGTAAAGCCAAAAGAATGCATTTACACAATTTCAGCTTATGCATAATTATCATAAAAATCCCCTTCTCCTCATCCCACATGATGTGCAGCCAGCCTCCACCCATCTGAGAGGTGCGAGCATAGCTGTGAAGGCAGTGTTTAAGTGTGTGTGTGTTTGTGTGTGTCCTATTACTGACAGCTTTTGTCTTCACAATACACCTCGCGCTGGAGACGCTGTACACAAAGCAACACATGGCCGCAGCGAATGAAAAGACTTTGCAAAGCTGCTTTAGCCTTTATTCGCTAAAGTGCTCCCAATCACACCCTCATTAGGGATGACTGATTGGCTCTTATTTATTGTCTCCCGGATAATAACTCTCAAATTATCAAAGACCCTAAATTGCACTTAAAGTCAATACTTAATTTATCCAGTCTTTCACCATGAACAATACAAAATCATCACTTGGATTTTTTTTTTCTTCGTTCCCCATCTCACACCAAAGTCAACAGTGTTTTTTTCCAGTCTTTACTTTCATTATTATCTTTTTGTTCAGGCCCCACTTAGGCTGCCGCTCGCTGATTATGGCCTCTCAGTTTCCATAGTGATGCTGAAATGAATTATGGCCATAAATGGGACAAAAGAGAAAAGAAAGCAAGTATGGCACTCCAGCCCCACTCTGCCCTCTTCTTCTAAATGCTCACTTCAGCCCCATCAGTGCCACACTCCACCGCGCTTCACTGAGTTCACCCGCTGAACCTTTCCTCTATGTGCTGTGGAGGTCTGCCGCAGCCGGGGGAGGTGGGGGGGTTCAAGGAGACAATGAAACAGCTTTATGATCATCATTCTTGTAGTTTTTTTTTTTTAAGTTGTCTGGGGAGGGGATATTAATTAAAGTGAAATTATGAGGAATGAACGTGGTCATGAGAGAAAGTGGAGAGAGTGTTAGCAGGTTGAGTGTCATGATGGATGTTAACCTCATCTACTTTGTAATTTATCTTGTTGTCTTTCAAACTAAATTAAAAGAAGCAAGTTTTTTTTTCATATCATTGGAACCTTGTTGGAAATCTTTAGCCTCTTGCCATTTTTGTAACTGTGATGCAATAGAATAGCAATAAGATGCAATGAGGTCCTATTAAAATAATTTTGCTGGGAGCGCTACAAAGATTGCAGTTACTGTAATATTTGGGAAGTAATTAAATTTATTTTCTTAAACCTTTTTAAAGTCATTAAAGTAATTTCAAGACATTCTAGACAAAATACTGGTGCTTTAGGAGGTTAATTCCTCTCTGGTGTAGTTTATTTCATGGTGCAGGCTCATACCAAAGGTAAATAGGAACCTTCTTTTTTAAGGTTAGCCTGTCAGCATGCCAAATTACACCTCAAACTGATGACAGCCTTTGATGAAAAGTCAAAACAAAGTTATTACAATTCATCTTGACACATCAATGGATATTGGTGCCAAACATCATGGGAATCCTTCAACTAGCTGTAGATATACAGTGGCAAGAAAAAATATGTGAATTTCATAGTTTTTAACAATAATTTGTCATAAAATGTGATCTGATCTTCATCTAAGTCAAGAGTATTAACAAATATGTGAAATATGTGTGCCTATGTGAGCCATGCCTCACCAAGAGGAGCTTTCAGAGGATCTACGATAAAGAATTGTTGATTTTCAAAAAGCTGGAAAGGGTTACAAAGTGATGTCAAAGATTTTACAGATTTTTGGGCTACTCCAGCAAGTAGTGGGTGGGCAGTCAAAATGACCCCAAGAGCACAACAAACCAAGCCAAAGATTTAAAGGCATCATTGGAACTGGATAACATCTGTGTTCATGAGTCGTAAAGTAAGCTGCTGCTTATTTAAAAGAACATTGCTGCACACCTGCAAGTTTGCCAAAGAGCTCATTGACACTACATAGCAGTATTGGCAAAATGTTTTTTGGACTGATGAAACTAAGATTGAATACTTAGCGCCACAACTGGTTTAAAAAGGGCACTTTTTTCACTAGCACTGTGCTCTGTCTATCAAGCTGATGTTGAGATACTTTACTGGATAGGTGAAAATTCTGACCCGCTTTGCTGCTTGATTAAAAAGTCAGAGGTCTTTTAGCAATTTATTCTTTAAGAACCTGGAATATCTGCAACAAATGTCAAAATAATTAGTCTGGAGGTTGTAACCTCTGGGGAACACAAATACTTGTTCAAAATTTCATAGCAGTCCATCCAAGTTAGTTCTCGAGACATAATTTCATCTACTGTGCCACCTTTGTCTACTATTAAACTGAAAGGAAGTTCACTTTTAGTGATGAGATATTTCCAGCTAGACCAACAGAATACCAAAGGTATACCAAGGTCAACAGATCGCCATTGCCTTCCTGTGAATCACACATCTAGCATGGCTGAAAACTGTAATAGTGAAGGCCAGCACCTGCACTTAATGTATGAATCAGAGACCAGAGAATTCCTTAAGAAAATGATATATATAATATTGAAAAACACACAACAGTGATTATAGGGTTTCTCACTCTTACTGGTCCTTTTACCCTGGTTTTAAACTTGAATTATTCTAAACCACTCCCAAGAAAAATTTTGTTTGGATGCTTCTTATTTCTCTTGGTTATTTCATGGCCTTTTAACCCTATCGCTTAAAATTAAATCTGAACAAAGCCAGAGAACTTGAGTCTGATGCTGTAGCATATTTCTCTCTGCCACCTATGAGTAAAGACAGTGAGTCATAGGTTGACTCGTTTACATGCTTTGGGTGTCATTGTTGTACGTAGTCACCCTATTGGCTTACCTATGCACAGAGGAGTCATGCTGCAGTGTAGTTTCAGGTTGCACAGAGGTGATGTCACCACATATCATCTGCATAGTTACGTGTAGCCGAGAGCAAAAGGTAACAATGGAGGATTGGATGAATGGGGGGGTGAGGGACGGTTTGGTGGTGGGCGAAGGAGTAGGGGATATGGTTTTGGGAGGGTGAGTGTGACATATGGTGGTGGGGTGACTTCCTCGGCTGGATGTATCTGACCACCAGCTCTCCTACTGAGAGCAAACCCTGTGTGTGTGTTTGGTTATTGTGCTCATGCTCCGTGAAAAATGCCCCCATCTGCAATGCCCACTTCCACGTTCGGGCAAATAAAGGTCACGCTGATGCCTTTATCTGTGTGGATGGGTTTTTCTCCTTTGTCCTCATTTCAGCAGAGCAGGTAGTGGAGCTGAAGTACTCACTTGCTCATCGTTACAACGTTTAAAAAGACCCCCTCACACTGTGAGACCTTCAAAGGCGAGAGTAAAAGCTGAACGATGACAGCGCAGAGTGATTCTGATGTCTGTTTCTTTCTATTTTTCAGCACAGTGAAGTGAGAGAAACCGCGGAAAAAAAGGCTCTGGAAACGTCTGTTTTCCCCGTTTTCAGCATGACCAAAGCGAGTGAGAGCATGGGATCAAGGGAGGCCAGCAGCACAGAGAATTGACAGAACATCAAACAGAGGAAGGGGAAAAAATGGAAAAAAAAAAAAACAGTGAGTGTGTTTGTTCACCTGCAGAACAAGCTGAGACAGAGATGCCTTTGGAACGAGTAAGAAGATGGCTCGTGCCAATGCACGGCACTTATCCCCTTTTCTATTTGCCTTCTCCTGTTTCAATGTCGTTTTGTCTCTCTGTGCCCATGTCACCCTCCTGTGATCATTACGACCCACAGCAGTCTGCGGTGCAGATGGCGACGACCATCACTCATCTCATGTGCGTGTGTGTTGCACGTCTGTTACCGAAAGTGTGGGCGGAGGTGCGTGTGTTCCCCTTCAGTTCTGCGTGCTTATGTGAGGGCAGTGTGTGTGTGTGTGTGTGTGTGCGTGCATACGTATGACTGTTTGTTTGCGATACACTTAATAACACTAATGCAGATGTTTCTAAAAATTAATTTCAAATTCAATCGTCTGTTAGCACAACAGCCTGCCTCATATTTATTTTAGCACTCATTGCAATTTATCCTCTAGGGACCGTATTTAATACTATTATACAGTATATTCCAGTATCATTGATAATTGTGAAATAAAATAAACGTTTTTAACCTCACTCACCTGTCACTTTATTGGACACCTCTACAAGAGAATGCAATCAAATGCCGTAGCTCTGACAGGAATTCTAGTTTTACATTATAATAATGTTTCAAAGTTGAAACTGTCTGAGGGATGATACTTGTACTATGTGTTTCATTTTGAGGTCATAGTGCACAGTGAAGTTGCCCTGTAGTGCATTATATTAAGCAGTGGTTCTAATGTTTTGGCCACCTCAGTAATTTTAAATAGGAAGGTCAAAGCATTATAATATAATTAATACAATGCACCAGTTGAGCTGTCAACATTTAGTGAAACCCTCACAAGTTACTGTCTAAAGGCTGTAAACAGCTCTGAGTGACTTGGTTGTCCACTGGATGATTGAGTCTCTTCATGGCCAATTTCATGTATCAGCCAACAAATTTGTGACCCAGTTCCAGTTTTTCAGCTGAATGAGCCAAGATAGAAATAGCTGCTTTATTGAACAGACCAAGGCCCTGACACTGCCATGTGGTCGGGTTTTTTTTTTGCTAATGTTCTGGACTTATTTACCAAAAAAGCATCACTGTGGTGTTATCAGTGCTAAATCTATTTGGACTAGAAAAGAAAAAAGAAGAAAATCAAGCTAGCCTTAATTTAATTGCTGCACATTATTTATTGGGATAAACATGCTGCACACACCGAAACAAGTCTTACACTGAAATGAAGTCGACCAATCTTGATGTGGTGGGGTCAGAGGAGGTGAGGAGAAAGCTTGCAGAATGAGAAATGAAACATGGAAAGCGAGGGCCAGCTCTTTGATTCCCCTCTCTCTTTCTTTCTCTCTCTCTCACCCTCTCCCCCATTTTCTTCTTCCCCACTGTCTCTAACTTTGCCAGTTCAAAGCGAATGCTAAGAACCCGGCCTCACCCGATTCTGTCTGGGCTTGTTTGATCTCTCAGACGCACACACGCAAGCGGACTTGCGCCAAATATCCACCAACTCAAAGGGACACCACTCACGGAGGTACACACATCCACTCACAAAACACACATACAAATGCTCAAAGACACACACACGCAGTCCATTATTCATAGAAAACAGTAAACAGAGATATTACATTATTCATAGTTTGTTGTGTCATTATGTGAGGCTCTGTCTGTCTTCCTCTCCCTGTTGTTCTGTGTGCATGTGTCTGTTGTCTTGCTTTTGCCTTGTCTTACATCTCCATATGCCCCGACAAATCCTCCACCTCATGCTCTCCTGTTGCACATAAAAGCTTCACCACGATGTGAATAAATGGGTTTCCAATCTGGATGCCGTGTTATGCATTGTATTGATCATTAATGTGCCGTGGGCTCCGGTCATAATGCGTAAGTGTGTTTGTGTGGCTGCAGATTCATTAAACAGGAAGTTTGCTTCATAATTAACTTCCTGTCCTAGCGTCAAGAAGATGGATGAGGATGATTAGGTGTAACACAGACATGTGCAACAAAGGAGAGAGCAGAGGATTTGGGTTTTCTTTGGTGAGATTGCAATCAGTGGATGGCTCACTTGGGGAATAAACTTTATAACTGTTATTTTCCAAGTTGCACGCATGGATAAGTAGAAAACAGTGCAAGTAAAAGAAACCCGTGCTGATGGTGACGACAGCTACTAAACTATTGCATAACAGGCGACACATACGACTGACGTGACATCGTATGTTCCAGCTCACTCCAGGCACATGACTATCTGTGTGCGCACATCTATGTGTGCACACAAAATGTAAACCACAGCACACACTGAGTGTTGATTCTCATCATGTTAACACAGAAAGTTAAAGTACATTATGCTGTTCTGTTCAAACAGTGGATCCTGAGATGCAAACATGCACACAAACACTAATGTGGGCACAAACAGAACTACTTTTGTTTGTTGGCACAACAATTCTCACTGACACAGTAACAACATGTACTCTATGAAATCTATTATTAATGCTAATATTTAATGTTAGAGCAACCTTTTTGAATTTTATTCAAGTTATAATATGATTATCTACCATAAAACATTGGCCACTGTTTCTTTAGACATTTAGGGTTTCTTGCTCATCAGTCATCTGCTCTTGATTTAACACATGCAGTACACACAACACAAATGTTGAGAAAAAGTACACAACAGTCCACCACCAATATTTCATAAGTTCAAAACTATCTGATCAGGTAGAAATAATTCAATACTTGGTTAGTAATTTTTCTTTGTAAATAGTGTGCAGTTGCTTTGATGCAGCTCGCCTGAGGCATGTGTTTTTTGCTTTTCATGCATTTATTTATCACTAATCATAAAGGTTAGACACATATTATTCTGTATGATGTGGATGTTTTATATTGTGCGTCCAGGTTTGACACCAGGTAATGAGTACAAACACAACCGCACGGCAAATGGTGAGCTACATCGTGCTGAGGATATAACAGCAATGGTGACACTCGTGTCTCACCATCTTGTGTGTGTTTTTTTTTTCTTCCTCTTGCAGCCGCTGCGAGCCTGCGTATCTGATTATGAGCGACACTTTTATTAACAGAAAACAGCACAAGCAAATTGATGAAGCACTGCTTGAATGTCAGCCGCACTTTCTAACACATAATGACGGGAATACACACACAAACTTACAGAGGCTACGCTTTTGTCTTGTCATCCAGAAGATACAGGGGCTGCAAAAACATAGCACAGCACCCCACCTCTTGATCCCCCCCCCCCCTTCTTTCACCGACTCCTCTGCTCCCTCCTCTCTTTCCTCCCGTTTTAAACATACAGCCATGCAGGCAGAACTGCAGAGACTCACATCTTCTCGTTTCTTTTTGGCTCCTCTCCATCCATCTCCTCATGTCACCTGGAGCTGTGTGGGTCTCCTCGGTGCAGGACACAATGTTTAACGGCTTTCACTTTGACTTTGCTGTTTACCTGTTTATGCGTGCATATAGATATATTTTTTCCCTCTCTCTGACTTTGCAGATGTGTTGAAGGTTACAGGAACACTGTGGAGGCCTTGTTTCTCATATCAGCACTCAGGACATGTGAACACGTTTTGGTGTGCACATGAATTGATTGCAAATCCACTCCCCCAGAAAACTATCATCCAGTCACCGCCTAACAACTTAGCAGGCCTGAGATCTTCAGATCTCTCACACACGGACACACATGTGGGGTTGGGGTTCATTTTACATTTGTAATTTGACTTTGTATCTGCTTGTGATGCCCACATCTCACCCTTTCTGTTACTGGAGATCTGTGTATCTGTTTTAGAGTCCAGCCTTTGCCTTAAGCATATGAGTGCTGTGCTAGGATTGGCAGGACAGCAGCCAATCAGCATTCTCTAAAGGAGTTTTCTAGTCCGGCGGCCAGTCGATTACAGGAGCAGGCCCCGGCTGCACGACCAGGGTCATATGTTGCTTCTGCATCCGACAAAATCTGACAGAGAACAGAGGGACGTGGCGGATGCCGGTGGACAAAACTGAGTCATCAGCCTTTTACTGCAACTGTCAGAGTAGGATGAACATTAGCTCAGGAGAGACACAGATAATGAATCAGCGACAGAGTCAACAACACAAAGAGGTAGATGTGTGTTTATCCACGATGAGACAATGGGGAGAACAAGGAATAGAAACAAATGCACTGTCTGACTGGGTAACTATGGTTACCCTGGCAACCTCAAAGCAACATATTGCTTTTCTCTGTTTTTTACTTTCTCTTTTGCAAAATCAGATACACCCACACAGTGGAGGAGCTTCATGTTGTTTTCATGTGCACATCAGACAGGCAGTGTGTGTGTGTGGACAGGGTTTTGCATTTGTCATGAAAATGTGACAAATAAGGTAGAGGTGCGTCCAGGATGAAGCCAGCAACGCAGGCTAGGTGCCCACGGACAGATGGAAAGATGTGTGATCTAATTGGACAACAATGTCCAGGGATAGGGGGGAGGAGAGAAAAAAAAAAAAGAAAGAAATGACATTTTTTACCTCCTTGAGCTCTGCTGATGGCCTGGGCTAGATAAAGTGTACTCAAATGAAGGAGATGAGAGGGAGGAAGGTAAAAGAAAGAAAAGAAAGACTGGGGGAAGGGGGGGGGGTGGAGAAGAGAGAGAGAGGATTCACAATCCATCTTCTACCACCTGACACCAGATCAATACTTGCTAAACCAAAGTAAAGCACCAACATTTCTCAGTTTCACCCTCTCTCTCTCTCTTTCTCGTTTTCCTGCTCCCCCCTGCGATCTTTGTCTCTTCACACGTGTGCGTGCCTGTGGCGTCCCGTGCATCGTTCATTCGGACAGACAGGCTGCTCTCCCTTGTCCTACATGGGTTTTTAAAGGGTGATACAAATGTCACTGAAGCCGCACGGAACATGCAACAAAGAAGTATAAATTGCTGTGTTTGGTACAGAATTCTTTAACTTCTGCAGACAGACTTTCAATACAACATAACATTAAAAACAACCTGATGTACATTATCAGTCCAAATAGTAATGCAAGAACCCCATGACCTACATTTTCCCTACTATGATTTGCTACTGGAAGCTGAGGAATATTAACAATAAACAACAACAATACAGATGTATTCTCTCACTTACATGCCTACTCAATTTCAGAAATCTGTATTATCACCACCTTTGTTTTGAGGATTGATGAAACCAAGGTCGAATGGTTTGTAGACTGGACTTATTAGCTAATGATGTAGTGGCCTTAAATGAAACCGAATCATTGAGTCCAAATTGTCAGTTTCGTGGTGTAATTTGCAGTAATGTGAGCATTATTTTACCATTTTAATTGCATAATACATTGTATAACAAATTTTTTTTAATTAAAATAGGATGCAACTAATGGTCCCCTGTTTTATTCATCATCAGAAATGGTGCGCTGTGAAGTGAAGGGGCTTCATGTTTTTATACATTTGAAAATGCAAGCATCTGTTTGCTGCCAAGTGCTAAATCTGCAAAATTTACGCCACATCTATTCTAACCAGCTGTAAAGGACCCACAGTTGATACCTGTGTCAAATCGTGTGTATGATTATCTGTAATCCACGTCCTGACACAGTGACAGATACATAGAGAGGAAAGAGAAAAGCAAAATAGTCAGAGTGGAGACTCTGAAGGCATGAGGCAATGGGCTTCTTATGTCATTTCATAAGGCAGCAGATGCTACATCAAATTAAATTAAATTAACAGCTTAGCCCCCACCAAATGATACTTAGCCTGAGCAGGGTGACATCAGGGAATATTGAAACTTATTTTTCACTGCACAGAAATCCTTGTAATGTATTCACTCTTTCTGGGCTGACACGGGCTTCCCCTCCCTGCAACTCACGTCTTACAGATCACTGGTGTAATGGAGTGGCAAGAATTGATTATGAAACCCAATAGTAACAAATCATTTGATTACTAGTGGCAAAACCTTGCTGGAAACACAATTATTTTGCACACATGGGAGACAGCCTGCACACTGCTAACTTAATGAAAGATAATCAGTTAACAATCAGTATCTTAGAAATTGTAGGGAAGCTGACGAATCTAATTTTAATTCCATTAACTGCAATGGATGTGGTGTTGGAAACTGTCCAGTCACCTTTTTTCTCCAACTGAACTGGAAGCCAGTGTGGATTCACTGTGTTATCTGATTATCGGTCACTGTAACTATAAATCAGAGGTAAAGAAAGTATGTAAAAAGACACTCTAACACACGAAGCTTTACGACAATCTCTGGGGTGAAGCAGGTTGTTCATCCCTCTTATTTCTATCAGTAGAAAACAATAGTAGGTGTGTATTTACAGAATTTTCTTTTTTCAGGTAAGCATCAGACTAGTCGACTTTTAATGGAAAATTCATATGGTGTAATGTAAAACCAAATGTATGCGTGTGTAGCTACAATTTATGTCTACAAATGTTATGCGATACAGTCTGCAGCTAGCAGTAAAGCAGAGGTGCCTTCTGACT
The DNA here is from genome assembly GCF_900324465.2 of Anabas testudineus. Lineage (NCBI taxonomy): Eukaryota > Metazoa > Chordata > Actinopteri > Anabantiformes > Anabantidae > Anabas > Anabas testudineus. The sequence continues at coordinate 16,744,633 of NC_046620.1, forward strand.
GTAAGCAACAAAAATGAAGGACCATTAGCAGTAGCAGCTGACGGTATGTTTCTGTCTGTCGGTGATGAGATGTCAGCAGTCTGATCCTTCCCTCAGAGAAATCCAGCTACCAGGAAAGCATGCTTTCCCACTTTTCTATCCCTGTATCTCACCTCCAGAGAGAGACCAAGAGAACCAGAGAAGAAAAAAAACATTCTCAATTCCAGAAAACGATAAGAATAAAAAAAACCCCCTCATCTTTATAAGAACAAGTTCTGAAATACTTCAGTGAAAAAGTATGTTTGCCATGTTTATGTGGACAAATATAATTACTATTTTCATTTCATTGTCATAGCTGTTATATTTAATGTTTACATATCTAATTTAATAACATATTATTCCAACCACTTGTGCTTCAGTGGCAGTACATTGAAGGTTGAAGGGAACCAGCAACTCCACGAGAAGATGAGAAGATGTGCTCAGAGACAGGACGGGGTGAAGGGTCAGTGTGACAATGTCACCACGACCCCCCATATGATTACTGAGGAATGCTGAGGAAAGGGATACATACGTGTCTGTGTCTGAGGAGAATGTGAAAAGGAACAGACACACATGGTAAAAACAGCATGGATGCATCAGCTATTCATACCTGTTAGCATAAGAACACACTGAAACGAACTTCAAGTTAGTGCTATACTGCTTTTACAGGTAGAAAACAAAGAATAAGAAAAAATAAATAAAAATAGAAAACTTGAAAATGTAAACTTTAGGGAATTCAAATAAGAGCTAACAACAACAACAAAAAAAAAATTAAATCTTGTATTAGTAAGTATTGTGTGTAGTACTAAACTACATTGCAAAACTGATGTCTTCTCATTTATTTGCAGCGTGTCCATTATTTCACTTGAGCTACATCAATAGTGTCATACATGAAGTAACATCCATCAGATATACACATCTGCTTTTATCTAGAGTTTTCTTTTCATCTGGGTTTTGGCATTAGGTAGCTGCTAAGAGTAGGGGGATGCTCCGCTTTTGTTTTCATGTCAAGTATGTCACTTTATTTATTGGTTTCCAGCTCACCTTTCACTTGAACATGAGTCATGAAAAAAGGGTTAGCATAAACACAAGCATAGACGGTGAACACACGCGCACACACACATACACACGCACAATATGCATGCACACGCATCCTGCCTGTATTATGCCTCCATTTATTGAATAATGTATGAGTTGTCTGCTTGTGTGTTTCTCTGACAGATGCTCTCTTCTGTCACTCATCCAGCACTCGAATGCTCACCAGCCCCCCCTCACACACCTCTCCCCAACACACATACACACATCCCGGATATGTACAGAGGTCACGCAAGGGCATCATTGACAAAGTACGGTTGCTTCTGTGCAAAACAAACGCTGTCCCAATTATACCACACATTATCGTGGCTGCTTTACAGAACAATGACACACATTCATGATTCATCATAGTCAGCTGAGGACAGGAGTAAAGGCTTTATTAAGTGGATACTGTTCACACAAAGCAGAGGAGTAAATGAGAGAGAGGGAGAGACGGCATCACGTTGCCGGCAAGGCTCTCTTTTTATGTCGGCATCAGTGGAACTGATCACAGCTCTGGAAATCAAGATGAGAAGCTTGAATGAGGGGCTTTTGGAAATAGGAAATCTGCTGGCGGTGAGCGCAGCCGTGTAATTTCCTCTCCTGACTCTTGCAGGCTCTGCCTATCACCGCCATTGATCTAGTGTGTCTGGGGGACCTCTCTCTGTCTCTGGTCTGTCTGGGTAGAGAAACCAAAGGAGGAGAGTGGGGGTGGGTGTGGAAAGGGAAGAAGAAGATGAAGAAGAAGAGCAGGGAGGAGGAGGAGGAGTGGGGACGAGAGGGAGTGCTGGAGAAGTGAAGACAAACACCAGACTTGAAGAGAAGCGATGGAACAGGAAGGGGAATTGAGGGGGGAACCGAGGTGCAGGGTGAAAAGAGGTGAGCTCCTCCTCTGCTCTGTGGTTGTAAAACTCGTCCACTGTTCTTATTTCAAACCCTAGCCTTGGTCCTCTCTCCAACCCTGATGACTTACCCTGCGGCAAGTACATAATAAATGTTACTCCTCTCTCCGTGGACCACAACGCATAGCGGGGCAATTTATTTCCGGTGAGCACAAGGGCATAAGAGTCACGCAGCCAATACTCAGTAAATCTGCTGGATGAACCAGGGTCCCATTTTTCCCGTTATGTGTGCACCCATCTGGTGGACTCTTTTCCACTACGTGCTGTAGTGTGAGAACATTAGCTCAAGCAAGTGTAGCTGACGAAAATAAAAGGCTGATTCAGAAACACACTCAGTATCGCCCTCTCATTCTCCTTCTGTCATTCCAGTATCATAACAGGTTATCTTTATTAGAAATGCCACCACAGGAAATTATGGCAATTTGCACAGCTAGGATCGATGTCCGGGGAGTTAATTAGAGCAAAAGCATTTTATATTCAAGCTGTTGACTAGGCAAGCTGGCTAAAAATACTTACTCGACATCAGTTAAACACTGCTGTACAGTACAGTCACCTTTGTCAGTTGAGTTAATTCCTTTTTGAATGGACCATATTTGCTGATCAGAGGGGGTTCCTACTATGTTTGCACGTAATGATTTTGCAGGATTTAAGGACAATTTACAGCTACATTTAGATGTCATGAATGCAAGTCTAATCAGCCAAATGCACATGTATTTTTATGCTGGTATAACTGAAATCTCATATAATTATACTTTCTGCATTAGGAAAATTTACTTTTATTTTGTTTTTGCTACTTGGCTAGTGAGGTTGTCAGCATAGTCAACATCAAATAAAAAAAGCTAGACAAATTAAGCTCTTACAATGTTGACATAGCTAACAGATCTCTATTAATATATCCAGCAGACACAAATCAACATTAGTGACCCAACAAATCCAATATTTACATTCCTTGCTGTCATTTTCACCTGCTCCTAAGAAAAATATGTTGGTCATTAGCTTGCTTGTTGCTCTATATTTTTCACCAGCTAGAAGATAGTGTACAGTTTAATAGAATTGTTGTATTGAAAGATTGAGGTTGACCAGAGCAGTAAATGTGAAACAAAACAACATGCTGTAGTTGTGGTTAATAAAACCAAAACAATGTGCTAAAAGAGGCTGCAACACTGGGGGGGCTAACTGAGCTGAGTGCTAACTTTATGTGGGTCTTTAACTATTAGATCTTTTACATTACACTTAGTTATTTGATGAAGATTTCCTATAACAATAACGATGAATGCAGCTTTAAAGGGTCAGTCAAACATACAGCATACAAATAGCCGCAATATGCTGTACTTTTTTAAGGATTGAAACTTTCGAATGCGTTGCGCTTCGGGCCTCCAATCAGTGATGTCACAGCAGGTGCTTTGCCTTTGACAGCTGATGGAAAGCCCCCGCTGTGACATCACTGATTGGGGTGTGGTGAAAAGAGCAACATGTTTGAAAGTTTTGACCCAGCAGGAGCACCGCAGCGGCAGTCATCGGCTCTGTGTGAGTCTGTGCTGAATATTTTTTTAATGAAGCTGCTCGTTAACATACGGATCAAGCACTTCCAGGAAGTCAACATCTTCATTTAAGCGTGTTTACATAAACATTGACTTTTTACGCAATCTTTTTGTGTTTGTAGCTGTTTCTGGTTAGCGAAGGTCAACCAAATAAAACGTGATCATGTCATATGTGGTTTATAGCCGACTGAAGGAAGTTGTGTGCAAGTCAGGCCAATGTTGGCATGGTAATCAATCAGATGGGTGTGAAAAATTATTGCGATATGTTATTATCAGAACAAAATGGCCAATTTGTCACTCCATTATGCAGACATACACTTGTGAGCGTGCACACACACAGAGGTAGTCTCTTGCAAAGCTGCTTCAATGCCTCAGTGTACATTATGTTGTTTGCATAGCAGAAATTAGATAATTTATTAAGGCCCAGAGGTCACACTTCCTCAAGAGGAGGGAGAAAGGAAAATGTGGATGAGAGGAGCTGTGGCAGTGTTCTCAGACTATGAGGGTGATAGAAAGAGTTGGAGTTTTTTTTTTTTTTTATCAGGCTGATGAGCGAGGAAGGAGGGCGAGTGCGTGTTTGGAGAGTAAAGCGTGAAAACAGATAAGAAGGAGGAGGGATGTGGCGTGCAAAAGGAGCCAAGAGAGGGGGGGCAGGACGATGCCCTGTTGCATTTTGGTCACGTCTGTGTTTGAGTCGCCATGGGGATGGACACACGGCATAGACACAGATCACCATGCAAGGACAACTTGTCATCTTATCACTCTGTCAAGCCCTTTCTTTTCCCCTGAAGCTTTCACGTCTCTCTATCCCCCACCCCCCCCTTTTTAATTCCTTAACCCCTCCACGTCCTTCCCATTTGAGGCCAATGTAGCCAACTCCTACAAAGTTTCCCCATTGAAGATTCACAAACTTTCATAAGGTGTACTTTATTAAATGTCAGGCCATATCGATGCTGATATGTGAACGCTGCTCTTCACCTAATGAGATGCACAGCACTGGTGGGAATGTTCATGTTGGATTTTATTCTGCTCTCTGTAAACCTACACACTTGGTTTACAGGTCAGACTCCAATGCCCTTAATTGAGAAGTGTAATCATTTTGCCATCTATTGAAATTCTCCTGAAAAAACGAGTATTCTTTAAAAATTCTCCACTGGCTTTGAATGCAGCAGCATAAACAGACTACATGTAGCATGATTGCCACCTAGTGGTTATATTTAGCAGCTTGCATCCAGAGGAGACTGTTTTCTAAGCCCGTTTTCATTCTTAGTTTCTAGTTATTTTTCTCAATCTATACTTGAACATGCGTGTCTCTGAACTACAACTTCTGTCCATGCAAAGTAAAACTGATTACACAACACAACGTCAGTCATTTTAGTGCTTTAGCTGTTGCACCTTCATCCTGCACTTCTCACGAGTCTTCCCACATGCACGAGACTTCATCTCCATTATCATTAAGCTGGAATCAGCTGCACTAGACTACCCTGGGGTTACAGAGCCACACTATCACTGGAACCTTCTGATTAAAGCTCTCCTCTGTCTCCTGCTTTGAAGTCAGTAATGATATTCAGCAGACCTGGACGACACCGAATGAGAATTATAATGAAGGTGAGATTTGAGATTGGTCTGGGAATTGAAAGTCACTATACGACTGTGAACGAGGACATTGTTTGCACATGCAAAAGATAAACTGTAAAAGTGAAGAAGTAATCTGTCTTCAAAAACTTAAGCAATATGTCTGGAAAAAAGAGGAAATTAAAATGATTAAAAGTAACAAATCAGTTGGACACAGAATTGAATCATATTCAAATTAATGGAACATCATTGTTATTGGTGGTTTTGCAGTAAAGCACAGTATTCAAAAACCAAAGTAGCAATGTGTAATGTTCCTTTCTTGATTGCAGTAATATTGAGTAATAGGTTTACAAATAGATTTTCACAACAAGGTTCGACATGATATTGCACAGAAATCCAATATATTTAATATATTTGTAAATATGTCTATATGTGCATAGTGTGTATGTAAATGTTGAATTGAATCTCTATGTCAAAATAATGAATACTACCATGTACGCTGCTTTATGCTCACTTTATCTACTGTACCACTGCACTACTTTTCAGTGCTGCCAGTCCACTACAGTTATATGACACTTAGTCAGTTAGTTAGTTAGTTAGCTAGTTAGTGCATTATAAAGAATGCTTTATTGTAGATTATAATACCAAACAATTTATAAAGCAATGAAAGTTAGACCCACCTAATATACTGGATCATGATATATCACATAGATATAAATGATTCTGCACTCTACTTATATTTACGTTTGACTACAATGTATGAGATACACAGTATTCAAGCATTATTAATCTAAATCTGAAAAGTAAGTAGTGAATTGGAAACACTCTAGAACAGGGGTGCCCAATCCTGGTCCTCAAGGCCACTGTCCTGCTTGTTTTGCAACCAGCCCTGCAGCTCTAGCTTCTGATTGGCTGAACACACCTGATCAAAGTAATCAGCAGTGTTTAGGACAGAGATGATAAGAGAACTAGCAGGATAGCAGGGATTGGACACCCCTGCTCTAGAATAAGTACTTGCAACCCTCAAGTTTATTTAATTACAACACTTAAAATATACCTAGTTAATTCCCAGTACTGATTTAGGCCTCAGGATTTCCCTCTGCAGGCTGTGTGAGCAAATGACTCTTTAATAAAGTGTCTTCTCACTCTTACAGGAAGGTGGCAGCAGATACCAGCATCTGAGATCACCGCAGTGTCAGCCAGGAATGGATTTCCTCTGCTGTTTATGTTGGTAATTATAGAGTCATTAAACCTCAAGCATCCTCCTCAGCTGTGAAGGCAGGCTATTATCTATAGATCAGTAAGGCCGTGTGTGTTTGTGTGTGTGTGTGTGTGTGTTTGTAGATGTTTTAACGAGGACGTGCTCAATGTGAGGATAAGGGTAGGGGAGAGACCAATACAGGAATAATGCGAATAATGGGCCATAATTAGGGGTGAATGTTTACACACTCACATACACAGACAAGATGTGCACACATGCAATAGCCTGAGGTAATTTGGCGGCACTAAATGAGATTATCAGTAGCGAGGTGATTAATGAGCATCCCCACTGCAGAGCCTTATAATCACCAGTCACCGCTCTGCTGTGATGCACAGTAGCTGGAGCTGAGCGCAGGTACCCGATTTCTAGCACCTGCTGCTAACATCGGCTTCTCCCCATCACATCACAACAACAAGATGCACAGACAGTCACCTGAAATCTGAACTCATCACTGGGGTTACAGGGAAACTTTTAACTGCGTTATTGGGCTCTGCTGAGTACACTCACCAGCAGTGATGATGGACTGAATTCAATTTGTCTGGCTTTTTCATGCACATAGCTTAAACAAAACTGATCAGTGGCATGACATCTGGTGAGAATGCATATAAACATTTGCACAATAGTACATGAAGGACTGCGTACAGATTGTCTTGTAGAGGTTTGTGTATTGTGTCAAGCATTTATTAACATATAGATTGTATAACTATAAAATTAAATAAAAAACAAACAAACAAAAACATCATCATTAAGCAGAGTTGGAGTCTTTATGTGACATGTAGTATCATTTGCAGTAAATGCTGTAGGAAATACTTTTTGTGAGGTTTTTTTTTTTTTGCAATTAGCAATTTGCATTCATAATTTTAGCAATAAATGATGAAAACTCTAAAAAACTGATAGTTGAAAGAGCAAAAAATACGAAAATGTTCTATTGCAGTAAATAAGATTGATTCATGGGAAATGCAGTCTTTATTTAGAAATACACTATAACCACATTGTTGCTGTATTTTTTAATTTCTTCAGGGTGATGAGATGTATGTTTGTTACTCTCAGTGTTGAAATATCAGTCATGCCAAACCCCATGAGTCAAAACATTTGGTAGAGGCTTGCATTTTAAAGAACCAACCCACATTAAATGAGCTCAGCAGCCATCAACAACAATCTATTTTATTCTCACCTCAGCATTGGTCCGAGCTGTTTCACCGTCTCTGTGTGAAGACACCTAGATCAGATAATGCTCTCTAAGTCTCTGCAGTGAGCTTTTTGAAGTAGCTGCAGTGAACGGCGGCCCTCCCCCTGCCTTCACCCCTTGTTCTGCAAGAAGTGTGAAGTGTGTGCGGGGTGACCAGGTCGGGGTGACTGGGTCTCCCTCCATCTCCATATAGGCTGTAGGCTACAGCTGCTCCTATGAGATTGGTACCTCAAACACACAGACTGTGCCTTAGATGTCCCTGCATGTATATGTGTGTGTGTGTATGTGTATATGTGTGTGTGTGATAAGGGCCAGAGGATAGCAACATCTTTATGGTGTAGATTATCCCATCACTGCTGTATTAAATACAAAGACGGGGATGGTAGGCCAGTTAACCAGCTGCTGCAGCACCCACCCCGACTACAACCTTTCACCTTCACAGCAGATCTTTTAAAAATCCTCTCATCACGTAAGGCCTTTTTGCTGCACTGCCCACAGTATGGCGCACTGTCATTTTTCTGTATCTTTATTCCACTGCATAGTTTTTATGTGATGGTTTATGAAATTATTCAGTGAAAGGGGTAAGTGTAATACCCTTCTACGTTTTTCTTTTTCTGAGCAAATCTAATTATAACTAATAACTATCTAAAACGTATTGAAAAAACAGAGGAGATTAGTGAGCCACGATGGCGAAATGTTTTTTGGAAACATGGACACTGTTTTCTTTTTTTAATTAGTCAGTTCACTGTTTTAATAGTCCTCAACAAATGCACAACTTTCTCTAGTTTTACTAATGTTGAGTAAATATGATCCCCAGCCTTTTTAGGAAATTAATATGCCTGTAAAAATGTATTTTCAACATACAATGTATCTTGTATGTATGTATACAATGTATGTATGTATGCATACATACAAACAGGGCAGGAATGTTGGAAAGTAAAAGGCTCGATTTATGCTTCTGCATTTCATTTATGCAAAGGGTTCATACTTGAGCGCTGATGTGTCTGCTATTACACTGCCAAACCGCTAGTTGGTAGCGGGGTTTCTTTGACACTTTATTGAGTTTCTTTAATATTGTGTTGCCAAAAGTAGATCACACTGGAATTAGAGCTAATAGATGTCGAACAGCGGTTAATTTAACTGAAATTACTGTAGCGCAAAAATAAATTGCAGTCTGCATAGCTGATGTTTTTTGTATAGTGCATGTCAGGCTATGGCGTAGGTACAGTGTAGGGTATGGTACAGAGTACAGCAAATGGTATGTGGCTACTCCGTACATAAGCACTGATTTAACACAGAAGCATAAATCAGCCTTAATAAGAAGAAAATGCATTTGTTATTTTTTTTTTTTTTGTCTTTTCATGGGAATTTATCACAACAACAAAAATACAAAATATTGCGAGTCTTATGCTTTCATCTTTAAAAAATACAATGTTTGTATGAACTGAGTTTGGGTAAAATAATCAGCTTTAATTTATGCTTAATTAGGATTCATAAATAACATTTCATCATTTATGTCGCTGGTTTGCAGTCGTGAATATATAGACATAGCAAAAACACATATGAAGAAAATCATAGTGGGATTATGATATGAAATGTTCAGTGCATTTTATCAAATTTTAAAGAATTCAACTGAAAGCGTGAAATGTAAAACACTATGCTATGAAAAATGGTAAAATACTCACTATTCACAATTGATTAAACAAACATTAATCAAGCAATGTGCTGAAGCCAGACTGTTACTGTTTTAAAACTCATTTTTTCAGTGTTATTGCTGACACTGTTGTCACAGTTTCCAAGCTGTGCTGGCCTGAAGCTGAGCCACAAAGTGATCCACAAAGTGCCGAGTGAAAGTGTGCGTCTGTATTCTCCCAATTTATCATCCCAGCTATCAATATTTACCCTGACCTCATCACTATTCATCTGTTGATGCCTCAGCGTCGCCGGGTTTGATTGTTTATCATCCTAAACAAACATGTGGTGTTGAACAAAAGAATGCATACGGTAGGAAAATGAAACGCTCTCGTGCTGCTTTCTGAATCAGTAACATGTGAGAGTGGAGGCGCCTGGCGATGACGGCTGTCCACACAGGAAATCTGCTGATGCCGGCGTCTTCCTAAATTTGTTCAGTATGTTTCCTCAAATCACAAAGTGACAATCTAATGACACAGCACATCAGTGTTACTGTCACTCCTTAAATATGTGCTGCTGCATGTTGTTTAACGTTGAGCTTTAATTCTTTGATCCCACGGTGAAAGTCAGATTATATAAAAAAATCACTTGGCACAGTTTATACATGTATCTGTGTGCAATACACACAGTGGTATTCTAGTGACTCTGCCCTTTTCCTCCTCCAGCTCGGTTCCTGCTCTTCGTGCAGATTGCCATTTACAGCGGTTGAATAATTGAGGAGTAACATTTGTGTCAGATGCCCTGGTGTGTGTGTGTGTGTGTGTGTGTGTGTGTGTGTGTGTGTGAGAGAGAGAGAGAGAGAGAGGGGGAGAGAGAGAGAGGTAGAGAGAGTGGGACACTCTTAGGATCAGGTCACACACCTGCTGGAGTGACTGTAGCTGATGAGCGATTATTAGCTTTGCTGTTATCGTCACCTATAGTTGCAATTACACCAATAGCACAATATTACAGAAAGTAATATTTCATTAATATCATTATCAGACAGCCCAAACAAAGTTTTATTAAAGGCTGAATGTTATTCCATGTTTTCCTTATTAGCAAATGTAATCAAAACACCAAACATAATTTGTCTATTAATACTTTGTATAGTCTAACAGCTGGACATTGTTGCTTGTATCATACATCACTCAAATAGAAGTAAATTGCACAAATGTTTGAGTCTATTTTCAGCTGTGGACGAATACACATACTGAGCAACAGTGGCTCTTATAAACAAAAAGATAGTTTAACAAGTTTTAGCTACACAGACAGTACCTGAATTAATTCTTTTTGTAGGTTTTGTTGACAACAAAAAGTATAAAATCACCAGCAATTGAATTTTAACTCCAGGTGGGTTTTGTTGGTGGTATTCTAATCATTAGGAAATTACCAGTTTTCTTATGGAATTGTTTAATTCGGCTGTAATTCCCCTCAGTGATCTTTCTTCATCTCTGATTCCCACTTGAAGTTAAGTGACTCCACAAGCCCTCCTGTTCTTTCGTCAGTGAATGTGTGTGCTGCCATTTTGTGTTGCACTTGGAATAGTTCATAACCCTCACCTCTGAACTTCAGTGTCTCAGAGGTAACTGAGACCAACCCGAGGATTAATCTCCAAAATGGCCGCCTTGCTGGGCTGTTTATCTACTGACCTTTTATTAAGAGAGGGTCTATAACCTGAATGAATACTGTTTCACTAGCAAACACAGGCAGACTCAATTAATCAAAGCCTTGTGTGTGGGTGTATGTGTGTGTGTGTGTGTGTGTCAGATTTCAGGCTGTACACCTCATGAGTGTGTTTTCACACTGCACAGTGTTTCTTTAACCTCTCCCAGACTCCTCAAGGCCTCACCAGGAAAGGAATCACAACAGACTTAGGTTACACATGTCCTACAGGGCGTGTGTCTGTATATGTGTGTGTACGTCTGCGTGCCTGAGGGCGTGTGTGTGTGCTTCAACACCCTCAATTTTAACAAGGATTAACTCTGTATTTTTCTTTCATCAGTTTTCGGATGGATCCCCAAATATGTCCGAAATCAAATTGGGACAAGCGGCGCCCTGTGCAGATGTTTGGCTGGTAAAGCTGCTTCTACCTGCCTGGGTTTGAGGCTGTTGAACCTTCACTCAACAGGAGACAACACCCTAGTACGCACACACACACACGACCAAACGTCCTCTTAAATCATTACAATAATCCCCCTCAGTCCGGATCTGGGAGCAGAGCTGGGACTCTTTGGCTTAAACTAGGCGCTGGCTCAAACAAGAGGCCACAGAAGACAGCGGACCACCACTGGAGCTGTAGGAGAAAAAAAAAAAAACACAGAGAAGAAGAAAAACACATGGGTCTATGCACAAAACACACACATACACGTGCACACTCACACACACACACACACACACACACACACACGCAGGGAGTAGCATAGGTGCTGCATCAGTTCTTCTTCATGAAATATACAGTTCAAAGCTGCAGCAGAAGCTAAAGCTGAATAGTGAGCATGCATAATGGCATTTCCATACTGTGTCACGCAAATGTATATTCACAATGCGCACGCACACGCGCGCTCAGAGAGGTAGGGGCACTATAAACAGCTCTTTATATCTCTCCCATTCAAATCGATTTGTTTACGGTCGCTTGCCAAAGGGACCAAATCTAACAGTTTCCCCTTGAATACATTAGACGGCGAGTGAGGTTCGGAAGTGATAATGACTTCCCCCGCTGCTCTCCCTCTCTTCTCCTCATCCTCTCACTGCTCCCAACCTACCTCCCCCGCCTCCCCCCCCCCCCACCATCCCTCCATCTCCACTCATCTGTGTCACAGATGGAGATTTTGACTTGTACTTGTCTGATTGAAGACGGATGGCCTCCTTCTTTCTCTCCCCTTCTCTTTTCAGTCCGAGACACAGAACTGTTCAAGTCAAAGCGCTACTGTCTTCGCCGCCTCTCTTTCTCTCAGTCCTGTGAAGGGAAGGAGCCTTTATCCTTCAGGCCAGGGCACCGTGCGTGCATACATCAGGGCATTGAAATTAATAATTGAGTGACAAGTACCTCAGACACATGACTTCATCGCTCAGAAAATTAATTTCACTCCATTAGTACAATCATGTTAAACTTTGCTCTGCACTGTGCACTGCCCTGTTAGCAAGGTTCAGCTAAAAGATAATGGCAATTTTATTACAGTTGGGTAATTTTTTATCAATCCAACTCCTGGTAGATAGTGAACAGGCCTGATAATGACTGATCCTGACTATTCTTTGGATTGATAACACTTGCGCTGGTTGGGTGAACAGAGCGTGAAAGTTTCAGCGGCGTAACATCAGGAAATCTCAGGTTATAATAACAGTGGGGTAAAACCAACTTTCATCAACATGATTGGATGTTGTGAGTCAGCTGATAGCAAAAACAGCTGCTGAATGAGCCAGTGATTGAGAAACATGAATGAAGCAACTGATGCCAGTATGTTACAGTAAGTGTGACTTCCACGCTCTCTCTTGGGGTGCCAGCAGCTGTAATCCTGTAATCACTGTGTATGTATATATATATGTATATATATTTTATTTCTGCTCCGGTAAACATACATGTTGATACTGCAATTGAGGCCATTCTGAAAGAGTTAGATACAGCAGGGAGATACAGAACAAACCTGATCAAATCCACTCCAATTTCCCATATTTCTATTGTTGTGAACAAATCCTAAGTAAAGACCAGTAACGTGTTAGCCGTATCTGCCTCTAAATACTTTAACTGTGATACTCAGCCCCCAGACCAAAATAAACTACAGTGTCAATGTTCTGTGTAATTAAGGTACTTGCCACCCATTGCAAAACTGTGGTTCAGTGTTTATGTGATTACTTATCTAATTGTAGTTTGGGTTCTTTATTAGGGTTTGTTTAAAATAAAATTTAAATGACACTGAGAGAGAGAGATTGAAAGAGACAGAGAGGACTTATTGTACCAGTGTTAGCAGATGTACAGCAGTGGGATGTGTGACCAAAGCTCTGTCAAGCCTGCGGGTATCAACACAATGGGGACAGACTGTCATCCCCCCTGGCTATTAATATTACATTACTGTCACTTCAGACCAATCTCTCAGTTAAAGAGTCGTGTGTGTGTGTGTGTGTATGTCGGGCGTGTGGACGAGGCTGTAGTGTGTGTGTGTGCAAATAGAAAAATAGAGCTAAATTTGCAGCTAGAAGCCTGGTTTTTCTTTGATCCATTATGCAGGGAGGTAGGACCTGGCCCTCTATAACGGAGTGTTGAATTATGTAAAGCAGCGTGTGTGTGAGAGGGGAGACCTTCATGGAGAGGTGACTATCAGAGGTGCAGATCAGGTAGGACACGATGGCGATGATGACATATATTGGCTGGTGAGGTCATGTCTGACTCTCAGGGAAGCCCAAAAGCTCCTTTAACTCCAGGAAGCATCATCTGGCCAACATGTGGATCTGGTTTAATGCTGGATTACTGCCTGTTGCAGCGCTTATACAAACAGTTTGTGTTTTTCAGTCATCTTTGTTCTGTCTTCTGTGCTGTGTGTTTTATTGGTTTGTTGTTAGTCTGCCGCTCCAATGGTTTTTATGAGTCCCTGATCTTTATTTTGAAGGGTTGTGAAGGCTGATAACAATATTTAAAAAAAAAGAAAAATCTTCCCATGAATTTGTGCTGCATTTTCTAATTTAATTATCTGCATCTTTACATTGTAAATTGATTTTGAGTGATTTATTCATATTTATATGAACGTACATCATTTGTGCTCAGAAAAAAAACATTTATAGCACTAGGACATACTAACAGACTAGACTCCCTCTAACGTTGATTTTTAGGTTACAGGTTTTAAAGACAATGTAAAAAAATGTAAATAATAATTAATAGATAATTAACATCTGCTATGAGACACTCTATCATACATATATCTGCCTATGTGTGTAGATGCAGTTCACGTAAAATTTATTTTCTTATAGACATGTCACTTTAGGAAAAGTTTAAGGCCCTGGTGTAGTTCCTGTTGGCTCACTCTCACGCTGTGATCACTTACTGGGACAGAACATGACATTGCCTGGCTGGTCAAAATCTCTCTTTTGGTTTTTCCAGAATGATGGATATGACGCAAGTCCTGTCAATTCATTTTTATCTGCAAAGACAAAAACCACATGCACAATTATCCACTTTCTGGAGGCTTCACAAACACTCTGTCTCGCTGCAGACATGTCATAGATATTTTAACATGTCAGGAAAAACACCTGTTACACCTGCGCTTTGCCTGAGATGTCAAGTTGCCTTACACCATTGGTTTGCATAAAGGAAACCTCCCTACAAGAACCCTTTAACAAGGAAAAAGAGCAAGAAACTTCAGGAAGAGCAACAGAGGTGATATACCTCTTCAAGTAAGAACAGACATGGTGTGCAGAGGAGAAAATAAAATAAAAATATAGAGTAAACATATGTAGAATGTGCTTTTTATAAAAAAGAAAAATATTGAGCATCTTCCAGGTCCTGTCAAAACAGATAGGACCCAGGTGACATGACCTTATCTACCATTAAGACCTCTTTGTGTTATTTAATTTGATTTTCTGGCACCTGAGCTGGCACACACTGTGCAATATCAATGTCAGTTTTCTTTAATGATATTTATGTTTCAAAACTAAAAAAGGTGAAAAAAATGTTGCAGTTAAAATGTGACACAAGTTCCTTAAAAAAAAAAGATTTTTGTAGGCTCCCCAAAGAAATCCCACAGACCTTTTAAAAATGACATTACAGCATACGCAACTTTTCGACAAACCTTGCAACATAGGATAAGCAAACAGACTGACAAGTACACACACACACACACACACACACACACACACACACACACACACACACACACACACACACACAGAGCTTTGTGAGGAATATGGCTGGAATGTGAGATCGTCAACAGAGCATGTGGAAGGGAAGAGGAGGCAGCAGCTTGCCAGAGTGTTGTTATTCAGGTCCACACTCCTCGGCATCTGTGTCAGCTAATGAGAGAAACTCAGCTCTGTTTCATCTAGTCTCCCCGGACCAGGAATTAGCATCTCCAAAGACAGACGCAGCGAGAGGGACAGAGGGAGGGAGGGGAGGAAAAAAAGAGAGGGAGGACTGCGGAGAGATAGAGGCAGAAAGATAGAGACAGAGAGAGAGAGAGAGAGAGAGAGAAATGAGGTGAAAAATAAGTGTGATCGACAGAAGAAGGGGGGAGAGAATGGGGGAGAAGAGACTGGCTTCCGAGACAGGGATGTGAATATAAACATAAACTCTGTGTCTCTCTGTCCCTCACACACATGCTGTAGCATATTGACAAGGCAGAGTTAAGTGAGGTGGCGGAGAGTGAGACAGCCCTTAATAGGTCCCTGATGGACCCCTGAGATGAGAGGCCAGCCACTCAACACAGAGGGGGGAAACGCAGGGAGGGGAGTCAGGGGTCACAGGCCAGAGGTCAGCCAATCATTACACCCTCCCCAATCCACCAGCACAACCACCCGCTCCTCTCCCACTCGACGGCACAGTGCCTAATGATTATTAACACGTTAAAACACTTAAGGAGCGCTGGGAGCGAGCGCACCCCAGAGAGGAACCGAGATGAGAGGAGAGGAGGGAGAAAAGGGAGGAGAGGGACGTATGGTAATGATGAGCTTGCGCATGATTTGCCGGTTAGATATCACTAATCACCTTGTCCCTATGGTGACACCACTGGGACGCGCACTCATTCGCACACTCACCAATACATGCTATAATTTCAAACAGTCATATCAACCCAGTAAATAGGTCTCATTTACAATGTTTTCAAAGACATAGTGGTTACTTCAAAGGCTGCTCATTTGTGTGCATATGCGCTCTTGAGTGTGCTGTGCACTTGCTCCACATGTGCATGGGCTTGCCCGTCCTTGTATAGTTGTGTAGTGTATTTCTGTACCCCAAACGTAGTTCTCGTGTGCATGAGCATTCGTGCAGCAGGTTGTGTTTGTGTGTGTGTGTGCAGCAGCAGGGAGCCCTCTCATCTGCGCTTAGCCCAGTAAATGGTGGGTGATTGAAGGATTTGATGTGGAGTGATTCAGCTGGGAGCTCGTCTGTCTGCGTTGAGCCCCACAGCTCATAATCCTGTGTAGCGAGGCTCTTCAGGACTTGGAAACTAAAGCCGTCAGACATACTTTACAGACGCCAAGGATGAACTCAAACTAAAGAAACCACCCACGTTCCCAAAAAAGGGATGCTACCCTTCAATGATGGAAAGCGAGCTAATGAGATGAGCAAGAGAGATAAACAGAAAAACTGATTGGAAATGTGTCCAAATTGAAGATTTAGCTCTTATCAGAAATCAACAATATTTCAAGTGTAAACAGATATTTTCACCTCTGTTTTGGGAAATTATTTGGCAGTCACCCAAACCAACTCTATGACCAACACTATGATCCGAGTTTACTCATTAAATACTTTCAGGTACATTTAGTTTAGCAATTTCCATCCTGGCCCTAGACTTATGGTATATATTATATTGCTGCATGTGCGTACGTATCCCTTGATTTATACTCTTAAGCCCTGGCCACACTATAAAGTGGTTAAATTAACTTCATCTCCCGCTTCATGAATGATTTGCTTGTCAAAGCTTGGGATTAACATGGGACCTTCTCACAGTGTTAGTTGTTACACCACTCGTTTGGAATGAATAGATTTTTCTAACTTAATAGCTAACCAGGCTAATAATGGCCAGTCAACACAGCTCTCAGGGTGTCTCCCGTTTCTCTGTACTGCACTGTTGACGCTCCTCAGACACTACATTATATCATACAGCTTCCTATGTTACTTGAACCCTGGATGCACATCTTACGCCTCCACTCCTTTAGAGTGAAATTATTTAGCAGAAAAGTTTTTTGCATTTTCAAACGATGAAGTGAACGAGCCTTCGTTCTTCTTATACCCCATTCAGACACAGTGACACAGGTTAAAACCATGGTGGGGGCCTATCTGTATGGATCACTAACCCTATCAACCAGGTCGAACACTGCCCTGGGGACTGCTGTTGCTACAAACAGAAATTCATTAAATGATACAGACGTCATCTGTATCATTGCAGGTGCTTTAAATGCTGACATACAAACTGACACCTCCAAATTTGAAGTAACATTTTCAATTGCTTTCAACAGTGACACTTCAACAGATTTAATTTGCCTTTGGTGTTTACACCAAAAAAACCTGTCAGTGCTTATTTTAACTGTGCCATATTTTGTTTTTTTTTTCTTCGTATTTTTAGATGTGGGCTTCCTTCACTGTTGGGATGATGGGTGTCCATATTAAAAAACAGCAAAGTTCTAAAAAGTGAACTTAACATTCACAGAAATATCACAACAAGAGCAAATTCTCGTGTCTCTGTCTGCTCTGTCGGCTGTCTCGCAAGAATCTGTCCAGCGCTTCAGGTGGCTCTCAATTATAAACAATGAGAATGTGTCTAAGCTTATGAAGCTGAACTAACTGAAAGGATCTAACTGGTTAGAAAGGAAAGTCTAACTCAAAAATGTTTTGAGGCAAATAGTTTAACACTGGCTGAGCTGTTCAATGCCTGGCTTCAATAGTACCTCTCTACATTGACATGTGGAGAGGTGAACACATGCAGTGTGTAACCTTTTAATAGATAAGAACCCTAACCACTATTTTGGAGCATATTACTAATAAAATAAATATAAAAAAACTTACATACTATATCTTTAAAGAGTTTGTTTAGGACGTTTATGCCCCAGTAAGCAATATTAAATGAAGTGATATTTGACTAATGGGTCACCTCTCCATCTGTCATAGGTAACTAACATGAAGCATTGTGTGTGTGTGTGAGTGTGTGTGTGTGTCTCCCAGGGGTGTATTGTATGAGTGGGGGTCAGATCAGCGGCTGCTGGGGGAGGATCCGCCAGTGAAGTGGTCAAGCAGCCCCAGATGGGTTTCTAATAGTCTTAATCCAACAGGTCACCGTGGTGGGCTCTGCCTCGCTGCCGCTCTTCATAAACCTGGTTTTCCTCTCCTTCTGCCTCCCCTCAGTCTCTTTCAACTCCCCTGTGCTTATCTAACCCCCCACCCATCCCATCACCACCACTCTCTGTCTCCCCCTCTCCTGTCTCGTTCTGCCTGTCTTTCCAGAAAAGCAGCAAGAAGCTAATGAGGCTTGGCTGGCGTTTATCCAGCCCTCTATCCCCTTGTGTGTGCATGCGTGTGTGTGTGTGTGTGTGTGTGTGTGTGTGTACTGTATGTAAGCAATCTCTAGGCTAGATTTATTACAATATGTCTGCATCAAAATAAATATTAATATGTGCTTTATTGCTTCTATTGGCAAATTACATAGAAAAGAATTCATACAGCACAGAGAATTCACACAGGAGAATTTAAAATAAGAGGTGAAGTAGATTGGATAGCTCCTCTGGAAAAACAGGTAGTCGCAGGCTCCTGGAAATGAATTTCCAGGGGCGGAAGGCAGGTTTTCCGCCCCATTAAAAGGTTCACAGTGCATGAAGATACTCTCCACCTTGGATAAGACACTCCCACTATCTCTCTGTGGAAGGGACAGATGGGGAATCATTCCCGTTTTTCCCTGTGTCCGTGAAGCACCTGCCTGTTTTCCACACAGAGGGAATCTCTTTGAGAAACAAACACTAAACAGCCTCCTGGCGCACACTTTGATGCTGAAATCCAACCTGAGAACATTCTGAATACATCATTAACTCCCCATTGGTGAAAATTTGCAGACAGATTGAGCTAATGAGACGCATTTCATAGAGTACATTTCAAAACCGGTTCACAGTTTGACAGACCACTACGGCAGTGGTTCACATTTGATATAATTTACACAGAGCAGCAACAGATTGGAAGTGAAAGGCTGAGGAATCACATGTGTGTGGATCGTGACAGAGAGGAGACCTGTCAGACACACGGTTGTAGCAGTTATTAGTGCTAAGTGACAGTTTCTGGTGGCCCTTCAGTCAGTTATGGAAGCAGAAGAGAGAGCAAGACAGAGAGTGTGTGTTGGTGTGTGTCAGTGAGGCGAGACAGCAGGATGTTGTGTGTTATACCAACAACGGGTTCACTCCAACAGCCCAGCCAACGTGACAGTGTTAATATTGCAGTATTATTATTCAGCGGAGCCGAGCTGAAGGTGTGATGACCTGAGCAGGTGACGGGACTAATTAACCACCGTTTGACCCTGCCAGCCTCAGATAGCTGCTCTGTCTGTGAGCAAGTGTGTGTGTGTGTGTGTGTGTGTGTGCGTGTGTGTGCACACTCGATGAGAGCTTAAGAAATCATTTTTATTCCTGTGCCGGCGAGGAGGGTGAAGTAATTGTGTGTTTGCATCCACCTGTCCGTCAAATGTTCCAGGCATCAGATTTCAGGTGGTATCCCACACATGATTTAATTTGCATAGGAAACAAATTTAATGATCTCACAGCTGCTGGCAAAAAAAAAAAAAAGATTTCGAGACTCTGGGTTTAGGATGCTGGATGAAATGAAGTGTTAAAGAGGTAATATTACAGTGCACAGCCAGTCAAGCAGAGGGCTTTTTTATTATTATGTATTGAAGTTGATTAACGTGAATGTGTGGGTGTGTGCTGTTTGGTTCCTGCCTAACTGTAAATATCACTGTGTGAATGACAGTTAACCATCAGCAGGCAGGTGTCCATCAGCACAGAGAACATAATATGGACTGAGGGATGCTGTGACTCTCAGCTACAGCTTCAAAAGGTCTCAAAGGTGACAAGACTGATACTGTTTGGCCATTTACATACTGCATTTCAATTAATCTTCACAAAAACTGGAATAGGCAGCTTTACCTAATGATGTGCAGAGAATGGAACCAGCTCAAAATTAAAATCAAAAGAGACAGTATGTTTAATAGCAGTAAAGGAATTTGTAAATAAAGATACACTGCAGACACATGGGATTCACTCAATGGAATGTGTATAGAACATTTTTGTCAGCATTTTATTCAAGTTCGCAGGGAACTAACAAACAAACCAGTAGAAAACACAGTTTTTTGCAATTGATAATGATTAATCACAGTCTGAAATTAATTACTGCAATAACATTTATTAATTGATTGACAGTGCTATTGGAAATGTTTTTAGGAGACGGGGTTGTCATTTCTCATTGAGTTAACTAGAAGTGATGGAGAGTTATGTAAACATAATTTCGTGACAGAGTTAGAGCACTTCTCGACTTCTCCCATGCCAGCTTTACTCTGTGGACTCTCACTCATTTTGAGGTTTCTCTTTTTTTTAAGCAGTTATGCTTTAGGATTTCATTTAGGTGTTTCTTTGTTCTTTCTCTGTGTTTTTCTACTGTATTTTCTAGACAGAAAATAATTGTAGTGCAATTTGACACTAAATTGATGCATTTTGGATTTTTCAGTGACGTTAGTTAGGCTCAATTATACAACAGTTATACAATGACATTATACAAAATTGGAAAATTTGCAAGAGACACACCAAAAAAACATGCAGTAACTATTTAAACTGTCAAACTGAAAAAAAAAACATGTTTCAAATGTTTACACTGGACAACCACATTTGTTGTAAGTAGATTTTTAGTAATGAATTCATGTAATGTTTTTAGAAGAATTTTTTACAGATGAGAACCATGACCATGATCTGACCTCTGACTTCAATATCACCCCAAATATCTGCAGAAAATGCAGATAGTGAACTTTGGGTGACTTCACACAAGTATATAGGTATTGCAAATGAAAACTGCAGTATCCACAATCTAAATCTAACTTTCTTTTGAACTTTGTTCAACTGATTGAGTGTTACCAAATTAAGATTGATTGTAAGGATTTTTTTCATTGGCGTTTTAAAGTTTTTAATTTTTTTATTCAATATTGAAATGAACATCAAGCATCTTCTTTTATCACAATGTCCCTTTTACTACTGGGAATGTTGGCTCATGGCTAGGAAACTGAATTTGAAGTGCAATGATGATAAAGATGAAGAAGAAATACAGCATTCCTCCTAAAAATCACCTGAAAATGACGTTGCTATGTCACCTAACAGCAGCAATCACAATTGCGTTTTTGTAGTGGACATAAGTTTCAAGATGTTTGGTCTGCAGTACCATGCTGCGGATGTTCTATGCGTCTTTGGTGACCAGTGTCATCTTCTATGCTGTGGTCTGCTGGGGCAGCAACATGAAGGTGGCAGACAATAACTGGATAAACCAACTCATCAGGAGGATTGGCTCTGTTCTGGGGGTTGGTGCTGGAGCCTTTACATGTTGTAGTTGAGAGGAGGTGACTGTCCAAACTCCTCTCAGTCCTGGACAATCCCTCCCACCCACTACACAGTTTGCTGGCTGGACAGAGGAGCATGTTCAGCTAGAATGATCTACATCAAGTGCTCCACAGAACGCCACAGGAGATCCTTTCTGCCTGTGGCCATCAATCTTTACAATTCCTCCCCCCTCTGTAACGGATGGGGAAACTGAAATGTCTTGTCATTAATCTGTTGTCATTTCACCTTGAACTATAATAATTTACCTATTTTCATCAGTCTTACATATTCTATACATATAATTCTGTATATGAGTTCTCTGTATTGATGTTATTCTGTATTCGTGTTGGTGTGGATCCTTTCTGGTTGTGGTTCCCTTTCTTCCTGTCTGATTTGAGAACAACAGTAAGAAGGTGAAACAATTTCCCTTCCCTAATTTGATATTACAAAATAGGTTGCCTGTTTACATTACTTTGATATGTCAAGAATCAACATGAACAAGAACCTAGGGTGAGCGGTTAAATTCCTGGTTCCTCCTGGCTACTTGTTGTAGTGTCCCTAGACAAAACATCAAAACCATATAGTAGTGCCAATATGTACTGTCTGGCAATCAAGGAAGTATGTCATTATTAATATTGTAGAGCCAGCATCTAAGTGTCTCAATAACTACTAATCACAACAATATGCTATTTAAACTTGTGGGCGTATTCACAAGGGCTATTTCTTTGCTTCAGAGTAGACTATTTGTGGCCAGCTCACTGAGCTAGCTACCTTTTTTTTTCCATGACTGGATTAGATGCCTGATATGTGGAGAGATGTCACAGAAAAGATCATATGAACCAAGATATCAGCTGGATTATGAGATTTACAGAGTGAATATTGCTTTCAAAGGAGCAGATGAGTTCAAATGTGTGCAACTTGCTAGTCTCTATCTAACTACAAGCTAATTGGTTACAATGCTGTCATTTGCAGGACTAGCCTTTCATTTTTTGTTGTCTTCTTTTTGCGTATATTTGCATTTCAACGCAAGTTTAAACTGGATTTTGACATGGGATTGAGCCAAGGTAAGGTTTCTGGTAGCCGGTTGCATGTGAGGGAATGTTGCAGTGATCTGGATAAAATTACTGAGGCAGACTGCAGTATCTGCAGAGTCAAAGCCAGAAAAACAAAGCCAGAGCGCACTAACCTCACTTACTGCGGTTTGCAGTCCCAAAATGGAACATAGTTGAATGTTGAACTTTGTTAGAAGATAAAACAGATGTTACAAAGTCCAATTCCAGTCAACTCAATGTTGACCAAATGTGTAGTTACTGTATTTTGCCTTTGTAGGGCAGCATAGCCTGAGAACTTTTAGTCCCTAGGATCTTACAATTTACATCCCGGATATGACATGATTGCCTCCATCAAGATAAATCTGATGGCATATTGGAGTGTTCCACCAGAGCCACAGCACCCCTTCTGCATTGCTGTGCTGTAAAACAGAAATAAATATATAATAGCTGTATTGACACTCCGGACTTTACCCCTGCTCTGAAATTACCTGGACTTTATCCTGTGAGCCCCCTAGTACAAAGTCCTGCCAAAGTCTGAGTGAGTCCAGGTGGGAACACAGCAGGTAATAGTATTAATAATGACAATATTATAGTAGTAAACAACTGATGATTAATTACTAATTGTTATAGTTCTTGTTAATAATATTATTAATAATAGTATTTACAGCGGCTGAGGGGGTGTTTCCTTTCAGTCGAGCTGCTCAGCACAACATCCAAAAATTTAATGTGACTTGTTTTACTGATGCACTGTAAACAAAACACAATTTCTGCGTTGTGTTCCTTTTGTCTCACATCGTGTCTTCTGCACTCTTTACACAGCAACCACTCCCCCACCCTGAAATCAAACAGGTTATTTCCCAGAGTGGGAACGCATGTTGCCTAAACTTTCTCCCGTTGTGTGCTGCATGTGTAAACGCAAAACTCTACTCGATGTCTGGACCTGATCCTCTGGAGATAGTCCGGAGTGCATATCTGAAAACGACTAATGAAAACTAATACGGCATTTGTTAATTAATTCATGCAAGTGTCCACATAGCTAAATCCTGCTGCATTTGAGAAATTCAAATGTTTGGCTAAATTTAAGTGCTTGTTACTAGAGAACTGTTTAAGTATTTGCATCGTAGAAAGTGGACAAAGTAGTTACTGATTGAGCTGAGTCATCTGTGGGGTTTTTTCTTTGATTATTGCAGCCTAAATTCCAAGCAGCACCCTGTAAAAGAAACCAAAGCAGACACACATTGAGACTGAGTCCACAGAATTCTTTTGGGCCCCATATGCACTCCCCACTTTAATCTTTAATGACATGGTGATGATGGAGTACTCTTGACCTCCAGGTTTGCACATGCACACACACACACACACAAACACACACTTTAAATCTCTGCAGCTCCTTCAGTCGAGTCATCCGTCGTGTCTTTTAACTTCTCAGCGTTCCTACAGATTGGTGACTTCCCCGGTTCAACTCCTTAACAATGGGCAGGTCCTACCCGGAGCTGGGGAAAGCTGGCTTGCCATTGTCCCAGTTGAAAGCCCAGTTATTCATTGCCCGTGAGTTAAAGAGCTGACCCCGGTGTAACACTGACGAAGCTGGCTAACAACACTGAGGCCCTTTGTCTGTCCCTGCCTCGTCTCTGATCACCCTGTAATGAACTGAGAGCTCTGTCGAAAATTTACAGCCTTTGCCCCTCTTCTCCCTTTCATCCCTCTCTCTGCCTTGTCTTCATTTTAATGCTCTTTTTCTTTGCAGACATCATTTTAAAGGCTTCCCCTCCCTCTAAGCACCCCTTATACAATAACAATGCTGACAATATGAGATGGGCCATTAATTTCCTCTCAATGGATCCCAGTTGTTTTCCTCTCTTCTGCTGTCTTCCCTCTCCCTTTCTTTTGCTCGCTGTGTTTTGTTCGCCATCTCCTGCCCTATAGGGCTGGGTGATGTGGTTTCTTCATCCCATACGGGTCCAATTGACACACACACACACACACACACACACACACACACACACACACACACACACACACACACACACACACACACACACACACACACGGACGAGATAGTGCTAAATGAATCACCTCCTACTGTTCGCATAATGGGGAGTTAAACGCTTTAAATGCTTTACGACATTTAATCATTACCTCACACAGACAGTAGTGCCCCACGCAAGCACACACGCAAACTGTTGCCTCAAATACAACACTTATCTGTATAAAAATAAATTCAGGACATACTGTATGCAAAAATGTTTTAGGATCTGAGCAGTGCCCCGGCATTTTTTTGTCTGGCTAATACCTTTTTTTCCCTCAAAATATTTCCTCAATCTGGAACTGGTGATGGATTTCTATGAACTGCAGATGGACCTGCTGTAATAAATCCCGTTCTTAAAGTGTGCATGTGTGTGCATGTGTGCTTGTATGACTGCCTTTATGGAGACCACCTTAAGTTTCATACATTTTGAGTGAGAACATTTTGGGAAAGTAAGGACATTTTAGCTGGATCTCAATCTGAAACAGACGTTCAAAGGGTTGTTTGAAGGTTAAGGAGATTCTGCGTCCTTTTAGGGACAAAAGCAAGTCCCTATGATAAAAATTTTATTTCCGGGTTTAGATCAAGGGTATAGGGCTCAACAAATTGTGGTTAGGGTGAGAGTATGCCTCCTGGAAATGAATGTTGGTCAACCTAAGGTAATGAAGTCATAAAAAAACACACCTGTCGGACTATCCATGTGTAAGTGCATGTATGTGTACGTATGTTTGTACACATTTTTGCCAATTCACAACTTGATAGTGCAGTTTGAGGGTTAACACTTAGTTTTAGAGTTCAGGTTAGGGTTAGGATTGGGGTTTAGGCATGTAGGCAAGACTGGGTTAGGTAGCTTAAGGTTAGGTTAGGATAAGTAGCTACGAAATGCATTATATCAATGTCTGTACTCATAAATTCAGTATAGAGAAACGTGTGTGTGTGTGTGTGTGTGTGTGATATCCCAGGGTAAATTGTTTCCTCCAGGCTTTGAGAGGTCTGCATTCAACAGCCTGCCAAAAGAGCTATAGGCGATAATTAAATGATTCCACGCTTGAAAGGAGAAAGAAACAGACACAGAGAGTGAGAGGGTTAGAGAGAGAGAGGGAAGAGAGAGATACAGAAACAGAAAGGGAGGAGACAGAGGGTAAGAGAGAGAGAGAGAGAGAGAGATGGAAAGAGTCTGAGGAAGGGAAATAGAAAAAGAGAGGAAGAGAGATTTAGAAAGGGGAAGGCTTTTTTTTTTGCCACAGTGTGGGATAGTACCACACTCAATGGGCCAACCCAGTGCCGAATGCCAGCGTGGAGATAAAGAAACATCATTAATCAGCCATGTTGGAGGAGTCTAAATCAGAATGGCTCCTGTCAAATGCCAAACAAACATGTTTAATTCCAACTACTGTTTTTGTTTTACCTTTTTTTCTGCTGTCTTGTTCCGCAACATCCCGCTTCAGATCACCACGCTTCAATTAGACTGAGAGCTGAATGGTATAGCCACAGTCACGGAGCAGCTGAGGGGTTCGATGCCTTGCTCAAGTGCAACAGTGCAAAGACAGGAGGGGAGAGATCTACTCGTTTACTCCTTTCATCATTTTCCCCACAGTTTCTTTTCTCAACCGTTACATTGATTTCTTCTTGCATAGCCAGTAAGTTGGGGGACTTGCAGAAATGGGCTTCTGAAGTGTGAGTTACTTTCTGTGAGTCCAAGTTCTAAACTGAATATTTAATTAAATTAAAAAGCTGGTAAAACACAATGAGCACTGTGAAGAGGTCATCTTGGGATATAGAAAACCATGATGGTCACCACTAAAGTAGTAGTCGTATTATTGGTTGTTTGTAATTTTAACTAAATTACATATTAATAGATATTTTCTAATCAGTTGATGCTGGTTATGAGAAACACATTTTACATATCTATTGAAAGTGTAACACCATTTTGCGCCTAACAGATTCACCAAATAGGGGCAAGTAATTTTTAATTAAATTCTTTTCCATTTTCAGGCATTTTATCCCTCTTTTAAACAGCAACAGTGGAGAGATGACAAACATGAAAGGTAGCGAGAGATGGCGAATAACACGCACACAGTTAAAAGGTTTATGGTCTGGCACAAACAGGGACGGCGTGTTTCATGGTTGACACCTAAGCAAGAGTGTCCTGAGAGAATCAATTTCACATGTAAAATTTAATTAGAAACAGTATTTTATATGTGATAAATTTACATTTAGGAATACATGTGGGCAATATGCATGTGGTTCAGACAACAGTTCAGACAAATATAAGAAAATTTGAGACAAGTAATATTTCAAATCACACATTTTCACATGTTCTCTTTTTGAAATGTATACACTGCCTCTTTCTCTATTTCCCTCACCTTTTCTCCACCTCCCATTCAATAAGCGATCCAGCGGTTTAGTATATGCTCATTTACATTCCACAAACTGTCACTCACAAGCAGACACACAGGAAAATTGTTGCTGTATATGCCAGTTTTTCAAGACTCGGAGCGTTCAGTTCTCATCACTTGACACCCTGAGTTGCTCAGGTTTCAACGCTCAAAAAAAAAAATAAATAAATAAATAAAATAAAATAAAATAAAAAACCTCTCTGCCTCTGTCTCTTATTCTCTCGCTCACTCTGACAGTAGGTGTTGCATACTAATGCGTGTGAGTCTCAGGGGGCCCAGATGAGGAAGTCCTCTCCCATTACTCAGTGCCCACCAGCTGGGCAGGGGCAAGGGCTACAGCAGCCAGACAGATGGTACTGTCACCCCCTGCTCACACACACAGGCACACACACACACAATGGTGTAACAGTGAGGAGGAAGTCATTAGCTGGGAAAACCACAAGATTCCTTATTGAACGGGGGAAGAAGAGGGGTGAAGGAGATATAAAGAGCGAGAGAGAGAGAGGGTAAGAGAGAGAGAGAGTGGTTTTATCCTAAACTCAGTTCTGCTGAGGCAATCTGTCATGGTTGAAGTAATTGCCCTCATCTTGCGTGAATGAAGTGATCTGTCATCACCCACTGCATTACTGCCTTAAGAATTGCTCTGACAGATACACACACACACACACAAATACACACACACACACACACACGGTCAGAAAGCCGTGACCCTCCTGAACGCTCCAACTAAGACGCACGCAGCTGTGACATCTTGAATAAACCGCCCTTCGAAAAATTTCAGGGGAGGGGAGGAAAAAAAAAAGTGAAAACAGCCACATGGCAAGTCTTCCTCACCATCATTCATAGTTGCTCTTTGTCTTAGCAGAGAAAGAGCCCAAGTGTTGCAAAGAGAGTCTCATTCTGGCTCTGTTTTATCAGTAAGTGTGATGTGGGTTTTATATAATGGCTTATTTGGCTTGGTTGGTACACTGTGTTGAATGAAAAAACAAAGGAGTGGGGTTGGGGTGGGGGGTATCATTGCACTTAAACTGCTGCTATTGGACTAATATTTGTCCAAGAGGTGAAAAGAGACTCACATTGATTAGGGGGTCATTATTGAGCTGAGCTGCACAGCTGCATACACTGGATGACTGCTGCGTGTAAGTGTGAGCCGAGTGACAACAATTAGAAACATATACAAAAACTGATGAAGACTAATGTGACCACACATTTTCAATTCTACATCGCATTACACGTGCAATAAAAGAAGTCAAGTTTGCAGATGACACAGTGTCAGCAGATCTTTTTGAAGACACTATGGTGACTCACATGGAATAGTTTTGTTAGCTGTTGCGCATTTGTTCAAGCTGCATAATTTCTTTCAGCGTCAGAAAACCAAAATAAAGCTCTTCTTCCAGCAATAAGGCAAACCAAAACGTCCTTCCACCCTTCCTTCTTATCATGGATCTGAATCAAGTCTTTCTTGGCAATAACTACCAGTTACCTCCAGCTTACTCTGTGCAGTACAAAGGCAATTCTTATCATGGTACATCAGAGGCATCAGAGACAGGGGGTGTTTTTTTTTAAGGCTAATGTTGATTCCTGGTGTTTCAAAAAAGACACTGCAGTTTATAATAACAATTTTGAATTCATAATAACCTCTTTTACAGTGGCTATTGCCAAAGTTATTAAACTCTCATCCAGTGAATCATCCATTTGTTTCTCTTCTCCGTTTCCATTGCAGCATTAATCTCAAGGCAGGACTAGCCATTAGATTTAAGAGTTCATAAACTTAATTTGTGTTTTTTTGCAGATTTTTCTTGTATTTTTTAGTATTATTACTATCGTTTTGTTTCATTAAATCAATATTAATGTTCTCAAACTCTGTGTTGAGTTGATATTGTTCATCTTTACTGACTCCAATGAGTTATATTGATCAGTGCATGGTACACATATTGCAACCTTTTTTCAGTATCTGTTATTATTCATTTAAAATGAATTGTGAATTGTAGTGGATATTTGTATGTTGGACAAATTGAAAATTATTGATAATTAAGTTAAGTGTCAGTATTTAGTAGTTTTATTTAGTAGCTGACAAATATGTGATGCAACAGAAGGGAAAGTGCAACACACTGACAGCATCTAGTGTCTTGGATTGCACTATGTGGCATAGCTATTGTGCGGAGTGTCATAGATACAGAAAACACTGTCAACTGTATCTGGAATGTGCAGATTGCAGGTTGATGCTGGGTGACGGCAACCCTTATCATCGCCACGCCTGTGCACCAGCTAATGTATATAGAACATACATCATATGCTGGTGGTGTGTGTTCACCCAAAGGGTGGGCAGGTTTGGAGGTCCCAATTTTGTCCCCTAATTGTTCTGCTTTTCACTTTGACTAAAGAATGAAGAGATCTTTGGATGAAAACGATTCAGTTTAAAGGTTTAGCTTAGCTCTAGTCTCATTATCACTATTCACAAAGAGACGCACTTTAAGATGAACTCCTAAAATAAATTAAACATTCAACATTAACATTCAGTGTATTAAGTTCTACACGTGTGTTTCTAATGTTCCGCTTCTGTTCACAGTGTCGGACTTGTGTTTATGGTAATTTCTGAGGAGTTTGTGAGTTTTTTTATTGAATTGCATATATTGTGCGGGTGTTACTGTGTCTGACCTCTGTACATTCAGTACCTTAAATCTCAGACGTACACACTCTCACACACACAAGCCCACCACCTCCTCCGTCACCTCCACACATGCACACTCGCACAAACAGACGGTCAAATAGACATACAGTCTGTCATATTTGCGGCTGGTAAACAAGCACTGAGAGGCTGTTAAAGCCCGCAAGCTGAGTAAACCAGAGACAACAGTGTGCTTAATGAACTGGGCTGCCTCCCAGCACAACATCTCATCATCACTTGGACTTAAACAAACCACTCAACTGCTAATTGGCCGAGCTGCATGGAGCCGCTGTGAGGAATGTACGCTCCCCACCTCCACTGTTGCTTCTCAAAAGCTTGACAGACAGCAGCAAGAAAGACTCTCTGTTATTGAGTCTTTGCACAGATATGTGACAGTCTGGCCTTCTGTTAGGCTTGACTATGTACATCCATACATGCACTGAGTCTCTCTATAGTCTTATGTATTTAGACTCAAATTTAAGTTCATGTTTTTATTTTCCTTGATCTCATGCTGTAATTTGTTTTAATTGGTAGAATTGAGCGGGAATACCGCTTGAGGTAGATTTCCACCACACTTCCCAGACAACACTTGTCAGTCAAACAGCAGCCAGTGTTATGACAGCTTTTACTTGCATTTTTGCATGATAAAGTGGGAGCTTCTGTGAGGATGCCGCTTTTTTTCCTCATCTGTTTTGCTGCAGCGGCTATCGTCGCTAATGCTAACTACCCAGCTCTTCCTCTCGTGTTGATTCTGAATAAACAAATAAAATCCATCACTTCCTGTGTGCCAGATTTCAGTCATGAAAACCGTACCAGACGCCAGGTGTTTAGATTAGCAAATGCAAAGATTCATAAACTGGGTATAAGCTGAATTATATTATTTGCAAACAAACATTTATTTATATAAAATGTTTCATATTATTGACTTTATCTTTCTTGTCACCTTTGTGACTCTAGAGACAGCTGCTCTAGAGTCATATCATTTTATTATTATATTACAGTTATTACATTTTGAAAAATCACCCTTAAATTGATATTTTAAATTACTGTTTGCCTTAAATGAGAAAGTATTAAGGAGAATTTCTCATGCCATGCTTCTGTGAAATACAAAACCCAATTCTAAATCAAACATTCAAACACAATGGCTACTTGTGGAGCGAGAGATTCACTTTCTGCAGTATTTTAGGAGTATTTCCGTCGGGTCAGGCCAACATCGTCGCAGGGTGGAGATGTTTCGAGAGAGTGTAGGGTTTAAGAGGAAGTTGATAGAGCTTAAGGGCAGGAAACACACCCAAACGACTCCTGGTCAAAGGCGAAGCTGAAAAGAAGTCAAAAATATGATGCCAGCACATCCCTGCAGTTAGTCCATGTATCTGTTTACTTTACTATAGCTAAGTTTGTACAGGGAGTATGCAGATAGTTGAGACAAGGATATGAATGATATCGATACTGGATTAGATTTCAGCGCTAATGGCTATAATACTTTTTTAAAATGTTCTTCACGTCTAATAGTTTTTCAATGTTAGATGATTTTAATGTTAGAAATTTACTCAAACTAAAATACATTTCTGTCTACGATTTAATAAATGTTAGTAAAAGTTGTTTTTTGCATTAAAATAATAAAACATGTTGTGATTTATACTGAAAGCACTACGCTTCTAGACATTGACTAGCAGTAACACTTGACTTCTTAGTAACAAGCAAGGGATTGCAATTTGAAGTTTGGTAATTCAATTACTGTTCCTAATGCCATGGCAACAGTCAGGACATCAGCCAGTTGACTGCCTTACTCAAAATTTGATGGTGGGTTTATATCAGTTTGGTCTCTCTGAGGTAAAGTCATTGCCTGGCTGCTTGGTCCCTTACAGGTAACATGTGTAATATGTCCACAATAACATGAAAAGTTGTCATGTGAGCATTTGGACCCTTCAGTGACAGTAAATTCATAGCACAGTGAAACTACTTGTATGGTATAAACAGAAAGACACTGCAAAGTGGGTTTGGAACACTTATATCTTGACTGGCATCATATCAGCAAGTAAACACTATTGTTCTTATCCCATTTGTATGGGCAGACCAGTATGACATATAAGCCATGAGCTTCGATTTCAGTTGGATGAAAGAGACTCATCATCTTCCTCTCGCTAGCAGTTAATAGGTGATTAAGCCCTATTGCAGACAGTGGTCCATGGGGAGCCAATTGATCTGACCCATGACCTCTCACTCTGATGGAGGGGGTGGTTGGAGGTCAGGCCTGTAAAGGATACCTTCTTTATCCTTCCCCCAGAACAGCAGCTCAAAGCTGGAGGAGGCACCCAGCAAGGATCGGTGGGTCCCTGAGGCCCCCCACCATCAGGATCATGTTCATATGGCCAATATGAGACAAAGAGCAAACACCTTGGTGCTCTATGGCCCCTGTGATGCTTTGACCTGCGTTGAGTATTTTTGATTTTCCCAAGGGTATATTAACCTTTGATACAACCCTCGGCTGATAGAAATGAACAGAAAGAAAGTAGTTAATGTAGAAATCATACAGTTGTACAATAGTTAAAAATGGTGAGTTTTGATTAGATCCCAACTCCTCCAGATTGTTGGTCTCTGTCAGTCCTGAAGTGAAGATTGAGCTTATCCTTCTTTCAGTCTAGGATTGTAGGGGATTTTCAGTGGAGAGGACTGTGTAATTCTCTTTGAGGTATCCACTGAAGTCAGCACTATTGCATTAAGCTTACTGGTCTTCCTAAGGACACCTTTTCATCACAGCCCTCACACACTGTCACGCACACACATCCCTTCCCTTACACTCCCCCTTTTAAGTTGAGCTATTGTCTTTAACAGCATTATAACGGTATCAGTCCGCTCCCACTGTGAACAACAAAGACAAGAAACACCAAATCCTAGAACACAGCAATCTGTGTGCGTGAGTGTGTGTGTGTGAGTGTGTGTGTGTGTGCTCTTTAAAGCAATGCTAATGGGCCCTAAGAAGCATTAAAGTGACCCCTACTGTAACAAAAGAGTTAATAATCCGTTTAGAAAACAATCAGATCCCTGGCCATGAGAAAAGCCCCCTGCTAAGTCTTTATGTAAAGAGGAGGAGGTGGGAATTCACCTTTTTCTTTTCAGTCAGCAATCTTGTTGAACATCGCTTGTTTTCATCGCTCTCTCTACAGGGAATGATGGAACAGTATTTAACGGCAGCTCTCAGCCTCAGTCGGTGAATAAAAAGACATCGCAGTTGAGTTTCACAAGAAGGGCGACAATTTTAAACGATTCAAAGTGACCCTTCCCGGAGGTCAGGGTTTGTTATCAGGCCCATCCACTGTAAATGAGTCCCATTGGACTTCTAAAGCGGCTATTAACAAGCAAATGCTGGCACACCCGTTAATTGATAATGATAGCCTCTTTGTCTGGTGTTTCCCCTCTGGGTCAAAATGTTCAACCAACAGGATCCTTCTCCAGGCTAGTGGCTGTCAGGTCACACTGCCACTGGTATTATAGCTGATATAAGCCATTAAGAGTGTGAATGACACTTCCCGTACTGCATGTCAAACAGCACGGTGATTAAAAAATGTTACAGAGCGATGAAATAAGCACAAGCTCAGTGTGAGGGATCGTAAAACTTTGGGTAGCTGAATGTATCACCTCAGGCAGGCAGGCTTATCTGTTATGCGTCAGAGTGATCCATCTGATTCAACATCAGGTCAGAGCTGAATCTATCACTGCTTATCTTTGCTGTCAAGTAGGTAAGGATAGTTTTTTTTCTTTCTTTATCCCTCTGCTGCTTGTCCTTCCTTCCCTCCCTCCTGTCTCTCTTCACTCTCTACATCCTGGAAACTGGTCACAAAGACAATTCATTTAGCGAAAATAATTTTGGCAGTGAAGAAACGTGACAATGATATGATGTCAGTTTTGCTCCTCTGCAAATCCTTCAGTTCAAGAAAACATATTCGCTAAAACTGCAGCTGGGCAACTTTATTAATTACTCAAAAGCTTCAGTGAATGGATGCCCATCTGCAGTAATGTCCCGAAGCTGTGGGCTTGACGCACACCTTTAGCTGAATTAAATCAAGACCTCTGTCTACAAGCAAAAATCTAACACATTGCATTGTGTGATTGTTGGCTGCAGGGTGCACATTTCTTATTGTTCGCATGTTCCACAAAACATGATGGCAACACTGGACAATAGAAACAACCAGAAGAGCTCCTTCATTGCATTTAACTGAACAACTTAAAAAAGGAGCTGTAGTTGCTTCACAAGAACAGTGTCAAGGACAGGATAAATTAATTGAACGTCTATATTCTCTATTGAGCCTTTAGATTTCTGGCACATGTGCACTTTGGTGCATTGGTACTATAGACAGCATTATAAACTGAAAATGCCACTTGTATATCAGGCAGAGAATCACTATCCAATTAGACATTTATCTGAGAGACTATAAAATGCAACACTTCAGAGAAACAAAAACGCACTTTCACCCTATATAATATTTTCCTAAAGTACTTTAGTATTTTTCTGCCTGTTCGTCACTTGTAAGTCACTTTGGATAAAATTGTAGGTTTTAAATGATTGAAGCCTTAGCTAGATGCTCTAATCATGTCACTCTACATCCAAAAATCCACAAGTTTTTTAAATGTTTACTTGTACTCACTCACACAAAAACTGGTACAAGACAATTATCAAGCACCCGGATACTCCAAAGCAAAAATTCGGAACATCCAGAGAGACAGCCAAAGATTTGAAGACATCATTGTCTACAGTAGGTAAAACATTGAACTAGCAGGGTGTCTATGGCAGGACACCATGAAGAGGAAGCTGCTGCTTATTAAAAAGAGCACTGCTGCACGCCTGATGTTTGCGAAAGAGCCCATTGGCACTGCACAGCAGTATTGGCAAAATGGTTTGTGGACTGATGAAAATAAGATTGGACTATTTGGAAAGCACACACAGCGCCACAACTGGTTTAAAAAAGGCACTGCATTTCATCATGAAAACGTCATATCTATCGTAAAGTATGGTGTATTTGGGCCTGCTTTGATACATCAGGGTCTGGGCTGGGTTGCAGTGATTGAGGGGGGAAGATGAATTCCCAAATGTATCAATATATTCTTCAGAATAATGTAAGAATGTCTGTACATTAAATGAAACTCTGTAAAAGCTGGGTGATGCAACAGCACAATGACCCAAAACACCAGAGCAAGTCCACAACAGAATGGCTTCAGAAAAACAAAATGCGCCTTTTGCAGTGGCCAAGTCAGAGCCCAGACCTGAACAGGAACAAGAAGAGCTTGGTTGAGGTTATTGCTGCCAAGGGGGGATCAACCAGTAATTAATTCCAATGGTTCACATAGTTTTTCTACTTTTACATAATTTTTGTGTGTTATTATTTTAGGCACATTATAATTATTTATACTCTTGATCACATTTTATGACAAATTATTGCAGAAAACCATGTCACATACTTTTTCTTGCCACCGTCTATACTTTAGTACAAAGTAACAATCATAGCCACCTCCTAATATAAATGAAATTTTAAATCATCCAGTGCAAGTAATCAAATAGTGAACTTAGTGCAGTATTCTAACTTTTTCTTCCAATTATTTTTAAATCAGTGAATTCTGTAAATTCCATACCTATAAAATTTTACTTATTAACTTCAATTATGCTAATTAACATCAATATACTGGATTTAGGCTCCTACAAAAAGTGTCTGCCAAATGACTAGAATAAAACCCCAAATTCAACAATATACTTCCATAGTTAAAGAAGCTAATAGCTGATAGAATGAAGGAACTGTCTACAAAATTGTATCACCTGTAAGAAAACTAAACCTCCATTGTGATGGAATGATCTAAAGACACTGTGTAATAGGATGTTTGGGATTCACTAAAACGAGCTGCCCCTTCCGTGTGGCTCCAACCTGATACAGGTGGCAAAGATCATTTTAATTTACACCAGCCAACTTTTTTAAAATTTCAAATACAAATGAGGGCCCAACAGATGGCCAGAATTAAGTGATTGAAACCATAATGTAGTCTTGAAAAAAATATAACTGACTTAGCAGTTCTTCAGGGAAGTTGACACATTTTAAATGGGACTCAATTGGAGCCAGGATCTTTTGGAGCCAGCGATAGTCTGTCATCGGTAACTTGCACTTATGTCATTTCCACACTAGCATCTGCCCTCAGTGATCTCTTGGAACACAATAATCGACATGTTGACCCCCAAGATGTGTGACGGAGAAAATGTTACAGTGATTAATAGCTGTAATGTAATTAGCTTACTTATGTTGAAGTTATATTTTGTTAACTTACATTGTTAATTGTGATGCTGCCCTTTACTGATAGAGGGAATTTTAAATATAGTATTTTATTTTAAGTCATTACTGACTTATTGTTAATTGTTGTTATGAGATAGTGCCAGTAGTCTCTATGAATGCCAAAAAAGCCAATTATTTAATCATCATTTCATCACTCCTTTAATCTCTCCTTTGTTGAATTGTTAGCAAACACAAAAAAAACTGCATTATGATGTTCCTGCGTGTCTTCATTTACCTCGTTGAAAATTACCCAGGAGGAAATGGCCAGTGAGAGTGGATTGTGGAACTTTATTTGAATGTTTCCTGCAGTAAGTTATTCCTTTGTCTGGACCGAGCTAATAGCAGGGAATTGGATTCAAATAGAGTCAAGCTGCCTCCTGAGATCCCTCAATCCACCGTCGCCATAAAAAAGAGGTCTGAGGCCAGTCTAAATATTTGGTAGTCTTAGCAGGTTCATGTTAAAAGACACACACACACGCGCGCGCACACGCACAGCAAACACACACACATGCGGTGAATGCACAAGCAGGACGAGGCTGTGAAGTTGAATGGCATAGCTCAAAGCCTTCCTCCCCCTATTCCTGCCTCTTTCTCTCTCTAAACCGCCAAACCATTCTCCCCCTTTCTCCAGCTCAGAGGAATTCATTAACTGCCTCTCCACAGAGACACTATGGAAATCAGGCAGCTACAAAGGCAGAGCGAGAGGGAGAGAGAGGGGAGGGAGGGGTGGTGGTGGTGAATGGGGCTATATTATCCTATTAGATGGTGGATATGTCTCGTTTCCCTCCCCTGTCATGAGAAAAACATTAATTTTAAGTGAGAAACGAGACAGAGGGATGGAGAAAGAGAGGGAAACGGTGAGGGTCTTTAACATTGCTCTTTTATCGAGCTGAAATGGAGAGTCCCCTGGCTCCATTTACCTTGGCAATGAGGATAGAGCCGCTCTCCATGAATGCCATTTAAAATGCCATGGAGATTAAGCATCCTCTCTCTCTCTCTCTCTCTCTCTCTCTCTCTCTCTCTCTCTCTGTCTCTCCCCCTCTCTGTTTCTCACACTCATGCACACACACATACTCACACACACACACTCAGTGGCTGCAGCGGTGGTGTGCTCGTCATAATATGTGTTTAGGAAAACAGCTTTGAGATTCATGAGTAAAGCCCTCTAGGTGCCAGCGCCGTGGAGGGAAGTGAACGGAGAAAGAGACAGAGAGGACCATCACTTAGCCAGAGTGGGCTTTAAGCACTGTAATTAAATCATTAGACACCCCCCACCACCACCACCACCACCACCTCCTCCTCCTCTCGCCCCTTCCTCTCCTCTCTCCCTCTCTCTCCGCTCTCTCAACTCAGCCAAGCTCATCAGGGGCTCCAGTGTGAAATGATGAATCTGTATTTATGGGGATGGAGTAATTACACAGCTAACCTCTGCGGGAATCTGTGGGGGCCACAGGGCCACTGAGCAGGGCACAGGGTGCTCAACCTCATTAGCACTGCCCGAGTGTGTGATTGTGTGTGTGCGCGTGTGTGTGTGTGTGTTCAAAAGAGCAGATTGAAGCAGAGATTTGATAGTTAATGAGGAAAACATCATTCTGCATCCTTCCCTATATCAAGGTTCATTTTTAACAGTTTTGCCACATAGAAGTCTTACATTTTCTTGCATCTCATATCACAAATATAAATAATTTATCACCAAATGTACTCTACAAGATCAATCACTTCATACCAAGGCCTAGCAGAGTACAGTAGTCCGCTCTTCTCACCAAACATCTGTCATTTTCCACTCCACAGCCCCTGTGTGCTCCGTATCTCTTCCCATCTCTTATCCTCCTCGATCTCAGTCATTACCTGCAGTTTCCTTTACCTCTGCTCTGAAAAAAAAAAAATGCTCCACTGACTTCCGTCGATAATCGCGGACATTCCTCTGCGATCTGGTCGACCATATCGATACCTCCTGGCCCATCTGCTGGCCAGAATGTCCCGGCATACCATGCGAATCAGCTGTCAACGCGTGGAGGAGAAATAACATATAACCATTGACATATTTAATGTATTTTTATCATTATTATCACTATTATTAATATTATTATTGTATCTAGGAGTTTTTTTTTTTTACTAATCTTGGTTAATGAGCGCAACATTTCTTAATAGACAGATCGAGGATGGTGCATTAGTCAAATAAAACCCTACTGACCACCAACAGACGAACATAGCCTGCGCACACATGCACACACTTCACAGGTTTCCTTTCTGTATACACAGAGTAAAGACTGTAGAAATTAGATCACACACATACACACACACACACACACACACACACACACACACACACACGACCTAGGCTAACCAATGCACTAATCGCCTGCCCCGGGCATAGGAGGAGCTTGGTGCTTAAGTAGGCTGCCAATCAGTCAGTCAGCTCCACATCCAGAAGCTCCCGCGGCCAGACACACGCATCACTCCACACTCGAGGTGCCAAACTGCGGCTCTGAGATAACTCCGGGTCGGTGGAGAAGTGGAAAAGCTTGACATTTTCTTAAAAAGGAGGGGGGAGTAGTGTGATGATTTAGACACCCTCTTCATCCTCTACGTCTTTCTGGGAATCACTACTTTCTTGTTTTGTTTTTTTTTTGTTTGTTTTTTTTTTTTTTGCCTCCTCTTGCTGTTTTGTGACTTTTGGGAAAAGATTTACTTGTACGCGCTCTCCGGACATGTCTTTCCCTCAGCTGGGGTATCCCCAGTTCCTCAGTGCCTCCCATGAGGTGTACGGGGGCGAGCGGCCGGCCTCAGCCCGGGAAGGAGCTACAGAGAGCGGCGTGAGCGCGTCCGCAACCGCCGCGGCTGTCGGCTCCATGCTGGGGATGTACGGGAGCCCATGGGCGGCTCCTAACTACAGTGCCTTTCTGCCGTACAGCGGAGCCACAGACCTCGCCCTCATCTCCCAGATGGTGAGAGCTGATTCCTGTTCACCGGCTCAGGTGTTAATCACTGCTTTTGTCAGGCTGAGCTTTGTTGGTTAATTAACACTTAGCAAAGTGATGGAGACATTTCAGGATTTGTTTTCTCTAATATTTGTGGGTTTACAGCTGTTAATAAATAGAATAATTCAGTTGAGTGTTAACTGGCAATTGGTCCATTAAAATTTAATTACCTATGTGTTTAAATAGCGAATATGTTAATTAGAGCATTTAGGAAATGTTTGATCTTTGAACTTTATAGATTCCGATCTTCAGGTTCAAATCCACTGTTTTCTTTTTTGTAAATAATGAAAATCTCAAGCGAACAATCCCCAGTCAAATGAACGGTAGGCTATGTTTTAGAAAAATCGGCATTCATAATGAGGAAAACCACAGTTAATAATTAATGTTGTATAAAAAGAAATTCTTTACACACTGTTAAGAAATTATTTAGACTTATAAATTATATTTATATGGTTTCTTCGTTTATGAAACAAAAATGTAAATATTTAATTTCATAGAAAGGCATCTGTGAATATAAAAGAATTGTTAGAGGTTATGCTCCTGCTACTGAAAGTGTCTCATTACTGATAATCTGCTGATTTGGTGCCAAATTTTCGACAAAGGTTATTAAAACTTTCAGAAACTTTTTAAGTGCACACGTGTGTGAACTTAGAAGAGGAAAAATATTTTCCAGACAAGTCCCTCAACAAGTTGTCAACTCTTCCTCCAACAACATTTCAGGGCTCCCAGTATGAATTGAAGGACAGCCCGGGCTCTCACCCAGCCTCCCTGCCTGTCCATGCCGCGCAGGGCTTCTACCCGTACGGCCAGTACCCGTACGGGGACCCTTCAAGGGCCAAGACTGCCACTCGGGAAACCACCAGCACCCTGAAGGCCTGGCTGCAGGAGCACCAGAAGAACCCCTACCCCACCAAAGGAGAGAAGATCATGCTTGCTATCATCACCAGGATGACACTCACACAGGTGGGCAGTGTGTAATGTTTCATCAGTGACCTGGTTGTTATATTATTTAATGGCCCTAAGAGACGCGTCTTCATGCACAACAACAGATTGGTGCATCAGCATCGCTACAAGATAACAAACCAGCAAATGGTTCTATTCTAAGATCACGTCCTATAATACTTGTAAATTATTTGGCACATCAACAATGATAACCTACTTGCCACTTGTTTGACTTTTAAATAAGTCACACACACACTCCCCGCCACAGAAAAATCTAATGATAACGAATTTAAGGAAATTATAGAAAGAAGAACAATTTTGCATGTGTAGTTATTTGATATTCACAGTTTTTAACTTATTATCGTGTCCCCAGCGCAGCTCATTCACAATGTGCAAACATTTTCCAGGTGTCGACGTGGTTTGCGAACGCCCGCAGACGCCTGAAGAAGGAGAACAAGGTGACCTGGGGCCGCAGCGCCGAGGACCGGGACGGTCGAATCTTCAGCAGCGACAACGAGGACGAGCACGGCAAGAACGGCAGCGACGACGAAGACGAGGAGGAGGAAATTGATTTGGAAACTGTCGATATCGAGAGACCAGAGGAGCAGCGAGCAGGAGAGCAGCAGGGCTCCGGCAAAGGAGAGGGTGACGCAGGCCTGTCCGCCAGAGAGCAGGCCTCGGAGCCGAAGAGCTCGGAGAGCAGCAGGACACTTTCTGTGGACGGCCTGAGAGGAGTGGAGGCGGCTATTTCTCTTAATAAATCGCCTGTTGTCAAAGTGGACCATTCACCCAGCAGACAGGAGTGCCAGAGACCACCGCAGAGCAAACCCAAAATCTGGTCCTTGGCTGAGACAGCCACAGCCCCCGACAGCTCTCACAAATCTAACTCCCCGGCCCATGCGCATCACCCGGCTTTGGCCTCCGCCGGCCACCCGGCCTTACTCCCGGGTCACGGGATTTATACATGCCAAATTGGCAAGCTGCACAACTGGGCCAACGCGGCTTTTCTGAACGCCAGCTCTCTTTTGAACATGAGATCGCTCCTCGGAGGGGCGCCGGCCGGACACCTGCCTCTCCACGGTGCAGTGCAGGCTGCGCGTCATGACGCACGGGCGGCAGCGGCGGGCCCAGGAACTTCGGGGACGGAGGAGGACAGTGATGTAGAGTCGTCAGGAAGCTTCAGCCCAAAAAGAGATGGTATGGCTCACATTTGACTTTAGAGCCTACAATTCATTTATTTACTGAATAGGCCTGAGCAGTTATTTTTATACACAGAATCCAATAAAACAATCACCTACAGTACAACATGTTTATCATTTGTAATTTAATTTTGGAAAAATTACTTTAACCAAAAAAGAGTTCTTTATTCGACCCTATTTTTTCTATTTACAGATGAAGAGAGCGACCACAGGCCTGATAACCTGAAGTCACCGTTCCAGATGATCACTGACAGGTAACCTCATGCATTTGAAATCAATTTGGCATTATGGCATTATCAATTTCTATCCCCATGCCTTCTGCTAAATGAACCTTAAAGCAGAGGTAAACACCGTTACACCTGACTGGGCAGAAGGCAGACCTCGGCACATAAATCATGTGATTGAGCCCCCACTTTAACGCCCCGTCAGGCAGCACCCACCCCCCCTACACCACACCTATGTTATTTAAATAACGTGCTGCCATTTATTCACGCCCCCTCAGTGACTGCAGCTAATGTATGTCAAAGAAAACGCTGATAGCACCATCATGAATGTAGTGGAGGGTGAAAAGACATAAAACAATTTACTTATAGAGTCTGTTCATTTGCATAAATGAGTTTAACATTGTTTAAAATGATCTTTACAAACTAAAACCGTGATGTTAAAACTGACTTATTATGTAAAAATGTGCATAGATGGGGATTTTTTTCTCTTACAATAATATATCGTGTTGTTTTTATATTGCAAAATAAAAGGCACATTTGCAATATGGCTGCGTTTTATTTCACCTCTGGTCTCCTTTTCTTTTCTGTCCTCAGACCTCACCATGGGACAGCAGCACAGCGAGTTCTGACCACAACATTATGAGAAGACAAAGAACAAAAAAAAAAAGAAGAAGAAAGGAATAACTTTATTTAATGGAGAACAGTTTAATGAAGGCTATTTTTCAATGGGTGATACCTATCATAGTATTACTGTTTAGCTTCTACATGGAAAGGAGGTGATTGTTCTTGTCTCAGATTTGCTTGTATCTTTCTTTTATGTCCTTTTATGTTTCTTCTTCGCCTTTTCTGTTGTGAATGGAAACTTTGAAATTTGTAAATACAGGATATGAATTTGTCTTTAAAGAATATATTTTTTGGGAACTAAATAAATGTCATTATAGTCATTTATTATTGAGGCCTTTTTCTCCCTGAATCTTGATGGTTTGTGTTCTGTCAAAAAAAATATGAATGAGGAGCAAAGAGGATGTAGAAATGACTTCAGCTTTCTTATTTAAATTTGCAGAACATAGGTATTTTATTTACAAGAATTTCTTTTTCTCAAAAGTATTTTATTTTATCTGACAGATATTGGACTATATGTAAACCTGATAATTAATCTAGATATAGAAACAATATTTCTTTTTATTCTCCGTGATTTTCACTTAATAACAATCACAGTTTACTCACCTTTTAATTGACCCCTTCATCCATGTGTTTAGTTTCACACTGTCCGTGCCAACTCAACCATGCAGACTCAGCCCTTTTTTTCTGCAAGAAAAAGTCTGAAATCTGCACTCTTGCCAAAACTCGGAGACTTATGCCAGTGCCTTGGAAGCCACTGCAAACGCTGCGGAAATTGAAATTGAAGATTTCCAGGACCTTATGAACCTGCGCCTGTGCTTTCAGCCCAGACCTCCTTGCTTTAATGTTGGATTATACCCCCTCAGTGCCACCACTGCCGCCTCTGAAATATGGATCAGACGACAGGAAAGGCCAGAGTCAGTATGGGGGCGGCAGCTCGGGGGGAGATGGATGGGAGGGTGGAGGGTTATGTGTCTCTCTGAGCCATCCTTGACATTCACAGGTCCAAAGACAGGGTAGAGAGGGAGAAGGGTTGATGGGGGGTCTTAGAGTTGTTAATAGTGAGCGTTTCACAAAGCTGTGGTCCTATATGCTTGGGTTAGCAGCAGATCATGCACTGCACATCATATGGGGTCCTCTGGCCTCTT
The DNA here is from genome assembly GCF_900324465.2 of Anabas testudineus. Taxonomy (NCBI): domain Eukaryota; kingdom Metazoa; phylum Chordata; class Actinopteri; order Anabantiformes; family Anabantidae; genus Anabas; species Anabas testudineus. The sequence goes on from NC_046620.1 coordinate 16,787,696, forward strand.
TATGGGCCCTGGTAAGACAAAAGTTTTATACTTTTCAACTGTTTTAAAGTCACATTTAATTTTACCCACTGTTATTTATTTTATGTAGTCCAACGCTACTAGTTGGTCTTTCAGTAAAATGCTTTTTGAGATGATGAAGTATTCCTGAAGTCTATAAATATTCACTAGTTGGATTAGATTAGTAAAATGGTTAGAATTAGGTTAAAAGCTAGTTACAAGCCGCAAAGATGCAACAAATAAGCCTACTGTGCATGAAAGGCCACTTTCTGTCATATAATATCCCAATATCAACAGTTGTCAGTTAACCCCACTTGGTACATGGGTATTTGATGTCATTTGCTAAACAAGCATTAGGCTGGAGAGATGAACAGTATCAGGTGAAGCGCACCATCAAAAGGTGATTTGAGCAGGCATCACACACACTCAACCACGGAGTCAGAGCCACCAATTTTATGGACCTGGAGACGTGACTCAATGCTGCCACCTTACTCTCAGACAAAGTAAAGCAGACTCGCGTGGACTACACACAGACAGAAGCCACTGAAACGTCCTGCCGGTCCTCTTTCATGTTTTGTACAATTTTGTTAATGTAAATTCATGGCTTCACACTTGATATTCCAGCTGAAATCAACAGTTTGCACATTACTGCATTTATTGTATCTCCAAATTGGGTGATGTTACATTTTTCAGATGCACTGACGGATTAAGGATTTCTTTGTGGATAAAAAAAAATCCTCCCTCCTTCCTAAAATACAGTAAATAAGTCAATTTAAAAGACATTTCCACTGAGCTGAAAACAGATTTTTTTCATCAGACATCCTCGATTTGGAGATACATGAGTTTCACAGGATATCATCGCTGATTCATTCTATTTTTACCTCTGTTTGATTCAAATTGACTTGGCAGTATTAATGCACTGCCAAGTCAGGCATCATATACTGGCTTTATTGTACATCCAGTTCAACCTTAATTAGTTCATGTTGGTGCTTATGCCAGCAACTAATTTGTATCTCAATGTAAGATCAAAACATATACAATCACTATCACGAAAGCACAAAATGCATTTATGATGGTGCACCTGTGAAAAAAGTACTGTACGTTTCTGTACAAAGCGCAATGCTCCTTTAACTTCAAATCTTAGACACAACATTTGGCCACATCGTTCATCAGATACATTTGTTTGCCATTTTAAAAAAATAATCTTGAACCCATTGAGGTAGAGTTTGGGGGCGACTGTAGCTCAGTTGCTAGGGCAGTCGGCAGTCGTCTACAAACTCCAGGGTTGGTGGTTTGCTTTCCGGCCCCCCCCTGATTCCTGGCCACATGTCAACGTGTCCCCAAAGAATTTCCCCGGGGGGGATTAATAAAGTATCAGTTATTATTGTGTCTATTTCCTTATTCTGACCAATTGTTCCCACCCTTTTAAAGCAATAATTTGATTTAATTTCTTTCTTTCCAAGGTGACGGAGAGCTTGTTTTCCTGACCTCGTGGTGAACTAAGCCAACAGGCTGCTGGTGGTAGAGTCAGATTTACTGTTTAGGCATGTGAGTGGTATCGATCCTCTCACCTGACTTTCAGCAAGAAAACAAATATGTGCTTTTTCCAGAAATCTCAAACTATTATTTCAAACCTGACATGAGGGTATGAGGTGTGGGAAAACAGCCGAGTCGTGACTTTGGTGGTGCTTTCAGGTGCTGCAGATTTTCTCTTCACTCAGAAGTCTGTATATTTCAGTTCATTCATACTTGGATTCACCCACCCACACATCCTTTCTCAGGGAGAGAAAGAGTCAGAAAACAAGAGTTAGAAAGAGCAAACTTGAGTCTAAAGAGAGCAAATGAGACAGAGCGAGAGAGAGAGAGAGAGAGAGAGAGAGAGAGAGAGAGAGAGAGAGAGAGAGAGAGAGAGAGAGAGAGAGAGATGATGCAGTGAGAGCTGTCATTGATGTGAGAACAGCATGGAAGGAAGCCAGACACTTGGGGCCATTTTCACTTCCTCTGCCAGCTCTGACAGACTGCCATCAACACCACTGAGAAGAATATCTGCCACTCTTTCTCTTATACACACACTTCACTTTTTCTGCACTTCATCCCAGCCAGACCAAGCTACTGTTCTTCCAAGTACCCAAACAATATGTTATTCTTTCAAAGTTGGAAATCAGTGATCTTAGCATGATGGGGCTGAAAATGACATCAAATGGCCGTTTAATCAGTTACTCAGCGTGCCCAAAACATGTTTTGTTATGAAAGCAGTGGAAAAAAAAGAGAGCAGATCCAAAATATGATTAGTGCTTTCTGGCGGGTGCTGCCAGTTCTTCTGAGTTTCAAGTTTAGGTTTCATGTTGGTTGTTTGTCACCCAACTTGCCCTAAAACTTTTCAAAAATAGAACTAGTGCACACTGCAGAAAGCCGTAAGCGAGGAGAACAGCCATTGCTAATACTTCTGAATGACACCCATTACTGTGGAGTTTCAAGTCATAACAGCCCCTCAAACTCTCAGTGTGAATAGAGTCTTCATTGGTGCTTTGGTATTCTGATATAGGCTCTTTGGTGAGGTCTAATCCCTATTAGAGAGGCAGATTATGGAAGGGATTTGTCTTTGATTTGCCTGTCCCACTGCTCTTTTCTCTCACCATCTCGCTCTCTTTCTACATCTTTCCCTCGTTCTTTTACTCTCTGCTTCTCTGTCGTCTTGATGGGATGGTCAGGGATTGAACAATGATGGCCTCCATGTGTCATCCCCCTCACACTCCCACCCCTCAGCCATCCCCCTGTGATTACGGCCACATGTATGAGGGCCCCTGGTCGCCTGAATAGATTTGTTAAAGGCTCCCAGTGGATGAGAGAAATGCAGGGCCAGTAGCCTGGCCCTCGTGTGCGCATCTATCCTCTTTCGAGGCACTCTGCATGGGGGTGAACTCCCTGCCAGTCTCCCCCCCACAGCGGTTACTCCTCCTCCTCCTCCTACTCTTCTCCGCTCCTCCGCCATGCAGAGATAATCAGGCTTATGTAAAGACGACGTGCTCTTTTGACAGTCATCAGCTCATCAGTGATCCAATCGAGCCCAAATCCACCATTGTTTGCCCCTCAAAGTGTCTCAAATCCGCTTGTGCAGAAGAGAGGGGCTACGCTCTTTATCCTGCCAATCACTCCTGACATTCCTGCCACTGTTGCCATGGCCTGGGGTCAGAGGTCATGAAAACAGAGAGCATGAGCTGACTCGGTGTAAGAATGACGGAGCACTAAAGGAGGGACTCTCAGCACGACGGCCCCATTGGTCAGCCAACGCAGGGGGTAAATGTAGACAAGTTAGGACTCTATAGCCCCACTGAGAGGGCCAGCCGGACAGAAAGACACAAGCAATGACGATGAGGCATAGAAAAAAAACGAAGGGAAGAGAGAAAGGGCAAGAGAGGTGTGTGGGGAGAAAGGGTGAAAACGAGGGTTAGGGAGGGACAGTGTTTGATTGCCAATAGAGCTTGACCTCAAGGAGCCCCGAGAAGAAAAGTCTTGACACACAGTCAATGAAATAATGAAGATGGAAGTTCATAATTTGTGAATTTCTAATGGATTTCGCCACTCCAAATGTGGAAAATAACATGTTTCACCACAGTAAAACAACCCACCATAATTAATTCTATTATTACTAATAGAGCTCAAGACCAAAGCTGCCAACAAAAAATGATGCTAGCAGCTGAGCTGTAATTTGAAATGTAAATGTACCTCCCAACGCAATGATGCTAATACATGTCACTGCAGGATAAGCAGGGCACTGGGTTAAATCTGTTGTAATGTTGTCAAAAGAATAATTTTTTGTACCCAATGTATACGTAAGTGAGCAAATGTTTAGCCTAGACAAGATATCATAGGGAATTTACGCCATTCACTGTTCCTGCATAGGGATTAGTGGAATTAAGCGTTTACACAAAAGCGAAGTATCAAAACTCATGGGTAATTCAACAAGCTCCACAATACTGAGTTTACAGAGAGCTGCTTCTTAGCCTGCATTTATTGTGGCGTTGCAGCTGCGAGTACCGTACAGACAAATAGAGAGACAAATTTAATATACAGGGAAAATACACACAACAAATACTATGAAAGGGTGGGAGTGATAAGTCTTCTCTGTTGTTGTCTGCCCATTCAGAGCAATAATCTGAGGGAAGAAGCAGATTAGGGCAGAGGGAGGGTTCGTGGCTGAGTGTTCGCATCGCTGGCTCCTTTCAGCCATTTTGAAACAATGTTTATCCACTGGTTTGTTACAGCGCTGCAACTTAGCTTAGTGTACTGCTGTGAGAGTCCCGTGGGGGCTGAGGACTCGCTGCGCTTTTGTTCGGCATCCATAGAGACAAACCAGTGCTTTCGCTCGTGCTACGGAGAAGCTGCACAAAATTAATTAGTTTGTGATTTTGGAGATTTCTTGTGCCTCACTTTGCTAAATGTATTTCTAGCAATGATTTGCACGAGCTGTGGAAAACAATGTTGGTCTGTTGGTTGCACACCAGCTCTAGTTTATGTTGAAATATCTAAGCAAACGTTGGAGATCCCTCGTCTGCCTCGTCTAGCAAGTCCACTAGGTCAAAGTTTTCATTTGTGCAAAAACACCTACAAGATGAATTGGTGTCCTGGTATTTGTGATTTGTGAAGGCTGTGTCTTTGCTGAGAGGTCGATGCTTGTGACTTTGAGACAAAAGTCTCCACTTCTGGATGGATTGCAATGAAATCTGGTGCAGATATTCATTTGCAACAACTTGGGGAATCCCAGAGTCCCCCTTTCCATGTCCAGTACTTTGGTTTGTGAGCATATGCTGTGCATGCAAATCCAATAATATTGCCATAATTCCCAGCTGTATTGCTGCTAGCTTCCTGCACCCTTGTGTACATAAATGTGTGGAAAGCAAAACCAATATAACATACATTTTCATGATGCTCTACACAGGTTGGTTCCCCTCGTTACACATAAAAATACATTCTCATGTGAAATCGCCTCTCATGAGGCTCTGGTTAAATAATGAAAAGTGAAATGAAAACACAGTAACAGTTTAATATGTCAGCATGCTACATGAGATGCTAACATGTTAACTGTTAAATTTTCCCAATTCTCATAATAAGCATGTATGTTGACATTAGCATGTAGCTCAACGCACAGCTGCAAATAATTTCCACCTATTTCCACTATACATTGAATTGTTCTGAAACAAAATAGTGTTGATATTCTGAAAGAAGATCAACTACAACTGGATGCTTATTCAAAATCATGGCAAAATCACTCTTTCTTATGGGAAAAACTATAATAAATTTGTATTAGAAATGGATTTAAATGATCTCACCATTTTGGTAGGCTGTTTTGGACTAAGAGAGAACAATGAATAATAATTGCATGATGAGATGAGGATTTTGGCAGCATACAGTAAATCAAACTGCAAAAAAAAAAAAAACCCTCTGCTGCCTTTCACTTTGTGGATAATGATAGATGACTCATGGGTCACATATCTTCACAGTGTAATTACACATGAGATGTGTGTGTGTGTGTGTGTGTGCATACACATTCTATCATTCTTGCAACACACATTTGCAGAGTAATGTGAGTCCTCATTCATCTGCCCAAGTCATTTAGGGTAATAGACCTTAATGGAGTATATTAACCCTGTCCAGCTTGTGTGTGTGTGTGTGTGTGTGTGTGTGTGTGTGTGTGTGTGTGTGTGTGTGTGTGTGTGTGTGTTCATGCACAGGGAAAGCAGAAACCTGCCAACTGTTTATCTACAAGGGGCACACACACACATTGAGGGAGGAGAGATCTGGTTTCCCACTGTCACAGATGCTTACCTGCCTCTCCATTAGTGATGTGATTGGAGTGGACATAGAAAACCAGCAGCCTTGTTCCCACAGGAGCAATCTGAGGAAATTATTGCCCCGATCATCTCCAGGGAATGGCAGCGCTCGAAAAAGAAGCACTTAATCGACTGCTATCACATGCAACTATCTGTAAACCGCATAGCGCGAGTTTGTGAGTATTTAGTGTGGACTGATACTTTGCGGAATAGTGTTTGATCAATCATGGTGCACAGTGAGAGACGTGCAGGAGCTGCAGGGCTCCCTGGATGTGGAATCAGGAGATCAGACACTCAGCAGATTTTAGTAGGAAAGTGACAACTGAATGATCACTGGAGAATGAAGACTGATACAACAACCTCTTTACAGTCTTTACTCTCTTTTCTGTTTGATACAGGGAGAAAACCATATGGTAATATGGCTTGAAACACTGTAATATTTCATTTCATGTCTATTATACATCATATATATATATATATATATATATATATATATATATATATATATATATATATATATATATGTATGTAAAAAAGCACTGATGCAAAAGATATAAATGTAGTTGAGGCAGACGCTGTTGGTGGTCAAAAAGTCCTGGGAGGTCCAGTCAGAGTAATAAGAAATCTGTAACCACACCCGAGTGAATGCATGCAGACAAGTAGACCTACTGTGTTGTCTTTGGTCTGTCACAAAATTGTGGGTGACCTTTCTACCCCGGTCAATAACAATTGCAAGTTGAGCCAGCTGCACCCTGAGGCCAACACCACCACACACACGCTTCATCAGAGCCACACCATGGTTGCAGTTCTTTAAACCACCAGAGGATGGCGCCTGAGGTCTAAGTAATGGTACTGCAGTAGTTGTGAGTGAAAATGAAGTTCTTTTCTACCTTGTTTCCTTCCCTTTCCTGATATTTCAGGGCATTTCCCAATTTCCCACTTTATTAAGATTAATTGTGTTGATGAGTGAATGAGATTATTTACTGTACAAGACAACCATTTGCTAATTAACGGTCTTCCATTCAAAATCCAACATAAGTCAATCAATGGTACTTAAGTACTGCCAGTAAAGTGTATTTATAATTTTAAATAATAAACTCCCTGTTCGTAAAAAAGAGTTTCTCTTTTTTGATATACAGTACTGTGTAAAAGTCCAAAGACTCTACATTAGATTTGATTGCCGTGTATTTGTTTCTCAGTTTTTACAACTAGACAACTACACAACAAGTGGATTCTTGGCTGCTGTCCTTCCACAAGGACCATTCCTGATCAGGATTTTTCAGACTATGGAAGAACCATCTTAGCATCCAGATGAAGCTGGCGGATGCAGAGTCAGGCCCTTGATGGACTTCTTCTTGCCAAAATGTGTCTCTTCAGCAGACGCACCAATGTGGAAGTTCAAACTGGAACTAGTATGTTTAGATACAGTTCATAAGTGCAGTCATACTAAATATATGAGCTTACCCCAGACATTTGGTTTTAAGTTTAAAAGATAAATATGAGATCAGAGTTCAAAATATTGGCTGGTATTTAACATGCTACTGAGAGGTGTTTTTTTTTTATCTTGTATATCCTACAAGATTAATTGTAAAGAAAGAAGAAATAGCTCTGACAGAAAATCAATTAGTAGAACAATACAGACATTGGGCATAATAATCACAACAGCGAAAATGTAAAATGTGCTTAAATAGAAAGAAACCACTGGTATACCTTTCAGCAACATAATTAAGAAAAAAATCTTATACACAAAAGTATTTATGTTTTTACATTATTCTTTGAAATATAGTCAGTTGAAAGAATGAAGCGCACCAAAGTGCAGTACTTGTGTGAAAGTAAATATTTCTGCTAACTTCTATTTGGCTTTTTCAAACATCCCACAGAGACTTTAGTATAAGTTCCCTCTGCACCTTCTTTAGCAAAAAGAAACAACACACATTTAACAATGTTTTATTATTATCACAATTCTTGTCCTAATTGTATGAGAACTACTTATAAATGATTTTGAGCTTAATACTTGCTTCAGAAGTGTAGCTTAGAAAAAGAGATAAGATGATTGAATATAACAGATTTTCCTCTGCATTAGTTATTAATTGGATTTTTTAACAGGGAGAACCCACACAATGCCAGCAAACACACAGGTGTAATTAAGAGCAAGATTAGACGTTTAAAATAATGGTCAAGAAATGTATCAGAAAATACTCTAATGGACAGAGAGAGTGATGAGCAACAAATAAACAGATCAAGGATCAGTGGGGGAGTTAAGGTAGGTTAAAGTGTTTGTTAAAGGCTCTATCGGTCCCTGTGGACCGAGACTTGGCAAGCTGAATAATGTATGTCCGCTCCTGCAGTAATGAAGTGGAAGTGATAGGGAGGAATACGGCTGGCCTCCAAGGACTCAGTGCAAACTGTACACACTCTTAAGAGCTGCCTGTATCCTGAACCTGTCTCCCTCTCTGACTGTGTCTGTGTCCGTCCACCTCCTTCGCACACACACACACACACACACTCAAACACACCCTTCCACACACACTGTTAAGAGGGTTAGCTTGTCTCTGTACCCGTGTCTTACATCATTGATGAGGAAGACCAGGGCATTTATAGTATCCCACTCAGAGAGTTCAGCAGCTCCAGATCGTCCATGAAGCCCTTATTAGACAGGAAGCAGAGAAGCAGCAGATAACATGGCTGCTGCACACTGGTCAGACAGGCACTTGGTGTTGGCAGCCTTGTTTGTGGATCAGGTCTAGCCTGGCGTGCACTTGTACTCAGTTGGTGCTTAACAAGAAGCAGCTGCTGTAGGTCATGTGGTGAAAAAGAAAGGACTATTTTCTTTCTTCATGATCCATTTATTGCTCTTCCCCGTCTATCTTCGTCTCTTCGCCGGGATATCTTTGTTTTTTGTGCAGAGCAGAAGCCGGATGAAAAGTGGAAAAGTGACCTTGAATCACGCTTGTGTGTGCGACAGCGAGGACTGGAGACAAGAACGTTTGCAGACAAAAGTAATGACATGTTGGAAAATAACTTTAAAAGGAAGAACGCAAGTTACAGTGACACAAGTACAGACAAGTTTTTGTAGTTTTTGATTAACTTTGTCCAGATCACCAATCACTGTTGTAGTGGATGCTGAACATTAAAAAGTATCCCCCTCATTTTTCCAAAATTACTGGTTCAAGATACAGAAGCTAGAGGCTTACCCAGATATGACATAATTGCTTTGGTTAGTTCTTGGCTGCGTGCACACACCAGTAGGAAGCCAGGCCATTCAGGAGAGATTCCAGGAAGTCACTGCACACAGCCAAGGCAGAGCCCTGTACATGACCCCACAAAAAAATTGTGCATTTCAGTTTTGGATGAATTACACAAGCGAAGATATGACCTCAGAGGAACTGGGAGGCACATTTTGGAACACTTTGATTTGAGGTGTTATACGTTTTGCCCCATTTGCACTCTCAATGCTAAGCTATGCTAAGCTCGCTGCCTATAACTTCATATTTAGCATACAGACATGACAGTGGTGTTTATCCTCATATTTAAGTCTTGGCAAGAAAGTGAATATGTGTTTTTGCCTGAAGGATTTACATAGAATGCAAATTGTATATTATCCATCCGCTCGAACAAGACTCGAAACTAGGCTCAAAAATCCATGTCTCCACTCAGGTTGTTCAAAGCCTTCTCACTTTAATTTGAGTTCAGCCGCTGAGATATTTTTTCCACAGTGAAATCGCTAAAACCAAGGCGAAGGCTCAAAAAGCATCTACATGTTAAACAGTGATTAAAATTGCATAGATTTCAGACTTTAAGGTAGAAAATATTCAAATGCAGTGCACTGTGATTGAAGGAACTTGTGATTGGAGTTGTTTTGCCCTGTCTTCCAAACACTTTGTGCAGTGCCTAGCCCTCCTCCTCCACTCACATTAACATGCTTCTATCATTAACCCCCACGCCCCACCTACTGCATAATAGCTGCAGCTGGATGCAGGAAGGAGAGAATGAAAATGTGTTTCCGTTCTTTTCTCTTGTGGAGCATCTTGAATGAATGATTGATTCGGTGAGGGGACCTAGATCAGAAAGATATAATCACGGTCTGACGAACGCACAGCCTTAAGACATATACAGTATATATATACTGGAGGCCTGCCATAAATTTATAAACACACCATATATTAATATATAAGTAGCCCATTGAATATTCACAAAGAGGGAAATAACATGTTTTGTGCACGTCCATGTACAATATATGCTTTGTATTCATTCTCTTTACTCAGGAAGAAGGTAACAAAAGCTCGAGAAGTTAAAGCGGGACTCTCGAAGCCTGCTCGTTCAGCTATAGCTCTCACGTTATTTCGCCCATAAACCAAGATTAAACACAGTCATGTTCATTGTCACTGAGTAAACAAATTGCCATTCTCTGTGAGTGACATATGTTTTGTGTGAAGTCGTGCAACATGAGCGCGGGGAGATAACTTCATTTCCAAGCTTTGAGCACAGATGAGGGAGAGACAGTTAGTTTGTGTTCACTATATGAGCACCTTTCACGGGACAAATGGAATGTCAATCAAGAGCCGGTACACAGATGCCTTCTCCCCAGTGGGGCCCAAGATGCTTTCTGGTGATGCAGCTCTGTTGTTTCAGACTTACTCTGGGTGCACTGGGAATATTTTGTCCTTTTACCCCTCCACATCCCCTCGCTCCATTTCAGATCCCCTGACTATTAATGATTTCTTCAGCTCCCCAAGTTTGCCTGTTTAGACTTTCCGTCTTTTCCTCTTTCATTTCTTCGTGTTGTGCTTCTTGTGCACGTAAAGATTATCACCCAATTCTCCTTTTGCCTTTTTTATTTCTTCATTTTTTTCTATGTAGAAGGTAAAACAATCTCAATACATTGAAGGAAAACATAACAAAGACTTGCCAAATGGTTGGTACAGCTACAGAATACAGTAAGAGAACAAGGAAAAGACAGCACTTGTGTGGCTGCTGGTGTGCTTGAGCAACTTTTTCCACTCAAACTGCAACTCGGAAATAATGGTTATACCGTATACAAAAGATTTGCAACAGCAAATACATTCTGGCTGAAATGGAATACAAACTGTATAATATTTTTTATTCTGCATAATGAGATTGTGTAATTTAATCCATGTAGAAGTTTGCAAAAAATGCTGCTGCTAAATGCACAGAAAAATGTTCGCTGACTTCAATGTATTAGATTTGTTTTAAACACAGACACATCTGATCATCAAATATAAGGTACATTTGTAGTTACTACAGCATTTATTTAATTTTTTCTGTTCACACTTTTTGGTTAAGACTAGTGAAAGAGATCTGGATTACTGTAATACAGAAAAAGTACCTTATTTAAAGCCTTATTTTAAGTAAAGTGCCTTTGTTTGATAAAAACAAACCAGATATACAGGATAATCCAGCCAGAGGTTGCTTTTTCACCATGGTGCAATTGGGAAGCCAGCTGCTGACACAACACTTGACTTCAGTTGCTTGTTGTGTGATATACACAACTATGTCAACAATTTAAAATAATATAATTAATCTCCAAGGGGAATAATGATTTCCTCTCTTATAATTTTTACACAGCTTCTAACTCTGTCTTTCCCGATTCTACACCTTTCTCTCCCTAAAATAATTGATTTATGCCACTTTTTTTAACCCATTACCTGTAAACTAAATAAAAACAACTAACTGTGAACTGAGAAAAAAAAATGAAATAAACGTTTCCACTTCAACAGAGCAGCTTACGACTGTTATTAAAACATGACAAGCCATTCACTTGGTAAAGGTGCTTACTCAAGGGAATGCGGAGAGTGTTTATTCTTTGACTAATTTGCTTGGAGGAGATCTGAAATTCCCCCACTCATGAATATGTGGATGACAGGGAGATTTCTCCGTGGTGACAACTTATCTAAACTGCAGGGCAAAACGATTATGCTAATATCAGGTTGTAGTCATCAATCATCTCGTGTCAATGTGGTGTCAACGCATCACGTTCCTGATACGTCCCCTCTGGCCGTAGCACTGCCTGCGTGTGTGTAGGAGTGTGTGTAGACGGCGTGCACGTGTGCATGTGTTTATTTGGAGAGGAGAATTGATCATATTCTTATTACGCCTAGGGACTGATGGTGGCGGCGGTGGTGGTGGGGGGTTGCACTTGCGCTTGCGTGGAGCTGTTCTCCTGGATAAGAGTTGAAAGGAAACTGAGAGGAAATTAATTAGGTGAACTTCTTCATCCTGATACGAACAGCGGGCTACACGCTGAGAGTCGGGGGCTGACGTCACAGAGACGCGCCTTAAAAACCAAAGCGCGAGCGAGATGCATGGTTTGATCAAAGACGCGCACGCTCGCTTTGGATGGTGAGATAGCGGAGACACTGCAAGAGCTGCAGCAGCTAGGCTAGGTGAGGGAGGCGGGGAACCGCAAAGGAAGCCAAGAAGTTACTTCTAAGTGTTGTTAATCGTGCTGCGTAAAACAAAAAAGTGGTGCGTAAATGTCAACGTGACCCTATTTGGATACGCTGGTAGATGATAACCATATTTTTTTTAAACTGAAAACTTGACTGACAAACTAGTTCTGAACTAGTGTCAGAGGCAAAGGTCTGCGTTTGGCACGGATGCTGTTGGATGTCGTCCCGAGTCTGCGCTTCTGCCTTTTCTTCTTTAATCTTAAGTGAGCATGGCTTACTCTCAGCTGGGATACACCTACTCCACCACCCCGCAGGTACAGTCTGTATGTTTGTGCGTCTTTATCGGCCCCAAAGTTATAATGAACCTGAGTTAAGTAAAGAAGTAAAGGAGTAAAGAGGGTGGTACTGCCTGAAGAAGTATATTTATATATTGTCTTTTTGACCTCTTAAAAAATATTTAATTTCTTTTAAAGTATGTTGCACTTTCTGCCTCAGTGCGTATCCCGTCAAATGACAAATTAAGTTAATTTAGCATTTTTCTTTGCCAAAGTTTCTGGTGAACTCCAGCTCTTTGGCCACTTGTCTGGAGCCGGGAACGCCCGCGTCCGCGCTGCGCTCGCCGGGTCATCAGCTCACCTCCAGCACAGGAGTCGGAGTCTACAGCGGCCCTTATCCAAAGAGCCAAGGTTACTATAACACCTGCGCCAGCGACGCCACGGCTCTTTATTCCAGAGTGAGTTTCACATTTCTGATTGAGTTCATTGGGCTGTTTCTACTCCCTCTGACAGCATTTCTTACTTCACAGCCTTCTTTTAAAACTGCACTGCTGCGCACTAGTCGGTAGGCACGTTGGAGAAGCGGGGCTGAAAAAGTGTTAAAATAGCAATACTACATGGGAACAAATTAAATTAGGGATTGTTCAAATGCTAATATTTGCAATGTCAATATTTTCAGGGGCAACTAGAAGCCAAAGACGGAGCTGCATCTATGGGGACGCCTCAGGCTCCTGCCTACTATCCTTATGAATACACATTTGGACAATATTCTTATGATAGATATGGGTAAGTCAGTTCTTAATTTAAAAGTTATTTACGACTGGTGACTTCATGACGAAACTATTACTGATCTGTCTGTTGGGACTTTTCAGTGACCTTATGCTTTTATAGCTTGGCATTATAACTAAAACATTTTTTTAGTTTCTTAGTGTCTAGACATGTTACAGGTTTTACAGCAGTGTTTTTAATATACTGCATGGGTTCTCTTATATGGCATCATTAATATATGATTTCATACTCAATTATTACTAAGGAACAAGGAAGTAAAATCACTTATTTCTGGTTTGACAGCTATATGTTCTGTTGTCATTTTTTCTTCAGGTATTCCTGCGCTGATGGCACTTCCCGTCGTAAAAATGCTACCCGAGAGACCACCAGCACCCTGAAGGCTTGGCTTCATGAGCACCAGAAGAATCCTTACCCCACAAAAGGAGAGAAAATAATGCTTGCAATCATCACTAGGATGACCCTTACACAGGTGAGATGGGACTCAATTCTTTAGTATACAGTCTCCCCGTCTTTCCTTACTTCTATTCTCCTTATCATCCTTTTTTCTAATTCTTTGTTTCTGTTTCTACCCTTCATTGCTACATGATGTCCTTCTTACTCCCACCCATATGGTTTTATGTTCCTTTCTCACCTCCTTTCCTTCCTCCTTTCCTTCCCTCCTTTAGGTGTCTACATGGTTTGCCAATGCACGCAGGAGGCTGAAGAAGGAGAACAAGGTGACGTGGTCACCTCGGGCTTGTAAAAGCTCTGATGACCGAGCCCATGATGATGACAGTGAGGAATCTGAGAAGCCACTTAAAAGTGACAAAGACCTTCCTGGTAAGCAGAACCCGGACATTTTGCTCGTTCTGTTCAAAGTTTGATCAGTTTGCACAGACTTAGTGTTATCTGCGTCATTCCTTATTACAGATCAACAATGTGCAGACCTGCATAGTGATCTTGAGGACTTCGACCTGCTGGAGTCAGATGCTTCTGACTGCGAACCGAAGCCAGAATTCCCACCTGAGGACGGTGACAGAAACACAGAGCTCCCACATGGGCACCTCTCATATGACCCTGATCCACTGCACGGAAAAGACAGATTGTCCCCAGACTGCCCCAAGCTCACATCAGTCCAACATCAAAACAACGTGTTCTGTCCCAACGCGGACCCTCGCAGCGCACACATCAAGCCAAAAATCTGGTCCATCGCTCACACTGCGGTATCATTAAATGTCAGCTTGCAGCCAGAATACCCTCCCTGTATGCTGTCATCTGCTGGGTCTTCCTCTCCTGCGTATCCATCAAATATGGGTCTCACTAAAGCAGACAGGCAACAGGAATCTCCAGTCGCCACGCTCAGAGAATGGGTGGACGGAGTTTTCCATGGTTCCCCTTTCCAACAGGCCAGGCCAGCTGAGGTGTGGAAAGGCTTCAGTGATGATGTAATAGACAATAGAACACCTGGACAGACCTTTGAAATAGTCAGATCCACGTCATCTTTGTAGTCCAATTAATACACCGTCAATAGACTTTTCTGAACTCTGCTGGACCAACTGACCATTCAGTAAGCTCACGTGTGCTACGCCTGTCATGATTTCCATTCTCACATGGCACATTATGCAGTTTACATTCACAATTATGGCAGATTCACCAGTTAAACATATTTGATTTGTAATTTTTGTAAAATTAGTCATTGGTTTCAGAAAAAGGTGGACCAACGCAGGCCTCTCATTTCCTGTCATCAGCTGTTGACTTTTTTCCATCTGGAATGACAACTGTTGGTGGTGGCTTTTGTTAGCCTTAGCTAACTTGCTAATTAAGAAAGGTTAGCATCCTCACCGCCTGCTGATCCATGCAACAGGCTTAAAAATACATAATAATAATAATAATAATAATAATGAATACTTTATACTTTATAGACATAAAAATGTGACCACCTTCAAAAATGCAAAGTAGCCTGTAACTTGTGGACACTGCATCAACATGTGGAGAAATCGAAAGCTTGGCAGACCTGGTGTGCCCAGCTACAGTTGCTATGATTAAAAATGTATGATCCCATTTTGGACACTTTGACAGGCCTTCACTCTCTTACAACTGACAGACTCTTATGGGCCCAATCAGCAGTCAAATGTGAGCAAACAACTGTCACCGTACACTCCCCTGCAGCAAGCTTCACACACTTGAAAAATATACAATATTGTACACTTGCACTATAGCCTGAACATGCACTGAGTCACAAAAATAAAAGGTGTATTCTGTAGCATGGCAAAGCCCTCTGAGTGTGGCCTTACATTAGCTGTACTGGAACCACTGGTGGAATCAGTTTAGATGATGTAAATCCTGCTCAGGAATTATGGAATATACCTCCCCAGCTTGTGTATGTGCTACAGTGTGTGTGTGTGTTTTGAGAGAGTGGATGAGGGGAAGTGGGTGGTATTCAGCCGTGACTAATGGAAACACACAGAGGAGGGTGCTGCTAAATTGTTAAATCGATGCCACTTCCACCTTGGCTCCAGATATAGCTGCAATCAGCGATGCGTCCCATTTCATTAGGCCGATTTTGACTTTGTCAACCTGGGACTGCCAGCAAATCCACCACGCGCAAAAACGCTTCATGAAACCTCTTAAGTAATTTGAAGTAAGTGTCACATCTTTATCCACCTCGGTGAGTTTCCATACAACCAATAACAAGAAACATCATTTAAATAAACTAAGAAATGAGGCTCATCAGGGCTAAATGTTTTATCAGAAAACATTCCCAGGAGCTTCAATTATTAAAGAAAACTTTGCCAATGTAGCCCACAAAACATTTAAACCAACACTTTCTAAAAGAAAACCCAACAAGAAACAGTGAGAAGTTATTTTTTCACCCCCATCTTTCTCCTCCTCCTGTTTTCGATTTAGGAACAGTGATAAAGTATTTATCAGAACAGAGGAGGGATCTGCCTGGGCTTTGTATGGAATTAACTATTTCAGATTAAATAATTCAGGATGAATTCAACCGAGAATTTCATTCTGTTTCTGCCTCATAAATAAGTAAGATTTAAGATGATAAATAATGACATCTGACTTTTCATTTCTGTAAAGTTTTCTTTCAACCGCTTACTGTCAGGCAGGATCTCGTTGTGGCAGGCTTCATTTTTTTATGCCATTTTGCTCAAATTTTCTAAATGTAATGTTCCAGAACAGATACAGTTTTGTTTCCTTTTTCAAAATCTTGATCTGGATATGACTTCAAAAGGAATGGTGGTAGGGCCATGAAGGATATAGAATGCCGGTCAGATAAGATGTCAGCTAAGTGTTTAGTGGGGTTAAGCGATGCAGGGTTATACTAGTTCTCACTGGTAGCTGTTAGAGACAGCTAACAGAGCAGGTTTGAACCCAGAACCTTTGCAGACGCCTGTGCAGATTTGCAGCTATATTTTTGTAGAAATAGGTTCTTAAACATATCTTAACAGCTTCCATACACTCAGACTGACAGAACAGCTTGGCAGCAGTGCAGAGATGTTGGCTTCCATGTGTTTTTAAGTGAGGCTCACCTTTCCAACCAATCAGATTATTTAAATGATTCCGGCCTTATTAGTAGACTTTACAGCTTTGCATTTATTGTAATTTGATTATGACTAATGCCTGTCAGGCTGTGCACAGCGCGGTGGAGCGTAGCAGACAATAAAAGAGCACGGCGGAGCACTGGAAGGGAGGATTGGATGACGCTGATTTTGAGTCTCATGATTGTAGTGTTAAGTTAAAGTTCAGTATCCATCAGGCACAAAGTAAGGATTCTTTCCACCTGCAGAATGTAAGACCAATATCCCCCCTCTGTTTTAGTCTCTGCCATCTCCTGGGACAATATCAGGCTATTTCTCTGGTAAATGCTGCTATGTTCACCATTAACTAGTAGTATAGTGGTTCACTCTGTCTGTTAACTATTAGCACTTTTAAACTAGCTGTTCAGAGCAGGATTATTGCCCACATTTGCTGCCATGTCGTCCTGTATGAAAAGCATGCTATTAGCATAGGGAGGTCATTGTTGACTTTCCTTTATGCCAGTATGATAGGTAGTGATGTCAACGTGTTGGTCCTGCTTCACCTTCCCTATAAAAAAGAAGAGGCAGAGCATCGTGGCAGTCTGCGAGACCCTGCCTTTTTCCTCCTGCAGCATCATTAACACAGTGCACTCCACGCCCAACAACTTTGTTTGAGTCCATTCATGTCGTAATTGTGTCATGTTGAACATCACACCTCTGATGCCAGGACGTCAGCAGCTGTGTAAAAAGAAGAGTTTGGTGTAACTAACATAACGATGAACTCTGGGGCAAACACTTCTCTGTGGTTCATCATTACAAGCAAAACTCATCATAATACACATTATATAATAATTTTTTTTAATTAATAACACAGAACACAGTTTAAAACAGGTATTTCAAAAGCTGAGTGTTGTCGACCTAAACCGCCAATAAACTACTGTTTAACTGTTACAATATTGAAATGCACTGTAAGGTTTTCCAAAGAGTTCATCTTGGAGAAGGTGGACTTAATAAATACAATTATGTGTCAAAATACCGCCAAAACAAAGTCTGTGGTATATTTTTGTGGGCAATTTACATTTTTGTCTTGTGAGATTTCCTCACAATCATCTCTCTCACCTCTGTTGTTCACACTCTGTTACTTGCTCCTCTGAACTCTCACACTTTTCTCAGCGTTACTCTTCCTTCCCTAACTCACCCCCTATCCTCCACACAGCCCCCTTCTCTCTCTTCTCCCCGGTCCCTTCCACTCGTCTCACCTCACCTCTGTCTGCTTTCGACACACAAGTGAGCCACTCAACTGCCAGACTGACACGAAGGCCTGCTCCCTGGGCCGTATAATGTGATTAAGCCTCACTGTGTTGCTGTACTGCTTGGGGAATGTTAGACTCACTGTTTACTTGTCTGGTTCACGCCACCAGGAGTTACTTGGTCTTTTGTGCCTCATGGAAAATGACGTACAGGTGGTCACCAAAGGAGCTTGTCCTTGGCAAAAATGTTTTGTTAAACTATAATTTGGAATTGGCCGTGTTATTATTTAATTGCACACACCATGCCCCTTTTTCTAATTACTTCTACTTACTACTAAAATTCAGTTGGAATGTCCGCACAAGAAGTATTGACAACTTCAAATTACTCCTCTCTGCACCTTCTGTCTGACACCTATTTCCTTTCAACACCGTCTGTGTCTCTGTCAGCATACTCACACACACAGCCACACACACACGCTCAGCGGTGCACACATACACACAGTTCTAGGTCTCTTGCGTCTTGTCACACACACTTTGGTTTTCTGGGGCTATCAAAGTGCTGAGTGCAAACTCTCTCCTCCAAAAACTGTCACATGTCGCCAGAGGTGTCTCGTTCCCTGCAGTAACCCTCTGAGCTCCTGGCACAAGAACAAGTCATTATTTCCATGGTAAAGGTCAGACGCTCTGTCACCTGACTCTAAAGTGGAGCTGACTGGAGTCACCCCGAGACAATGACCAAAGGTCAGTTTTCTGTTTTGCCTCTCGTACAGATAGTGCGGATGTGAAGAGGATGTGCTGCTCCCAGATCTGCCCGTGAGTTCCTTTTGGTGACAGTGGCTTCTAGACATGGAGGTTCAGATAACTGGCTGTAGGGAGCTCAGTAATGAGCCTCAGGGTCTGTAATGTGACACATCTTCAAGGAGGAATATTTTAATAGGGCAATTACAGCAACGAAGAGGATGTTTTGTGTAGATGAGTGATTGTTGTGGAGGGGAGCTATGTTAAGGAATTCAATGGCATTTAACTCCATTATCTATTGTGTGGCTCAGTAGTGAGAGGATTTTCAATATCATTACAGTTTGTCTTTGTGTGAGTGGTCTGACCCAACAGTGCAGGTCACATAATGCTTAAGAGTTGTATTTGCAATTACTATTTAATGTTATGCAGAAAGAAAGTAGATAATTGGATGTAGCCATGGACTCCTGTGGTGATTTGACAGTTTAAGGTGGAACCCATGGTGTAGTCCACCTTTATAATCTGGCGTTATTTGACATATATGATGTTAAAGAATACTCTATTCTGATGGGTAGTGCATTTAAGAGGAGTGAATAATTAAAGAGTGTGGTTAAATCCAGCACAAAAACACACTGCTGTTTAATTCAGCACAATTCATATGCTCAGTTTCATTTCAAGATTTCGCCCCAGGCAATGCCTCCAACTCATCCGACCACCACTTCTGACCCACTCAGACTTATCAACCACAAGACCAACCAGTCATCAGTCTGACACCGACCCAGCTCGCCTACCTCAATTTAACAATGCACCTCTCTCCCCTTCAATCATCCAAAGTGGTCTGACTATAGATGAGGTTAACTACAGCATAAGCCCCACTTCCAGGAGTCATCGGGGCCAATTATATCAGCCTGACTACTCTTCCCAACCTGAGCTCCACAGTGTGGAAAATTTAGTTCCACTGGCTGCATCACTGGGGACAGAACAGGCTAGTGCTGTCTGGAGCCTGAGCCAAGCGCTGGCCAATTTGGCATGCAGAGGTCTATGGAGAATAAGCCTGATGAAATATATATATGAGCTTCTTCAAACATGTATTGTTCCGCGATGCTGTATCTTATCAGGCTGGCTCCCTCCTGATGTCTTCCAGGCTTGGCAGACCGAGACTCTACAGCGCAGATTGTGGGGGGCCGAAGCACAAAGAATGCCAAGGTTCTCTCAGTGCTTCTGATTGCAATCACAAGTAATCAGTTATTCATGCAGGAGAGAAATATATGCTGCTCGTGGACACAACAATGGAGCTGAGGAAATATAATAGGCTCACTGTAGTACTGATCACCTGGCCTGTGATGGCTTGTTCAAACTAAGTCGAAGTTTAACTTCAAACAATCAATTTACTGTCAGCTTTAATTATCAACTAGCTTTGGTCTGTCAACAGGAACTGGCGTAAAACTTAGCATATATCTCTGTACCAAAGAGCTCTTCACTAGCTTTGTTTTTCTCAAAGCAATTCAGCAGGACACTGCTGACCTCTGTCTGTCAAATTGAGAACTGCATTCAGCTCCTCAAATTATAGCGTACACATTTTATTTACAATAGTTACACTGTATTCAGATCCCTTCTAAACTACAACTGCAGTTATATATAACGTGTTGATTTTGTTGATTTCAACAGTGCCCAATAAGAAGAATACAGACAGACAGGCAAGATATAATTTATTAACCAATATGTCAATTTATACAGAGAAGCAAAGTCAGGAAAAGTTTCAGTGATGATGCTTCTGCTTGAATTGTAATCCACAGTAGCCGCATGTGCCCACTTTTGTGTCTTTGTCCTGGAGACAGAGTAGAGTAAGTAGAAAACAGTTTAGTTATCATCTACCATTTAAAACATTTGTATAATTTGCTGTTAGAGCAATTATAGGAATCATTAATCAGTAGGAAATGCCATAAATGCACTTTTATTTGTTCAGAAATGCACAAAAGGCTATTTGTTTTCAGTACCATGGTCTCATAAACTTTAAATCTACAGTAAAGTTATTATATGTCAGTGAACCACTTCTACTTGGAATGACAGACCACTTTGATTGTTCAGGCCCTTACCAGGTTGATGTAGACTTTAGGATGACCCAGAGCTCCTCCGCCTCCATCACAGGACACAACTCTGGCCTCAGTGTCAGTTACTGGCTCCTCTGCCACCAACTTGATGGCAAAGTTCTTATTCATCTTAACATAAACAACACGATATCTAGTAAACCTAATGTTAATGTGTGTGTGATTGATGATTTGATTATCCATTGTTTTTGCATATTGTTTTACTATTACACCAACTGCAAAAGTGTTAAACTTGTAATAATGTAACAATTGCGGCAAGACATACAGATTTCAGTACATGGTCAAATGAGGAAGAGAAATCAAATAGAGAACAAGCTCTTGATCATACAAAACGTGTCTATCACCAATGTGTGCAAATGTGACAATGTGCACATGGCAGTCTCATCGTTTGATAATTGCCAACAACAAACGCAGATTTGCTCAGAGATAGCTGATTAGATTGACCTACCATTTGAGTTTTAATAAGCTCGTTGGTAAGTTCTCACCTCTTTCTGTCTGCCAACAAATCTGGCTCTCCTAGGATCCTTTTCATCAAATACCTGAGAGGAAAACACTAAAGTTGTCAATTGCAGAAGAACAAGCCAACAGCTGCACACAGTGCTAATTTGTTAACGACCTAGTCTGTTTTCGGTCATTGTGTTTGTCCTGGGGCAGGTAACAATTGCACATAAAACTTAATTTACAGAGTCACTGAACAGTAGATGCGTTTAGATCAAGGGGCGACAAACAAAGTGATATGGAGAGCTGTCTGATAATGGAAGTAACGTTGAAGGACCAACTGCGTTAGCTAAACTGACACAAAGCTAATATTAGCTAATGTCAATCCGCTCATGATTCATTATATCAGAATACTGGCAAGAATGGCTTCTAAACTTACCTGGCCGGTGTGAGTGATTGCTTCGCCAGTACTGGAAACCTCTAAGCTGTAACGGCGAACAGGTACAGCAGACAGCCGCAAAGGTGAAACAAGCAGCTGAGCATTTTTACTGAAGGACAGAACTCTACTGACTGCAGCCGCCATGTTTACAACAGCCTGGTTTCCCAGGATGCCTTGCAGAGAAGATTATTAGCGCTGAAATATTATGCCCTGAGTTTTGATTCACAGGTTAAAGGTATGTTTTTTTTTTACCGTGTAAAGACTCCAGCATTACATTCAGTTAAATCGTCATATGTAGGTATAAAACTATAACATTTACAATAATACTACAGCTATGTTAGAGTTAAAGTCTGATAATAGGCAGAGAGGCAAGCGTTATCCAATGTCATACAGAGAAACAGACTGACAGGCTAATCTGAGGGTTCACTGTCCATAAGGTACTGTCGCAACCCGGAACCTATTGTTGCTCATAAGCAAGAACAGCATCGCAATTGTGCTGTGGCAAAGAAAACACAATATCCAGGGACATAACCCCTGTTTTAAACCCTTAACTACTTACTACAAGGTTTGTCCACGTTCTTTGATTTTGTGATGAGACTGTCTCATGTGGGGACCAACTCGTGGGTCGTTTTATGTGCCTAGCTGTGGTGTGCTAGCAGGTCAACTAGCATGCTTGTCTCCTTGGCATGTTGCACACTGGGGGAGTCTGAAGTGTTTTGCTACATATATTGGTACCTTTCTTGTACACGGCTTCAGGTAGTATTGCATTAAGTGACTCGGGTTTTTCGATTTTGAAGCATGGCAGCATAGTAGGTGTAGCCTATACAGGACATACTGAGATTTTGGTTCATTTCGACAACACTCGGCCTATAATACCGAACATATGTATACATATTGAAGTTGGATGTTATTTTTGTTTATGTATAACTGCAGTTTTGCATTGTAAATAGTGCTAAGTGTGGTTATGGGCATTCAACAAGACACATTCAAAGTTAATATTCATTTCTATCGTTTATTATTTATTTATACATATATATTTTTTTTCTTTTCACTATCCTATTGTAGTCTTAGTACTTAATTTGGAACATCACATGATGTTCACAGTGGCTTTGAAACCCAAAAAAACTAAATATGTAATTAACAAAACCATATAATAGCTTTCTAAAAGTTTGATATCTCCGTTTTGCAGTTGTTATTGAGTATGTCCTTCTTTGCAGCCTTCCATTCAATGGCACCTCTTCTGTTGAAGCACCTGGCTACCTGCCTGACTCGCCAAGTGGCCCAAATGAGCCGGTTTAATGTGACATCCTCACCAGCAGCTAGCGCTTTTAGATGTCTCTACACCCTCACCACAGCTCCTCGCACATTGCTGCTTTCATCAGCCAGAATCAGCTCCATCCTGCCCCCCTCATCTGGCTCCTCTGCTCAGTGTGGGTCATTGCTGTCTGGACAGTGTCAGCATCTTCCCTGCATCCAGCCTTCTGCAGGGATGAAAACCAAGTCTGCCCTGAGGAGGCGCTGCAAAGACTGTTTCTTTGTCCGACGGAGGGGACATTTGTTTGTGTTCTGTAAAACAAACCCAAAACACAAGCAGAGACAGGGCTAAAATATTTCATGTATATTGGAGAAAATTGCTTTTCAGTCGTGGATATTAAAGATAACTGTGTTGCAATAATAAATTCTTTGGCTGAGTAATGTTTGTAGGTTATTTCACATTGGCTTTGTTTCCCTCTTGCTATTTCATCCTCAGCATTATATTAACAGCAGTCATATGATTATAACCAAAAACATCTTCTTATTTCCTAACCTAATTTGCGGAAGAAACAATTGTTAACTTTGACTTTTCACTCATCTATTTGCCTGTTGCAGCTGAGATTTCCTTCATCATTGCACCACATGAGGGAGCCAAAGTCTTTGCAGCATGAATTTAGGGCCTAACCGTCACCTGTTAATGATCACAACTTTTTTTTTTTTAGTGTTACCTACAGTTTTTGTCTCTAGATAACCCAGTGATCTCTACAAATCAGTCATTATCAAAACTCACAGAGGCTGGCCAGAATCTATTACCAGAGGCCCTGTGACAAACTAGGTATTTATCCTGAAATCTAGGGCCAAATTTAGCTTTTTAGTATCATTCCTGAAGGCAAAAAGATGCATGTTACAATACTGACACAATGTGACATGCAAACTGGTCTGTGTTTTTGAACAAACACTAAGTTTGCAGGTGATGGTGGAACAAGAAACAAAAGACAGACGTGTCTACCTAAATTATTACTTAAAACTTACTGAAAGTTTGTATAGTGAATTTCCTTAGGTAAAATATAAGTAAAGTAGGTAAAATATGTAAGTAAAATATACTGGTAATGAGCCATTGTTATTATTATTGAATTGCATGACATTGAAGCATATTAATAGGAATGAGCGTGTGGTAAAAGTTCCTATGGCATCTTTGTGACTCCAGAAATGTCACCTTACAAGAAGCATTGTAGATAATAATCAGTGCTTTGTTGTAACTAACCGCCAGTAGGACTATAATGACTGATCATTTTAAATGTAAACTGCAGACTTGCTGTACATTTTTTAGTGAGGAGTTGACAAACCACTCAGCCCAGGGGATCTGTGAAGATCTGTAGTTGAAATTGGCTAGATTGTGTCATCCAGAAATAAAAGACACAGACATCAGAAACTGATGGGTGGATCAAAACCACGGAGAGAAACTCCGCTTCAAATAGACACAAACCTCTCAAACACACATATCGCAGATAGCCTCGGAATTCCTATCACATTATCGGAATGTTTTACAGTACATGAGGGTGCATGTGTCTGTCTGTGATTAGAGGTTCAACTTCAAAAACGCGTGACATGCGTGCGTCCGAGTGCGCGCTTGTGTTCCACAGGTTTCCAGAGAAATTCGGTTGCCTTCAAAATAAAAGCTGAAACACGGTGCAGACACTAGTGCGATGTTTGTAAGTATACCAAAACTATATGGAATAGCTTAAAATAAATATGGAGAGAATATGCAGAAAAGACAAATAGGCAAATACAAAAATGTTTTGTATGTTTATTAAAATATTAAGGAACTTAATTCTGAAATTGCGGAAGTAGCATCGTTTGAGCTCAGGTTAGCTTGAAACCGAGCTCAGCTCTTCTCCTCCTCCTATCCACGCTTCATCAGTTCCTCCTGAAGTCAGTGGGGGAGAGCAGTGTGAAAGAAAACACACGTCTAACATATAAAACAACCAATTCAGTGGGGCTTAGGCTTTTGTTTTCTTTTCTTTTCACATTGGGGTATCGAGTCGTCCGAAAATGAACAGTCGTTCCTCCGAAGTTCGTCGAAACCCCTTCGTCCACGAGCTGAAATTCACCTTGACAGAGAAAATAAAGGTAAGACAGTTAATATAATGAACGGTAAATTAATTATCTATTATTAAATATGTTATTTGTTCATCTCAAACTACTGTCATGTACACTGTCCAAGCTGTGCGTCCACAGTGTCTGTGCTGAGTAACGTTACACTGCAGGACACAAACTTTAGGAAAACAGGTTTTCTGACTGTAGATCGTAACAGTGGAAAGAAATGACCTTCGTCATTTGATAGTCTACTAAAATACATAGCACGTTTACTTCTCGTAGACTCTTGATATTTTTGTCCCACGAACCTCCTGCTGGAAAATATTTTATAGTTTTGAATCTATAATTATTATTATTAAGTAGATCTCAGTGGAGCTCTCTCAACAGAGATCAGTAACCGTGCAGTCCCATATGTAGCTTGGGAAGCAAACATTTATTTCTTCTAACAGATTATTATTTTTTTTTTCTTTTATCATCCACATGTAACCTCAACACGCCCCTGTTTGGTCCATTGTGACTGTTACATGATACTTGTGGTGTCATTTTTGGACCAGCCACTACCCCACATTTCCCTGAATCAGTCTACAAAGGCAGTGCTGGTTCTTGATTGAATTTGCATGTCAGACATTTGCATTCGATTTTAAGCGACGCACCTGCAGATAATGGGAAGGTTTTCTACAAAATGCAACTGACACCCACACATTATTTTATAATGCTGCTGAACTGTCATATTGACACAAGCTAATTAGAGTAACATGCACTTGACTTCCTCCCACGTCCTCCCCTCGGTCAGACTACACTTCTGTTTCTAGTGGTTGGTTTGTAGCCATCCAATTGAATGCTTGTTTACACTTGAGTGTTAGTACAGAGGTGAGCAAGCATACAGCTAACCAAGTTCCTTGTGTACTCGGATAGTCCTCATTAGAATGGATCAGTTTTCACGATGGCATAGCACGAGTGACTAATGTTTTGGGTCAGGTTTAAGAAGGTGTCTATGATCTGTCCAGGCACATATGGACATTGTGCTGGCTCTGCCACTGTTAGTGCAGCTACATCTTAAATCAACTGCTTGATTTAATTTCTCTGGTAGAGGACAGCACTCAGGCTGAAAAACCTTGTCATCAATCATTCTTACCGAATGGTAGGATCTGCTGACAGCATGAATATTGTGGACACTTGCTTCTAATACATCTGACTATCCAGCAGCTGAATGTAGCTAAAGTTCAATGGAAATAAGTAACAAAATGCTGTTCTGTGAAAGTGTGTTTCAGTTTTTGCAGTTACAGTCAGTTAAGAGGAGGAAGTGCACTCCCTCTCCTCTTCAGCAGCAGGATTACCAGTTTCCCCATAGCCCCAGGTCCCATATGCGTTTTCTTTTATTCATAGCAGAATAGGAAAAAATACAATGCACAGTCCACAGTAAATCTGCTTTTATGTTGTGGTCATTGGTTTAAAACAACTGAGAAACACTGTAAACCTCAGCCTTGCCAACATGCTTTTAAAATTGTAAATGGTCTGTACTTATATTACATACCTTTCTGCTACTCAAAGCGTTTTACACTGCTCCTCATTTACACACACACACACACACACACACACACACATTTTTATCCATTTCAAAAACAATTAAAATTAGCCAGGGTGATTTTTAAAGAATGATCTACATTTTTGCATAGAGGCCTGTTATTAGCAATTATTACTTCTCTGCGTAAATCTCCTGATATGGCTGCTAATTCAAGTTAATCATTTAAAAGGCTAATTGATCATGAGAAAACCCTTTTTCAACTGTGTGGCACAGCTGAGAACAGTTGTGCTAATGGAGCAAACACGGGAGCATGGGTTTCTTTAGGTTAGGTTAGTATCTGAACATCAGCAGTTGTTGTTTAACAGGTTCCAGTAGGTACCAATAGCCAAAAGAAAGAACTTTCATTAGAGACAGTCAGTCTATTGTTGACCTGAAAAAAGAGGCTACTCAATGCTAGAAATTGTGAGGAAACGTAAAATTTCTTATCATGCTCTTAACTACTCCCTTCAGAGAGCAGCACAAACTGGCTCTAACAGAGACAGAAAAAGGAGTTGGAGGCCCCGATACACAACTGTGCAAGAAGTCAAATATCTGAAAGTGTGTAGTTTAATCCAAAGACATCTCACAGGTCCTTAACTGGCAGCTGCACAAAATAGTACACATCAAACACCGGTGTAAGCATCAACAGTGAAGAGGATACTTCAGGATGCTGGATCTATTGGCAGAATTGCCAAGAAAAAGCCGTATCTCAGACTGGCCTATAAAAACAAAAGACTGAGATGGGCAAAAGCACAGATACTGGACACTGGAATACTAAAAGAAGGTGTTGTCTACAGATGAGTTCAAGTTTGAGGTCTTTGGATCAAGCAGCAGAACATTTGTGAGGCGGACAGTGCTTAATACTTTTAGTCAAGCAAGGTGGGGGCAGCGTGATGGTCTGGGTGCTTTGGAGGTAGTAAAATACATAGTGTGTACACAGTGTGTGCACAGTGGAAGGGACCTTGAGGAAGGAAAGCTATTAAAATTCACAGCTAGAAGGCCTAAGGTCTGTCTGGCTAGTTGGCTATTTACTTAAGGTGTTTTTTTTTTGATGAAGAAAATGTTTAAATGTTTCCATTGATGTTGCAGTAGATTGTTCAGCTGAAACTTGTGTGTCTCAGTCAGGTGTGTTTCTCCACACATGTGCAGACTTGCATGCACTATTTTAGTCCCACGTAAACAAACATGAGCTCTGGCTAAGAACTATGTACAGTACATGATGACAAATGACAGGCCAGTTATACGAGACGTGTGTTAGCTTTTGAATCTGTGGGTTTGTACTGTATAGAGATAGTACATACTGTAAGCACATTCTTCCCCCAGGCTATTTGTCTTCCTGGAAATATATTTTCTAAGTTCCTTATGCTTGATACAAGCACATTTCTCTCCCTGGCAATTGGTTTTCCTGAAATATTTTTTCACTTAAAAATTAAAATCAGGAATCAGCAGCATTAAAGACCAGCTAGCTCAGCAAGTAAAACAGACAGACACATGGTAGTGCTGATTAAGCAGAGTCACACATAGCCGAACTGTGAGCTGTAAACAAATACATGGCTTCCAATTCCTCAGATAACAGAATAAATACCTGTAATATTCGTTTGAGTTGGAATGTTCAGAGACCGGATTTAGAGCCCTCTCAAATATCAATAAATATATCATGGCATTTTGGCATGTGGGTGGTGTGTAGTGTACACACATATATACTGTATATAGTTTATGTATAGTTTTTATTTTGTGCAACAGGTTCTACTAACCTTTGCATTTAACCCAGTGGGCTCAGTTCCCATGGGCTGTCCTTACTGCTTGCCAGACATACACTGACAATATGAAAAACTGTAGGTCAGGTTGAGTGCTTCGTATGCCCTCATGTGGAAATCAGCACACACTCTCTTCAGCTCATTCAAAAATAATTAGCCAAGAGCAATTATCCATCACTACAGGGCACAGAGCAGCTGAAAGTGAGCTGGGCCACATTTCACAGGGGAGCTGGATATTATAAGACGTGGCTATGGAAAGTAGGTAGTAGTGTGTCTGGAAACAGTGCAGCTCAGTGGAGCCCAGCAACTTCATCCATTTGAGGTTTCATGTTCAAGACGTGTTAGTGAAACAACAACAAAAAAAAAAAAGATGTGCCAGTGAAATCATCAGGATTACAGATTTATATTTGGGTGAGAAATGGTAAAACAAATTGTGGTAAATCTTTCTGTAAGATCCGTTTATTAAGGTAAAACAGATGGTTCCCTCCCTCTACTTTACCCGTACTTATACAGTTAATTAGTGTGTAGTTTAATTGGTGCTATACTGTATGTACAAGCAGAATGTGTTTGTGTACAAGTCTCAGGAGACAGTAGGACCACCATGGCTTCACAGAGACTTTTGGCTATTTAATAAGAGAATAGCTAAATGCCCAACAATTTCTTAAAACTTGAACTTGAAACATATTTGCTGCTTTTTTGTCTGTATAACCATTAGGAACAGCAGTAGTTAGGAGTAAAGTGTTTCCCACAGAATTGTATTTTACTTGTACTAGTGGCTGCCAACTGCACTGGGGTAGGAAGATTGGTGTACAGGGCAACATACTACAGTGAATTGGCTTATTTAATCTTAGTTTACCAAACATTTGTGACAAAGATGCTCAATATAAATAGTAAAAAAAATGTATTGTAGATCTGTGCAAAGCAGAAGAAAACTTTATATTAATCATATGGTACATGATTGTATTTACACATTTTTAACAATATATTCTCTATTTGTCTCTATGATCAATATCATCTTATTTTCCTACAGCTACAGCTCTAAACACAGAATAAGCTAAAAGTTGGTCTTGATTTATTGACATATAAACATTTTAACTGGGACATTCTGAAACTGATTAAAGATCAGCTGATGATTTTACTAGAGGAGACTCTAGAGACTACGTTTTAAGTGTTTTTGTAACTAAAGTATAGAGACACCCAGTTGTCTCTTTTTGTTCATAGGTTTCACCACATGATATGTCTTACCTCATGTAGGCAAGTAGTGTTGTTTCAAAGCCTGACCCCTCAGCATGTCATCAGTTGAAATCATGGAAGAATATTAGTTAACAATAGCTGATCTGAGCTTCAGTTTCACATTTGAATTGGAGACAGTGACAATTAGAAAAACTAGAATCTCCTACCTGAATGGTTTTATGTGTACTTTTTCTGTTCCTTTCAACATTTTAAGCAACATTTTTCATACAGTTTTTTAAATTAAATAAGAATTAACTGTAATGAAAACTGTCATGTATGTTCAATATTGTGCGTTTTTTCAATTAATTCATTCATATGATTGTATGAATAAATACATTTGGGGTCTGTGTTTAATGCTGTATGAAAGTTTGAAAACATGGGGCCTTGATATTGGACTGCTTTACAACCGGGTAACTGTGGTGATTTAGTAATAAATTTATTTTTCACATTAAATCTGTCACAGGTGTTGGGGAATACTGAACATTTAAACTGTATAAAACATTTTGTGAATCCAGAGGAAGCTGCATGTTCTGGATTGCTCCAAGTTGGATACGCTGCCTTAAGTAATATAATAATATAACATGTGAAAAAACGGCTTCAAAATAAATTGCCTCATTACACTGAGTTATAATGAGGCAAATGGTATCAGTGCCACTGCCACTTCCAGGCTTGTCTGCTATCACACTGTATAATAGCAGAGACTGACCGAGAAAGAGACCAGACGATAGTAAATCAGGCAGGTTTTTACGAGTTGGCAACAGACAGAAGCCAGGCGTTGTTACTGTTATAAGTATATAGAATTTAGAACAGCTTGTCTTGAACATAGCACTGGTGCTGCACGGTTGCTCTCATGTGTCTGACACTCATCTCCTGGTATGCATTAATGAGCATAGCATAGAAATCCCCAGTGATACTTTTCTTTGTTTTATTTCAACAAGATGCATTTTGGGGCGGCACATGGTGTATTGGTAAGCACTAGCACTGTCACATCACAGCAGGAAGGATGTAGGTTTGAATCAACAGATTAGCTGGGTCTTTTTCATCCTTTCTTAGGGTACTTTTACTTTCTCAGACATGCAGGTAGGTTAACTGGTGTCTCTAAGTTGCCCATAGGTGAACGGTTCTCTAACGCTAAATTGGTGAATGACGAAAAATCTTGTACAACTTGCAAATGTCAGCATTGTAAATTCTTTTGTTAGACCCTCTGCTACGCTGCAAAAAAGATTTTTTTAAAGACAAATTAAAAATAACTTTAATGATGTTAACAGATTTCTTCAGACAAACCCTATTTAGAGCCAGAAGAGACTAAGCTGTATGCCTTTCATAATAAGGGGATGTTCATCTCTTTAGTAGAGAACCCCTTAAGACTGTTTTGCCAAGTCATGCACAAAAGAAGAAGCTTTTCGTATTTTAGGTTATATAATGACAATGCATTGTATTCAAAGAAATGTTTCCATCGATCCAAAATGTGTGACACAAGTGAACCCAGCTGTTCAGTGTATTATACAGCAAATTATCAGCCTTGGATGGGCTTATACTCTCATAAAATGGTGTAAATTGCTCCCCTGTACCCCACCGTGACTCATTCTGATGCCACCTCCTGAGAAAATGTCAGTGGAACCTGCCAGATGGATTTGTTAAGCTGTTATGAGTGCACTGTGCACTAGGCATGAGGATGTGGCAGGGGCCAGGAGAGGCGATAAAGCGTCACAAATCACTCCTGTTACTGTTTATTTATTAATACACCCCTGTAGCATGCACATAGGCTCCTCCAGAGAGAGAAAAAGACAGGAATGAGAGAAAGGATGAGACAGGAAGGTGGTGGTTAGGGGTTAGATATAATTCCCCAGAGTGAAGACAAAAAGCACATGAATGCAAAGTAGGATGAACACAGTTGAAGGTGCAGCAGCATGATAAATGAAGGGGTGGCTGTGCAAATCGAGACAGGGAATGAACGACTGATGGATTGATAAGAGGAATTCCTGTGGGACTGGAGATTACTGTAAGGCAGGCCGGAAGGTTGATGAGAAGGGAATGTGGGAAGACGATGGAAGTGATGAAGAGATCGAGTGGGGGTTGGACAAGGGGGATGAAAGAAGCTTAAAATGTCACACATACATCTGAATTTACACTGGAGACCATGACCCCTTGACCCTGTTAGAATTCGCACCACATCTCTCTCATTACCCATTAATAGAAATGACATGACAGGTTAGTCAGACTTCTGATTTCTGCTGTGGCTTCAGTAAGTGAATTTCAGTGACAGGACTTAAACTTAGCTTCATACAGCATTTGTAGAGTTGCCATATCTCATTTCCTATCTTACTATTTATACAGAAAAATGTCACTGTTATGCAAAGGCAAATGACCTTGTCTGATATCATATCCCCATTTCATTCACCCACTTCAAAGTAAAACCTCATGCACTTTTATATGGAAAGTCAAGTTATGACTAAATCCGTATCCAGGCCAACAACTACTACTAGAGTGGCTGTGAAAGAAGGAGACTAATGAAGGATGTGTCCAGGACACACTTGATAAGTGAAGAAGTTTCAAACTGCAGCTGAGTTTGGAGAGGCTGTGCATACATTAACTACTGGTTGGGTTCTTCAAAAGTCAAAGCTCTATAGGGAAAGTGGCAAGAGAAAAAAAAAACATAAGGCATGTGGTAGACTCAAATTGAACTTTTGGCCATTAGACTCGATGCTGTGATTCGTGATGAACCCAGGCAATAGTTACTATATGTGAGCACTTTGATATTTTAAGCAACAACTTGGATGTTAACAAGGTCCAGTACATTTTCCCCTCATGTAGCAAACTTCACACTTTGGTAATATTGCAGCATAACAGTCTTAAAATTTGATTCAAGTTGTTGTTTTATTGATCTATGATGCTGCTGTACAACTCTTGCAGTGCTACTTGAGTAGCAGCAACATTCAACTCCCTTGACTGAACTCATGGCCAGCCCGTCATGAATGTAAATTCAATTTACGATCAACCACAGTGTTCATGGACTATAACATTTTTGAAGCTCGAAGGTCCAGAATGAAAATAAAGATGCAGCAGTCTATCAGTTAAACCTGAGTTGTACATCCTAGCTGTTCTCCCAATCTTCAGCTGAGGTTTGCTGAATAATAGGCTGTTTTCATTACAAAACAGAATGAAGACAAGCACTGAAACAAACACTAGAAAGGAACAGTAACATTAGAAGTTAGTTTTTAATAATATAGTGAATGTTGTAGATTTGTAATGTTTCAAACACAATCAAAAGGTCAAGGTTGTTTAACCAGAAAAGTGTGACTCTGTTTATATTTGATACATGATTGTTTGTTGCTTCAAATATCTTCTTCCCCTGACCCTGAAGGATATACAGAGATGTATAGGAATAAACACTATCCTAAAGATTTCAGTAGTTGTTGTTTGACAGTTTGCCAAGAAAAGACACTAAAGTCTTAACAGTGAGTAGTAGTTTGTGGAAATGTAGTGGAATGGTTCACAATTTTCTCCAATACACACTCTCTTCTGTGTCCTCTCTCCAGATAGGACTGATGTCAGTAACAGTGTTTCCTGTGCGGCTGCTGCTGGTGTCCTTCTTCATGCTGCTGGCGTGGCCCTTCGCTTTCACAGCCTCACTGGGTCGTTCGGAGTTTGTCATTGAGCCACAGTCATGGTGGAGGAGGTGTGTGTTACAGTGCTCTACAGCATGTGCTACTAAGGTTGCTATAGAACTACACAGAAATTCTGTAAATAACATAATGGCAACCAGATTAAAACATACAAGCTATTTTTATTATTTATTTTTATTGTCTACTCAAAACTATTTATATTCCTCCTGGAGTATTTTTTATAAATCCACAAGGTTTGTAGACACTGCACAGGGTTGGTTGGTTGATATCTCTGAACA
This sequence comes from Anabas testudineus, assembly GCF_900324465.2. Taxonomy (NCBI): domain Eukaryota; kingdom Metazoa; phylum Chordata; class Actinopteri; order Anabantiformes; family Anabantidae; genus Anabas; species Anabas testudineus. The sequence goes on from NC_046620.1 coordinate 16,821,286, forward strand.
AAAGATTTTAAACAACTAAACTTTGCTTCTACTCTGTGTATGTCTACCAGATTTATAGACCTGTGTTTACGAGCAATCATGCGAGCAATGTGGTTTTGTGGCGGTTTCCACTGGATCAAGGTGAAAGGACAACGTGCAGCACCTTCGGAGGTTCCCATCCTCACTGTGGCACCACACTCCTCCTACTTTGATGCCATCCCAGTTACCATGACCATGTGCTCCATTGTTGCTAAACTGGAAAGCAGGAGTGTTCCAGTCTGGGGCAGTGAGTAAAACACTTTACAAAAAGAAAGACAAGAAAGTGCAGTTATAACATACAGCATATGTTCAATTTGATGTACATAGTGATCCTATATAGGCTGTTGCTGACATACAGTGAAAAAATGCTGTGCAGTCAGAATGATGAGGATTTAATTTAGTTTTATACTCTTATAAGACTAATGAATCACTGTAGTATGTTGATCAAATACATTTAAATGCTGCACTTGTTTGGCTAAAAGTTGATGTTCTGTGAATAGTTTCAGGTTTTTTTATGCAATTACATTTTTTTAAACACTGACTGCAATAGTTAAAAATGCTGTTTTTCAAATTTAGGTGGCCTAAATTAAACCTTTTATGTTATGTGAAAAATTAGTTAGTTATGTGATGTAGAAAGAAGGCAAATATAGTACATAGTATATCAAGTTTTAAAAATACCTTTTACAGCATACATATTCTGTTGTTGAATGTTTGTTTTTAATTAATATGGGATATATTTTAACTACTATTCTCTTTGACCTCTGTTACTAAAAGTAATATGTGAGCTGCACCTGTCTTAAGATGACCTCATTAGTATAAACTTTGGTTAACAGCAGGAAACATATGTTTTGGAAACATTGTTGTTTCTTTTCTTGTTTGACACACATCCATAGACCTCTTCATCATTCTCCTCTATTCCTCCCAGCTCTCATCAGTTACATCCGGCCAGTGTTTGTGTTTCGGTCAGACCAGAGCTCCAGAAGAAAAACTGTAGAGGAAATCAAGCGGAGAGCACAATCTGGAGGGAAGTGGCCTCAGGTAATGTACATGAATATGCACATGAAGGCACCGACGCTCACACACACACACACAATGAGCTAGGCTGAACTCACACCATATGGGAAGTGAAAGGTGATACCATAAATACAGTGAGTTACATCACACAGGTGTAACTCGGTCACACAGATCAAATCCAAGTTGAAATAGTGAATCAAAGTCAAATGTATTTGTCTCTGTGTGTTTCAGTATACACAACTTAACACATATGTTTGTTCCAGATCATGATATTCCCAGAGGGGACGTGCACCAACAGATCGGGTCTCATTTTATTCAAGGCTGGTATGTGTTTGGTTTGGTTCTCTTCGGACTTTAGGCTAATCATGAACCAGGTTGAAGGTACCATGGGTGGATTTACTTGTCCTCAACAAAAGCAGTATAATCTTAGGATATATGTATTTATTCTTTGTAGACTGAAAGAAAAACCATCCTAGCCAGTCTCTTAATAGAGCTATGGCACTAGCCAGATAGGCTTTTTTTTATGATTTTGTAGATTTGCCCAGTTTGTTAGTTGATCAGTCTACCACCTTGCTCCTGACTGAAACATCTCTGTTAATCCATCCACTTTGTACTTTGTGTACAGTCAGATTGCAGTGGCAGCAGGCTAAGCAAGTAGGTAGCCCGGCCTGTAGACAGTCTGTAAAGACAAATGTAGGAAGACATTACCTCACCCATTCGTCTGCATTAGAACTGGTTTAAAGCCCAGAGTTTATGGTTGGTAGTCTTTTCCAGGACCTTCCAAAGCGATTTAATATTCTGGCTCATTATAGATCAGTGAATAAACAGAAGCTCCAAAACTCAAACTGCAACGCAAACTGTCAATCAGGACCCACACAGCCTTCTATGAGCCAAATTCAAATTCTTTTAATGGGTTATATCTTCCAAAATTACCACTAGAACACTTTTCAGAGGGCCCCAACTAAGCATTTCCAGGGAGAAGCTGATGCTTCTTTAATCCGGGCCACGATTTTTCAGAGTCGGGTGCAGTCAATGGCTCTGCACAGGCTTCAGCCTCCAGTTGTGCCATACGTGTCCACACATTCCTTTACTAAGTAAAAATGTTGCTGCTTGCTGCTTCTCCTGGGAGATTCCAAAGCTTTTGGCTTTCTGGCTAAGGTCAAGCCCAGAGACTCACGCATGGAGGATTTACCTGAAGAACTCCTGACTGAAGGCACAGAAGGCTTCCCAATGAAATGCTTGAACCACCTTCTCTTTTGACTTGAAGCAGTACCTACTCTATTCTTAGCACTCTTCTTTCTGAATCTTAGAGATGAAACAGATTTTGGGCCACTTGTACTTCCAGTCTCAGTCCTTGGTCATGCCCTTACATGAGGGTTTGGAAAATAGCCCATTAAGACTTTGTTTAGATTACGAAACCACTGTATTTTGTTCAGTGGCTACAGATGGTAGATTTCAAAACTAGTCTGCTGCCTAAAGTCCAAATTAGAGTTATTATCCTTCAGAGCAGTGTATACAATAATTGCACCAACCACAGCTCAGCACATTATTTGGTTGTGGTTGTTGGTAATTTCCAGCCAAGGGTGTGTCTGTGTGTTCAGAGAGACTGTGTGTGATCACTTTGTACAGTATTCATTTCATTCAGTGTGCGTGCACTTGTAAATTATTATTTATGCATGGAGTTGTCTGCATAGCTGACAACACCAGGTGTAGACATCTGGGCAAGGTTCAGTGTTTTGTTAAAGGACACCTTAACAAGAACTGTTGCACCTATCTTTTAGGGCTTATTTTTCTGTTCACCTTGTGTGTATGTGTGTGCATATGCGTTATATGTTAGGCTGTCGGACATTCTGCCCTGCCTGCTCTGTCTAATCCCCTTTCTTCCACTCTGTAGTTCTGTCATTCCCAGTAAGCCCTGCTGATCACACCCTGTCCTGCTGTGGTTGTGTATGTGTATCTTTGTGTTTGTCCAGTTTGATCTGCCTGGTGTGTGTTGCCAGTTCTCTCTGGATGTGTCTCCTCTAGTTATATCTATTCACTGCTCCCAGCACAACAGAGTAACCGTGTGTGTGTCTGTGTGTTTTAATGTGCATGGTGCCACTTTTGCATGACCTACTCTGCTGACACCTCCAGCCTTTCGCACTTATTCAAAAGGCCTTTTAATAGAGATGTCACTTTCATCTTCACCCTTTCGTGCCTGTCTGTACTTGTACTATTTGTCAGAGCAGGCTCACTCTATTGCTTTTTTTATATTCTCTCATATCATACGCTGTGTGCACAATTATTAGGCAAGTTATTGCCTGTTCAATGATTATTGAACAAATGCAGTGCTCTCTGTCAATCCAAAATGTTAATAAACCTCAAACCTGAATATTTAAGGAAGTAAAAGTGAGGCTTTGCCTTTCCTAGGAGAATATCTATGTGTGCAGAGTTATTATGCAACTAAATGAAAAACAGAAAATGTCACAGCTCAATTGTATTTTTCATCTCTTGAAGTTAAAACAATGAAACAACTCAAATTTTACAAATAAACATTTCTGACATAAAACAAAAAGTCACCAATAAAGCCACTCTTCTTTTCAATAACACGGATAACCCTTCCATTCATAGAGTCTGTCTGTTTCTTGATCTGTTGATGGTCAACTTTTTGACTTTTTGCTACCACAGCCTCCCAGACACTGTTCAGGGAGGCTGTTTTCCTTCACCTTAAAACCCATTTAAGAAGGGCCCACAAGTTCTCAATAGGTTTAAGGACAGGTGAGGAAGGGGGCCATGTCATTATTCTTTCACCTTTAAGGTCTTTATTGGCTAGCTACACAGTGAAGTGTGTACTTTGATGCATGTGATGGAGCATTGTCCTGCATAAAAATCAGTCTTCTTGAAAGATGCAGACTTTATCCTGTACCACTGCTTAAAGAAAGTGTCTTCTAAAAACTGACCATAGGTTTGGGAGTTGAGTTTGAGTCCATCTTTAACCCAAAAAAGATCCAACCAGCTCATCTTTAATAATACCAGCCCATCAAATCCGTCAAGAGTCACTCTCATCTCAGATATTTCTTGGCCTAGTGTTGAAGTTTCAACGTATATGTCTTGTTCAGTGGTGGTCAGGTTTCAGCCTTCCCTACCTTGGCTATGTCTCTAAGCATAGAACACTTTGTATTTAAATAGACAGCATTGGAGCTTAATGGGTTCCTGATAGCTTCATGTTTGATCCTTCTCAAATCTTTGGCAGTTAACTTGTGTCTTTTATATCCTTAGGCCACACACTACCTCATTAATCAAATACATATCATCAATTTTATACAGTTTGTTGTCAGAAATATGCCTAAAAATAATTATATGGTCAAAATACCCACTTGCCTAATAATTGTGCACACATTGTATAAAATACCAATATTAAATTAAACAAAATATAAGCATATTAGTATAAAACACAATTTCACACACATTAAAGAAAGTTAGTAACCAAAGAAGAAGTCCAGGAGTTGGTCAGCTACAGCTGTCGCTGTTCTTGAGCTAATCAGGTCCACAGATGCTCCACACTCACTCACTTGTTACAGTCAATAACAACAAGAGCACAAATTTGCAAACCAGCAAGTGACTATATCTCTGTGGCAAACAAAATACACACCTGCTCCCCTCATATTTCACTGTGTTGACTGTTGAAATTGGCAAATGATTGGAGTGGAGAGGAAAAACTCCCATTTAAAGGAAGAAACCTCCAGCCGAATCAGACCAAGGATACCTACAGAAACATACACAGAGAGACAGAGAGAGAGACAGGAGGAAGCACAACATCTCCACACAGATGCTGATTTTCTATTGTATTCAACTCTGTTAAAATCTGTCAAAAGTCCCAGTGACTAAAAAAGTATTGTAATTTGGCTTTTGCTAATAATATCCCATAAAGTAATAAAAATGGATCAAATACTGGCAATTTATAAATTGTTAGTAATAATATAGTTCTTGATACATTTGATTTTTTTTTCTACTGTCCTCTCACCACCTATCTCCACTGTTGTCTTTCTCAGGTGCTTTCATACCTGGACTCCCAGTCCAACCCGTGGTGCTACGCTACCCAAACAAACTGGTAAGTACCCTACATCCACTCTGTCCCTTTCTCTTCAACTATTTTGATAGCTGGTCAGTATCTGTAACCTTGGGTGTAGTGTGACTCCACCCTTACATACACTGTGTACACACACCTGTGATGTGATGGTTTCTTTCCCTCACGTTAATATGTGTTCCTCTTGTGTAAAGGATGATATTTCATCCCCCCTTTTCTCTCTCACTCTCTAGCACACACACACACACTTGTTTTACTACAGTTGTGAGGACTCAATTGTGCATTCCCTAGACCTTTATCCTCACATTAAACATTGCAGCTAAATGCCTAACTCTTATCTCTATGTAACCTAAACCTAATTCTACACCTAACCCTAATACCAAGTTTTGACCCTCAAACTGCCCTTTGAAGCCAAAATGTCCTCACAAGAATGGCATCTAACTAAAACATGTTCACACAACTACATAAACACATGAACATACACACACACACAACCACACACAGAGGTGTTATGTCTCTTTCTCCTCACTCTCTCATGAATTATGCAGTTCTTATTACCTACTTTTTCTTTCCTCCTTTGTCAGTGTTTGCCTTTGTGCTGAGTTTAGTCACTGTGCTGACTTTAGTGACAACGTGGCAGCACAAGGCAGTGGAGCAAGTGAGGCAAAGAAAATGTGAATAAACTGCACTACCAGGGGGAATTGTCTTCAGTTCGTATTTTCCTCTCCAGAATTTTTATTTCTACACCACCAGACATTTTCCACCCTATCTATTTTCATCTGTTCATAGTGCTTTGTTGGCCTTCTGCAACTGGAAATCAAATTAACAATGACACAAAGTACAGGTTGTGTCAAAATATGTTCAACTATCTTGATCCATATACAACAATGCCATGAATGTCTTCCTTTGGCCCGTTGTACATGCAGTGTCATACTTTACCATGTGAACTGTGTTCACGCATGTTATTTGGCTTCCCAGAAAATAATTATTGTTGAATTTATACTTAAGGCAGTTTATTTTTTGCATTTTTATTGATAGCAGCTGAGGGCAGACAGCACAAAACTAGCTGTGATGTTGACTTACCATTTAACACTACTCTTGCTCCCTACAGATACTTCCAAACAAGAAGCAGTAATAATAATAGTAGTCTGCTAAGAAATAGCAATGTATATGCCTGTGTTGTCAGCTCTTTTGGTCAGTTGGTTGGAAAAGAATTAGTGCACTGATTTGCTAAGCTGAATAGCCAGTGAGTTTGGTCTCTTTCACCCACTGAGTCTGCTGCTGATTCAACATGCTGAATTGGCTGAAAAGCCATTGACAGTGGTCTGTCAATGGTGCAGGACATACCGCAAAAGCAGATGCCTACCGATGGCACGACATTGGCTGACAGCTGTCCACTGGTAGCAGTATGATGAATTTTAGGAATTTGATAAAGTGACTGTTTTTTCAGCTGCCCTATATAGCTACAGACACATACAACTGAAGTGTTTGTGTGTTTATACTGAGCCTTTTTTTCCTTACTCACCACAGGATACTATTACATGGACATGGCAAGGTCCCGGAGCGTAAGTGTTTCCATCTTTGCCTCACAAACACACGCACACACACAAACACACACATTCACACTCACACACTCACACACACACACACACACACACACACACACACACGCACACACGCACACACATAGAGCTTCTACTGCCCTCTGCTGTGCATAGTTAAAATTAACTATTAATTACTTAGTTTCATTCACTTAAAACAAGGCTGTAGGCCATTGTCTATAAAGTACCATATGTTCAGTCCTGTCTTCATCCATCATATTGTTTTATTCTAGCTCTCTTTTCATGTACACACACGAAGCTAGTTCTTCTGTTTTTCAGGTTCAAGATCTTATGGCTCACTCTGTGCCAACTTCATAATCCTGTGGAGATAGAGGTGAGTGTTTCAGTAAGCCACATGTCAATAAATCTGCTTTTATTTGCCACAATGTCAAGAGTTTTTGCAATTAAAGAACTATCAGTTTAAAAGAAACGATTCTGGTTATCCATATAATGCATATTATTGCTAAGTCTATATTTATTATATAGCAAATCCACACAGTTCACAGCAACAAAGACTAAGTCAGTATTCTCTCTCTCTCTTGTTAGTATTTACCAATTTACACTCCATCAAATAAAGAGAAAGAAAACCCTGCTCTGTTTGCCAGTAACGTCAGAAAGATAATGGCCAAGTAAGTGTGTGTGTGTTTGTACAAGTGTCTTTTATCTGCTTGCTTTCTATCCTCACAAAACACACAGACATAACTTTAAGCCTTCACCCCCCCCATAACAGGGCGCTGGACGTGCCACTCACAGACCTCTCCTTTGATGACCGTGAGATCATCCTATCTCAGGGCCCACTGGGCATTTATGACTACCGCAGCCTGTTGGAGTTCAACCAGTTGGTGCACTGCTTAGGGTGAGATGAGGGGGACTGGACTGACTTGTTGGACTGGGTTGAGGGTGGGTCTTATGGTAGACTTAGTGGCAACAGAGGTGAAGAAACACTGACGCATTATGGTGGCGGAACTGAAACTCAGACCCAGGGACAAACTGTAATTTCTTTGTTAAGATTAATATCTAAATCTAGCTAGCTATCTAGCTCTAAAGTGGTAATTCTGCTGGTTTGTGATTAAGGATGTCAGTACCTGTTTTTTCTCATTTAAGTACAGAAATGTTGAAGTCCCATGTCTCATACACTTAACATGCTGTATGTGCCATTTTAGTGATTTGGCTTCTAATAATGAGATGTTCTCCTAAATATTGTAAATTATATGTGAATTGCAATAATATAACTATTTATATAACTGTTAAATCAAACTGTTGTCGAGGAATTCATCCAGTTTAGATAAAGATAACATCTTTATCAGAGAAAAAGTAGTAGTCAGATCAATCAGATCAGTCTTCTTTGTTTCAACCATGTTTCCATATGGCACAGTAATATGATTTAAAAAAAAAAAATAAAAATTTCTGCTCAAATTTGTCGTAACAGATTAAGAGCAGGAACCACAGACAAAGTGCTCGAGGAGCAGGTCAGAAGAGCTAGAAAGCTGCACCGGGAAAGACTGGGATTGGAAGACTTCGCCCAGTTCCTGAACCTGCCTGTTACAGACACACTCACACAAGTCCACAGCCTCTTCAACGAGGTATATGCAAATTGACTTTGAACTAGATTGAGTGTAAATGGAGTTTAATGAAAACAATGATGATATGATTATATAATCACAATACAACAAAAAGAACTGTGTAAAATAGACACACATTACCCCACTTTTCAGATCTCTGCACTGGCTTCCTGTAGCTGCCGGCATCAGGTTCAAAGATCACAGAGTGGTCAACTTAACAGCTCTGGCTTACTTTGCACTTATAACCCATAAAACTGAAACAAAAGTTATTTTCCTTGGCTTAGATATTTGCTTGATTTGTACCTCACTTGTAAGTTGCTTTGGATAAAAGGCGTTAAGGCAAATAACTAAATGTAATGTTAATGTATAGGCTATAGGTTAAAACCTCAACCTAGCAACGCCCCATATTATCTGGAACTTAACGGCGCCTTTGCCTGTTGATGTCAGCAGCTCAGATCAGCTGTTATTGTAAGTGACTTGCAATAATAGCTGTGAAACCAAAATGTTACTAATGTTGTGTGTGTGTTTGTGTTTTACAAGTCTATGAAGAAACGCAACACTGATCTCTGTAAACCCAGAGATTGTGTGTGATGTATCAACCATTGCACTGTAACAGTGATGAAAAATCTGTGGAATAGAGACTTTTCTATTACAACTCTAACAAGATGAGATTCTCCCAGTTAAAGATTTATTTATATTGTGCCAACAAATCATTCATATCAACTTTTAGTTTCAAATCAATCAGTGACTTAAGATTAGGAGCAAGAAGCAATTGGAAAATGTACCAAATGTACCAAAGTCAGTAGGCTATATTTGTAAATATTTAATCAGCATGTCATATTTTCTGTTGCTCTGTGAGGTATTGTACAGTGTATTTACACTAGGTGTAAAAATCTGACATATTGAATCCAGAAACCTTGTTAATGCCAAAACCTCTTTATCCAGTTGAGTTTACACAGTTTCAAAATTGCTGCAAATATTCATTTTATATACAGGAGGATCATATTTGCTTCCTACTTATACTCACTAATTTTTTCAACAGCATGGAGATGGACAGATAGACATCAGACATTACCTTATTGCTCTGTCAACAGTTCATCGGCCATCCAAGTCAGTGGAGACTCTCAAAATGGCTTTCAAGGTGAGCACATTTAGAACTGAATCTGGTTTGACATTTTTAAAATCACTGCATAAAACTAGATGTTGTGGTACAGATGTATGAAAGTGAAGAGAATGGACAAGTCCTACAGGAGGAGCTAGCCACCATCTTGGAAATAATGCTCGGAGTGAAGGAAGTGGAGCTTTCAAGGCTGTTCTTAGCACTTGGTAGACATGACACAGGGAAGATAACATATGGTAAGACCCATTGTTTGTCACAACATTCAGTAAATGAACTGCAAAATGTTCTAACATTAGTTAAAAATAACCAGATTAATTGTGATTCCTTGTTACAAATGCAAACCACGGTAGAGATGAATGGCAGCATTTATCCGTGTGTCCTCGCTTTCTTCATGCTGTCACACAATTGATTTCTTCTTGGCTTTGATGTCTTTTGCCAGGGTTTTTACATTCAACATCTTGCTTCTGTAGAAACTGTCACAGCCTTTTGGTGCACACAGTGTCTCCTTTTACCATAAAACAGGCAGATTTCCCCATCTGCATGTAGTGTAAAATACAGATGAATACAAGTTTTCTTTCAGGGCACTTTTACTAAAAAATGAAAAAACTAATTACATATAATCTAATAATGTGTAACTCTAACATTCATTGATGCTTGCAGAAATAAAAAATTTCACAATTTTCTACATATCTTCCCTTTTACCAGATGAACTTCATCATTTCATAGAGGAGCATCCGCACATTGTCCATGACTGCCTTGATTTCAAAGACGGCCCACACAGATTCCACATCAGCCAGCCTAACAGCTGCAATGGCCAGAGCCACAAAAAAGATGACTGAATGATGGACCTGAGATATCCAAACACTTTATTTAACCTCTCTGTCTGATGTAACAGCATTGCCAAACACATCAGCTTGTCTGCTACGCTGTGCCTTTACACATAGAGAACGTAGAGGAGGAAGAGAATGTTAAGAAGTGTAAGGGTGGATTAGTGCAACAAAGATTTATGACAAACTTCTACCCCCTCTGTTTTAGTCCTTATTGATGAACATGCTTTTAATGATCTTCAGATATATTGTTTTAAAAGTTTTTTCTTGACAGATATTTAAGACATTTCGTTAAAGTTAGGAGGTGTGAATTTTTTAGCCCTGCTGTTGACTTTGCATTAAAGGTTAGTATTGATGATCTCGTAATTTTTTACTTTAAGCAGCCATCTCACTGCCACTGGGCAATTCAGCCCAAGAAACCCTGCAAAAAAAAAAAAGAAAGAAAGAAAGTGTTGACATCGACGACTGTTAAAGTGACATTATTTATCAAACATTGTGGAATTACTGCTCAGGAATCACTGGCTATCAGTTAAGCCACAAACTGCTAAAAGTAGGACCAAATATGCATGACAACCTTCAGCCATATCAGCCATGTAAAATTATTTATTTTAATTTCAGAGACACCTGATCAGCATAGGATGACTTCTGACACTGCCTTCTAACGTGACTCTATTTTGATTGGTGTTTGACCATGTTTTTTTGCAATAACATAATAGCTGGTTTGGCAAAATTATATTTTGGTACTGATTTCCATACTAGGTTTTTGGCCACCTCCAGGTCTAACTTATGATTGACACAAGTTAACTTTTTACAAGTTAACTTTTTACAGAAGTTACTAACACATCTTCAGTTTAAGCCTCTGTGCATATCTTGGCTGATCTCAGATGGTTTGCTCAGGACTGACACTTTTTGTTCCTTATGACTGCAATGACCCTGTAATATCTAATATCTCAATAGGTGATGTAAATGTGGGAATCAAAGCTTTATTTTACAAATAAAATTATTTCAGTTTTTTTTGTCTCCTGTTGTTTTCCCCACTAGGTGGAGCTCTGCTTTCACACATATACATCTAGCAGGTTTTACTTACTTGACTCTATCAACCTGACCTGCAGCATTGATTGTGTAAGAATTCTGAAACCACTGAAGCTCTTATTGTTAAAGATAAATTTAGATATTTAGATACACAGCAACATTCTGTTCATATAACCTGTGCTCATATTCTTTGTTTTTGCTCTGATCACACTTCTTCAGGCACTACCTACTGTACCTGCTGTTGCTTTCATAATAGCTCATCTCTTCCGAGCCCACATGGTGGTGCTAGCTCCCTAAGTAATACACCCCAGAGAGGCCATGCACCACTGCCCACCTGATGGACAGGAAAAGCATTACCTCATCCCTTTCTTTCATTCCTTCAGGTAAAAATAGACAGATTAGGCCCAGGCTTTGATGAGAGAAACCTTCAGAGGAGGTGTGGAAGCAGAGAGAGGGATATAGGTGGAGGAGAGAGACTAAATGGATCGTTCTGCTCCAAATCCAATTCCTAATAGCTGGAGGGAGGATGGGTGGGAGGAGGGAGAAGAAAACAGTCACAGAAAGAGGAGAGGGGGAGTGTAGATATCACGTCTAACAATTAAGACCTGCCTTCGGGGTCTAAAGAAGAAACTTTGTTGAGAACACATAGACTGTAAATTGCTCATTGAGCAGCGCCTCTCTGCAGTCTCCCTCAGATACTCGTGCCTCAAAGGAATCTGCCATAAAAGACAGCAGCCCACAGCCCACCATATAGGGGGGCTGGAATCTGTTCACAGTATTCAGAGATCCATCTTAAGCCATCATCTTAGCCAAGCAAAGCAACCCCCCCCCCCTACAGTAACAGTAAGCACAAACCTGGATCTAACATCACAGAACATCCACTAGAGATCCCATGTGGTAAATGTACTTTGCAGGGTGAAGAATCCAGCTCTACTAGCAGTTGTCTTATTGTCTTTTTGTTGTACTGACCAAGTGGATGAGCTTCTTGATAGTCTATGTTTGCCCCTCTGAAAATATTCAAAGTCCAGCATGTGTTTAGTACAGGATAATAACAATAAAAGTTCAATCCAGTCTGACCTGTGGACTGAAGGGTACATTCACCCCACGGCTAGTTGTACGGTTGCCGGGAGTGCATGGAAAGACTGTGGAATAAATCGATTGGTAAATGTAAATTATGATTTGTTCAAAAAATATGTTATGTGGTAATTGCTAGATAAAATGTAGCCAGAGAAGTCAAACCATCAGGATAAATGGACAGTCAAGTACTCACAAATGTGTAGCTTCTGAAATATAAGCCAAAATTAATAAATAATTAAGAGTTGTAGTAGAGACAATCCTGACATACTGAAATGAAACTGAAAAACTAGCTATAATAAAGCAATAATGGGTGGAACATCACTAAAAGTGACCAATAAATAGCTAGTAATGACTAAAAATTGAAGTTGTAAGCTTAAAGTACTCAACAAATGGTTCAGATTGCTCGAAAGTACAAACAATGAAATAAATAAACCTTTAGCAAAAGTACTGATTGACTTTAAAGCAGAAATAAATCACTGCCAATATAAATAATCCCTTATTTCATTTCAAAGTGCATTCACAATCTTTTGTTATACTAAAATCAACTGTTTATGAATTCTTTTTTAAGGACTAATTGATTTTAGATCTCAATGGTAGCTATTTATTTTTTATTATTAAGTTAATACAGTTAATATCAGTTTGGAGTTTTTTCTTTTACTAATTTCCTTTAAATGTGTGCCCTGGTCCACCCATTAGGAACTGGTCTTGCCCCTGTTGAACCACAGATCTACTGCATTTGGTGGCCCTTGAAAACTAATCTGCTCTTCTGAGTCAACAATCCCACTTTCCTAATTGGACTTGTAATGGTAGCTATGTTTTGGCTTTAATTTCACTGTTGATTTCCTCTCCAGCTAGCATTATTTAATTATAGCCTAATGCATTTTAGTGGGTTTTAGCTGTGACCTGATTCTGCTTAACTATTCCCTGCTAGTGTGAAATGTAATTCTGGAGAGTGATTGATGACACATCTGAGCAAACATGTCAGTTTCTTCTGTCACTCAGCTTCATGTTATGGTTTCATCATGCTCATCAGCCCACTGAGTACACGGACAAAAATAGTACATCAAATCATCATGAATTTGTGTTTGTGTTATGACAGCACTTATAGTTTACAGCCAGTTCCCATGTTCAAATGAGTCAGTCATTAAGAAAGAAACATGCATCGACTTTGCGCCACTGTGTAAGTGTGCATTTATAATGGTTTTTATGAGTCACAGTGAAAACAGTGCTTCACAATCTAGAGTTCACCCACTGGTGCAGTCTGCTGACTCTTTTCAAAAGTAGGATGCCTGTCCTCCTCATCTCTTTCTCTTTATATCCAACTTCTCTTTTGTCAATGGTATACTGTGCATTTAATGAAGGTAGGCTTTTATTGGCTGTTGGTTCAGCCCACTTTATTATGGTTGGGTGTACAGAGCAACACGACATACCGTGGGCTGCCTGTGCAGGTTTTACACTCCTGCTGTATTCTCGTTTGGGCTTCTGGCCTCACACTCGCAGACTACGCTCCTCTCTTCTCTCATGAGGGTTTCATGCACTGCCTGCTCCAAAAACAGAGCGATCATGTAGGTGTTGAGGGAGGGATGCATGCTCCAAATTCTCCTCTGTGTTTTTACAGTCCAGCCCGCTCACTTTTGAACATCCCTCCTCCATGTTTTATCACAGAAAATGTGTGTTTTTTTTTTTTTTTTTTTTTTTGATACATTAAATGTCAGAAGAAAGATGGTCAAAAAATAAATTCTTAGAAAAAGGAACAGGCACCCTGCTGTTTGACTCAGTCATTTTTCTTTATAAAAATCACAGCAATAAGTGCTGCTTTCTAGAAAACTTGTTCATTCTATTTTATGTTGCAGCCGTCGTGTTGATGAGATATGATTTTTATTCAGAACACGCTAAGCTAGCAGCACAAGTGATATGCCCATTGGATTGGAAGAAATTGGCCAATGTTGAAAGGCAGCTGTAAACCCTTTCAACTCACGGCCATTTTAAAAGGTAAGTAAGGTAAGCCTCATAAAAAGCTGGTGAAAATGGATGCGAGTCTTGTATATATTGATAATAATTCATCCTTTATGCTTTTCCCCCCTCTATGCTGCTTGTATGTGGGGTGGAAACATACATGTGATCAAGGGGCCTTCCCCATAAAAGACACTCTGCGCTGTATGGCTGTCCATTAGCCACTGAGACAAGCAGAGAGGCAACACTTGGCATTCACAGATGGAGAGATGTAAAGAGAGTGCCATTGTGGCTGAAAGGTTCAAGGCGAGTACCAAGAAAATAAATCAGAGCCTAGTTGATGTGATTGTCAGTGTGAAAACAGGATGCAGAGCCTATCAGGTAGTACAGCCTGTCATCAGAGAGCAGGCTGGCCAACCTAGGGAGGAGGAACAATGAGACAAGGACGGCTGTGGTGATGACAAATGCTATAAACGAAGATGGGGCACTATAGACCCGTATCCAAACACCCTGAGTGATTCCGTCCATTTACTGCAGTCATGAATCCTATACATTGCTGCTGGTTATTTTGCAAACTATGCTCTAGTGTTTCAGATTTTTGAATACATATTTCTAACTTCCCATCTTTGAATTCTAGCACATAAAACATTTACTTAAGTTGTGGGGGGAAAAGGTGATATTAAATTTAATTAGTGTTAGGCCTTGTTATTGTTTTGAATTGAATTGAATTTTGTGGTAAAAGGAAGTTCAACAACAATAATAGTTTAAAGAAATGATAAAACCTTGATATCACTTTGTTGGATTATACATCAGCACCCGCAGAGAATGTCTGGCACAAATTAAATTTGGACTCACAATTGAACTGATTAGGATATGAGTCTGGACACACAGTCCTTTAAACTGCACCTTGACTGGTTGGAGGAGGCATATGAGGTGCGAGGTGGTAATTCTAGTTTTCAGACATTTCAACAGCACCTCACACCTCAGCAGATAAAGTAGTTCCAGCTTTACTGCAGTGTCCATCTGAAGAGTTAACTCTTGAAACTCTTGAGAATAAGAACCATATTTCTGCAGCAAACGTGATGAGCCGTCTTCTATTAGAGCCACTTTGTATCAAACCTTCTTTGTTGAGCTGCTTCCAGTAACTTGGATCGATTCTAAGTGCGAGCAAATCACGTTGTGCGACAGCAAGTTTCCAGCACGAAAGTTGGGAAGTTGGGAAGATACCAGTTGTTTTTTAAAATCAACTTAATTTCATGAGTTCAGTGAACTAATAGACAGCTTTTACACCTGACACACGTGATTCGAGACACATCACTGTTTACACCTGTACACATACTTATGTCTCCATGTCCAGCAGGAACTGGATCATAATTTATCCTTGTGGCTGACACGTGTATTTACCTCTGTCTACTGATCACCTGAGACTCATCTCAATAATGTCAAGAGGGTCTTAGAAGTTAATTCTTTTAATTCATCATTTGTAAAGACTTCCAGTCCGTCCAGTTGTTGTTTATGAGACAATAACAATAGAAATTCGAGGTTAAATTAGCTTAAAATGATAAAACGTTTTACTTTAGGTTATTGAAAAATATCAGCTGATTTCACACAGTTCCTGGACAAGAAATTTGCAGATTCCTATTTGAATAGGCAGTTTGTTTCCCATTTGAATAGGCAATAAGCTTTTTATGCCATTTAACACAATTTATAAACTGTTTACCATTCCTGAAAGCAGTATCAAACTGAAAGAGTTACATTATGACATGGAAAAGCTTTTATCTTTTCATATTTCATGTTTTTATTGGTCGCTCTTTGCATCATGCTGTCTCATACTGAGCCTCCTTATCCATTTGTTCTCCACATAACATCACTGCGAACGTCCCCGTATCTTTGTGGTATTGAATATCATAACAAGTATGCAATTTTTGTAAAGCTGATTAGAGAGCGGATGCAGGTCTAATTCCAGTTAACAGATTCACATTCCCAGCCCGGTACCAAATGGACAGGTCGTCATTTTGCCTGCAGCGGGCTGTCAGTGTCACTGACGCCTGTGTGTGGCTGAATATGTTGGTGTGTGAGCGTCTGTCCTTCCTTCAGCATCAGTTCTTTCACTGCAGCCATAATTACCACTGTCTGAGGGTAACCAACAGTGGCGGATCTCATTATGCCATGATATGGGTCGCGTCTGCATATACAGGCACACATGCACTGCCTATTTACATATGAATGGATCCAGTTTTGTGCACACACAGCCACAAGCAGGCACACACTCATCTATCCACCCACCCACAGACACACACACACACACACACACACACACACACATAAACACAGCATTTGCATATAAAAGCGTTAATGTGCGACACACACGTTACATAGTACACACACACAGCAGCCTATTCATACATGCACCTCACACATATGGGCTACTCATAAATTTAGACACTTCCGTCAGAAGGCCCTCGCCAGCCGACAGGGATATGAACCCAATATAGCATCCCAGAGATAAGCCAGTGACTCTGGAAGCAGAACTAATATTATTTGCATGGTGTCGAACGTTTATCTGGCGCCGCCTGCAAAGTGATGGTTCGGTGTCACTTTTGTTTAATAATGATGTGCCAATAGTAATATGCCTGCAGGCTGGAAACCTATTACAGTTCAAAAGATTATCCAAATACAATCTAATTTGGAATATTGCATTTTGACAGCCTGTGACTGGAGGAGGTGGGATGGTAATGCGATATTTTCTTTCCTTTTTAAAAATTCCAATTAACATTTTTAATGCTCAACAAACCAATGGTTACTGCAAATATGCAGAGGTGTTTGACTGTGCCAAATCTCCTGATGGGTTTCATACAAAGGAGAGAGGGAAAATAACTTTTGCACAATGCAAACTTTTGATTAGGCAAGTGCCATGTTTGGGTTCTCCTGTCTGTTGACTTTAAACTGACATTGTGGGAAAAAAGATAATCTTTAAATATATTGTAGGAGAGAAAACACTGTCAAACTGTTATACTCCATAGAAACACAAAAATCCCTATTTTACATTCATCATTCTTATCAGGGATGACAGCAGTGCCTTCTGTTGTCACACTAAGTGAGTTTATCTTACATATTACTTGCTTTAATATTGCACAGATCTACACCCACAGCCTGTAAATTAGTATTGCACAAATACTGTTCATATACACCCTGGTATGGCTTTTACGTTTAAATAAAAAGTAGAAAATTAATTTAAAGCAACAGAACTTGAAGCAGGTCTCTTGTCATTCTGCCACACATTTTTCCTAAGATAAAATAATAACCCAAAAATGGTACCCGCCACTTTATTAACATCTGTCTTTGCATACCTGCAGCCTTGAATTTAGCTACCTTATTATCACCTTCCTCTCATAAATACTTAACAAAGATAGATCAACAAAGTAGATGAAATTATTAGGAAAAAAATACCTTTTTCAAGTTATTAAAATTAAGTTATTAAAATTGAAATTAAAATTCACCTCAGATGATCTGACATTGTTATATATCATCAATACCTAATGTTTAATGGATTCCTGCAGTTATTTTGTGATGAAGTGTTTTAATTTCCTTTTTTCTGTTCATATCCACATCCCTTCAACGGGTCTCAACTACAGTACGTCTTCATTTGTGATTTCCTGCTTTTGCACAAATGGCTTTTTGACAACTGCTGGAGAAGCCGTGAGTTGTTGCTCCAATCAGAGTGGGTGCATGGGTGTATCCATATCCTGACAGTGGAAATATAACAGTCACCTCCACAAGCTTTGAATTTTTAATTTACTGCATTACTTGTTACATCATCTATAGTTTATTTCTAAGGTATTTTAAAATGAATGCTTTCAAATAGTAAACACCTCAAATGTATGCATGCTAAGCTGTTAATTCATGCACAGCTTGCCTGTACTGTAACGTGATAATTTATGCATTGACTCCATGTCTGTTTGTCGTTAAGCTTATGGTTCTATGCCTGACAATGAAAGGCAACCAAAACAACGTGGAACATTAAAAGTGAGTTTATCGATTTTTGCACTTGTTCTCTACCACGCTGAGGAAGGTCACTTCATCTTAACCACTTTGTGTTTGTGCGTAAACCTAACTGAGCCCTGCCATGGGCAAAGAATATGTTTGGCATAGTAACAATGCTAACACTGTATGCACCCATAGATACACATAGATGCCTCACCCAGGCTTCTGCTGCCATATTGCAGTGGGGTTCTATCTAAAAGTAGGAAACACCAGACTTGTGTGCTGCTTTTGGATGTTCTAATGAAAGAGTAGAGTAGGATTAACTGCTGGTATAATCTATAGGCCTATTTAGTATAACTTATAAGTTCTATACTTATGGCACTTTAAATGACACGTCTTGCAGGTGCTACTGCCACAACCTTCATCACTTCCTAATTGTTCACCTCTTCTTGGCTTGATCTCAATCAGGGAATCATTCATTATTCATCCTGTTTCAGTGCAACGTTATTAATAAAGTCCATTGTCTAGATCAGTGGTTCCCAACCCTGGTCCTTGAGGACCAGGAGTTAGGAACCACTGGTCTAGTTGAGTAAAAATTGAACGTCCCAGAACAACAAATCAAACGCACACTTATTCTGCTACACTTTTTACTTGAGAGATTTTGCAACAAACATCTGTCTGCCAAAAGCCTGCAGCACTGGACACCAGTCAGCAATGAAAGATCAAAACACGACACGGACGGTTACAGATTTGGAACAACTAACAAGGAGACAAAGTGTTGTTGAAGATGACATAAGGTTAGCAGATGTGTTTTCTTTTAGTAATATTTTAGTAGTACTGGACTATACCAAGCAACTTTGACCTTTGAACTTTGACATTGCTGACTGAGTAGAACAACAAAAACATGGCATTAGAACTACAGTAAGTGAAAACTAAGTGAAATTGTTATGAGCGAATAGGGGCTTTCTTTCATTAAAGTCTGGACTAAAATGACTTACATTAAACTATGTTCAATAAACATTAAAATCATTTCACATTCACCACACTTTCTTCAGTCATTTATATATAATAGAAGTTAATTAGCTTAAAACTAGATCACTTTAAAAGTAACCACACTGACGGTTAGACTTCATGACTGTGCAGTGTAACAGAATACAGGTTGCATTAATAAATGAATACTTCTTTCATTGAATTACTCAGGTCCTCAATGAGGATAAGGTGATGTCAATTTCTCTAAAATGAATCTTTTCTACATTTGTATAAAAGTGTGTGATTGGAAGATATATCAGCTAAAAATATCTTTTTTCCTTCCTGTATTTTTTTTCTTCATAGAAGCACATTTTCGTACTTTTTATGTGGGAAGACGTGCTCATGTAATGAGACTTTTAACTGATGAAATAGGGTGTTGGTCTGCCCACCAGATTCTGTTTCATCTTCACAGCCTCTAACAGCTGCGAAGCAAAGACTGATTGGTTGCGGCATGTAGAGAACCTCTTCTTGAATGAACAGAGAGAACATCGGAGGGCTGATGCTGACTAAAATGCTTCATGTTGTACTGGTCTCATACAGTCCAATGATTCTCAAATGATAGACAAATTCACTAACTGGCCTGACTTTCTCTATGTTCCCGTACGTACTGTTAACTTCCTGCACACATACCGTGGCCTGCAGTTGATTATTTCATGGTGATGGACTCTATAATGCTCTGCTTACATAAGAACTTGGCCATTGGAATTGTTTAAATTGAGTTGTGGTTTCAGATGGAAATAACGTCTCTTCATGTTGCGATGTGAGACATCAGCATGGTCAATAACGCTGAGTTCACTGGTAATGTGATTGCCTGCTGTCACTTCACTTCTGAGCCACATAGCACGTCTAGTTCTTATAGAAGAAAATGAACATTTGAACACGAAGCCATGCACAGTAATGGCAGATGGCTAGTGCGACTCTCTCCTTCTTCTCTACCACATGATTCATTTTCCCTGTCAAGCTCTTATGTTCCTTATAACGGTCACATCTGTCTGATAATGGCATCTGACGAAAAAGAAATGTGCATCTTTATTTGATTCAGTGAAATTTCAACTGTTCGCTTTTGGGTTTTTGTTCTTGAACACTTAAAGTCAAAGGGTTTAAGACCATTTATTATACCAAATGTAGACAATAACTCCTTGGATTCTCCCCAAATGAATCCAAGCTGTGCTAGATTCTGAAGAAAGCACATAAAATCCCCCCAAAGAAGTACACAGAAAGAACACTCATGAGCAGATACAGATCAGTAAGATGTCAGAGGCACATAAATGCACAAGGCAACAGCTGCCATTGTGAGTATGGTAATAACTAGAAGAGGAGGAGGAAAATGAGGAGGAGGAGGAGTGGTGGAGTGGAGTGGGAAATCAGCAGAGGGTGTAAGATCGGCAGCATCAAATAGCAGGCAGACTTGTAAGAATGTGTCTGGATGTGTCATAGATTTGATAAAAGGCCTACTTTATTAACAAAAAACAAACAAACAAAAAATCCAAAAATATAATCTACAGTTCCATTCAACAGTATTGAAATGGCAAGGCTAAATCCAGACACTGACTATTGTTTTAGATTTCACAGCTCTCACAATGCTCCTGTCATCAGTTGTTTTTCCCGGTTGAGCCGTTCTATGTATGATGCTCACTACACCAGTGGTTTATTTCTTTTTCAGGACAGTCCAAATAGTTGTATTGTCCATAACCTATGCAATGTTTGTGTTTAAGTAACAAAAAAGTTCAAGAACTGGCAGTTATACTCTGTAGTCTATGTGCAGTTGGTTTATCCTGACTAGTGCTGGCTAGCACCATGATGCTAAATGCTATCATTCAAACTGAAGGAGCAGACGGACCTGCTGACTAGGTGAGGGCACTTCATTATTTCACAAGTAAGAGCCGCATCTGCTGCAACAAGGAGAGTTTTCAAAACAAATATGCATTTATTCATATGTTACCTGTTAAACTGAGCCGTATGCTACTGGGCCCTTCAACTCCGGAGTGTGCATCTTCACAGCAGTGGGCGTTTGTTTGCAGGATAACAGGCTCAGCTTTGGCTGCAGCATTTATTGCTAAATAAATACTTAGATGTTGCATTACAATTACAACATTACCATTCAGAAAAACCCCATAGAGAAAGAGGATAAAGCTCAAAATTTAAGGTGTAATTATATTGGTAAAATTATATCCATATTGTAAAAGGCAGATTATTGCTGCAAAAAAATACAAAATTAAAATAAATAAATAAAACAACACTGTGATCAAATGGATGCTGGTCTGTCCTGGTTGATAGAGGAAAGGTTGTTATTGAGTTTGATGACTTTCTTTTGTGGGAATATGTTTTATGAAACAGCCACTATGTCTGTTTGTTTAGATATTTTTTGTGAGGAATAAGCATTGTTACAAAACTAGAATTAATTATTATTATTAATATTAGAAGGACAGAAGATTTGGTGATTTACAGTATATTACAAAGCTGTTATTTTCATAATGAGAAGCCTTTGTTTTCGAGCACAGTTTAGCCCTGTGACCTTTAGCAGAATGAACTTCTGATGTTTACGTTTTGCTTTTCTGAGCTATATTTTAAACGGTTATCATCTTTTTTTTTTCTCATCTGCCTCCATTTCAGATCTCATTTGAGCTTTCCTGGTCAAACGGTTACATAAAAAAATTAGAAGAAATCTGGACTTTTTCACACACGACTGGTGCCAAATATGTCCAAACAGTACTTAACCCAACACACAAGCTGAGAGACGTACCAGCTTCCTATCTGCTTTCCACAGCAGATGAGATGTTACAGTATCATATCGGTGCAGCAGGCTCTCAGGCAAGCAGAGATACAGCATCCACACACACACACACACACACACACACACACACATACACACACTGGGATGGATGGGTCTGCCAATCAGCCGAGCAGACTGCAGCCCAATCCTCGGCTGTGTGGTTCTCTCCCACAACAGAGTGACTCACACTCGGAGCTTTGCAGTCAGTGGAGTGTATCAGCCTCCATCTTCACAGGAAACACTGTCACCATCTCCACTTTTCTATCTCATTATGCACTTACATGCACTTGCTAATAAACCCTGAATGCTCAAATCAGTCGTGCAAACATGCTGAAAGTGTGCAAGATGCATGTTGACTTGTTTTTACTGCACTGGTTGAGGACAGTTGCAGTACATCAGAGCCTGAAAACAACTGAAAGGTGATGATTTATAAAATATGAGATAAGATATGAGTGTATCACTCCAGCTATGTAGCTGAGGACTAGTTGTGACCAAACATCCCCAGTTTGTGATTTGGGAAACAAGATGGGATGAGTCACACTCCCAGTTGTGACTCATCTCACCAAAGTAACACAATGTACAGCCATAAATACAACTCACCTCTCACACAGTCGTGCACAAACCCAGGTCTAAATCTCACTGTCAACTGCACAGTACAAGAAGTACTCAATGTGATATTTGCACAGTGAGTGTCCTGGTATTGCTTACTGGATTTCTTATGCTGTTGTGTGGCAATTCTCAGTAATAGCTGACTTTAAAGTGCGTGACTGACACACACATTTTGAATGCAGTTGAATGTCTGCACAGAATGCCAATTTACACTATAGCTTCACAGTGACATATTTTGAGAGAGTTAGTCTATCTATAGATAAACTTTACATTAAATTACCTTGAGTTAAGATTTAATTGTGTCAAACTAAAATTCATGGCAGACTTAATATATAATAAATATATAATAAATAAAATCTCTTAGAAGGAGTACACATCCAGCGAGTGCTATACAAATTGATTTGGGTCCAACTGAAAAGAAAATTTCAATCATTTGGATGAAAACACTCATCTTTGAAGTTACAGGATGTAATGCAGATTTCTTTTTTCATTATCTTATCCATCTCTCTTACAGTGTCATACTTGTCATAATTTGCTCTGTTTTAGTTTGATGGGTTCTACCTGTTTAACACTGGTTGGTTTGCTTTTGGGACATTTGGTCAATGAGCATAACAACTAGTGAATTATTGTTTATGTATATACAGTGTGTTTTTTGTTTAGGAGTCAGGGGTTATAGAAACTTCACTGATTTCCACCAATTAACCTAATTCGACACGTGTTGGCTGGGACTGAAGACTTGTTGAAAATGAAACCAATCTGTACGTGTGGAGTTAGAAAGTGTGTTTACCAGAACTCTGTTGCTTAAATGTAGACGACCAAGGCAACATGAACAATTAGCAAAATAGAAACCAGCCAATCAAACATGATACATAATATGTTAAGACCCATGGAAAACCTACCTGAACCTAATGTGGATAAATTGATTTCTAAAAACGAGAGAACAGAGGCGAACCAAAGAACAGCCTGAGCTGACACAGGCAGAACCACTGATGATTAGGCCTGGTCCAAAAGGCGCTCGACCTGAACAGAGGAGTGTCAACGTGTGTGGATGAAATGAGACAACATCTCTGTTCACAAGTCGCAAAAGTGAAAGTTCTGAGTAGACAAAAGGATAAGGGTTTTTTCAATCTTGGATCTTGAATCTTGAACATTGAATCACACGTCTCTAAACGTTCGGTATGCAGATCACAAGTTTATTTTGCTCATTTGCCTCCTGTTATTCTGTTATCTTCATCATCTACCAACACAATAAAACAATGAAACACCAATAGTAACATCCAGTGGAATCAGTGCAGTTGAATGAGGACATCATAGTAATTCTACCTGTAGTTTACTTTTTTTTTTTCTTTCTAACATGTACTCTCTATTATTCCAGCCAATTTAACTAAATTGGAGGACCCAATCAAACAGGTGGCCCCTACGGTGCCAGTGCAAATTCCTCTCACCTCAGCGCTTCATCACTTAATCGCTACTACTGTGGTATGCCTGTAAACAAAAAATCTGATTGGTGTGAAAATAAGGAGAGGGGGAGTGCTTGGCCAATCAGAACACAATCTTTGTCCAGAGTTGGAAATAGAGCACTCGAAGCCGAACTGTTGCCTGGAGACACAGATTGCAGGCAATTACGGAGCTAGATTACAGTGAGGAGAAAATAGGTGATATTGTCATTGGAGCACGAATTTGTGGGTGTGGGTGAGCGGGTGAGTGCAAGTGCATGTTAGGTGTGTTGAACACAGAAGGCTGAGCATTAGTGTAGATATGTGGAAATATAGATATGGCATAGTTAATGATTCTTTTTATCCGTTGTCTCCCTGCATGTGAGTCCCTTTTGAAAATCCTGTGATTCATGTGAATGGAAATGTGGGTTGTCTATATGATTCATGCCGTATCGCTGCCTTCTCTACCTACTTGGAAAGCTGATACCATTGCTATTTTAAAAAGGTAACATTAAAAAAGACTATCACCACTAAGTGGGAGGTAAAAACATTGTTTTCTACCACCCGTCATCAGGTTTCTTCTATCTTGAAGTCTCCGAGTGGATTGTATTTTTAAAATATAACATTAGTGCACTGCACAAACACAGTCTGGTCGACAATCCATATGCTGCAGGATGAGGTGTTTAAGGGAGCCACAGGGTCTATAGTTAAAGTCTCAGAGCCTGGATTTACTACAAGAAATGAATGATCTATTAGATTAAGTTGTGCTTCTAAACTTGATAGTTGTTTAAAGTGCTTGTTTTATGTCTAACTGTAATGTCCAGGTCACAAAACAACATCCATTTGAACAGTTTTTATACTCAAATAACTAATTTCTTACCAAAACAGATCAGACACAAACAATAATCAGTAGAAGTAATAAGTACAAGGAGGCTCCTGAACATGTAGCTCGACAGGAAACTTTTTAAGAAGCGGGCTGCACATTTTCCACTTTGGACAGTGAGACAGGTATTTTCCTCTTGTCTACCCCTGGCGGCTTCGTGATCACATCCCTTGGATCCCTAAATCCTCTCCACTTTGACCCCGAATCTCCTCTCTGCTCCCCATCCCCGATGCTGTGGAGCAACCTCTCTTTCAAGTTGGCTCTGGGGAGGATCCAAACAACAATCCCTACGGCCACGAGGGCCGAGCCCAGGCAGGAGAGCCCAATGCCGGCTGCGGTGCTGATGTGCAGCCCCTTGTTGAAGCCGACAGCCTGGGTGTCCACGAAGAACAGGTCTCCCTCTCCAAACGACTCTATTTTATGAGGAGTGGAGTAACCAACTGAGAGGCTGGCAAAGCCTGCAGTCAGGATCAGGAGACCCAGAAACAAGGACACCTGGAGAGAGGAGAGAAAACTGAAGGGGTAATATGTGCTTTCCTGGTCTATTCTTCTTTAGGTGGCACTCTTTGCTCAGCACACTTCACTTCTTGTTAGGAAAGGTCATTTTGTTGTTTGTGATGCAGAAAAATCCAAATTGCCAAACAGGCAGGGGGCTTACATGTAATCCTTCACCTTTACAAATACCACTGCACCGCTGCTGGTACTGCATCATGTGGAGACAGCAGTTTAAAACGCTGGTGTTTGAACAACATAAAGAAAGATTTTTTCATTATATTGGTGAAACTCATTGCTGACAGGTGAAAACAATCAGCGGGAGGTGGCGTAGCTCTACCGGCACTCACTGGGCAAACGCAGGGGTTGACACTGACAAGGACACAGGGAATTTGTCGGTCCAAATTTGCGGAAAATGGAAAAACAACAAACAGCAACAACGACAACAACAACTAAAATTTATGTGACCTTTCGAACTTCAGCAACTAATTATTCTTTACTCTGTATACAAAAGAAAAATGGTGACTTGAAAGTAATATCTCAATATCAATAGGGTGCACAATATTAAAATAAACTTCTACATACGTTGCATATTGTAGACATTTGTTTCCACCAAGCTCTGGTACCTGTACTAAATGTACTGCATTGAATACAAAGACAAGTTATCGAATTAGTCTTAAGATCCAGTAAATGTGTTGGAAAGTGTTGATGTTCTACCTTCCAGACTGCCGAGTTCCACCACAGGGCTGACCTCTGGCTCTGGACGAACCCCCGATCCTCAGGGTCTCTGTCCCACATGGAGGCTGAGCACTCCTCGTAGAAGTGGTGCAGATACGAGCGAACCCCAAACTGAAGACAGCTTGAACCGGCCTGCAGGGTGTGAAAACACCAGTCACTCAGTGATTACATTTGCCCTGCACAGTCTCTCTTTCAGGTTTGAAGCAAGAAGAACAAACGCCCACAAAACAAGGAATGCAGAGAATGGGTTAACGAATAAAGAGGACTAAAGTTAGACTTGAAGTACATTATTTTTAACTCTTTATATATTGCATGTGTTTAATAAATACAAAGTACACTTATACTGTTACTGGGTAAGAGGAAGAACAAGAAAGAAAACAAAGTGACAGTGTGGTGTTAAAGTAACTAATGGTCCTGAAGCATTCAAGACGCTTTATTTCCTTATTACAATAATATGACTCCAACCAGCAGTTGGCACAATTTAATGCCTTATAGTTTATCTTGTAGCCTTAGTAATTTTGACACGAGAGAAGGAGAAAGTGGTACAGAAGGTCAGCGTGGATGGATCATAAAACACGGCCTGATTCCAGTATGAATGGGTTTTTTTTAAATTAACCATGACTGTTCCACAAAAAAACACAAACATTTAAAATCACAACCATGCCAGTGAATGTAAGCCCAAACATAAACACAACCACATCACCTGAACATACCCATTATCAAACTGTATTAAGTGACCTTTCTACATCTGCCTGATGTTGACGTTAAGAACATTTTAGCTGTAATAAAATCAAGTGAAATCAAGTGACCAATCACCGTGGGAGACCCAAGCTCACCTCACTGCCGGACGACTCTCCTCCTGATCCAGAGCCACATGCCTCAGAGCACAGCGCCATACTGTAATACCACACCTGGTCCACCTATGGTAAAGATATATATTACAGCTAATACATACATACAGTGCTGAACAGATTGATGTGTGTACATGTCAGCTGCCGGGCTGTTGTAGAACAAACACTGGTTGTGTGCTGAATATGGATTCCCCTCAATAAAAAAAAAAACTCCCTTCAGAGACTGGTCATAAATCTTGGCCTGTTTCGTCAGGTTGCCCCAGTTATTGTTGCTGGATGTGAACGGCTCATGGCCACCAGGGCCCCGAGGGGGCTTTATTACCACCCACAGATGAGTCACAAATATGCAAGAACATGCACACGCTATTCCTCCTTCTACGCATATGCACACATGTCCCTCTGTTGTTATTCTCCTGAGACGCTTCGACTGATTCCGTTCGTTCTCTGCCTTCAAGTGGTTGCTCTAAGTGGCCACACATGACTGATCGCAGTCTGTACCATAAAGTAACCTGCAGTAGATGAGTAGGAGATCTTGACTGTTTTATTTTAACTGACTGTTTGAAGCAGCGTTTGGTTTTTTACCTTACAAACTAAAACTTTTACAAACAGCATTTACAAATTATTCCATTATCTTCTAAATAAACAATTGAATGGGACCAGACTTCATTAACTAAAAGCTATTTATTTCAGTTTAACGACATACTTTATTGATCCCCTTGGGGAAATTGTTGTAGGTTTAGTTTTTCCTTATAAAGGAATTATCCTGACCTTTTTAGTTTTAATTGTGGTAAACATAATGACAATTAGAAGTATAGAGTCACATGAATAGGAGGAAACATAATGTGAAAACCTCAACTTCACATAAATGCTTCTATTGCCACAATTTAATGTAGTTTCTGGTTAATAATAATAATAATAATAATAATAATAATAATAATAATAATAATAAATACTTTATTGATGCCCTTGGGGAAATTGTGGTTGGACAGCTGCCAGACAGTACATGATGGTTCTACTACGGGGTTTTGGTGTCTTGTCAAAGGACACCCTCAGCAAATAGCCAGGAGGAAATGGGAATTAAACCACTCACCCTTGGGTTTGTAGATGAATGCTCTACTGCTTAAAAAAATATTCATGCATTTAGTTTCTAAACATAGTGCATATAAATTTGCACTTGTTGAACTAGTACTCATCCTTGTAATGGAGTTTTTTTTTTTTTTTACAGGTATTACGCTAAAGTAAATATCTGTGTACTTCTTTCATTGCGTTGAAGATTCAGTTATTGCTGTTAATTAAACATGGAGAGTGCTGCCTGATGATGGAATAAGCAGTAGAATATGACACCAGTTCATGGGTTTTGATTGCTAATGAGATATTTTTTTTTTCATAAGACTGACAAACTGATTAAATATAATCAAATAACACTTTGTAATAATGCCACAGCCCCACATCGCTGTCCATGGTGCTAGTAAGTTTGGCCCAACTTTCCTCCTAACTCAAAGTGAACATCAATGCAGTAAAAAAGTTCAGTAAAAACAAACTCCAGCAGTAATTAGTGTCTTAGAGCATCTAATGCGCACAGTTATATGAATCTTTACTACCACTCACTTGCAGGACTTTATTTCTTTATGCTAATATACTACATTAAAACGGCCAAAACGTCAGATTTTTATCAGATTCACATCCTCTTAAAACATTCAGGATGTGCAGCTACCGTGTGATCGGAGCTCAGCACAGACATCATCTGTGCGCCATCTCTCCACTGACCAGTGAGTCATCGCGGCCACGCAGCTCCTCACACTTCTTTCTCTCTACAGCGCAGCCACTCGCTTTCTTATTCCAGCCTCCTCTTTTCAACTCTAACCGTGTTTACAGCCAGTGAAGGAGTCCGTCTTACCCCGCTGGCCGGAGTGCTCGCCCTTCTCACTGGGGATCCATGAGCTGTCGGACCGCGCGGAGATCCAAAGATGCTGTTGATGAGAATCAGCGGAACGGAGACACTGAGCATGCGTGGAGACGCTGTCATTAAGAGGTGTTTCTAATGTTTTGGCCACCCTTGTTACATAGATAAAGTGGGATTAAAACATCAGAATAACCTCTTCGTCCAATGCTCTTCAGTTCGACTCCACCACCTATAAATCCTCAATAATAAACATACAGTAGAAATATCACCTTTCTGACAGTTTTAATACAACTGAGAAATTCTAACTTTGAGGTAGAATTCATGTCAGTTGAGTGTAGTCCTGCAGGACTAGTGAAATCAGGTAACAATATTCCTTAAAATATAGTATGTACACAGTATATGTATGTATAGTAATATATATGTCTTGTGCCGATCCCATTAAAGAAAAAAAAAAAAAAAACTGGACTCAATTCTTATATGTGCCAAAGCGCTGAGGTTCAGAGTGAGGAAAACTTGACTTGGTTTCATCATCTTCATTCTTTATACAAGATAAAACTCACAGCAAACCTTTAAATACTACATGAGTACGATATAAAACTGAAAATATGTGTCTATATACCACAGGAGATTAAAGCATTAGTCTCTACACTCACTACTCGACAGCATAGATTCACTCCCGGCATAAAGGAATATGTAGTAATATTATACAAACTATACCTTATATATCATGAGCAGACACTGTATGTGTGCTTTTATTGTTTTTTTCCCAGCTACTTGTACTTTTATTCTTGTCCTTTTTATAATATGTTCAACATTGTAAAGAAAGTGCAACATCCTCTAGGAACATCACCAAAATAAAATGACTGTCTTTCTTTTGGAAGGTAGGTTTTTGTCCATAAAATAGAGAAAAAGGTTTTACAAGTTCTCATTCAACTTCAGCATAGGAGAAACAAAAATGCAGATTTTTCATCTTTACACAACGGTCCTTTAGTTTCATAGCTGAGTCCTTTTAATTTTGCAGTAACAATGAGATAAATATTGCAAGGTAAGTTTTTGTACAACTCTTAGTCTTGAAACTGTCCATCAAACGGCTAATCTGACAGGATAGTCTACTTAAACTGAACGCTGCATTCAACCAGCTGTCAGCGACTGATAATGCCTCTGGGAACGTAAAGTATTTCTGCCTCTGTAAGTGGTCGCTCTCATTAAAGACCGAAATAATGTTAAAAAGAAAAACAACAACCTCAAGAACACACACATGCACACAGTCATAATCCACAGCCAGATATGTGCCAATATGTGTTCTGTAAATATTTCAGCGTTTTCCTGAAGATGCATTATTTATGCAGACTGTCATAACAGATCCCAAATGAAAGGCAAACAAATACTGTCATTTTCACATATTTATCCAGTCTCTGTGGAAAGAACGTTTGCTGCCATGCAGAATAAGTGTGTGTGTGTGTGTGTGTGTGTGTGTGAGCATGGGGGGAGTGACTCCTCATCCCTGTGTATTTATTTGGACACAGTATGGTAAGACTTAAAAGGAAGAATAAGACTGTTTCCAAGGTGCCCTCGTGTGAGAATGACATGGAGATGTGGTGTACACACACACACACACATGCACACGCACACGCACACACACACGCACACACACACACACACACACACACACACACACACACACACACACACACACACACACACACACACATAAATACACACAGACATGTGCTCAATCAGAGAGAGAAATAAATTTCCATGGTTACTGGTCCAGCAAGGTCAGATACAGGAAGTAAGGGCTACAGAGATTGGCTGACAGAGATAATTATACTTGCGCAAACAGGGTTTTTTTTTTCTCATCTACTCTATTTGAAAGCTGTTGTAAAGCATTATCAGCCAGTTCAGCTGCCTCCCTTGCTGCCCTTATTATGTCCTTTATTCACCAGTTTGGGAGGGTTATCCTTTGGTGTGAGAAACTGTACATTGTGTTTGTCTGGTATCTTAAAAATAACCTGTGCATCAACCCACGCCAGGCTATACAGCCGCTGTCAAAGCTGTGGAACATCCGAGCCATCATGTTAATTAGTTGTGAAAAGCCTTTCATTTATTGGCTCGTCAAATAGAAAGGGCAAAGCGTTTTCCAAAACCACAATGTTTAGCTTTGATGACTGAGAAGACAGTTTCAGTCTCTTCATTTTCTTCACCTGTCTAATCCTTTTCAGGGTGGTATGGATGGTGGCGGCTAAATTAAAAGACACTTTTGACAAGTTGGCAGTTCTGGAGGACGTTAATCAAGATATGGACACACTGACATTTTTGAAAGTTTCCAGTCCACCTTGTTTTCTTCCTCACCCCTCATTTTGAAACAGCACTTAGGCATTTGTATGCATGAAACTGTTGATATAAACCTTAAAGGAACAGTTGAATATTTTGGTAATCATATTTTTCTTACAGAAAGTTTGGAATCACAGAGTTGTCTATGTGATAATGCTGTGTTCCATTAACTTTACAAGCTGGACGTCAGAGCTGGGAATGATGTTACACCTGACTTGAATTGTTGTATCAGTACACCAGGTTAACCATAACAATACAAGTTCTAGCCATTGTCAGCAATACCACTCTGTAGTAATGTGTTACACTGTAGTTTGCACATACCACAAGGTAGCAACTAGGTTTGGGCATACGATATGCATGTCGATACACCGTCTGTGATGTAATGCATTAATAATGACATGATAATGACATGCCTCGTGAGTAATGAACTGTTTTAACCTAGCAAGGAGGACGTCCAGCTGCAATAACTCATCTTCCAGACTTGCATGACTGAGACTCTTTACCAACAGTATTTCATACAGCTATGATCAACAAAAACAATTTGTGGTTTGTTTTTGTACAGAGTGCAAAATGAAAAACTATGTGTTTAACAGTTTTTAAGCAGCAGGCAGTCTTAATTCACAAGAGAGCAGCTGAAATCCATTCATCCGTTCTACTTTGCAGCACCATGACATATCTGAATTGTTTACCTTTTTTGCTCTCTTGAACAACCTGCGGCGAATTTCTACCCTCAAATATGACCATATTTGTTGTGTTCAACAGCGGTGCTCATGTTTGTGTATCGCTTCAAATCAGGTAATCTTACCATACACGTACATTTTTGAATGAAACATAATCATTCTAACTCCTCAGTTCAAATAAAATGCACCCCCAATTAGCTTAGCATGGCTTAGTGTAGAGACTGGAAACAGAGGGAGGTTCTGTCCAAAGAAAACAACCTTCCAATATCACTATCACTATAATTAACACACTACCACATCTCTCTTTTTTGCATTTATTAAATAAAAAAACTATTTTTTTATGTGGAGGACATGCACTGTTTTCCTGGCATGCTCTCAGCCAGAAGAACGGAACAGTTGATGTCACATATTATTAGTTACTCTGTTTTAAAGTAATCATTGAATTGTTTGATCAAAGTGATGTAACTTATTACAATTGATTACTTTTGGATTACTTTCTTAAATCTTTTAAATTGGTCTACAAAGACAAATACTGTCAAACTAACCAGTTGCTCCGTTTCTCAGTTCAGCCTTTTCACTAAGTTCAGCTTGCTGATTGCTGGTACAAGCCACACATTTAACAAAGCTACACTGAATACAGCAGGAGAGCTGAGACCTTTAAGCTACCTCTTCGTGCCAGTTTCTCTCTCTTTCAGATGAACACATGATTTGTAAGCTTACCTTTTAGCAGCTTGTTAAAACTCATATTTTTCTTTTCTTCTCTCTATCTTAAAAACATTTGGCTCATAGAATCACAAAAGGCACTTTAAAACTCAAATCATTCTCTCTTTCTATCTCAAATGAAAGCAGCCTGTGACTTATCTTTTAATTGCACTACAAGCTTGTTAACTCAAATCCCCTCTATTTTCTCCCTTGTGTTATATCTCTCTTAAATTCAAGCATACACTGAGGATACATCGTGCTATCTCAAACACAGGCATACCTTTTTAATTGCATAATTAAATGCTGGTTAAACCCACTCTGGTGCTCTCTATCTCTTACTTAAAAGCAGGTAATGCAGGTGCGGCGGTTGTGGATGCACCGAAGCTGTGGAAAAATCACAAACTTTGTTATCTCTATTACGGCTGAGCTTTTAGCAAGCCCACATTTTAATTGCCCAATAAAGCCCCTGTAACGAACAAATTTCCTCTCTCTTGTTACATGAAGCAGGGCTACTGCATCGCTGCAGGCGAGTTGATGACAGTCCACAGTTCAGAAGGTCACTGGATGTGTTTGTGGGTGTGGGGCTGGGGGATGGTTGCATTACATCACGCAGCGTGTCAGATAATAGCACATTAACATGAATAATGCATCCCGTGTTGACAAGCTGAGGGAAACACATAGAGTCTAAATATTCTATAAGGAGAGGAATTCATAGAATACAATAGCACTTTGGGAACTAATGGGCCGTCAGGTGTCACATCCTATGATGAAGCAGGTAGAGAAGTGCACGTATGTGTCTGTGTAAATGTGCTGGTGTGCGCCTGCATGGCCGTACTGCTTGTTATTGTTAAAAATGGGCTATAAAACCTTTCCTCAAAAAGCCTTTCTAAATGCATTCTCATTCTGGCCTTCATGCTTCTCACTTGTGCTTGTCAGGAAGGAATAGCCTGTTTTAGAAAATATTGTATGCAGTTATGCAGTGTGTGTGTGTGTGTGTGTGTGTGTGTGTGTGTGTGTGTGTGTGTGTGTGTGTGTCTGCAGTTTTCACTATAATTAGATTTTCAGAGAGTGGAAGTCTGGAGGACAAGTAAAAATAAATCTGTCACAATGTGTCCATATGTTTGCAAGATGTAGACAGTTACTTCTATTGAAAATCTTCAGACTGGGGCTTTGATTGATTTGTTTTCAATGGACAGTGGTGGAAAATCTTTTGAAATGTATTCTACTTCTGTACTCCAAAATGAGTGAGGGTTGTACGATTGGTGGTACTTGACTATAAGTATGAAATAAGCAAAATGTTCTTAAAGTATTAAAAGTAAAACTACATCTCACTGAGAAAAGATTCTCTCTGTAATTATTATAGTCCAGAATTATTTAATATTAATGTGTTATCATGTTAGATGCACTTGATCTTATTGTTGTGATGAGCAAACCTACAGTATATTAATCCATCTGTCACTACTTTCTCACTTTCCTACCTTTCCTACCCTAAGCACCAAGCTGAAAATGAAAATCCTCTTACAGATATTGTATGGAAACTCAAGTATTTTCCAGCAAATAAACTAAGCTTAAAAATCGCATTCATGTCGGATTATTGTAGCTGCGGGTTAATATAAAACATTTGTCTCTTAAGTCAGGAAGAGGGATTCTCAAAATAAACTAAAGTGCCCATGTTTATGGAAATGAAGAAACAGCCAGTGCAACTCGCTGATGCTTTTTTTGACAATGTTCAAGCTATGATGAGTCAAAATAAAATCCATGAAGTAATAACTGCACTTTAAAAAAGTAAGAAAATAATTTTAGTAGCAGGCACAGTGACAAAAATGTCCTCAGGTTTGTCAAGAAAAGTATCAGACAAGGTAAGGCAAAAGAAGCAGACAATATTACAAAGAGTCTCTCTGGTAAGTTAAAGCAGGTAAGCTGCAGGGCTACACAGAGACCAGAGACCCGAAGACCAGATGCAGGGCAGCAAACCATGCACAAAGTACCAATCAGACAAGATCAGAGTCCACAAACAAAGGCTGAAAAAAAGGTAGATACACAAACAGGAACTCTGCAAAGTAGCTTTGATGCACAGTCTAGCCGGGAGTAAGAAATGTCTGTTGTCTAAAGTATAGTTATACTGAAGGTGGGAAATCAGGTTAAAGGAGACAACACAGTTACTGATATGGAAGGTGAACGATGACAAAAAATATCAAAACAAATTTAGAAAAATGTAAAAGGTAAAATATTTGCCAAAGGCATTAACTGATGCTGTTACACTACTGCTTTTCCTGGTAGTCATCAAAGTGTATGACTGGAAATTAAGGTCAAATCATCATTAACTGTTTTAGTCATGTTTTGGCTGCAGGGGGAAATGTTTTACATATCCTGTTAGATTCTGCATGTAACAGGATGAAACATACATAGCTGAGACCCTCTTCCTTGAGGCCCTGAAGCATGGCTTCTCTTCATCTTTCGCCCCAAGAGGACAAATTTCATCATTCATCTACCTATTATCATTTTAACACACTATATCTTGCATTCATATATGGGGCAAATCCACTTACATAATCCTGCAAAACACTGAAATCTATCTATCTTTCTATCTATGTAGTACTCATGTCACACCTCTCCCATCTCAGACAGACTGACCCACTTCTCTGCCTTTACCCCGAACAGACTGTGCCTGGAGGGGAGGCTGGCCACAACATAAGGCCGCTGCAGAGATGACTGGTTCAGGGGTCCATCTCAATGGGCTCCTTCGCCTCCCTGTCTTCCCTCAAGTCATTACAGGGGCGCATAGCAGACAGAGGGGATGGATGGGTTTCATTCCAGCGCACCGCTTGCACTTGTCTGATCATTCAAGGTCATATCGAGCAGATCAATAAGACTACACTGATGTATGGGAAAGTGTGTGTGTGTGGGTGTCTGAGGGTGGTGGTGGGAGGGGGAAGGGCTCGCAGACACGCACCTGCGCAGGGTCAGACACAGTGTCTTATCTCAGTTCCCGAATCTAACACTAGATGTCAGTGGAATGCAGCACAGGGCAGAGCTTTGTGCTGTGCATCAGTTTGTCAGTGCAGGTTCCTTTGTCTTCTATCTACACACAGGGGAATAACAGCACACATATCTGGAGCCACATGACGTGTTTATCTATACAACGCTTCTGTACAGCTGCTGCAGTGAGAACCTGAGCGCATCAAAACTGAGGCAATGTAATGTCAGGGACCAAAAAAAAAAAAAAAGAAAAGTCAGTGGATTGTGTTAACACACATGAATGACATTCTCTTGTTTGTCTTTATCTTTGGATATGCATGTATATATATAACTCAATTATTCATTCGCTGTAATATTTGCTGAATGATTTAAGAAGTAATTTCTAAAAGGTCAAACGAGTTTTGAAAAGAAGGGTTCATTTGTGTGCTGTCACACTACCAGTGATTAAACTTTGATCTTGGTGTGTATCATTGTGAGCACGCATGTTTTTGTAGCACAGTTGAGTACATATTTCATACATATTTCTTTACACGCTAAATACCTTCCATACAGCTGCCTCAAAGATACCTTGAATACACCTGTGGTTTCAATGAGGCCGAGTGTGTCATCACTATGAAACTTTC
This sequence comes from Anabas testudineus, assembly GCF_900324465.2. NCBI lineage: Eukaryota > Metazoa > Chordata > Actinopteri > Anabantiformes > Anabantidae > Anabas > Anabas testudineus. The sequence goes on from NC_046620.1 coordinate 16,857,572, forward strand.
ATTTAAGGCAGTGTCTGTTGTCACATTACAAAACATCAAAGCCCCACCATATAAACCCATATGCCTCACTGTAATCACATTACAGCAATAGAGCTCTCATGATGGGGTAAGGAATCATCATTATATCAATAAGACCATTTATCATTGATATAATTAGATATCTGGCTGTATGTCATTCCAAACTGGCATATATAAATCCTATTCCACACCCTCTCACCACCTCGCTCCCCAAGAAGTCATTAATGTATCCTAGTGTAACATTATCACATAGCTACATTCCTCCTCTCTATCTAATCTAATTCATCAGTCTAATAGGTCATAATTAATTGCTCCATTATTAATCGAGTGATGTCATACCCACATGCCTGAGGGTGAAATGAACTGTCTGTCACCAGGAACATTGCCTTTGAGCATGTGTGTGTGTGTGTGTGTGTGTGTGTGTGTGTGCTAAATGCAGCGATCAGAGTTGGAATCTTTTTGCTTGATGCACAGCGCTCAGCTGTGTCAAAAGCTCATCAAGACTCCACCATCTACAGATCAAATTTATCACTGTTCAGCGTGACCGCGTGATTACTGCTGATTACCTCAGGTCAAAAGGTTCAAACATCATTGAGGAGGATATTACACCGCAGTGGGACATGAATATTTAACTGTCTCATTCTGGCGATGCTCTTTCTTGGGCTAACTTGAGCCAGAGGAGATGATGATTAGCCTCACATACAAGGCTAACGACCCAGGATGGATTAGAGTGGAAGGCCATTGAATATGCCAATGACATGAAGTGGACAGTCTCATTCATATAAAGGAGAAGTCAGGTGTGGAGAGCAGAGGGCTTGAGACTGCTAATTACACTTTTAAAGTTACAGTGCCTCGGCATGTTAATAAAACCATTGTGCTTGATACTATATTATACTACTATGTATTCAAGTTGCCTTCATGTGACTGGGAATTCACAAGAAATGTAACAAAGTGCTGCTGTTTTTAATTTTATCTCACTGACATAGGTGTAGTGCTGTTTATAATTCCTCCTCTTAGCATAGTATGAAAACTGTTATAACTGATGCTAATACAACACTTCCAACTCCGGTAATTCTGTGTGTTCATCTCCACTGTTTGCACAGATGCCGACTGGTCCTTATGAAATGTGTCTTTTGTGTGTTTTTACAAGGAACAGAAAAAGTAAGAAGAAAAACCCACAATAAGTTGTAGTCAGTTGTTATTGACTGACTTTAATATTGAGTAGTAGTTAGTTTTTCTGGACTCTAAAGAGATACACCAATTGATCTTCTGCAGGAGCTACTCAGAATTCTGGGACATGTAGTATCTAATCAACCACAGACATCACCAAATCAAGCTATACATACATTTTAAGGGTAATCACATTACTGTTTGCATTACAAAATACCTCAGGTGGGGCAACGGGAAGTCATTATATAGAAGTACAAGACATGCATGTCTTAGCTCCAAAAGAGTGTTTCAGCGTCATTTCCTTAAATGATGATTCAACACCAGCGGTGATTGAGTTTACAGCATGTTTTAAAATTTCAAAGCGTATTACAGCAACGTCTGGCAAAGCACTTTGCTTTGCTGTGGGACTGGAGAGACACACTGACGGCCAAATCAAATACACAGATCTGCGTTCTGTTGGGAGAAGTTTAGACGGATGTTAGGCGAATATTCCTCCGGTGAAAACTACCTCAGAGAGATGTGTAGGGACACACACACACAAATAGAAATGCATATTTTAACTACCTTGCCAGTTCTGGCACTGTATTATTGTCAACCATCTGCCCCTTTGTTTCAAACAGCATTGTAACCTTTTCCAGAGAGTGTGTCTGTAGCTGTAGCTGTGTGTTTCTGTGCGTAGCTATGTGTGTGTGCGGGTGTGTTATCACTGGCATGCACACATGCTTGTATATCCAGTGTGTGTTCTGGCTGCCAAATGTCCATTTGGTTAGGGAGTATTGCCAAGGTGAGGTAGAGGTCAATTCTACACAGCTGAATCACTGAACAGCGCTGAGCTGAGCCGCTGCCAGTGCTGGCAAAGCGACTCATAACACAATGTCATCATCTGGGTACAAAACATCTCAGTGAGGATTTTGCTTCTAAATGTTAAGGGAGAGTAAAAATTGACGACCATATGACGTTTTTTTAATTTTTTTAATTTTACATACATTTTGCGTATTTACTTTACTACTTTGATTTCCACACAGTTTGAATCTCAGGCTGAGTTCAGCATGAATTAAAAAGATATTTCCTTGTCTCTTTTCACACAGAGTTGGCGGTCAAAGCTGTTTTTTTTTTCTTTCTGTGTGGGGCCAAAGATGCTCGTTCCCCACCGCGCATTCCTGCTTTTATCCGTGGATCTTATCAATAATAGATGGAACTCCCACAGCCTCGCAGGCAGGGATTGCTTGGAAAAAACTTGGAAAACCAGCCGCAATCCTGCCAGTCCCCAAGCACTGCACTGGAGACAGGGCTCCGCTTGGCCGCCAATTAGCACCAGCGTTTCACAGTCGCTTGCTGGGTGTGACTGTTTGGAGACATGCTCAAAGACAGACACACACACACACACACACTGACAGGCACCTCTGGAGAGCCGCTGACCTACTCCCCTAACCACTTTATTGATCTGTGGGCCAAAGATGTGAAAGCCTATTGAGGTCATCATTAATGATTCATCATATCCAGAAAATGTCAAATGTGGCTTGGGAGCGTAAACATGAACGCGTCAGATGTTATGGACTCATAAACATGAGAGCTTTGAAGAAATATTGCATGCATCTATATGAATCATACATGTGAGAAAAGTGGATACAAAGTATAGAGACTGCCATCAGATAGGTTGATGCTTGGCCCACTTGGCCCTTTCTCTGTCTTCTGCATTGGCCTCCAGCATTGAGCAGAGGATAGGAATCAATAGGGCAGATTTACAGTAAGTGTAGTACATACGTGTGAAATATAAGTCCTTTGCTTATTTGATGCTTCGAGTCATCCTTTGATCAATATTCTAGTGCACACACAGATATGTATATACACAATGCATTAGCTACTCCACCGAGACCCACACACATGCTATCCCACAGGGACACATCAAATAGCAGCCACACAACCGCTGTGGATTTTCAGACCTTTTATACAGACATGTATACACCAAATACACTTAAACACCAAATACGCTCTGATGCTTCTTCTCTACGGTCCTGTAATATGAGGGAATCCCTGCAGTTCTTGCAGTGACGTGATAAAGTGCTTTCCAACTGGCCTGCTTGTGGTGGTTCTGTAATTTGGGGTCCTCCCTCCACAGCCCTGAACACAGGGGCTCTGAGGCCCTGCACAAAGGTCCATTCACAGATTCAAAGGCTAAAATTTATGGATCAGACCAAGCACTGGCGTGTGGGAGCCCCAGACAGTGGGGGCCATAAATTTGGCTTTATGAGTCCAAAAAAAATTAATTTCCATTTGAGCCACAACATGAGTATATGCTTCTAATTTTTACTTGTAGTTTTCTCTTAACACCATCTATTTTAAAGTCACCATGTACATCAAATTTATTAGCCCTTAATTTATCCTTTTTTTGGAAAATTTTGCTGTTTTTGCTAGAGGATACATATGAGTTTTGAACCCTAAAAGACTCAGAGAGATTGAAAGATTGAAGCACTAGACATTCGATGCAGCCACAGATGTTATGTTACTTATGTTTAAATCTAATCATGAAAAAACATATTCATATGTAGTTCTTTTTTGGTTCTTTCAAAATGTTGATAAAAAAACTTTATATACATATGTTTATAAACATATAAAAAAGCAATTACTACTATGAATGTGCAACCTTTTTCATTTCCAAGATTTAAAGATACCTAATGGCATTTTTCACCACTAGGGGTGCTATGGAGCAATGTTTTTACAAATGAGTTTTCTGATTTGCACGAACAGCTTTTCTGCAGATACAGACCATGGTGTATTATTAAAGAAGAGAAGAAGCAGATGCACACCTTTTATTTTGATGAATTATTGTCAAATCCAGCACATACAGTCCATCACTCTGCATCGTGAAGCTCAAGCAATTAGTGAAACACATGTTCGAGTGACTTTTAAAATCAGCTTAGAATCCCGTAGGCTACTATAGGGACCATCGGATGTGGCAAAATGGATAGTACAAAGACACGGTGCAGGTCATTCACCAGACATTAGCAGACTCTTCCCTGTGTCCTTTTCTCTCGTTACCACTCCACAGTACCAACTCTTATTAGACTGGCCCCATATCTCTAACTGAACAATGACTTCATGTCTCTGCAGTTAATTATCTGTCTGATCCATACCATGGAGAAGAATGAATGAACTCCAATGCTGTGTTCCATACACAGGACACACTAATGTTCTTTCCATATAGGCAGGCAGAGGCAGAGTCATGAGACAGAGCTATTAGACCAATGTAATGAGTTTACGTATGAGTAATGGCTGCACACTTACTCGCGCAGGGCTCCCTGCACATCGTTTCTAAGTCAGCTCCTCTCCTGATTCAAGTACAGCAAATCTTGTGACTAATTTTGAGCTCAAACCTTCTGCATGAAGATTGGTGTGAGCCTTGTTTGGAGCATACTGTGCACCACATGTTGTGGAGCCGTGTATATATGCACTACTGCAGGGCATTTAAATTCAAAGAGGCTTTCAGTTTCAGTTAAAACTCTGTAGTGTCTGCCAGTTTAATACCTGTACACTATATTGCCCTGAAATGCTGTAATGTTCCCTGCCATGATACAGTGTATGTGCTAGTCTTGCATCAGTGCTTTTAAACACCTCAGCCATCTTTCTGCAGCACTGGTGTTTATTTAAATGGATTTGGCTTGCTTAGGCTGTAAAGAGAGAGGACATAAAACACTGAGGGCTAGTGAATTACCAGCAATAAAGCTGCAAGCTGAGCCCGTTGACGGAGCTAAGCTGAGGTGGGCCAAACTAGGCCGTGCAGGACTACCAAATCCCCAAGCTTGCCTCTAACAACAGCCTGAATTCTTGCTAATTGTCTCTTCTTGTCATCCCTGTTTACTCAAGCCTCACCACTTTCTCTGCCATAATGGATTCAGGGGCCTGACAAGCCATGTTTGATTGATTTCTCTCCCTGACCACTCAGTGGAAGGACTCCTGGCTGTGTGCCAGCTGTACAGTGGCTCGTCCCCGGTGTGTGTGTGTGTGTGTGTGTGTTTGGGTTACCACACACGTACTGGTGTGTGTGTGCACAAATGGAGCCACTATAGCATAACCACCACGCTGTAACGCTACAGTAGGATACTATGGTGTACAGCGCTCTGCCTGGAGGGTATCATTAACATTTAGAAACAGCCCCAGCATCAGTCACACTGCTTCTGCTTAGGTGTGTTTAACCTTTCTATATGGAGGGATACAGCAGCCAGAACAGAGGGGATTTAACAAAGAAATAGACATGTTAGAAAGGGGAGACGTATTAAAATGTAAAGTGAAGTTTGACAGAGGGTGCTAGACAGGAGAGGCATATTTCCATATATATGTTACACAGCATATATATATATAAAGGTGTGAATGATTATGAAAGTCAAACCAAAGTCAGAAAGATGTGACTTCTTTCCCAGAAGAGTGGAAAAAGACTGTAGCACTTATCAAATCTGAACTTTTTTCTCTTCTATTGAGTCTGACTCTCTGCTGTTTCAGGTTTTATGTGTGTCAGAGCTGAACACTTCTCATGATGGATGTGCAGGGCTGTCATCTCCGGATTGCCTCAGTTAAGATGATAGATCCAAGCTTGGAAAAAGGTCGATTAAAGTTCACGGCTCTGGAGTTAAACTTGTGCCGTGGTTTCCCCTCAAGTCAAGACATTCTGCCGATGATGATTCTAATCGAATCTCACCGAAGGACGGGCGAGAGTCCTGTCGGCACACACCGGGCAGAGCTGTTGTATTAAATCACTGCTTCTGTTGAACATCTGCAAGTTATGGCTTTGTGTGAGTATTTGTGTGTGAGCGAGAAAACGAGAGAGTGAGGCAGAGACAGAGAGAGAGAGGGATTCTCATTATCGCTGAATAACTAAGCAAGGCCTGGCCCCCAATTATGGAGTGTGACTGTCAAAGTTGTTGACATGTCTACACGCAGATGTTGTGGCAAATCGCTTATATCGATATTGAGTAATTCTACATGAATAGTACGAGGCTTTCTGGTAACCTGAAGTTTACCTTCAATATTTCAAAACAACTACTGTATATAATTAAACCCCCTACAGCACATTTTCATGGAACGGCACTCAATCCTGACACCGCTTGTGTTAAATTTGCAAAACATAGAAGGTTTTTATCGTTAGTACATGCCTCAAAATATCAGAAAATGACAGTCCGTGGCTCAAAATATGCATCACAATTAAAAAGCACTACAAACAGCACAACATATGCTCAATATGATCTAAAGCCAGTAATCGAATGGTAAATTATGAAGCATGGTTAAATAAAAAGGGCGCTTTAGCCATAGCTGTCAGCTTAGGCTGATTGATAGACCGCACCAGTTGTGGCAGACAGGGTGAGGTATTGAGTGTAGGAAGCTGTGAACACGTGTGTGTGTGAGTGTGTATAACTGTGGGTGGACGTGCATTACAGTTATTATCAGAGAGGTAAATCACTTTATGAGGTAAGCTTACATTATGATGAATGAACAGCACAGGCTACTACTCACTCTGTCAAACACAGAGGAAGGTATGTATATAAAATTGTAATTAGAGGATAATTGTTCCATATGTCTAATGATATAAACGGATACTCAGCTGACTGAATAATGATGTCTGTGCGCCATTATGAATAGATTCTACAACACCTGGGTTAGAGTGGGCTAAACACGTGAGAAAAGGCCCATATGCTACCTTTAAAGTGGAATGCATTCAGAGGAATACGACTATTAAATGGGCAAATATAATGCTTCAAATGTGCTGCCGTATAGCGAATACCTCAGGTTGTGGTTTGACTAAAGGGTAACATTGTAAACATGGCTTCTCAAAGCATTTGTCAGACGTGATGTAAACACTGTGTGTAAAATGTGACGTTGATATTAATACTTCAGACCTAATTTCATCTGAAAGAGCTCTGACTTACACAAGTGTTTCATTGACAGCTCTTTATCATCTGGCAATTCAAACAAAATATTGTTTGCATCTTTGGAAATACAGGCAACAACACCTATTAGATGTGTTAGGGCTGTGTTGCTGTTGTTGTGATGTTTTTTTTTTTTATTATTATTTGGACCTATCAAAGATAACATACCATAACAAATAAGCGAAGATATTACATGGCTGTAGCTCCATGCCCAATTAGGATTACATGTAGATTAGTTTGCTCATATTCAAATACAAGCCATACATGTAACAGAATACCACCCCACCCACCCTGCAGCACAACAACAGCACCCTTGGTGGTGTTCTCCTACTGAAAGGGATGAATAGGTTACATAGGTTTAGATTAAACTAATGGTTTGGACTTTGAATCTGAACAAGCAATTACAGTTCAAATATACCAATGACGTGGTATGTTTGAAACATGATACAAATGAACCTGTACAAATAAAACGTGCTGGAGTATATAATCTCTATAAGTTTTTTTGTGTTTCTAAAACCAAACTGAGTTTAAATCAAAATGACAGATGCCCAGTAGCCTCAACACCTTGTCTCTCTCTTACTGCCTACAAAGGGGGATTCAGCCTGGCTGGGGCCTGGTGTTCCAGTTCTCACACGGGCTGCAGAAGCAAGAGAGGGGAGGCGGGAGGACCTTGACTCAAAAGAACAAACCAAAGAACGAGAACAAGGACACTAGATGCAAAAGGAGGTGCAAACACCTGAAGCCTGAGCTTGTAGGAGAGGAAACACAGGAACATTTAGGTCTGACAGGGGGATGAAGATGAAATGGTAAATGGTCCGCACTTACATAGAGCTACATGTAGCTCTATGTAAGTGAGAGCCTCTTTCTACCTAGCTGGTACGCAAATCACATTTACACTGGGTCTCATTAGCACACATAAGCACACACACTCACACTCAGATGGGAGAGCTGCTATGCAGTTGACCTGACTCACTGGGGACAACTTGGGGTTCAGTATCGTGCCCAAGCACACGTCGACATGTGACAGGAGGAGGCCGGAATCAAATCTACCAATCCTATGATTGATAGACGACTGTTCTACCTCCTGATGCACACAAATTGCAGTAACATTGAATGTGATGGTTGTTTTGCTGCAAACATGAGTTTTGTATAATGTGGTTAAAAATAAGAATTTGTTTCTCTGCAGTGTAGAAACTAAAAAAAAATAAAAGATTGTTTCTTTCATAAATGGCCCAATTTTTATTATTTGCTGTGCTGACACTTGAAATGACTGCAGCAAAGAGAGATGAAGATCAACAAACTTGAAGATGTACTCAAAGTTAGAGGACCACAATTCTACGGCTTTAAATGGATATTTCCCTTGTGGATTGACTTGTCTCCCACGACTTAATTTCAACTGCACAACAGCTCTCAGCATGTCACAGGATACTGAGCATAACAGTCGAAGCCCAGCTCGAGATGCGTCATGATGTGCACAAAGAGAAGGAGAACAAAGTGGAAAGACAATGAGATGCACGCGGCAGCTTGAAGAGCAAAACCAAGACAGGCCGTCCCGAGGGGTTTGATTACAAATGCCGCGAGCTTTTCGCCATCACAAACAAACAAGAACTGGTTCAAAGATGGAGTGTAATTCAAAGTAACACAAGACACTAACTTTCATCTTTCGTCTGGCGCCTTCATCAGCATCTGATGAGCAAAAAGGTAAATGCTTGGAGAAAACGAATGCCACCAAAGTTCCTAAATCACTTTTTTTTTGTTTTGACATAAAAGCTAAAATATGCTAATCGTGGTGAAAAAAATCTCAATTTAAACTTGCTGCAACATGAGGATGAAGTTTGTGTGCATGTGTGTGACCTGAGCACCGAGGCAACTCTGATTATTCCTTGATATGGAGTAAATGAGAATAATTTTCTTCATTGATGAGCTTTTTTGCTTTAATCTGTCAGAAACCTGCCTTCACGCTTCTGCAAGACATCAGTTTTGAGCACACACACGTGAGCCAAAAGTAAATGCGCTGGTATTTTTCAGATACGCTCAGGTCAAACGCCTGCCTCTGGCTCACTGTTTTGAATTACTTGTATGGTAATTTTGGAGAAACTATACATTTAAAAGAGCCCATTTCTATGGCTGTGAGGAGATACGGGTGGTTTAGGTCAGAATGGCTCGTGCACCCATTTTCTCGATCAAACACCCACAGAGTGAGCCATTCAAATCTCCCCAGCCTCGTCCGCTTCTCCATTCACTGCTCATTTAGTGATAGAGAGATGAGGAGGAGATGAAGGGAAAAGCGAGCCGTCACGCGGCCAGATGATGCGAGCCGTCGACATCCACACACACTAACTGTACTGTTTATCCAAAAGGAGGTAGATCATTTGAAAGAATATTACAGCTGCAACTTAAAAGGTGGAGCCGAGCCAGCAGCCCAAAGACTTGAATTTCACTCTTAATCTGTTACTCACTCTTTCTCCCTCCTACCAAACACATTTTTTCTTTCCTTTCCAATCTCACTCACTCTCCCACCTCATCATCTAATCCAGCCTGAGGGTAGAAGAGTGATTGTGTGTGTGTGTGTGTGTGTGTGTGTGTGTGTGCGTGTGAAAGATGAGCCGGTCTTAGCCTCGCTCTAACCCCTAACTCTCTGCACGCACACACATACGCACACACATATAAATACAAGTCTGTTAGTGTACGTGCACTCCATGCATGAGCATCCACCTACACAGAAACCACCCTCCTGACTCACATATGGACATGTTGATACACACACATAAACACACACACAGTTGGCATGGCTGGATAGGTGAGGCCATGCCTCGCCTGTGATTAGAAGGCTAGGGGTTATGATCTAGGTGCAGAGGCGCAACGTTGCATGTATTATACATAGAACAATGAATCTTTGGAGAAAATGGTAATCCAAACATGGATGAAATATTCATGCCGCATGGTTGTGTGGTTCACCTCTTTTTGCTCTTTAACCAGAGAAGATCCATGCGGGGGTTAAGGCAGAGGTAAATGAGACAGAGAGAGAGGAGGGGAGAGAGCGCAGAGAGCAGAGGAAAAGGGAGAACTAATGTAGTGAAGCATGAAATCATGGCTGGCTTGTGTAATTTAGCTCTGGGATGGAGCTCACTGCCTAGAATTTCATTCCCCTTAGGTCTGCTTTTAACACACTCTGATGCATGCACACAAGTGCGCAATACAGTGCAAACATTTAAAGAAACAAATATGTTGCAAATAATTACTGAGATGTGTTGCATTCATCTTCCCCAAGGTCTGCTCAATCTATTCAGCTGTTCTTTGGATGTGTAGCTCACACACTTCTTTTCACTCTTTCCTCTACAGTGCTACATTAATTACTGTAGCACTCAACAAAGCAAAAAAAGCTTCTTTCGCTCTTCTGCCTGTCCGAGTCTGACAGACAAGTCTATTGTTTGTGTCCTTGCGTTTGGTGTAGAGAAAGCTACCTGACTGTATTGCCTTGGCAGTAGGCAGGTGTCCTCGTGAGCAGACTAAAGTGAAAAACAAGAGATAGGTGTTTAGGGTTTTACAGGACTCGATGGGTGTCTGGTAAAAGAAACTCAAGCCGATCGAGTGGAAAGCATGGCAGGAATTCAGGTTTCAAGGTAGATGAGTTCCACCAGAGGGAGACGGCTGGTAAACCCTCATATCAGGCAGGGTCAGGAGGTTGCTACATGTGTATGTGAGTGTGTGTGTGTGTTTGTTGTATCTTAGTATATTCAGGGGGAGAAGGTGTGATGCATGGGGTCGACTCTTATCCATAAAATTTAACATTTAAGTGAACTGCAGAGATCTGAAGGCGGCTGATAAGCATGACAGCATGGCAGCGAAACATTACTGTGCCGTTTGGGATACACACACACACACGTTCGCACATGCTCGCACGCACACCCACGCACAGGTCAGGCATCAGAAATGTTCATTCACACAAAGGCACAAAGCTGATCATCATAACACACAGACACACAATCACACAAACATAGCATCTATAAAACACCCTATTAGGCCTCATCTCATCATATCTGAGTCCACCTCATCACTGACCTCACACTATAAAACTTTAACACACCTTGGTGTGTGCGCGCACACACTCCGCGGTGTCATTGCAGCAGCTCTAATAGGGTTGTGCATGTGTGTCAGCTCCTCTGGGTTTATTTGCTCTGTGTTTCCTCGGCAGATGGAGGCTTTACAAGCCCAGGTGCCTGTTATTGGCCTCCTATCACTGTCGCAATGAGCTGCATTAAATCTATAACCGGCTGACAGCTGAGCAGATATTGGAGGACTCTCCAGAAACAATGGTGCAGCAAGAGAAACACTGTTGCTAAAAGACAAGGCTTTACAAGCTACTCAAGCTCACAATGCTGCTGATGATTATTATCGTGAGTTGATTTGCTGCTGTGCAGCGCTGATAAATACCAGGAGTGTGTGTTTTTCTGTACAAGTGTGCAACCACTCCTGTTTGTTACTAGCTACACTTGTAACAATAATGTGACCTGACTAATATCACAATTATGCACATACTTTTTACCCTCCACACCAGCCTCTACATCACAGTTCAATGTATGCATATATGCAGCCACCAGTTCACAATGTCTCCTGCAACACACAATGAACACAGATGCATTAGTGGTTGATGCCATGCACATTACAGAGGATAATTGCCTATGCATATTTCCTCATGTGCGCTCCCTGAATAGTGGCGGATAGGGTTTGAGTGCCAGTTGCAAAACCATTAATAGAAATTAAGTGCCGGCAAGAACTACTGAAGAGAGACCAGTGGATGTGGAATGGAGTTTATGTGAAAGATAAATACATTTCTACAGAAGAGTGCCTCCATTTATTGGTTGGGAAATGCACTGTGATATGATAGAGGGGCAACAAATGACTATGGAATGAGACGATATGGCTGAGAGAGAGGGGAATGTTATGGAATTAGAGGCCTGACTTGAATAGGAATAGAGAAAATAAAGTTGCAGCTCAAGTTTTGTACATGTAATCAGAGTTCCAAAGGCTTAAAGACCTGTCTGATACATGTAGATGTGACAGTTAACCATCAATATCGTGATTTACCAACTTTAGCAACTGTAAAATAAATCAAGCACTGCCATCCAGTCATTCCAGTTTGCTCTCTATGTTCTGTGAATGCCGAGTTATTATCCGTCATCCCTCGAGTGTGTCTCCCTCTTGGCTGGCTGGTGTCAGACAGATTACATACTCATCACACACTCGCACAAACACGTGCAAGCGCGCACGGACACATTCACTTGAGCTAATGAAAATTCTGCTCCATCCTGGGCTGTCTAATGGGCCTAATAACAGAGAGTCACTGGGGGCTTTGCGCGTCAGACAGATTACAGGACGCCCGTGAACTAGATGGACAGGTCCTTGGCAGCGACACACCCACACTGACACATGCAAACACACACAACTCTCATTCTCAAGTAAGAGCTCACTTAAAGAGAGGCAATCACTGTCCTGACCACTAGGAGGCAAGGGTGAGCTTTGCCAGAGGGAGGCAAAAAGCCACTAAAGCTCCTGATAACAGGCTAAAATGCAGGATCTTCAATTACACACATGACTTATCCTATTGTCACGTTGTTCTTGTGAGCATCAGATCATCTTATGCATACTTAGTATATTAGCTCTTATTGTCAGCATATTGCTATAATAAAGTTCTGATATTAAACTCTTCTGTGGATTCCTGATTAAATTCCTTTCCTAAAAAGGATGGGCAGATTACTGAGCTGCTCAACAAGGCACATGTCCCAGGGCCCAGAGGGTCAGAGGGTTTCTGGCCTGTTGATGTTTGGAGTGACTACTCACAGTTCATCTTAGGAAGTCACTGTGAAAAGCTGAACTATCCTTATTGTGTATTTTAGCTCCTGGACCTGAACAGCTGAACACTATCTGCCAACCCAAAGCCAGCCATTGCTTTTGTTGAACATTTCTAACTGCACATTAGTTAAACTATTTTATTCCCTTTGACAGAAGAAAACAGAAACTGCATCTCAAGATCTCTTGATTGGTTTTCATTACACTTACACTTTTCTGGCATGTGCTAAAGTATAGTATACTGTTACTGCAAAAGAGTGTCAGTGTGGATCTGTTATGGCAACTACTCCTGAGAGTCTGTGACCAGTCTGTGGCAAAGGCCTCAAATGTAGCTTTACTTTAGGTTCAACTACTCAAAAAAAGAGTTCTCACTGAAAATAAAGCTCCACAGATTTGTTTGATACACCAGGCAGTAAAAGAAGGACAGAGACAAACAATTTATACCCAATATTTCAATTTATTTAATTTGAATATTAAAATGAAACAGTGATTATTTCACTTAAATCAATAAAATATATGTCGAAAAACATAAAGATGTGTGACAATAATAGAACTCAAGTTCAGTGACTGTGGCCAAGACTAATCAGAGTGAAGTCTCACACAAACACCCTTTAAACACTGCACTAAAATAATGAGCCAAAGAAAACACTGAGGTGAGACACGGTTTAGAAAACTCTGTGGCACGGGTTCGAATTCACAGGTCAGGGTGCCTTTCTGTGTGGAGATTGCATGTGGGTTTTCTGTGGGAGCTCCACCTTCTTGCCCTCCTACATAGACCATGCAGTGAGGTTAGTTAGTGAGTCTAAATAGGTGTGAATGTGAGTCAGAATGTTTTTCTCTCTCTATGCGTCAGGCTTGTGATGGACTGGTGACCTGATGAGGGTGTACCCTGCCTCTTGCACAATGACATCTGAGATAGGCGCCAGCACTCCACCACCCTTAAGAGTAAAAGGGATTCGGATAATGAATGGATGGATGGATGGAGGTTTGTCTGAGTGTTCTACGAAGAAACACCAAGTGGCTATAAAGAGACAACAAACAACTGAAATTCAGTATTAACAAATATATATAAAATACACACAGAAATATCAGATCTTTCATGTCTGTATTGAGAACAACCATAAAATCGTCATAGTGCTGGTCGAAAAAGGATGTGAACTCTTTAAATAATGACATCAAAAAAGTTAATTGTAATCAAATATTAGCACACCTAGAGTCTTGTTAAGAAAATTAGTTTGTTGGTGTGGACAAAAATCACTCTAACTTTTTAAGTTTGCTCCGCACAAGAAGAATACACTTATGTGAGCCATGCCTCACCAAAATGAGCTTTCAGAGGATCTGTGATCAAGAATTGTTATTTTACAAAAAGCTGGAAAAGGTTACAAAGTGATGTGAAAGACTTTAGAAACTCACCAGTCTACAGTTAAACAATCTACAAATGAAGACACTTAGGGACTGTGGCTACTCTACCAAGAAGTGGGCAACCCCAAGAGGGTTGGCTAACATCCGTGTTCATGATTCTACAGTACGTAAAGAACACATTGAAAAGATCAACCCAACTGTAAATTATAATGGAGGAAACATCATGATTCGGGCCTGCTTTGTTACATCGGGGCCAACCAGTTGTTGATAAAAAAGAAATTCTAGACTTTGAAAACACATCAGATTTCAACAGGGAAAAAAAATCATGTATCATTTATGCTTACCTGGCGACATTGGATGTACCAAAACAAAACCAGAGGTGGATTTAGGTCAAGCAAGCGTGGGGGTCAGTCAATGGTATTGGTTCTTCATTACCCAGAAACTGCCTTAGATCTGTTTCTTGTTGTTTGGTTAGAGACATTCACACTAATGGCCTGCTGGAGGTTATTCTGTAGGGCTCTGACAGTGCTTGTCTTGTCCCTCCTTGCACAAATGAGCAGATACCATTGATGGGTCCTGTTGATGGGTTAAGGACCTTCTACAGCCCTGTCCAGCTCTCCTAGAGCAACTGCCTGTCTCCTGGAATCATCTCTGTACTTGTGAGACTGTGCTGGGAGACACAGCAAACCTTCTGACAATGGTACGTATTGATGTGCCATACTGGAGGACTTGGACTGCCCATTGAGATTCAATGGGCAGTCCAAGTCCTCCAGTATGGGTCCAGGTATCACCTCATTCTACCCTTAGTGACCCTGACTATAGCTAAATGCAAAACTGGTGAAAAAAATGTCAGAAAAGATGAGGAGAGAAATTCCATTCATGTTTTGGGGGTTGTCTCATTGTGGCCTCTCTAGTTCGCATGTTGTTAATTTTATTAACACCTAAGCAGCTGAAACTGATTATCGACTCCCTCTGCTACTTAACTGACCAGACCAATGTTCCAGATGTTTAACTGACTTGATGCTAAACTCTGATAAAAAACTGTTCCTTTAATTATTGGAGCAGTGTATATGACATACATAATGATTCCAATGACGTTAGTTCCCCTTTCCCTTACAGAGGGGGGAGGAGTTGTAAAGATTGATGGCCACAGGTAGAAAGAATCTCCTGTGAAGTTCTGTGGAGCACTTGATGTTGATCACTCACTGGCTGAACATGCTCCTCTGTCCAACCAGCACAGAGGGGCATGTGTAGTGGAGGAGTTTGGACAACGTCCTCCTCTCAGCTACAACATGTAAAAGGCTCCAGCTCCACCCCAAGAACAGAGCCAGTCCTCACGCACAAGACAACTACAATGAGATGACGAACAACTAAAACAGAACACAACATTACACAAATTGACTAAGAAGAGAGAGCAAACAGCAAAATAGAGACACTAAGTCACACACAAATATACAAAGATGCAAACAACAACTAACATTAAACTAAATTTAAAAAATGTAAATACACAAAGCCCCAAACTTTTTGAGTCTTCCTGCTATGAAGTAGATGCAGGGGCAGCAGATTACATGTTGCTCAGGAACTCAGTGTCACATAATCCATTCATGCTAAAAAGCAAAAGAAAATGGCATTAAACAGAAGTGAGCCCAATGTCACACATCAATGCTGCAGCCCATTTGATCAAACTCAAAGTCCGAACCACAGGGGACTGAATTACCATTCCTATTCTGGGGGCTTTGAGCACAGAGGCCGATCCCATGTCAAGCGGACGCCAGGGCAGACTGTCACGTGCTGGCTCAGACGGGGAGAATAGAGAGAGAGAGGCTGTTAGGTCTGTGTCTGAACTTTACCTGAACTCCAAATAACTTTCCCTGTAGTCATTTAAAGTCATCGAGGGAGTGAGAAGAGGGTGGGGGGGATGGGCTGAAGGGCTGAGGAAAGGGACGGACAACAGAGAGAACAGATGAGGGAAGAGTGGCAAAGATGTGACAAGGTGAACAAATGTGCATCATTCCAAAAGGACTGAAGGACACGGGAGAGGATGAGAAAGAGGTGCGGGAGCAGAGAGCGGGAAGCCAAGGGAGAAGTAAGCACACAAACCTTCCACGAAATACTCCTCAGGCTGTCTTTCTTCTCGGCTCTATAATTCAAGATTTTGGAATTAAAGTGCAGCTCAACGAGTCTCTTCTTCTTAACCACAAGACTGAGCGGTACACGCTGTTGTCAGGTTAAATCCCTGAACAAGTACAGAAAACGGTTGTTGATGAATGTAAATAGGTAATTCTGTGTAGTTCTTCAACAGTTGTCAACATGTGCAGTAAAAGGGAAATGATTTGGAATTGGAGGAAAATAGGAACTACTCTTATTTCGATAGCCACACATTTTTATCAGTTATTCCAAAACTAGATTCAACAAAGTAATTGCTGAGCATGGGAAATAGGGTGCCATTACTAAACGTGGAGTTCCTGGAAATGACATATATAATCAACTCACATCAAGATTTACTTCCAGTGTTGACACTCAGTACAAAAGCAGGAAGTATGTGCATCTAAAATGCATATGGCGCTGTGCTGGGATTAATAAAAACAAAAATAAAACCAGGAAACTGACGAAGGCCACAATCTTGATCGCATTTTTTCCATATCTTAAAATAAATACTGTAAAAAAAACGAACAAAAAAAACATCCCTGCTGTTACGTCTGACTCCCCTCTATTTCAAAAAAGCCTCTCTGCATCTCGCTTTCCCCCTACAACACCCCAACCACCCACTTACCTAGCTGCATCTCCACCCCACCCACGCCTTGCCCCTCCCCCCTCCCATCCTCTTAGTAAACTTGGACATGCTTCCCAGCCCGCTGCCCACACATTTCTCAGCTCCTCTTCATTTTGGACACTCATGCATTTATGGAGTGATTCGGTGCAGTTCTCCCTCCAAGGCACACAGGATTACTGCACATACTGAGCTGTGGCAGAGCAGAGAGGGGGTTTCGGGGTGTGGGGAGGCACGAGGGGGAAGGAGGAGCAGGGGGCGGGTGGTCAGTCGAAAACAGGGGAGGAAAGGGGGATCATTAAGTGAGGGACAAAAAGACAAATGGAGGATGGGAGTGGAAAAAAAATGATAAGTGAGAAGAATCAAGATTGGTTTTGGCCAATACAGGAACATGTCCTGGAGAGAGTAGTGTGTGTGTGTGTACGTGTGAGTGTTTGTGTGTGTGGGTGATCCTTGTTTGAGATGTCACCAGTAATTTAAGGCCCTCTTTCGGTGCAACACATACTTTTCTCATGTGATAAAACACTGTCTATATCACCCGTGAGCCTGTAGTCTCTCTATGTGTCTGTACGTGTGTGTGTGTTGTACTCTAATTAGCACCTAAACACACAGGAGAGTGCTGAAGTCAGACAGCAGATAAATCAGACAAGGCTATAAGATCGTAACACCCTAACAGAAGATATCAGCTGCACTGCAGCTTTAACACACTTGATAAATTGACAATAGAGCGGTAAGCTGTAAGCACCTGGCTCCTTTCCCAATTCCAAAGCAGTGGAGGGTGTGGACAATTTTATGTTTGCACTGCAACTTTCTTTGTCTCAACTACAAAGATGCAATAAGTAATGAGACATGCAGTAGGAAAGGGTTTTCTTTTTTTTTCCTCTTCACATTCATTTGCTAATACATGCCCACTGCATTTCTATATGTTTCTCTCCAATTACCAGCATTACTCAAAGTCAGACGCTTTCCAAGCACATTTTTCATCTTTCACTTTCCTCACTCTTATTCATTAATTTGAATATCCCAACCCCAACCGCGCGGCTACGGGGAAACACAACAGTGGCAGCGGAAACAAGTGTGCTCCTTGATGTGTGTGTTTTCTTTCTCCTTCCCTTTCTGGCGCTATGAGCACTGCAAGCATGAAGGAGACAGATCCCAGCAGTACAGTACGGTCTGGCACTGGTGTGTCCCCGCCCCAGGGGAGTCTGGGAGAATGAGTCCCAGTGGAGGTTTGTTTAAATGCTAGAGGGAGTGTTTGCCCTGGACTAGTCTCTCTCGCACTAATGGATATGTCTGTGTTATTGATAGTAGGAGCGCAGGAAAAAAAAAGTGAATAAGCTTTTTTATGCATTTATTACTGTATTTTGTGACCAGGAGTTCTTCTTGCCCTTTGTATCACAGCAAACATCACTGTGGCACAAAGAAGAATAGTTTACTTCTGATCTGGATTAAAATGGCTCTATGTGTTATATATTTATGAAAAATAAACCCATAATGCCAAACCTCAAACAGAGACTGTTGCATTAGAAAATTCCATTAACACTAATCAAATATTAGTAAATTACAAAGTAGGTCAAGGTAAGAGCACTCACTGGTAGGAAATCATCAAAATAAAGAATGTGGTTGTTATTATCAGACAGCATTGACATTTATGAATTAAATGTATAATATGAAAATGGCCTCTTGCATTGATAAAACTACACATAATTATTTGTAGTTGCTTCAGTTTTACAGGCTCTTTTCATGGTCCTGCACTGTGCAACTATAACATTCTGATTTACATACTTTCAACACTCTCAGTAGAATTATCAGAAAAACCAGACAAACAAAACTGCAACTAAATATTGATAAATCTACTGTGCACAACCTGGCCAACATAAAAAGTTAGGCAAAGTTAGTTCCTAGCTTGATGCATTTTGAAGCGAAAGAGGCAGATATTGCAATGCATTCGTGATTTGGTGTGACGCTCCGGTGCTCAGCTGTGTTGTCAGACCTAGAACAGAAAACAAAAACATAAAATAAAATGATGTGGTGTGAAAAGCTGTTGTTTGGAATTGACTGCTACAGTACAAAATTCACTTTCAGTGTCAGTACGTTTCACCAATAACTTTTCAACAATAAAGTTATACGCTGAGGCTGAAAGTGGCCTTTAACATGTGTTTTAGTGACACATTTCTTCTTTTTCATGTTGTCAGACTGTTTGTTTTCCCACAAGGCTGCTGTAAATGCACGTTTTTCACCATGCTTCAGCCTACCTGACGTGTATGTAGAACAGCTTTTATCTCTCTGTCTGTATAGCTCAAGCTGATTTCATCTCTCCAGAGTGGTAAAAGGCAAGATAAAGAAAGCACAGCAAGAGACAGCGAGTGAGAAAGAAAGTGAGAACATCCTGTAAGTGAGAGTTTACCCAGAACAATGCTGTCTGCTTTCAGCTGTCTGCAGGAGACATTACATCATGTGTTACGCCTGCGAAGGCGAGAAACTGTGTCTTGTAGTCAATATCTTGCTACCTCCTTTTCTCTCTCTCTCTCTCTCTCTCTCTCTCACTGTGAGGAACCTGAAGACTTCTCGATGTAGTTGCAAACTCTTCTCTGACACAATACATATTCACATGGACCTCCTCAGCGGCAGCTCCCAATCGCTGCTGGCAAGGTTAGCTCTGTTTATGAAACCATCAATTACACATATTTAATTTAGTAAGAGAAGAAACGCCGCCACACTGACTGAATCCAGACCGAGTGTCCCCCTGAGCACTGGGATAAATAGAGCAAGGAAAGAGGAGGAGGAGGAAGAGAGAGAGAGAAAGGGTGAGAGACATAGAGAGAGCAAGAGAGAGAGAGAGAGAGAGAGACTTCATTAATTCTGTCGTCCATCTAATTGGAACCCTATTGGACCCTACAGCTAAAATGAAGTCCGAAACGAGTTCTAATGAGAAAAAAAAATGTGAAGGGGGAAAAGTTGGAGATACTCATATCTAGAGAACAACCTTGGGCAAAATAAAGACTTCATGTACAATGCAGACCCTAGGGATATCCCCGACTCCCTCAGTTGGACCCTGATTAAAATTGGACTGTATTCATTCTAAATAATGAGACTAGAGGCCTACCTGAACTCTCTAATCTGACAAACTGATGTAGTGAAGCAGAAAATGCAAATGGGCTTACATCAGAAATTCCTCATCACACTGTAATTTGCATTAAAGGTCCATAAGCAGAAAATAAACGTTGTGCACCTCGGCAGAGGAAGCTGTGTTTCACACACTTACTTACTCTGAGCAACATACTTACTGTTGCAGACACTTCCACCCTGTTGAAGTGTTCTTAAACAAGAAGCTTCTCTCTGCCCCTGACCGTCTGACCTTCCTGTGGAGGAGAGCAAGAGAAAAGTATTCAGTATTCACCGACTGCACAGTCTTTTTTATAGGAATACACCAGAGACACGCTTTAAGTTATATCTTTGCAGATCCACACATATAAAATCGCTGTTGCATAAAATAAAGGTAAGCAAAAGAGAGGCACAAACTTGCATTTCTGACTAATTATACTTTCCTGGATGCATATCATTGCCCCACCTCAAAGTCCCAGTCATAACAAATGTGGCATCAGAGGCGACTGTGGTTATAATGGCATCAGTGCATCAAATCTTTGTCTTTCATTATGACTGTGATCAAAACCATACACTAGACCACAAATTAAAGGAAACGGAGCTAGGAAACAAGGAAAACAAGCACAGCCAAATAAACAAGAGTGCTGTGCGAAGCAGAAGAGAGGACATTCGAGTAAGATAGAGTAGGATTGAAGTTTTGTGAGACGTAAAAGAGAATATAGTTAGATGGTTAGAGGAATAGAGCTGAGGGAAGGAGGAGTCAAGCAGTACAGCAGGATATAGTACAGTAGAGCAGAGTAGAACACAGTACAGTAGAGTAAGGAAGTATAGTAGACTGAGTGGATTAGCGTAGTAGAGCCAGAGCCACGCCGAATAGGCAAATGCTAGGGGCACCTTCAATAACATAACTACAACATCTTAAAATAAAAAATAGGCCTTACTTTCTGTTAGACCTGCTTTAACAGTCAGTCAATTTGTTATCTTATTTCTACAAATAAGCTTTTCCAATCTGGGGGTTTTACTCACTAAGTTGGAAGGGCTTGTTGACAATATCAGAAATCTACAAAGGTATTGACTAAAGCTCATTGACTGGTTTCACACTCAGCATTACGCACACAGCATTTTGATGAGACATAAACTACTTTTCTCTGCTCAGATGCACTTTTAAAACATTCAAATCCATCCACTGCCATGACTGGGTCTCCTGCACCTCTGCACAGCCAAGTGATGCTGCTGCAATTTCTTTTCTGCCCCCTTCACCTATAATTAGTTTTATGCCACTTCTTTACTTTATTGTTATGTCAGGGTATTTCTTTATTTAAAAATAAAGAAAATCTGTTAGCGATAAAGCTATTTGCAGTTTCTAAGTGGATGAAAACAGGTATTTGCAGCAGATTTGTTTGCCAAGCAATGGGCACCAGCTAAAATCTTGCCTAGGGCACCAAATTGGTCTGTGTAGAGCAGAGAAGAATAGAGGAGAATAGAGGAGACTAATAATACTACTAGTAATACTACTAGTAGTAGTAGTATAGTGATGAAGTTAAGTGATGATGCACAATATACAGTGGAAAGATGAAGACCACAGCAGGGTACAGAGGAGATGAACAGATTATAACTTACTCTATAAGGACAGAGTGAAACACAAAGAGTATAGTGAAATACACCTGCATAGTAGAGAGCAGAACATGCTGGAGAAAAATAGTTTGAGGAGGACAAAAGAAAGAAAGAGTTGAGTACAGTTTAGTACAAGTGACAGAGTAATAGAACAGTGTAGAGCAGAGATCTTCACACCGAGACCAGAGAATTAGGAGCCAATTCAGGTCAAGTCCAAATTTTTTTTAGTCTAATCAGGTTGGGTTGGGTCTCCTTTAACCTTCTTGGGTCTCAGGTGTGTGTGTCAATGTGTAAGAGACCCGAATGGACCCGAATAGACCTGAATGGACCTTAGCCTGCGCATTATCAACTGCTGATGATGTGGTCTGTTTCCATTAGTGGGATTTCATGCTGCTCCTTTCCATCTCGGCTGAGTATCAGTGCTGCTAGTGTTTGTGTTCACTCTGTTCAGGTCTGTTTAGGTTGGACCCTCAGTGTAGAGCAGAATATAGTAGGGAGTTCAGTGTGGAGCTGAGAGTAGAGTAGATTAATACACAGTGGATCAGAGTAAAGTATGGTGAAGACAAGTGAGTAACACTGAGTAAAGAGGAACAGAGAAGTAAGTACAACAGTGAATATGTGAACAGTGAAATGCGATAGTAGTAGTAAAGAGTAAACTAAGAATAATAATGGAAGTATTTATTATATTATACTTTTATAATATTGTATATAACATACTTTTATACTGTAAGTATATAAGGGTATATACTATCTAAATTAAGTAATGAACAGCAGCATAAAGCACATAACAGAATAGTCAAGTAAAGTAGTAAAGCACTAAGTCAGCTCTACTCTCTGAAGTAGCAGGAGTGAAATACAGATATGAGAGCAGAGTGTGGGGGAGTGTACAGTGGAGCAGAATATAATACAGTAGAGCAGAGTTTAGTGAAGAGGAGTGTAGTAGAAGTAAAGCACAGAGAAAGAGAACTGTGGGGTATAGACAGGAGTAGGGCAGAATATAGAAAGTTACAGAGACATAAAGTACAGAGCTGGGAGTAGTTTACAGTGGAGTAGAGTAAGAAAGAGAGTGGAGTAGAGGGAGCGCGGTAAACTATAATGGTGACGAGGAAAGTACTGAGAAGTGTAATAGAGGATATATGTTGTACATTAGATTAGAAAGCGCTGTGTGCAAGCTGCTGCACACACTGTCACTTGCACAGGGTGTTCGGTCATTTGTTTGTGATGTGACGGCAGGGTGAAGCGACGTCTGACTCCCTCCTGACTTGTCGGCGTGCTACCCCCCACACTGGGAACCATCCTCCATGCCAAAACACCAAATCTGAGCTCTCACAGTGAAAATGATTAGTCTAATCTAATTTATCGCCAAGTATCGGCTCATCTCCATCTCCTCCCTCATTCACAGAGACACACACACACACAGACACAGTGTCCTCTGCTGTTTGCCCTCTTCCCAGGAAAAGAGACTCTGTTCAGTGGCATACCTACAGCAATCCAATTAGGTTTGATTTCAATTCAATTACTGCACTGTTAGGGGAGTAGAGTGGAGATCCATTGAATGAATTTTACTTGGGAATTCCATTAATACTGAGAAAGTCATTCAAGTCTATAATGTGGATGGAAATAGGGTAGTAGAGGACAGAAAGGCAGATATTAACCTTCACTATTTCCCGTGGAATGAAGTGGAGTAGTAACGTCTATGGTATGCTGTCTGCAGCAGTCAAACAGAGAAATCATTACAGCTCTGGTTCAACAGAAAACTGCACAGTCTCGCACAGGAAGACATTTGCTACTTGTGAGACCACAAACAGCAAACTGTCAACAACTATCTACCCCCACAAGCTCCCTCGCTGTGGGTGTGTGTGTGTCTGCACGTGTGGATATGCACGTGTGTGTGTGTGTGTGTGTGCAACGCCGTGACTGCGAGAACAACAGATAAGCATTAACGCATCTCGGTGGCAGCGTGTGCAATCATAAATTTACTACCTCCTGAAGATAAGATCAGACCGCGATCACTACAACCCCACTGCACAAAATGTTGAATCGAAAAATAAAAAGTTGTTTTTATCTCACGTTTAGTATAAAAATTGTATTTTCTTTCATATTCAAACATACAGCTATATTTGAATACTCTTTTATTACCTCATGTTCATTTTAATTTCTAATTGTAGGAATAAAACACAGTATGAAACAGTCAGGAGCCATATAAGTGTGCTCAGCTTATTTTAGATATACATTTCTTGCAGTGTGGTGATATACCTGGGAGCAGAAAGGAAGTTGCCATAGAGGGGTGCACACAGTTTCTGTCACAGATAAGCGCTGATGTACAGCTAAGACAATGGGCTGTTTATGGCACCAGAAGAGGAAGAATGACTTCACTAACTTTTTAATATCACGGTTTGTGTTGCAAACACTAACTCTGAAACCTCTTTTTTTTTCCAACACCTCTTCAATGCAATCCTCCTTTTTCATCTCGTACACAAAACACTTTACGCTCAAGCCCTCTGCTGAGGGCTCCTATATTAGAGTTTACCCATTATCCACATCCATCAGCATCAATCAGTCACCCTGTAACTGCTCCCAATCCACAGCCACACACAGGCTCAGGTACGCACACACAGACACTAAAACTCAGATACACTTCACACATCACACCTCACTGCTGGCGAGAAGACTATCAGTATGGTTTTTACTGGCGTGTCCAAGGTGCTGGCACCTTTGTGCTCGCTCTATTGATTTTGTTGTCTTATCCTAATGAGCCTTGCGTCATCCATCACTGCTCCACTAGTGGCACTCAAGAAGCCGGGGGGGAAGAGGAAGGGTCTAGGGTCTAGGAAGACTGAATTAAGGAGGCTCAGGGGCTATCACCTTGCCATTGGGTATATATATCAGTGAGAGTTTCTGGAATACCATTTTTGAAAGACATCACAACAGTAATAATAAAAAAAGCTGTTTGAGATATGTGATGCTGGGGATAAGTGCATTCTGACATGATTTCAGGTCCCTTAGCTGATGACATCTGACCCCTGCAGGCACTTGCCTTTAACACTTGCCTCGTGGTGTCATGAAAGTGCTTTTAGGTTGCCGTTCCCGTGGTCGTGTGCAGGCATGAGTGTGTATGTTGTGCAATCACAAGCGCAGGTGTTAACTACAGCGATGATGGGGATGTTAGAAGGCAGCTATCACCCATTACTTACTTACACCTTTTGGAGTACAGACTGGAGATGAAAGACTTCCACGCTGTAGCTGCTTCACTCCATCCATCTGTTCATCCACACAGCCGTTATGGAGGGCGTCCCTCTGCTTTAAGTCCTGTCTGTGGCTTCAAATGGTGTCTTGATGTTGCCTGCTGCTGTTTGCTGTTGCTGGTGCATTTAGAAATAGTCCTCTGTTATCATTTGTGTTACTGCAGGTAACGCCTTTGCTGTTTACTGTCTTAATGTCAGTGTTGGAGGGAAAGAAAAGCTCAGCATTGGTCAATTTTGATCATTGTTTGTGGACAGGAGCAGTAATCTATGATTGATTTTAAAGCCCAGTACAAATCAGATATATTCTGTGTCTATGAAAAATTAATATAGCCTATATGGACTGTGGTACTGTATATGTAGCCTGTGTCCCACATTTTACTGTATGTCCTGCATCTATAATACTGCGTTTATGCCACTTACACTCAATCCCATTTACAGTGCACAGAGTTAAAGCAATGCACAGGGTGAATACATAACATTTAGATTATCATGTTATGCAATAAGAAACCTATAGTACAAGTGTACTCTGCTGCATTTTAATGAGATGTGTTAAAAAATAAATGATGAAAATATGATAATCTAAACATTTTCTCCCTATAATAAGAAATGTTTTTTCATCAGTTTTCTTTATAAGCGTGGTAGCGATACACTGCTGTAATCCTGCATGTTTTCTAAGACACAACAAAGCCCAAACACCCCACATCAATTTAATTCTTACACCCTATTTCCTGCATCCCAGTGCCAACATCCTAAACCCTGCATTCTACTGTATATCCTCCTCTGTTCATTACTATTCATTACTTCTGTATGTCATTCATCCCAAATCCTTTGCTCTTTAAAAACACAGCTGTGTGCTCTGCATTGAGTATTAAGTTAGTTTTCAAGACCAATAGTGAAACATGCCAAAACATATCTTACAGCTTACAGTATACCATAACATCACGCATCCTGTATCCTACATTTATTCATGTCATATATCCTTCAGTGAACATCTTCTGACACACATCACAAGACATATGTTCAAGAATGTCTTACAGTAAGTCTCTCACGCTACCTCTTATATCGATATGTGGTGCTCACAGTCAAACGTCCACTATTAATTTAACAATACTCTGCTTATGTTGTAACATTACACATCCTGCATCCTATAGTCTGCTGCAATATACGTCCTCTCTTTTTTTAGCTTTGCACATCAACTGTTTTATGTCATACATCCCAAGAGGTCATTCATGAGCTTCTATGTCCCTTTTGTAACAGTATAAACTAAATCAGATTTTAAATTCCTATCTAATGTCCTACATCCTACCCAAATCCAGTAAAGTATATTCTATCTATACATTTTTCATCTTAGGTGCACATATTAATGTTAAATACCATTCTGCTTTTCTATTTACCAATACCCTAAAGCACATCTTATATCTTATGCTATAACATCCCACCTCCGGCGTTCCTACATCATTCAGTAAATGTCTTAAATCACACATAAAGCCTGCTTAACAATGCCTTATACCATTGTGTATTGTTCTCAAACTCCAAGGTCCAAAATCCATATTCTTGTCTATCCTTCATCAAATATTTTATGTTCATACCACTGTGTGACATGTAACAGTGTCATGTACATTACAGTAATCTTTATACTTCACATCCAGATGTATACTTAGAGTTCCTAAAATTCCATAACCTTATGTCCTACATAATAATTCTGTACCCTGTAGATCATTTCATCTCTGATCGCAAAAAGTTGATGTAATCCATTACAGCTAAAATATGTCCTACATCCTACACCTGCTGAAAGTCATCAAACAAATGATATGGTAGATATGGTAGGCTGTTTTTGAAGTGTACTACTTGAGACCACAGACTTTGACTGCATGTGCCAATCATAACACACTCTGCTGCTCCAAAAGCCAATCCTTGATGAGAGAATAATTATGTGGGATGGAAATAAAGACTAAAAATACTCTGTCTTCGGGGGCCACTTTCGTGAAAATTAAAGGGCCTAATCTTATTAAACTCTGAGTGTTGCAACTATTTACTGGTGTTAAAGAGGATAAGCTACTTATGGAGTTTTGGGGAATGATGAGGAATTGTGTAGAGAATATCTCATGTGCGTCAATGTCACTCACCATTTACGCAAAGTGTTCACCCCACCCCCCCGCAAGCCATGCTAGCACATCACACACCAACCCAAGCCAAACACTAGTTTACAGTGTGTATAAAAAATGATTTGACACACACTGCGCTGTCATGTGACTTCAGTTTTGCCACAAAAAACAGTTTGTGACATTCCCGTAACATTAGCAGGCAGGGTTTCATGCACCCTAAGGCTAACACACACATACACTGCCAACACACACATTCAAGGAACACAAACACATGTATGCACAAACACTTGCACAGACACACAGACAGGCACCAAAGAACCCAGCAGGCTTTGGGAGTCATGCCCTGACCTCTGGTTCCCAGTCAAAGGGGTGCTGTTCACCAGCATACAACAGCACCACTGATCCCCTCTGCTCCTCTTGTAAATTTTGCTCTTTCTCCTCGGGCCTCAGAAGAGCCCTCTGTTGTTTCGTGAAAAGGAGGAGGAGGAGTGGAGGGGCAAGGACAGAGGAGTGAAGCCACTGTCTGTGTGCGACCGCTAAATCACTGTGTCTGCATGAAGGCTGGGATTGTGCGTGTTTCTTTGTGTATGTGCGTGTGTGGTGTGTGACCCTCGACGGTACATGTGCGTATAAAAAGAGCAGAGAACAAGGGGCCTTTAGTCTGGGATGAAAACATAGACCAATGTTACAGGCCAAATAAGATTAACTGGTCTAATGGACACACTTATTTTCATTATTCTGCATCGCTGCTACAGCCCGGAGAGAACAGGCTCGCCACTACTAACGTCCCCGCGGCAATGACGTCCTGATGAAGGAGTCTGCACTCCATCTGCTTCTTATTTCCAAGAATTCACTCATTCATCCTCCCATTTAAAATGTTACCTCATCAGGGTTTTCCATCTGTCGTGATAATTTATTAATTTAAAGTGCGCACAGAAGCTCCTTATATTATTTGTGACAGTAGTTCGCTGTGATGTGTCCATGAAATTTAATACAGTCCTCTACTTGTTACAGATAGAGACGTAGATATGTGCAGTGCAGCTTAATGAGCATAAATAAATCAGTGATATTAAGGGAGGAGCCTCCTGCATCTCCCTCCTCCCCCTCCTTCATCTAGCCTTCCTCATTAACACAGGCGTAAATATGGAAATGAGATGAGACAGCATGGAAATATACAAGCCTATTACACAATTAACATGACTGCTTGATTAAGTAATATAAAGAGGCTTTATGATATTGCCGTGTGCACGTGTGCGTATGCTTGCACATTAAAACTCATTTATTGTGTGAGTAATTGTCTCCAGTGCAACCTCAGTGACATCCACTGACACGTTGATTTCTTTCTGTTCAAAAATATTACTTGTACTTAAATACTCACATAGTAACCTAAAGTGTAACCTTGAATCAAATACAAAGCACCAAA
This sequence comes from Anabas testudineus, assembly GCF_900324465.2. Classification (NCBI taxonomy): domain Eukaryota; kingdom Metazoa; phylum Chordata; class Actinopteri; order Anabantiformes; family Anabantidae; genus Anabas; species Anabas testudineus. The sequence continues at coordinate 16,886,152 of NC_046620.1, forward strand.
TCCAGATGTCATATATGTCCCACAGCCAGAAGAGTTATGTGATGCATGCTCATTGAGATTAACAACATAACCATATAACGTTACATCTAATCCCATTCTCCTCCTGATTACCTAAGAGCTAGATAGCATCTAAATCTGCTCAATAATTGCAATGCAGATGATGATCGAGTGAGATGGAGAGAGAGAGAGAGAGAGAGTGATGGTGAGGGGTACTGCCAGTTTGACATGATTACAGCAACTGCCTCCAGGGACCCATATCTTGATTTAGATTAAACCATGCTCGTCAAACGGAAAGCACCCGTCTTTAATACGGTCATATATCAGCCGCCGCGTAAAACTCTGAAGTTCCATCAAGTCTGTGAAAAGTCCATGAGGGGGTTGATTAAATGAAGAAAGACGGAACGAGGGAAAAATCAAAATACAGCATTGATCAGAGGCTGAACATGAAATAACAGCCAGCAAATATTTCGACACTGAAAATAAGTTGATACGACAGCCTGTGCTCGAAAAAAAATGGACTGGAAACCCGTAAAAATGTGCAAATGTGACACTGAAATGGACGCCATCAGCAGTCATCCATAGCTGCGTGGTGCTTCATTTCATTTACAGTCATGTAAGTATGCTACTGATATTAGACACAAGCAGTTTTTCTAACTGACTTCATTATTCTCATATACAAGCAGAGGGACATAACATGTCTGCAAAATAGTACAGTTTTTTAATCTAACAAAAGTACCTGCTAAATACTGCTGTTTTTTTTTTTGTTACTCAGACAGACTGAACTGCAGTTAACTGTCGTGACAATTCATAGGACTATAAATACAAGTGCCTCATTTTCTACTTACTGAATTCAGAATCACCTTTGAATTGAATCGTTACACCAAGAGTTGGACTGAATGAGATGAGATTGTATTGAAGCAAATCAAATAATGACATCCCCAAGGCTGCTGGGATTTCTTCTTCCGCCCTGACACGAGTTTTCACTGGAACTGCTTTCTATTTCAGAAATACACAAACAACATTCCATTCATATCCATTAGTAGAGGGAAAGAAATCATATAGGCAGGGAACAACAACACTATTTCATGGCTAGATAGTAGTTTGTATGCATGTTTTCTCTGAACTTAACCATTAATATGGATTTTCTTCTGTCATGACAAAGAAAACTGTTCAGTCTTCACAGCTGAAGATGAACTTCTAAACCTAAGAGGCCGATCTGTGAAGAAGACATAACACACCTCACACAGCACATGGGGCAGAGTAATGAAAGGAGAGTGACGGATGATGACCACATGAAAATACTCTTTCACATCTGACACATTAGCAGCTCATTCACAGAGAAGCAGCTGTAGCCTGGGTGAGTAATTCCTGTCGACTATCCGAAAACAATGACGTGTACTGTGTGTAAAATGAACAGGCTGCACTAAATGGTAGAAACTGAGGGACTGGACAACACATGCAGTATATACTGCATCTATATCTCACACAGTGATAAGAAGCCTGGAGACCGGAACTGGTGACAGGGTGAATGTGTAAGTTCCAGCGTGTGCACTGGGGGCAGGAGACCACCAACACAAACAGCAGAGCTGCAGCCGTTTTTTCCCTCTTCTCCTACTACATCTATCTTTCTTTCCATCATTTCTCTCTATCTTTCACTGTGTTGCTCTCAAGAAGAAAAAAAAAACACATGTTTCAGAAGGTGTCAAGGCAATCAATATAGTGATGAGGGCTGTTGTTTTGAGGCCTGATATAGTATACGCACACACCCAGCATAAGAGTAATGACTACTATCCATGGGCACTGTAACAGTCATGAATTATACTTTATTGGCTGCACTTTGTCAGATATATGACTCTCCTGCCTCCTCGCATGTATTCTGCAGCTGACAAGATTTGCTACATGCATGAGCACATACACATACAGGCGCAGGTAAAAAACACTGATCACAGAGCATTCTAAAAACTCCCCAACCATGACCCGAGGCCGTACGCCAGCTCAGACAGAAAATACAGATGAAAGCTTTTGAAAATAACAGAACAAGACATTTTCTAATCAATACTTGTTTCTCGTTTTTTTTTTTTTTTTTTTTTTTTTCATTTTGAACAGTGCTTGATGACCCACGCCATTAGAGCAGACCGGGAGGCGCGTCTACGACGTGCTCAATAGGCTGAGCAGCATGAACAATGCTGGGGCTGATTGTAAGAGCCTGTATGCTCCTGGGGAGGGTTAATAAAGGGGATTGTTCGGTGTTGTATTTTCTCTTTACTCATTTATGTTCAGCTAGGTGGAGGTCAGACATAGTGTCTCTGAAGCCATGCAGCAGCGTGTGTGTTTTGAGCAGGATGAAAGTCAGTGGCCTTGAGCAGAGAACACAAAACAGTGTGAACACACACTCTCTGCTTCACTGACCAAATCAATCTTTAATACACCACGCTGCTGCCTTCTAAGAAATACTAACAAATAAGGAAACCATGGAGCATAGCAGGTGAGTGCGTGCCCACATGCATGAATGTCCCCTTATGTGGAAAAAAAAAATAGCACATACCTTACATAAATGTTAAAAGCCAGGAGTTTTATAGCAGGTTCAAAGGTTGAAACATGCCCATACTTCACTCCGCAAGCTGAAGAAACTCACAGCAGCCAGGTCAGCAGCATGAAAAATCACCACACTCAGTGATACCCGGACACATGAACAAACACCTGGTTGCAGCTGGTGCAGCTACTTTACAGGTCTGTCTTGGCCACAAGCTTCTCAATCGCACAAAGCACCTCAAGTCGGCACAGCTCGCATATCCGACCACTCCAAGCAGCCAGTTCATTCATTTTTCCTGCTTGGCTGAGAGAGTTGGCTAATGACATGACAGAGGAGCTCCATGCAAATAGCCAACATCTGTCACAGCGTTAGCTCTACTCCATATATTTATTTGCTGATCCTACTTAATATTTCTGCATATTACCAGCTGTGTGTTGGAGGTGGACAGTGATGCATGTTCCTGCATGACCCTGTACAAAAGAAAGCAATCTCCTGCAAACCTCGCATCCACTCCTGGTACTTCTTCTAAATGCATATTTTGTGCTGGCTGTGCAGCCCGCTGAAGGTCAGAGGAAAGTAAGGCTCCTTTATTGTGGAAATAGAGGAAACACATGTGGTGGATTTAATGTGTGCTGCATTTATCACCGACACAATAAGGAAGGCTAGATAATATATCTCATGCAATGTGAAGGGAATAAATTATATGGAGGTGTTGTGATGGGTGCATCTGGGTGTTACAGTATCGGCTGTTCAGGTTTATCTTGTATCATGATGACATTCGCATTCTGAATATCCAAGGTGCCCGCTGACTTGGTTTAAACTCATTTCTCCATGTAAATGCAAATGTTTATATACCTACACTAAAACTTTAATAACTCTGATGCTTTTTCTCTTATCATCTAAATAGGAGCCGGTCAGATATCAAATCCTCCTGACATCCTATATGGCATTTAGCTGTCAGTACCTCATCAACCTACTCTGCTGTCTTCCCCGACTTCTTTTCTATTTCTGTATATGGGGGTGGGGTCAAATGTCGACATGGCTGGTTTTTTCCTGTCTGTGATCCAGCGGCAGCCTTCAGAAATGATCCCTCACCGACACGAGGCTGTCTCAGGTGCCCCGAGCGCTGACTGGCAGGCCTTGGAAGTGGAGAACTGCTTTAGCCTGACGTTCAGTCAGCCTGCCTGCTCCCTGACACATTCAGACAGATAGATCACTGAGGGCCAATGACAGCTCGTTATTGCTAGAGATGATAGAAGCTCACCATAGGGATTTGTATCAAAGCAGGTATGTTTGTCTGTGTGTCTGTGTGTCTGTGTGCATGCACAGAAGCTTAGATGAAAGGTGAAGACATGGGGTATGAGGACTGCCAAACTGAAAATGGGAAAAAGAGTCCCTAACATCCAACCAGTGTTTAAACTCAAAGATATCATTCCCTTATTCTTGTAATGTGACTTCTTGATAATCTTATGACTTCCACGTTTCTATCTTTGTATGATGATTACAGATACGAAAATGACATTTGCCTAACAGTGGAAACTGCTACAATTTAATCACTTGTTCCCTGGCTCAAGTCCTAACAGCCTGTTCACTTGGTAATGTGCATATATCTAATAAAAAACAACCAGGGTCATGTATTAGTCAAAGTATTAGGAAACTACAAAATAATGCAAAACATACGATTTTAAACCCATTCTCTATGATGTATGTGTGTTGTACGTGTGCACAAACAAACATTAAAAATCGACTGTATGTGCATCAATAAAATCACATTATGGATAACAGGTTCTGATGAAGGCTTGAAGGAGGCCTGTTTGTATATATGTATATATATTTGTATATTAACAATGAATGAAATGTAACATCATCTGAATCACTCTTATTGATCTGCTAACAGCCTATTCAGCTTTATGTTCATGCCATACCTTGGCATCAATCTTACCAGTTAAGTGTCTTTAAGAAAGTGAATATGTGCTCTTCCCAACAAGTGTGTTTTAAAATAATAGCTGGACCTATTGTTAGGTTTTACTATGCAGTTTAGGCCAAGCTACCTATCTGTTAGCTCCTTCTTACAGAAAGGAAACTGGTGTCTACTGTATCTTCTTGTCTTCCCAAAAGTATTCCTTTAATTGTGTTGTGTAGTTTAAAGATATAATATGCAACTGAGCCCTGCCTTCCCTCTCTAACTGTGCTGTGCTATGTGGCTATCTGCCCAGTGATTCAGGTAGTCATTAATATTAAATGTTCTGACATATACAAATCAAGTAGAAGTAATTTGAATGACTAACTTTTATCTTATTGTTGTTTCAGTGCAAATGTATTCGTGCCATGGGGGGGTGGAGGTGGGGTGGGGTGGATATCTTCATCATTACTGGGCCATAAAACAGTCGAGTCGGGCAACAATCAGGCCTTTTCATGGGAAGGCCAATGCAAAATGAAGCTTTCATGCTCAGACAGTGAGGGCTATTGATCTCAGCTATGTAATCCAAAATGACTTCTGTGTTATTATTTCTCTTGTACTCTGTGACCCAGATAAAGCATGAAATGACTGACTTAGGGGATGATGTGCCTCTTTTTATATCTGACCTCAGTTAGTTATGCAACACAGGTTATTCAACATGCTTGGCCAACGGGAGGGTTACACCCTGGAGTGTGTGTGTGTATGTGTGTGTGTGCATGTGTTGCTGTGCTTGCATGATTGACAGAGTGTTCATCAAAATTTGCTTTTTCCTGCATTGCTTTTTTTAAAGAATCATTTTCACTTACCAGTTTAGGATCACAAGTGTTCAACAGCAGAGGACGGCGGAGGAGTGGTGAGTCATGTTCTATCTGAATCTGTGATACATATATAACCACAGTGTGTGTGTGTGTGTGTGAGTGAGAGAGAGAGAGAGAGAGAGAGAGAGAGGGAAAAAGTCATGCTGTTAGATTGAGTATGTGAATGTGATAGTAACCAGATCCTCTGTGGATTAGCCCCCCTCTCTCTCTCTCTCTCTCTCTCTCTCTCTATAATAACTTCCACTGCTCTGTGCACAGCCAGACCAAAGCTCAGACTCAGTGGAGACTGAAATTATCACAAACATGCTGCAAAAACAACTTCATCATCGCCAGATTATATCTCATTTTCATAAATAAATGTTGGTTTTACAGTATTTAGTCATCATGTCTTATTTCACGACGAGTGATTTAATTGGTAACCCTTTCTTTCACAGTTCTCTAAGCATTTACACAGTAAATATATGGCAACTTACAGTATAGTATAGCAACATGTAATTGCCACATGTAATAAATTGGTAAATCCAGACAAACTACAGCTTAAATACTAAGACGAATCTCCACTATTACCCCACAACTCAAATCAGAACCTTGTAGTTGTGCCCAGCGTAGTTTGGTAATTACTCAGATAGAATGATGTACTTCCTACAGTAGTAAAGTAGGCATCCAGTTCATATAAACACCTCTGCTGTTACTCATCAGTTGAGTTATGTACGACCCAGAAATTAGGATGAAAGAATAATATGAGGACAAATGACTGTTTCTTACATAATCATTGTGCATGGCAACAACCATTTATTATTGATTTATGTAATCATTTACCTTATACTTACCTGCTAACCCCCCACAGGAACAGTTTTCCTCTGGTGTCATGGTACAATAAACACTGGGCATGTTCTAGTAGATGTTTTCACAGTTTATTTAGTGTGTAAGCTGAAACTGTACTATTAAAGGGAGTCTTGTCTGTTTCCATGCTACTACTATACCATGCTCTTCCCATATACCCGTACTTTAATATTAATTATCTGCTTTTCCAGGTAGCCAATACAAATTTTAATATTTACGTTCTGCTGCTTTACAAAGTATAACTTGACTGTTTACTTAGGTAAGTAAGCAGAAACAGTACTGTAAAAGCAATTCTTGTCCATTTCCATGGTGTTACCAGATCAGAAAAGAAGGACCACATCTCCAAGGACTGGGTCTGAGCAATTCTTGTTCAACTACCAACCACAGAAACTGTAGTTTTAGGAGAAACAGAACATTCATAGGGTTTTTGTTACATAAATGTTCCCTGCCCCTGTATTACATGAGCAGCCAAAGTCACTCTACAGTACAGTAGCACACAGTCTCAACGGTACACCCTATTATTGCACATGACACCACAGCTCTGCAACAAACACGTCTCTAATTCTTTTAAAATTTAATTTACAGATTTACACATAGACATAGACAAATAGGTTACATTTTAGCCCCAAAACGCAAATGTCAATGTACTTTACATCTGTTAAAGTAACTTGAAGATTCTGAATCTATGAACTGGTTGCTTACTTTTCTTGGAAGAACACAATTTTGTTCAAGTTATTAACAACTTCTATTTCTGCATTTCCTGTCTGGTAGGTCTTTCTTTTTTTTTTGTCTTTCAAATTTTTAAGACAAGTCTGTATCACTGGTTTGTCAGGAATTGGGTAGTGAATAAGCAGCAAGAGCGAGCATCAGTGCACTGAACAGAAAAAGAGAACAACTAACTGAATTTCAAACAGGTGGCAAGCATGAAACTCACTTGATTAAGAAGCAAAAAGAAACAGCTAATCATGATGCACTATGGTTTAGGCCCAACTTGCACAGGCCCGCCGATTTCTTCTTTGGAGTCTCTCTGCAGGAGGTCTTCTCACTGTCTGTGTATTCAGTCTTGTTTTAGTGAAAACCAACTGCTGGAGGCGCTTTTGGGCTTAAAGGTCTGTGGGCATCGGCCCAGTTAGCAGGGATCAATACGAGTGTTGGGAATACTTGTGTATGAGATGAATCCAAATAGCCAAGCATCATCTGGCCAAATATTGTAGTTGAAAACTGTGTTTAAGTGAGCTCTGTGCCTTTAAAGCACTGTATGCATGCGGAAACTTTACAGCTTCACATTGCAGCAATGTTACTGAGCATTTAGGTCTTCACACATCCAAAGGATGCTCAGTAACATTGCTGCAATGTGAAGCTGTAAAGTCTTTGTGAAGTTTAAGTCTTTGTGAATATACAGTGTAATCGATCGTCCGAGGTTCATGTGCTAATATTACTATTAGCCTCTATCATATGTGGTAATGTCATTATCACTGAAGCAGAAAATATTTCAGGAAAATAAGATTACGTTACAAATTATTAGTGTAAATTATTATTCAGTTATTATTATTGAATTAAGATTCAAGATTTGAAAAAAAAAAAAAAAACTAGTTTTGCCATTGTAACAGTTAAAGAAACCCAACCAAAAAAGCTCTACAACAACACATATACTAAATAACATATATAACAAGACAAAAGTCAATAGATACACAGAATATGTGAAAATGAATGGAAATAGTCAATCAGTAGTCAGAGTGGAATGTCAACATATAAATTACATTTATGGTAGCTTCTGAACCTAGATTAGTTCTTGGGTTATTTTTATGCCCACCTGCTTGTTAATTGATGATATACTGTTTTAATCAATCCAGCTCTCTGCAAAACCGACATAGTGGCAGTGGCAGTGACTTTGGGCTTAAGCATTGATAAAGTAGCTACATCCTAGGTAGGTAGGTAGTTGGTAGATTTTACAGGTTACTTTACTGATTATTGGGGAGTATCGGGCATGTGAGCCTCTGTTGGTCATTGTTGCAGGAAAGTTTAACCAAGGTACCGTATTTGACTCACAGTAGTGTGAGTCAAATACGGTAACAAGACAGTCATGATACTATGGTCACATGAGTTATTGCAAAGTGAACGGCAACATATATAACAACATGTTACATTTGTGTAGCTGATCATTTGCAAACCAGCTATGAGTTCTCATCTTTATGGCCAGACTTGTGGATATACTGTACCCGCAACATTTTTCATACAGTAGAGTGGTAATAAGACTCCTATGACAGCAAGCTATAGTGGCTAACATTGCAATGATCATTAAACTATTTTGTAGTCAATGATACACACATTTGAACCATTAAAAAAAAAAAAATACAAACACTTTTTTAGAGCTTTCACTTGTTGGGATGTGTTTAACGTTACCCAAGAGGCCAATCACCACCTTGATTATAGGGACTGCGATTATGCCAACACCACATACGTGGCCATCATCACCATCACACCTGTAATCAGAGTAAGGAAAGTGTAGAAATCCCTCCTGAGTGTTGCTGCAATAATGAGGCATGACTTCATTTCTGTATTTCACTACTTGAACGGTATGCATGTGACTAGATTTCTCCATATGTGAGCATGTTTGGCATCCTTTGGGAAACAGGACTGTCAAGCATGCAGAAATCATGGCTTTGACTATAAATACTGCTGATGTCCCATATTTCAGGTGAACAAACAACAGTCAGCTTACAGCACTGGTTTCAGCTCCATACTTATCAGATTAGTCAAGTTTAAGTCTCTCAGATGGGAACTGAGTCCCATCACTCCTTTCAGGGTTTGTTTTTGTGCACAATTTCAATCACAGAGGCATGAGACCACCACAAATGTGTGTATGTGTGTTCATGTATGTCTGTAATGCTCATCAGCATTCATCTGCTAGAAATATGCATTTTTAGAAAGGACAGTTGTCTGGCTGTGAAAGTAAGATAACAAGAATACTGCACCTTTTTGAAAGAGACTGAAAGGGAGGCAAATCTTTAAGCACTTGACCCTCTGCCCTGCTAAAGAAAATGGCTAAGTATGTAATTTAAAAGTGTGAAATGTGATTGCATGTTCTTTTGCGGTAAAACCACTTGCAAAACCATTTTGAGATTTTCCCCGTGCCTAGATAAGGAGACTTTGAAGAAGCAATTTCATGTGATGTTAGTCCAAATCCATTCCCCCGAAGCCTTTAAGCTGCGGCTGAAATCTCGCTGGTGTGAGGAGTTTGTGTCTTACTGATCGACTAAGCCTTAGCTGCCACTGTTCACCGCGGCACCCCCTTGCTGGGACACACTCACGGCACCAACATCACACAAGTTAGGGGTCTGGGCAGTAAATGTCAGTGAGACGGGTTCAGAGTTAACTGTGAGTCGACGAAAGGACTTGTGTGATACTTCGAGATAAACTTTATAAAGCTGAAAGGTAAATACAAAGACACAGATGAGAGGCACAGCCTTTGCTCTGTAGCTGCACATACACATGCAAATACATCAGAAAGCATAAGAGATGAGAAGAGTGAAAACAAAAACGTCTGACAATTGAATAAGCCTCAGAAGCAGCTGTGCACTCTACATATTCCATACAGTCCAATAGCATTTGTTGATCCCTCTCTCTGAATTGTGCTCAGATCTGTGCGTATATCCCTCTTAGGAGTTTCCCAGAGTTTTAATTACCAGCATGTCTGAACAACACGTCTGTTTAAGTATATCTCCAGCTTTTCTTGCAGACACACACTCTGATTCTCTGCAGCACAGACATGCTGTTTCTTCTCCCTTTTCCACTCTGTCTTGTATTTTATAAAATCTCTATCATAAAATCTCTTGTCTTTCTTCCTGACGACATGACACGAAGAAGAACAAGAAGAAGAAGAAGAAGAAGAAGAAGAAAAAAACAAGCTGTAAATGAAGGCAGTTTAAGCACTGGAAACAGGAGCTGCAACAAACAAGGATTGCGGGGCAATTGCATGAGAAACAAATATCAACAACCCACAAGAGTCACAGCTCATCATCTGCAGCAGTGGCAGCAGATCAGCTTCCCGATTGCACATCCACATTTATCTCAATTTACACTGTTAATAGGCGAGCAGCAGCAGAAGAAGAGAGGATGAGTGGAGTGAGAGGTTGCAAATGACATTACATGTTGTTTGTTGTGTCTTTGCTGTGAAGCCAACAGAGGGGGGTCAGATGGTTAAATGATGTTAGAGAGACAGCGAGAGAGAGTGTGTGTGTGTGTGTTGTGAGAGAGAGAGAGTTCTTCACAGACAGTCATGCCAGCACACCCGCCTTGAGGAGGAATCATAACGGTAAACCTGATGAACTCATGTTATCTAATCCTTATTGGAGTGCACACACATTCACTCTCTCTCTCTCTCTCTCTCTCTCTCTCTCTCTCTCTCTCTCTCTTTGTGTCTGTCTGCCTGTCTCTTGCTTTTCCTAAACAGAGCCTTGGCATCCTACGTTTAATAAGAACACTTTTCATCAGCACAACACTGTTCTCTCTGTGCACCCAGTGATTATGACACTCTAGCTGAGGCTGAGACTAGAGCATTACAGTGAATAATTGATGATGCCCAGTCTCCTATAAGGATGCGGTTATGAGGGCTTCCAATCAGGTAGGAGGACCCAATGTAAATGAATAGTTGCTGCTGCATACAATATAAAATAAATAAATGAATAAAAAGTTGAATCCCAAGGCTATTGCAAACTCTGTGGTAAAGTTGCTGCTGTTTTATGCCTCATCTCAAAAAAACAACAACAAAAAAATAAAAAAAACACTGCCTCTGAGCACTTGCGTGTGTGTACGTGTGTGTGTTTGTGTGTGTATGTGTGTTCTTTTAGGTTACCTCAACTTTCATTTGCACGGTCAAAACACTGAAATTCAGTAATTGGCTGGACATATGTACCATAACTCAAGCTACGTTTACCTCACCACCGCGTGCCCTCAGGCAAGGTTTGAGCATAGATTAGTAAAACTGTCTGCAGAACTCTGCACTCAGCTGCGGCGCAGGGGCTTTTAATGTGAAATCCAATAGTTTCAGGGTCAACTGATCTCTGACAGCATGTCTGGATGTATTATTCAATGCCAGCAGAGGCTCAGGCAGCAGGAGGATGGACACAGAATCACAGGCAGGCCAGGCTGGAAAAAACAATCCAAGCGCATGTCCTTCAAAGATGCAAAGAGCTGAAGTACACAGACAAAAACAACAACTCTTCAGTGTCATGGCACATTATGCAACAGATTGAAACTTGGAGTCAATCTGCAGAGTGGAGCCGGGACTTCAAGCTAAAGTTGCATTTCAGAAAAAAAAAAAAAAGAGACAAGAACCAAATATGGTGTCTGACCCATACAGGGTCACACTGATGTTCTGCTCAACAGATCCTTTTACAGCTTACGCATAAGGTCTCAACATTTTATTTTTATTGCTGTCATGTTCACTCAGCTCTCTTGAGAATTGGGTCACCCCCCCACCCCACACCCCCAGACACACTTTTTTTTTCTTCTCCCGTCTCTCCATCTCCATCGCCTCCTCCATCCTTCACACCAAGGCTCCATTGCGTTTTCTCAACACAAAGAGCTCTTCCCAGAGACATAAACCATGCAGTTAATTAAAAGATTCCTCAATGGGCATCTGTGCAGTAATCTGTATTCACTGCATCCCAGTCACACATGGACCATTTGACAAACGCACAACTACCCATGCATTAATGAATGTATAATCATCCATATACAAAACTGCTACGGGAAGAGAGCGATGGAAGGAAAAGGGGGGAAAGAGATTGATTGTTAATAGTTTTATGACTGATAAACAAAGCAATCGATCAATCTGTGTGTAGCCGGAGAGGCACTTACATGGTTTCCTGGATGGTTGGGAATAATTTCTCGTCTCACGGTGTTAACCCTTCCAAGCGTGGAGGATGTGGATTAATTGTGAGATGGGTGAGAGGGATGGGCGGATTTCTTCACCATGCAGAAATGATTAACGCTGCAGTTAGGCTGCGCCACAAACATAACAGCTGCAGTAAACGTCTGAACGGATATGAATGATTTTGTCTGTGCATGCGTGTGTGTGTGTGTGTGTTTGTGTGTCAGTATATATTGGTGTGCGACTATGAGTGTGTTAAATGAACATGGTGCAGAGAAGAAATGAAATGGGAAGTGTGGAGGGAGGTAAGCAGGAAAGTGTTTGATTATCTGAAAAGCCCCACAGTCATATTATTTTTATTGGTTGCATAGAAGGACAAAAACAATACAGAACTCACCATTTATTGGAATGTCTGAAATCTTTCACAAATGATACTGCACACTGTTTGGGTAGGCCTGAAACTATCCCAGCAGAGGCCAGATCATGCGACCATCTGCAACATCCCTTCTGGGATAGTCATAAATCATCATAAATGTTGATTTGGCCAAGAACACACACGCTCTAAACATAGTGCACTTTGCCAAAGAGAACAGTTGCCAAGACAAGGGAAAACATTTGCACAGTTTTCACAGCTAATTGTAAAACATCATCATTAGGGGAAGAGCAGTATGCCAAAATCAGTCAAATCAGCATCAGACAAGAAGAAAAACTTTTGACAGGAGGACTTTTGTCTGGAGCGGTCTACAGAGATCAGCAGGAGACAGGAGTCATTTCTTTTTTAACTTGTACTCAAGAATTTGTAATTAGTGACTGAATTAAAGTAAATTAGCTCCAATTAATAATTTCAACGACTGCAGCCCAGTGCAGAATGTGTCAAATCTGGACGTGACAATTAGCCACAAATGACTAAATAAATATGACCAAGAGTTGCTGAATTATTTCCTTCATTTTGTTATATTATTACATTCATTTACCATTTTCACCTTCATTATACAAATATGATGCTACATTAAACACTGTTTCAGAAATACTGGCCAGGTTTGGCTGCTGCCAGCCTCGGATGATCTAATCAAATGCCCTTTTCCATCAGAGAGAACCAAGAAATGAAGTAAGGAAGTAACCAGCAACTTTTTTTGTGCATTTTTGGTTTTATTTTCACTGCGCTGCAAGAGCTGTGATGATTCAGTAAATAAGTCAGCTAAGGAATGTGAAAACAGTGTGTCTGAAAGCAATATTTAAAACCAGTTCTTCACACAAATTTGCATCAATACTGAGGTATGTTCTGCTTTTATTCAGCATTTTGCAGCTAAATGGATGTAATGAATGTTTTCTAAGGAGGTTTGCAGTAGTGAAAAGTCCACCCCACCAACATTCAGACATTTCTGCTTTAGTATATTAGTGCATTAAAACAAATAACATGCAGAGACTTTTTTCCCTCAGTCACTCTCATTCTCTTTTTATTTCGCTTTGGAAGTTGAACTGCATATATTTCTGTAACAATGATCAATTGTCATTACAAGCCATGCCCATCTATAATGTTAATATTGATATCAGTGGGTCTCAGTCTATCCCCAGAGCAGGGCAAGATTACTGAATTCTGAAAATGGTACCTGTAAAGATGTCTGTGGTGAAAAAGGTTAAATTGAGTCTTGAATTGAATTTTTCACAGTTATATAATTTTGTTGCAATTCATAATACTTTCCTTTCAACCATGCTGCACCCTACCAGGGAATTTACATTGAATTCTAGATATGAGTGAGGCATGAGCACAGCTTAAGCGTTCAATCCATCCAATCTGCACAGACTCTGACCTCCATCTGCCTGTCTATAGGGCAGAGTAACAACAGTCGCACAAACTGTCTTCACAAGATTGAGTGACAGCAGAGATTAGCTGTTAGCTGTACAGAAACAGTTCTCACGTAGGTGTGGCGAAAGAAATCAGCAATGTTTTTATTGATTTCATGGATTTTGATTCCTGTAGGCCTCTACAGAGGGCAGGGGGAAAAGTGAAAGCAGAAACCTCACAGTAACATCAGGATCACTGGGGCTGTGCAATTAATCACAAACGTAAAACAATCGTGATATGAGCACATGCGATTTCTAAACCACAGAAGGCAGCGATCTTATTTATTAACATAGTTATAATTTGATTCAGAATACTGCAGCGCTCTTGTGTGCATGTTTAAGATGTTAACCAATCAGAACTCGCTTAGCGCACCGCACAAATTACGACAAAGCTGAGCGGAAGAACAGAAGAGGCGAACGGGCGGAAAGAACATAAAATATAGATGCAGCAGATCAGAATAAAAATGATTTGGTGACAAAGAGAAATTCAACATCTGTTGTTTGGGAGTATTTTGGATTCGGGAGAGAGGATGTGACATAGAGCAAGGTAATTTGCAAGACTTTTGAAATGATTATTGCAACAAAACAGAGCAATACTACAAATCTCTTCCAACACTTAAAACTAAATGAAACAAAAAACTATATTATCAATGCATGTCAATGAAGTCCATCAAACTAACAAACTATCATACAGAATATGCAAAGACATGGTGGCTGCGCACATCATCACTAAAGACTAATACAAACATTTGACAAAAGATACGGGCTGACATCTCGCATGTGTTGCTATTGCCAAAATCTAAGAGAAGTTTAAGGTGGGCGTTAATTACGAGCTAAAGCAGGTTAAATACTACACCTTATGCACTTCTTATGCACTGAACACATTTAGAATATATCATGTTTAGAAAAGCAGAAACAGCTGCCAAAATCTCAAATAAATTGCAATAATCATTTATTTAAATAATAATAATAATAAAATTGCAGTGTGATGATTTTGTCCATGTAGCACAGCCCTACAAATCACTCATCATCAATAAATACTGTTTAATAATTTGAAATGTATAAATAACTGGAGATTTACATGATTTTAAAAGCTGGAGATTATGGTTCCTTACATATCCTAGGGGAAAAACAACAGACCCAAAGCATTTAAAGATGCCTCATGTCTCTGAGTCAGTATTGGACACATTAATAAAACCGAACTGTTTCTGTTCCACGAGATGCACAAGTAATGATCATAAAAAATGTGTTCTGTGTGGTTGGTTTAGGCACTCAGCATTCAGTTAAGGTTAGAGAGAGATTGTGGTCTGAGTTAATATGTTTATTAACCCCAATAACAAAACCCCAATATTTGTCTAACCTTTAACACAGTGATTTTGTTGTCTAAACCTAACCACACGTGGTGGAACTCTAGATTCAAACCCAGGTCTGCACTTTGTTACTCCTGTGAACTGCACTGCTCAAACAAATAAAGGGAACACTAAAATAACACAACCTAGATCTGACTGAATTAAATATTCTTATTAAATACGTTATTGTTTTTTTATAGTTGAATGTGCTGACAACAAAATCAAACAAAAATTATCAATGGAAACTAAATTTATTAACCCATTGAGGTCTGGGTTTGTAGTCACACTCAAAACTGAAGTGGAAAAACACACTACAGGCTGATCCAACTTTGATGTAATGCCCTTAAAATAAGTCAAAATGAGGCTCAGTAGTGTGAGTGGCCTCCACGTGCTTGTATGACCTCCCTACAACGCCTAGGCATGCTCCTGATGAGGTGGCGGTGGTCTCCTGAGGGATCTCCTCCCAGACCTGGACTAAAGCATCCGCCAACTCCTGGACAGTCTGTGGTGCAACATGGCGTTGGTGGATGGAGCGAGACATGATGTCCCAGAGGTGCTCAACTGGATTCAGGTCTGGGGAACAGGCAGGCCAGTCCATAGCATCAATGCCTTCGTCTTGCAGGAACTGCTGGCACACTCCAGCCACATGAGTTCTACCATTGTCTTGCATTAGGAGGAACCCAAGGCCCACAGCACCGGTATGTGGTCTCACAGGAGGTCTGAGGATCTCATCTCGCTACCTAATGGCAGTCAGGCTACCTCTGGCGAGCCTATGGAGGGCTGTGCGGCCCTCCAAAGAAATGCCACCCCACACCATTACTGACCCACTGCCAAACCGGTCAAGGTGGAGGATGTTGCAGGCATCAGAATGTTCTCCAGGGTGTCTCCAGACTCTGTCACGTCAGTCATGTGCTCAGTGTGAACCTGCCTTCATCTGTGAAGAGCACCGGGCGCCAGCGGTGAATGTGCCAATCTTGGTGTTCTCTGGCAGACAGACACAGCAAACCTTCTTGCCACAGCTCGCATTGATGTGCCATCCTGGATGAGCTGCACTACCTGAGCCACTTGTGTGGGTTGTAGACTCTCTCAGACATCTCATGCTACCACTAGAGTGAAAGAACCACTAGCATTCAAAAGTGACCAAAACATCAGCCAGAAAGCATAGGAACTGAGAAGTGGTCTGTGGTCACTACCTGCAGAACCACTCCTTTATTGGGGGTGTCTTGCTAATTGCCTAGAATTTCCACCTGTTGTCTATTCCATTTGCACAACAGCATGTGAAACTAATTGTCAATCAGTGTGGCTTCCTAAGTGGGCAGTTTGATTACTCAGAAGTGTGATTGACTTGGAGTTACATTGTGTTGTTTAAGTGTTCCCTTTATTTTTTGAGCAGTGTATTTGTTATATAGACTATGTATATATATATATATATATATATATATATATATATATATATATATATATATATATATATATATACACACACACACATATATACTGTATATATAGTCCAAGTAAGAAATACTCCATTGCAGTCAGAGTACCATGATATATGTTCCACTGAAATCAATACAATGAATATCTTCTCGAACAAAAACTATATTATCAAACCAACTGAACACTAATTTATATTGTTAAGCTTATGTTGCCCAAATACAGATTCTCCTGCCATGAAAAAAATTATCATTTAAATTGGACCACATCCTTTCATGTGTGCAAGGCAGCTGGCCATCAGAGAGTAAGAGAGAAAATGTAAGGTGCACATACACCCACTAGCAACCAGCCGAGTCATTCCAGCATTTTAGTCTTGAATGTAACAGCAGGCGTGGTCATGTTGCCAGCAGCCAATAAGCCAAGCTCCAAACATGACACCAAACTGTCTGTGCTACTTCTCACCACACTACAGGCCAGATCCCAGCAGCAGGTGAGGCATCTAACAGGGGCAAAGACTGTTGACAATGAGTCAAAGTGACAGACAGATCACACTTTACATCATCAGCAATCCCAAACCACAGAGCGCCAGCCCTCTGTACCAACACCTTCAGTTTCACTCCGGTGTCATCACCCTGGCTCCCCCTCCAAACACACACACACACACCCCTCACCCTCTATTGCGCCAACAACTTCCTCTAAATGCACATGCGAAAGGGGCCAAGAGGGCACATTATACAAGAACAACACTTTACAACAACAATGTTTAAATGCTCACAAATGTTCAAACACTGAGACCCCAGGGCAACATCCTATTGATTGCACATGATCAATGCCTTTTACTTCTTTTGTGTTTAAAAGTAGCAATAGGTATACACACTGGGTGGGAGACTAATTACACATTCCAACAAAGAGATCTTGGACTAATCACTGGCCCGACCGCAGCCTCTTGTCATGAATACTTTATCTGAAATAGTTTGTATTCTTAAAATCATCCAAATGACCTTAACTGGCTTCACACTGCAGTAATGGGAGCCTCTGGGAGGCAGGTTTACTTTCTGCTTCAACATTTTGTGTGTTTCTTTGATGACAGCACACTGCAAACAAAGTGCACTGTAAAAATGTCTTATCATAAAAGAAGATGATGATGCCCTTTCTATTTTTACATTGGTGTGCTTTATCTTTGCCTTGTTTGAGACAGACACCTGGTCTAGAAATAAATTCATTGTTTACTATAAATTCATAGGTTCTCGGTGTGGTGTTGCAGTGTAAAACACAAATGCTACAGTATTCTCCAGCTTGTTTGGTTGCATCTGTCCTGCTTGACAGTGCCAGTAAAGTGGGTTCAAAACAGATCATGTGCATTGGAGGTAACACCTTCTATACTACACCATTTCACACATTCAATCAACAGAATAAGTCCAGTAGTATCACATTGCCAGACATTAGTCGCATTATTCAAGTTATATGATGGCTGATTTAAATATATATATAAATATTCTTAACCTGCATTTTTTTTACCTTTTGAAACTCAAAAGGCAACAATGTTATATTTTCACATATTCATAGAGACATTTATTACAACTTGCGTGTGAATTTTTGCATTGGCTCTGTTGTATGACTATACAGTTAGAGCATGCGAAACACAGCTTACTTTAATATGAAGGACACAGTGTTTGACATAAGGGGCTATTACTTATATTTTACACTAACAAAACAGGTATATCTCTAATTTATAATTTATCCAACAGTTCAGTATCTTTCTCAGTATTTTGAATTGAAGGCCCCCATATGTATTTAGCATATGTGCATTTTGCATTATAGACATAGCAGGCAGCTGTTTTCAGAAAGAATCCAACATTAGTTGCTAGCTGGTAAACATAGTGGGGCATGTAACACCTAAGAGGCAGATATTTGCCTCAGGTGGTGCTAGAGAGCTAACTACAATTACTGCACTGCAGTTGTGTTTCTCCAGACTCATTTTTTTAACAAGCTCATGCTGCAGTCTAATTAGACATCCATGCCAGATGTGATGGAATTCCCTCTAGATTTCTGAACTATAGCGTTGATGTCAATAAGACCTAAATGATTATGATATTTAACCTGGCCACCAAAATCTAATCAGTTCATCAGTGAATCCAAGTGAAATGTAGCAAAACAAATTTAATTGTGCATGAGCATTATTTCTAGAAGACAGAGTTAGTTTAGGATTAGTTAGTGCTATTATTTTCAAGTGTGGTGTGCATCTTTATTTAGTTGTAAGACAATTTCTTTGCAAGAATCTGCAAACCTGCCACTTGGGGCAGAACTGCAAAAGCTTAATCTTACATACTCATATCCTGCAGTAATGTTTAGTCAGCTGCAGTGTACAAACACACCAGGACTGATCAGTATGATTTATTTATTCCTAGGATGAAAATGTTTGAGGGTCTGTTACTTCAGAGATGTGTGCATGCACTGCAATCAAGCCATACATTTAGCTTTTGGAGAATGATAGATGGGTAAATTGTCCCTGGCGTATGTCTCCATAGCCTTCCCGCCTACTGTCTTTCCATTCATCTCACCCTCCTTCCCCTCATGCTCCTTCCCTTCCCTTTCTCCAACAGCAGTAGGGAAACTGGGGATGTGAACACATACCTCTTTGCCAAGCCTCACAGCTCCCCTGGCACCACGCTGCAACATAACACTTTCCAAACCTTCCTCCTCCCTCCGTCGCTCTGCTCCTCTTTCCCTCTCTCAGCACGTCTGAACAGCATGTTTGATTTTACAGGATCTAACTCTGCTAGGGTTTGACCTTTATGGGTTTTCAAGGGCGAAACTGATATTTTTGGATTCAAAGTGCTGATAGCAAGACTTAAGTATTTTTATTTGTTGAGTCCAGGAAACTGTGAAACAGCATCAGATCACAAGAAAACAAAATGCTCCATTAAAACTGACAGAATTCCTGTTGTTTATTCAGCAGTTCCTAAAGGCATGGTGAGTCACTTAAATGTAAAAGTCTATTTATTATTTATGCACTGTATGTAGACTGGCTAATGAGGGTATAGTCAACAAGCTGGAAGACTAAAATTCTTACTGAATAATAACTGCAGTTTGTCAACTTTATTCAACTGGCTAACTGATACAGGATGGTCAACAAAAAATGATCTTGTATAACCATGACAATGGTATTTTGCTGAGGAAAAACTATATTCACTAAATTAGTCACTTCAGTGTTACATGACAAGATAAGATTAGCCACTTCATATACATGTGTGATTTTTTACACTAAAAATGGAGAAATACTGTCTGACAATGAAAAGAAAACCACTTGTATCAATTATAAAAATATAATCATCAAAGTCAATTCTGAGATCCAGGGACATGGAAACATTGCTACAACAGAGTCAGTTGGGTCAATCAGTCAGCTAATCTGTTAGCTTCTAGGCAATTTTGTTTTTCTGGAGCCATTTTGTTGTAGAATTGCTTCGGTGTTTTGGGTCATTGTCCTGTAGCATCACCCAACCTCGTTTCAGCTGACGTACAGTTTTTTGATACACTTGGGAATTCATCTTTCCCTAATCACTGCAAGCTGACCAGGCCCTGATGCAGCAAAACAGACCCAAATCATGATGCTTCCTCCACCATACTTCACGAATCGTTTTGATGTTTTCATGATGATATGTTGTGCCCTTTTTATGCCAGATGTAGCTCTGTTTGTTCTTTCCTAATAGTCCAACCTTGTTTTCATCAGTCGACAAAATATTTTGCCAATACTGCTGTGGAGTGTCAATGTGCTCTTTGGCAAACTTTAGGTGTACGGAAATGTTCTTTTAAGTAAGCAGAGGCTTTTTCATGGTGTCCTGCCGTAGAGACCCTGCTTGTTCAATGTTTTACCTACTGTAGACTCAGATGTTAGCCAGTGCCTTCAAATCTTTGGCTGTCACTCAGGGTTGCTTCTTTACCTCAATAATAAGTGTTTGTTGTGCTATTGGGGTCATAGCCACAGTCCCAAAGTGTCTCCCTTTGTAGATTGTTTGTCTAACTGCAGACTTGTGAGTCTTTGACATCACTTTGAAACCCTTTCCATATCCATCCCTTTATGTAAATCAACAATTCTTGATCATAGATTCCCTGAAAGCTCCTTTTGGCCAGACATTGCTCACATAACCATGTTTTTCTTATGTGGAGCAAAGTCAAAATAGTTTCAGTGGTTTTTGTCAGTCAAAGTAGCTCTAGTCCACACCTCCAAACTAATTATCTTAACAAGACTCCAGGTGTGCTAACACCTGACTCAAATAAAATTTTTTAATATCATTATTCCAAAGAGGTTTTTATAGTTGTTCTCAAGACATAATCCGAATTCTTTGTGTTAATATTTTAGGCACATTACATTTGTTAATATTCTTGATGTAGATGAAGATCAGATCACATTTTATGACAAATAAATGCAGAAAACCATGAAAGGTTCACATACTTTTTCTTGCCACTGTACCTGACAGGCCTATATCAGCTCTGTTTATTAGTCTAAACTAAAAGTCTACAACCCAGAAACCCTGACAGGATGTGCACTCATGCTCACATTTTTCTCGTACTCTTTCTAACTCACACTTGCACTTTGCCAGCTGCCTCCAACATAGTAATGACAGTTTTATCAGTTTAACCACGTTTGCCATCTCCAGGACTGGAGAGCAGCCCAGTCCTGTCCTGTGTGCTCAGCTCTGCTCAGCTAAAACCAGACACTAACAAGACTACCTTGTATATCCATTATGTGCATCTACTGTAGCTCCCACCGTGGGCGTCCATGTGCACGGTATATGTGCTGAAACCTGTCCAGGTTTAACATATGGTACCTGTCTGCCAGCACCTATTTCACTGACACCTAGTCTTATCCAACTACAACCTGACTGTTATGTGTTCTGGACCATGGAAACAAGGTATAGAGATTTAAATTAAAAAGAAAAAAAAAATCACAGGATAAATCATACAAATGAAAAACACATTTGCCTGTTCGGTGTGATTGTATTGCATAATGGTAACAGAAAATTAACACTGTTCCACAGTGTGGTTGCCCTGAAAACTACAGTAAATATTACACTGAGAGTAGGAGGTCAAACACTAAGTATAGCTCAAGCCAATAAAACCCAAACTCTAATACTGTCATATTACATGTTGAATTCATCCTTAGATCTGAACCAGCATTCACACCACAGGTCTAAATCTAACTCCCCTCCCACCTAAAGATAGACTCCAGCTCTTTTTATAGAGGGGTGAGCTGCAGAATTACATATTCTATTTCAGACAGCCCAGGCTCACATCATTGTTTGTTTTAGCAGGCTAACCTTCCCCGTATATTTATAGGTGTCGAGGCCAGGAGAAAGACCACAGTAGCTCCATAAATAAGCTGCCGGGCCTTCAGCGAGCCTCCCAACCAACAAAAGTCCAGTCATTTCACAGGCCATTACCTGGAGCTGCCTTGCAGGGAGGCTGGCCCCAGCCTGTGAGGCAAAAGGGGGTCAACTTGACCTGGTGGGAGGAAGGGAGATATTTGGATTAACAATAAATATGGTGATTTGTTTTCTGTGAGCCAGAGCCTATAAACATGCAATGGGAGTAAATGGAAAATAATCAACAATAATGCAATACATTGCATCTGAACCTGTTCAGCACCATGGCTCACACCATTTTCATCCACTTCCCTTAGCTTTCATCCACACAAACTGCCACTTGTTCCATGCTCTGTCTGTCTGTTTGTCTGTCTTTCTCTGAACTTTTGGCCCCAGGATCCTTTTGGAACCTCACCCAGAAGCACCCCTGGCTCTTAAAAATAGATGAACCAAAAACATCACACACTTGCACAGACACACAAAACCCACCCATGACGTCATACGTCAACAGAGTGTGTGGGCACCGTGTGTGTGTCGCTGCTTATCTCTGCCTCCACAGACACTGCGCAGTAAAGCCAGTCAGCAGAGGCCACAGCCAGAGCGCTCCACAGCCTCTCTGGCAGCCAGACCTCACTGCGCTGAGGAAACTGCGCCCTGCAACACAAACAACCCATCAGCCACAGCAGCGCTTCAGCACCAACTGCTAATCCTGGTACCTCCCTGCGAGGTACAGCACTGCAACACCCACACAGCTTTAGGAAATGAATGTCATCTTCCTCTTGGCTTTAATATGCCTTTTCAGTGTGATGAAATATTCAAAAGCATTGTTTCACAGGAATGTTCAACAGTGGCATTTGTCCTAAATATTGCTGCACTCATTTGCTGGGTGGCGACAGTGATGGTTCCATAAAGCATATGAATGGAGAGAGTTGTCATGTGGATGTGGCTGAACACTAAGGCTCATGAACCTAAATCAGAGGGGAGTGCCACTGACTGGCACAGTGGGGGTTCCAGCGGAACGACTACAACTGCTAATTTGTCCCAGAATGGGCCTTTACAATTTCACCATAACGATAGATGAAGAGATGTTTTTTTTTATTTTTCTAGCAGTGCACCATGCTAAGGTAAGATAACAGTATGAAAGCCATATCTTTGCTTTTCCTGGTGATATCTTCAGTAATGCTTGCAATTCAAATACACCAGCGCTCTACAATGCCATTGCCCAAGTAATTAGACTCATGTGTCAAAGAAGACGTAAACTTCCCTCGAAAAGTATTGGAACAGTGAGGCAACTTCCTTTACTTTTGCTGTAGAATGAAAAACAGTTGGGTTTGACATCAAAAGATGAATATGACACAAATAATCTACATTTTAGCTTTTATTTCCAGGTTTTTACATCTGGATCAGATACACAACTTAGAAGATAGCACCTTCTGTTTGAACCCAACCATTTTACATGTAAGCAAAAGTATTGGAACATGTGACGGACAGGTGTGTTATGTTGCCCTGGTGTGTCCTATTACATTGATTATTCAAACAATGAATAGCACTAAATCTCTACACTGAGTTTCAGATTTGGGTTTCTATCCTCCTCCACTTCATCAACAAAAATACACAGGCTACACCAGAAAATGCAAACCACTCATTAACAAGTACAATAGGAACAGTTGATCAGGGATAAGAAGTGGAAGGTTTTAGAATGGACAAGTCAGTCACTAGAATTAAACCTTATAGAGCATGTTACCTGCTAAACCAACCCTAACACACGACTGATAGAGGCTGCAATGAAAGCCTAGAAAAACATCACAAAAGAAGAATATGAAACTTTAAACTCTGTCAACAGGTCACAGGCTCAATGCAGTTTTTGCAAGCAAAGGATCTGCAGCTAAATATTAAGTCTTATTTACTTTAATCTGTTTAAGTCTACATTTTCCAATACTTGCTCACATGAAAAATTGGTGGGTTCAAACGAAAGATCCTATCTATTAAGTTGTAGATCAGATCCAGATGTAAACACCTGGAAATAAAATATGAAATGTTGATCTTTTGTCTCAATTTCACCTTTTGATGTTAAAAACAAATGTTTTCACTCTACAGCAAAAACAATGAAGGAACTTGCTTCACTGTTCCAATACTTTTGGAGGGGAAAGTACATTGCAGAGAGTCCTTTATTTGCATGTCATGTCATAACCTGAGTCTTCTCTGTGCAAATAAAGTAAATGTTTGTCCAAATAAAGTAAATGTAACTTTGTGTGGACAAACCTGCACTTTAAAATGATTATCTGAAAGAACTTTTGAAAAACACAACAAATAATGACAAAAATAAGATAGTGTAGGTGCAGTTGCATCACAATGAGAGGGAGGTGGCCTTTGTCTGGTCATCCCATCTGCCATCTGGTAGTAAAAACCCTATTAATTGCAGGTTATATAAAAAGACCCTATTATATGTGACTAGCAATGGTGTAGTTGTAAGCTTGACACTCACTTTTCAGTCCCCATTGTAAGTGTGAGTGATTGAAAGAGTAAATGGCCTGAATGGCACTGTAGGATGCAGAAAATTGCCATTTCTGAGCCACTCTGAAGTGAATACTGGTTGTCAGCCCATCCAGCACTATTTAAATCAAAACTAGCCACCAGGACAGGTGAAAAGGCCACAAAAATGCAAATGACAGAGTCCTTGATGTCAAAAACCAAAATGTGCTGCTGTGAGCAACACAAAACTCTAAGTAACCCTGGTAACCTTCTTGCCTTTCTATATTTTTCAACAATAACTATCATGTGGTTAGAAATTCCTAGTAATGTAGGAAATTAATGTGAAATGATCAATAAATTGGATTACAGTAACTGATTTTTGTCCACTTGAAGGCAGCTGAAGCAAGCTACAAATAAAGCACTGACAGAATTATCTGGCTCTAAGGTGCTACACTATGTTCACCAATGAGGCACTAACTTTTATAACTCGATCTGCCATTTGGAGATGAGCAGGTGAACAATGTTTTGGAGCTTTTCCATTGAAGAAATCAGGCTGCTAAGCCTGAAAACAACACTGCTGACAGAAGTAGGAGAGAACTAAAACAGTATATTTGTGAGCCTTAAAACAAAAAACTGCTAAAAGATAAAATGTGTTCATAACTGGATTATAGGCTATTAAAATACTGACATTAGGTGATTCAGTAAGACTCTATAACTAATATTTACACAGTTTTAAGAAATTAGGTGAAAATGGAACAAGATGTGTGATCTTTCAGCTATTCTAGTTCATTCCATGTTTCTGAGTGACATACAGGCTTTTTGTTGTTATTATATTGACACTGGACTGTTGTAGTGGCACATGGCCTTGCCCGCCACCTCGCAAAACTCATAGATGAACATAGGAGCCAGTCGTAGAGAAGCCCGCTGCAGCCACATGACAGACGGACTGCAGTATAACCTTAAATAACCTAAGCTTAGCTGCCTTGAATTAGCCTTAGTGCTATGTTTACTACCATCTCTTCATCAAAACATACGTGACAATATACACACATCCATCATCAATTGACATTATGACATGACATGACACACTGGAGATCACATTCCAACATTAGCCAGATGTTGAGCTTGCAGGATAAAATCTATGTAATGTCCAGGTTGGCTGAATAAAACATCTACTTTCTCACATGCAACTTATTCAGATAAGATGTGTCCATGCACTGAAAGCAGCTCATGTTGCAGCAATGCTGCTGCACAAAGACACCATCACTTTTCAGCTAACAGCGAATTGTAGCTTTACACAGGAGACTGGCTACGCAGAGGCATATATGGTGAGTGATGTATTCTACTGTCAGAAAACAAAATGAGGATTTTTACCTAATGACACTTCATACAAACAGGAAGAAGTTCCAGAAGATCCAGAGTGAGTATAAAGTTTCTTGGGTGTGTTTTATTTATTTGTATATTCATTTGTCTAAAACCTTACCATTAGAAATCACCTTCACCTGGATAAGGCTTCTCAAGGAAGGTGGTGGTTACACACATAGGGCCTCAGAAATGTCAATCCGCCCCTCACTTTTCTTTATAGAGTGAAACAACCGGCAATAGAAGATGTAATGGATTAGCCATGGATAGAGTGAAGGTTGACAGAAAAGAGCGGGAAGTGGAGACAAATCAAGATCGAAATGATGGAGATTGGCAGATGGGTAAAATGGATTGGATAGACCGAGGACAGGATGAAGAGCTGATGCTACTACAGCGGCGACCGATAATGGAAGCTGATTACAGAAAAAAATCAACAAGATTTCTCTCATTCCAGGAGCCACTGCTCAAGAATATGGCAGTAATATGCTTGGCAAGGTTCCAGATCCTGGTTAAAACTGATATAAACTGAAATTGGTCCACAGCAGTAACACATTCATATTCATAACAAATATGGGAAAAAAAAACAATGCACGGTGACAAGGTGACAAAGTGACAAAGGACAAAACTCTGAGATATGGACCCGCCTGACAGGAATTGTGGTTGTTTTTAGGCGTTCTTTGTGCTTCCGTTCCCCCTTCTTCTCAGAAACTACTCTTCTGTTTATTCCGTGCCTCCCTGGCTTATGTTCATCTGAGAGAGCAAAGGAGTAGCAGGAGACAAACAGGATGTCTGTGGGAGGACAAATGAGAGAGGGTAAATCTGACAAGGAAGTTTGTGTATATGTGTGTGTGTGTGTGTGTGCGTGTGTGTCTGTGTGTGTGTATTAATCCCAGGAAGGACTTCCTCTGAATCTGAGCTGCTTGGGAGTTCTGTGGGAGTTCCAAGCGTTGACACGGAAAAAAAACAGGGGAAGAAAGAAAGAAGAAAAGAAAGAGCAAGGAGATAGAGAGATACAAGAGAGTGAGAGGGATCAAGGGCAGTAGTACTTCAAAATCCCACTTCTAAAACACACATGCGGAGGAAAGCCACCCACAGAGTGAGTATGCGATAACAGCGGCAGCACTGGTGTCATTATGAGCTGCTGATGATGAACATAGGCCAACCTCAGTGACACACAGCCTGAACCCACTCAAATGCTTTGCCTCAATCAAAGCTACTCCAAAGAAGTCACAGTCATAAAGACTCATTGAAGTCAAACACATTCATATTCACAGTTTTACTTAATAATAAGGAATGCTTTACAAATGGTTTATAATGTAATAAATATTAGATTAATGCATAAAAGCCAGTTAGACATTTAATAAACCAAATAAAACATTTGTTTCACTGCGTATTTCTTATATCATATGCTATCTAGCTGTCTCTTAACTACCTTAAGGTAGTTTAGTTAAGAAACAGTTTTAAAAAAGCTGAAACCTTTGGTTTTAAAAAGTGATTTTTAAGTATTAGGAATTAGTAGGTACATTCATTTAATTGTCTTAATACTCATTGTCATCTGTACTGTATAAGCAGTTGATCAGTAGTCATGGAGACTACTGATCAGTTTGTGAAAGAATCTACTGTATAAAATGCATTATGAGAACTGTATACCAGATCAAAACATGGTGTCCAGTCATGAAACTTGCTCCACGCCACATATGCAGAAAGAAATCGTCACTCTGACAGATTCCAGTGAGAAATAAGTTCCTCAGATGTTCCTCATTCCTACACGCTTTTGGGCCTTTTGGAGCCCATATGTCCTAGCGTCTTTCTACAGTCAAGCCTCTTGGCTGCCCACACACACAGATGGGGATAAAATAAAATGATCTTATGGCTCTTCTAGACTTTCAAAGTGATATTGGACCAAATAGGTCAAATGCTGATAATAAAAAAGAGTCAAAAATATATTCTCTGTTTTACAGCCATTTGTTTTATAATGATTCTTTATGGGAAAAACTTTTTGCAGCCAGTGTGTGTCAAATGATCCATGCAGAAGTAGCAGTACCGCATTTTGGCCACTACAACAAAGTTGCTTCATAGCCCAGCGTCAATCTACAATGTGCTTGGTGACCCTGATGATGTCATTATGAGTTCATCAGGGTTCTCCTGAGTTAAGCTCAAATCTTCAATGTGTCTTGAATAAAATATTAAATATGTGACAAACTGCTATGTCTTATTTTTTAAGTTTGACCAACATTAAGAAACCAAATTAATAATACTATCATAGGGGGGATTACCTTCCTATGTCAAATCAAAGCAGGGCAAGACACCAGTTGTGTATGTAGGTCTATGTGATTCTCACTTATAATTCAATTTGAATATATCTCTGCCAAATTACTAAATAAAAGATCACTTTGTTGTCACAGCTCAAAAGTAAAAAAAATAGTAGTCTATAGTTAGTCTAAAGTCTAAAGTAGTGGGAAACATTTAATGAATATAAAAAGAGTGGAAAATCTTAGGAAAGTTTAGATGAGTTCAACCTCCACTAAATCTTTGAACTGGAACCAAATCTATGAATAATTTACCCAGATGTGTCATGTTGAACGTATCACTTCTTCACCAGGAAGTCTTTAGAGGTTACGTAACAGACAGAACCCACAGTGTGTCCTCTAATTAGAAAGGAGGAAAAGTTTGGCGTGTAAAACGCTGCTTAATATATATTCCAAACTCCCTCGTGAATTCTGCCTCTCTGTTGCCTCATGGCCATGTGTCAGGCAGAGCACTAGATACCACACACATACCCACTCCATCATATGTGTGCTTACTCATCATCACACCACCACATCAAAGAGGACTCATACACAGTACACTTGTCTGTCAGCCAAATGTGGAGAAACCGCAGCAAGCAGACCAAAGAAACTGGTGAGGCCGACCCCCACTGCCATCCCAAACAGCCCCCACCTTCTCTCTCAACCTCCTGAGTCATAAACTATCTCTGCCTCAGAAGTTTCGCGTTCATAAACTAACTCCGCTTGAAAGAATAGTGTCTCCACTCTGAATGGAGCTGATGAGCCAAAAATAATGGTAAAGAAAAACACTAATTTAACACTTATCCTTGGCACACAAGCGGGTAAAAAGTGCAACATTCGACGCAGGAAAGTGCATTTCGTGTAAGAGCTGAGTGGTCGTGAGATGTCAACAACTATGACAAGGTTAATCAGCGCTCGCTGCTTTCTCTCCCAAAACGTTTTTAGGGCCTGAGTGAACAACACTTTTCAAAACTAATTATCTCTTTTGAATAAAGGGTGTTCGCCTAGAGAGTGAGAGTGAGCCCACTTAAACAGGGTCAAATACAATTCGCTGTCACGCCACTTTGAAACAACATATCAAATTGTTGTCACTTCCATTTACGACAGTAATGTGTACCTAGTAAATTGCACTACTGCCTTTGACTGCTGACAACAGCTAATTGTAAATGTCAGAGTTATTCATGCATGTCTCACCATGGTACATGATTAAAAATCACCTATAGGTCTATTCAAATGTGTGATAAAGAACGAGCTGTAAACATACATTTGAGTGGGAGATATTGTGCCTGAGAAGAATTCCTCATTAATTTGCTGCGATGTATAAAAAGCAGACTGCAGCACAGCGAGACAATTAAGACAAAGTTGCTCTCTTGTGTATCATTCTCCTCACTTAGTAAAAGGTGTTAGCTTTGCTTCTGGCAAAAAGATTCAAACTGAAGTAAGATGCAAAAGTAGTATTTGGATTCTTATTATAACGTTTTATCTTATAATTTCTCATCTCTGGTGAGCCAGTATCTTTGGCCTGACTAGGTGTGTGTGTGCGTGCCCACACGTGGCAACAATGTATTTTCTCTCATGACCATGATTACAGGTTGTCAGCCATGCTTTTACTAGACCTGATGGGTAATTTCACTCTTTAACATGGTTTAGAGTTGACAGCTAGATTGGCACACACACACACACACACACACACAACACAACACATGACCACAAATATCATACACACACTTGGGCACCCAAGGGCACGCACACATTCATGTAGACATTCACAGACAAACAAATCAAGTGGCATGTCTATTAGAGTGGACTAATCAACAGGGCCTACATGTTCTGTCACAACACACACAGGAACATTATGGATAATTTGTGTCTATAAACTTGCATGCAATTATTCCTGCATATGTTTAATGAGCCAAGCTAATTAAATATGGAAATTAATGAGATACAAAGGAAATAGGGGAAAAGCACAGTCCTGATGCATTTGAAGGAGCTGCTAAAAGCCTTTATTACATTAGAGACTGCAAGGGAAACGTGCCTTCCTCTAAGGAGACTGTGAATAAACACAGTGATTAGCCCAAGCCAAAAACACCACAAACTATTACATAGGTTATTCTCACTACAGTGCACTAACATCACTGTGCATATTCCAAGCATGCGGCATTAAAAAGTAAATTGCTGCCATGTTCTCATGTATCTCATTGCTCTATTCTTTCATTTGTATATTTTGTTATAGCTGGGAAATCAACACCAATCACCTTAATTACATTTTTTTTTTTTTTGTAAATAGAAAAATTATGTTTCTTGCAAATATGCAACAAAGCTTGGCAAGATCGCTGCATATATCACCGAAGAGTCACTGCCACTTTTGCAGTAATTCAAATACTTTCCGTTTGCACGCTATTTCTCACATGCCATTTCCTTCTGTGATCGTTGCATGAGCTGATGGGAAGCTCGATCCCCTCCTTCCAATCAATGCAGTCTTACTCTAAAGAGCAAGTCATCACAACATGCTGTATGCAATGTGCACCCCACTAAGAAATGATTGTGTGTGTGTATGTGTAAGTTTTCATGGGCAGAGCCCCCCAGATACACAAGGTCAGACACAGTTTACAGACAGGCTGACTCCATCCCAAAAAATACACACTCCGTGGGACATAAGCTGGCTCGAGGGTGTATAAGCTTAGCATGAAGAAAAAGGGGGTTAACGGGTGGGCAGAGGGAGGCTAAAGTTCATCTAAAATCGTCTCCTCTGTGGGGATCTCTGGGGAAGAACCTGACAGGCTACCCCGAGGATACCCACTTCTGCCCCATGAGCACTTGTCAAAGCAAACAAAGCAGAACACCTTCACCTTGCAGGTCTTCCCTGAATTCTAAAGGCATCAAATCTCGTCTTTTTCTGCATAAACAAACTACAGTATCATCTGAAAACTCCTTTGTGCTCTTTTTCATCTTTCCTGTTGTCGTCTCACCATGGAAAGACAAGTGATGGAGGAAAGAAGTGAGGAGGTGGAGGAGGTTGGAGGGGTTTGGCAAGTCTCCATAGGGCTTACCTCATCGTTCTTTCCGTTCCCATCCCTCCCACCTCTTTCTCTCTGTCTCACTTTATTTATACTGCACTTTTTTTCCATCCCTATCCCTTTCTAGTTTCTATCGCTGTTACTCTTGCAGCTCAACTCTTACATGTACAGTTGATAGCAGAGATAGGGATGCATAAATGGTACATGTAGCAGTATCCCTAACTATTGTTATCAAGACCATGATTATTTTAAAAGCCTGGACACGTCAGCACTAAAAACTGCTGCAGGATGAAATAAAAAATCCACATGAATGTTTTGCATTCAACTTAGTGATCATTTATTGATCATCAAAGAATGAAAGTGAAACCAGCACTGCTGTATGAAAACCGCAATCAGGATCCCACTAACATTTGTAACAAGTTTTTTGTAAATACCTACAAACTGGAACACAGCCCTCAACAGTGTGCTTTGTCACTCTGCTCCATGTGTCTAAATACAGTCAGGTTCATAAGTAATAGAACAAAGATATGTTTTTTGGAATTTGTCCACTGCACAACACCACATTTGGCCTTTACTGCTACTGCTTGCAGCTGCTGCTTGCATGTGGGTCCCCCTTTGGTCTTCTCTTTTAAAACTGAAGAGCGTGCTCTATTAGGTTGAGATCAGGTGACTGATTAAAGAGGAGTAAAGAACTGAAGTGAAGGATAACCTATTTCTTTGCCTTAAGAAACTCTTGAGTAGCTTTTGCTGTATGTTTTCAGTCATTATCAGTATAAAGTGGTCCTACCAGTTTTTCTAGTAGTCAGGTCACCTGTAAACACTAGTGACCCATTTCCAGCCCCATGCCATAACTTTGCCTCCATAATGGTTTTTCAGATAACATTGTTGTTTTGGATCACGAGATAGTCCTTATTCCAGAACTGGTCAGGTTGAGATCAGTTGTTTTCTAGCAAACTCTAACCTGGTCGTTCTGTTTTTGAGTGTTACCAGTGTTTTAAAGGTTATTGTGAAACCTCTGTATTTGCATTCATAAAAAATGTTCTTGAATTGACTAGATTTTGATAGGGGGTTCTTCTTCGCCTTGGACAGAATTGTGCAGTCATCCACGTTAGATGTCATCTGCGGCCTTCTGGGTCTTTCGCTGTTGCTCAGCTGTCAGGTAATTTCTTCTTTTTAAGAATTTTCCCAACTGTTGTATTGACCACTCCCAGTGTTTTTGCTATCTCTCTAATAAGTTTATTGTGTCTTTCAGCTTAATTATGGCCTCCTTTATTTGCATAGATGCTTCTTGTTGGGAGTTCCAGTGAACAAATGCAAATATAACACCCTGTTATATTGCATTGAACTCTCTCCAGACCTTATCTGTTTGCTTAACCATGGAGTAACAAGAGAACAAGCCACAACTGGCCATGCAACCACTTGTTAGCCATTTCTTCCATTATTCATGATCCCCCAAAACAGTGGCGTGTAGGAAAATTGTTGTAACTCCTGAAAGGTTTGATTTTTGTCAGACCTCTTGAATTAAAGCTGAAAGTCCTGACTTTGCTCACATCTTGACTGTTCTATTTCTGACACAGTGAAAAACAAACCTTCTTTCCATTATTTGTGGACCTAAATGTATGTTAGCAGTTAGCTCACAAACTGAGCCTGTGAGTAATCATTACATCATGGAAACATTTCCTATTGTGACCAGGGAAGACATAGAAAATACAGTAGAGACAATTAAAATGAAATGTGGTAACATGTTAGCCATTAGCCATTACAGGCAGGAACTGTAACGTGATCGTGATTAATGACAACACCAGGCAGACTCTCATATTTATTTTACACTGTTGATTTTTTTTCTTAGTATAAAATTTACAAAAATCAGTATCCCTGATTTATGTACCCTCTCTCTTTGCTGACTCAAACCTTATGTAAATTGCTCAACTTTGCACAGTAAGAAGTGGTTAATCAGTTAAGGTGAGTTTCTCATGCGCTACACTCTTGGATGACACTAATAACAGTGATAGTAACAGGAGAGGGGCTTGGATTCGTTTGGCTGTGGTTGCACCTCTCTGAAGAACTTCATTATCAGTCTTCAAAGAAATGTCATCTATAAACAAAAAAAGCATCATTAGTCTCTTTTTCTTTCTGCGGCGGTAAAAAACAATCATTAGTGTGTTTCTCTTTCTCTCTCTTTCACCGTGCCTGCAAGATAGCTTTTCTACTGTTAAAGGTATGTTGAACATCGCTCTCTGAGTCTCAAAAACACACACACACTAACTGATTAAAACCATCACAAACTGCACGTATTTGCATAGATAGCAAAAACAAGTGCTATGAAAGGAAAAGTTATTGCTGCTATAGCTTTCATCCTGACAAACCACAGAACCCTATATATGCTAATTAGACATCTAATATGAATGTCTAATTAATGGAATGCAAATGAGACAGTGCCATTATTGGACCTGTTTAATGTGGGGATGGATATGGTATTGAAAATCCTTGGGAAAACATCCACTGCTGCTGCGCAACACACACAGGAAATCAATTTGGTTAATTGTAAAATATGCAAACATGTAAATTGAAGTTATGTATTGCCATGGCCGAGGCACATAACCATTGTCCCAGAAGCATAAATGTGAACACACACATACACACACGTAGCCTCGAGTGCAAACACGCAAGCACACATTCTCCTTATCTCATCAGCCCTTTAATGTCGTTGGTATTCAGTGCTCTGTCCTCTGACACAATGCATGCCACTAATTACCAATTCCCTTGATAACAGCATTGCCCATAGAATACATGATGGAAGATGAAGGGTCTCTAGCTATTGAACATTCTGACTACACACCACTTTGAAAATTGGCTTTCAATCACCATAGCGAGGACTGCTTAATTCTGCCGCAGTTAGGAGCCAGTGCTGTCTTCACACAATGGCTCTCTAAAACAGCTGCCACCCAGCCTACACAGGCAGCTAATGGCAGAGGACAAATACCTGACAGTCTCCTTCATAAAAGTGTGAGGGCAAAACATTCTCATTCCCCCTGTGCGAGGATGTCTGGCTGTGCTCTGAAGTGTATCACCTTGCAAAACCATAAAGCATTCATCAACAAGCCCAAAACAGAGAAAGTCACCGCAACCATTGGCACTGTCCTCCACTCACTGTGACTAAGAAGAAGATAAAATGCAGGAAGAGTAGACATCACACAAAAGATTTGTTTTCTTTCTTTCTCTCTGTCTCTCTCTCTCTCTTTTTTTTTTGTAATGAAAGTTAATTGAATTTGTATGTTAATGAGGGCTGTGCATAGCTAACGAGCTCAGTGTGCGACCCATTAACACGTTGAATGATTGTTTTGCCCCGGGCAAGAATCACCTATAGGAGCTCAAAATGCAGAGACAAAGAGCCAATCTGAATACATTACAGATTCATTTACATGTTCATCTACATTACATAGATGTTACACTCATATTTGTCCCTCAGTTCAATAATCAAGACCTTTGTGGGGTGAGAGGACAGGAGGGAAGAGAAGAAAAGGAAAGGAAAGCACAAATATGCAAAAGAAGAAGCAAAAGGAAATATGATGAGAAAGCCTGAAACAACTGTGGGCATTCAGAAATCCACTAAATAATTTACCCCTTATTCGCTGTGTGTTTTAGCTCAATACCGACAAGGTCTCACCTTGTTGTAGATGAGGAAGCGGTGTGATTCAGTGGCCCCTTCATCACTATGACAATGTGTGAAACAAAGCGAGATCTCTCAGCTATCATTATGATGAAAGCAACACTTCTTTAATTAGCCGTTCACTGTGAGTATAAAGAAAAACAAATGCATTTCCATCTATGCGTAATCACATCCACTTGCTACCACCACTACCCTAATTGAGTCCAGGAGGTCTTGTAGCTGAGGTGCTATTATCTAATGTATCATCAGTGTTGATGATGTAAAAACATGTGGGCCTTACTCTGCAGTAGCTGGTAAAACAGCTTTAGATATTGATATATTTGATGTTTAACAGGTTTTATAGGTGTTTCTTTTTTATCTAGCCCAGTTCTAATAGTGCAACCATCAAGTACCCGTTTTACCAAGCTATGAGGCTCTGTTGATGGTATTTTCAGTTTTCCTACTGCCTTGTCCAGATGTTGATGTTCATCTGACCAAGCAGCAGACAGTACAATGGTCTATACGTGTCTGTGTGCTCGTCCTTGTGCGAGTTGTTGCTTCCCTCCAGCTCTGCAGTGGGCACTGTGAACAAGTCTGCAGCAAAAAGAAAACAAGCCAAGCTGAACATGATGGTTCTTTTCATGCCACTGTACTGCACATGTGCTGGGTTCAACTTGCTTCCATGTTCTTCTGGCCTAATAAGTTAATTCTAAGATAATCTGTGTGTTTTCAAAGAAGGCATAGAAACTACAGTATTGTGTTGGGGTTCCCACAGGCATTTATGTCTCAAATTACTGTTGAGTCTGTGTGGATCCCTTTGCAACAAGCATGTAGCCAAAGTAACTCTTCCACAAAGTAAGACCAAGTTGTATAATGTGATAAAAACTTGTTACCTCTTTGTCAAAAATTAAGGTAAGTACTGATTTGTTAGCTTTGAAATGCAGTGCATAGCATTAGACCTGAAGCTGCAGTCATCACATCCTCTGTGTTCATGTTGCAAAGGCAAAGTGATAATGTGTAGGCTATATACAGAAACATTTTCTATCACTCCCTGTTCACTCTGCCCTCTTTCTCTCTCTTGTATGATGCCTTGTTTGGGATTTGACTCCTGTCATTGGACTGTTGCGTAAGGCCACTGCAGCAGTTGGACTGTAAAGCCAACGCGAGCCTCTTCATAGTTGCTGTACAGCAGATAATAAGGCTTCCTTTTTGAATAAGTCTAGACGTCTTTGCTCCCCTGGGGTCTCATTCATATCGCAGGGACATAGACTAGGCTAATCACTGTGGGCTTTCATAATGCACACACTCAAAGCACATCAAAAGGAATGGGGTACTTGGAGAGTTCAGATCAACCTGGATGTATCATTCATTCCTCTCACTCACACACTCCTCCCTTGCTGTTTCAGCTGTTATATAAATTTGCTGTGCATCCACCGACTCTGCCCTCCCAGCTCTCGCCTTTTCAGGTTAATAGCAGCGTGTGTATGTATTGACACAACTTCTTAAAGCCACACAGCAGTGTGAGGGCAGTGTAGTCCAGCTGGGGGTCAGCTTAATGGTAAGGTTAATGAGGGTGGTTGGGACTCAGTCATGCCTCTGTGGGCTATTACTGAAAGGAGAGAAGAGGAGAGGAAATGAGAGGAGAACATATGAGTGGAAATGGAGGAAGAGGAAAGATGAAAGAAGTGGGAGGAGAGATGTAGAGAGACACAGATAAATGAGGAGAGGATATGATGAGAGAGAAGGAGGACAAGAAGGGAAAAATAAAGCAAAAGAGAAAAGGAATGGGGAAGTAAGGAACATATGGGTGAGGAGAATGGGGAAGGATAGGGACGAGGACAGGAAAGGAAAAATAAGACAGCAGAAGCATGAAAGGAAGTGGTGATTGAGAACAAGAGAGAGATGAAAGAAGAGCGAGAAGAAAAGAAAGAGTAAAGGAAAGAGGGGACTGTAAAGGAAAGAAAGAAAAAGAAAGAAGTGGGGGTAGAAAAAGCAAAGCCACGAAATGAGAAAGAGAGGAAAAGACAGTGAAGGAGAAGAACACAGAGTGGCCGACTACAGAGAACAACAAAAAAGAAAAGAGAGAAGTGGACACATACAGTAAACATTCACTAACAGTCAATAAACCCTCTCCCGCTCACTCCCATGCTTTCCTGCTCTCCACTTGTGCTTCATTTTACTGGATGGACAATAGAAGGAACTTAATGAGCGCATGTGTCTCTTAATCATCAGCCCAGCTGCTGGTAAAGAAGTGGTCATGCTTCCTCAAATTGACAGACTTACACACAAACACTTAAACACACACACACACACACACACACATGCTTGGAACGTGCAGAGTCTCCACTACGCACTGGGTATATGGCCCTGCTCAGACAGCCGTGCAGGTGTAAATCCTCAACTGACAGACATATTGTAGGTGTCCAGTCAGAGATTAGTCTAGTTCCTTCTTCAGCCTGGAAAAAAAAAAAGCCTGAATCAGCTTCCGAATACTGCTGATGTTCATGTCTAATAGCATAATCTGCACGAAACTCTCTTTCTGTGCATGTATGTGTGAGCTTAAACCTCCTGGCTTTTTTTTTTTTTTTTTGAGATTAGCCCCGATGGTGTCAGTGAGGAGAGGTGGATGTGTGCTTCAGATTTTATTTTTTTTTTATAAGTATCTCAAAACTGCTTATGCTTTGAATAAGACCAATGGAAAGCATGGTGAGAATTTCTGTTTACATTCAGATACTGTACTGTAGCTGATGCTTTCATCCAGCGTGACTAAAAATATGCACAAGTGGGGGAAAAAGCTTCATATTTCTAGAAAAGTTACAAATAAACAAAAAGGGCAAAAGGGCAAAGTTCAGAACTTGAGGGTCCTCGATAAATGTCACATATACACGAAACATAAACATACAGATGGGGGAAAACTATAGAGAGCAAAGAAAAGATAAAAAAGCTTTACTTTATTAGGGGAAAAACACGTAATTGGAGCCGATATGAGGTACGTTTGGCAAAGACCTGTAGCCTGCAGGGGAATTTGGGAGTAACTGTTGTTTTTACTGCTCTACACATTAACAGCACACATTTATCTAATCACAAACAGGAAAGGGTTCTTTATAGTGTACAATTTATTCTAATAAATGGTTAACCAACTCACTGACTGTGGCTGTCCCTCCGCAGTCTGACAGTCAAGATGAGTCAGGCTTGCCCGTGACCTCCAACGGCCACACTCATAAACAACACTTTTTCGTTGACTAACCTCTGAACAGTTCACAGTGTGTTTATGGCTCCAAATGTTTCCCATCACTTCACTGCTGCTCCTTTGAGCGTATCGCTGAACAAAGATCCATATCTCCAAACTTTACTTACATCTTACACTTGTAAGGCAGAGTTCTAGGATGATCAGATGATCCCTCAGACAGAAACAACTCATGTTCATCTGTAGGTTTATATTACACCACTGATAACGTTAAGTTTTCCCAGCTGATTCAGTTGGGAAAGTACCCATACTGATTAACAAAAGTATGACAGTGACCCTGACAACTGAATTATATGAGAGTGAGACAGTGAATCATTTATTCAACTCTGTGGTATCATTTCCCCCTGTTTATCTTAAGAAAAAGTATGTGAATTGTGTGAAATTGTTGTGATTTTTAATTAATATTTTCATTAAAAAATATGTTGTGCTCTTGGGATCATTTTGACTGGCCGCCCAATTCTTGGTAGAGTAGCCAAAGTCCCAAAGTGTGTTTGCCTAACTGTAGACTCTGGTGGTGAATTTCTAAAGTCTTCTGAAGTCTAAAGACATCACTTTGGAACCCTTTACAGCTACATGTAAATGAACAATTCTTGACTGTAGATCACCTGAAAAGCATGTAATATCTGAAACTTGAACTATCATGTGTTTCATCACTGCAATCTTTCATTTTTATTTTCATGCTAATTGGCAAAGAAGGGCCCAATACAGTCACAGGTCAAATCAAGGTGACCAGAGGAGGACTGCATCAAATACTGTATGAGGGATGACACGTTTGGAGTTTGTCATGTCAGTCATGTATGTGACTCATATAATTCAAGGAATTGCAGCCTGTTTTGGGTGTAAATGCTGAAAGCTGCAGGATGTTCATGAGACATGGGTTATCACACAAATGTTTAGACAGGCTCATTGAACTGTGCTTGCCTTTGGAACGTCATCAACATCAGTTTTGTCATGTAGAGATAGCTGCAGTTTTGGTGTTTAATGTGAGATAAAGAAAGTCATTGTGTGAAAACTATTTCCCCATCATTCCTGCAAAAGCCAAATTCTTGGAGAGGATTTACCAATAGAGCTAAAAAAAATGTTCTCCTCACACATTGTGAAAATGTCTCTCATGGCAGTAGCAGCTGTTAATCCTCATAGTGTCTGACTGGAGAACATCATCCAGTAAGCGTTGATATAGGCATTTGTGACACATTAAATAAAGAAGGGCTTTAGCTAGCATTAGCTGTCTTTTTTTCAAGGGTCCATCTCCACAAATGGCAAGATTAGCACAACTAACAGCAACAGTCCTGTAACTACAGTCTATTGTATGTTAACTCCCAATTCGACTTTAGACAGGCATGTATGTGATATTTTAAACTGTTTTCAGCTTCTGCCTACAGCTATATTACAAAAAACTTACATTGTTAGTCTGTACCAAATTTAACTATGGTAGGGGATGCACTACGATAATATTATTTCACCAAATAAGCGACAACAGACACCAAACTCTACTGATTTCTTGACAATTTTTGGAGACAAAAGCAATTTCAACAAAATTAGATTCTCCTTTAAGCAGTTTTTACCTTGTTTCAAACTCCAGACCATTTGAGAAAGTGCATACAAAAGCTGTGCACCATCCCTTCACCAACCACAAACAAGTGTGTCCACCTAATTGGAGCATTGAGCTTCTCACTGGCCAGACATTAAATACCAGGTGTTAATGTGTGAAACATGGCATGCGTGATTCGCAGAGCAGTCTCCGTTATAAATTTACTTGGAAAAACTTTGATCAGACCATTTGCCAGGGTACCAAATGTGTGCACAAGCCTGACTGACCAGCCTTAATGCCCAGTCGGATTATACACACCACTAGTCTGCTGGCTCCACAGTTCTAGTCAGGGTCTATTGAGGGGAAATAATTATACATGTGTGTGTACATAGACCCATATACATTAACACTTCATATGAGCAAACTAAAAGTCTGATCAAACATGTGAACATGTTGATACAGATTGCTGAATAGCTTTCTATCTGTGATCTTCTGTGTGTGTGAAAGCTCTGTGTACCGTGATGATTTGTACTTT
Organism: Anabas testudineus; assembly: GCF_900324465.2. Taxonomy (NCBI): domain Eukaryota; kingdom Metazoa; phylum Chordata; class Actinopteri; order Anabantiformes; family Anabantidae; genus Anabas; species Anabas testudineus. Next base: position 16,926,273 of record NC_046620.1, read on the forward strand.
GTAAGTGTTAATGGGACCTGCTGATCAAATATCCTCTGATCGTTGGGAGGGATATGAGCAGACATGAAGTCAATAGTCAGTGTTCAGTGGCATCTGTGTCTGCATAGAAGTAACTTTAGTTAATTAGTTTTTTCTAACTAACTAATTTCCTTTCACTCAGGAACTAAAACCTGTCTTGTTGCTTATTAACATTAAAACTGGGGGTGTAATGGTTCTGAAACTGAGACCAAAATTACGGCACATGTCCCCGTCTCATGTCGCCTGTGTGTGGGCTTTATGCTAAGAAAGGAACTTTGTCTCTAGAGTCCCATTAGAGGTTTATCAGCGACCGTTCCGTTGCGCTGCATTCAGTGGAAATAAAGAATGTAGGTCATCCGTATTTTCAGGGGCTTCTACATTTAAAAGGACTAAAAAACAAGATAAAAATTGGGGCAGTCTGAACCCAACCATAGACTTAGACTATCATTAAACCCCCAAATATGGGTAGGTTAGGTTGACTGTTTGGTCAATGCTGTTGCAATACCTCCCAACTGGTGGCTGCTGTACACTATATAATGTGTTCTTCTTGCATTATAAAAAGGAAAAAGGTAAAGCTGGCATTAGCTAGTAACGCTCGAAGATGGGTCCAGATGGGATCACTCATAGAAAGTTGTCAAAAACAGATGAACCTAAGCAACAGCTAACCGTGTAGATTTTTTTATGTTTCTATTGTTGTTGTCTTTGATTTGTTGACAATGAAAGAATTATAGATAATCACCGGCCTTATTATTTAATTGCAGTTTGACATATTTTTGTGTGCCTCGTGCAAGGGGTAGATGTTCATGTAGAGGACATAATGTAAATCTTCCTGACAGGTTTTTATGCTAAATCTGTGACTCAGGTGTCATGCTCTATAAATCATATAAAAACCACATAGGTTTATGTAGCACAATATCACGAGAAACAGAAAAAGAAGGTCGGGGTTAAGGAAAAGTAAAGAAAGAATTTCTGTCCTTCCTGGTTTGGAACCTCAGGGAACAGCAGTGTGCTTGTCCACTACTGTCAGTGAGAGGATATGACAACACAAACCTGTTGTGTGAAACTGATCCTGGCTCCTCACACTGCTGCTGAGCAGTAAGAACTAGATGAGTGAGCTGGATAAATATTTATGGCTCCATGACTTGGCCTATCCTGTTCTCTGGCCACCGGCTGATGGGGGTGTGAGAGTCTAATGTAGGAGGAAATACAAGTAAAAATAATTAGCGTGAAAAAAATACGACTAATCTGGATAAATTAGACCCTTGTGTATTATTTCACCCCAGCCTGGATCTGATATCTACTTCAGGAGGTAATTCAGTCTGACCCAGGCATCTAGAGGACTTGGACTAGCTAAACCTTCAGTGGGACAAAGACAGAAACATAACAACAAAGCATAACAGCCTAAACAGAGAGAGAGAGAAAGAGTTATAAATGAGGAGTGAGAAGGTGATGAATGGTGTTGTTTTTCTCTGTAAGGAGGATAACTGTATCCTCCTCTGGGAGCAGCGGAGCCGGAGAGCGTCAGTGGGCACCAGTCATGTGTCTCGGAGACAGCCAATAGAAATATGTGGATTTGGTTCATATGCGAGTTTACTGGGTCAGAGTCACAGCAGCGGAGGAGGCAACAGCCAATAGGAATGTCAAGCAGCGTCTAGAGGATTAGCCAATGAGGTTGGAGTCTGGTGTCTGGTACCAGTTGATGTCTGACAGTTAGACAGACTGTATCTAATTACCACAGTCGAGGCTCAGCATGGGTCTGTGTGTGCATGTATGCGTGTGTGTTGTGTGTGTGTGTGTGTGTGTGTGGGTGGGTGTAACTGAGGAGAGAGGGAGTGAAAATTAGAATTAGAAAGGAGGAAGGTGGTTTGGAGGTTTTGGCAAAAGTTGAAAACAAGGCATCAGATCTGGAGAGCTGCCACGTGAAATGAAATTGTGCCAGAAGACACTGTAGATATAAATATACAAGCTCTGAATTAAGAATTAACTTATTAAATTAGCCATATTAGGCAGTGAGACATCACATTGCTCTACATGTCTATCATTAAATAAACTAAATTCTGGTAGAGTGTGTGAACAAAGGAAACCAGAATGGATGGATGTGTGTGTATTTCTGTATATTTCTCCATTTCCTGAATGAATGAATAGGCCCTGAAAAGAGAGACCAGTTTCCCACCGTGTAATGGTCTATTATTGTATCTAACACAATACTGCTCTCTCTATAAGCAACTTCACCCTTATTGAGCCTGTCTATTAGTAACTGGACAAGATGGAGACGTCCAGGTGTTAATGGCTCACACATATAGTACATACAAAGGAAACTGTACATATTATGTATATGCATACACACGCAATCATGCATGCGCTACCTCAGCAAGAGGTGAGTGGGTGTAACAGACAAGGGCAGCTGGCTAGTGGGTTTTTCCTGTTTTGACTGTTTCTGTCTGGGCACTGAAACGCACACACACACGCTCACTCACACAAACACACTTGTCTTTCTGCAGTTACAAGGACAAAATGCATTTCCTAGCCCATTAAACATCACAACTACACTCCCCTTCAAAAGTATTGGAACAGTTCCTTTATTTTTGCTGTAGACCTTGACATCAGAAGGTGAATGAGACAAAATATTTACATTATATCTTTTATTTTCAGATGTTAATGAATCAATCAGAGCCATTGCACAAACATTATCCATAGTCAGTACCACCTTTTGGTATGTCATGATGAAGAAAGAAACCACTGGTGTACTAAGTAACTGGTATACGGGGTAGACTAAGAAAGACAACAGTGGCTGACAACAGAAACATGTTTCAACAACATCCAGAGGGCAGGAATGAAAGTATCACAATCTGCTGTTCATAGAAGACTTTACGAACAAAAGTACAGAGGCAAAACCAGAAGATGCAAACCACTCATTAGCAAGAAGAATAGGAAAGTCAGGCTGGAATTTGCCAAAAAGTACAGAAATGAGCCTCAACGCTGCCAGAACAACAAAGGGGTTCATCAGGAGAGTGAAAGGTGAAAGGTAATATAGACAGGACAAGTCAGTCTCCAGGCCTAAACCCTATAGAGCATTTTACCTGCTAAAGACGGGACTGAGGGGAGTAACCACCCCAAACACACAACTGACAGAGGCAGCAGTAAAAGCCTAGAAAAACATCACAAAAGAAAAATGTAAAAGTGCAGCTAAATATTAAGTCTTGTTCACTTTAATCTCTTTGAAGTCTATCTGTTCCAATACTTTTGCTCACATGAAAGATGGGTGAGTTAAAACAAAATCTGCTATCTTCAAATTCAGCCAAAATAAATGCACTGGCCTCACTGATCCAATACCTTTGGAGGGGAGTGTAAATGTCTAACAGAGGCTAACTCCCTAACCCTAACCTAACCTGAACCTAATTCTTTGATCTTTAATTCTTAAACCTGAAACCTTCAAACATCCTGTTGAAGTTGTTAGAACTGTGCTTACAACAATGGGACAGTGTGGACAAACAAAAATGATTTCACACAGCTATAGGAAGATATTATACAGACACAATGGTGTCACGTGGCGACTGTCTGACCTGTTGTTCTCTTTTGATAACTTGAGAGTTTTGATACAATATGAGGTTTCTTGGCTATGCAGGGAAGTGGTGTTGGGTGGAGATAAAACTTCACATTAATCAATCTGAGGTGAAAATGCTAACTTAAAGGAATATGTCAAAGTTTTTGGAAGTCTGCTAATTCACTTTCTTAGCTGTTAAATATGAAGCTCCAGCCAGCAGTCAGTTAGCCAAGCATAGAGACTGGAAACAGGGAGAACCTTTGGCTCTCTTTTGTTAACACAAATGCTGCATTTTGTGCATTCAAACTGTAGTGTAAGCTGTGATTTTATGCAAAGGCTACTGAATGCTCCATATTCTACTGAAAATGTGGAATGTAATGCGGCTCATATTAATGACTGTGTGATCATGCACTATAAGGGTTGGAAAATGTGATTCCATATTTACAATCCAAATTCCAAACAAGGTGGGACACTGTAAAACCTATGACTTGTAAATCTCATAAACTCATATTTTATTCTTAATGGAACATAGAAAACATATCAAATGTCTAAACTGAGTAACCTACTATTTTAAGAAGAAATTAAGTACGTTTGGAATTAATGGCAAGAAAAGGTTAGAAAAGTAAGTGGAGCTAACAAGGAAGAGCTTGAAGAACATTTTGCAGCTAATTAAGTGAAAGGTCTTTAACATGGTTGGGTATAAAAAGAGCATCTTAGAGAGTCTTTCAGAAGTAAAGATGGGCAGGGGTTCACAAATTTGTGAAAAGCTGTGTATACAAATCATCTAGTTCAGAATAACCCTTTTCAACAAAAATTCCAAAGACTTATATTTGGAATATATCATCTTCTACAGTATATTATATCATCAAAAGATACAGGAAATCTGGAAAAAACTCTGTGAGTAGGGTCAAGACATGATCATGGGCCCTCAGACGTGATTCCATGGTGGACACTGCATGGGCTGAGGAGTACTTCAATAAATCACTGTCACAATTTGTCATGTCACACAATTGTAAATTGATATTCTTTGATATTGGAAGCCATGTCCTCCAGACTAAAGAGGAGAGGGACCTTCCAGCTGAGTTCAGAAGCCTGTATCTCTGATGGTATGGGGGTGCATTGGTGCCTATAGAATAGGCAGCTGTCACATCTGGAAAGGCATCGTCAATGCATAATGTGTTCAGGCTATTATTTTGCTTTTGTAGATGCAGCCAATTCCATCTCTCTGACATAGAGCCAATGTGGTTTATTGGATGACATAGCAGTTCTTAATAGATATATAGCAACAGCAAAATCGGGCTAGCAGATTAGCTTCATTAGGGTTTACACATTAGTTGTTTGTTAACTCCTATTTCAAGCTTTGCTAACCTAAGTTGCTGGTTGTGGTTTTTATATTTAGTATATTTGTTGCTCTGAGCAACAAAGCAAATAAGTGTAACTTCCAAAATGTCAAACTATCACTTTAAAGTTTCAATTGTGCAAAGGTAAAGATTTTCCAGGCAATTGTTGCATCTATAGGAAGCACAACTGGGATGCATTCAGACAAGAAAGAAACAAAACAAACAAAAAAAAAAAACATATGTTACTACTCATTTATGTACATGGGAGCATGTGTTCATTTGTCTTCCTATGTGTGTTCTGTCTTTGATCAATGACACAGTGCACAGAAATACTTCATCCTAGCATGACAACTCTCAATTTGTTGTGGTGGAGTGTAATTTAAACAAGCTTGTCTTTTGCATATGCTGGCCAGCACTGGCATCAACACGACTGGGTTGGAATCCATCTGTCCAAAGACCTTCGTTTTAATTCATCCCCCCTCTTCATCTATTGCTTCCTATCTCTAGGCTCACTCTCTTCCTGAATAGAAAGTTGGACAACTCCACTAAGCAGCAAAAGCCCTGATCGAGGATCAGTATTAGAGAGATGAAATAATAATCCTGTGTTATCCAGTCAGTAGCGAGCATCAGTACTGGTTGCACTCCAACCGGCGAAGGCCTGTTGTTGTTATTCTTTGATCAGACCAGCAGGAATAACAATCTATAATTCATAATGCTCAGTCTAGTCTGGGAACACAAGGCACTGCACCTTTAATTATTGATCAAACAGAACAGATTTAATATCAATCACTGAAGCATAAGCAGAAGTGAGCAAAGTGGTAGAACTGGAGGAACCTCTTGGGCACTGCCATCTAACCCTCTGATGAAAACAAAAGAGAAACACAGCACAGTTAAGACTGTGGTAGTGGTGTGAAAACAGGAACTCAGGCTTAGCTTGGACATGGATTCACTGAGACTAGATACACAATCTTTGAAGGTTGATGCGAAAAGCCTGGGATATTAAGCAGCCAATACTACATTATACAATGTTTTCAATCATGAAATACTACTACAAACACTGCAATTACTGCAACAACTGCTACTTGCTTGTGGTACTGCTATTACTGTTACAAGCTGTACTTCTTCTACAACTACTTAACCTGACTACTACTACTACCTACTACTGCCACATCCATTACTACTGGTAAAAACTGCTATTCTTGCCACTACCGCCGTTACTACTGCCCCAGCTACAAAAACTAGTATTACAATTACTATTGCGCTATTACAATGAATAATACTACTTATTTTCTTAAAACCTGTGCCACTCATACTTCTATACTGTAATTGCTACTTCAATGGTTGGTACTACTATTGCCATTAATATGCCACTACTAATATTTTCCCCAACTAATTGTCCTTGATATTGTTGAAAACATGATGATACAAGTCTTGTCCAGATTTGTTCCACATGAACCCCATAAATAATGTTTCTTCAGAATTTAAAATCATTCAGACTGTGTTAACTTTGATGTACAGATTCAAACAGAGAGTTAAAAAATGAAAGACATTGAAAAATTGTGCAACACTTCTCCTTTTAATAAAGGAGATGGTAAGATAAGCTAAAAGGAGATGGTAAGATAAGCTAAGAGAAGCTGGTAAACGTTGAGCTGACACTGCCAGGTGGTTGATCCATCATAATACATTGTAATTTAACAGGTTGTTATATATTGTATAGAAATGCTATGCTATCAAAGAAATATAGTTGAGTAAAAAGTGCAGTGTTTCCCTTTGAATTGCATTAGAATAAAAGTACAAGCAACATAATATGAAAATACTGCAGTAAGGTACAAGTATCTCAAAAGTACAGTACTTGAATGAATGTACCACAACCTCTTACTGTTATGCATGGACTGCTTTTAACAGCAGTTATGTAACAGTCATCTGTACCTAAAGTTAAAAAAAAAAAATCACCTCTTATTAAATGTATGTACACACTGGGTTTCTGTCTGGTCTGCTCTAAATAAAGTATTTTTAAAAAATACGCAATTTCGAGGACACACCATCAAAGTTGATGTAAAGTCACTGTCTTCACAAAGTGAAAAAAATCTAAATTTGACCTAAAAAAGCTGTTCTTACACAGACTATAAATTTTCCAGAAAGAATCACCTGGTGTGTGGAAAACAAATGACCAACCAGATCAACTAAATATAGGTACTGTACATAGATGTATTAAAATGCAATCTGTGTTCCTCACATATCCATATTATAAATATAATACATATTAAACAGTGGACTGGTTAAATTAAGTCATCAGTGAGGAAAAATGGCTTTAGTCCACTGAGTGGGAGAAATGTGCAGCTGAAGTAGAGTATGCTGATTACATTGGAAGGAGCGTGCAGCTGTAGAAGCAATTGAACACACATGCACGTACTTGCGCACACACACACACACAAACACACACAATGTAAAACCCCAACATATTTGCAGCTTCCTGGCTTTTACTGTCTATTGTTATATTTAGTGACACAGCTCATACAGGTCAACACTCAGGGTGGACAGACATTTTCTCACACTCGCACACAGTGTGGCACACACACACACACAAACCCAGTAGAATTCCTGCAGTGTGATGGGGCCCTTGCTTTCCACTCAGTACAGGAATGTAAAGGGAGAGAAGGAGAGAGAGGGAGAGAGAGAGAGGAGGGGAGGGGGGCAACTGGGACTTTCCCCAGGATCCCAGAAAAAGGAGGGAGAGAGGAAGCAGACAGTGGGAGCGACAGAGGACAGGAACAAATACAGGAGGAGGGAAAATGGATGGGTTGTCTTTGTGTGTGGACTCGGTTCTCTTTCCCACAGTGGAAATGACCCAGTTATTAGGCTCCTGCACACTGCATAAGGAAGAAGTAAGCAGAAGAAGAAGACAAAAAACAATAAGAAATGCATCAGAGAGATTGTGTGACAACTTTCCCTTGACTGTACTGAAAAGCCGGGGAAGTTGTAAGTAGCTGTCTGGAGGTGCAGAAATCTGTCTCACTCTCTGCCTGTACGGCTCCCTGTCAAGGTTAACGCCGTGTCTCCAGAGCCTCATGCAGCTGCCACTGGTGTTCTCATTGATCCCACACACAGCCACCAACGCTGCTCCCCATATGGCACTGCTGAACATGTGTGTGTGTGTGTGCATGTGTGTGTGTGATAGGGATCAGCTCTCTTGATTGTGACTCAGTTTGTGGCATGTGTGTATGAGGGATTGTGTGTGGTCTTCTCCGTGAGCCAGCTGCTGGCATTCAAGGTTGCATGTGTGTGTGTGTGTGTGTGTAATAGTAGAAGAAAACCTCTCTGACATTAGCAAACTTGCCATGTCATCTCAATCCACGGAGGGCTCTCTGTGATAAAAGAACAAGGAATCCTTTTTCCCCCCAGAGTGCGTGTGTGTGTGTCCACATCAGTACATGAACATGTGCTTGTGTGCATATTTGTGTGCGCATGCATTTGCGTATCTACTGTATGTCCAGGTGCCTTTGAGTTTGTGGGTTCAGGTATGTCTGTGTGTGCTTTTGCCCATACATGTCTGAGTGAATGTACGTGCGTGTGTGAATGTGTGTGTGTGTGTGTGTGTGTGTGCGCACATTCAGTGAGGGTGGTCTCCACCTGTGAATTACACTGTATAGGCCTGTGTGCAGTTCTAAGGGGAGAACCTTTGATTCACCATGCCGGTACACACAAGTTATGTCTAAGCTAACTTATAGCCACTAAGACATGGGAGAAAGTGATGCGAGAAGGAAAGCCCCTCATTCTGCACATAGTATAAGATCTATTTTAATCCTGTTTGACAACTTTAACTGATTATAAATCAACTGATTCAAACAGGAATGTGTGGCTTTGCAAATGCTAACTAGTGGTTTGTGTCTTTGGGTGTTCTGCAAGAATGCAATATGGGAAGTAGATACTGTGCTCCAAGAGGGTGCCCATTCATTCCAATTAAGGCCAGATATGAGCCAAAATACTTTGTGGTTTGATTTCACATTCAGATGATATCATAGACTAAAAGACTTTTGCTGGCTTTGTGAAAGCATGTCTTATGTTGTGTGTGGCTGTGGCCTTGCTGTTGTTCAGTGATAATGTATGCAAACTGTGAAGCAGAAATGACCATGCATGTTGCCAGGCTGAATTTGATTGACGCAAAGTGGTTACTTGTGATTAGTGCCTAAAACAATAACATGAAGAAAGTAATCAACTTGTAAAATGATAAAAGAAGTTGTGAAAACATACCTCAAAGTAGGCGAAAGAAGGTTAAAGAGGAATTAAGTAATCAATTATGGCATCTCTGTGTAATGCTGCTTTCATTCACTTACTTTTTTACTATCTGGAGTATGTAATTGACAACCTAAAGCTTGATGGCCTCTAGATAGCATTATAAGTACTTGTCATGCAACACTAGCATCAGCACTGACCCCAAACACACTTCTAGTTTATGAAAGAGCTATTTGTCCAAGAATGAGAGTGATGGAGATCTGCAGCAGATGATCTGTCCTCTCAAAAGCACCCAATCTGCATCAAGTTAAAACGTTTTGGGATGAGTTGGACTGCAGGGTTAATGAAAAGCGGCCAACAAGTGCTGAACACCTATGTGAACTCCTTTCGGATTTTTGGAAAATCATTCCACGCGACCACCTCATGAGGCTGGCTGATATTTTGTTCACTACAAAATTCTATATATGTTATTTTATAGCTTGGATGTCTTCAATATTCATGTATAATGTTGAACCACTGAAGGTGTGTCCAAACCTTTGAATCATGGCGTACAAAGAGCAATAACAGCTAAAGGTGTAGGAGAGATGTAGGATTTCTATAGAATTAAAGAACTGCTATACTATATATATAGAATTACTTTAAATTAATTTCCTGTTAAAACATGTCAAGCTATTTCAGACATAACTTGTGGGGTTGGCTAATCCGCGTATAAGAACAGTATCAGAAATATAGCTGCAGAGGGAATTCTTCAACAATGAAACCGTTACACTGACGACTGAAAAATATAAAACCAAAAGGAAAAAAAAAGAACAGTATTGGCCTTCAAGAACCCATATCTGTCTAACCCCAGCTGGCGTGTGAGAGAGAAGAGTGAGACTGCAAACCACATCTTAGCCTGCCAAAAATCACATTTCCCCTCTACAGTATAGCTGGTTTACATTAACTCTCACACATGCATGGCAAAGCCAGGGTCCACCCACTTCACATTTCATTACCAAGAAAGGCTGAAACTGTTATACCAGCCCCTGCGATACAGCAGTAATCTCTAATGTGATTCATCAAAACCCTGAGATGAAAAAGAACTGTAAAAAGTGGAGGTTAAGTTGTGGGGAGAAGGTATTGGAGAAACAGAACCACTATAAACTCACCCCATGGGATTAGAAGCTATGGAAACTGGAGAATCTGGGGTCAAACACGGCCACTACTTTGCGTGATCTATTGCCCAGAGTAGTACAACACGTCTTGCAATGAAAGCTATCTTTCAGACATGTAAGATAGCAGAACAACATGTAGGTTTTGAAGTGATGTTTTACACATTTTTTTTAGCCATGTTCAGGAGGCTATGTGTACTACATGGCTAAAAGAATGTGCAGAGGCAAACGTTACACCCGTTAGTGATTACTGAACATCTGATGATGCAATCAGGAAGATGACTCCTCTTCAAGTTGGTCTCAGCATAGGCTTAAAACTTCAAAATGAACCCGGTGAGGCTAACAAAACACACCGCTGTGTTGCATTATGAGAACCGAATGATAAAGTGTTATGGCATTTTGACCCAACACTAGAGAATGTCATGGGATGTCGCTTAACTTAGCCTCTGCTGTATCAATTTTGACCATTCATTTCAGGCCGGTCCCTCAAAAATGCTTCGCACCTATTGTTACTTCATTTGGATGTCTGACCTTTGCTTCACAGAGTTTGACACTAAATGGTTCTTTGAACATTTGTCTTATGAAAAGAGGAACGTTTCGCTGCAGTCACTATAAATCTGAAACTTGAAGCCGCCAGTTGGAGACATCCTGCATTCAGTACAGTGAATATTCTTAGAGGGAATGGGAGAAGGAGAAGATATTAAATTTTTTAATAAGACTTTTTGTTTTTTTTTTGTGAGGAAAAATCATAGACACACATTACTATTCCAAGCAGTCCAAATATTTTTGTATGTCAAAGTGATCTTTGATGAAAATGCTATGCTAAATCAAGGATGTACCCCTTAAAGAGATTCAAAGGAAAGCAGGTGTCTCTGTACTTAGGGCTATATTTTTTTGCATAGCCTTTGCATAATACAAAAAAATCACTTCATCTGTCTTCTGTCTCTCTCTTGTATGGATTTATTCATAAACTATACAGGCATGGGTTTTAATCAGAAACACTGCTACCAAACAGTGAGCGAAGCCTAACATTTCAAAAACCAACATACACCACATATTACTGTACTGCTATAATTCAAACTGTATAAAGATGCTAAAGTCACTCTCTCTCTCCTTCTCACCCCATATGGATCAGTTTAAACTCACTCTGCTTTGGCCCAGGACATTTATCTTTATTCCCTTCTTCCTCTCCCTACCTTATAGAGGAATGACTTTTACAGATGTGCTCTCTCTCACTCTCTCTACCTCTCTCTCTCTGCCCCCCCACCCCACTCCCCTCCCCTGCACTTTACTTACATGGTTTTTCTGCCTTGTGCCTCGCTCTGTGCCTGTGTACACTTATAGAGCGTTCCATCTGGAAAATATATCCTTCTACTTGACATATAGAAGTATAGGAAGAGAGGACTTTTGTATATTCTTTCCTCCACTTTTCTTTTCTGTGTTCTTTTCCTCTTCTAATCAAAGACATAGGGATGGGTGACTAAAAGCAATTAACCAAGATGAATTTGGAAGAATGAGGCCAGAAAGTAAAATCAGATAGGGATATGGATTTTTGAGTTAATGTTTTCTGATTGAGTTATAGGGCAATGGAGAAAATGTGGTTAATACATGAAAAATCCTATTCAATACAGACTTCTGTTACCAGTACCAGAGCTGGGAGAAAAACAGAAAAATGTGCTTCTATAAATAATGTTTACTTTTCGCTTCAGTCTCTACCAGTGAGTAGTAACTCAACCTGCAGCCGGTTCATGAAAGCTTTTTTTTTGTTGAAAACACCTCGGGCTCAGAGAAAGTGATGTGTTTTGCTCAGGCAGAAGCAACAACATCAATTTGTTGGAAGTACCTGGTGAAATATAGGTTTCATCAACAGAAAACCTGGAAGTAACAGCGGTGTTAAAATACTTATTAAAGGTCATCGGGATCAAACACACTTGCGACCTTTGTCCATCATAATCTTTTATTTTTCCTTGTCGCCCTTGTCCACGTTCCTCTAATGAAGTGCAGTCACTGGTTTGAGCGCACTTACAGGGTAACTGTGGTCATTCTTGACCCCATAAGACACTTTTCATGCCATGATCTCATCTTAACACTTTTGGGTCTTCAACTTTAAGTGGCTATAATTGATATTTTTATACTAACAGTTTTTCCAATGTTAGAAACAACGTGACGATGTCAAAGGTGTCACTCACAGTGATGAACCCGCAGTGAGTCATCATCTCACTCTGCTGATCTCTCATTTACGGAGCTTTATAGCACGTTTCAGCTCATTGATCAGCTGTTCAGACCAAAGATTTGCCATTTAAAGCTACAATATGTAACTTAAGCCAGCATTAGCATGAGACTTGACATCAATCCAATCTGCTCTGTCTCGTCATCTGTCATCCACCTCCCTGCTGTGCTCTGCTGTGCTAAAGTCTGCCACATGATTCAGGTAGTCGTCGTTATACAAGTACAATTAATGTGATACTGCGATACAAAATGTGTTAAAATAAATGTGATATATTTTTTCACAGCTGGTAATGCTTTTCAATGAGTCAAACAGCCTTCAACGGCAGAGTTTGGGAGTAGATTTCCATTTAAGAACTATTAGAAAGAAACATTTAGTATTTTTTAATTTGCTTATGTTTGGTCACAGGCAGCAGTAAAAAAAGATTTAAAAATCCACTTAGCAGTACCTGTTTAACACAGGCTGACCAACAGACCAAGTTAAGGACTAGATAGTGAGCATTGTGGAGCATTAACAGCTAAAGATCTAGATCCCTAAGGAGTTGGTAGACAAGTTCAGTAATGCACCAGACTGTCAATGTAGTTTCATAAATTTGTTTCTAAGTACTTAAAAAAAAAAAGTTTTTGTATTTAGCCATGTTAAAGATGTTATGTACACTACATGACCAAAAGCGTGTGTCGAGCCAAACATCACACCCCTCTGTGATTACTGAACATCTGGGATGTAATCAGGAAGATAACTCCTTTCCAAGTCGGTGTCAGCTTAGGCTTGAAAACTAGATATTAGTTCTAGTCACTGAAAGACCATAATATGTTAATATGTAAAACTAGACAAAAATGCCAACATTTCAGTAAGTTTTCCTTGAGATAGACTTACTTAAAAATGTGAATTTAGTCTCTTGATAATGGATTTAGGAATCCATACTGGTAGCTTCAGGTTGTAATAATTAACAAATAACAAACAATTTCTGTAAACTTAAAAGTGCATTTGATTTCAGTGAATGATCAATATATTTGGATTGTTCCAAGTAATTCAAAATTTTATAAGAATTTTCAGAAACACAGATGACAAGCACTCCATACTGTCCCTGAATGCCTCACCTCTGGGCTTTGAGTTGGACTCAAAACTCAGTTAATTTCGGTCTAGTACAACATGATCATAAAGAATTATGGTCATTCACAGTTACTGACTTCTACTTACTTCTACTTTAAGCTCTCTCTCTCTCTCTCTCTCTCTCTCTCTCTCTCTCTCTCTCTCTCTCTCTCTCTCTCTCTCTCTCTCTCTGGCATTACTTTTCTAACACAAAACATGTTTGACTTTGGGCTTATTCTGATGTTTCCCTTATAGAAAGAAAACACAGTGTAAATTTGGAGTATACCTCAGCTTTGAGGTTACAAAAAGACAGTAGCACACACTCAGTGAGGCACAGCCTGGGGTAACACACTCCGACCACATGACTAAACCCAGCAAGTTTGAAATTAATCATCTGTCTTATTATCAAACATATTTCCCCAAAAGCACTTTGAATTCAAGGAAATTATTAAGTTGGAAAAAAAATCTTCTGATCTATCAGAGAAAACATATCAAGAGCAAAATCAGTAACCTACAGGCCAGAGACAAGATATTTCTGGCAATGCAACCTAATAATGAGCTAAGCACAGCTGAATTGTGTGTCTGTTAGTAGTTGTATGCCGTGTGATGATCTGTCTGAACTGCAGTGCACACACTGTGGCCTTCTTCTTTAACAAGCACATCAATACTCCTATCCAACCTGAATGCTCTGCTTTTGCTTCCAGACTCCTTTCTTAAAAAATCATGTAAAAAACTCTGAAGAGTCTCTGTGTCAAGTCTCAAAAGTTTGCCAATGATGAGCCGTGACACACAAACAAAACCCGAGTGCTTCTGCTGAGCAAGCTCCATCAGATGTAACGACCCCACCTGCCTCCAGTCCACTTACATAAGGACAGATTACACAAGCAAGAAACAGTGCAAGGAGCCGACGAATATAGCTCGGTGAACCTCGGTGTATATTTGATCAAGCGTATGAGCTCCAGTATATGCGAGGGGAGCAGTGGAGTGTGTTTGGAAGAAAGAAAGGATGCGCATAAGTCTATATGTCAGAGGGAGGTGGAGGCAGACAGAGATGGAGGAGAAAGAGGCAGGGGGTAGTGCACGTTCTCTGTGGTTTGGGAGAAAGAGCAATTTATCATCTCAGCGCAGCGTGAATGTATAAACTGTTTGGGCTGTTGAAAATTTACATTTTATACAACTCCTGTGGCAGTACAGTTTCTGATAAAAGTCACAGCAGTCAAGCTAATGCATTGAATTAGTGTGAGAACAAAAACGGAGTTGAGAGGTACAGGAGACAGGGAGAAGAAGAGGAGAAGGAGGAGGTGAGGGTTTGACTTAAACAGCAGAAGGACTGCTGGAGCTGCTTCCACACTTCAAGGGCTTTGGTGACAGGGAAGCTGCTCTATTCAGCACCGTCAGCAGTTTTACTCAAGCATGTGTGTGTGTGTATGTGTGTGTGTGTGTGTGTGTGTGTGTGGTACATGTGTGTCTATCCGCAGAGAACGAAAACTCCCTGTGTTGTTGTTCCATAAAGCAAGGACACTTTGGTACATACAGTAGGCACAAAGGACAAGTGCGCACTTATACGCCGGCATACTGTTCACTGTACACTGAACTGATGTTCATCACTGAAAACAAAAATCAAACAACAGCTCATTTCAATTCACTATTTACATGATGAAGTATGTTTCAGTTCATATTTAATGTATAATCATTCAGACCTTTCATGTTTATCTGTGGTAAGACTGCATAATTAATTCATGTGACATTTTCATTGACCTCAACACACACGTATGACTATGTACAGTATTACTGGTACTCGATAAGGTGTTTGAGAAACCTTACTTGTAATGTGGAATAAAATGCATTTATTGCACATTACCCACTGAAAACGTAACCATTTACAAACTACAAAGGCAAAAGTAATTTGTCACTGTACTACCATTACTCTTCCCAGCTTTATCAGGGTGCGTTTTAACACATCACCAGTGAAAGAAGTATGTATTTAAAAACAGCTGGCATGTACATCTATGTAAATTGAGTATTTAAGGTGATGATTGCACTATATGTTTATTATAGTGCTCATAGTGGGTGGTGGAGTCTACATTATATTAAGAAGTGTTTCTAATGTTTGTTCATTTGTTCAAACACTCAGTGTTTTTGTTCCTCACCGAGTCACTATAGTAACAGAGATCTCTGTCCTCAGATATTAAGTTCTACAAATGTTCACCTTTGAAAGTTTACAGCAAAAAAAAAAAAGTTTCACTGGTGTGTGTTAGAAGAAATTATTGATTAATCAGTCACATGATTTTTGAAGTTTTCTTATTGGTTTCGTACATGAATTAAACTTAACAAGGCCTGAACAATTTAGATTTCTTTATTAGTTATGAGGATTGTGTCGAACAAATCTGGTCTAGACTTGTGCATTCATGTTATCAACAGCATCAAGTTCAACAGTGTTAAAAGTACATAGTGTATTTCATCAGTAACTCCGTCTGTCTGGTGCACATAGAAAAGTATTTCTTTGGAGCGGTTGTACTTGGTGTGCTTGGAGTTCATTTTAAAGCATGTACTTTGAAATAAAGAATTTGTAGTGGTACTTGTACTTGTTTATGTCTAGAAAACAAAAATGAGACATAGTTCAACAAGATGCCAACCTAACACTGAACTATTTTCTAGCTTAGTTACAGCAAGCGGCCGTTTCAAGCATGTCTTCTTCTTAAGATTTGTCAGTCAACTGCATGAAGAAACAACATGTAAATAGGAAAACTTTTTTAGTTGGTGGGAGTTCGATTTGTCCTCTCTTGACTAACCTCCCAACATCTATGTAAAAAAAAAAAACATGTCCCATCCAGTTGGCCATTACTGTAAAAAAAAAAAGTAAAGAGTGTACTTGTACAGCTTATACATGCTGAATGAAAACAGTTTAAGAATTTAAAATCCCTTAAGATATTTGATGATGGTGTTAAATCTAAAAGAGATCACGTTTGTCAAACTCCGTCCATTGCATAATTACACACTGTCAGTAATTAAACTAAAAGTCAGGGACAGCTTACTTTGGATAATTCTTCTCTCAACCATGAGGAATTTAAGATTTTGAGATTTACTTCTGAAGTAACTTTTTTGTATTCATTTGCAGCATCTTAGCATTTTACTCCTTTCTGTACATTTCACACAGAAACAAACACCCACCCTGTGTAAGTGTTGTCAGGCCCACACTGTTACTAAACGATAGCACAGGAACCATAAAAGAACACTTTGTATAATTCAGCAGGCTGTGATGAGTGAAGAAAAATTAACGTCAGAACACACACACACACACACACACACACACACATGCTACCGCAGCGAGTGGTACGGTGGCACGGTGGCACCCAGCAGTAAAGTGCAGCCATCCCTGGCTGGCACCTAGGACACCCATTCACTCTGTGACAGTGTGTCACACCACATGATTTATGACGAGTAATTATAGTTATGGAGGTGACATCATATCCTACTCGCTGGCTCCCACATGTATCCATGCTGTGTATATGTGTGTCTGTGCGCTCGCATGTGTGTTCGTGACTAATTAGTTATGCTGTCTGAATCCAGCAGTGACTGTCTTTGTTTTTCTTCAGAACGGAAGACAAGGCATGTCACAACAACATATCTCACAGTTCCTCCAGACATGCAGCAGTGCACCCGTGTGTACACACACACACACACACACACACGTATAAGCACATATGGGCCCACGGAAATGAAACAAATCTCCTCTACCTGGCTTTCTCGCTCAAATTTTAATTCTTTGTTCCGTCCAACAGCAGGTTTTAATCACCTCAGTAAAGAGCGAGGACGAGCCAGGAGCAGAGAACAGAGACGGCGACTCTCATTTCTTGACAGAGCTAACCATCAGTTTACCACGGTCTGAAATTGGCGGCAGTGAGAAGCATACAATTAGAAATCATTACTCTGCACCTAAC
The DNA here is from genome assembly GCF_900324465.2 of Anabas testudineus. Taxonomy (NCBI): domain Eukaryota; kingdom Metazoa; phylum Chordata; class Actinopteri; order Anabantiformes; family Anabantidae; genus Anabas; species Anabas testudineus. Next base: position 16,943,819 of record NC_046620.1, read on the forward strand.
TGCTGTTGACAGGCATGGGCACGACAAATGAGAAAATGGAAAGATTCGAACACAATTTCTCTCTCCTGTACACATCCACTAATTCACTTGCCAGTTCGAAATAAATGCATTCACTTAAAAAATGATTTGACAGTGCGTACCTCTTGGATTACAGACTGAGAAAAAAAAAAATGTTTATATATTTACAGGAAGCCATGTGCGGTTAAATTTAAACCATCACCAACCTGGAAGTTATTTCTTAACGCACATTTTTTCCTTTTTTCCTTCAACATAAGTGCAACCTTGACTTTAATGTTGTCAGAGGAATTTAAAGGCTAGCGAGCTTTGAATAGGTCACACTGGGATATGTGAGTGTCCCTAAGCCACCATGGAGGAAAAACAGTAATGCAAAAAAAAAAGAAAGAAGTGAATTATATCGACTGCCGGTGAGCCACCATAATGAGAAGCTTTTCTTTTGCTGTTGAGTGAACTCATTTCAGTATTTAGTCTGAAGCTAGGACCTAGCTACAGGGGCCTCATTTGGGAATGGGCTTCAAAATCTCTATTTGAACTTTAAACTGCTATTAAGGCAGTAACAGCAGAAAATCGAACCGCTCTCCTCACTAAAGTCACCCCAGGTCAGCATGCTGTTTAAGAAAATACGTATACATCTCTTTGCTCCGTGACCCTGCAAATATTTTTTGAAAAAGTGACCTTTCCACCCGTGGCTCAAGCACAGAGGAAAACTTCACAAAATCCCGGGCCTGCAGTTGTTTTATCGGAGTTAAACGCTGGCCTGAATTTAAATTCACAAGGTCTTGAAGAAATAGTATTTATCTAGCACTGCTGGGCTCATGTCCAAAAAAAAAAAACCCTTTTTCATGCTTATGCTTTGATTAATAATTTACATATTCTAATTACAACATAAAACTGTAAGAACCAGTCTACTGTACCTGATCCAGTGCAGTCCACCTCTCGGGGTTAGTAAGGTTCCTGATATAAAGGCGGCAGTTTGTGTGGTTGAGTCTCTACTCCCCTGCTCCCTGGCTTTTGTGCTTAGATGCATCACAGAAATGTTTTGCTCTTTCCCCTCCTCTGCTGCCTGAGCATCAGACTGCGCCTTCTGCAATGCTCCCGTCAAGCTGCGTAATTTTGTGGACGGCACATACACTGAACAATTATTGGTCCGTATAGCACCTTACTTGAAGCGGTGCCCCTAAGGCATAAGCAGTATACATACAGAGAGCAAACAGTACCACACTTTGCAGGGTAAATACACAAATAAACTGTGTTTTTTTAAAATAAATACAGGTATGTGATGTTTATCTGATAGCTACAATCTAAGGAAGGAACATGAAGTCCATTTATGAAAAGGTTGTGGGCATCTTTCCACAGGGAGAGAATAACAACTTAAAGTTGAACACTGAAACCCACAGGAAACATGGAGGACTGACTTCTGAAGGAAAGTGCCTGCTCATCATCCCTTACAGATGAATGGCTCAACAGTGAACTCAGCCAAGTCTGTCATGTTTTGATAGTCCCCCATCATCCCCAAAATAGTGTAAGGACATCTTCTAAAGCCCACCAGCGGATTTTCTTCCTGAGGACCCCGCAGGTATCTCAGAGCTTCATGACCAATTCTTAGGTTTAGTAATCAAAAGCATCTTCACATCCTCCATACCTGTCTGCCTCTGCACTAAGCCTCTCTGTATTGCTGCTCAGTGGGAAGCCAGTTAAAGGAAAGGACAAGAGAGATTGTCATCAAGTCTCCTATTGCTGTGTCTCATAAAAAAACTTTAATCTTACAGACAGTGCTGATCTACTGAGAGCAAAATAAACCACAGCACCCGAACAGTTTGTTCAGGTGTTAGTCTGTCTGCCTCCGTCTGGTATTGACAACCTTCCAACCACCTCAGGCCCCCATGGAGCTGTAATCCTGCTTGGAGCTGTTTAGCATATCGTATTTACTACTAGTCTGCTTTCACACCCTCCAGCTTTCTGCTTAATTGCTGTCTATATCTGAGTTGATCTCTGTCAGGGTGTAACTCATAGCATATTCTGCACCAACATGAACTGACAAGATGGTAAAAAAGGTACCTCTGCAAAAAAGCTATAAAAAAAGTATCTACTGTACATGTCTCCAATTTGTTTCAAATATATTTCCTTTTTAGAATTTTATTTTTGTGCCTAAAGGTCTTTACAATGTAACAGGACAATGTAAATACGAAGATAGCAAATATTTCAGAGGCAACTTAAACACACCACACCTATTTACAACATCAATGTGTATAAAAAGCCATGCAACAAAACTGGATTGGACATGATGCTAATTCTACTGATTACAAGAGAAGGAAGAAAACTTTGGGGTGGAGCTTCAAGCTGTATAGTGATTGGTCAGAGGCATTGCTGGCAAAATCAAAATCAGTGCAAAAAAATAAATGCCGCTATGAGCCTAATGCTAGATCATATGTTCCCACCAAATTTAGTGATTTTTAATTCAATGAAATAAAAACAGAATACAATTTCACCTGTTTCTTATATGTATGAATGACCCATTTAAGAGTCTTCAGTCACGCTAGGAGCTCTGTAAGACTTTATCTAGGCTCGTAGATGCAAATGGCAGCATGCTAACATGCATCTTAGTTTAGAGTGTAAACATTTGCTAATTATTATTATTATTGGCTTTAGGACAGGACCCCCAAGCGGTTAGGACAATGGATGGACGGATGACGTCAGAGGTAAATCAGGGATCACAAAAGTCAGTATGACTCATTCTCTAGGAGTCATACTATGGATATTGCTATTCTGGTCGCATTGGTTTAAATCAAAATTTACAAACAGTGCTGTTTTTCTTAGCTCATGAAAAGTCTGCCTTTTTTTTGTTTTTCACAGGGCACCAATGCACACTTAGTCTGTTGAAGGTTAGACACCGCATGCATGCAATGATTCACCTGCTGCTTCTTTTCACCTGCAGGTGAACAGTTGAAAAGGTCTGGAGTTCACACTAGCCATGTGACAAGGACATGACCCCTAACTGGCTTCCGATGTGTGTGCATTTGGTTGTAACAGAGCTCCGGTACAAATGCTTTTTGATTAAAAGAAGCTCAATCTGCTAAACAAGTCACACTCTTTTCTTTTCACTTTAATATTCCTTTTGTTGTCTTTCCTGTTGGCACAGGCACAGTCAAGCTGAGCACTGAAATTATGACAACTGTCCAAGGAGATGATGTAATTTAGGTTGTGTCACAGTAACAATGACACATTCCAATTTGAGCATTTAAATTCAAGCTGCATGTAGGTCACCTGTCTCGGGATGCAGTTTTGTATCTCAGGCACATATGATCCAGACTGCAACTGAAAAACCATCAAGAAAAAGCATTTGAGGAGATATGATTACACATAATAACAAGTAGTGTCAGTGTTACCTTACACAACACAGTTTGTACAGTGTTCAGTTCTGCATGAACCAGACTGTCCATTTGGCCACGTAAGCCTTTAGAAATTATCATGCAAGCCTCTGTGTTCTCAGGATTTGTCTCTATCTTTTCAAGCATACTACAGTGCAACACCTACCACTATGACTCAGTATTCCTCTGTCATGCTAAAATGTTTCAGCACAGCGCTTAACAATGCGTTCTCTATGTGCTGTACATGGTGTGCCACGATGTCTGAATGCACGGTGAGGCAGAGTCTGGGTGTAGGTGGAGTGATAGTTGTGTGTCCTACACTGTTCAAGAGCATGTATTGTGAGGACCTGCTGCTATTTGCCACTGTGTATACTCACGACTTGTCTTCTCCTTGCACTCATGTCACCCAGATAAACTGTGATGGACTTAATGTACTGAGTAAACAAAGTGATTCAGAGCATGATGCAGCAAGGGACTGTGTGAAAATTATAGGAGGGGAAACTGGTGGTTTAGAAAGGAGGTTTGGTTTTTATTTGTATTTATTTATTTATCTTACAGAAGGGAGGGTGCTCCAACTTGTTTTTGAGAAAGTCGGGAAAGGTTTTATCTTTTGTTTTCTAACCTCAGATTTATAATTTATCCCTGCGTTTCTCTTGCAAAGATAAACAGGATAAAATAGCAAATGAGGCTTTTAGGGGACAGAATGGGAATTAAAGCCATTTAGGGCTGCTCATTACTGGTTAATCTGCTATTTATTTTCTCACTTTAAAGAAAATGGCTAAATTATAAATTTTGCCTTAACAGTTACAGAAAATAATGAATTAATTCAATTTCCCAAAGTCTATGGTGATTGAAATGGAGACTTTCATCCTGTGAAGTACAGCACTGTAGGTCATCTGTAACTGCAGGAAAACCCTTCTTTTTAACTTAAAGTTTTACTATTTGATGATGTCTAGCAGCTGTAGTGAATGTTACACAGCAACCACACAGCACCCAATACCCTCAAAGTGTGCCAGCATGAAGTTGCGGTGGATGATTGGCACCACAAAGCACAGAACTTTCACACAGGAGATTAGAGTTCAAGTGCAGTACAAACCAACTTTCTACTAATGTTATTGTTACCATTAATGGGACAAACATGACCAGTCAGAATGCAATGCTTGTCAGAAAACGAACATTGTGTGAAGCATTGCCTTTAAGGGGTAAAAAGCAACATTTGTAGTAACCTTATCATGTTTATTTGCTGCCTAAACCGAACCCAGACTTTTTTATGCCTAATTCAACCATTTCTGACCATTTAGAGTGAAAATAAACGCTACATCAACCACCACCATGCAACAAATGGTGAGAGGATTGGGACAAATTACCTATTTACAGGCATTAAAATTGGAAGACTTGTTGTGAAATAGTGCTTAGCAAGCTAAAGCCATAATATATTACAAATGACAATAAAGCAACCGATTTTTTGAAAAAATTTAAAACAGCAAATATTCGAATCAATGATTGTAGCTCTAATGTTATGACTCACCATATGAGTTTGCCAAAAGCTCATAGATTTTTATGTACAGCTCCATAAAAATACAATTGTTGGAAGTGTTTGTGCATTGCTTCTTTTAGCTTTAACTGATGCACTAAATGAAACTAATTCAATGCTCTTACTGCTATACTGGACATACTCACTCCAGGAAGTACCTACGTTTTTGTTTTGTTTTATTTTATTAGGCAAACTGTTCACCCCCCTGTCCATCCTAATAATTTCTCAACAGTCCCTAAATCATCGTGACTGTCATTCACTAAGCATGTGGTGCTTCAAGCCGATAAACCATCGGGATTTATTTTAGTTAGCTCTGGTATTAACAGACATAGGTGATGATGTGTCTGTGAGCTGCAACGACTGATTGTTTGGTATGGAAAGCTGCCAAAGTGCCATGGTCATGTGTTTACAACTGTTATGAGTTGCCAATTTGCATCACTCCACAGTTTAACTACTGATGGAACTAATGGTGGCAATATCCTGTTCACCCTGCCAGGAGCCCCGGAGCAAGCACGTCCCATACACCCCCACCCCACTACCACCACCACCACCACTGCACAGGCAGACATCATTTAACGCTGCACTAACTGTCCACTTCATTGGATTGTACCGTCCATACAAGTCTCCACCCATCAGAAAGGTTAGTGATTACTGCTCCATGGGCAAATGACGCAAAGGCACACGCACAAAAACACAGACACACACACACACATCATTCCAGCCGCTGTCCAACCCCTTGTTGTGCTGAAACAGGCCAATCTGCAGATGCTTCCAAACAGCAGCAAACTGACAAAATAATTTACTGGACTGGAATTGGAGCCGTGCAGTCATCGGTTATTGGCTGCATTTGCTGGAGCGTGCCTGGCAGGAGTTGTGTTTGTAGTCCAGCTGCAGACACCATCACATGCAGCGCTTTTTTTTTTTTTTTTTTTTTTTACACAGCAATAAAAGCAAGCAGTGCCTCCATGGGATCAAATGCTTCTTTACGAACTTTGATGCTTATCTAATGGCAGATGACACCTCAATCTTTATATAAAATGACCTTTGGCACGATAAATAAAGATGTACTGCTTTAAATAAAATAACAACTATTGCCATTATTAATGATAATAAACAGGTGGTTACAGCCTACCTGACCCCCTCCGGCTCCGGCTGCTGCAACTTTTCCGAACTTTACGCTGTAACATCCCGGGCTCCTCTTCCTTTGTCTGCACTCATAACGCAGACACAAGTCTCCGGATGAAAGTTTACTCCCAGTCTTCAAACTTTTTTTTATGATTCATATTTCTGTTAACCCCACACTTCCATCAGATGAATCAGTTTTTTTTAAATATCTTGTGTTTTCTTCAGCTTTCTAAGTGGGAGCGCAACTGGCTCAAATCAATGAAACAAAGTTGGGCTGCGCGTCATGACAGCGTGTTTGTGTATTTCTTTGTCTGTGCATGCCTTATGACTCTGTGTCCCGCCTTCAACTTCACCGGCAGCGTGCGGACAATCACAATCCTGCTCCTGCAGGGACCCTAGGCGCTTATATAGCGCTTCAAAGCACCATTCGCTTATTGTTACTGATATCTAATATCATTAAAATCGATACTATTCATAAGACTTAAAAGTGTATCAGCAGTGAGGACTCAACTTTTCTCACTTCATTGCCTATTTATCCTCCATGTTATCACTGTAACCTTGCTGAGGACTCTTGAAGTAACAGTAAACATGAAAACTTACTTGTGCTCTAAGGTAGTGGAACCACTAATCTAATATATAGTTTTATCTGGAGGAGTTTTTGTTTGTCTGTTTTTTGATAGAATATGCTAGATATAGATATTTCATAGGCAGTAGGTATTTTTCCACTCCCCAAACTAAAACCATAGAAAGCAAGTTGAAAATCAGTTTGTCCTTTCCAATATTATCAGTATTATGGACCGTAGTGGTAAAAGTAATCTTACTGTATGTCCACGTCCAAAAAAGTGACCATGTCTCACTTTTTAAAGGCAGGCCAAAGTAAAAGTACATCAAAAGCAAACATTCTCAGTTTTCCAGGAAGAAAGCCCCTGTGAATATGTGTTTGTGTTTTAACTATTTCACATACAGTATAAAGTATAGTCCAGTGTTTCACATCCCAGGGGTCAAGCCCCCTTCCAAAGGTTCAGCAGATACTGTATCTCTTAGAGGTCGTAACATGAATAATGAGGCAGAAAGAAGAAAAAAGATGCACTGCAAAAATTTACAGTCATAAAAAATCAAAATCAATATTGGACATCATAATCTTTTGAGCTCAAATAGTGATTTAAATGAGGTAATATGAGTGAGTAATACAAAGAGAAAATCACTTATTGTAATAGCGTAAGGGGTCACAAAACTAAAAAAAGGTTGGAAAATGCTGGTGTGCATTGTATCTCTGAAGCTTATCATATAATTTAATGCCAAGTCTCAGTCTGAAAAGTGACAGTAGTTGATGAATGAACGTGGTGCTGAATGCAGTGGAGTACAAAGTCCAGCACTGCCATTTAAAACAAGTATGAAGCAACAGGAAATGACTTAAGTAAAGTACAGCTTGTGCTTAAGTGCAGTACTCGTGTAAACATGGTTATTTTCCACTACTGGTGGAACAAAACACTACACGTTTCTGAAGTGTTGTGATTCGGATTTTATTTTTTTAAAGGAACATGGATGTGAGTCAAACCTTAAACTGACGCATAACATTATGTATTTTTATAGCTGTTAATGGCTTAATACCACTTTATATTTTAGGAATGTCAGCCAAAAACAAATCTGTCCTATCATTTTGGATTGCATCATGCTTCATATCACTGTCTTTAGGACCAGCCATGTGTACAGTACTTAAAAGAGTTGTGAGTCTGTTTACACTCCTTCATGTGTCTTTATGTAGGTCAGTCTGTGAACGTGTATGTGTGTGTGTCAGTGAGGCGGGGATCCAAATCTTTTTATCTCTCGGTGTCCATCTGACTCGGAGGACAATTGGACACCTCGACACACACCTCACACACTATTTCCTGTGTGATGTCAAGCTTATTGCAGACATCTGGGGTGTAGGGGGGCTGGGCGGTAGCCTCTCGTCTTTGGGATGGTGTGTGTAATGACCATGCCTTATCTTTCTCATTACCCAGCCTGAGATGTCAGAGGGAAGCTGAAGACGACCCTGCTCTCCTGATAGAGAGAGAAAGATGGAAATAATTACCAATGTCTCTTGTGGAATAGGGCGTAAATTGATACACACTAAATACTGTACCTTAGGGGTCTCTTTCTCTCTCTCTCTGTTCCTCATCAGATGTACTAGACAAATGAACGCATCCAGAAGGAATTAATTGGATTTGGGAGCAGTCTCCTGCACGATCCACCAGGACAGACAAACACCCCCTCTGCACCCTCCCCTGCCTTTGGCTCACACTCCCACTCCCACAGACAGACACACACCTCCTCCTCTTCCCTTATTCCAGTCATGCCTTCCAGAAATGTCTGACGCCCCCCCCCCAACTCTGATGGATCAGTCTGTGTCCCTTATCCCCTCACACACACACACACACACACACACACATACACACACACACACACACACACACAGCACCACGCTCCTCCCCAAGCAAATTTGCAACCTCTCTCTTGGATACAGTGTTTCCATGGCAGCCACGTTTTCTGCACGTGCAGAATCAGGCGGAGTACGAGAGGGAGAAAGAGACCACTCCTATCAATTCAATGACTGGCTTTTGATTCACAGCTGCACACTTACCTACAGCAAACGCGCACACATGCATATTCACGCGCGCTCAGAGTGTAAACATCCCACATCAGACTGGAGTTTCTGAATGAGTCTCGGCTATGGAATGTGATAATGAAGGCTCACCTTTTCTTCAGCATGCTTTCACCTTTGAAAAGGAGCCTCAGCATGTGCGATCTTTTCAGTGTATTTGACCGGGTGATGGCACTTAACATTTGCCCTTTAAAAAGTCCAGATATTGAAAAAAACAGAAAGCACAAGAGAGAAAAAGAAAACACTTAGTAGTTTTCAGTTCCAGCTGATTTTATTTCCTTCTTGGAAGAAAAGAAAAACAAATAAAAAAAACGACAATCTGTACAGAGGTCTGAGAGGCAGTGATTGACCCAAACATTGGCTGTTTTTGAGCAATTAAACATCAAATGATATTGGCATGATTGGACAAAACATGATCATACACGGCATATTGCACAAATGAAAAAAGAAAAAGGACAATAGAGAAGATGTCTCAAAGGTAAAAAAAAAGAAAAGAAAAGAAAAGAAAGAAAGAAAACTCCTGGATCACAATCATCTCCCACATAACAATGTCCAAAGATGGCTGTCCTAGTGCCTGTCGTTGATCATCATCATCATACATAAAACACACAATCTTTGCTTATAGTACAGTCAGTTTACATAAATATCTTCATGTTATTATTCTTTTAAAAATCTTAAACACAACAGCTATAGCTACATATACCTGAATCTGAAATACAAATGCTATTTGCCATGCCATTATATAGGAAAACAATTAGCCTGCTATACTTAGCCAACAGGTACAGAAAGGTTAAATACTATTTTTTGATGCAATTTGCGCAATAACAGATGAAGCACTTCATACATCTCCCTCCCTCCAACGTCTAGGCAAAGTGGAATGAGTGTGAAATTCCATCCAGTGGTTCAAATAAAACTTATCTTGATAAAAAGCACACAGAGGTATTAGCTCTATCCAAAACAGTGACTCTCTGGGATCTTCCACTCATATACTTTAGGTCTATGTGTACTGGAAACACAGTCACCACTCAGACTGGGAGCCTCAGTGGTGCTTTGTTTACTTGGCTGGTGAAACTGGAGTCACTGTGCCATTAAGAAGCATGTGGGTAAATACTGTAAACACTGCGTGAGGTCAGATTGTGCCAAACAAACCCCCATCTGCACGTCAAAACACCAATGTAGATCCAAACAACAATGTTGTAGGCTACCCACTAGCCGGAAACCCCCTTTCTATAGATTTTGTACAAAAATACAAGTAGAAAATCATGACACACTCAAATCTCCTTAAAAGTGAGAGAAGTCAGACATTTTAAATAAGATACACTTCTAGCCCTTCCGCGCTGGATACAGACAGGTGTATGTGCACAAACACAAAGGAGACCTGTACGAGAACAATACTTCTATGTATAAAAAAGTTTGGCCGGTATAAATACATCAATATAAAAAACGTCATCTGACACAGAAGAACTACAAAGTTGAAGCACTAGGCAGAAAGGATGCGCGTCGGGGAACATTGGTCCTGATTTGTGCACTGAGTGTTTAAAAAAGGTTCAGAAAAGAGTTTCTGAAGTTGTGAGTCAGTCTTTGTTTTAAGTCCTGCCGTTGAAAGAGAAGCTGGTGATAGTGAATTGAGTCCTATGGTCACACAAATTGCGTAATTACGCAGCAATGAACATTTTTACGCATTAAACAACAACAAAATCCTCCTTATCTCGGAGAGCATGCCTGTTGATATTGAAAATATTTCGAGTTTGGAAAAAAACTACACCTGAATAGCAACTTGATGGTCAATATGAATTCGCTATGTCTTAAACAAAACCCAACATGACGAGCTCGCCACTAAGTGTCTCTTTTCCTGGCCCAAAACAACATTACGATTCAACGTTCAGACTGAGTCCTCATCCTCTGCGGAATGGGTTGAATATTTGAGCTGACGTCCGTGTGTTTCACTGCTATCTGCTTACATTCACTCCTCCTCTGTGTCCAAATGCAAACTAAGCATTTCCCCCGTCTGCGCGTTCCCGTCAAGCGCACTGAGCGCTATCCAAGTCTGTGAGCGGCGCGTACCTGGGCTTCAAAGCGCACACAGGCCACCGTTTCTTTCCTGTTTTCACTCTTCCCTATTTAGTGAAAGAATTGAGGAAATATTCTGGTCTGGACGCACGCGCCTGTCTGGGGGGGTCGTTGAGTTTAAAACGTGGGGGGGGCATCGCCGTTCCTCTCCACCCTGGCCCTTTCAGTAGGTGAAAACCAGGTTGGAGATGGTGGACTCCAGCCAGTCTCCTGAGATCATCTCGCTGACCTCCGGGGTGCAGTAGTCGGGGAAGTCGAAGTGAGATCCCGCCCCGCACTCCCCGAAGCTCCAGTCCAAGTCCCGGTCAAGCTCTGCGTCGGAGAAGCCCATCCCGCCCAGGGACATGCCCTCAAACCCGGGGCTCGGGTTCAGGTCGAGTCGCTCGTCTTCAAACTCTTCATCTGAGGATGATGATGATGATGATGACGATGACACAGATGATGAAGAGTGAGAGGCTGACGGTGTTGGAGAGGAGGCGCGAGAGTACCTGAGGCGCGCGGTGTGGGATGACTCGCTGGCCGCTGGGCTCTGCTCCTCGTACAGACTGAGCGGGTCGCTGGAGTCCGCCGAGCTACTCAGGGTGGGACTGCCCGGGACCCCCACAGAGGGAGGCCCGCTCTCCAGGCTGCCTGCCCCGCCGAACATGTGGCCGCGTCTCGCCTCTCCGGTGCGTTTCTCTGGGATCTGCCTGGCCCCAGACACTGACTTGGATTTGAAGAGCGCCTGGTGGTCACCGGGAGACGCGTAGTCCTGCCCCGAAGCGCTCTTGGCGCTCCCTTGTTTGTGCGTCCTGCTCACTCCTTTGGACGCGGGGCTTCTTTTCCCACCGGCTTTGGCGCTGCGCTCCCCGCTCTTCTCCCCGCGGTCCGCCTGCTTACTCGCTCCGCTTCCCGACTTGACCTTCTTCCTGGGCCGGTACTTGTAGTCGGGGTAGTCGGCCATGTGTTTGAGTCTGAGCCGCTCTGCCTCGCGGATGAACGGGATCTTGTCTGTGTCTTTCAGCAGCTTCCAGCGCTTCCCGAGCCGCTTGGAGATCTCCGCGTTGTGCATGTCCGGCGACTGCTCCATAATCTTCCTCCTCTCGATCTGTGACCACACCATGAAGGCGTTCATGGGTCTCTTGATGTGGCCCGTCGGAGTTTTACACCACGCCAAGTCGCTCCGCTCCCCGGATGAGGGGGACTCGGGAGTCGGGGACGCATCCATCTCCAAATCCATTTCTCCCGTGTCCATGGAGTCTCCGCCAGGTGAGTGCGCGTGGGCGCTCTCTGTCTGGTTCATGTGCTGCACCATCCTTCCCTTGCGAGCGTCTGGAAACAGTGCAGTGCTTTGACAAAGTTCAAGTGCGCAAAAAAATGTCTTGTAGACTTTCACAAATGAAAGAAAAAAGAAATACTCCTCACTCTTTCTTTCTTCGGGCGCTTTAGAGCCACAACACTGACGGATACAAGTCTTTAAAAAGTTCACCCAAGTCTCTTCGCGGTGTCTTTTCAGTTCAGTTCAGTTCAGCCCGTTTCTGAAGGCGTCTGCTCTCTCAACTTTTTTTTTTTTTTTTTAAACCAGAGCGCTTCACGGAAACCAACAATAAAAAAAATTAAATTCCGAAACTATTTACCAGCAACTTTCAACTGCCCGTGCGGCTGAAAACTCGCTCCGCAAGGCTCGAAACGCGCCGCTGTGGGCAACAGCAGTGCAAGTCCCTTATGTGAACCTGGCTGTGTGCAGCGCAGCTTGTCTGTGCGGTTGAGGAACCATGTGGTTGAATGGAGCAGCTGCGCTTTCTCATAGTCTCCCTCTTTCCCGAGCGCTCTGTAATGTTACTGTAAACACAACAAGGAGAAGCTCACTTTTATATAGTCTCATGGCGAGATATAAAAACCAATGAGCGTCTGTCTCCATCCTGATTTTTCTGTCGAGTCACGCCCCCCGGCCTCCTATTGGCTGAATAAAAAAAAACGAGCAATAATAATAATAATGTGCAATGAGGATCGGTGTGTCTGACCTCATTCCTATCAGACTCCACTGGAAGAAAGACGAACTTGGTGTGTGCAAATGTGTGTGTGTGTGTGTGTGTGTGTGTGTGTGTGTGTGTGTGTGTTTTAAAGGAACACAGTGTCCTTACCCCTGCTGCAAGGGGAAGCTTCCAAGGATATACTTAGAAACTGAATTAGATTCATGTGGATAAGTAGCGACTAAATTTAGATTCGGTGTAATTCGGGGGGCAAAAAAAAAAAATGCTGAGAAAACACAAAAGCAGCCACAACATGTTGTGTTAGACTGCAGTGCGGTGAGCAGGGATGTAGTGGAGGGTAAACCCACCCAAACATAGCTCACCCAACCTGTTATTTACAAATCATTACGCCACCAGCTCACATCATTACATCACAGGAGGCAGGAGTGAACAGATGCAAGAGAGGTGATGATGGTTTTTATTTACACTCTGCAGCAGCGCATTATGGTGAACCAGAAACCTGGACACTGATAATTATGAATGTTATGAAAGAGAGTAGAGTTATGTATCACAGCCACACACACTCACACACACACTATATATATATATATATATATATTTTTATATATATATAAATATATTTATACATTTATAGCTTTACAGCAGCTTCCTCATCTACAAATCACAGACTGATCCATTTCCACAGCCGCATTACATTAACACGTCCACTTCATGCAGGGTCACATCACAGCCTGTGTCGCTAGATGTCAGACTAGAGCCAAAGGGGGCTGGTGTGTGTGTGTGTGTGCTTGTGTGTTAACATCTACAGCAGATTTATCTCTGTCCTCTAATCGGCTGCTTTGAGCCTCCACCACTAAATCATGCAGGTGATGTCATCAGCTGGTAGTGAAGGCTCCCCTCGATTGACTGACGTGAGTGTTTTTCACACCTGGAGATAAACACGGTGTGGTGATAAATAAGAAGTGAGCAAACTCTGTCCTTCTGCCAAAGCTTGCCAGGGGAAATATGAACCAAAAGTGCTGTTTTGTTTATGCGTTTAGGTTCTTGTGTATTATAAAACAACAAAACAACAGCTACACAGTCATAATGAGTATTTTTAATTTATGACAAGATACTTGCCAAGCTAAAACTGTCTTTAAACTCTTTAAAATTCTGCAACCTCTTGTGCAGCCCCCTGGTGCTTACATAAATCAAACGCATAAATAATAAGAAGCTCCTTCATCAGTCTGTGGCTGCCCCAGTTCTAAGCATGCTTGCTATCTTTCACTATCTCTGTGTCTTGTTTAAACAGGTGTAGCAGGTATACCTGTAATCTTATCTGATGTGTGAGGAGCAGCTGTCAGGTAGCTTTCCACTCTGTCCCCGGCAGATGTACGGCTCCAGCAGCGCCGGGACGCCGAGCCTCATCACGCTGGTCTATCGCTCTGTCATCTCCAGAGCTGCCGGAGCCATGTGTTTACCCCAAATACACCGGCGCTTTGTCTCTGCTCTGTTGACGCCTAAAGGGACAGTGTCATTATGAGGGTGTGCTTCTTAAACGTGTGTGTGTGTGTGTGGTGTAAACTTAAGTTAGGCTGGTGTGATTCAGAGCATTCTCATGAATAAAAGTGATGTGATTTTGCCACAGTTGCATTGTTATCACAGTGGAGCCTGTGAAGTAGCATTTCACTAACCCTAGGACACTAAAACTCTTGAAATTATTTCAGGGCCTTTAAAAAAAGATCATTAAAATCACATTTACTACAGCTGCAGCAAGGTGGGACTGTCCATTATTTCAGAGGTGACTGACACAGTGTTTAATATGCGATTTTTAATGAAACATTAACATTAACCCGATATGTCATGCAAACCCTAGAGCAAACTGCAGGCTAAATGTGAGTACACCATGTGGCCGTGTGTGTGTGTGTGTGTAACCGTAACTATTTCCAGGGAGTCAGGTTTATTAGAATATTATAACCGAGGCTGCTGTAGATTAAGCTGAAAAAAAAAAAAAGGTGAACACAGTCGTCACAATGTGAAATGGAAATGGAAGACGCAGGGAGAGAGTCGTATTCAACAGCGAGTGTGTCTGCGTGCAGTCAAACAGAGTTACTCATTACCATGTACTTGCCTTTTTCAACCGCTTAGGAGTGACGTGCCACTTTGACCTGCATGCTCGTCATTCGGGGTCAAATACAATGAGGCCTTTGTTTGTGTGTGTGTGCGTGTGTGTGTGTGTGTGTATGTGTGTGTGTGTGTATGTCCAGCCCTAACTGAATTGGAGGATTTCCAAGGATAGAAAGTTTGAAAACCAGTGGGAAGTCCCCTCCACCCTGCAGTTAAACAGAAAAACTGAAGGCTAAGCACTGATTTGCATATACACACGCGCTTGCTTTCTCTGGGCTTGTGTATGTGTGTGTGTGTGACTCATCCTCGGTGACTTTGTCCGCTCTGTGCTTTGTGTGTGGATGTGGCAGACAGTGCAGGTGGCCATCTCATAACATCACCCACCTACTGCTGTCAGCCCTTTACACAACAACACAAACAAAGCCAGCTATTTTTAAGTCGCAGTGGAACATACAGTTCCTAATACTTCCTTATATCGCTTTGTATTTGTTCCTCAACCTTAACAATCAGAACTCAAACAGATATACAGAGATTACATAATTACATCTGCTCCTTCCTTCTTTTTTTTAAATCATATGTTGAAACAGGTAAGTGGACAAAATAATAGAAACACCTTACCAATGCAATTTACTGCACTATACAAAAACCTAATATTAGAATTCTTCCATCTAATTGGTGAGTTTTGTAAGTGGTATGTTGCAGTGGATTTCACTATATTGTGCAGATGTACATTGTTTTTTGGAAACCCTGCATATGCTCTAACCTAATTATCGCAGGTTTTGCTCCTTCCATCTTTAGATATTTAAAAAAAAAGTTGCTACAAACTTCTTTAGCTTCTCATCATCTCTTTCAGTCCATCCTTAATTCCTCTATCCTTTCCCTATATCACATTTTAAAATCCAGCACACACAGAAACAGAGAGTGTACTGCAGGAAAAGAGAGTGACATGGATGCAAAGACAAAAGCGAGAGCAAAGTAGTTAGAATAGTTAGGATCCGCGCTTCGTCGCTCGCTTTTCCTCCCATCCCACCGCTGTAATCCAGAGAATTCGGTCAAGAAATGGAAAAAGGGAATTCAAGATGAAGGCAAATGGATGAATGAATGAGCGCGAGACGGAGGTGTGGGCAGGCCTGGCGACGCCACGCCCTGGGAACTCCCAACATCTCTCTGCTCCGGATAGTGACGAGGCTGTGGTGTCATGGGGATGCAGACAAACTCACGACGAACACACACAAATGCATAAACACACACAAAGTCACGGCGAGACAGAGCCAGCTAAGTACCAGTGTACTGCAGCAGGACCCAGGCGTGCTGCAGAGTCATATTGAGAGCGCAGACACACACTCTCACACGCAAACAGAGTCACACCAAAACTCGCTCACACACACTCAGCCATTCTCACAGCTGCACTGTAGTACACTCAGACCGTCTGATACAATGATCGTTTTTTTTTAGGGGGGGGGGGCATTGTCTAAAAGCCAGAGGAGTGGGAAGGAGCGCCAAATGAGAGCAGAGGAAAAACGAAGGGGGGAAAGGAAAGAAGAGCAGCATCAGGACATGGAGAAGTCGTCAACAGAGCTTTGGTGTTGTTTTGCAGCCGTCGTCGTCCTTGTGCTCATCAGCTTCAATCAAAAGGGCATTCAGCAAGCAACGGGCGAATGATGGACACTTTCGATATGGAGGACATCTCTCAGACCTGGATCTGCGTGCAGAAGCGAATGAATGGATATGCTGCAAAAGAAGACAGAGGACTGTTTTTTTCTTTCTATTTGTTTGTTTGGGGTTTTTTTTTTTTTTCGGAGGGGAACTTGACTCCATGTTTGAATTCTGCTGGGTCGCTGTGGTTTTTCGCAGAATGTCGACGGGGCTGCAGGCACAGAAGAGTCGGGTCTGGGAAAGAGACATGAAGAAGTTACGCAGATAGTGGAGAAAAGAGGCAGACAGGGTATGGGGAGCAAACACTGCATGGTGAAAGATTTTCACCAAAAAAAAAGCCTATCACAGACGACTGCAACGCCTCGATCTCCTGATTTTTTACGTTTTGCTCTGCCTCACTGTATTCATATATATATATATATATATATATATACACACACACACACACACACATCTACATATTAGACCCACATGCAAACAAGAGGCGCTGACTAAGCTTTCAACTGTACACAGATAACCTGTATCACCCTCACTCCCACCCTCCCTCCTCCTCCTTTTTTGCAGGCACATACTCCTCCTCCAGGCAGGATAGGTCAGACAGGCAGGTTCTGTCCTCATGTAGTCCAGGGAGTGAGCCGTGTCCTCAGCTCAGGCACAGAGGCGGCCACTGCAGGGGTCGAAGAAGACCAGGCGTGGAGCTATGAGGCTCTCTGTAGCTCCAGACAGGCTCCAGACGCACTGACCTACATCAGCCTCAGTCAGACTGCAAGAGAGATGGAGAGAGAGAGAGAGCGTGATAGAGTGGGATGTTGTGTGGGGGTGGGGGGTGCAGGCAGCGAGATGGAGAGAGGGAGAGAGAGAGAGAGAGAGGGAGGCAGAGTGGATGAGAATGACTGAGAGACGTGTGGAGAGGTTTGCGAAACAGAAAAATTCATCAAAACAAGTGCAAGTGCAAAACGATGGCACGACGTGAAGACGAAGTGGGGGTGGAGAAGAGAGAAAGGAGGAGAGAATAAAAAAAAAACAACATTTTTTGCTGGATCCTAATTCCTAACTAACTCTAAACGCTCCTCGCACACTAATAACGCTTCAAAAAAAAGCAAAAAAAATCCCTTTTATTGTCCTCATCGCTGCTAATCTTTATCCTCGCCTCACTTCTCCCCTTTCGCCTCTCATCTCTACCCGTGTAGCCTTCCTCTTCCACTCTCATCCTCTCCCTCTCTTTCTCTGTCACTTCAGCTCGATTTTCATCATATACCACCCGAAACATCTCTCACTGTGGGAAGATTAGTCTGTCTCTGGCTGCCTGCTTATCTGTCTGCTCTGGCTTTTGGCTGTGGAGAGAGGAGGAGGTGGAGGGGTGTGTGTGTGTGTGTGTGTGTGTGGAGGAGGGTGTTTGGTATCTCATGCTCGGTTGTTGTAGCTATACCAGCTTATTGTGTGTGTGTGCATTTGAGGCTCTGAAAGAAAATATTTTGTACTATTGGTGCTTTCAGACAGGTGTAGATGTATGTGTGTGCAGCAACATGTATCTCCCTCAACAATAGTTTGTGTCCCTTTCCTACAATGCTCTGGAGGTGTGTGTCTGACCAGTTGTGTGTGATCATTGCTCCCCAGTGCCGCCATCGACACTAAACATGAATCAATACCAATAGCAAAGCAGATAGGTTAGGCTAACGTAAGCGCGGCTCCCCCGGGGCCCCGTGTGGCATTGGAAGTCAGTCTATAGAGCAAAATACCTCAGTCACACCTCCAGTGTCTTTATCTTGAGGTGAACATCTATAGGTCCAAGGGATTAGGGGAAAAAAATGACAAGTATATTAGAAGGTACCGTAAAATCCAGCTGGCTCAGTGCGACCTGGTAAGGTCAGCGCTTCACAAAGAAAGTTGAAAATTGAAGGCGGTCCAAGCATTTAAAGGGTTAGTTTAGTTTTGTTCTCTAAAGCCCCAGCTGATTTATCAGCAGCTGTCCACCCCTCGCAGTTCATCTATGAAGGACTAACCCCTGGGTTATGGCTGTGGACATATAATAACTTGTTTGATAAGATTTAAGAGATTTCTGGCAATCGAACAAAAAACTGGTGGTAAAAAAAATCCCCTGTCTGCTCCTTCTCCACACGTTCTAAACACAAGACGATTCAAAAGGTCATTTTTCATATAAATGACAAGACTAGCTACATGAGAAGTTGCTGTAATTAGCTCAAGTCATATTTCACATAGTGAAACAAAGAAATTAAAAAAATAAAATAAAATCTTTTGTTTGGTTGAATGCAAAAGGTGGTGCTGGCGGGCAAATTGTGTTTTCCCACCACGTGGTATGGATATGACTTTACTCACTGTAGGTAACAGGTACTTTTCCACTGCAAATAGTAGCTCCGCAGTGTAGCTGGTCTACGCTACAAGAAGCAGTGAAACTGCAGAAAGACACAGGAATATTGAAGGAATGCTGCTGTTGTTGTTGTTTCTCGGTATGTTGTATTTTGTCACAGCAAGGAAACAGCTCAAGAGGCTGACGGCAGCAAACGAAGGGCAGCTGAAATAAATCGGCAGCTTCTGGGAATAACTTGAGTTCGGAGGACGAGACAACTGTGGCAACACTTCTCTCTGATCAATCGTCGCTTTTTGGTGTTGCCTCAGGTCACTTTGACCCAGGACAGAAAAAAAACAGTACCACATACTAGATACTATCCACAACCTTTGCTAGACAGGAAACCAAAGAAAGGTCAAGACAGGTCAAGCCGTTGCAATCTGGTGGAAAAACACTGTTACTGTACAATAACAGTTACAGCATGTTGTTACTCTTCACAAACTGTCATTTCCACATGCACTTTTGTTTACACATTCAACAACACAGATATGCTATGTTATTGATGAACAGGTGTTGATATGTGAGTTATTAAACTAATCTACACTAAGCTAATCATTGGCAGGGGTTTTGGTTTCACAGAAAAGGAAACTATTGCCCCAACTTCGATGAACTGTTTAATGTTATACACTCATGCTCTGCTGAATGACAAACCACTAAATTGAAAAAATGAAACAAAATTGATGTATTTCTATGGAAGTGTCATCAGGGTTATCAGTAATGCCAAATTCCAACAACTAAGCAGACTCCACCTGAGATTGTGTTATGTAGACAAAATCCTCGAAACAAGGCAACTCACTAAGATTATTTTGAAATAGCTATAAAGCATCTCTCTTTCTTCTCTCTCAACTTTTTTATGAACAAAACTGGACAACCTTCAAAAAGTCACCCCTCTCCCAGCCAAACTAACATTGCTGCATCACTTTTGGTGTGTCTCCACTGTAGTGGGGTAGAGTGCCAAGTGACAATGAACAATTTCAAGACATTTCAGGGATCTGAAGGTTCTGTTGCATGACAAAATTAGGGAGTTTACCTTGAAGAAAAGCCTCATGTTAAAGTTGACGTGTTTAAATAACGAAATAGCAGTAACCTCAATCCACTCAAAACCAAACAATGGCGCAACTTTCTTCTGGATGGCTGGAAAGAGCTCTGAGTTCTTTCCATTTGGCTAAAATGTAAACCATCCACTTAAATCAGAAAAACAAGAGCAGCTATAAAAACCACACCAGTCCATACTTAACTGTGCATTTCTATAGAGGATGGCGAGGAGTGCGTTCCTCGTTTCACTTGGCACGCTCCCCGCTGCTTGATTATAGATGAAACTTTGCACTGCTGCAGCCAAGTTTCAAAGTCGGTCCAGATAGAGATGTCACAGTCTAGATCTCTTTCCTATTACTGCGGTAGAGGGGAGTTATCAGGTCCAGATGCAAAGAAAAGTGGGTCACCACAGCGAACGTGTGCCAGACCCTATACTCCATATGTACAGGGACCCACTGCTTACACCAGTGCACTTATGTACACTTGCCAAGACAGACTGCTTTCTTCCCCAACTCCCAAAATAGCACACAGCACAGAGTGAGTGTGTCTGGGTCCATCTGGCGTATATCTTACATCTGCACATACATCCCTACCTCTATGCATGGTTCCCCTACAGTAAATCTCGCAATTTTATCATAACTACAGGGTGTGCTTCGTGTCGGCTTTTAAGTTTTGCCTGTTTTCCTGCCGTCTTTTGTTTTAATGTCCTTTCTCGTATAACATACAAGACACAAACTAGTAGCTGCCTTAAACCCCCAGACTCTTTCATGCTGTGCCTGAGCCATCACAAACAACAGCCATCTCAAGGCGGTGGAGGAGTGCGGTTTGGCCCACAGATGTTTTAAATGGGGAGTTTACAGGCGAACAAGCAGTTTATTTCACTGAGGGAGTTTAGTGTTTCTGTGCTCTAGAGGTCATGAGGAATCTGTTGGGACAAGGCCAACTTGACTTCAGGGGGATTCATCATGCAGAGCTCTAGAAAAGTGTTGGGAAATTTGACGCTGTTTGCGGAGGCTTTATTTGGATTGTGAGCCACAGTATATCATCAGAATAGCTCAAATAGCCCCAGGCACAGTACTGTTTGTGAACATACTGTAGATGTGTTTAAGGCCAAGAGTGTGCTCCGTCAAAGCTCTCACAGAGTTTTCCAAGTATTGCCCAGCATGACCTCTTTCTCAGAAAAAGAAAAAAATAAAAGTGCTGTGCTACCCTGATGAAATCCATGACACACTTTCTCCCATCCTGTTGCCTTCAGCTTTTTTCTTTGCTGAACACTTTACAACTAGTGACAAATGATGTTACTGAAAGCACTGCAGAATAAAAGCAATATCTAGATGAACCTGGAGCATGTACACACTTGGGCGCAGGCAAATACACACCATTGGGCTGGCTGGGAACAGTAATATGATTGGACTGGACAGCAAGTGTCAACCCATAGGGCAAATCATCTGTGTTATGATGCGTATTTGGGAAGCTGTCTGAAGAGATGCATGTGGGTGTGTGTGTGTATGTGTGTTTGTGCCACACATATGGGTCATTCCCGAGCAATGCCCAGGGTGTATTGCATTGATTAGTGTCTGAGTGTTGGTCACTTGCTATAGTGATGTTGCGTCGCTGCCATGGCAGGGGAATCCTTAAAGGGGCTGTTGTGGAATCCTTTGGGCTTATTTCTTGTCTTATGTGTGTGTGTGTGAGTGTGAGTGGGTGGCTGTGTTAGCCATATCCATAAATCTGCTTTCTAATGCAGAATGATTACATTGTACTCGCCATAATTAATTGCAGAGATCTGCGAAGAGCCGTGAGGCAAGAAACAAGTGCTCTTTGATGGAGTGTGAGTTACAATAATAGTACTCTTTGATTGAACATACCTGCACTAAACTGGTCAGAGAAGTAACACGCTGAAGCTATTTCATAACAAGCACCTCTATGGTAAAGCTGTACTACATTGGACATTTTTACCTGAGGACAATAACATTTGCCTTTAGGTAAAAACACTACTTTTTAAAAGGTAATTAGTTTTAGTTGTAGTGAAGAGTGTATCCTGATTTTCAAGACAGATGTCCGTGTGTTTAAATCCCAGATAATAATAGTGACTCTCCACATTTTATAAATGCACCAAATAGCTTGTTTTCAGAAAGCCCTACTTTAAAGTGCTGTAGTGCTGGATGTGAGATGGAGAAATCCAACAATTGCCATCACCAGCAAAGCAGTGTGGATTGACTCTAGTGTTTGTTACACAACACTGAGTCAACGGTGTGGAGCAGTATGTACAGTAATAGCAGACTGTTGGCACACAGAGCAAACAGGTGGAATAAACAGTTTTCTGATGATAATCTACATCCACAAATGTGAGTGTGTGTGTGTGTGTGTGTGTGTGTATATGCTGCAAGGAGAAACAGTCAACCGGTTCACACTGGCCCAGACTGACTGGACAGTAATAATAATACCATAACGATGCAGAGGCCTCGAGGGAATCCACAAATAGAAACTTTAAAGAAGAGAGGAGGTGGAGGAGACAGAGAGAAGAAGACTCAGACAAGAGAAAGAAATGGGTTGTCTGTGTTTGTCTCCCACACACACACACACACACACACATATTTATATATATGTGTGTGACTGTTGGTTCAGAACAGCACATTCTGGTTTTTTGCCTCCGTACTTTACACTTGCAGAGTGTTTCTGCATGTCAGACTCTTCTCCCGAGGCTCTCTGTTGCTTTTATAGCCCAGGCGGGGTCTTATCTAACCAGGTCTCCTGAGAAAACCAGAGACAGCGATGGCTGCAGACTGTAGAGTGTGCAAGGGAAGTGGAAGAATTTAAAATCATATCAACAGTGTTACTCTGCACTTGAAAAACATCCATCCTAATGAGTGCCATAGTCTGGCTTCACTCTTCTAGGAGAAAGCATCAGTTTTCACAACTGACCAAGTGTCATGCAGAAATTGCTTAAATGTCACAAAGGTCATTTTCTTTTTTAAACATATGACTGTTTGTTTATATAAAATTGCTGAAATAAGCTAAAGTTATTTTATTCCATGTGGGAACAGGTCCACAGAGGATACAAGCCAAGTTTTAAAAAGGGGGATTCTAGGATGTAGCAGTTTTACGCTTTAAAGAGTGAATTGCTTAAGTAGACTTGTTGGAAAGTGATCAGCTCTCGTGTAACTCTACACCTGTGTGGCTGCAAATCACAGCAGTAGCTCTTTGAAAAACGGCTGAATCACAGACAGGTGAGAATAGAGCCCTGGGGCTTGCACTGTTGACTCATGCTGTAGTATGGCCAATTCATGTTTTCTCTTTTTTCTTGCCCTTAGAAACAGTCTGCTGATGCACAATCCACAATGCACGCATGCCTATGTGGACATGTTCCCTGCATACACACTGATAAACATGATGGCCACCTTCTGACAGCACAATAAAAAGTTCCTTTGATTGTTGTTTTTGCCTGAGTACCATGGAAAAGTACAAAAAGCCGAAGAATAGGACCAAGTATAGGAATTAAACAGCACGCACGCAGTGAACTAAATAGGTGTCCAGTTTACCGTTTAGTGCATGCATGGTTGACATACTCACCGTTCAGACACACAGACTGTGGATAGTGCTGGTCAGTAATTTACCAAGCAATCAAAATGAATGAGCACATTAGATAGTGTGCTTATCACCACAAACAAGTGATTTGAATCAAAATATTGTTCATCTTTTACCTTTGTCCTCAAAGGTCTACATAGCGTGCAACCCACAGTTTCTGACGGGACGGAGTGCTCATGCCAACAGGCGTGTCAACAAGTGCGTGCATGTAGACACCCACACACACAAAGGAAATGTATCAAATATAACGCCACCTATCTCTCAGAAACTTTCAGAACTTTTTAATATCATATAAAAATTTAAATACCCTATATCTGAGATTAGATAATTTCATGTTCTCAAATTGTTTCAGTTCACTTCAGAGAAGATCTGTTTTATTAAAACTATTGACTTTATTACAAAAATTAAACAACACGTTTTAAAATTACTGTTTTGTTATTTACCAGTTTTGCTGACCATAATTGCTTTTTTCCCAGTATGCTGAAAATGTACACAACTAATTTACCAAGGAAGCTTATTACATTACAATATACATTACATTATATAACTACTGTAATCTGCATGTACTGGTTTATATGGTGCAAAACAAGCCTACTGATATCAGTATGAATGTAACCTAATACATTTAACTTTATAAAATCAGTAGATGAGACAATGCTCCCAGTATGCAGTATAGCACTAATGTACTTACTCTACTGTATAACAGATCCCTTCACAGATAAGAACACACAGATAAGAATAATCTCTCTCATTTCCCCACATTTATCTCAAAAGGCTGAGTAAAGGACTGATCGACCAGTTGGGATGGATACGTTATGGCAGTGTAAGTGTGTGTGTGTGTTCTTGTGAGGACAGTGAGTTCAGTGAATGAGTAGTCAGAAAGCTATCACATACAGACAGCTTTGAATATCCGCATGCTTCCTCCCTCTCGCGCTGAGATTCACATTTATGTTAATGCGACAATACTGTACCACAGTGTTGCCTCTGCATCACATTACTGGAGCGTGATGTTCCCTGCTGCAGGGCCAATGTCTCTGACTCCCTCTGTGTGTGTGTGTGTGTGTGTGTGTGTGTTCTCCAAATCTGTTTGCAAACTGCTGAACTCAAGGCAAGGAGCGGGTTCACACTGGATTAGCTCTGAGTTGGCTAAATACCAGATAGCAGAGATAACAGTGTTTGTGTGTGAGTGGTTGGTGGGTGTGTGTGTGTGTGTGTGTATGTGTGGTGGAGGAAGGGGACAGCTGATATCAGCAGGAATAGGGGAAAACACTGATAAGGCTTTTTTCAGGATCTGCAGTTGTAATGGTCATGACAGTTAGATGCTAACGAACAGGCCTGATGTTTATTGACCTTTATTGTGAAGTCTTGTTTACAGAAAACAAAGCAGGTAAGAAAAGAAAAGAAAGAAAGAAAGAAAGAAAGAAAGAAAGAAAGAAAGAAAGAAAGAAAGAAAGAAAGGAAGAAAGGAAATTAAATCAAGGAATGCCAGATGACAGCGGAAAGACAGCAAAGAGGATGGGATGTAGCTAAAAAATCAGGTATAAAAGGAAAAACATCAGACAAAGAAAGAAACAAGGAAAGGAAAGGAAGAATCAGGTTCTTCTTACAGATTTTTCCTTTTTTTCTCTTCCTCCCACCAGCTGGAGTCAAACCCAGTGGGAGAAAACCATCGTTTTCACTTTCCCTCCTTTTTTCCCCTTCTCTCTTTCACCTTTCCTCTGTCTTTTCTCCCCATCACGAACTACATCCTCTCATTTCGTGGGAGAGGAAGGTGAATCTATAAAGGCTTCGCTGTTCCCCAGCTGATCGATTGATGTTGAAGTGTTTAACTCACAAAGGGCTGCATAAACAGCTCTGCAGAGCCTGAGGTTTATGCAGAACACCAAGCAAGCCTTCTACGCTACGCCGCTGTTCCTTGTTTTACCTGAGAAATAAGATGCTAATCCCTTTGATGAACACCAAAAGGAGAGGAGGTGATATCTGTGGGGGCGAGAGGGGCGGACTTCCTGTCTGTCACCTTCACATAAGACTAACAAAGCTTTCTCTGCTTCTCCTCACAGCCAAGCTGCATGAACCAGAAAGGGAAAGCCAACACAGCCCCCAAAGTCTTTGGTACTGGTATGGGAAAACAGCTCTGTCAGAAAGCCAACATATAACAAAGCAGCTGGAGCGATTAAACATTCTTTGTGACATATGAATTATAGTACAGCATTTATGATACTTCTATTTAAACCCAACAAGAGCAACCCTAAGAGGATTGGCAGCCTTTGCTGGTCTCTCTACTGAATGTTAGGTACAGCACGTTGTGCATATCATTATTTCAACTTTAATAGGAAATCTGCTGCATTACAGCACAACACAGGAGGAGAAAAGTTTTTTATTTCTATTTTCATCACAAGAACTTTTCCAGGAACTCTGAAACTTCACCTGCATGCAACGAATGAACTAGGGTCAAATTTAGTTTTTTGGCAAGAGTCCATGGCCCATGTCCTGGAGGGTACTACTTTCTAATGGCTCAGTGTCGTTTACTAGTCAAACATGAGCTTCAAGGCTGATAAAACTCAAGGAAATTCTTTCACTGTAAGCAAGCACTGGTTAACCTGGCTCGAGACTTCCAAATGTTGAAAACCAAAAACTGTTAAGTAGTTCAGTCCAGTTTAAATCTAGCTTTACAGTATATCACCAACAAGCATTTATGAACATCATTTGGTGTATGTGAATGCAGCTTCACACCTTCAATGACAAAACTGCCAGTGTGCATTGTTGACTGGTGGTTTTGTTGCCATTTAGGGCAGCATTAGTATAGAAATAAACAGCTGTAAGGGGAACAGGTCCCAGCATGAAGTTGCAGTCATATATGCGAAGTTCCATTTGCATTGCAATTTCTAAAAGCCTGTTGGTGATAGAAAAGTGTATGTAAACAAGGATAAAAAAATGAACAAAAGGAGACGACTTATGACCCCTTGGGCCTTCCATACCCAAATCATCATGGTTTCTCATAACCATATTTCCCAAACTTTAATTATGAGAATAATCTTTCTGTAGCTTTACTCAACATTTAATTGACTTCAAGGCTGGATTTTCAACAAAAGAAAATAGGCAACAGTGGCCTGGACCTTCAGAAGCGCCAAAAGCTCCAGGTTTAATCCATACCCT
Organism: Anabas testudineus; assembly: GCF_900324465.2. NCBI lineage: Eukaryota > Metazoa > Chordata > Actinopteri > Anabantiformes > Anabantidae > Anabas > Anabas testudineus. Next base: position 16,970,460 of record NC_046620.1, read on the forward strand.
GCGGGGATATGTGGTTTGATTAATTGCAACATTGTCATCACTGAAGTATAATATTTCACCAGGACTGGTCTGCTTTATCTAACTGCTTCAGTTTTTGTGTTGAGTAAAAATATTGCTCTTATGACTCAATTAGAATTACAGTGGGACAGAAATGAGTAATTACCTTTATTATCAATGCACCAACCATTATTAAGTGACTGTTCAATCCATGAAATAGAGAAACGTGAAAATATTTACATTGCTGTGTCAAACCCAGTGTTGGTGGCATTTTTTCATAACAAATTACCACCTAATCAAATATCAAACTCGTTGCAATAAAATTTCTGTCAATCATCTGTTTGAACAGTCAACTAATTATTTCACTTCTACAGCTTTCTGAGTGTCGGGGGAAATTATGAAATGGCCGAATGTAATGGGGGTCAACAAGGGGGCCCAACAAGAAATTATTGCCCCGGGGCCTCTTAGGAGGTTAATCCAGCCATGGTACACTTAGTGTAGTGAAGTACTGCTGCAGGAGTATCTTTGTCGTACTATTATTAAAATATTATAATAATATCATTCTTATTATTATATTTGTCAATCCCTCAGTTTTGAATGAGGGATCCACATCAACAAACCATTCATTCCCCGTGATTTTTCAAATCCAATGATAAATACAAAGCAATGACATCCATTGTGAGAACTACTTTTAAATCTTTGAAACACAAGCACTGTTGTCTTCAAGGCTGGCTACAGTATGTTTTTGTCACCTTCACACACACACACACACACACACACACACACACACACACACACACACACACAGACTTATTTATATGTGAGAGTGGGAAAAGGGGCTTGAATCTCCACCAAATCCCTAAAAGCTGTCATTGACTTCAAACACTATGAATTCTTCACAGTGGAGTGCATCTGCCGGGCGACAGAGCTGCCTGTCTTTAATTTTCTATAGGATCCTTTTGATATGGCCTCTGCAGTCCCGAGCCAGCACTCTATAAGGTAGACCAGGACTCAGTAATGAGCTGAGAATTCAGAAGTGAACTACATACAATATACAAAAACACATGCTGTCCTTTTTTTTTAAATACAAAGCCATTGGCAGGACAATCAGATTAACACTTAAACATTAACTTTTATAGAATTTCTTATGAAAACATGTATTAGTAGATGCTGAATGTTTATATGGCAGAAAGAGAAACTGCTGTATATCATCAGCCTACATAATGATCATTTACCAATTTAAACAGTCTATTAATTTTCATGAAGCATGTGTAATTCATGAGTGGTGTGGAACTGCATGTATCTATCAGTGTCAGAGTGACATGTGTGGGGCGATAATCTATTCTGTGACCCAAATTGTTGAAAGGCTACAAAACCGCGCTGCAGCCCTCCCATCCGATTTCACAGCTCATCACTGTCAGTACGATATAATGTGCGCGCACGCGTGTGTGAGGGTGAGAGGATGATAAGAGGAATGTGTTATCCATCTTATCCAGAGGAGATGTTTTGAAAGGAACTCTGTTATTAATAAATGCATGAGAGCCAACAGAAAAAGGAACATTCTGCGGCTTTGCAGAAATGAAAAGAGAGGGAGAGAAAAAAATTTGCTGCTTGTTAGCATTCTCTCAGACGCTGCTCGTGCTAGGAGCTACATCCTCAATGAGAAGCGTATTATGTCTGGTTAGCTTTCCTATCTTTTATTCACAGCTCTGTGAGAAACACTGGTGGTGAGATCAACAGCAGTCACTTACAATATATCCCCGAGCAACGCCATCTTATTCATGTGCAAAAGAATCCTTAATAACCAGTGCTGGAGATAGTGAAGCGGCTGCAAAGTTGGAAAAAGCTTGTGGAAGAGCAGGGCTTTCATTTTCAGGGTTAGTGTGGATTCAACACAAACTTGATTAAGGAAAAAAAAAGGGTGAGGATGGGGTGTTTTTAATGTATTATTCAATATAAGGTAACATATGGGCTTTGTATAATAGGGCTGTTCAATAAAAGGGAATCATGTTCTTTAAGGGGAATGTCTGCTTGCCTTTTATTTATTTTATTCTATAACTGACTTTAAAGACAACAAACAACTTCTGAAGCTTATTGCTTTATTAAAATCTGCCAACCTGAAGGATGCCCACAAGTATGCACGAGACATATGCGTCCATGAGTGTGCACAGACTGAGGATTCACGTCTGAAATGTTAATAAATTCAAGAGGAAATTGCTTTGTGTTTATCTGAAAAATGACAAAACGCCTCGACTTTGATCCCTAGCTCATGTTATAAGCTCGCAAACACACAAATGACATTTTAAATGTTAATTCCCCATTGTGTGTGGCCTCATTTGATAATATGGGTATGGTATGCAATATGTGCCTTTCATGTGGACAATGAAATATGTGACTTGATGCTGACAAATACTGAATATTATATCATAAAAAACGGGCCATTTTCTAAAGGTGTAACCACTTTTTGTATAAAGAATGTGTTTTATGTATGCTCCTGTTTGATGATCCACAGATAAAAATGTCAATAAAGTCACGGTTTGGAGAAAAACAGATGATGTTTGTGTACAGCTTCTACCTTACGTGATTTTTAAAATCTGGTTCTATGAAAACGCATTTGGCTTTGAGTGCTGTCCTGGCAGGCAGAGAATATTTAACAAGCCAAATAGCCTTGCTTTTTTTTCTTTTTAGGTACTCAGCTGCTGTCTGTTGCTATGCAACCGCATCCTCCAAATTGTCAGGTTCAGGGCCACATTCCCCTCCTTCCGCCTCCCCCCTTTTCCTAAAAAAAAAAAAAAACAGCACAAGGAGAGGTACTTTGTACATTAAGTGAGGCATGCACACTGCAGCACCACCCTCAGGAGTCCTCATTTAAATAAATCCCAACATTTCAATATTTGAGTTCTCTTCACATATTAAAATTTTCCAGAGCTGGTTTGTAGTTTAACCAGCTCACCTTTGTTCAGCACACATCCTGTCCATTCTGTATCCATTCATTCGAGCCTGATGATTTCTCCTCTTGTTCTCCCTCTTTTCTGTTGTGTTCTTTTCATCAAAAATCACTCTCCCTCTCTGCGCTCGTCTTTGTTTGTCTCCTACACACACACACACACACACATACATACATACACACACACACACACACACACTTCTCTTTCTAGCCTTGTACATACTGTATGTCTGTGAGGCAGACTGTCTTTATAATTGGGTTATTCTTCTCTTCACCGGTTTGATGCACCAAGACACACGTGCACACACAGACACACAAACCCAAAGCGTGTGCACAAACTGGTTTGATAGGTGGAGACGTTTTCGTACAGATTGTTGCTGAGGTAGGAGAAAAGCACCCATGCATGTGTTTTGTTTAGGCCTATACGAGAATGTTGGAAGCACACTTTGTTCTGTATGTACTACAGCGCAACAAATCAACCCAGTAGATCTGACAACATATCGTGACCATGTACAGTGTTTTCTCCAGAGCCACAGAACACAAATACATATGGACAGATGCACATGGGAATGCAGCAATGATGAAAGGGCACATTTTCACAAGGTATAGTGAAGAGGTCACTGACATGCAAACCCTACCCCCCGCCTTCTAAGTCTCAGCGCTCATCTTCCACCTCTCTCGCAGTGCAAGTCGCTCTATCACAAACCTGTATCTCAGTGAGGTGACCCTGTTTTAATGTGCATTGAAAACATTGCTCCGGTGTTGCCTGCTGATTCAGAAAGGCCACTTATAGGCTTGTATGCATACACCGTTGGCACCCCTCCCTCTCCCACACACACACACAAGTAAAAAGAGAAAGAAAAAAGAAACACAAAATCAAAGGCAATAGCACGCCTGAGTGGGTGTCAAAACTAACCACTCTGGGAGTTAAACCTGTTTGAAATCATCCTGACACAGTGAGCGGCACTGTGTGACGGGCCATTCTTTACACTTGTGTTTCTCAGTTAATGAGGAAAAAGAGAGAGGAAAATAGGGTAACAGCAGCAGAGCCAAAATGTGAGCCGAGGTGCCAACAAAGTGTACCTATTCTGGCAAAAAAAAAAAAAAAAAAAAAAAAAACATTTGATGGATGGCAGCATATTGTACAGGAGGGTGGGGAAGTCCAACCCATTTGGTTTGAATGATGATCATACAACTGAAATAGATTTGAAAACTGTTTTAAATTCATATCACCGGGACATTTAGCTCCTGATTTGAGAAAATGATACAGGCAGTGGCTATGGACACCTGCAGGCATCGCCTCGACTTTCAATTCAGCCGTGGATTTACTGTTCACTGGCATCATCTATGATTATGTTTCACGCTGTAACCACAGTCCATCTTTCAAATCCTGCTTTGATTTACCTGTGTTTCAGTAGCTGTGCTATAGAGTACGCATTCCACATCCATGTCCTGTGGCTTTGATGGTGGCTGTACAGTGCGGGGAGAGCATTAGCATGTATTAGATGGTAGATGGGCTACAGTGCTCCCCCGATGCTCCCTGTAATGATGAGCCATGTTCCTCCTTATCAGACAGGACACACTCACCTCTCCCCTCATCTGCTTTTGTCTCAATCACCCATCCCTCTTCCTTCTGTCTTTATTTTTCTTCCTCTTCTCTACCTCACTGCCTAGCACACACACTGTTTCTCTTTCAATTCGTCCCTCAGGTAAATCACTGCCCCTGTGGAATGCCTCCATCTTTACCTTCAAACACAATCATCAAATATACACATGCGTGTGTGCAACCTCAGATGCAGCTTTTGGTTGCATGACAGCTTTGCAAGGGTCTGGGGGGAATCCAGGACTGTGCTAACAACACAGTGCGCTGCGTTAATTATGGCCCCCTCTTGATGCATCACGCCAACATGTGTCCCCTAAGGTAAGTCACAAAGTCATCGCAGTTGTCTAACACAGATGGCTGACGTGTAGCCAGAAAAAGAGCGACAATAACTATAAAAGCTCTGGTGACTTAGGTAGGATTGCTGAATCTAACTTGTCAAGTCAGGTGCAACACTGATGACCAGTAGCTTTTGGTGTGTAACGCTAGAAAACTGTAAGGCCAGTAATGGTCCTCTGATTGATCCGTACTAGCACTAGGTGTACAGACGTGCCTGTGCTTCAATTCATATACAGTAGGGCATGTGTATGCAGGCCCCTTCCACACATGCACACTACAAAGCATGATGGGAACATTGGACAGTGGCACCAGAAAGAAAGAAGAAAAACTATCTCTTTATTGTGTTTAACTGGACAACCAGAAAAAGTAGCAGTAAGGGCTTTACTAAAACAATGTCAAGGATGTTGAAATAAAAGTTACACATCTTTGATTTATGAAACAGGCAGCTAGTACTGGTCGCCCTCTTAGTGCAGGCAGTACATGTGGACACGTCATTTATTAATTTACACCATGAATGCTGTAGAGGTATCCATGACGCTGACGTTCATCATTGCCCTTTGTTGGCACAGTAGATGATGTAACTTATTTTTGCTTTAAGCAAAATAAGCATCTAAAATCTGCTTCTCACAGCACTACAATAAACACGGGTCAAAACATATGTGATCAAATGAGATGACACACTGTTAATTCCTGTGGAAAAGCCTTGTTATAAGTGCACCAACAGTCTAAGGTGTAATATACACTGGTCAGCTGCAACATTAATACCACCTGGTGGTTCCACTGTTTTTGTGGACAGTGGTGAGCATGAGAAAAACTGAAAGTTGACTGTGATCGACAGGTGTCAGAACACACAGTGGTTCACTGCTTGCTGTGTAGTGCAAGACTGGTCAGAATACATATTATATACAATCCTGTCCAATTCATCATTAAAACTACCAAGTGCATTTAATGTTGTGGCTGGTGGGTGTAGAACAGACTTAATAAAGACAACACCTTTCTAATGTTTAAATGTGTTAAACTTCTATATAGTCATACCACAATTTACCAGCCAAACAAGCCAGCATTCTGCTATTTAGCTTGGCATCATTAATATAAATGTAGTGGAAAAAAATAATAAAAACACATGCCACTGTGACAACGAGTGATTTTTAACCATGCCAAACTACACAGTCCAAAATGATCATACAGTTGAATCAACACCTCTTTAAAACAGCCACACACATGCACACACACACTCACGTATATGAACAGACAGGTGTTTTACATGTTGAGAGGTGCTGCCCATATAACATTCTGTGTAAGTGTACAGTAAATGTGATATGATTCATGTATAGAAATTTGGCCTTGCATTTCCCTGCAGGCACAGTGCAGTAATGAAGTGTCTATTCGTCCGTATATATACATGCATCAGCATTGTCCAACCAATTATCTCACACTAAATAGAACAGTAACACACCCGTGCACCCCCACACATATCTCACCCTTGACCCTCTTGACCTCCATGAGCAAACTACTCAGTTAACCACCTTCCAACCACTCTGAGTAGTGGGTAAACAGCCCTGTTTTGAGTGATTATCCACAGAATTCTTTGACAAGCTTCACCAGACATTGCAGCTGAACCTGTGACCTATTCCTCTGCCCCGTAACACTATTACCTCTAACCACCAGCACTGCTCACAGAAGCCAAGATGTAGCCTGGTGACAAGTTTGTACAGTCGCTACAGTAGTCCCTAGCAACCAAGCAGGCGATTGGAGACAGTGAGGAATACAGAGACTGTTGATTATGACAGGAGAGGTAAATTAGCATCATACAGGGACAGATGGTGGATGTAGCTGCGGGTTGAAACATATGGACACGCAAAAGCGCAACGATTGGCCATCAATTCCGACACAACTTGTGCTGCGCTTCCAGCTTGTGCACAGGGGCCTACACGCACATATGGGCACACACACACATAAAAACGCATACACACATGCACAGTTGCCGTCTGTCACTTCAGTTACGATCGCCTTAGGGCTTCAGAAATGTTGGGTGGACAGATGATGCAATAATGTCATATTATGGATCAGGGTAATAAATGTAGGCCATACAGGCTGATATCTCTCTCTACTGTGTAAAACCCAAGTCAAGAGAGTATCAGTAGCTGTGTGAGTGGAATCACATGATATAAATATATATGTACATATATACTGTATATACATGTATGTGTGTGTGTGTTTGTGTGAAAGTAACCTGGAACAATCTAAAAATGAAGTGGTGTGAAATGTGATTTGCCTTTGAAGAAGAGAAACAACTTCCATTTTTCTAATTGAGATCTTTCCTTCCCGTCTCTGTACTTTTCCCATTCTTCTTCTTCAGTTATCCACCTCTCCATTTATAAAGTGTAATTGAGGAGAAGTGATGGCAATCTATGTGTGTCTTTGTGATTGACACTGACACATCTGCCCCCAAACTAATGACATACAATTTCTTACTCTCACATTCATACACACACACCATTAAACGCAGGACCTATACATTTTGTGTCACAAATAGTGAGTGTTCACTCCACAACTTCAACATACCAAGGGACAAAAATAAAGAGGTGGAATCCAAAGCTAGGCGGTTGTCACATGAAGGAGTGTGATGTTTTTGGCATCTATATGTAGCGCAGTTTAAAGGCAGGGATGCTGTAGATTGACATGTACACCCACGGCAGCTCCAGCCAAGATGCCTTTGCGTCTTGCTGGGGAGCTGGAGATGATGTCTTAGTCTTAGGCCTGGAAGATCGGGTGGCACTCGAGCCTAGTGGCAACCGTCCTCAACATCTCTTCATACACTTCTACATGGCTGTAGAAGAGATGTGACATTTCTTACAGCACTTCAGTATCTGAACACATCAGAATTCACAGCCGTGACATATACATGACAAGAAGTGGGTGTTGGCTGACTGATGAAAGAATGGGAACAGGGGATGCAGGGGAGGATAAACCTAGAGAACCGTGTTTTCTTAGCTTTTTTTATTTGCAGGAATTGATTTTACTAGCCTTTAAAGTGCTGCCATGACCTAAATTTATTTAATACATCAAAGAAAAAAGGCATCAACATTAATGGAAAACAGTATCAATGTCTTATTTATGTTATATGAAGATGGGCTGTTTTAGGGGACATAAATGAATGCTTTTCTAAATTAATGGTTGATTTTTGTCCATTTGATGATCATTGATTGAACATTAGAGTTGCTATTTGCTCAAAGTGGCCATATTATACTTAATTGAATTTTAGCATTGATACAAGATTATATGATTTTTCAGAAAAAAGTGCAAATACATGTTATAATGCTACTTGTGCTCCTGTGGCACTGAGACTAAAAAGGCTCATTTGAGGTCCTGTGTTTTTAAGGTCCCCCTTCCCCTATCCCACCCTGTTCTGATTGGCCAGCTAGTGAAAGTTTTCCTGTGGGCCTATTTATACCCAAGTGGAACAAGACCATCCTAGCCAAAAATCCTGCTGCATAATACGGCAAGTCGTGAAAACAATTGTCCGTGAAGTGCCAGGAAAAGATAAAATCATTGCTCATGATTTTGTCTTTGAAAGATGAAAGTAACCAAGGTAAATTTCCCTCATAAGTCGAAAAACAATTTATCGACCTTTGCCATGAGCGTAGCTGTGGCAGCTAACCTGGGAGGGTGGCAATGACAGCTGATTTAGTGGGTGTAGGAGCCCAAAATGGATGGCCTTTAATGGACTTCCACAGTGCTATACCCAAGGATGTCAAGGGGTATAGCATTTTGAAAGAAAACTATTGAAAAGGAAAATGTTGGAGCATTCTCATTTTAATTTCAAAAGGACTAACTGAAGTTCTGAGCAGAACATATCAAAGCATATCAAAGCACAGCAGATTGATTACATGTCCTATGCCAGAGCTATTATTTAGCCCTAATGGTGTTTCTGATGGCCTATGTGACAGACACAGACCTGCCAATCATCTGTCATGCAGCCAAGAATTACCCCATGTCACATGTCATGATAATAAGATCAACAAACAACAAGACATCCACAGTCTGACAGTGCTAACATCCAGAGAGGCTGCCCGGAAAGTGTAATAAAGTAACTACAGATAGATAAGCTTCATAGATGAGGGAATTCCATTCTGCTTTAATGGAAATATTTCATGTTTTGTGTTTTACACAAGGAAATTGTCATTCATGGGAATAAAGAAATTACAACCCAGTCTCATGCCATTTTGAAAAATAGTCACAAAATATAATCTATCAATTTCACACTCATTCATTTCATTTGGATTTGTCTTTCGTGCCTGCACCACGTATTGCTCATGTGAACAAGGACTTGTTAGCACAAAAGCTGGAATGTTTTATCTTCATTAAAAATAAAAAAAAATATGCAGTATTATTATTCAGCATTTGATCAAGTTATTTGTTGTTTTGATTTCTTTATACTATTATTGTTGTTTTTTAGATGTGACAGGGGCCTTCAGACAATGGCTAGAAGCTAATGTCCTTTGGTGCCCATATTTTTAATCGCAGCAATTGTCTACCTAGCCTCAGAATCTTAGGGTGTTTCCTCTTCTGACTGGTTTTCTTGTGACAGATGCTGACTTAGATTTAGCTTTAGTCTTTTTACCAAAAAAAAAAAAAAAAAAAAAAGTGTCAAGTGTGGCGTGTCAATTTATGTTTGTACTTGTTGGTTGTTGTTCATCTGTGCATGTGTTGGCCAGACATTAATTAGACTTTGTATTAGGGGGTTCACAGGATCAAGTTCAAGCTTTTGTCAAGTCCAACACTATACATATAATTAGAATATAAATGAAATTTATATTATATATTGACATAGTACTGAGATCAATATCGTATTTTCTATCCCACAGAGGCACCAATGGATTTGCCTGAAAATAAGAAGCCACAAAAGAGTAAGTATTCCCCAGTCCTTTTAACAATATGACCATCAGAATGCTAAGTAGTAGAAGAAGCTCCAGTTATTTTTCAGTTGCCAGCTGTGTCTCAGCAATTCTGTGAAATTGTTTCCATTGGTTCCAGAAATTTGGATCTGTGGTACAAGCTAAACTTGGTTCAATGTTTGATAAACATTGTCCTCACAACAGTTGTTAATATTTAATTGTAATTATTTTCTTTTCTTCCTAATCTAAAAAATATGTATTTGATGTTCACAGAATGCTCCTAATACCCTGACTTAGAAGCTTTACCAGTCAGGAGCATAAAAGGAGAAAGAGTAAGAGATGTTAGACAGACATAAACAAAGTCCATAAGGTGTACCAGTGGATTTAGGAACTTCCCTGTGTGTTGGCAATACATAATACATATTAGAACAACAGTATTTGTGATCAGATAGTAATAACCATTTAGATTAGTAAAACTTGATATAGTATGTATGTATGTAGATATCCTTGGCCTGGAGCTGTATATCTCCAGAATCCTGTTGACCTGCCCAATGTTCTTGCTGCTTGTTGTTGTTTTTGTTGCCTGCTGTTCTTTTCTCTCTCCTCTTTCCACCCACCCCAACCAGTCGAGGCAGATGCTCGCCCACTATGAGCCTGGTTCTGCTGGAGGTTTATTCCAAAGTGAGTTTTTCCTCTCCACTGTTGCCTGAAGCTTGCTATAAGCTATACCGTTTTTTGTATATATATACTCTGTAAGGTCTTAAACCTTGCACTGTAAAGTGCCTTGAGATGACCTCTGTTGTGAAGTGGCGCTATACAAATAAAACTGAATTGAATTGAATTGATTGACAATCTAATTCTTAATCGGAATGTAAGTATTTCTTATTTTCTTATGTGTTCTGCCCTGTCCAGAATGGTAGGCTACTTTTGTATTTACATCTTGACCTTTTTGTCCCTTCTATTTAACATGTAGTTGTAACGTATGTCATTACTTCAGTTTAGGTTTTTCAATATGGTGATAGTTCTTCATAGATGGAAAACTACTCATTTTTTTGTTTGATTTGTTTTTGTCACTCCTGAAAGTTGACAACTAAAGTAAGAATGCACTTTTTCTGAAGCACTTCCTAAACATGTTTTGAGTTTTCAGATTTTGGTACATTGTAGTATATTTAATTTATCATCAAGTCTGATACCATGTAGTGTTGTTGGTGATGCTACATTAACAGCTCAGTGTTATGAAATACACTATTACCGGTACCGTTTGTAATATTATTTTTTTAGAGATACATATTTTATACACATTTTCACTAACAACAAACATTTTCTTGATTTTTTTTGTTCACCATCTTAGGTGAACCTGAATCTCAGGTGTTGAAATTATTGTTTTAACCACATAGAGTCTCCATGTAACTATATATTATAACATTGGGATATGTAGTTTTTTTTAATTAATTTTTTTGTCATAATTGAAAATTGCGCTTTAAAATGAGGTACAATAAATGTTTTGAAAAAAGCCATGAATTAAATTTTACATTTAGAATATTTAACTTTTAGACTATAATTATTAAATAGTGTTATTAGAATTATTGTAGTGAGTGACTGAAAATGTTAAATGGAAATAATACCAGAAAGTAAAAGTTTTAGTTTTTATGTATATAACTGCCTTCAATATGTCACAATATTATTATTTCTTTCTCTGGCCAGTCTAGATCCTCTTCCTTTCTTGTAGCCAGCCATCAGTATGAGGGTTCCCCCAAAACGAGCTTGGTCCTGTTTAGCTTTTCTTTGCAACTCTCAGCATAATACAGTTTATAAAGCTATAACTTATTTATAGTTCCAGCCACTGTTTTAGTCCATGTCTGTTATACGTATATTACTTATACTGCTAGCTATAGCTATCAGTAGGCCTAGGCTGCTGAGGAATCAGACTGAGTTCATTAAGTCATGTCCTGTTATGGTCCATGATCAGTAAAATATCCAACCCTAACCTCACTTACCACACCAGACACAGATTACAGCTCTGTATGTAAAACCCATTCTTCTCAATCCAAGTTTGACTGTGTTGGCTTGTTTGTCATTTTAAGCGCACATACCTACCCTTCGCAGCAGTCTTCCTAAGAACGTTTGCAAGGTTCTGCAACCATGTGCAGTATTGTAGTATGTCCAACACTATGATGTAACTTTGGTTAAAACAAAACAAAACACAGCCAAAACAGCATAATAGCATTACCACATTTAGGAAAATACAAACATGTACTTCATACACTACATAGCAAAAATCCTATCTTCCATTTTTATGAAAGCAGTATAGCTTTCAGTTGCCATTTGCAGAAACAACATTTCTGGCGTGCATGCTGGGCAAGTGAAAGGATCTGGTCTTCCTCAAACAAAGAGTATGAGAACTCCAAAAAGCTGAGCTGCAAGGGATCCACTGCATGGATAATAAAATTTAAAAACTAGGTGTTGTAATTATAGAGAAAGAAAGCTAATAATATGGTAAAGGACAATTACACTTACTCTTCCTTCACACTTTGTGCGTTGCTACTGCAGCTTTGCAAAAGCTTGTCTGGAGAAGCCAGAGGAAATGACCTTGAGCTCCTGAAAGGAGAATGAATGAATACACTTTTACTACATACATTCTCAATACACATTTTAGTCACTTAATGCCAGAAGAATGCAAAAAAAATTACTTTTTGTGGAGGAAAAAATGAAAAGAAAGTAAATAACAACTTAAACTTGACCTGGACCACGTGTTTTGATACTACTGTAACTGTACAAGATCAAATCTAAAACAGAAATATAAATTGTGCAATCATTGGTTTACCTGGTGACACTGTGAAGTTTGTGCCTTCACAGGAGTGGTAGTTTGGCAGCTTCACAGTTGGCAAAAGGCAATGTGGCAAATACAAAATACATATTTTTTTCTCAATCCCCCAAAAATGTATGTATTAATCTATAGAGCACAGTACTACTCAGCCCATCTACTGTGGGCAGATAAGGACATCCCACCTGATGACAGAAGGCTCGTTGCAGAGGCAACACATGGGATGACCAACACTCTCTTTTTCCAAAAGGCATTTCAGGTGGTATGGTCTTGCCTCTCTTCATCACTCAGAAGCTCTCTGCTGCCGAAAGAACCACGATGATGCAGCTTCATGGGGCTCAACAGGACACAAAGCCAAAATGGCAGAGAGCCTCTCCATGTTTTCTCTAGAAAAGAAGGAGAAGCAGAACTTGAGCTACGACTTTGTTTAGATGATAATAGTGCACTGAAAAATAAACAATGTGTACTTGTGGGACTGGCCTGGATCTACGAATTTCTGTTCTTGATCCATGTAATGTACTGTCAGTTTTGTCCATGGCTCTGTTCCTTGATAAATATGATCACATGTAATTCCCATTTAAACCTAAATTCATTGCTGTGATTTATCAAATTCCTCTTGAGAATTTAGTGGTCCCAAGGGAACATGAACCATGTCTGACTCGTTGGTTTGCAAATTGTTTTCAGCCATTGGGTATGTAGCTGTAAAGTAGAACAAAAAAGAATGCAAACAGGTCAGGCATTGCTGAATTAATGGATTTTTCCCTGATACATGCTGATTAACATTTATGAAAATATATTTATTTTCAGTACTTGCCATGTTTCTACTATAAGTGGAATCTCTTTTATCTACCATTCCATTTATTTTAAATAGTGAAAAGTCAATGAGAGTGCTCTAATTTTATTTGGCACACCATTTACTCACAACACTTTAAATACAAAGTGAACTCAATAAAATTTTAATTAGTTAAAGTATCAACCTGTAGCTAAAGTTTTGCATCCCCCCCTTTGTTTGCCTTGTTGTCCACAGTCTCTTTTGGAGCTGTGTGGAGTGTCTACTCAAGAACATGCTCGCTTCCTCTCCTCAGCTGCTCTCCATATGTTGAAAAGTGTGAAAAGCCAAAAATGTTGTACGAATGCTAAGATACTGGAACTAAAATATGTGTGACAAATAGAAGCAAACCCATCTACTGTATATACTGTTGTACAAAAAATTAGACATGTATAAAAAATGTTCACCTTTGCTTCTGCAGAATGTGGCCATGTGTTAGCTCAAGGGCAATGCGGCTCCCCTCTTGGTAGTGGGGATCCTAGGGATCAAGTGTATATTTTGTGGCCATTGCACAACAAACAACCAGTACCATTATGTTGTGTATGGTGTCTCTCTTTCTTTTTATATTAAATGCTTTAAAGGTGTCAAAATTTTGATATTTCATTGTGTTTTATCCACCATCAGTAAAAGGTTTGGACACACATAAGAATGACTGATTTTCGTGATCAGCTGTGTTACCATCATTGCAAAAGTATTTCCTAACTATCAGTCCTCTTTTTAAATTAACAAAGTTGGATTACCATTAACATAACACAAGTGTTCCTTTAAAAATGGCTGTTTCCAGCTACATATTAACAATATCTGCCCTGTATTTCTGATCAATTACATGTTATAATTACTAGTTAATTTCAATTTGTGTCATAGTTTACAGTGACTTATACTATAATTAGATTAATAGCAACAGACGCTTTTTCTCTGCTAGCTTAGCTCAAGTTAACCTGCCGGGAAGCTGAATTTCTAATGTTTTCTGCTGATAGTGACATAGTAAGTTTTAGTAGTAAAGTTAGAAAATACTGCAACGAAAGTAATGCAATGAAATGCATTCATTAAAAAGAAAACATGTTTAATCTATCCTTACAGCAGACTATTATTAGCCATCTTACCTGGACAGTAGTTTTGCCGCGAACAAGTCACTTCCACTGGCTGCTTCGATTACCATGGCAACGATAGACTAACCTCATGGGAAGTGTAGTTTATGTACTGTTAGATTTGACTCATCAAACCCATGGGAAAGCGACATTTAAGGAAGAAAACATAGAAAAACACAATTTCACCGTCCGGAACAGCAATAAAAACGGCATAAATCGTAAACATCAATTTATAGCTTGTTAAAAACAGAAATGCGATTAGAAGAGCCATTGTTATTTTAAGAGCAACACAATAAAATAATAAAATTAAATCCAAAATGGAGGCAGCCCTCAAAGTATTGCAGTGTTTTTACAAGAAAGTAGTTCCAGTAGGCTGTATATATAAAGTGTATTAAAGAGTGAAGTTGACCCTTTAACACTAGATTATTGAATTAGAAAATGTTCCCTTCCACATTTGAAACTGTAAAAAAAAAGCAAGAGATACAGAGGTCACAAAACTATTTTAAGACATTTTGAAAAAGTAAAATTTCAGTCTGCCCACATTCTCCACAACAGTCCACTAAATCTGCCAAATTAGTTCCTCTTAATCAGAATCCAATGGGAAAGAGTCACTGTTTTAACTCTATGTATGTGCTATACGCTATAGGTTGCTGTATAAGCTTTTTTTTTCAGTTTATAATATATCCAATGACCAAACAGACCCACAAGCATACAGGTACATGCTCTTCAACACACACCTATACACTGTTGCATGAATTTGGCAGCCTGCCCAGAGCATGTGGCGGAAACATAAATAAAGAGATTGAGGAATCAGAGCACAAATGAGGCCCGACACTCCTTTCTCTCACAATCCATTTCCCCATTACAAGTGGGGATACTAGCACCAATTGATCTCCTCCATCTTTCCACAAGCTCAGAATAGAAGTAGACACCAACAACAATACTCATTTACCTTCCATCTATCTCATACAAACAAAGATGCATGCCGCCGTTGACCTCCCCGCACAAATTTGAAACTCCCTCAGTCAGTTCGGAGGACTTATTTGAATCCGCTGGACAGTTTCCAATTATATTTCAGACAGTATTTGACATCATAAACACATACGCGCTTGTTTGTGAAACCAAATCCCTAGAAAAATGTTGAAATAGAGAGTAACCTCTGGAGTAAACAGGAAAATGTATCACTGAGAAACAGGCGAGCCGCAGCCTGGCAGTGCTCACCCTTACAGATTATGGTTTGACATTTGGCGTGAGGGCCAGTAAAATGTCAGACGGGTTATGACAGGAATGGTGATAGGCAGATTATGACTGACCTCTGACCTGGAAGTTCTGAAAGGGCACAGCTCACTCAAGCGTCTCTTGAGAATGTGCTTTCAAATCACGATGTGGGAAGGTAACTGAGCCAAACAAGCATGCAGAGAGACAAGATTGGCATCACCAACATTTCAGAGCAGGTTGAATATTTGTAAGGACACTGACTGTTCACTAAGTCTTTTTATTTCTGTATGGCACATATATCCACAGATGAAAATTCACCATTCAAAATTCATATCAGTTTTTGAAAGGGGTAGATGAATGTAAGCTCTTCATTTCTGCTTGTTGACTGTCAATTTTCTCAGCTTAAACGACACCTGTTCCTAGCAGATTGTACAAACTTTAACTTGCCAGCTACAATTAAGCTAACGGTAGGTTCACAAGTTGGGTGTAAACACTATCTCAATGATTTTGTTTTTGCAGCAGACTCAATTTAGTACAAGAACCTTACAAAATAGGTATCAAATGTGATTTGATGGCTATACATACCCATGATATGATGCTAAATAGGTAAATGTAATGCCGGCTGATCCTGACAGTAGAAGGCCGTTACCAGACATTGATCAAGTTAGTCTAAATGTTTTATATACTGAACAATAAAGACATAATATCAGATCTGAGTTTGTCAAACTTAACATCTTGAAATGAGTTTCGTTTTTGCCACTTGAGTTGACTTCACCAAATCCACTACAGAACAAAGCCGAGCTGCTTGAGTATAAGTAAGCTTTATTTTTCTTGTCATAACCACAATGTAGAATGAAAATCCCCAGACCTTGGAAATAACGGTAGGTTATGAGTCTCAGTAGTCAACTAAGAGTTTGCAGCTTACAGTGGTTAAACAGTTGAATCCATTCCAAACACTTTTGTGCGTGTACTTTTGGTTTTGAAGAGGGTAAACAAAAGATACCGCTATCCAAACTATTTATGTGGATTTCTAGGCGACATCATCAGTAGGATGCACACGCAGGAAAACAACCCAAAAATAACTGAGTGTTTATGAAGAGCTCGACATGGCAAGTTGATTTTGTGCCTCCAACTGCATGAATAACAAAAGTAATGAATGGAAAATGTTTGTCATCAGAGCGATAAAGCTTGCCCGTTAGAAAGCACAGAGTGCAGAATTAGTTGTTGCTTGAGTGACCTGGACAGATGACAAGTGATAGAGGTGCAGACTCCTCACTGAAAATAGCTAGCTGCTATTAGCTTCTATTAACTGCTATTTAATTAATGCAAAAATCGTAGAAACAGGCAGAGCTGTCAGTTGACGTTTTTGGGCACGCAAAGTTCATCTCTTTGTACACTTGGAGCTAAATTTGTGTATGACCTCATAGCATTAAATGAATGCTTGTCTTAGAATGCCAGAGTTATCGACCATAAGCATAAGGCAGATAAAAAAGATAAGCACATTGCAAGGATGTGTATCACATTGCCTCTGACCAGTCATTTCTGAGTTTCCATCATGCTGCTTTTTCTAAATGGTGAAGAACATTTAAATATAAGCTATTGTAATATTGTAGAAATGTTTTCTACCTTGGTTGGTGTCTGAACCCAACTATACGCAGTGTATTATACTTACTACAGCTCCATACAGTTCCGGGGAGGAGGGCTTTAGTGTATGGTCAATTAAATACCATGAAAGCATCATGTGCTCAACAAACAACCAAGGGAGCTTTTAACCATTTTAGTTTCAGCTGAGTTCAATTTACACGCCTTCTCTCTCTCTCAGCTCTGTGATACTAAACCGATTACCTTCTGCCATTACATCAGCCTCCAACAATCAATAAGTACCATTAGCACTAATCACTTTTTAATTTGTGAGATACACAGGGCCTCTGGTTTGCCGTGTGTTCATTAGTTCTGGCGTGTGTTCATCCTTAGATCCACCCACAGTGAACGCTCCTAGACGCCCAACTCTCGTATCATTGCAAAACAATTTAACTATCAGGTTACGCTTTAAAGAGATCTAAAGTGTTACCTGTTTCACCTGGGGCAGTCCCTTGCCTTTATCTATAAAGTAAATGAACAAAACCCACAATGCACATTTATCCGGCTAAGAGACTTCCTTTCTTGTGGTGCAGGATTTCCCATCACAAGACGCTGAAACAACAAGGATCAACTCAAAAGCTCAAGAACTCAAAAGCAAGGCATTAGCAATGCCTTTTATACACTATGAATGATCCTCAGCACTGACTGAGAAGGGAGAAACCATTCGCCTTTGGGCATAAAGTCTGTGAGCTTTGATTATTGATTCACTGTCTCTCTTCTTTACTCACAAGGTACAATTTCGACCTGAAAAAACTTGCAAGCTTAAAAAAGAAGAGAGAGAATAGAAGAAAGGGGTTGAGTCTGTCGAGGGAAACACATCGGGGGATTTAAACCCAGGCTGAATTGAAAATCAACAGTTTTAGAAGAAAAAAGGAGCAAGAAAACACAACAGATCAACTTTAGGTTCATGTTTTTTAGTTGAGATTTAAAAAAAAAAAAGCAACACGTGAAAATATGTGCACTCATTCATTCATTGCAATTTGCCAACTGTTTATTTGACAGTGTAAAAACACAACACATCCCCATTTAATTTATTGTGTTTTTGAAGAGGCACTAATAGTGTTTGCTTTCCTCTGATGCCGTGTTTATGTATTTACATAATGTATTCTGCCAGAAGATGAGAAAAATCTGCTGTTTTTATTTTTCTGGCCACGGCTAAAAAGGCCCAGGATGTTGCAACATAACAGCAACACACGCTGTTTTTGATCGCTGGCTTAAGCTGCCCCCAGGTACAGGCCTGGGATCAGTTTTCCCCTTAAAAACATCCCAAACCTCTAGAGGGGTCGGATTTAAAACTGACCAGATATCTGTGTTTCTCTCACTCTGTGTATCCCCTTGAACTGTGAAAGCATTTGGGAAGATGAAAGTGCTCGAAGGCGCCCGTTTGATTAAAAAAAAAAGATAGGAAAGAAAAAGAAAACACACATACACACACTTAAAAAGAAAAAAAAAAAGCCTCTGCTCTCTTTTATGCACTAAAATGCATTCTCATTTGTGTGAAATGATTTTTTTTGGCGAGCCCGCGTTCTTTACGGCGCTTTAGCGACGCCGCTAAAGGCCGTGCTGACCTGGCTTTACAAAGATGTCTAAATTAGATTCGCTCGGGCAGAGACATTGTGGGTTCTTAAGGCGGCCTTGCTTGTGTTGATTTCTTCTGCTGATGGCTCTATTCACTGCAGCTCAAGGTCACCATCTTTATCTGCCTTTGTCATACAGGGATTATTTGGTATTTCATCCTGACAGTGTGTGTGTGTGTGTGTGGAGGCTGGGCGCACACACTCACACAGATAAAAACAGGGGCTACAGTAAATGTGAGTGGCTAGCGAGCCATGTTGCTAAGCAGAAGTGTCTATTATTTGGGTGTATGTGTAGGGTGGGGGGGTTGGGTTGGACGTCAGTGCAAAACCTATTAGTATGTCTGAGCCTGCATCTCCAAATCTTGTTACTCTGAAATGATGCAACAGGAATGCAATACAAACTCTCGCTCCCTCCCTCTCCTCTCCTCCAGCAGGCTCTCTCGCCCACTTACCCACTACCTGCGCTCCTATTGCAGTGCTTCTTCCTCGCCCCCGGGACACACTCTTTCTCTCTCTCTCTATCGTTGCAATTCCCAGCTGAAAGTCTTCGTTTCCCCCTCCCTTTCACTCAATCAAAATCACTGTCGCTGGGTGCTTTCCAATCTCTGTTTTTCTTTTCTCCTCTTCTTCCTAGGGCAAAATGTTTCTCTGTCTTTGAAATTGGTTGGTTTCCAGAATTCAGCCTAAAAATAGAGTCGGCATCTTTCATATGATATTTGTATCTAGTTTGTGCCTCAATTGCATTTTTTAAGTCTGTGTCCTTTTATCTTGGGGCCACTTTCTGGGAATACCTTTAAAATATAATTCTCAAAAGTTTGATTACTCTTGGTTTCTGAAGATCCAAAATTCTGTGTGTTCCAGAAAAATATAACCCTGTTCAAAGACAAGTATCTGGGAGGAACAGGGAGCAATTCACCCATAACACTTGCTGACAAATCAAAACTGAAAAATATGTCAAGTTACCTTCTAGGAAAAAGCAAACAGTTTCATTTTGTGACCTCAAACCAGCAAGGTAAGTAAACATGGCTTTGCTGACTGTAAATATGTCACATGAAACATGATTTCTGGGAAATGGAGTTCTCAAAAGAAATGCGGTTAAAGAGAAAGCTAAATAGAACCTCTTATGTGAATGTGGGTGAGGTCAATGATTTCTAAAATCTGAGTTTTGTGATCTGTCATACCTTCTGACATCATTAGTCAGTGCCTTCCCAGTACAAATGACAAAGTTCATAGCACCATGTTGTAAACGGCTATCTCCATGGTACAGATTTGAATAAAGTACAAAACTGAGGCTACAGTATGCAGCTTTTTTAAATATAGTGAACAGTGAAAAAAAAATGTGAACATTATATTTGTTAATATTCTTAACTTAGATTAATATCAGATCACATTTTATAAGAAATTAATGCAGAAAACCATGAAATTCGAAAGGGTTTACATACTTTTTCTTTACTTCTCTTTGCTTTTTCTTGCCACTGTATATGACTTGACTTGTTTGTCCTCTATGGGGTGAACTTTTTTAAAACAACAAAGGAGCTCTTTCCGATGGTTGAACCAGCATTGTGATTTGATCACCCACCCCCAGTGCACAGAGATAGTGAGCCTGATGGAAAACAATGTTGCAAACAGTTGCACTTGTAAACAGAGCTTCATGCCAGCACATATCTGCCGTGAAATCCGTCCATTGCAGTGTTTTACTGTAGACGTCATGTCTACAGGTTGCTGGGCCCGGCTCTAAAAACTTGCAGCATATCTTCCATGACATGTCATTGTCTGTGATCAAAGTGTGCAAGACGTTTTTGTTGATGATGTTTGTCTCTTCTTCATCTTCCTTCGAAAACAAACTTAAAATTACTCCATCCAGAAAGACAAGATGTGGACATTCTGAGTTAAACTCTCCAGTTAAACAAGGCAGAGTGCAGTGATCCTTTACTAAAAGAGCTCAAGAAGTAGTGTATTGTACAGCATGTTGGCTGTTATCTTTAGGCTGGATGTCAAGTTATGGTGGTTGGTTTTAAAGGCATGTAGATGACATATCCATCTTCCCCTTGAGAGAACCAGTCAGTATCAATCCCCTTGCACCTCCAATAGCCTCCCTCTCTTTGTCTCCACACCGCAGGGGCTTCTTTAATACTCCGTATTCCCAATATGGATTGTCAGTGTTTCCTCAAAGCACATGAATCCCCCTGTGTAGGAGCACCCGCCTTGCCCACCTCCCCTTGTCACCACACCCCAAGGATGCTGCTCTCTCCGTGGGACTAGTGTCCCCTGAAGTTGGATAAGTTATGGAATTTTCGTCTCCGTCTTCCCTCAATAATTATTCATGGACTGCACTGGCACTGTCGAGGCCTATATCTTTTTTATTGACACGTACTGTATATAATATCTGTCTGCTCCAAAATGTATGTTTCCATTGTTAAGACCTGGCATTTCGTTGTGATGAACTACTTCATCATGTTAGCAGAGGCTGTGATTAAATGTGTGTTGTTTTATGACGATGCTGTAATTGAGGAAGGGTGTAATAAAAGTTGCCCGGGGCTTTTTTTTTTTTTTCTTTTTCTTTTTCAGCTAGTGAATGAAGAAAGG
This sequence comes from Anabas testudineus, assembly GCF_900324465.2. Taxonomy (NCBI): domain Eukaryota; kingdom Metazoa; phylum Chordata; class Actinopteri; order Anabantiformes; family Anabantidae; genus Anabas; species Anabas testudineus. The sequence goes on from NC_046620.1 coordinate 16,992,004, forward strand.
GCTAAATAAGAAGTGGGCTGCTGAAAATATAGAGGGTTTCTCCTTACAACTCCCCTGGCACTCCCGCAATACCACAGCTCTCAGATTTGAAAACAGAGCAGGTATCACATACAAAGGCCGTGAATTGTGTCCTGTCTGGGGATTCAGTGAAATAACCTGACTCCAAAAGTCATAAATCTGGCTGAAATTGGTCTTATATACGGCTAAATAAAGCATTCGAGTGCCAGCGCCTGTGCATTCAAAAGTATGCCCACACTTTGTTGGAAGTGGGAAGGGGGGGCTGACAAACATGTAACATATAATTTGGGATATGCATTATACATGCTGTGTGAGCAATAAATCAGGTCACATAGGAGCACAAGGCATACAGCGACACACTGGCAGAAAATATAAAGTCACACACACATGCAGACATGTCTGAAACTAAACAATAGGAAGGAGGTAAGTCATTTAGCTAACATTGCCCTAGAGAGGGTGTAAATTCATTTATACGAGGCCCAGACAAAGCCTATTACACAATATTGAAACAGAAAACTGCACTCAGACACTCTTGTCACTGTCATCCGGCACGTATCACTGAGGCCAGGAGTTGGCTTGTTATTAAGTTAACTCAGCTTTGCTATACAGCACTCTCGCATTCACTCAGAGCAAAGTGAAATAGATATTTTCTCCGGATTGGGGAAATATTATTATATACTGAGTCAAGAATTTCCTCATTACCGAAAGATTTTCTGCTTCGGTCTTGCTCAGCCTTGCCTTGCACATCTCCACCTCTGTCTTTGGCTTTACTGTATGCGAGTGTAGGCGGCCGAGCCTGTCTTCAATTATTCACCTGTGACGGCTTTTCAACTCAAGGCGCTCTCCCGGCTCCCCCTCATGTCGTGCTCTGCTCAGCCCAACTTTCTCTCTTGTCCTTTTTTCTCCTTTACTTCTCTTTTTCCGCTTCTTTTCACCCCATGTCTGCCTTACTTTCATGCCTCAAACCTTTCATCCTCCTGCAATACACCACCAACCCCTCCCTCACCCACCAGCATCCCTCCCTCTTTACATCTCTCCCAATCTTTAGGTATCCCATCTCTACTCAGGCTTGACAAGTAATGGGTGTGTCTCCCTTCCTTTTCTCGCCTCCTCCTTCCAAACGCCACCGCTCTTCCCGACGCACAATTTTCTCTCATGTCAGGGAAACCTGTAGGCACCCGAGTGCTACTTTTGATCATTGCTTTTACTGGGAACCCTCATCGCCTTGCTCTGCCTCAGGGTGGCAAGGAGAAGCATGGAGTGAAAGAATGAAAGGCAGAACAGAGTAAAGTTGTGTCAAGTCTGGCTGACATGAAGTGCAGCCAGGCAGCTGCTGCATGCAGGAAAGAGCAAAGCTGGCACATGAAGCTCTAAGCTATGACTTGTAAATAAACCTCCTGTTAGAGCTTTTGTATATAACACAACACAGGGTGACATACACGCTCTGTGTTATTATGGTGACACACTTTTCCAGGTATTCAGATGTAATTGGAGGAAAGAAGAAAAAAAAGCAGAGAAGTGTAAACATTGTGCTTCCACGGGAGGCCAATCAGTAGCAACTCTGACAGCTCTTGCTTTATTTTGTAATTAAAGTGCCTCCAAATGTGACTTTATTCAACTGCGGCTATGAGATACATTATTTCTTTATGTCGAGGTGAGATTGTGGTGCATCAACAAACGGAAAATATAAAGTAAAAACACAGTAATCAGCTGCATCATTCCTTAAGCATCTGATCCAAAATAATAATATATATAATATAATAATAAAAAGTAATATCCACTCTGTAACTATCAGTCTTACATGGGTCCAATGGATCAGAAATTATCTTATTTTCAGGAGGATCTAGTTGCAGATAAAGCTGGCGGACATCTTGATCTTGATTCCGGCAGAAATTCCGGCTTCCTAATTATTTACCGTGTGTTTACCACATTGAGCAACATAATGTACAAAGGCAGATACATGTTTGTGTGAGTCAGGCGGCTGAGGAAACAACTGGCCAGTCACAGCACAACATAACACACCCCCAGAACAACAGATTGGCCCGAGCCCTCCCATTTGTCATTTTTAAGATACAGATGGTAAGGGTTAGGCAATAGTGTCAAGTGCTTAGGATGATAAAACCCAGAAAAATTCCAAAGGGGCTAAAGAGGTTCGTAGTCCCCCATCTGCAGATCTCTCCTACCATCTTCAGCCTTGGAAGTGTGTGATCTTTGTCCTTCTCCCTGTTTAACACCGCCCCACATCAGCTTGCATTACAGTCACAATGTAAATACGGAAATGCACAAATTATACAATTTAATTTATAGAGACAAGAGGAAGATAGAAACAAGAGTAGCCATCAAACTCCCAAGACTTTGCAAGATAAAACTGCAAATTATGGATTTCCACCCGCTTAGCTTAAAGTGACTATAACTAATAGTAGCACAGTCAAACTCTTAGCATGCGGAGCAACTTATTGTTGAGACAAGATCTGTTGCTTTTATTTGTCAGACACCACAATAACTGGGAAATTCTGTGATGACATGTCTGGTCTGTCATTCAGTGATTCATTATATTTGAGTTTTCAATTTAAATTCTTCGATTGCACGATATATTTATTGGCATGAGATGCTTTTGCCTTAAGCAAGTGTAAAAACCTTTTTTTATGTGTGCTCTAGTGCTCCGAATCAATTCTGCATAAAAGACTTAGAGGAAAACCCAGCTATTGACGTTATAACATCCAACAGTCTCAATTATGAGCCAAAGAGTGGAAATAAAAGATGTGTCATTTACTCAGATTAAGAGTCGATTAAACACACAGGAATGAGACACTTTTCTTGACTGTGAGCTTCACAGTAAATAAGTTGCTAAACCTAATACATTTCAAAGAGATGTTAGAGATATCAGAGAAAAAGTCAGCAGTAGTGAGGGGAGTAAGTAAAGGCTTGCACAGCTCCAGTCACAGAGGCATTAAAGTCTAACAGAGGTGTTAAACTTTGGACGACCTGCAGGACACGCTGCATAAAACAGCAGTAAATTATGCCAATGAGGAGATGTGCAGACGGCTGGATATAAAAAGTTATGGATGTGGCTGAGGGTGTGAGGTGAAAGTGTTCAAGTACAACCCTCCCCAGCACACAGACAGACATACACAGTGCTCCTCTGTCTGTCAGGTGAAATAAAAGGTTATGATTCTGGCTGGGGATGTAGTGATTGCCACAACCTGAACCTCTTTATCGCGTTCCCAGGACACACACTGCACCACCGTCACGCTCTGCAGCACGTCCAGACTTCCTACAATAGAACATAAGAAGCACTCTTGCTGCGCGTAGACTATAAGGTCACACTGAAAACTGCAAAGTTCACAGCTCTTGGATGTCTTCTTAGTGTCTGTTCCGCGTCTCACACAATGATGTGAAAAGAGCTGACTGAAGATGTACAGCTGATGTCTTTCAAGCCTGTTATTCTATTAATGAAAGAAATTTATGGAACAGTCAGAGATGTTTTATGTAACAGCATCAAACAGAATAGACTAACCTACTTGACAATGAATTTAATACTCCGCTTTTGGTGGAAAACTTAGATAATCTCTTCAGTTAGAGGCTGTTAGTGGTTTGCCCTTGTGGACCTTCATTCTTCAGCTTCCTCTCTCTCTTCCTACGTTTCTTGATACTCTCAGCTGTCAGCTTACTGGGGTGTACTGATCTCAGTGCTCTCTATGGCAAACCACCGAACACCTTGATGATTCACAGGCTTTAAATTACAACAACTATACGTGAATCAGCGGCGATTCAAGTACAGCAATTAATCCATTGACTGTGTTGCTGGTATGCCATTCACCAGAGACAACGGTCCACAGTGTTCTTGAGAAAGAACATGAATGTATGGCCTTTATTTGCCTTAACAAAAGCACTGTGTGGCACCCAACTGCATAGTTTCCAATCGTAGAGATTTTTTAAACACGCAAAAAGGACGTTATTTTTTACTTAAAACATTCATTAGCATTCAACTTACAAGCCGGGAAAAGGATGAAGAGGCTGCCTGTTATCACCTCTTTAACAAAAATATGTTAATGCACCTCGACAAATAAACACAATGAGAGTCCGTCTGCTTGGTGACAGAAACAGTTACATGGCTGACTTCACGCATTTTGTTTTTTTTTGTGTGTTTTTTTTTTTCTCGTTATTCTTCCTCCATCACGTCTTATGTCTTGAGTGAGCCATTTAGCTGTCGGCCCTCAGAGCTGTCAGAGTCCCCGCTCATCTAGCCCTCCGAGACTGAAAGGCAATTATTTACTGCCTCCTCCCCTCCTTTAGTGTTCTTCTGTCTTCTTGCTGTATTCGTCTCACCTCCCGCAAACACGGGCGAGTTCGCGACACAGGCAACCTGTTGTTTTTTGGTTCGACAAACGCCCTCCACTCGCCCTTGCAATCACAGTTAATGAGCAAAGACACAAAGACCGGCACACACAATCAGCAGACAAATAGTGACACTGTTGTGGTACGCACACACACTCACATTCAGAGCCTAAAGTTTTATGGGTGAGTGGTTTTACAAGCTTAAATGGGTTCTTAAGTACAGGGTATCTACCCATTCAGACCAGAACTACATCAGTCACTCTGTCATTACTGAGTACGGACGCAAGTCACAGCTAAGTGTGTGTGTGTGTGTGCACATTTTGCCACTATGTTGAATTTTATCTGCCCTCCTTTTCTCCTGTCCTCCCCTCACCTCCTCTCCTGCTTCTTCTTCTTTTTTACTTCATTTTCCACCTCCCCCTCTTTTCTCTGTCACTAATCCCTGCGTCTCTCCACCCGACCATACAGAGTTCACTGTTGGTGTGGCTGCTGTGTGTTTTGGCAGGTCACTCTGAGCTCCTCCTGTCCAACCAAGAGTCAGCTCAGCCCGGGCTGGAAAACCTCACAGTTGCTTCACGCAGGCCGTCTCACACGGACAATGAGCTTCAGCTTCGAAAGCAAGGCTTCCAGACTGACCTCTGGCAGCTGCCATTCGTCACTGTGCCACTTTGGCGAAGGATCACGGGAGATGAGGTTTTTTCCAGAGATGTCATGTAAAACCACAGTCAGAGTTCAACATCCAAGAGTAGAAGATGAGAATTATGTGGAATATTTAAACCTGCACAGCTGTGGCTTGTGGCAAATGTCAAGACCAGCACTCACCTTACATTTAAAGAGCTGTGGCAGTGACTGAAAAATACCATTTGCATCATTTCACATGTGTAGAAATTGGCAATTTGTACCACATATCTATCATCTACACATACTGGGTTTTTAACCCATTGTTGGACACATCACAGCAACATCAGCTTCAAAGCCCCGAGCATCTGGGTGGGCGTCTCCCACAACAGTGGTTGATTGACAGCTGAAAGCCAGCATTGCTATGCAGATGTACAGTTTGCTGTCAACGTTTGTGTCCGCTGTCTTTCTTTACAGCTGACAACTATGATGTTTCAGTTGTCATGGTCCGTAATGTTGCATGTTGTAACATTACGGACCATTTGGCTATTAGGTTTGTATTTCTCTCAGTAAGTAGAACATTAGTTTTGATAAAGTCTACTTACGTTCCAAGTGAAAGCCAGTTAGCCTGGCTTGTTAAACACTAGTCCTGTTTCCTACTAGTCATAGCTTTTCATTTATATTTCAACACCTTCTGAGTCATTGGCAACTCCTGCACTCCCAGTGTTTGTTTCACATTAAGGGGGAATGAGGGGGGTCAAGCTAGTGTGGGTTATCTCTCTTTTATGGCTCTACTTTAGTGAAGGCAAATGTTAGCCTATGGTCTGAATCATGGCATAGAGCACGAGCAGAGCCAGAAATCACAGTATAGTGTGCTTAATGAAAATAAAGTGGGCCTCTTCCATGTATAGTGATAGGAGCCAAAATCACACTATCACAGCCATACCCGCATATTTTTCCATTGATTATAAGCCGCAGCATTACTGTCACCAAAATGAACAAAGAGGGAAAAAGCTCCAACAACATCTCCACTATATTGTCACGTATAACCACACGATTGCACATGCAGGAACAACATTTAGCTCATATACTGTGCATAGCCTGTGGAGACAAAAACAAAAAACTAACAATTGGACATGAGTTCACAGTAGGTAGGGCCAGGCCAGCCTAGGACCACCCGTGGCACCGCATTAGGCATAGAGTAATTAATACACACTGTAACATACAAAGTATCTAATGTACATAGGAACTAATGTGGTCCTCTACAGAACACCAATGTATATTTGGGACAAATGTCCACCTCCCTAATGGATGAACTGATTAGGATATGAATTTGGACAGACTGGTTTGGACTGGTTGGTGGAGGCATACAGGTGTGAGCCAGTAATTCAGTTTCAGCACAGGCAGGTGTATAAAAATTAGCTAGTAGAATAATGTTCTTTCACTGCTGATCAGTATTATATTGATCCGTTGTCCAAAAAAATATCCATAGTTAAGCAACTGTCTACTGTCGAAGCAGGACAGGCTGCAGACGGCACAGATTGCCTGATTCTTTTGGACGAGGCCTCCAGCATCATATTGTGATTAACTCTCCAGAGATAAAGACAGACTCTCTGTCTGTTTGTCTGGCATCTTCAATGTGACAGACAGATGAGTCATAAATGTGTCCCAGAGCTAACAGGCTGTTGAGATGAAAAAAGTGGAAATGTGGAACAAGAGGTTGACCAAGACGAGAGGAAGCGAGAAGAAGACGCCTGTCTGCTTCGTGCACCAGACAGGTCACTGAGAAATTAAGTGAAAATGAATATAGTGCCGTGTCATCTTATTTTTCTCATCCTAATGCTGAATATTTCATGCCAAAGAAAGTCCCATTTCCTCATTATTGCTGTTTCAGAATTTGCCTTATTTCTTGGAAGTCGGGATGTTTCTGTAGTTGTTAAATCACACACCAGTGGAAATTTCTTTCTTCATCTGCTGATACTCCAAGCACTAAAGAAAGTATACAGTATGGACTTATTTCCTTGTGTACAGCATATACACTCGTGGAAGAGGTATTCATATACTAACCAAAAGTAGCAATATCGCAATGTAAAAATAGTCGAGTATAGGCCAGAGAATCTTACATAACTGGATTATTATTCCTAAATAACATGTAGCAAGTCATCCTGAAAAAAATGTATGCCTGTAACCACTTTTTCAGAGGCAATCGCTAAAGTTTTTTTCTGCCTCCAGGCCTGAAATATTACATATAATCCAATCTGTTTAATACGTGACTACATGTATATATTGTACTCCTACTGTATCTCTGTTGTATCCTCATTTGATTTCATGACAACTGTTTGGGATGTTTACCTCATTATGTCTGCGGCTTTTCTGCATGAGCATGCATATGTGTGAATGTGATTATGTGCACTCGTGTGTGTCTGCTGTTACTAATCTCAGTGGATATGTTAGTGAGTTCATGTGTGTGTGTGTGTCTCTCTGTCTCTCCAAGCCCCGAGGCCCGCTTCAGTGAGGTGTCCCCCAAGGCCTCTTCCTCACATCCAGACCTCCACCTCCTCCTCCTCCTCCTCCCCTCCATTGCCCCTCCTTTTGCCCTCTTTAGCCATGACACTTTGCATCAAGCAGAAATTAATGCAGATGATGCATTCACTGTCTCATTGTCTCCACCATCCAGTGGATGAATATCGAAATGACAGCAACACTGGGGAAACTACTGACGTAAAGCTTTTAGCGAGGCTGCAGGGTGTTTATGTGTGTTACACATTGTGTGTGAATGCAAAGATGTGTTTGTGTGAGAGACAGCGACAGTATATGCTGGCAAGCTGGCCTTTTGATTCCTGTCTATTTACTGCATACAGTATGTGTGAGTTATGTGTGCACATATGCTTGTGTCTGTAGTGTACATACAGTATGTATGAAGTGTGTGTGTGTGTGTGTGTATTACTGTTTGGTTCTCCGACCATGTGTTTGTGTGCACCTTTGTGCTCGCGTCTGTTTCTAGTGTTGAGTATGTTTTTTTTTTTGTGAATGTGTGCATTCGCGTGTACATCTGTCTGAATGTGTGTGGAAATAACTACACTTGGTCTGTCCTTTGTGCGTGTGTGTGTGTACGTACACATGTGTATGTGTCACATTGTAATCCACCACCTGGAGAGAGCAGAAAAGGGTTATGGGTAATATGCGAACTGCTGTTTGATTGATGAGCCAATCAGAGCGGCACAAAGGATTTCATTAACAATAGACACTCTGCCACAAATCAGCAATCATCCACACACACTCACTCTTTTATCACCACTTATCAGCATACACACACACACACACACACATACACACACACACCACACAAACACACTTACAGTCACTTATTGACAGAGTTTGTCAGCCTACCCCACCCACTCTGCTGGCCATGTTCGTGTGTGTTGTGTGACATCAGTAGCTCGGTGTTATCACAAAGTCAGCAGTAATACTGTGGCTATTTCATCAGACCAGGCTGAGAGTGGCGAGAATGCGTATGGGTCACTGGTTTGCTTTTGGGAGGAGAAAAAAAAAACATGCACGGCAAATCAAAACTGAGCATGTGTACATTCTTTCCCTGCACGTTTGACCCGTTTCTTAATCACTGTGCCTTCCATGAAGAGCTGGACTGCTTGACGGCAGGAGAAAGAAAATACACAAACTCAGCTGGGAGAATTACTTTTTCTTTCTTTTTTTTTTATTTAAGTAAATTAGTTTTTACGCCCCGTGAGCCCTTTGCTCCGTTTTGATCTCCATGCTTTAAAAAAAAGGGGGACACAGCTGCTGAAACACACACACACACACACACAACAACACACAGAGCCTGGTAATAGGCTATACTTTCTCATTAGGGTGACAGGGGTGTTATTTTGTGTGTGTGTGTGTGTGTGTCCGTGTGTGTATTTGAGTGCTTCGTTATTATTGATTGCAATAATAAGATATGTGAACGCACAGATTATTTGCATCCCTGAGCAGAGTTATTGTTATCAGGGGGGGTTGATGTGATTATGATGGTCATATCCACACAGCCTGGGGCAAGACGCTGTCTGCACGTATGTGTGTGTTTGTGTGCGCAAGGGAGACAGAGAGAAAACCTGAGTGACACAGACAGAGAATGTGAATCTGTGCGCACCCTGCCATCTCCATAGCATGTCTATGTCTAATTGGCTCGGGCTAATTCCACCCCTGGAATCCATTTTATGTTGTAACCAAGGTGACAGCATTCGCTGTCTCCATCGTTGGGTAGACCGAAACATGTTAGCTCACACGTGTATGAGCATGCACACACACACAGATAGGGACACTGGCAAACACGCACAAGCCCCAATCCCTATTAATTAGCTCCATCTATTAGCAGCAAATCCACTAATTAAAGCCGAGCCAAGACGCGACCCAGCGAAAGCTATCTACATCAGCCATATGGAGAGCTAAATGTGGAAGGGACCCAGTAATGACAACAGGCATGCACACACACACACATACACTCAGTGGTACAGTACTGTATGTATCAAAGAAGGTCAACAGAAACCCTTGGCTGTTTTTGCCAGCCCTTCACAGAGCTGAAGGATATCACGGGTAAACTGCTTCTCAGAGGCAGCTGAATAGATGTCATACAGAGGTGTTTAGTGCTGTAGCCTTGATTCGGTTTGTCATGAAACGCCACAGCATACCATGTAAGCCAGGGCCGAGCTAGAGACAAAAAAAAGAGAAAGAAAATGGAGTGAATACAAATAATAAAGCCTTTTTTTTTCACAAACAGCGAAAGATTCAAGGCCTTGAAGGCAGACTTAGTAAATGTTCATCTCATTTATTTTTATCTACCATCTCTTTTGAAAGAAAAATAGCCTCATGTTGTCGAGCACCGAAAAAGTACCTATTGGTGAAAAGGTGAACTCAGCGTGAAAAGGAAAGGTAGATTTTCGCATTTAAGTTGCCTTCTTTATGCTTTTGTTCGCAGGGAGAGCGGAGAGGTCCATGAGTTGGCTTTTAAGGCGTCGCGCTGCGAATGAAATCCTGATAAATGGAACGGAGGCCTGCTGTGAAGCTCTTCTGTCCCCCCCAGAACTCTCCCTCGCTCCCTCCTCGTGCACCTTCAATAGAGACACAAGATAAATGAGAACAAACCGGGGGCAACAGCTGAAGGACACAACAGGGACGATCAAAAATATTACAAGGGAAGAAGATGATGAACGCAGGACGTCAGGTAGGAGAAGAAAAAGTGTTTTTCAAAGAAGTGAAAATCCTAATAACAGGATGGAATAGTTCCATTTGAGTGTAATGAAAATCAACTCATCGAGTTTTCCTGAATGAATATTGCAGTGAACTGCTGCTCTCTTCAAAAAAACACAGACACATTTCTCTGCTACATTCTCCATTAAAAAGGTATAAAAACGCATTATAACCACACTGTGATTGCCTCGTAATTACCATAATCACATCATGATCTAATAAACATAATGTGCTAAAAATTAGAGATTTGAATATTTTATGCACCAAACTGAATAATTAACGATGTACCATTAAGTCAAATGTAATTTTCCGACGCACCCTGCAAGTTTCTCATTGCTTTTAATGGGCTTGCAATCTACTTGTGATGCAAGGGTGAAAATGCAGTTTACCAAATAAACATTTTAAAACTCAATATTAGACTGTGTGTCTTGTTAAGATGGCTATTTTATGCAGTGGCGGATCACAAGGAGAAAACGGAAAAAGAAATTGGAGAGAGGATGGAAAAGTGTTGGAGCTGGAGGGTGGTGGTTTGCTGCATGAAAGCACAATCAGGTGTCAATCTCCCGGAGGAATCAGAAAACTCTGCGGGATGTCCTCAGCATGCTCTCTCTCTCTGCCTCTCTTTCTCCTTCCTCTGTTAATCGAGTGATCAGCGCTGTATTAGTGCATGAATTGTAGCAACACTGTTCTTTCTCTCTCTCACTCGCTCGCTCTCCATTACAATGGCCTTTACTGGCTATAATGCACATGGATATGGAGATTCATATTAAAGCTGGCTAGCCAGATATTTCTAGGTTGATTAAGTGATTTTAATATTTGCAGCAGCACTAGAGGTGAAAAAAAAACCCTGCACACTGCATCATCTGCCTCCATTTAACCCTATCCTCTACATCCTCTTCTCTCACACCAACTAACTTCATGTCTTCTGTCACTACATCCATAAATCTCCTCTTTGGTCTTCTTCTAGACCTCCTGCATGGCAGCTCATTTACCAATGTGTTCACATTCTCTACTTTCTCTATTTTATCTCTAAAACATCTGACATGAACTGTCCCTCTGATGATCTTAAGCTCTGCTACCTCCAGCTCTGCCTCCTGTCATCTCTTCCGTGCCACTGTCTCTAAGCCGTACAACATCACTGGTCTTACCATCATCTTGAACACCTCTCCTTTTATTTTCGCTGATAAGTTGCTATGAACCCGTTGACCCCTAAGTAAGTAGCAAGTATGCACAGTATTCATTTGGCTATTGTTGCATTATCCTACACATGTCTGATGAGCAACAACTTGAACAGCACCCAGTGATTGTCATGTTGCAGTGAACAGGGGTCAGCATGAGAAGCTTAATGCCTGTAGACCTGTCACGTGTCATAAATGACAGGTGTCAGAACACACAGCCCAAGCCGACCCTGTTCCAACACAACATTAAAACCACCAGGTGGTCTAAATGTTGCTTCTGATCACATTAGTTAGCTAAACAAAGCTATTTTTGAGTCATGTTTCTTCCTGAATTCATGTAGACACAAATAAGCTATTTAAATTATAGCAGAAATCATAATAGTAAAATGAATGACTGAAAGCGTTTGTGATTAAAAGCTTCCCTTTCATACATTTGCCACAGCATAAAACAAAGAATTACTTTCTTGTTATCACCCTGTGAAGACAGAGCATGACGTAACTGCTGATGATGTAAGATTGTCATATTGTTTCCCGCTCTCTGTTCACTGACTAATCAGTGTTGTGTATTTTTAGCATTTGTAGGCGAGTGTCAGAGCAACAGGCCTGATCGCTGTTCCAGTCCTCCCACAGATCAAGCCCCGGCCTTCTGGGTGACAACAAAGTGATGCTGAATTCAAATCAGCACCCCCCCCGACACCCCCCACCCCTTCCTAACTCCGCCTTCTCCTGCCAGGCAGCATAAAGATCCATCACTGCAGGACACCAAAACATTTCTCTCAGCCCATTTTCCTCCTCGGTATATCTCTACTTTAGTTGTCAGCTGGAGCAGGGAGGGATATAAAGAACATTCTGGCAGATTATAGGGAAGGAGCGCAGATGGAAAACCTGACGCCCTCCACCTTTCACCCAACATGTGCCTTTTTTTTCCTCTAAGTCGAGGCTGATGAATGTTGAGAATCTTTCAGGGACGCTACTTAAATTGTTCACCATGCGGCCTCACACTCACCACTCTGTCTAATGGGCTGTGTATAGGTGGCACTTATATGGTGAATAACATTCAACACTATTGAACATGACCCTGTCTTTCATTCAGGGGCTGGCCTCTAAGCAGTCACTCCGCTGGAAAAGGGGGCTACAGGTATGAGCCTCCGCCTGTGTCCTTCTCCACACTGAGCCTTTTCAATTCTTTACACTCCATTGCTTTTTGCCCTCCCCTCTCCTTTCAGCAGACACAGCGGCACTCAGTCTCACTCCCCTCATATCACCGTCTCCATCTATGACGGGGATAAAAATCAATACAACACCAAACAATGGCTTATAGGCCTAAGGGTGCAGTGTGCAGAAAGGTCACTGCTATACATTATGTATGGTAGCCAGCTAATGGTCAGTGTGCTCGCAGACAAATGGACCCTAAGCATCTCCCCTGTGTGTGATGATCGCACACACACTAATGCAAACAAGCAGAATAACCTATAAGCAGAAATGGATGTAAACAAGTCCAAGTAATAAATACATGCATAAAAACATGTCTAAAGGCCACAAACATGTGCGCACAAATGCCCGTACACACACAGCAGCATTCACACAGCAAAAACGTGTATCTGACACACACATTCTATCATTTATCCATCATTCTGGTGCACAGAATGGAGCTGGTTCAGCACCCAAGTAACACATGTTTCACAACACTCGCGAAGATCTGCAGCTTCCCCTTGCACCTGTGTGATTGCGCTTCTTGCTGTTTGTGTGTGTGTGTGTGTGTGTGTGTGTGTGGACCGCGCGTTACTTTCGGATCGTCTAAAACAACGAGGCTGGAGATCTACAAATTCTAAGAAAAGACCAGAACTTGTGCTTTCATCCACGTTTCTATACTTTCCTGTTTGTGGCACTCAAGCCTTTAAGGATTCTTGTTGTTAGCGTGAGGTTGCCAGGCAACCGGCAGAGCGACATTGACCAAACAAGAAATAGCCCAGCACATAAGCCCCCCATAATACCACAACATTTTTATAAGCTTTATTTTTGTGTTTTGGTTTTTACTTAGTGAACAAACTAGATTAAATATGTTAATTAGTCTGCTTTAGAGCGGGACTAGTTCTTTCTGTCTTTGTCCACTGGCTGCTGGGAGTAGTCTACCCTTTATTTTTTAATGTGTTTTCTTGACACGAAGAAAAACTGAATAAAATAAGTAGTAACTTTATTTTTCATTAAATTCTGCTAAATTAACACGAAGAGTGTTATAACTAGATACTGAACAATTGTAGCATCATTCATATGAATAAATGATCTTTTAATCCACCACAGAGATTTAAAAGACTTCGACTTTTATCCACCAGACAACATACATTTACCTCCCATCAATCGAACTTGCATCCTGCCTGCGACTCAACCTATACCAGCAGCTGTGATGGTGACCACGGTAACAAGACCAGAAACCCGCAGCCACCAAAAGGAATAGGAAGAAAAAAGAAGAGAGAGAGAGAAAATGACTAAATCTGCAATGATTGCCTGGTAGGGAGCACAGTGGATGCATCAGTATGATGTGGTAATTGCCTGGACATGCTAGTGGGGGCAAAGAGCACATTATTTATAGAGGAGACGGGAACAACATGACAGGAAACAATTTGTATGTAAGTGTGTGTGAGGCTGTGTGTGTGTGTGTGTGTGTGTGTGTGTGTGTGTGTGTGTGTGTGTGTGTGTATGCACAAGCCAATACTCCAACAGGAGAGAGTTTGACCTTCATGTAGGAGTGCTGGAGTTGACACAAGCATGTCTGCACTGGGACAAGAGCTCAGGTTTAACAGGCATATTGAAAAGGTCAGAGCTGTCACTCACCCAAACACACACACAGAAAGGTGCACACACAATCAAAGTCTGCATGGACATAAACCCATACACAAAGATATGTGCACACACAGACATACTTTCACTCACACGCACTTGGGGAGGCAGCGAGTGCATGCCAAAACGGTGAACCATGTCAAATTAAAAGAGAAGCGTGTGCGCTCTCTGCCCATCTCCTTTAGAGACTGACTTAATCACACACACACACACACACACACCAGCACAAAACAACACACACAAACACACCAGCACAAAACAACACACACACATGCACAATTTGGGCAGCTGCCAAAAATCCCTGGAGCTGGCAGTTTTTGCCTAGTATTATCTTTCACCCTCCTTCCTCACACACACAAACACACACCCAGACAGGGTCATTGGTGTATAAAGTTGTTTTGGTCTGTTTATAGATTGTGATTGGTGGCTGTGTTGCTAGCCAAAAAAGTTTTTTTTTTCCACTGTAGTAACAGCTCAAACTCACCCCCACTACAGCCCATCCAGCCTGCTAATCTGCTTCCTGATTGGCTGAGGAGGTCCCCTCATTCTTTCCTTTCTCTGCCTATACCTTTCCAACAACAACACTTCTCCCATTCACACACACACACATGCCGGCTGGTACAGTGTTGACAATGCTGGCACAATCAGAGACACACACGCACACACATAGACGGGACTTGAGTGGCACAAACACAATAATAAGAGAAAGTGGGAGAGAGAGCTTCTAAATATAGGTGACACAATCACCAACATCTGTATTACAGAACTTCATTTGCTAATTTACTGCATTTTACAATTTCTTTTTGCTTTAGTTTGAAAAACACTTTCATGAAATAATGCACTACTAATTATGGCATCACAATAAAAATATCATTATAAGCTAACAAAATTAAATTAGGTGCTATAATACATTACGCGCAGGTTTTTATAGCACATCCTATTGTTTTCTGTTGTTTCATATTAGAATAAAACAGTTCCTATGAAATAATGCAGCCAGAAATCAATGCAGTGTGTAAATGACAAGTCAGGAGTAGTCAAACTTTTAAAAACTTTCATTTTACTCCACGAACGTGATTTGATTGTGTAAATATTCTGTAGATTATATATTCCAGAGTGTGACATTAACCCACAGTAGGATGTGATATCTGCTGAACCTGTACCTGACCAACAGCAGCAACCCCAGATCATACCACTGCCCCCACAGCCTTGTATGTTAGGTACTAGGCATGATGGGTGCATCACTTCACCCACCTCTCTTCTTACCCTGATGTGAATTTCACTCTGGAAATTCAAATCTGCACTCATCAGACCACATGACCTTCTTCCATTATTCCAGAGTCCAATTTTTAAGCAAATGGAAGCCTTTTTCCTGATTAGCCCTTACTGACAAATGGTTTTCTTAAGGTTACACAGCTGTTCAGTCCCAAACCTCTTGAGTTCCCTTAACATTGTGTGTGTGGAAATTCACTTACCTTCACTATTAAACATAAGCATGAGTTCTACTGTTGTATTTCTATGATCTGATTTCACCAAATGTGAAAGCGATCGCTGATCATGATCATTCAAGACTATTTCCGACCACATTTCTTCCTCTTTCCCACTATCCTTACAGTTTTTATTAGAATGCATTGGACAGTTCTTAACCCCGTTTAAGTAGTTTCAGCAATCCCATTAGATGTTTTCTTTGCTTAATTCATGCCAATAACTTGACCCTTCTTAAACAGTTTAACCATATGATGTGTCTTCAGGTATGGTTGTTTAAGAAATGAGAAGCCCCTCGCTGCATCAGTTAGGGCTAAATAACTTGTTGGCAGCTAAAACATAATCTGTGCAGTTAGTTCATCCCTTTTTTTCTATAAATGTCATGCATTTCAAGCATATAAATGAAGCAATTGTGAAGTAAAGTACTGCGTGTTTAAACATGTGCCACAGAAGTGACTGTTTTGCACTTTCTACTCTATGTAAGGACACTGTCAGGACAGTGCTTCTAGTAACAATGTCTGTTTGGCTTGATGTAGAAGAGGTCTGCAGTCCTGACATCTTATCTTATCAGATGTAGGTATTAGACTAATACTGTCCAAAATACAAAAACATCCTATAGAATCTAAACAATGTCTAAAACACATTCGGCAGATGGTTTGAAGTTTAATATATTTTATCATAGAGCAGTTCTAATGCACAGCTGTATTCTGTGCAGTTAGTTCCAATCAGCAAATGCCAACATGCTAAACTGTAAGAGGTTTAACAAAGGTTACACCTGTTAACATAACATTATAACATCCTACTGTATAAGATCAAGTCTGCATGTTACGTGCCGTTGGGAGCATGTTAGCATGCTGACACAAGCACCACTGTGACTAAGGACGGCCTCACACAGCTGCCGGTGACTACTGGCAACTTCACAGATTTTCATCTCGCTTCCTGTAGCTCCAGTTTGAAAAACATGTGTGTGTGAATGATATTAAACTTCCCTTTGCCTTAACTAGGATTAAACTACCCCTCTGCTTCTAGCTAAAAAAAAAGCTGTTTCCTCAGTTGAAATGTCATCTGGAGGAGCAGCTCAAGGAAGACTACAACCTTTGTATTACGAATGCCTGGATGACATCATCTGAAAAAAATCTCCTACACATGAAGTCATCTGGAGGAGAAGTTCAGCTACAAACACAAAGGCATTTTAATATTGGGAAGGCAGAGGGGAGTTTAACATCCTTAATATAAAATCCCCAAATCTAGAACTACAGTATGGGAAGCACATTGAAAACATGTAAAGTCGCCTTAAAGCAGGCTTTTTTTTTTTTAAGTGCTTGTTGGACAGGTGAACACGTCTATGTAACTTTTATATATACCCTTATTGAGGGGCATACAAAGTAAGAGTACAATATAGGATGATTTCATGTTGTACACAGTTTCTCATTATATTGCTGAAAACAGCTTGTTATTCATGTAAAAGCATTTGACAGATGGTGAAGTGCCATTTTCAACACTGTGTAAAAAAAACACTTGACACCAGTTTAAAATCTAATTAAATCAAATACAGTAGGACTAGATTTTTTGTCTATACTGGCTAATTTAGTCCTGTTAAAAGACAATTTTCAATATGAGCACGAACAAACTTGATCTTTCCCATATACATTAATATTGACTTTTACTGATGTCTATGATTGCTTTGGCAACATAGGGAGATGTATCATCGTACATCTTCTCACAGTGTGCTGCAAAAACACAGCATGTCAGATGGTGGCATGATAAAACAGTCAGTAACAAACACACAACACATTTTCCCATTTTAAATCTGTCGAAAATCGATAAAGCAGCTTTGCAAACAATTATTTTAACTGATGTGGACGACAACTGATGTCTTTGTTTTTCTCCCATTTGCTATATTGGAGTAACTCATCAGTAGGAGCACAAATGAAGTGGCTTTTTCTTGTGTACAGAAATAAAGTCTCTCACTGATATCCATGATCAGCTTATAAGAAGTAAGAAGATAAATCATGCTTACAAAGCCATCCTGATTGTGAGTCAGAGAGAAATATAAAGGTGCAAGCCCACACATGCTCCTCAGAGCACAGTGCCACACTCTCAAACACCTTCCCTAGTAATAATCTGTTGAAGGTGATAATTTATTCTCTGTCTTTGAAACTCCAGCTGGCACAAAATCCACCCGCGGTGCGTGTCAGATGGGCGGGACATTGCGTTTTTTTGGAACAAGTTTCAGTGCCACAGACTAGAAGTAATTGTCTCACATTTGCTGCCTTACACTGTGGGTGTTTTTGAATGCAGAGCGCCTCCAAACTCGCCAGCTGTCAACGTGTAGCTGAATTGGATATTTCCACTGGATGCCGCAAAAAAGCTGGCATTAGGCCAGGTAGTCCCTTAGACAAACAGACAGACAAGCGGGCAGGCAGGAGTGGGAATGTAATATTCATCAGGTGATACCTCCAGTAACACTCTATTATTTATTAAATCTGAATCAGCTCTGTCATCATCCACACTCTAACAGCCTGAGCCTCGAGCACAGCCATAAGGAGGGGGGAGCGCAATATCTAGATGGATTTCCCAAATGAATCAGTGGATCCAAAGCATTCTGGTCCAAAACAGCTAATAAGAATTTGGTCTTCATCTAAAATCTGCTCCAAGGGGATTTACACAGGATCTAATGCAAATATTTCATTTCTTCGCTCTCTCTCTCTCAGGTGACCAGCATTATTCTGCCTGTGTAATTTGTTTCTATTCCTGTGAATGGCATTAATCAGATCATATGTTCCACTAATGTACCTCTACTGTTCACATGGCCATTAACATGTGAAGCCTTCTGTCCGAATAGTTAATATGTGCAGCTTTAAATAACCATGGGATGGATTAATGATGGAGGTAATCATTTACGGTATGCTTTATTAATCTGCTCTCCTGTTACTAGGACAGTTATTAAGGCTGTCAGTCGTGATGGGGTCGATAGCGATGGTGGAGTTGGGTGGGACAGTCTAATTTAGACCTTAGGGATCTTTACTTTTCATATGATGTAATGTCATCTTCACTCAGTCTCATCTCACCTTCCAACTTCCAACTTACGCCAGTCAGCCAACATTAACATCAACTTGTGGTTTCTGATTGGTGTAGGTATCATTTATATATTTTACTTATTAGGAGTCAGCAGTCTCTTTGAACATTCAATTATGAGTGTTACTTTACTGATACACACATAATTGTGTTGTTGCTGTGAAAGTGTTCATTTGTTGTCTTCGGCCCTAAACAAGTGCTGCCAAGTCTGAGAAGATATTGATATCTTGATATTGTCATTAATAGACAGTAGGTTAAATAACAACTCTCAGTAGCTAGGGGTTTGGACCTGACAGATGCTAAAGATGCCAAAGATGCTATTGGTTTAATAAGGGGAACTATATCACAAGACAAGAGCACAGATAGTCACAATAGTGTAGTTAACACAGAGGTTACAGAAGTACACAAACTTAATACTCAAGTAAAGGTGAGAGTGCACGATTTTTTCTATTATTTCGGCCCCGATGAAGGCCTGGTGTAGTCGAGGCCAGTCAGCACTTTACCCAATATGCCTGATTAAATAAATGCTTTTAAACATTACGCCATACTGTGCCTCAGAGTGCCTGAAGTTTCTTTCTCTAACTTTTTTTCTTTCTTCAATCAATAAAAGTGCATGCACTTGCCCCACTGAAATTAGAAGTGCCACTTCAAATTCCTTACTCAAGTTGAAGTACTAAGAACATGGTCTAAAAACTACAAGTATAAAAAAGTACAAAAAATACACGAGATTGATTTATGTGGGCATCAGGCACGAATGGTGTTTTTTACATTATTGAACCTGGTTTTGTTGATAACATTAATGTCCAAGTCTTTGTTAAAAAAAAAAAAAAATTCTGTGGAAATCAGAAATGTTCACTCCTTGTTAAGTTTATTTCATGTACAGATCCAAGAAGAGAACCTTATTTCTGGGAAGTTTATTTGAGGAATCATCCAACATTACTTAAATTTCCTCAGTTCAGACATGTAATCTTTAACTAGTAAAGGAAAAAGCAAATGATGCACAAGTAAAACCAAACTTTTAAAAGGAGCACGTATTTTTTTTTAAGTTTGAACTGAATTCACATTTGTGCTACAAACTGTAAACAGAGTTTAAAGGTGAAAAATAAGATGAGAGAAATTTATAGGCATTAATGAAAAAGCAAATAAAGGTCTCAGTTACTATAGAAACTCAATGTGGAGCAAAAGCTCTTCTGCAAAGTATCTGTTAATTACAGCTACACTGCATTACAGTCCAATGCAGTGGAGTAAAACTAACATCATTACACAGTTTAGAAGTAGGTCTTCCTCAATACCGTACTCAAGCAGTGTAGTTCCTCCCTAACTTTAACCTGGGTTAAGGTTAGGGAGGAACTACCTAACCTTGAAGACATCCTGGTTAGTATTACGTTAAGGTAAATAAAATGCTTTAACAGGTCTAGACATTAATTGCATTAAGATGTAACATGAACTCTAATCTAATCTACCCTGTACTCCACACCCCTATTTTCCAGCTTGCTATGAAAAGGACACATCATTTCCTGCATTGAAAGTTCATCTTCTGCGGAGAGTAATAATTTAACTTAACTGACTAACATCAACTATTTCCTGCCATCTTTGTCAGCCACCAAATGGTCTTAGAGTTATTCAATATTTGAATATGCTGAATATGTTGCTGACATTTGGAGACAACCTAACTCAAAATCAGTAAAATGTAACTAAGTAAGTAAACTTTGAGTGTTTGAGTAAAATAGAACATAAGCAAAGGGTGTAACATTGATGATTCTAATCACAGCCTTCAAATTTGATTGGATTACTCAAAAGTGGGTATGGTTCAACCTCAATGGTGTTGCAAATTTCAACTCATTAAGTCCTCTTTTCCCAACCACAAGATTAATCACCTCCTTTCGGAAAAGAAGGAGGAGACCTGACCGGGAACCAGCAGCAATAAAACCCACAGGAACAAGACAACACTTGCTTTAAACTTTTTATTACTGCACGACACCCTGAAGAAGACTATTCAGTACTTCAGTTCTCCATCGTTTTATTGTCATGACTTACATTTCCAGCACTCATCAGAGAACATACAGTAAAAGAATCTTACTGCGTGTGTTGATGACATTTTAATAGTGTCTATACTGGCAACATTAAAAGCACCTGAGTAATGTCGTACAGTAATACCCCCCTCTGCTGCCAAAATAGCCCTAACTAGTTAAGACATGGACTCCACAAGGTCTGTGAAGGTGTCCTCTGGTGTTTGGCACCAAGATGTCAAGCCCATCCTTTAAAGAGGCCATATCATGCATACTGTAAGGTTTATATTTCTATCCTGGGGCTTTTGTCTTAGCGCTTGTCATCTGTGGAAAAAGATACGGTTGAAAACACACAAGCACTGAGCACCACTCTGTTATGCAGGCTCCAGAGGCTACATAACCAAACATAGTTTACTCGTTTATCATTGAAAATGTCAACTTTTGAAATCCAGCCATACACCTTTGAGTCAGAATCAGATCTGGAATATGACAGTGGGCAAGAGAAACAACCTCACTAACAAAGATTACAACCATAACAATATATACCTCTTGACAGACTGCCAACCTTTCTCCTTTCTGTCGCTTATTTGTGGATAATATATCACAGAATAGTATGATTGATCATGTATAATGCTATTAAAGCAAACAGTAGTAACGCCATTGACGTTAACTTGCCAGTACTTGGGCAGGTTGTAATAACAGTTGTCTACGCCATGAATAAATGGAATCCCAAACGTTCAAACTGCATCCACTGCTTTCTTATGATTTCTTCTTTGAAAACAGAAGAAAACATTCACATTCACAATTCACATCTGGAAAAATACTTTCCATGTGATAATCTGATCTCCTTGTAAACATGCAAATTATGGCACTGGAAAAACACAATTGTGTATTTTGTGTGGAAATATTCCGTTTGTGGACGGATGACTGTTGAGTCACACTGTTGAATACAAAACAAAACAAAAACAAAGCACATACCAACAAAAAATGTTTAGGTAGGTGGTACGCTCCAAGTTCCATCCAATACACACACACTCACTCCACCATCCACATGAGAAAGAAAACATGATTTGTCACTGGGCCGCCTTCTCCCTTTGCTGCATGGTCCAGTTCTAACACTCATGTGGCCCCTGTAGGCACTTCTGGCAGAGAACAAGGCTCAGCATGTGCACTCTGACCAGTCTGCAGCTACACAGCCTCATACACAGCTGTGATACAATGTGTGTCCTGACAGCTGTCTATCATAGCCAGCAGTCAATTTTTTTGCCATCTGTGCTACCCTTGTAGCCAGTTGCCTAGTCATAACAATTTGGCCCATGTCAAAGTTGCTCAGATCCTTGCACTTGGCCAATTCTTCTACTTCAAACACACCAGCTTCATGAAATAGCTGTTCACTTGCTGCATACTACCACTGACAGGTGCCACTGTAAATAAATAATCATTGTTATCCACCTGTTAGTGGTTTCAGTGATGTGGCTGGATGATATAAATTTAAATAGGCAGAATGGTCAGAGCAAATTGTGATATGTGACGTAGACTTACTCTAGGATGAATAAACATAATCCATAATTAATAAGCTAAATGAAGCACTCCAACACAGTGCACCTGACTGGCCAGTGAGAAGAGCTTTCAGACCAGTCAGTACGGGCTGCCTTGTGCCCTTACACTATGTATGCAGTTTTGCCTGGGTGCCCACACACTTATGCAGAAGCTAATGAGGCCATCAGAGATCATGCACATCTAAAAATATTTCTCCATTTGCATGGCTTCGTATATGTTTATCTGTGCACGAGGGCCGTGTATAGTGTACATACAGGACATCTCACAAGGCAAAGCTTCATGCATCCATTCCCCATACTCATTTACCCTGTTTGTGTTTTCCCTGCTCTCTCCCATTACCATCTCTGCATCTCCCTATCACTGGAGTCAGTGAAGCATGGGGAGTTATTAGAACATTCTTGTTTTGAGAAAAAAACTAAACATGTCTTGGTTTTTTATAAAAAAAACAACTCCTGTCTTATTACCGCATGCAGCATCACTGCTGATGTGCATGCAAGTTAAACGATGAAAAGCCTCTTTTCAGTGCAGCACACTGCTAGATTTCACACATAAGTGTAAAAAGATAAAGGGCTCTCTGATGGCAAAATACATAAATGTAAGTGGATGCACACAAATACACAAACACACAGCCCAAGTGTCAGAAGTATTCCACATTGTGAGAGCCCCTGACTCCACTTCAAAGCTCTCTGGCTGACGGTGGCTAATGATGAACACTCAGATGAAGAGCAAAGAGACAGCGATCCAGGCTCCACATTAAAAAAAGCCTCTTCCCACCAAGATAAAAGACAAGAAATCGTGCCCAACTGTGGCTAATGTGTGTTTAAGCACTCATACATACATACATAAACGCGTACACAGGCAGACACACTTATCATGCAAATGTAAAATAATTACAGTTTTGTCTGAGGGAAGAAAGCTGGGTTGCCTTTTGAAGCTAGTGATCCTCAAAAGATTCATTGATGTTGTGCTGGTTAATGGAGGAGAGATAGGAAAGTCTCACTCTTCTTACTATGTTTTACAAACTGTACATATCCTGCATTGCTCAGGACAACAGTGTGTATTAACATCGGCTGTGAGAGTGGACTAGGTGAATGCAGTGAATGGCTGGACAAGACGTCCATCACTCCTCGGAAATTGTGACCACTGGCACCCAAGGTAGGTTCTCTGAATCTATGTCCACAATGGAAACATCTAAACAGGCTAAATCATCAG
Organism: Anabas testudineus; assembly: GCF_900324465.2. Lineage (NCBI taxonomy): Eukaryota > Metazoa > Chordata > Actinopteri > Anabantiformes > Anabantidae > Anabas > Anabas testudineus. Next base: position 17,015,582 of record NC_046620.1, read on the forward strand.
ACTATGATTTTAAAAAGTGGTAGAAATTTTGTTTCTTCACTGAACACATTACTGTCACATCTCATAGCAAGAAGAATACTGAGAGGACATATGTTCAGTATATATACCCACTAAAGGTATATTTAGGTCCCTTTATCAGGCCGACCCTTTTAGTACCTACTCCACCACTGTAGCGCTCCATTTTAGGATGTCATGAAAGCCACCTGATTCAAATGTCACCCGATTATATAAGTGGTATCAGTTGTTATCAAGCAATAAGTAAACCACAAGTACCAGTGGGCCAGAAAGTATATGTCAGATGTGTTAATAAGCAGTCATTTGTGGTAATTAGACCAGGAGCAACAATCCATATTAGTGGCATTGCATGAAGAGCAAAAATGTAGGGGGGTGGTCAGAGTGAACACAGCCTAAACCTAACCAAGCACACTTTGTCCAGTGCATGAGTATAGTATTCTGAGTAAGGAAGGGTGGTAGGGTCCCGCTACAGTAATCCACATACAGTTTATAGTCCCAGAAACATTGGAGCAGCTGAAGAGTAGCAGATGTAAAATAAAAATAATAAATAATTGTGCAATACAATATTTCATGATGTTTAGTTTGAACACAGTTTGAGTATTGTGTAATAAGAAAACTACAGTACTTTTAATTATGAATCACTCATGGAAAGCCAGCAAACACACCAAACTTTTCTTTCTCAGGTTTCACCTCGTAGTATCTCTCAAACTCAGAACTCCCTCTAATGAAACAAACAGCAGCTATACGAACTATAACTACCTCGAGGCAAGGTGGGCATGAATGAGTAACTTACAAGAATAGTTCTGGGAAATGCACTCACTCTGCTTCTGTTTTGCTGAGAACGAGCTGAGAATATTGATGTCACTTTCCTGTCTGTATGCTAAATAAGAAGCCAGAGCCTGGTGAGTGAAAACAGGAGAGAACTGCTAATAACGGGTTGAACAGAGAGCGTCATAGGTGCTACTAGGTGTATTTCTTTGTTAGATTTGTGCACAGCCAGGTTTTTATACTAAGCTAAGCTAACTGGGCAACACCTTTACAAACATGTGGTATCAATCCACTCATCTCAGTTACAGATACAATATAATGCATGAATAATAATTTATTAAAGTTAAAATAACAAATAACAGTGATGCAAACCCAAATGCCCCATTATGCCTTTGCATTTCTGGGATGGGCGGCTGCCCTACCACCTGAAATACAGTTTGTAATTTCTGGTAGACTTGTAAAAGCTATTTAGTGTTCTTTTTTTTACTTATTGTTCTGGTGAATCGAAGCTGTTGTTACCTGCTATATGCAGGATTGCACCTGTACCTGTAGCACTAGGTTCTGACGACCTGCACTACCTGAGGCTACGCAAGGGTTAGGGTTAACTTAACCAAGTTAAGTAAGCAACTGCGTAGTTAACAGCGAGTGCATCCCTGGCATAAAAGTACACTGTGGGTGAAGAAGAACAGTGTCTGGGTGAAGCTGGCCATCACTGGCTTACTGGTAACCTCACTGTGTTTTCATGGAAAAACTAACGAGCTAGAAAAGGACACTAGCGAGGACACACTTACACACATTACATGTGCATACAAATGACTAGGCAGGAATTTAAACTCAAACACAGCCGCTGACACTCACACAAACACAGACACACTGCTGCATGGGCAAGCACACAAACTAATTGGCTACCCCATTAGTAATTTATTAAGCTTGTCCTTGTAAATTTTATCAGGTATGCAGCAAGGGAATAGATTTATTGATTCACTCTGCATTCATCAGGCCCAGAAAACAGAGCGAGAGAGGGAGCAGAGGAGTCAGAGAGAGGCAGAAAAACAGAGAGGGAGAGAGTACATTTATCAGGGCGGACAGCATCGGTTTCCAAGAGGCTTTGCAAGAGATCAGGCTGGAGTGTGTTGTGATTCCCCCTGGGTCACCACTATATTCTGATTCATTCACAACGCTGCATCGTCTCAGCTCATCAATGTGCACCTCCCAATCAATGATTCTCATAAAACACCATCCAGGCTTAGGCTTATACCTCCTCGCGGCTAAAGGAAACTGAGATGCTGTCAAACTTCATCTAAACCCCAGGAGCTGCAGATAAGCTGCAGGGCCAAAAAGTAGACACAGGGTCACGCAATATACAATGCTAGAAGTAAAGTGTAAGAAATTTCAATTTGAGAAAACACAGCGATTGCAAGGCTATGCACAAGATGTATGAGGTTGTGACCTCATTACTGCAGCTCCTCTCAGCCAGATGGTTTCTGTTTTATTCTTTACCAGGTATCGGTGAATATCGACAGGCCAGAGAGGCATGTTTTTAGTGTAATAGCTTTAGTGTCTGCGGCTCATCCACCTTACGACTACTTCTGTAGCTTTTCTATGTTTGTAATCAGTCCAGGAAGAGAAAATCACAGCTTACAGGAGTTAAGTGAGAGGTGATGTTCATATATGTACAGTACATACACCTTTGTGTGTGGATGGACAATCCGGTTGTGTGGGCACATACATTAAATTGAAGTGACAGTCCGGAAGTTCAGCTGTAAACACCGATTTCTGAAACACAAGCTTGCAAAAACAAACCCTCACCATTTAAAAAAAAACAAACATATTTTTCTTCTGCTCTGGATGTTTGGAAGCAGCCCTTTTGGGGTGGGCATCAGAGAAACTTGGCTTCAAGGTCCTTTTCCCTTTAGGCATCGCCTTGACTAGTATTGTTCCAGGATTCCCCAGCACGGCTCACCAGGAGGCTAGGAGACTGCCTGCTGTGTGATTGGCAGAAGAACCCTGTGTCTGGGATTTGGGAATGCTGATTTCTAATCCTCTGCATGGCTTCCTCTGTCTCAGGACGTCTCAGGTTGAAACATGTAGGTGGATTGGTGTAAAACACACGAGTTCTAAGACATATGGACTGGAGCGATAAAGCCTGTGGATGTTTTAAATCCATTATTGTATGGATTCCAACCATTTTGCCTCCGGTATTTGGCCACTGTGCTCTCTGTAAGCTCTACAATATTCATGATATCGTTCAAGAAAGTATTGAACTACACCTTCAGCGGTATGTCTATTACTCCTCAAGACATTTTACGCTACTCTCATCTCATTTCACTACTTGGAGGGCTCTCTTCATGAACCTTACATACAAAGAATTTCTTGATTTATTGTTATTTCATTTCGTTTGTTAGACCATTGTGGGATCTCTGTCTTTCTCCCGGCTGTTGCTGCTTCATTCCAGATGTTTTGGTTGTGCATTATAGTCCATCAGGAGTCTCAATATATTCCTTGTCTCTTTCTTTCACTTGTGGTTATGTTAAAGAGATATATCTTTCTTTTTCTGTTTCTTAAGGGAGTTTTTGATTATTGTTTTTTGGAATTTGGTTTGTTGCTGTACCTTTCATTTGTCACAAAATTCCAGCATCAGCCCTTACCGACAGAAGTTTTCAGATCTTGTTGTCTCTTGAGATAGGCATTTTATATATAATAATAAGTTCTTCATATAAGTGACCTTTTTCTTTATCCTTGGATGCTTGTATTATTCCGCTATCAGCACACCCACTCACTCACCATGAATCCTTTGGACAGCACAAAGTCTGTATAAGACACTTGCATTCTCACATACAGTTCCTTTGGGTTATGTCTGGATAAGTCCAGGGTTGCAGTGCATGTGTGAAAACTTGTTGAGTTCCATTTTAAAGTCTAATAGGAAATATTCTTTAGCAGAAATTCTAAAATTTAATTAATCTTTCAAAGGTTCTGTCTATAAAAGTGCTGAAGGACTCAATGAATTACCTCCCAAAAGCTGCATATTTTCATAGGTCAATGTTGGAACCAAAAAAAGTGCTGGAATCTTCTTTGTGTTGTCACACTTTGCAAATGCTACATTTCATAAAATAGCACTTAACTTTCTTTTCTCTACAACTTTTTTTTTTTCCATTTCATTTGCAGCATATTCGTTCTTTGATAAATACACCAAAAATAAAGAAAGAAATAGAGGAGAAAAGGGTATTAAGAAGATGAGTGAGGCGGGAGGTGGGCGTTGATGTTGATTTACAGGGATGAAGGGAGGAGAGGAAAGGGGAAAGGAGAAGAGAGGAGGGGAAGGGAAGGGAGGAGGAGAGGTAACAATCTGTGCTGGTTAACTTCTCCCCGTTGACCCTGCAGAAGGGGCCACGGCTCCCTCCATCTGCCCGAAATAATCTCTTGCAAACACACTCAGACGTGCATGCGCCTTCCCTAATGGCAAAAAAAATGGATTAATGTTATTCCAATACTTAAACACACAGTGAGCCAGAATCCATCACTCCGGTTTCTGCAGTAGCCTAGACGTGTGTGTGCGTGTTTCGACACTATCCTCATCCCACTTTGAAGATAGTGTAGTAATTGTCTGTGTGTATTATGTGGGTGTGTGTCATGTCTGGGGCACCATATGTTCCCCACAAATTTGTTTTCACCCCTAAAAAAGCCTATCCATACGCATATTAAGCAGCTTTAATTAAGGTCCCCTCTACTCACATGCATACTGTACACAGATGCATGCGCACACACTTCCTGGGAGAGGTAGTGTGATTTCCAGGCATCTCATCACTACTGAGAACACTTGAGAAACAACTTAATTGACATTGACTATTCATTTTTAGAGAGTGTGTTGGCTGGGCTGTGGGCAGATGGTGTTTGTAAGCCCCCCCCCCCCTTTCAACCAGCAGTCAAAAAAGAGAAAAATGCTGCCTCAGTCTTGTTCCAAAGTGCCAAAGTGTTCCTAAACAAGCAGATGACACTGAAGAGAGTGTCGGAGCTGAGCAGTTGTTCTGATTCCAGGTGGTCACGACCAGTATACATTAAGGGCCTGATTTACTACGATTCCAAAAAGCAAGTGCTAATATTAAGCACACATCTTGAAAAGTGCACGTTTCATTTTTTTTTTGCAGGAAATGAACTAAGAAAACATGTGCAATTGACAGCATGCCCTAATACAATGGAGGTGGATGTATTCAAATGAGGTTTTTGTGTGTTTCACTGGTTTCCACCATGGGAGGTTTGAAGAATAACCATACATACATTCTCCTTTAATTAGCTAGTAATGATTTTATATATCTTATAACAACTAACCTAAAAGCCAGCTGTCTCTAAGTTGGTAAAAACAACAGAACTGACCCCTAGAGTGAACGAAATACCCTAATACCCAGGGTCAAGTACTGACCCTGGGTATTAGGTGTTGTTGTTTGGTGATGTTGGTTATATGACATTTGTTGGATTCACATACAATATGCACATTCAAAAAATATGTGCACATTCTCTGTGTTTGCTGAGCATCCTGAGTGCACATAAACAGAATGTTGCAACCTATTCTCCATAACAAGGTCTTCCAAATATAATGTGGATTTTATTATTATTTTATACTTCAAGAAACATCTAGCTGTACACATACTAATTTAGCCTAGTTGAGATAATTTCAAGTCATTTGTTTTCATTCATTAATATTTGTGACTACTGCAACTATGAGTCCAGCTTTCTGTTATGTTCAGAAAATAAGCAACATCAGCCTATTAAATTAGCTTCTGGAGCTAACCCCATAGAAATCTATTTCCAGGGCAATTTAGTGGCTGGCTAAACAACCTATCCATTAACTGGCAAACCATAGAAGCTTATAATTTTATATAAATCATTCATCCCCATCCATTATCCTAACCTCTTTCCTCTTAAGGGTCGCAGGGGTGCTGGAGCTAATCCCAGCTGTCACTGGGCGAGGGGCTGGGTACATTCTAGACAGAGTGCCAGTCTATCAAGGGGCAGACATACTGTATAGACAGACAAACATTTAAACCTACTGTAATGTAGCTGATCACCCACGTCCTTCTTGCTTGAAGTCTCTCATCACTTTTCCCCCATCTTTTTCTTTCAATTTTGAATTATTTGTAACTTTTTAACTGTGTCAATGTTTCTGTTTTTTGGATCCAGGGTTTCTCCCTTTCTTCGTCCTGCTTGTGATAGAATTTTTTTTTTTTATCATTTACATTTGTCTTTATAGTTGATAGTGATCTTTCATTTATGTAGTTGTTAATCATCATGTTCTTTTTTTTTTTCTTCAAAAAATGTTGAAGGAACAAACCTTTCACCCATGATCTCATTGCTTTACTCACATCAGGGTCAGAGAGAGAGATAGAAATTATCCCTGCATGCAATATGTGCGAGGACACTGAGTACATTTGGGACAGGTTGCCATTCCATCACACAACTAACACATTGGTAACAAACACACTCATCCTCACACCTACAGGCTATATACAGTTGAGTTTCCATGCCTCACCAGCGTGTCTGTGGACTGCGGGAGGAAACAGAAGCAACCAGAGACACTGAGAGTACAGCAAGGACCACGATCAAGGCCAAGATATGACCCTTCAAACGCTAATCTAAAGGTTTGTAATGAATAAATCTATATCTTGCCCTTAAATTTCAAAATTCAACAGATCTTGACATTTATTATTTCTGACCCTTTTCATTAGTGTGTCCTGCTCTTCCATGTAACATCATGTATTTATCATTTCCTCAGCCTTGACTAATCTTTGAGCTTGACTAATTTTTTCTTTTGCTTGTTTGTACCTCACTTGTAAGTCACTTTGGAAAAAAGCATCTGCCACATTACTAAGTGGAAATGAAAATGTAATCTTAATTACACTATTTCCTGTTTTGATCCATCCAGTAACTACTTGCATGCAATCTTTCATCTGACTCAATATACAAAGCTGTGACACATCTGGACCGTACTATGGCAGCGAATCAGGGCACATGATTCTGCTGTCTTTGGGGTAAAAACAACCACGGAGGAGTGCTTTGATAGTTTTCATTAATGGTTAACTGCTTATTAAGCAGCAATGTTAATCAGAGCTCTGCCTCTTGATTTAATGAATGGGAACATACACTGCAAATGTAAAGGGCACACTGCAATAATGACAGGATGCGTAAGAGGTTATAAGAGTTGAGAATGGTGGTGTCTCTACCAGCTGTGAAAATTGCTGTGGCATCTCCAAGTCACATTTCTGTCTCCAACAGGGAGGCTGTCGCCATGGCATCAGAGATTTTTTTGGCTTGGCTGGCTTGGCTCCAACAAGGTGGAGCTGTACATAAAGATGGAAAATAGGATAGTTCTGCACAGAAGGGGGTGTGAGATAAATTCAGAAATGCTGCTCCTAAAAGTATTTTAAACCCTAGAGAGCCTCGGACAAAAGACGATATATGTGGAGGAGTCATGTACATACACAACTTTATAGTGGTATACTTGTGAGGTGTGAAGAAAAGACAACAAATTAATTTCAATATATGACACTTTGACTTTTTATACTTCTCAAGGTAATTCCAATGCATTTTTTTTAAAAATACTGAATTGGCCGTGCTCTAATCTTCATTTTTTTTTCTCCCAGTCTCATGAACACTTTCAGGGAATTTCATCAGTATTGGCACAAACATCCACTTGGCTTGAAGGATGAACTGATTCGATTTTTGTGGTCAAACATCAAGATCACCATGAGCTCAGGTGCCAGGAACTAAACCAAAACTGGATTCTGAATTCCTACTGAATCAATTCCAATTAATTAGAGCCAAATATTTATTTTCTTTTTCTTATTCTCTTTTGTTTCATTTTCTAAACTTTGCTAGAGTAGAAAAGTTGTATGCACCTTTACAGCAAGGTTATTTCAAGGCAATGATTTTCAGTGCCTCAGACTGGCAACACCAGTGGATTATTATTCTCCAATTTTGTGACTTCAAACATTTCACCTAGCAACAAGTTTGTGCATGGTAAAAAATAAGAATATGCCAGTTAATTTACACAAGCCTTGGGGTTGATGGTTCAGCATCAGGTGTTGGCAGGTTTCATCGCAGTGTGGATGTTACTGTTTTAAAATAAGTTTTAGTTTACACAATTTGCTGTTGTACAGCTATAGTTTCCAAAATGAAGGCCACATTTCCCATAAAGTTTCTTTTTGTTGTTGTTGTTTTGGTTTTGGTGGGATTTAGGGATTTAGCACCTTTTGTGCTGTAAAGCAACTGGACAGAAGGGGCACACAATGGGCTATACAATACCAGATACAGACTGACAATAACACAACTGTGTTACTAAAAACTAAAAACGTGTTATTAAGTTATTCATGCGATGGTCGAAATTCATTTAACCATTTAGATAAATGTGGACAAATGCCCTGACTACCCACATTTTTATATCATTGTTAGCATTGGTAGGGCATTTGGTCTTCATTATGATAAAAAAGCACTGAGCTCTCAAGCCCCCTCTGACCAAGCAACAAAGCTACGCCTATGAACTCTGCCTCACTCTCTCACACGCACATACACACACACATATGCCATTTAATCAAGAGGGGGACTGGGACACAGTCCATGAAAACTGGGCGACAGGAAGTTACATCCATGTCACAGGAAATAGGATGTGTCTTTTCCCGGGGCTTCGGTGTCCCTGCGATTAGAGGGAGCAGATTGAGCTGTCGCTTTGCATTACACACACAGAAAATACACACGTGCACACACTTACGCGCACGCGTATCCAAACAAAATTAAAAAGGATAGGGGCAGAAGATGGAGTTGCGACATCAACCCAAGCGCACACACGTGCACACAAAGGTACAAATAAACATGCTGTCTCTCATTTCCAGCAGTGGAAGGAACTTCCTCTTCTTAGTTTGTTTAGAGCAACACTGAAGGAAAAGGCTCAGAACGAGTGGGAGATTACTTCCTTCTGTTATGACTACCACTGGTGGACAACAATTGAGTGAAACACACACATATGCACAGACACGTACACACATGGTTACATAATTAAGAAGTTAAAAAACTTAAAAGCGACATGCAGAAATTTACACAACACGCCTGTGACATCCCTATATTTATTCGAATGATCAGGTGCCATTATTGTATTACGTAAGTTGTTGTCAGTTGTTTTTCTGACATATGAACACTACATGAACTCCATCTCAGCATTAAAACAATTCCCTCACAAAGGTGAGGAGCAATTAATCAAATTACATAATCATAATTTTTGGGGTTAGCTTTCAGTATATGCTTCTGGTTTGGATTCTGTTCCACGCTGATAACATGGCCTAGAACAGAAACTGAAAGTTGAACAACAGTAGCTAATTAACGTTAATCAAGTAATTTACCCAAAGGTCAAAATTAAATCCTGTCATGTTTTACAAGTGTTTTTACTTATTGTTAATACACACTAAACAATACCATACAGATGTACAGTGCAGATGTTAGCTGTAAGCAAGCTAATCACTTTCATAGAGCCTCATAGTTAACATGCTGTAGTGTGTACAGATGTTATAGCTCTGAGGTAGCTAATACTGTAATACTGTATGCAGCAACCATGTGGATTCCTGTGCTTATTTTAAAACTGTGATTCTGACTGCTTTCAGAACTCTTTCATGTCATTTTCTTGTTTCTTTCAGTTTTCCTCTTGTTTCTCTATCTATACATATATATATTAAGTGGAATAATTCAATATGATTCTTAGTTTCAGTTTACACTGTGGATTTGTGACTCCTTTGAATGAAGTATCTGACTCTACTGACAAACTCAGCTCCTCTCTCCTCTCTCCTATATCAATGCAAATGCCACCATTGCATGTCATTAACTTTGTGTCTTCTCTCTCCTGTAGTTGTGTTTCCTCCTCTCTGTCTCTCTCTCTCTCTATATACTTTTCTGCAGGTGTCCTGGGCCTGGAGCTGTACATCTCCAGAATCCAGTTGACCTGCCCAATGTTCTTGCTGCTTGTTGTTGTCTTATTGCCTGCTGTTCTTTTCTCTCTTCTCTTTCCACTCACCCCAACCGGTTGAGGCAGATGGCCGCCCACTATGAGCCTGGTTCTGCTGGAGGTTTCTTCCTCTAAAGGGGGTTTTTCCTCTCCACTGTTGCCTAAAGCTTGCCCAAATGGGATTGTTGGGTTTTCTCTATAATTTTTTTTTTGAATAAAAATTCTCCGTAAGGTCTTAAACCTTGCACTGTAAAGTGCCTTGAGATAACTTCTGTTGTGAATTGGCGCTATACAAATAAAACTGAATTGAATTGATGGATTTTGCCTAAAATGAGCAAGACAGAAGTGGCCCACATGTAAAATAGCAATTACCGACCAAATTGATGTGGCACAGTTGGTGTAAATGGTTTGTTCTTGGTTGACATGTAGCCCTGCTATGGCTCGCTTGTGGCCACATGTAGCACAACATCATACCATGAGGTGGATTTGCCAAATTAAAGTGTCGGATGTGGACTGGATCTGGGCCAGAGCAATTTTGCTACTGGGTTCTGTATGAACACATTATAACATACACATGAGCGCTGTCGGCTTTTTGCAGCTCAGTACGACACAATAAGTCACCAGCAACAGCCAGGGCCAGAGGTCCATCCATACCTCATGTATGTCCCATATTCATAAACAAAATACCTCAGGAACTCCCGGAAGTGATTTTAGTCCATCTGGCACAAATGTTCACTTTGATTCTTTGACAAACTGATTAGAGTATAAGTCTGGACGGACGTGTATAAACTGCTTGACTGGTTGGAATAGGCATACAACCACCTGGTTGTATGCCTGGTCAAAATGTATGTGAATAACAAGGTGTGCAAAACTAAGTACATTACACAGGTCTCTTCAAAATACCAGATATGAAAATCATCATTTGATATATTCTGGTGCACTTCATATTCTCTGATGGCTTTAGCATATTTAGCAGATTCAACACAGGATTCATATATGATGAAATTCTACTGAACTCTAACCCTGACAAAATCAGTGAAGGACCTCTCAGCTTGACAAATTCACGAACCGTTCTGTCTATCTCAAAGACAAACAGCAATGACAGATTTTCCCCTAAGAGCCATTTAATAGCATTAGCCAGAATCTGATTAACATTCGTCAGATAAGTGTGTCAAAGAGAACTGTACTGTGTACAATTTAATAAAATGAAGTGAGTGGCAAGGCAGACGCTTCTCATGAGGCTCCAGAACAGATGATGCTCAATAGGAATATGTGGGTCTAGAAAGGGAAAGGATAAGGAATGTCAAGGTAACAATGTGCAGAGGGAGAAAGACCGGAAGAGAAAGAGGGACAACAATGAGCGAACCAGAGAGAGAAAGTGATGTAGTGTTGGTGAGCTGTGTCCTGTTGATGTCCTATCACACAGCCGTGCTTTACCTCATCCTCCTTATTTAGATTCAGAGCAGGGCCTTCCTGCGTCCCCGAGAGACCCGGGGCCGCTCTAAATCATTACAAGATGTTTTCAAAGGAAAGGAGTGCGAGAAGGAGACACGGACACTGAGAACAATGACAAGGATCACACAGAGGCGTTCAGCATATGATGATGTTTTCCTGACAGAATATGATGATCTGATTTCCAGTCATGTTTCAAGCAAAGCAATGTGTCTCCTTCACCTGTGGTTTGAGTCGATAACAGATCATATTGCGCTGCTCGCAGGGTTTTCGCTTCATGCCAGACACAGATGTTTAAGGAATATCAACAACACAGAGACATCCTTTGTTTGTGTGTCAACGTTCACTGAAAGAAGGCCTGATAAAAATTTTCCACCAAAAGTTGTATTTTTAGACTAAAGTTGCTACCAGATTAATTTTTGATTCATCCTGTAAGTCATGTGAAGGAAGGAAAAAAAAATTTATTAATCAACTAACATCATTCAGATGCATTGACAAACCTAGTTACCAGTCCCATGAACCCCTCTGCTGCCCTCATATAATTAACGTTGTGTTATGTGGCCGTGGCTGTTTGATAATGAGAGAGCTTGTTACACGCTTGGAGAGAGACCCTTAAGAGGTGCTAGGGCTTTCATTAGGCCTTGGTTAAAGGGATTGTTAGCCATGCTGGCAGCTGTTAATTGCTACTCAGGGGTCTTAAGTCTACGTATAGTCTAAAGCTACATGTGCATGTGTGGCGAGGTAGAAGATGTATTAATGGTGGCCTCTTTGTCAAAGGGCCAAACAAGGCCATGGCCTAAGTCGGTCTTCAGACAGCAGGTCACAGCTAAAAACAAGCACTACTGTTGTCCAGGGTTTGTAAATCGCATGATGAATCCCTATAGTACATGTGGCATTCAACACAGAGACGGTGCCACGTTAACTAACTTTAAATTGTAGCTTCTAGTTAATTCAGTCAACACAATATTAGAAAGGATACTTTAAATTGCATCCACAAAATGTCAAGAACATTTATGTTCTTTTTGTTAGTTGTTGTTGTTGTTGTTAGTTAAACTAGTTAGCATACAGTAGGTACAGGTATTAGTTTTTCAATCACAATTTAAAAAATTTAAATTATTAGTTATGGATATATTCATTAAATTTTTTATTTCTCTAATAAACTTTTACTAGATCAGGTACTGCAGACACACACAGCCATTCGGTGACCTAACACTTCTCTATTTAGACAACAGTGGATCACACATTTATATGTACACCACATGTGCACTTTAAATAAAATAGTAGACTAAGCAAGTCAAACTGAACATACACTCAACAGGGATGTTCAGAAGCATGAACACACATGCACGCACACACACACACACACACACACACACACACACACACACACACACACACACACACACACACCGCCCACTTAATCCAATAAGCCATGAGAGATCAAGTCAGGGAGTCAAAGAAGCTGTGTTACACTTACCCAGCTTCTTGCTGTCACTGTGAATGGTACCTAGAATTTTAATTTGAGCAACTCCACTAAAGATAGGTCTCCTACCCTGTTCTAGTATAGTCTTTTCTTTGCTAGTCTGTTTTATTGTCTGTTTGAAAATCTAACAAGAGTGTATCTACATCCTGTGTGTTTCCACGGGCTGTTTGAGGATTAAACATTCTGACACTCATTCATCACTATGAAGCTTGCATGCACTGATATTTTCCTAAATGTTGAGAAGAAGAGTTCAAGTCAGTCTAACGCAAAATGTCAATCTGATAAAATGTTATTTAGCTGCAGAAAAAAAACTAAATCAAGTGTTAGACACACCACTCTGAGGACACTGACACATTGGAGGGTTGTAAATTACGTAGAAATGCTGAAGGAAAAAGTGAAGCAGCCTACAGGAGTGCAGCAGTGTGGGAGAAGATGAACTTTCCAGCATGACAGTGACCCCAGTTATAAAGCCAAAGCCACGCAGGAATGGCTTCAAAACCGCACTGTTAATATCCAGGAGTTGCCAAGTTACAGTCCAGACCTCAGTCCAGTTGCAACTTGACAGAGCTGGAGTAGCTTTGCATGGAAGAATGAGAAAATTTGAGCAGCCAGATGTCCGAAGCTGATAGAGAACTACTGTATCCCCACACAGAAAAGCTTGAACTGAAGTATGAGAAGCGCTCCACGCTCATGGCTGAATATATTTGTGACCAGTAATCTTTCAAACCAGTTTTTTGTTATTTGTTTTCATGACACAGACATGAAAGCCTCTTTACTGGTGATCAGCGCTCAAAGAATTATTCATTCCACTATCATCTGAAGCTTTAAAAACAGCAAGACATTTAATAAGCCACAGCGAGGTGACTTCTTCTTATGGGAACTGTAACTAAGCTACACATGATGGAGTGCACTATGCTGCACTGTTTCTAAAATGACTGTGATGATTTGTCATGTTTAATTATTACCTAAACAATAAAACACATGACTTTTTGAATAAGAAACCAATACACAATGCTAGTTATTGCTACATTGGACTGAGACAAATAGAGTCAACTGGTAATGTAATTTCTGCATTAAGTGTAAGCCCCCTTTCTTTGTTTTTTGTACCTTCCTGTCTTCATATATTCAGACAAACGATTTTCATAGCAGTTTTAAATGTGATTTTAAAGGTCTAGTACTTTATTTGAGTTTTATACTTTATTCTTTGGCATTGCATTTTTAAGTAGAACATACTTTAATTCCACTACATGTAGTTACTTTGCACATTAAGCTTTCAAAATATGATCAAGAGAGATATTTTAATACAGGCAAAGGGGGCGGGAGGTTTAATGCTGTTCAGTATATTGTACATACCCGCCCCAAACTACAACCATAACAGAATGAAACCTGTGAAGTCGACCTTTCAGTGAAACCTCCCCTATACTTCCTCCACTACGGCACAGTAAATATATTTAGATATACAGATATATAACTTTTATGTCAAAGTCTATAGATGCTTCCTACAGTAGCTTTTCTTTCAGAAAGAAGTGTCATGACTGCACATCTCTCCCATGCCTCATTATATCTGCATGTTGTTATTGTCTCAATAAAGCATAAAAGTTTCCACTGGTGTACAAAATCCCTGGAGATATCAATCAGCTACAGTATGTAAATACACTGTAAAACCTATGCTATCCCCATGCATGAAGCTCAGATATTCACATGCTAAAAAAAAAAACAAAAAAAAAAACGATGCACAATCAAAGACACCCAGCACATTCAGTCATGCATAATGTAATACAAACCCATATACACACAGGCGGAGAAAAACACACATGCAAACACAGATACTGTTGTTGATGCACAATGATGTAAATGTGCTGAGTGTGCACAGGAGGCTTGACCAAGTGTCTCTGACTCATAATGACTTCAAACAAAGTACAGCGTTGTTAGGCATGCATAAATAGGTACACGCACGCATACACACACACACACACACGCCCTTGAAGACACATTCTCAGAGTTAATGCAGGGATAGCTGTGATAAGGGAGTGCTTCTTTGCACTGTTTCACCAACCAATTAATCTCTAAGGGCTGAAGAGGTATGATGTGGGACACTGGGATCTTGAATTCCAGCTATGGCCTGCCTCCCCTTGTGAGTTGCTTTGGATAAAAGTGTTTGCTAAATGTAAATGTAAGCGAGAAAACAAAGATATAAAAATGAGAGACTGAGAGCCCACTGATGAGTTTAGCAGAAGCCTTATCTCAGCGGGGGATTTGTTTTGGATGCAAACACTTTATCAGCACTAAACATTCAGGAAAAAGAGTGAGACAGAGAGAAAACAGGCTTGGTCATCCTCCAGGGACCTGCTCTGAGTGGATCCAGACTGTGCGAGTGGAAACTATTCCTATTCCTCCCCCACTGCTTCTCTCTCTCTCTCTGTCTAATGCACACACAGTTCATTTAGTGTCTCTCGCCCTGATTGCCCTTTTCCATCCCCTTGGTGTGCTCACTCCATCTCACCTCAGTTTGACACACAAGAGGAAGGTGGGAAGAAAAACAAGGCTGGGGGGGGGGGGTTGTTCTAGAGACAGGAGGAAGAGGAGGAAGTAAGGCAAAGAGAGTGAAGCAGGATGATAACCTGGGGTGGACAAATAAGGGAGTCAAATGGGAGGAGGAGAGAAGGTAGCCGATGTGAGTGAATGGGGGAGAGGAAGGGTGAGAGGGAGAAGGGAAAGACGGACAGTAGAGTTCAAATCAGTCCAGAGCTAATGAAGAAGTAAAAAAAACAAAACAAAACAAAAAAAACATGACAGAGATTAAGTTGTGTTTACACTAAGATGCCACGATCAGAACAAGATTAATCATGTGGCACACACACACTGAGAAAGCTACATTTATTTCGTGTTGTTTTTACCCAAATGAATTTAGATGCTTTTCCCGATACCGTTCATTGCACAGACATATAAACAGAGCAGATTGAACGGAAAATTGAACAGAAGGGGGGGAGAAAAAAAAACAGGGATAAAGAAAAAGGGAGGAGGTAGACAGCGTGCAGACGGACTGATGCTTGTAAACAGATTTCAGAGCAGTATGGAAGCTGCAGGGACTTCTCTAAAGTGGCTGTAACTAAGTTATTGAGAGGTGCCTTGAGGACACACTCTGTAGCCATGTGACTCTCCACCACCACGCTGATCCATATGCAGTACGTCTGTATGAGTCAGTGCAGTATGGATGAGGTATTGTGCCTCTCCATTCACCTCTAAAGCTCCTCCCCTGAGGACGCATGACACCAGGTTAAACCTGATTACAGCCACAATTTGTCTATTATGACCTATTTCAAGGACCCCTTGAATGCGGGGTGTTGCATCTCAAGGGGCTTCATCTCCTAATTACATTTAAAATAGAGAGATAAAAAAATAATAACTAATTATGACAATCTGAGTCTGTGGTTATTTATGGGGGTTGTGTCGAACGATCTGCCAAGGTGAAGCTGTGTGTGAGAGCTATTTCAAATAGGTTTTATGTTTACTACTTACATATAAATGAGTCGTGATGTAAACACTAATGGTCAGAACTGGACTTTGTTATCCTAAGTTAGTATAAACACTGAAAATGGAGAAAAGACTTCTCCGGTCCATTTAAAGATTCAGTGGCAGTATGCAGTATTGGAAAGAGGGAAGAGCCGCGGACTGCCAAAACACACATTCAAAACCAGTCACGATAGCACTTTCGGCAAGAAAACACATCTGCTAGTGTTATGTCAGCTTAAACAACCCTTTGTCTACTTATTAATTGCTTCTAAGTCGTTACAAATTGCCTCTAAACCGTCCGTGTCGTGTTTTGATCTTTCATTACTGCTCGTTAACGTTAGCACGACCTTGCACCAGTGCGCTGCGGCTGACTGATGTCCAGTGCTGTGGGCTTCTGGCAGGAAGACGTTTGCAACTAACAATTGTGTAGTAGAACAAGTTGTGTTGCTCCACAGTTATATTCCACCAACGCAAGCCGCCACTCAGACAAGCTGTGTGTGAGGATTCTCTGTAAATGGTAGACCACGTGACAAGGCATCACCAGTGGGGTGAAACTAACCTCACGATGATCTAGACCCAGCTCACTTTCCCTATTAGTGAGTTAGTTAGTGACCAGTCCAGCACTTGGTTAGGTACATTTTACTTATTGTTCTGGGATGTTTAATTTCCCCACAATTACACAACAGACATTATTAGTATTGTTTGCACCGGATCAGGGCAGATAGCAAATGATTCCAGCTACATTCCAAACATTTTTGTGATTTCCAGACATGCTCTCAGCATGTTCTAAATATATCTCTGTTGTTTAAAGGGAGAAACATCAAAGTAACAGCCTTTCGTGGGAGATGTGCCAAGAACATACAAAGAGAATAACGCAGAGAACATATATTTAAATGTTTAGGAGAAAAGACAGAGATGCTGCAGCTGAAAATGGATTGAAAGGTTGTGGAAGTAGCTACCAGCAAGAATTACTACTAAGAAAAACTACTTTCACTCCTGGCTGCTGTCATGATGAGTTATATCATCTAGATTATGAGCCTCCTTCAGAATCCTGCACTGTTCTTCAGAGACGAGCATGTATGGGTTGGATGACGAGCTGATCCTTTCTTCTTCCACACTGTAGCCTTTTTCTTCACTGTGGTAGAGGTGAATCTTGGATCAGTCCATGTCCCATCTATGTCTCATGTGTGTACGATTTTGTAAATTTCAACCTGGCTTTCCACTTCTTACTGCTAATGAGGGGTTTGCATCTTGTGGTATGGCCTCTGCATGTCATTTAGGTTTAGAAATGTATGCCTCTACATTTACATTTACATTTGCATTTCACTTTTCTACATACAATGCTTCTGTCATTAGCTTTTGCTGCTTTCCTTCCGTCAGTTCGGTCTGTGAATGATGCTTAGTACACCAGTGGTTTCTTTCTTCATCATTTTTAAAAACAGTTTGGGTCTCCACTGGTAAAACCTAAGAGCAGACATTTAGAGCTATTTATTGTTTGTCTGGATCAGTCTCACAGGACACACCTAGGTAACAAAAGCTCACACACCTCCTTAAGATTTGGGTGATCTGAAACAAATACGCTATGGTCTATGTCGTTTAAAATACCTCATTGTAAAGAAAAACACAATATAACAGCTGAAATTCAGAAATTCTTTGATCTCATATTCATCTCTTGATCTTATATGCAAACGTTTTCAGTGTACAAGCAAAAGCAAACACACATGAATTGGCCTTGCCATTTCAAGGCGTGTGGAGGGGGACTGTATTTTAGTACAATTACCCTTGTAAGTAGCCAGACCTGGCAATGAATACACAAGATCTTATTTTTGTTGCTGTTAACCTGCTGTGGATGAAAGTTCATCTCTAGTATTTCTAATAAAGCATGTTGTATCTTAAGAGTAGTAAAAATATTTGCTATAATACACACATAATCTTTTAACAAGCAGCAGATGACACAGACAATGTGACACATTCCCACATGTGAGCAAAGACGCTAAAAGAAACTTTACCGTAGCAGCAGAGTGCTTCCTTGTTACTGGCAAACACATGGTGTCTATGCACAGGTTATGAACAGGAACATACACAATATGTGGTCATCAATATTTATTCTGGACATAGCCATGCAACCTATTTCCCTCAGTCTTTGTGCTAAGTTATCTGGAATTGCTGAAGATGTTTACGTTCATTACATGTGATCACTGCAACAACTCTAATGCAGATTGAACCCGACTGTCCCGGGAAAACAGTCTGACTTTATACTTTTTTAGCCTCTTCATGAAATGTTGACGCAACAACTCACTTTACTGGTTATGAGAGAGGGATTGGTGTGATTTGACCTACAGCAGTGAGTGGCTTTACTGAAAGTCACAGTGTCATCAGTGTTCTCTCTCACTCAGCTCCTTATTGCACAACAACAACATATGATAACAGCTCCTACTGCAACTGTCGGGCATCCCCGTTAAAACCACCAATTTGTTATCATTATGGTAGTAGGGGGAAAAAAGTGACTTGAATATGAAAAACAAAATCTGTTTCCATAAACCATGTTTAAAAAGTAAGCAAGTATGCTTCTCGAATGTCGAATTGCATGACAAACATCTAAGGACTGTTTTAGGAGTTCATTTGTTGGCCACCGTTCAAAGACAAAAACAAAGGCATTGACTTTGCAATACACAGCAATGGTCATGCAACCACAAATGGGTGCTTTATAAATGGCAGCAACAGATGGTATGACATTTCTGGGAGGTTGTTGTGGACATGTTTTACAAGAAATTTCAAAGCCACTTTGAACAATATTGCAGAAGAAACGAAGGACTGCCATCCTGTTCGTTCGGAAAATGTATTTCCATCATATCTGATTGCACATATTTCTCTGTGTCTGACCACAAATACAAAAAGTAAGTTTACAAAACCAGACTACAAAGTCAGGAAATCTGATCAATTCCCATCTTAATTTTAGCCAGGCTAGCAGGTTCCATAGATGGTGCTGTTGTATGTCTGCTAGCCTGTCCAAACTCTTAACAACTCAACATCTGTTGCATGGATTGCCTTGAACCCTTCTAGAAACATTCATGGTCTCAAGAGGATGCATTCTACAGACTTTGGTGATTTGATGTCATGAGCAGATCAGTGTTTTATATCTCTACCAGAGGAATTGGCACACCATTTAGTACACCATTCATGGTTCCCAGAGGATGTATCCTATCACTATGACGCAGGTGCAACTGAGCAGACTGCAGGCAGGTCAGTCAAACACACACACTGTACTAGCACCTGGAATACTGAAAAACATTGTATAAAACATTTGGTTAGCAGCTTTTCATTCTAACTTGAGTTAATCATTGCTTTCACCGCTTAAAGAGCAACATTTAGGCAGGTCGTACCAGCTGCTGCTAATTAACATGAAACCTGTTAATAAGGTGTGTCTAATTTTGTCAACTACAGCTACAGTTATTTCAATGTGTCAGATACATATTTTATCGACAATGAAAAAAATTTGCAGAGGATCAGACTAATGTGAGATACCCAATGTTAATGGACTCGGCTAAGGATTGTATGAGACAATAAGACTCCTCCTACGATTCTCCTGATTAACCATTTGACATGTAAAGGTAAAGAAAATTTTAAGAGTGGAATTTCAGACATACTTGTATAATATCATATTCCACCAAGATTGGAGAATTTGGAGTTTTTAAAAACAAGTTAGTCTAATGAAAACAATAAATGTATATAATGTTACTAACAGAGTCCTATACAGTTGCTGGTCGTGCCACTGGGAGTTCAAAACACCTACATATGAAGGGCTGGGGATCGTCTGTCCTACAGTGAGTGGACAACTTACTTTACCACGTGAACCACATATTTAAGGGTCTTTATATTAATAGATATTTGAATATATACTGAATGTAGAGATTCTAAAATGTCAAACTTGCAAATCTATTTAATTAGTCCAAAGAGAACCATGCAAAATGCTGAGTGGTTGTCCGACATGTCTGTCTGACAACTATATCAAAGTAAGACTCTCAAAGAAATACAACCTGATACTATTTATAAATCAGAAAAAAACTTTGCTTTTGGATATTAGTGGTATCTCAAGAACTAAGGTTTGGGGAAAAAATCTGGAACATTTTAAGATCTTGGAAGAGAATCACAGTGAAGAAAGAATACTTTATTTCTCAGGAGTAACATTTGAGGAGAAGTGAAATTCATCAAAATGTGCTGGTGTTAAAATAAACTAAAGTATGTGTAGGAGTAACAATCTAAACAAAGATAAGAGCTTTCTTTCTTTTCCTGTGTGTGTGTGTGTGCACGCGGTCGCTGCCGTCTCATACCCCTTTCATATTCACACACTCAGCAGTCAGCCCCTGTGTGTCTGTCTGCCTGCCTGCATGTCTGTCTGGAAAAAGGGCTGTTTCCACGGCGACTTGTCTCCATGACAACTGCCACCCCATCCTCATCCCCACTCCAAGTCTCTTGCCTCCATAATCCTCCCCCAATTCCCGACTCCAGTCTGTCATCTCACCCCATTTACACCCTACCAAGCCCCATCATCTCTCTCTCTCTCTCGTTCACACTTCCTCTCTGTGTCTCTCTCTCAATCCTCAAGAGGAAAAGAGTGAGGGAGATGAAGGGGGACCATTCTTGACATGAACCTCTCTTTCGCTGACCTCGGATAATAATGAGTATAGCCATAAGCAACCGGAGGGGGCAAAGATGGATAGCAGAGTGGGGAGAGAGGCAGGATGGATGCGTGGAGAGATGGAGGTAAGGATGGGTAGAGGCTATAATCCTCTGCACACCACTGTAATGGTGACCCGGTTTCCTTACTCTCAGAGCAGCCAGGAAAAGGTGGGTTTTGTGCCAGAAAACACAGAAACACACAGACACAGACACACACACACACACACACACACACACACACACACACACACACACACACACACACACACACACACACACACACACATTGAGAGATGGCATTGTGACTGTAGCTGCAGGGCATACATCTGGTGGAACCGTGGGCCAGTAGACACGTGTTAGAGAGGGGAAGATGAATAAGGTCGCACAACGCCGCCTAATGATCTCTGAGGGAATGAGAAGGGCTAGGACATATCCTTCATGTCAGTGTCATTAACCTGGGTATTGGCTGTGTGTGCATGCATGTGTGTCTAGAGGGGGTTACTGCAACTAATCACCGGGCTCAGGTGTGACACCCCACATCCCCACCCATCGCAAACACACACGGAGAACAGTAGGATTTTCCTTCCCTCCGCCAGATGATGAGAGCAGATAGAGAGAAAGTAGGCCACACAAACATAAGTAGCTGTAGTTACATCACATAAAGGAAAAAAAAAACAACAACAAACACACACAGATGCGTTCACATGAACAGGATGACACAGGACAGGATGCCTGTCCTGTTTTTTGTTGCACATGCAAACAGAAAACACTAAATTAAAGGGAACAGAACAACAAAGTGAGACAACTATTTGGCTCCATTAATTCAAGAGAAGGGAGCTTTTTTTTTTTTTTTAAGTTTTACTTGATGGTCATCTTCTGCCACCCCAGGCTCCCTATCTGTCTACATCACATATTTTCATCCAAAGACAACAGAGTGTTTTCCAAGAAAACAACGGAGTGTGAGAGAGGCAGGCGAGCGAGTCATGGAAAGAACAACATGGGATTGTGCATTATAACTATCAAAAATTATTAGCTTCAGGGAATGGATTTATTGTGTATGCGTTCGGTGAAATTACGTGTACTCCAGTGTGTGTTGAGCAATACCGAGCGCACGTCCTGGCGTGTTTGTTGATGTCCACAACCGGATTAACCTGTCAGGGGAGCTGGGGCAAAGATTTGTTATTGTGCTATGAATTGACAGGTAAACCCCACAACTATCACCATGTGTGCTTTTCGTAACCTGACTTTTCCAAGTTTTAAATTGAATACTTTACAAACAGCAGACTATAAAAAGTACTAACCCAGTTCGAAACTTCTGAATAGCCGACAACTTTTTTTTGATTAATTCAAATAACTGCTTTTGTAGAATACTGCTGCTGGTCGCTGACCATGTGTTTCTCTGGCTGGAAAAACACCTGAGTCAATTAAACGTCTGCAGGTGGGATCAAGAATAGGGGCCTAATCTTCGTGAGACGGCGCATGAAAACTGCTGACTGGAAATTTGCCACAAAAATGGGAATAAATGTCTGATGACATCAGGCAGTTGTGAATTAATCTGCAGGAAAAAAACAAATGCTAAACGGGCACATTTCTTTGACATAACAAACATTTATGAGAGCAACCAGTGCCTCATTTTACTGCTCATAATCAGTAATCAATTACATACTGGTACATAGTGTTGGCATTGGCAAAGCAGTAACAGTAAATGCAGGAAGGAGTAGAGAGTCCCCTGGACACTTAGAATTTAAATATGCCCGAAACACACTGCACTGTATAAGTATAAGTCGTATTGGTCAGTACGTGGGAATGGGCTCACAGCAGTTGCGTTACTCATGCTTCACTATCAACTGCTCAGTTACCAGCTGATAGTAACATACAATCATATTCAACCATGCAGATTGTGTACAGCATGGCCATTTTCCGCAGCAGCTCCTTTCACCATCTTAACCACCACAAAGCAGCCAAGAAATGATCAATTTATTGGTGGCCTAAGACTTTTAGTACTGTAGATGCGGGTAGTTGTGGGCAAACTCAACGAGCCTTTCCCCAACACTTTCTCCTACTGTTGTGGTGATTCTTCATAACTACAGCAGACATTGTTTGATACTGCTGGTTGGCCACACGCAAAGATGCATCACAAGTACATTTAGCATTAATTCCTGATGATGTGCACAACCACATTAATTGTAATTGTTATACTGGGCTGAAGTTACCCGTGTTGCCAAATTAGCAATCCAGCCTTAAATTATCAACCGTCACATTCTTAACAACAATAACAGAATACCGACTGCCTTTTTCTTACATGTTTCCTTGTGTGTGTGGCTTCACAGCACAGTTTTCGACAGTGCATTCATTGTTTGCTCTATGTTCCTACACATTCCTGCTGGTGCTTGTGAGCTCAGTGAATTCATGTTTGTGTGTGTGTGTATGTGCGTTCCCTCTAGGTTACCTAAGGCATCAGACAGAGCGGTCTGCTAGTCTCTGCAGTGTGAATCATCCTCAGGCCTGTTCTCTGTAATCTCTTCAGCTCATGTCCAGGCAATAGCTCTGTTTACATAATTACTTCTCTGAATACATTAATACGAGCCTCCTATTCTCACTCTGTGTACTCATCTGGGCTTTTCTCACCTCACGGTACCTGCAGAGTGTGCTAATGATGGACTGAAGTTGTTTATTAATGCGACCAGGTATGATTATCATCTGTATTGTCAGAATATGATTAGAACCAAACGTGTTGTCAACAAGCCAGAGTTTCTGTAATGACCTCCTGATGTGCTTTTATGAAAATGTTTAGCAATTTCTCACATTTCTCACAGTACTTACCACTCGCACGCTGTCTCATCCTGACGCACACATTAACACCGAGAGAATTGACTTGTTCTGTCTGACCCAACAATGACAAAGTACCAAGCGGGAAGGGTCTAGGCTTCCTGTCTCTGAACTCGGTGTCAGTGCTTCGCCAACATCCTGGAATTCACACACATGCTTACACACAGTGACAGATGTAAACAGTTCTGCATGCGGATAACAGCTGGTCACATAACCCCCAGTGACTTGGCAGCTATAAAAACTTCAAAAGAGCAAACATACTTGCTTTAAGCTCAGCTGCCGATTGGTTGGTAGTTAAATTCCAGGCTGTTTGTTGAAGGGAAATGGCTGTTTTTGCTCATTATATTCCCTTCTGATGCACTGGTAACTGGTCACAAACCAGCAAGACAACAGCCCCAGGGTGCCAGGGCGGAGGAGCGCAGAGCATGGAAAGGAAACAAGGGGCATTGTGGCATGGATGTTCTGTCAGGGCGGACAGTTGTTGGAGTCCTGTAGCGACCCCATCCCCTGCTGAGGAACGCAGGTTAGAGATTAGGACTGATGGATGGGGGCGGAGGAGCCCTGCTGAGGCAGAGAGAGGGAGGATAGAGGAAACAGCTGGGACGAGCGAGGTTGTGGTGGGGGAGGAAAGAGAGGCACGCCAGCATTTATTTCTAACTTCCTGGAGAGGCAAACACAAACAAACAGCGTCAGACAGCTTAAGGGAGAGCAAGGGAGGGAAAAGAGGGGAAAGGAGAGGCATAGGAAAACAAGGATCTGGTCTCATCTGATTTTATTTTATGCAGCATCAACACCTTTTTCCATTCAACAACAAAAGCCAAGTTTTTCAAGTGTTACTGTAAATGTTGTCTCAAAACACACGCAAATATTAAGCCATGTTGATAACAAGTCACTATATGTGACATGTTATAATCGATAATTTGTATATATATGGATACATCATACATATATATGCATCAATGGATCAATGTGGCTGTGGCTGAAAAGTCCAAAATTTGTTCTAATTATTGTAGAGGGGTGATTTAATATTGCATTTCCATGAAGTCTCACAAGACACAGGTTGTAAATAATGATGAAAACTAAAAAAAAACTTGCTTGGCTGAGACATTGTGACTTTTAGTAGAAGCTGATCAAAAGGTGGAAATGAGT
Organism: Anabas testudineus; assembly: GCF_900324465.2. Classification (NCBI taxonomy): domain Eukaryota; kingdom Metazoa; phylum Chordata; class Actinopteri; order Anabantiformes; family Anabantidae; genus Anabas; species Anabas testudineus. The sequence goes on from NC_046620.1 coordinate 17,040,451, forward strand.
GCTTTTGCAGTATACAAATCTACAGTCAAAGCCAAGAGAGGAACAGAAAAATGAGGGATGACCTGCAGGTGGTTGTGGGGGTTACAGTGGCTTTAGCGCACACAGGACTGTTTAATGTTAAACAAAGACAGATTGAATTAGGAAGAATCAAGTTAGCGGACTTCATTCTCCTCCCCACACACTTTAAGACCAAATAATAACCTCAGAGTCCTTCACAGCAAACACTAAACTTCATTCATTATCCACAAATGTGGTAATGGGAAGCTTTATGTGTGGGTGAATGCTTGTTTTCATCATGACTGCCTATTGTTTTATTCCATTCTGATGAGCCTGCATTTCACTCTATTACGTCTCTCTCTTTACCATTCTTACGCGTGCACCAGTTCACTTGTGAAGATTAAAACCCACATCGTGTCAACAGGGTTAGACTGCATGCTTATATATCCATTTAACCACTAGCCACTGGCTGAATAACAGTGACTCATCCCCAGCCTCCCCCCATCACTCCCTCCCTCTTGCTCCAGAGCCAGACTGATCAGGCTAAATCCAAGACTCATCAGTTGGATGCCCCGAATTCATCCTCTAGGATAAATATATACAATGTGTTTAACAGCTTAACAGGCCCGCGCGTGTATGCACACACACACATGAACACACTCACGGCTGTCTGTGAGTACATTTAGCAGTTGCTGGCTGGAGACAGTCAAAGATGGTAAACAAGGCGAAGAGAACAAACTGACCTCCATCCGTGCTCTCTGTTTCTGCCATCCTCTTTTACTGCTCATGCCCTGACCCCAATTAGTAAGAGGAAAGCCAATAAATCAGGTAAAACCACAGTGGCTCAGGACTGAAAGACATTGTGTTCAAATGTTCTCAGGGCATTGGTTTAGGCTTGTATGGGAACATGAATGAGACTGCCATGGGACAGCAAGAGTTATGTCAGCATATGCCAGTGTTTGTAAGGAACAAATTATGGAGCACAAGTCTTGGTCTTGAATTAGTGCTAAGGTTGATGCCTAGATCCCCTGTGGCATAACCTTATATCAGTGTTTATCAAGACCCCCTTCAGGCTTGTAAAACACTATTTTAAATCTAACCAGCTGTACATTTTCTCACAGAAACACAAGAAATATCATAGCTGTTCAGCAGAGGAAAATTGAACATGCATATTTCAATGGCAAATAAAGGTTGCCCTATTATCCAGGGGCATAATATGTCATTTAATGGACCAGACGTGAAGTGAAAGAGAAATATTTTTTGATAATCAGTTTTTCCACAATCCCATGTCAAGGTAGTTCACTTGCACCGCAGAGATAGAGAAAAGAAAGAGAGAAACATAAGTAACTCCAATAAAATATAATTAACTCATATCCAATGGTGTAACACAATGATTGGTTTGATTATTTGCATTATGCATTAGAAAGTGAAAAACTAACAGATGTGGCAACATATGTTAACCCACAGAACTCAACCTAAATCCCCTCAAGGGTTCACAGTCTTTTCACAGCAACAATAGATGAAATTTTCTAAGAATGTAGTTGTAGGATATGATTAACAATGAACCTCCCCTCATGCTCTCAGAGATAACTCCGTGCAACTAGTGGAGTTAATCAAAACAGGTTGCTATGCAAATGTGTTGGCTCTAACTAATGACAGAAGTTGGATTTTAGTGTTTTTAGCACTTTGTTAGCTATTTGAGTGTCACACAAATCTAATTAGCTCGTTAGCATGATAACAAAGGCAAAAACTATTTCTTTAGTTTAACCAAGCCGACACTTGAACAAGCTCACTTGCAGCGTACTGGGGTGTTAATTGATACCAAATAGCTGCTACAGAATGGAGCTGAAGTCATGGCGTAAGGTGTGGGTTAGCTTCTGCATTTGAAACCCTAAGAAAACTCCTTTTCAGCTTTTTTAACTCCAGCCTTTCTCGAAAAACATGTTCCTGGAGTTTACTTTGACTTTACTTTAATCAAATGTACACTTTTCAATGGTAGTAAATCTTGAAACCACAATATACCGTGAGACCGTGTGAGTTCCCTTTAAGACTGGCCCCAGCATACATTTGGAAACAAAATGTAATCTAATCAACACTCTATACGGCCACATATTTCCCACCATCCATCCCTCAATAACTACTGCTTTGGTCTGAAACAGATGCCTAGTCAATACAGCCCATCAGGAAACCGGGGGCCCTTTGCAGCCCTACAAAAAGCCCCGGCCTATTCTCAACAGGCATCAACAGCAGCAGGGCCAGTTTGGAGTGAGACAGCAGCTATTGTCGTAGAACCACTGTAGAAAAGACAGCCGATAATGACGGGAAATGGAACCAAGCGCACTAAATGTCACACTCAGTCTCTGGGGCGCTGCACAATGCTTAGCCTGTTGGTGGACCTGTTTAGAGCCAAGACAGGCCGATAGAGATGGAAAGAGGGAAATAAGGGAGGTAGACGGAAGGATGGAGAAAATAAGTGAGGGGGTGACTATGTGCATCTGTATTGTCTGCATGTGTGTGTCTCGCCTACTTCCATCTCCCAAATCTCTGTGTGCCTCTAATTCATAGTGACCTCTCCATTGTTAGGGAGCAGATGAGCTGGGTTCGGCGCTACACTGATTGAATGGAGTCCACCGGAGCTGTCTCTATGCTTTCTACACTATTCCCCTGGCTGTCTTTCTTCATTCACATCCCAGTGCATTGTTAGAGGAGGGGTGCCCAAATAACACATGCGCGCACAAATACACATACACACACGCGCACACACACACACACACATACGTATATAGAGCCCTGGGCAAAGAAAGGGGGCAGAGAGAGGGGTCTGTCTTTATTGCTCTGATCAAAACATTCATCCATCCTATCTATCCCCTTCCTGCTCCCTCTATTACACTCTCCTTATTAAATCATTCCACTCCTATTTCAGCTGGGTTTATCCATGGGTATTACCTTGACCTCAGACTGAGTATGAGGCACACACGGACTCAAACACCCAAGTCTCAATTTCAGGCAAATGTACGCATTTCTAACCTTTTTGGGAGCAGGAATGTAAGGAGGTTGTTTGAAATAAGAGCTGACCTGGACACACACACTACATGACACAAATGAACCCCACGCGTTTCCATGCTCTACACATACAGTAGGTCATTCCACGGTGATCCAATCAGACTGAGCACAGGGTGGAAGGGGAAGCACGTAAAAGATGGGAGGAGACTCTTGGCTAGTTAGAGAACTGGTTTAGAGAACTCCACTCTGCTACAACCCCTTTTCAGTGCTTCTGGTTATTTCTTGCAAATCAACATGTCTGGGGAAAGTTTAAATCTGAAGATGAAGCAGAAGGAAGCAAGGTTGCTGAGAAGGCACAAAATAACACTCAAGGGTCTCAGCCTAGTCCAACTACCCAATGGGGGAAAATACTACTGCAGGGTACATATAAGGACACTTGTTCCCAATGCAAGATGAGTGTACAGATGCTCCCATGATGTTTAAAATGCATACATTATCTGAGTTCAAATACAAAACAGAATACAGAAATTCAGTCTTTAATCCAAGATTGTCTTGGATGGCATCAAACAAGCTCATTAGTACTTCTCTAAGGGATTGATTGTTCCATCCAAATACTACAACGAATAATACAATGAGAGCTGTACAGTCACTGAGTGCCACAAAATTATATTAAATCAGTAGGAGAACTCATTAGACACAAACTGCAAATAATTTTCAATTACCTCCTAGTTAATGTTTGAAAGTTGGTAAAGTAAATAATCAAGAATTGTAAAAAAAATAATATAACCTATTGTTAGCTGCTCTTATGATAAGCTCACTAATCTAACAAATAATAATCTGTTATTTGGAAATGACAGATATATTATTGTTGACTAATGCTAATAAAAAATGAATTGTTCCATTACTAAAGAGTGAACCAGGGATCTTGTTATGAGCTATGCCATTAGTAGATTTAATTTAATGTATGAAATGTTGTTGTCTTTGGTTACATTTAAGTAGAAAAAATTAACTCAAATTCAAATTCAAAGTTTAATTGAGATATTTTCAAATTAGTTGATAACGATATAGTTTACTTGTCCCAAAAGTAAGTATATATACCTTACGACCTGAAAATACAAATAAGTTAGGTTGATAAATGAAGATTCACTTGGTAAACAAAATGACACAGTATATAAATTGTTCTGTTATGCATGCATGGAGTCTAAAATATATGACGCTAGATGTTAGATTCAAACTAAAAGCACAAGCCACTGTTCCTGGGGGAAAAAAATGAAACTCCACAAATCACATGCTAACATGTCTTTATTTTCTTTACTGTAATGCACAATGAGAAGACAAAAGTCTCTAGACAGACGTGGTCAGGGCATTGATTTTTATGGAGAATAATTGGGTGCAGGGAGATCACAGTGACTGGACATTAAGTGCTTTAAGGGCGTCATTGTCGCAATGGTGGGGCCCAGATAAATCCCTAGGAATTATAAAGTGATTCAATGGCCATTATAAGACGATGCACGGCACTGCATTCGTCAAATAATCACCATTATATCATACCTAATCACCATTATTGACTGTCAGTAATTTCAGGTCAACAGCATGTTATATAAGCACACTGCCAACATGACCAGATGCTCTATAGGTTAAAGAACAGCTGCTCACTGGGATTATCTCATTTCCCACAAACACACACAGACACACACACACACACACACACACCTCTTGACTGACACATGCTGCCCTCCATTCAAGTCTCACACATACAGAATTAATAGAGGTGTCCAGTGTGACTAATCTTATCATGCGGGACAGATTTGTATATTTCAGACACATCTGTCACACCTAAATAAATCACTCCCACACAATTTCCCTGAGTCATACTTGGAGTGATATTAACAGCATATGAGGGCTCATGTGCAGGAAAGGAGGTGGTCAATAAAAAATGTCATTGATTAATCATTTTAACAGATGCTCCTGAATCACTGTGGACCAAACATATGGAGAAAGATGACAAAAAATATAGACAGAGGCAGATTTTGTGTCAATTATGTTACAATGAGGGCCTTTATTCTAATCCTTGTTGTTTCCATACATCCTCTAACCCCAGGGACCCAGCTAAACCTACTGTATATCCGTCTGCATTAGCCACCATGTTTCCTAAGTGTTAGACTGCATTACAGCTATATACAGTTCTGAATAAAAAACAGGGATTGAGAAAATCCCCAGTCTCATATCAAGCCTATATATCTGAGTCATTCTGTGTGTGGTGTGTGTCTGCAATTTGTATTAGTCTGTGTGTAGCCATATAGGAGAAGCTGGGATTTGACAAAATCGAGAGATTTGGAAAATGGCAATGCTTGACGTTCGAAGGGGAATAAAGTAAAGCTTTTGTGATGAGAAATTGTTCATAAATATAATTATAGTGATTTATTAGGGCAGTTAAACTTTAATTACAAAATTTCACTTTGATTATGGTGCTTTTGTGAAGTAATCCTCCAGGGAGTCAGCAAAGTCACAACATTTCATTAACGTGAAATGAGCATCCCGATCATTTCCTGGTGACTTGTCATTATGACATGTTATGAAGTGAGACACAGCCCACTGACTCGAGATCAGCGCTTTTCTCATTGTACTGTGGATGGTGAATGGGGTCATGGGATTTGTCACAGATGGTGCAGATGGGGTTACCTCCACCCCTCCTCTGACCAAACCCCGTACCCACCCCTGTGACCATTCTATCAGGGCTTGAGCTCCCCTGATGCTGCAATCACAATGTGTTCTAAGATAAAACCTTAATGGGATGTTTCGTCAGATATCGATCGGGGAGCGCTGACCATTTCATCATACAGGAAACTGACAGAAGAGACTGTCAAGCAGCGTTCAATACTTCATTTTATTTCAAATTGGCTGATTGCTTTTTCTCAGACGACACATAGCATGGAAAATAGATTTTAAAAAAGACAGGAGCACAAATGCATGTGACAACAGTTGTTTTGTCACATGCATTTGTCAAAATAGCATTTGTTTTCTGTTTGTTCCAGCACAGCATGCAGCACTTTCCTCCTACTATTTGACACTAAACGTTACTGCTTTGTAGCAATCCACCAAAACAAATCAACTGCTTCTTTCACTACAGGCAGGTGTTCACATACCAAACAGTAAACTTTGATACCAAATGACAAGTTTTATTTTCTCCTGATATGCAATTTTATTTTTTTTAATTACAAGAGAGCTCCTTCTTGGCAGCTAAAACTCTGTTATTGTCGCCATTGAAAACAGAACAATTTTACACATTGGGGACATAAACTATTGGTCCAAAAAAAGTCACTACCTGGATTTAACTAAGCAAATAGGTAAAAGTTCTGATGAGTCCAGATTTACCCTGTTCCAGAGTAATGGGAGCATCAGGGCAAAAAGAGAGGCAAGTGAAGTGATGCACCCATCATGCCTAGTGCCTACCGTACAAGCCTGAGGGGCAGGTCAGCGGACTACCTGAATATACTGAACGACAAGGTTATTCCATCAATGGATTTTTTCTTCCCTGATGTAACAGGCATATTCCAAGATGACAATGTCAGAATTCATCGGGGTCAAATTATGAAAGAGTGGTTCAGGGAGCATGACACATCATTTACACACATGGATTGGCCAGAGTCCAGACCTTAACCCCTTTGAGAATCTTTGGGATGTGCTGGAGAAGACTTATCACAGCACTCTGACTCTCCCATCATCAACACAGGATCTTGGTGAAAAAGTAATGCAACTCTAGACGAGAATAAATGTTGTGTCATTGCAGAAACTTATTGAAACAATGCCATGGTGAATGTGTGCCATAATCAAAGTTATTCAAAACAAAATATTAGTGTGTTACTTTTGGACAGGCAGTGTCTTATTCCATGTTCAATAAATCATTTTGTTGGTGTTGGCACGCAACATTTAACAACTTTTTGTAGCAATTTCTACAGGAATTAACCTGGCAGGATGTTAACCACGCTGAAGGCTGCATCTGGGCCAGTAAGCAGAGTTTGGGAAAGATGATTTCCCCCTGTCATTGTAACTTCTAGGAGCCCCAATGGTCACAGCCCACAGCCCCTTCTTTTGCTCTTGGTAAATTAAAATTCTACCCAAATACCCTTCCCCCTCTGTGGTACCATCTGCTAGGGTTCGACCAGAATAGGGTTTGTGAAGGCTGACACCTAAACCAAAGCTCTTGGGGCTTTATGTTCTTTTGTGACCGTCTCTAGGTTTACATTTGGCCTATGTGCCTTTAAAATTTCTCTTAAATTTTTAAAACAGTTCTCTCAGGTACACTTGCACACACATTATTTACGATAATTGGCAGATACAAGGGTTTAAGCATCTTGATGAACAGTTCTGGCCCTTTATGTAATCCCAGACTAACTTGATATTGAAATCGGGGCTCTGCGGGGCCATACCATCTGTTGCAGAAGTGTTGTTCTTGTTGCTAAAGCTACAGTCATTCTTTATAGCTCTGATTGTATGTCTGAGGGGTCATAATCAGACTACAAACTAACTTTAGTACCAGTCAGACATTTAATTGAAAAATATTTCTTATTACTGGTGGTTAAGAAGCTCAGCATTTCAGATGCGTGAAACTTTTACACAGTACCATACTATAAGTACTATGGATTTTTACCTATAGCTAGTTTTGATTTTTTTTTGTCCAGTACTCTACGTTACATAAAGATATGTCTATTTTTAGATCTTTTTCCAAGTTAATTAAAAATCAAAATCCAAAGGTTTTGCAACCCATAATTCACTTCTTACACTTGGATTTAGTTTATCCCATTCTTCTTGATAGATCCTCACACACTCCATCAGCATATATCTGCCATGTTTAGGTCTCCACAGAGAGACTATGGAGGTTTCAGGACAGTCAGAGGCGTTTTCCATTCTACTATAAAGGCCTGATTGATGGTTCCTTCCACCAGGCTCTTCCATCAATGCAGAGTTCTTAAGCTCTAACAGTGACCAATGGGATCTTGTTCACCTTCCTCATCAAGGCTGTACTTGGTCCGATAGTCAACTTTAACAAAAGTCATGGTTGTTCCAGACTTCTTCCTGGGAATTGTAACACATATTCAATCTATAACACAGTAAAATGTGGAAAAACTTAATTGGTTTGGATACTTAATGTCATTAGAATTCAGTCAAAGTCCTTCCTGGAGATTATACATGCTAATAAATTATTTTTAATAAAATACTGACACCAGCAGACTGATAAATTCATCCAAGCTGAGCTCCCATACGTTCCATTCCTCACATTCTGCCCCTTCCACTGTTTCCAACCACCACTCCATCACTCTCCCCTCGAAATCCTCTCTTCATTGGTATCACCCAAACCTAAACCCTTATCATCATCACCATCCTCATCCTCATCACAGACCCCACTCACTCTCATCTCTATTCTTAGTTGAAAATGCTTATCTGATTACGGTATTAAGTCTGCTACAAACAAACAAGTACAGCAGGAGGTTATACACACTTTTTTTTTTCATCAAGTAAAGTGCTCTTCAAAAGCAGAATGAATAACATTTGGACGTTGTCTGCTTATTGTAAACCATAAGAACCTTACCAGGAAACATAACCTTGCTAACATTAAAACTCCAGCTACTAGATGATGATAAGTCACTAATCCTCTGTTTAGGTATGTGGCTTCAATCAGGTCGCAGTTGTAAGAGTGTGTTTATGTGTGTGTGTCTCTGTGTTTGATACAACACTGTGTCTGCCAGACCTTGAGTCATGGTGCCTGAACATGGTGAATATTTACAGGAAACACACACACAGACACGCACACGCGCACACAAACACAATCAGAAAGGTGGCCTGCTCAAAACTTTTTTTGAGTGCAAAACCTGAGCAGAAAAAAAAACTAGCAGGAAAGGAAAAAAAAAAAAACACAGCTCGAACACAAACAACAAATGGCCGGTGCTGATTCTGTTATAGTTTGGATTGGGGACAGATTAGTGGAATATTAGGATGGGATTAACTGGCCAGGTTAAGCTATTTGATCATCAACTAAATATGGCTTAGGAGCCGCAGACAAGCTGATGTCACAGGGAATTAATCCACCCATGATTTTGGTATGATTTAAAAACTATGATTTAGAAAATCCACTCATAATTTCAACAGCCTGTCGAACTGTTAGGAATAGTTGTGTATTTGTTTATGTTAATAATTAATGTGCATACTGGATACTTTTTAATACTTTTCTAATAGGTAGTTCTACACTCACATGTTCCAGCCTCTCCAGGGTGATGATGACTATATTTATAGGCTGAAAAATTACAGTTGTCAACCTCAGACATGTAGCTACACCATGTATTTGATTGCTTTCACAATCTTTAAATAGCCTACTGATCTTTCTAAGTTAAATGTTTTTAAGCCTCATTATCCAAACATACCTGATTCTAAATTTGACTGTTATTTGAAGTTTAGATAAATTAACAATAATCCACTTGCTTGGATGTTTGCCAAGCCTTTTTTTTTTTTTAACTTTTTGTGGTTGAGAAAAATAAATGTAAAATTGGTAAAATGAAAGATAGCCCATACTATTTTACACTAGATTGAAATTAAAGCTAGCCAGGTCATTTTTTTTTAATAAAACAGCTCAGGGGAGGTAGAAGCTTACCTTGAGTATAATTTGATTCATCCTCATAGGATAGGATAAACCTGCTAAAGAAAAGGGTTTTTTTTAAGTGTACATAGAAATGTCTAAATATAAATAAATGTAATTATTATTAAAATCAAGTAACATAAAACATTGTATTTATGCTACAATATTATCATAATATTATCATTTGAGGTGTTCTTACTGAACCTTTCCCTGACAGCGTATGTGTGTTTGCAGCTAGTTTAATCATATGTGTTTGTTTTTGGTGAGAGTTAAGAGTTAATCCAGCTATGATTTTCCCATTCCGGTATGAAGGTGGTGATTGTGTATGTTTTAGTGGTGGTGGTGGGGATTCTTACGAGAAAATGTGACTTCCTATCTGCCGATATGATTATGTGTAGCACATGCACGGATCTGGGTTTTGTGTGTGTGTGTGTGTGTGTGTGTGTGTGTGTGTGTGTGTGTGTGTGTGTGTGTATGCGCTGTTTTTGTTTTTCTATATTCACATCTGTGTCAAAGCTCCCTGGACCTCCACCCCCTTCTTACAAACACACAGTCTCTCTCTCTCTCTCTCTCTCTCTCTCACACACACACACACACACACACACACACACACACACACACACACACACAGATACCAGCTCCAAGCTCCAAAATCCCCTGAAAGCTTTTGATCCTGCAGAAATGTGGAACTCCCCCTATTTTCTCCCTGTTTTTCTCTGTTACACACACACACACACACACACACACACACACACACACTCTCTCTCTCTCTCTCTGTCTCTGTCTCTTTCAGACTTTGGATTAAAACTCATTCGCATCCATATTGCTTCTGATCTGAGAATTCCTCCTTCTCACCTATATGTACTGCATGTATATATGTAAACACAGATCCAGAATGTGGGGAAAGACGAGTGCATTAGGATGTAGCTATAGGTGAAGTTTAGGTGCAACACTGTCTCCTCTAACACCAGCTTCACCAGCTTCAAAGGGGAGCGAGCGGCAATGCCGGGAGATCATCATCCCACCCCCCCCCCCCCCCGATGTTCCCCAGAGGCGTTCCTCGTGCAACCCACTCCCACATCCCACCAGCTTCACCTTGCACAGATACGTGCCGCAGATGTGCGTACGCCATGTCAGGGTAAAGATGATGAAAGTGAGTGAGGGGTGACCTAAAAATGTCACCACAGCAAAAGGGAGGAGGGGGGTGGTGCTTGCAAAATAGAGAGAAAGAAGGTGAATATTAAGGAAAGACGAGGACGAAATAAGAGCTAAATTAGATGCCATTTAAGTTTCTTTTCCCCCTGCAACTTATCTCCATGGTGTGCACGTGGGACACATGTTCAAAGAGCAAAATAGCATTTCACTGCACCCCCCTCCTTTCTCCTCACACACTCATACATATAGAACACTTTTGCCAGAGTAACTTTTGCTTTTGCTGACTTTACATTTAAATTGAGACCAGCAGCAGCGCCTGGGATGCGATGGTGATGTTCATTAGGTTACCATAGCGACAGACGGGCGGGGTGAATCTCGAGTCAAAACATTTGGCGCGTGTTGAGCGAGGTAGGCAGGATGAAAGGTTTTTTTTTTGTTGAATTTCAAGTTCACTGGATGAGAGTGTGTGTGTGTGTGTGTGTGTACAATACTGAGGTGGGGAGTGGGTGTTTTATTAGGATGTTCACACCCCACATACACACTACAGTCCGATACACACAGCCCAGCCTTATCTCCACCTTACCTCCCCTCCTCTTCCTCCACCACCCCCCCTCACTCTATCTCTTTCTCTTCCTCTCTCAGGCAGAGAGATGGAGCAGAAAGTGGCGTGTAATTACATCCTAATCTTTGGCTGGTATCTGCTCTGCTACACAGAAAGCTGTCGGTAACACACACATACTCACACAGACTCACACTCAGGAAATTTTGTAGTCCAAAAATTGTGTGAATACACTGTTTTACTGAGGAAAGTGTGCTGAGAGACAGATGGGTGAGTGATTTCACTCACAGCATACAGCATATACATGCATTTAGTTATATAATTGTACTTGTAACACAGACCAGCTTTGGCACAATTTCATAAAGGCAAAGTCTGATAAAGTCTTGTTCCATGAAAGCATTAAAGCTGAACATCTTGAATGTGCTCAGGCTTGTTATCGGCCTATTTTATAAGCCATCATATATTGTATAACGTTGCCTCTTATCTGCCCCAAGTTCTAAGTCTTCCTGATTGATGGAGATCACAGAGCCAAAAGAGGTCATACTGCAAGGCTATATATCTTCCACACAGACGAGCAAATGTAACCCGTCTCTCACTCTCTCAAACACACACATACGTGCACACAAGCGTCACAAGCGGGTCTCCAGGAGCATGCGGCCACACATATCTCACTTCCTCAAGCCTGACGATACATGGATCTATAGCTGAGGAGTTGTGCATTATACATGCAAAGCTAATTTGTTATGCACACACATACTGCATGCTGTCAGTCACACACTCATGCAAACATACACTTAACTCCGATTAAAGTGTACTGAGGCTGTTAAAAGTAGGCCATGGCTTGGTGAGGTCGGAGAGTGTAAACAAGTCCTCATCAGTTTGGTTCCTTTCCAGTGGAAGGACTTTGAATTAAACATAACATACACTGGATCTGTTTATGCAGGGGCCAGACACAGACCTGGGGCTATGTTCAATCAATCTGGCTGCGAATGAAATCAAAGGATCACTCTGAATATACAGTACAGCTGGTTATGCTGCCAGGTAAGGTACCATGGGGGTCTCTTATCTGGGAATGCAGTGAGATGTCAACATGTGTAACTTTGTAATTAGCATTCTGATGTAGCAACATGGTAAACACATTGCAAGGCTGGAGAAATATGAAATCAGCAGGCTTGTGCAGCAACAGAGACACATTATTTGATGTTTGAGTTACTGACTAGTGTGCCAACTTTGTGTTGTTTTTTTTTTTTTTTTTACTTAGGCTCAGTGCTTAGCTTCCTGTTCTCTATTCATTAACACATTCAGCTCAGGAGTTATCACAGTGTAATTAAGGCAGGTAGCAGCTTATCATTTAACTGACAGGTTTCACTGCACAGTGCACCGTCACCATCTGGCTTTGTGGAATACAGATCAGTACCCAGAAATGTGAAGTGCTGCATAGAACCTGAACTTAACTTAAAGTGATTTTCTTAGTTGGAAATACAGTATTTGCATGAATATAAATTAACAGAATTAAACTGCATTTTGGGAAGTCCATTTAGATACTTTTTCTTCAGTGTGCTGGTATTGTACATACTGGCTCAAATTCACATGGACAATAAAAGGTTTCACTCTAACCTATTAAGTAGGTAAGTAAAGTAAGTAAATTCAGTGAATATTATTAGATTATTTAATTATCAACTTAGTTAATTGATAGTTTTTAACACAGCTCCTATTTCATTAACAGCAACTGGCTGATAGAAAAGGGGAGTTGGGATTATCTTTTAGCATTCAGCATTCTTCCATTGCAAAGTTAGATGGCATTATCCAAAACAACACAAACACAAACTGTGAACTTTGGATCACAACAGTCCAATTGTAAAGACTTTAGTAAAGAATCGATCTATGCCTAGCATGAACAGGAGGAATCGTTATAGCATAAAAAGCATCTTTAATATGGGCACGTAGTTGTTTACTTAATGAAAGATAAATGATTTCCTACTGAAAACAGGCATGTGTCCTATAAAATATGTTGTTTTATATAAATATATGTGTTCATACTATCAATATTTTCACAACTGGCAGATCTGATCCTCCTCTAATCATTCTCATCTTGGCTGTATACTGTACAAAGTGTAAGTCACTCTGGTGTGCTATGTTTTCTCGTGTCTGCATTTCTAATTCAATGTTGGTACAGTGAAAGTACCACAGTGACACTGTGACCTTAAAAATGAGAATTCAAACTCACAATAGCACATTAGTTTACATCCAAGTGTGCAGAGGCCAAGTTTGTTCCCCTGAGAAAACACAGGAGAAAGATCTCGCAGACATACATACACAGACACTTAAAATCAGCATAGTTTTTAACATTTTTTCCCCTCCCGGCTATAAAACTCATGGGGTCAATGCGAGGTCACCTGGGCTGGCTGATCGACCTCTTGATGAGTGTGTATCCTGAGCCGACCTTGGCTGTGTCCCCGTGCTGGTTCCGTCTCTCTCTGCTCCACACTGCCCTGGGCCAAGTCCTATCTGTCTGGAATGGCAATGAGCCCAGTTATTTTTGAGCTTTGTTTTACATTTGCAGGCAGACCTATAGACCCCTGCTCTTTTTCATACAGGCCCAGACATTATTCTGCACTAAACAAGCCAGATACCTCAGATGGGATGAAAGCACTTTTATCTACTGCGAAAAGGGGTGAGGAAGTCTGAGATTTAAAAGTGCATTAGAGAGAGGGAGAGAAGAGAGAATGGTAAAGTGTGTTTTTACAGCGACTGCTCCAGTGCAAATAGGGCCAAGTGTTGATTAAACACGCCAGAAATACAGTGGGAATAACAGATAGAAAAGATAAGAGCCTTCCAAATATAAACACTCACACTCAAACACACACACACACACGCACAACACTTCGCATAAGGACATGACCAGAACAGACAATATCTACCTCTGCAGCACTAAGAGTGGTTTCAAGCCAAGCAATTACAAATGATATCTATTTATCTCTCAGGGCCGCAGAGAGCCTTTGTGGGGCCAACAAAGTTGAACCAGAACGCAGCTAGGAACAACAGGCAAGGCTGTGTATTCAGCACCAACTTTATCCCTGCAAGGACACAGTATTTCCTTCACAAACAGCAACACTTTCATTAAAAAATATGACATCCGTTTGACAATAAAGTCCAGAATATACAATAATAAAGCAAAGAATGCACAGAAAACACAATATGTAGGGTGAATGGCCGAGTGGTGACCGAGGGCAGAAGCGGCTAGCGGCTTTTATACACAGCTGTATGGACAATCCAGTTTGGGATCTTTCAATGAATATTTTACATCAGGAAACATCAGGCCGGCCATAATAACGTGTGCCTATCCCATCATGACACATCCATCAATGCCTGCCTGTGTTGTGTTGATGAATTCTCTTTGTCTCTCAGACACAAGACCCTTAGCATATGGCATGTGAGAGTGGCAGTGCTGACGCTCCGAGTCACATTCCGCATTCCACACAAAGTCAACCAGGGTCAGTGTGTATGCTGTTTCTGTGGGGTTTTAGCCCAATGGCAAATGGGGAATTTGTCATAACTTGGTTTATTTATTTTTTTATGGTTTATGCCAGTTTTGTTTGTTTACTCGTGAACTGAGGTGACATGAAAATGGTAAGTCACTGCTTGAGATGAAATTTGGTCTTTTTTTTTTTTTCGTTTTTTTCTCAAAAGGCTGTTGGCAGTGTTTGTTTATTAGTCCGCGCTGTGACTTTTAAGTTAAAGACATCAGTTTGGTCTTTTTCTTTCCATTGAAAGAGCACTATTTGTGAACATCACTATGTCAGACTTTGAGAGAACCAGTTCCATTCAGATCTGATGAAATACATAAAGCATTTCTAAGAACCATAACATCTCAATGGGCTCAATGCAGAAGAGCAACAAACAGAGCATCCACGATTCTAAGGACATTCAGCAGACGACCAGTCAACTCACTTCTCCATTATGCTTCTTTGACTTTTCATGTTAATAGATTGTTGGCAAAGAGCTTTTAGGTGCATTAGCACCACAGTCTGGATTAGGTTGTGCTCCATTTTGCCTTTTTTTTTTGGTTTGTGTTTAACTTTCTTGGGTTTGGTGCCCACTCAGTCATGATGGTGATGTCGCCATGGTTCCTGTTCTGGTCCGTCTGGCATCTGGTTCTCACAGGAAACCAAAATTCTGGCTTCTGAACCTAGAATTTCTGGTCAAAATGCTCCGAACTTGGTTCATGATCAAAAACCAAACTGGTTCTCTGTCAGTTGAAAACAGAACTTTGGCGTGTTTTTTCCAAAGTGTGGGCCCTTTGTTTGCTCTGTGGGACTACCTTTGAAGACACCTATGCCTTTACTTTTCTTCTTGTCTTTGGGTACCATGTGCAGCAGCTCATGCTATGCTCAAAGTTCTTGCAGCATTCACAACAGCTCCGTTTGGGAAAGGTTTTAACACAGTAGCACTTTAGGACATATTTGTACTCTCTCCAACCCAGAATAACAAACACATACACAGAAAAGCGATTACAAACTATCTAAACTAAAATGCAAACCAGAAACTGTCTCTTAATCCCAGCAACACACAGATGAAAAACAGTGCTAACAGCACAGAGACAAATAAAAGATTAATCTAATAAGTCTGACTCGCTTAGGCCACCACATACAGAAGACCACTGCTGTACAAACAGGCTGAGGTAATCGTAGTGTGTTTGTTTATGTGTTTGTGTGTGTGTGTGCGTCATGACCTGACAGGCAGAGAGGCCATGCAGCACCAAAGCTGCCCTCACCATCTGGCCTTGGCAAAGTGAGCACAGTGTTCTTCCTTAGTCTCTCTCTCTCTCTCTCTCTCTACCTCAACCATTTGCTGGGGGATTTGATACTCATCCACCCAGAGAGATTAAGCGTTTCCATATTCCAGTCATATTCCCCGGGTTGTTTTGCTTTCTAAAAACAGTGTTTGTATGCCAACATGTTAGGTGGGTGGGATAGTAGCTGGGCAGAGAGAGAGAGAGAGAGAGAAAGAGTAAGGGTTGAGAGCTAAAACAAAAAGAGAGGGAGAGAGTACGGGAAATGACTTTAAAAAAAAAACATTTGAAATCTGGGCATAGCGCTGAAACCGCATGATGAAGGTGAAAAAGACAGTAGCTTGTAGGTCATGTTGGTATAATGAGAGTAAAGGTGAATTTATACAGCATGTGTGCACAGTTATAGCTCCACTGGATACCTGCAAGGAGCCTTAGGGGTATAGAGGAGTGTGTATGTGTGTGTGTTCACGTTTGTGCTTTGTAACTCGGGGTCTGAGGTTAGAGTGAGAGTTCACAAGTTCAGGGATTTCCAGCATTGAAGAATAGCTGTGTTTAAAGCATGTTTGTATCACTATACCTATGAGGACCTTCCACAGACTTACCATACATTCACTCCTGAGGCTATAACCCAGACTGACCAAACCCTTAACTCCAAATCCAAGTCATAACCCCCACATTTTACAATAACAGCCTCCACTTTAAAGGATTTTCTTCATCTTTTCATACTTGCGAGGACTCTTCATAGAAAACAAAACAAAAAACAACAACAGCAACAACAAAACACACACAAAACCCCAAATCACTCGCCAGGAGTGTAAACCCATGACACTGTAAGAGGCTTTACCAGAAAAGATCACACTTTCATGTTCTCCTCTGGAGAAGGACCACGACTCCCTCCCCCCACCCCCCTATATGCTTGTTTGTTCCTTCTGTCAAATTCCAAGAAACAGGATTAAAGAGTCCAGAGAGAGGCCAAATGAGCTTTTTGGTCAATCTCACTGGACTGGACCTGATGATGTGTGGACACGTCGGTGCATCCTCTCTTTGTAAACAGTGACTCATAAAGACAACAGCGCAGCGTCTCCAAGCTATATGAAAGCATAACATAAGAAGGCGCACACTCATGAAAACAGCCTCTCTGCCCTGCGTGATAGCCAGGGTTAGTGTTCACTCACATACTCCCCCGTGTGTTAAATAATTCAGGAAGGACAACAAGACTCACCCCCATCTCAGGGCTTAACCCCCCACTGTGCCTCATCCCTCACACACACGTACACACACACGCCCATAAAACTGCATCCACTTTCTAAGCAAAAGAGAGCAAACCCATCCAAGGATACATAACACTACTAAATATTCCATTGTGTGGAAATGTATGTTTTTCTTTACTCAAAAGGAAGAGAGTGCTCATTACTGAAAAGCATAATAATGATGAAAAACAGATTGGGAGGCATAAGGGAAAAGACATAATTACATCAAAGGGCTCAAAGACGGTACCACACACAAACACAATGAACAACAGAAGTGTTCAGTCCTGCTGTGTTTGTTTTGCCACCCTTTAAAGATGCATATTTGATGTGAACCCTCGCCAACTAATTTTTTATTCAGCCGCCGAGTGATTTTCCATGTTTCTCTACACCTTTTCGGGCCAGTTATGGATTACCTAGTGAAAACTGTAATAAGAAACGAAACAAAGATTTTAAAACTGCATTTAAAATGTAACCTGATAAGTTTTATTTTGTGTCATCCATCGAATAACTTAAACTTAACCACTTTGACCCCATTCAGGATACATGACTGCTGATCCCCTTAGTTCTAAAGAACCAAGACCTGACTCAAAGTAAGATGGGGTGCTTTTTTACTATGATCTTTGCTCTGACAAAGGATCTGAATTTGATTTACCTTATCTGTCCAGTTGATACGTTTCATTTAGTGTTTATGGAAATTGGACTTTCAATTATTTATATAAACAAATGAAGCATTCAATTGAATTACATTACATTCTTAGGACAATAATTGTCTACTTATGCTCGGGCCTATTCAGGTCCAGTCTGGCTGTTCGTGGGTTGCAATCAGATCAGGTCACTCTATTTTTGAAAAATGTATTTATGCACATCGTTATAGTAGTTTTTTTTGCAGCGACCATTTCAGAGATACACCACCATGCAATGGAAGACATATTGCCAGTCTATTACTATTAATATTAATTGATATTTCTGCCTCTTGGGGGGAGTAACAACAAGGTTTCGATACAGAGATGACGTATAATCACAGTTTAAGTTAAAAAAGTTAACGAAATGGCAGGAAAAATTATTTGCAGACACTTAAACCAAGGTGTCATTAGCTGGCCAAACATAACAGTCAAACCAACAGAGGCACATATTCTGATCAGCCATAACTTTAAAACCATTGACAAGTGGTTTATTGTCTAGGGCACACTGACTGCCTGTGGCTGTGCAGGGCCCATACACAACGGGATGTGATGCACTATGTATTCTGACAGTTGTCAATCATGGCCAGCAGTAAAATGTTCATTTCTATTTGTAGCCCTTCTGTCAGACAGGCTAGCTACACATGCATCAGGGAGCCTTTAACACACTACACAGCTCTATTCTTCCATGGACCACTTCTGGTGGCTTCTGACCACTGCATACTGGCAATACCCCATAAAACATGCCATTTTCTACATGTTCTGACCCAGTCGTGTAGTCATCATAGTTTAGCCCTTGTCAAAAGATACTCAGATTCTTATGTTTAGCCAAGTGGTCTCCTTCCAACACATCTGCTTAAAGAACTGACTGTTAATGTTTATGTCCCACCCCTTAACAGGTGCCATTATTATAATATAATCAGTGTAATTCACCTGTCAGTGCTTTTAGCGTTGTGGCGGATCAATATGAAGACCATCAAGAGCATTCTCAACAGAAAGAAGCATAATTGGAATGCAGGTACACACTGCTGCTGTATCCCCTATCAGAAGTCAGAAATAGGTTTATTGCCAAGTAGAAGTAGTTACTTTGTTTTTTTCTATGCCATTTACTTCAGACTATGATGAAACATCTCACTCAAAAGCTTAATTTAACTATTGCATAATGTCTGCAGTCATGCCAGACCTCATTTGATGGTCATTTTTTATCTTAGCATCATCCCTGGAATAAAATATATAACTCCCAGGTCTTTTTGTACACAGGTGGCTGGGTCCAAGCAGTAGCACTTGTAGCTCTGTATGTCTCTCACTCACACTGGCGTGCGCGCAAACACACGGACAGACACACACACACAGTTTTACACCCAGGCTGTGATATCGCAGCCCACACCAGATGACCAACTGTTTGGCTGCCTCTTGTCGGCCAGCCTGTGGTTCAGAGATCACAACACAGCTTCCAGACATTAAAATGACTCACTCTTCACTGCAGTCACGTGCATGTGCAAGCGCACGCTTGATACATCCAACCACATAAGCACACACACATACACACACAATCTCATTCCGTTTGCATGGATGAAATCAATCGATGCTGGCTGCATTGGAAAATGCGCAGTGAAAAATGGCAACAAATGAAATAAAGGAAAGAGGGTGCAGCAGATGATGAGAGCAGTAAAGGTTGAGTTGAGGTCTTGTACTGACCTCAAGCAGCTTTTCTGTTACCTCATCTCTTTTTTTCTCAACTTTCCGTTCCTCTATAATGGTCAGCGGTGGATGACTTTTCCAGCATGACAGAAGATTTTTGTTCATTTTTGGCCTTAACCTGACTTTTAAATGTTTTTTCTTGGTTTATCAAAGTATAATTGCTACTTTTCAGCTGTATTGTTTTTCATAAAAAACAAGTGCTGTGTAAATACTAGAACCAACTCTCATAAAACAAAAGGCAATTTAACAGTAATTTCATAAAATGCAGCTTTAATTTCCATTTCCTTTTATGGATCACAGCTGTTTTTTGAATGCCTGTTGGTTAGACTAAGCTTTCATTAACAGATGTAATCAAAGTGAATGTGATGTATTGGTTGAAAGATTTCCTTTGGCAAAAAGAAAGCACAAAGTGTACCTACAGTGAACCTGAAACTTCAGCAGGAACCAGATGCATGTCTCATCAAATGTATGCATCAAAATGAAACGCTGCCTGGTAATGCTTTCAGAATGTTAAGAAGCTAACTCTGTGTAGTTATGATGTATCTTTGCAGTGTAAACTGCACATTAGTTAACTAGAAGGCTACTCTGAGTTTACTGCAAATAAGTGGTAAATGAACCACCAAGGTTCATCCAAACTGTATTTTTAATTCTATGTTTTTGTGCTGCATGTGTTTTTGGTTTTTAATTTGCAGGAACATACAATACAATAATTCTGGCAACATGGAGTGGTTCTGTTAGTGTCCTTGACTACCATTCAGGCAAAGAAGTAAATTCTCCGCTTCCACTACAAACTGCCCTAGAATAAAAAAATAATCCAAAGTCACTTTTGGTGATCACCAATTTGGTCCAGACGGAAAAATATAAATGCAAAGGCACTCATGGTCCCCAGAGGATGGATCCTGATTATCCTGATGAACAAACCAACATTACTATTACCGAAATGCCTACAACTAATATACAGATTGCAATGGACATTCATACATGGATCCATTTTAATAGCAGAATACATTTTAAGGGCTTAACTGATGTTTAAACTAATCCCATTAGTAGGTCCAAATTTCAGTTTGTCCAAACAAGTCAAGTGCAATTTGTAAGTTGAGTTTAGTGCTAATGCTGCATTCACATCAGGTCAGCAGAATGGTAGGCATGGGAATGGTTTCCATGTAAATGACCCAGTAGCCATTACATGTTCAACCATGACAGTTGTTTTCTGCTATGTTGATACTGAGCTGTTGCCACTACTAAAATTACCCAACTTATTAACTTAGCATTGTAGCTTATTCGGACTATTAGTTATATATCTGTGATTGTCACAGCAAGAAAAATTTTGGAAACGCCCCCACATTTATGTATTCCTATTTATTTTTGTTGTTGGTTTTATCAACAAATCTGATCCATTTTTGCAGATATTCAGGTGTGATTATCTCCTAGGCCTGCAGCACTTCCCAAAGGTTGGCTGTGCTGATAGAACAGTGTTCCAAAACTCTTCGGCCCAGTTTTTCCCCACGCCAGATCAATACGGATCAAGAGCATTCAAGCAACTAAATTCTCCTCCAGATTCTTACACAACTAGGAAGAATACTTGGGGTCAGTTTATTGCAACAAAAGAAATTATCCCCAGTCAGTCAGTGCCCAGAGGGAATGGAATGCCTCTTCAGTATGGAGTGGTGGCCATGTTGGTTGAGGTTGCCTTGCACATGATGCAGATTTCCCACACTCCCATTTCTTCAGCATCCCCAGATGATCACATTACCACTTCCACTGGTGGTGCTAGGCAAACATCTATCATCTTTTCATCAGCTCTGCCTCTGAGCTCTGTATTCTCTGTTTTTCACTTGGACCGAAACATCATCGAATGAGTCATTTAAATTCCACTGTTTGCAAAACTTAGTCCAATAATTTGTCCTTAGTCCAACTTAGCTAACCTGAATTTCCTATGCACAACAAAACAGCCAAGTTAGTGGGGAAACTGTTTCTAAAGGAGGACACTCACAGGTACTTTTGCTCCTGGACAAACGTGCACTTCCCTTGTTGTTACCTTACACTCAAGTTTTCAATCATTTACATTAAACTAATACAGATCAATAAAAACATTTTTCTCCTTTTGATATACATTTTTTTTACATTTCAGTGTAAAAATCTAACAATATCTTGGTGTTTCCTCTGTTTTGCTTTCCAGTGTAGTTAAACTGGACACAGACACAGTATATCCTACATTTCAAATATATATTAATATATAATAAATTGATTCTGCCAGCCATTACGTTGCCACTTCCAAAATTTATTTTGCCAGGTGAGAGACACTGGTAACAGTCAGAAATTACCAGAAGTTATCCTACTCAGAATTACAAGTGGGAGGTTAATGGTTTTTTCCACACATGTCCTCAGAATGTTGGTTTTTAGCATAATGATATTAGCATTTGTCTACTGAAAGGCACTTTAGTATTTCTGTCACTTTATTTAGTGAAGGCAAAAATCTACACTATGCTGCTGGATTCAGGAAAATTGAGCCTTTAGTCTTGCTGATATAAGTGAAATGTGATGAGATTTTGAGATTTTGATTGCTGTAAAACTACGACACCGCTGAGAAGCTGTATAAGACAGTTTTCTTAATAAATACTGTACCTCAAACAGAGAGAAAACAAACATTTCTTGTTTTAAAAAAGCTAAATTCAATAGATACTGTAAGATTTCAACAGAGGACAGTCAAGTCTCTTTGTAGTCGTAAGTTGCCAAAAAATACTGAAAATACTCAGACTCAGTGATTTTATAAGTTGTAAGTTTTACAATGGAAATAGGTTGAGAGCACACAGACTGGTATAAAGAAGGAAGGCACTCACACACACATGCAGTCCAAGGACTAGCAGTGAAGTTAAATTGAGGCTGATTGTATTCTCGGCGTAGACTTGTCTTTGTCCCTAAGCTCTGTCTAAATATTGAAGCAGATTGTGGTGAAAAGAGACCGCTATCCAGAGGATTCAACCCAATCTGCATATTCATCACAATTAATTAGGATTCCTCTCTCTGCCATCATTTTTTATCTTTCCTGCTTTATTTCTCAGGAGGCAACTATAAGACAATGCTGGGGAGGTGATCAGAATCAGTTATTAGGAGGGGTAGACGCACTCAGACGCACACACACACCACATTTCAGACTTGAGAATGATTCTGTCTGCATCAGATATGATGATGAGTATGTTACAGGCGGCGTTCATCCCTCTGTTGATACAAACTTCCAGTGCTTTCTGTCACTTTGTCTTTCCTTTCTTTGTCTGGGCTGACTGTGCATTGAGTCTCAGCCAAAGTGACTGAGAGTGGCTATTGTCTGGCGAGGCATACAGATGAAGTGGCGCTCAACAGCCTTCTCGCAAGGCTAACTCTTTTAATTGCTCAAAGACGACGAGAAGGGGCGAGAGATGGTGTGAGGTCTCAGGGTGAGAAAGTAGCAAACGTTAAGTTTTATAAAATATGTTGGCATTGTGCACTGAAATAAAAAAAAAATTCCAGTAAAGTTACGGTATGCACACAATAGGATTACATATACAGTACGTTGAGGTTTTTTTATTTACAGCGTAGATTAGATTTTAAATGTGGTTAGAATTTCCATTTCCATCATCCTACACTCAATAAATCTACTTTCACATTACATTACATTTATGCTCAATTTCAATCTTTTGCCAGTTCCAATCTTTAAATGTTGACGGTTCACATTTACGTCTGTAAGTGACATGTGTCCAGCACCTCTGTGGTGCTAAACCACCAGGTATGTGATTATTTAACTGAAATGTGAGCCACTTGTGTTTTATAATAACAACAACATCATTAGGCCAATGAAGATATAAATATAAGCCACTGGGGGGAAAAAAGTTCAAACGTATGCTGATGTGCAGACAGAGGGGCATATGACTTAAGTCACATGCAGCAACAAAGTTTATGAGATATGTGGTCTTGATATTAAGAAAGACCATTGTTGGGAAGTAGAGACAACTAATCAGCCACAGTTACGGTATTACATGTGGAATAAAGCAGTGATACACTGACATTTAAAATTGAAAATTATTTCTCAAAAAGAGTGTTGTATGGTGGTAAAAAGGGAGCCTTTGTCTAGCTGTTTTGGATGGGGTGGTGACTTTGCCATCTATCACCCTGGGGTGACAAATGTGTTGAAAGATCAGACAAGACCAAGTCAAAAACAGTGAGGGAGTGACACAGATGACAGAAGTTGTCCATTAAGCGAGTTGAGCAGTCCTGGTGTGAATATTGCATTTCCATGTTTACAATTACAGTCCTGTTCACTGGTTCACCTCCTACAGAGCTACACACATACACACACACATACACACAGCTCAGGTTTAATGCCAGTGCTGTCTCAGTGGTTAAAGTGATCCTAATCTGTGTCTGTGTAATACAGGGAGCTAAAAAGTCACTTTGTCAGGTGTCATCTCGAAAGGTTGTTTTCCTCCAAAACAAAGGAAAAGTTTATTATCAAGACCCAGATACTCTTATTTAGTTTTTTTTTTTTTTTTATGGAAAAGCCTAACTTGAACCTTCTTCCCTGTCTAAAGTGAATTATCTTGATTTACAGTGAGTGAAAATACTGAAATAAATTCCTGTTTTTCTTTTTTTTTCTTTTTTCTACAAAAACAGAATGACAGTGTCATCTGTGTCTGTTTGTCCACAGAGTTTCGGCACGTTCAGCAGACAGTCTAGCGAGGCTGACTCCTACACAAACATTGCGTGCAGAGAGACGGCGGAACATACATAATCAACATTTTTATTGGCACTGAAAATGCATAGATGTTGTGCACGTGCAAAAGATCCAACTTAATAGGCCGTAACACAGGAGACTACAAGGGTCAAAGGTCAGTCAGATGACAAATCTGAACCCCAGCCTGAAAGAAATAACCTCGCTGTTGCTGCTAATCTCATTTAATGATGTCCCCGAAGGCTGACATCCATTATGCCAACCTTACTGTCATGACAATGCTCTGTTTCCCTATTTACTTTTACTCTTTTGTGACAGAATGAATGTTTCATGTCACTGCTGCTCTGTAACTGCATCTGTTTTCCCCACATCTGCTCATAGTGATGTTTATTTTTCTCATTTCCACCGTGGGCATAGTTGCAAGTATGACTTCAGACTCCACAGAAACGCAAAGGCTCCGTGATATAATTAGACTTTTGTTGTTTGTAGTTTAACATGCTTATCTTCATTTAAGAGTTGCTGCATATGAAGTCCAGATCAAAATCAAGGACATCGGGCTCTCCAGCTTTAGATCGACCTATTTGAGCTGAGCGGAAGATGTTAAATGTGTACCATCACTTCAGATTAATGCTCCAACTCATTTTTATACAGTAGCTTTCATGTAATTATCTTTTTTAATTATCTTTGACCTTGCATTCAGAGCAGTTTCCTTAATTTTATGACTCTTACCTTGCTATCACTGACTTTTTTATTCAAGGTACTTTTTGCCAGCTTGCCAACTCACTACCCTGTGCTACTATAAAATGTGCTATTTTATCACAGGCTACTGATGTTGTGTCCTGTGTCACTGTAGCATCTAAATAGTAGTGTTTTGTGTAAGGAGGGTTTGGGGCCAACTTCCAGAACAGCCTCACTG
The DNA here is from genome assembly GCF_900324465.2 of Anabas testudineus. NCBI lineage: Eukaryota > Metazoa > Chordata > Actinopteri > Anabantiformes > Anabantidae > Anabas > Anabas testudineus. Next base: position 17,065,840 of record NC_046620.1, read on the forward strand.
CTGATTCTGCAAGTCTCTACTCTACTAGAAGGATTGGAGTGAGACTATCCACCCAAGAAAAATGATAGCATCAGCTCTTTCAGCAAATGCCCCAAAACAACATATGTTTAGGCTTAAGTGACAAATCTTAAGCCTCGAGCGTCTGTAAGAATTATGAGTCTTGTCTGCTGTGACCAAAGGATCAAGTGGTTTGATGTTGATACGCACACCACAAAGGCCACAAAGAGAGGAGGTGGTAGGTTGGTAGGAAAATGTGAATATGGGTCTGCTCCATTTGTTACCCACCAGGAACTTTTACAAATAGGTACTAGCGCAAATACAAACAACAGCATGTTGAAAATGATTTTTTTTCTACTTTTCCTTTAAGTGAATATACATTTAATAAATAGCTGATATCTTGGACAGTGCAGGTACTGGTGCCTAAAGGTGGGCTTGCAGCACTGCTGCAGGTTATCAGAAGTAATAATAATAAAACATTGCTACAGCATGTTGGACGAAGGCCATGACATTTTTCCCTCCATAGTCAGTCACAGTTTGTTTTTATGTGGTAATTCATGTTCATGTTATGCTAGAATTTGTCTGGTGGCAGCAGAAGCTCAATAGGAAAAAACTGAATAGTTTGGGAAGTGGATCCAAAGGAGAGCCAGCTGTCGGAACCCATACCTCTTCAAATGGTGGTGGTGGCCTTGCCCAACCAGCACCGTGTCATTTGGGTTTTTGAGCACATCCAATTATTTTGGTTTCTTTTAACCATGAGAACAATCATTCCCTGACCTTCTGTGCTTTTATCTTAACTATGACTACTTCCTATTTTAACCCCTACAACCTAACTAACTGAACCTTAAAGATCCAGTAGCATTCTCAAAAAAAATGTTTCTGCTAGCATTTTTTATCCTTGTTGAATGGAACGCATCCGTCTCAAAACACATTCCTTCATTTGAATGTGTTGAGCATGCTGAACATAGCTCCAAATGATTCCATACACTAGGTGTTCAGTGGGGTTGGGATCTGGCGATTGTCTTCATAGTCATCAGAATGAATAATGTGCATTCACTGGCTATCCATTCAATTATTTATGTTTTTCCCTAGCACTCGCCACCTGTCTCTACACTACATAAGATGTAACGTTACCTGCTTGACAGTGGATGAATAGTAAACACCCTTAAGACATTCAGTTTCAGCTGCTCAAGTAAAGGCGATTTGACATCACGTCATTAGGGAAACTTTCATGTAATTACCCTTCAGGTCTAAAAGCAGAATATGAAGCAACAAAGTTCTAACGGTTCAGTCACAACAACACGGGTGGATGTGGTAAACTGTGAGTAGTTCTTACTGTAAGATGTTTTGAGTTTGACACGACCAAAGCTGAAACCACACTCTGCCACTGGGAGCAACAAACAAGGCTTGTGCTGCGGTGGTGTAGCCTGAGCCCGACCCAAGGGTGGAAGTAATAAATTTCAATTACTCTCCTCATCTGCAACCAACTGATTTTTCTTTCCCCTGTACTTGGAGTTTGTAATTTTGCCTTAAGACATGTTTTGACTTAAGTGTTTTTCTTTGCTGCTCTTCAAATTATTTGCAGACTCCTCATACATGTAATTTATTGGCCAGTTGCAATCATATTGAATCAATTGTGCTGATTTCAGTTTTGGTTGTTTATTTGGTTTATTTTGTGGCTTTTACTAAAAACCAGCTACTTGAAGTCAACACTCGTTCTCGTGCTGTATGGCGATTTACTTTTTGTTCTTTCCAGACTTACCAAGTTTTTTTTTATTGATAATTTTGATTTGAAATATGTTCTGGAGGTTGTTAGTTTGTTTTTTAACTGACAAAAGCACATAATTCTTAAAATCAATAATGCTTCTAGTTTGTGTGTGCCAAAAGGTGATATGCTAAACAATGTTTATTTTGAGAAATGATAACATTTAAAGGGTAAGTTCAGTTTTTTTGTTATTATTATTATGTTCATAGCTCTTGCGGAGTGGTGTTGCAAGTGACCTCACTTGAGTCAGTTAGCTTTGAAGATTAGACAAAATGGGATTTTGGGGATGTGTATGGAGAAAAACCAGCTCCTGTTTTTGTGACTAAAGTAAATAGAAAGACAGACAAATGTTCACAGTGATTTGAGGGAAGGTTCAAGTATTTAAATGGTGCATCCATGTGGAAGTGTGAGCAGCAGTTTTCCTAAAAGATTAAACAGCTTGCTGTACTTTATTAGACAATATTTAATTAAGAAGAACACTACACTGACTATGAACTATGACTAATTGAATTTGGAAATTTACATATGTAAAATACTGATTTATTCAAATCAGTAATTAATGCATTGGGATGCATTAATTGTAAAACTGTTCTACAAAATTCAGTTGGTATTTGTGGACTGAACCAGTCATTTGTAAATGTCATAAATTACTTTCCAAGTCGTCACACTCATTTGTAAATCTTGCTTTTATTTGATGGTCATGAAGCATCTGCCAGCAGCATTGAGACACATTTCTCAACATTTATGTGGTATCAGAAAGATGTAAAGTAGCTACTAGCAGCTCCAGTAAGAGTATGCTCTTATAAAACCTCTGGTTTTGGTCTGTTGTGTGTAAAGTAAGAATTGTAAAGAATTGAAAATACCCAAAAAGCACTTCAGTACAATTTTCATCATACTATTAAATTATGATGTATTATTATAGATTAACCACCTGTCAGAGAAGTGGTTGAAATTTACTGTACGTTTACCAGCTCACAACTCTACCTTTATTCCTCAGTAGCTCTCTAGCTAACACATAGAGAACAGATATTCATTTTTTATTCAACTGTTCATTGCCATAATTTTCACCTTTACATTTGTTTTGCACAAATCTGAATCAGGCATTCATGTTGACAAGTAAGAAAAATGCACGACAAAAAAAAAAGAAGTGTTATTCTGTTACATTGATTTTGATGCGAGTATCAAAATGTCCATTTTGACTTAGTGTTACAGGAGTGCAGTGCTCAAGCAGTGGAACTCTGGTAACTTTGGTTCAGCAAAACATCAACATTAGAAGAGCGGGACATTTTAGATCTGGTGCCGATGATCTTTCCACCCTTGCACATTTGGACAGCTCCAGCTTCACAGTGCGCTTCCAGTAAAGGAACTGGTGGTACCAGCCGCTTTCCAGTTCTCACACAGACACACACACACACACAGTGTCAAACCACAACACACTCATGTTGCCAGGAAGGGGTCAAATTAATGGCTGACTTTGCAGCTCTCAGGCAAATGTGCAAACTCACAAATACACACTTGCAGTCACAGATACACAAACAGAATCATTTCCATTCCACTTCGCCCTCTTCTCTTCCCTTCCACTCGCTGCCACCCTCTGCTTTTCTTTCCTCGTTCTCTCTCTAATTTGCATAATATACTCTCTCCTTGCGTGTGCGCACACACACACACACACACACACACACACACACACACACACACACACACACACACACACACACACACACACACACACACACACACACACACACAGGATTGACAGATGGCACCACCAGCTTCAGACACAGTGTAGAGCGGGAATGTGAGGGGAATGAGGGGAAGTGGAGAATGTTCTGGTAAAATAAACACACACACACACACGCACACACACGCAATAATACCATAATTATCCTGGGCACTGGCCTTGGCACCAACCTGGGGAAAACCCTGATGTGCCAGCTGACTGCACCCAATGACCTACCAAAACCAGCAGGGGAGGAACACATGTCACACATGCACACACATTTAGCCATCCAACGACCTATTTATGCAAAGACATGCATGCATACACAAAATCAGTCGAGGAGAAAGAAAAACCTGTGTACACAGGCAAAATAAACTCATCTGCCTCTTCCATAATTCCTAATCAATCAATCTCCTTCTCTCTCGTCTCTCTGCATTTTTTTTTTTTAAATGGGGTGGTGATGGTGGTTTGAGTGTGTCTGTGCTGTCGGGCTGAGTTATCCTCGTAAAGCTCTGGGCCTGATTATCCAGTGATGACTCATCCAGAGAGAGAGAGAGAGACAGAGAGAGAGAGAGACAGAGAGAGGTGAACTCAGTGCACAAGAACCCAACAACCAGGGCACTGGTTATATAGCTGCAAAATAAGAGCAAGAACTACAAGATCTTGGCCTTGAAAGGCATCAAACAGTGCAATCCCTGACTCGGGCACGGTAGAGCTTAACTAGAATGAGGACAAATCACACAAGTTTGCACCACACCAGATGCCCACATAAACAGACAGACTTCCATCGCTTAACCTGTTTCTTTTCTGCTTGTTTGTCCTAGCCACACAAGATGGGCTCTCTGGCCATCAAGTGCCGGTGTTCCTGACGCGGTTCTCACTGAGTGGTACATGTCAGGTCATAAAATTAACTTGCTAATCACAGAAAGAGAGGAAAATAACAAAAACAACAGGCTGTCGAGGACAGATCTGCAGCCGGTATGCTTTGTTGACGCTGCGAAAGCTCCGACAGTCGGGATAAAGTTGCATAACATCTCCCGCAACGCGCTAAGGGGGGGATGACATTTAGGATCTGCTAGACAGGGGTCCAGAGTGGCGAGAAACACATGTTGACACATGCCTTCACACTTTATAAAGTAACGTTCAACTAATTAATTACAGCATATCTAGAAACTTTGGGTATGCAACATTTCTTCAGAAGTTTTGCACATACATTGTTTCCAAGTCAAGCTCTCAGACATCTATATTCTCACACTTCAGTGAGGAGTCTATAACTTGAGTGGGCTTGTGTACACTTCCTACTCACGAACGATACATTCGCAGCATTCATAGCATATGTACTCAAACACATATGTAAACACCTACAAGGATGTGAAACCATTTTCAACAGTCCAAGTTTCTGCTATTTAACTTGTTCAACTTGGAGCAGTTACAATTTTCTGGCAATTCTGCAACGTTAAGCATTTTTGCATATGTTTTAATCAGATATAGTTTCTTCTGCATCTGTTCAACCTGTGTTTGACCAAAGAAAGATTTTCTCAACTTCAGCTGAATATTTCAGAGGGCCCTCCACTTACACACACACACACACACAACTCGCGCACACACACACTCGTGCACACACACACACTCGCGCAAATGCAGATCTGTTGAGCCTGATTGAACAGGGCGTTCTCACAGCACTAACTGTCACCACAGTGAGAGGTCAAACAGAAACAGTAACACAGCTTATATAAGTCACAATAACAGAAGCAGGGGGAGAGAGGCAAGAGAGGTGTGGGTGCGTGAATGTGTGTGTGTGTGTGTATGTGTGTATAGAGAGACGCTGTGTTGTTCTTCACAATGATTTTCTCACTAAAAGCAGAACATTTTTACACTAAGACACATATTGCTTCTTTCACAAGTGTTAGTTATATCATCTTTGGTAGAAATAGAATCAAAATAAATGCACTTAAGTCTGTGTGTCACATGTATTAAAATACAACAAAGGAAATTGACCATTCTACTAGAGGATTACAGAGGGCAAACAGGACATTTAAAATTTCAGTCTTCTGACTTAAGGAACCCAAACTTGACAAGCAAGGCAAGATGATGTTAAAGTATAAAAAAGGATGGAAAAGTCCAAGACTGATTCAAAGCGACTTCACAGGAAAAGGGAAGAGGGTGTAACGTCACATCACAAGAGGGACAGAGAGGAAGAGGTGTGGAGGGGAAGGAGAAAGACAGAAGGAGATTTTCGATAGAAGAAGCTAAAGAGGTCAGACTGCTAGTTTCTGGGTCAGTGCGCATTAAACAAGCAGCTGCACCGAGCAGTCATCCTCAACCTCGCGGCTGCATCAAAGCAATGCAAACAGGCTTCCACCAAGCATTACAGACACTGCTCAGGGCGTCAACACATAAAGTTGCCCTTTATTCTAATCCGCAGCATATAGTAGGGACACACAGAGAGCCACATCTGAGAAGCTGACAGGCAGCGGTGGGGTGTGTGCACCGACTGGCATGAATGTTAACCTTAACTCTCATAAGTAATGGCCCCCGGGAACAGCGCTCAAGGCATAAACACTGGGACTTAACACATACAGAACATGGTATGGAATATGAGACAAGTGTGATTTGCAAGTCACTGAGCTGTCAGCAGGCTGTACCACATGAACTAGTTTTAACTTAGCCGTGTATTCTGTGGTGGTAAAACAGTGGAAGACAATCATGCAAGGAAGAATGACATGCTGAAGGTTCTTCCCAGAACATCCTCATTTGACATTAAACAAACTGGTGTTAATGGGCAAAGACTTGTGAATGATCAAGATTAAAACAAGGCAGGATGACTTTTAGAGTGCATCAGGACATGATGGTCCCTGACTGATAAATGGCTGTGTCTTCCAAATGCTAAAAAGCTTTGCATAAAAACAAATCTATATGCAAGCAAATATATCTAGATGACTGAGTTCCCCTATGGCCACAGAAAATGTAATGCAGTTGTCTTCACAGGCAGCAGTGTCCATGACTTGTAAAATACTCTTTATCTTAAAATTGGTGATGCTCCCGTTTATTTTAAATTACAGTACTCTGAACATCCTCAAAAACATCTTTGGCATTGTACGAAGATATACTTCAGTTTAGTGATGCTGTAAAAAAGACATTTGACTTCAAATCTAAATCTAAAGATGAATATGAAAATTCAGACCTTCAGCTTTTGTTTTGGTTATTTTTACACATAAAGAAAACAGCACCACATTTTAAGTGAGTAAGTCTTGCCATTACTATTGAGGTGCTCTAAAAAAGCTCTGAATGACTCCCCTTGGCTTTAGCGTTAGGTTTTAACTAAGAAGACAGGGTTTGTTACTAAAAAAGGTAAATTGACATGTCTATATGAGGGAAAAAAAAGCTAATACAACAACTGTCATGAAAAAGAAAGAAACCACTGCTGTACTGAGCAAAATAAAATACACAGAATGGGCTTGAATGGCTGCTTCTGGAACTGTCTCACTTTACTGATGACCCCCAAAACACAGCTAAAAGAGGCAGCGGTAGAATTAACCTTACTAAAAGAATTTTGTAAAGTGAGTTACATGCTTGACTCACTGTCTAGCTATTTTAAAGAAATATTACATTTGATTTACTTTAAAAATGACTCTTCCATTACTTTATCCCACTTACTATTTGGTTCATCTCATATGAAACATGCTGTGTTCTATGTTGTTTACTGCATCAAGTTGAAAATAGCATCAAATAAAAGCTTAAATTATATCTCATATTCATCTTTTGATAATTAAACCCAAATGTCTTCACAGTACAGCGAGTGCAAACATGAAATAGCCTCTGCAATACTAAGACGACTACATGCTCATTCAAAACTGTAACTGTGTAAGAGGACTCAAGCTTTTACTTAACAAAGCACTTGAGTCATCTGTGTTTACTGAACAGTTTTAGTTGTACAAAATAACTCATTGCCACCTAAATTCTACCGGTACTTTCACCTTATCACACCAAAGTGGATGCATAAAGATATTTAGACCTTGAGTTGCATGTTTTATGAAATTAGTATTTCCATGTAAGCACTGAACTTTGATGCTTTCATTTTATTTTTGATTACTTCATTTTTATGAGTTTCTTTGAACTTGAATTACATTTGGGAAAATGACATGTCTGTCCAATACTTCCAGTACTTTTTTTTTTTGTTGTTGTTGTGTAACAGTCTAAGAAAGGTGCTGTTAAATGTTATTTATCCTACATTTTAATGGCACAACTGCCTTTTGGCTACACCTGAATGACTTCCATTTATTTGCCATTACTATTATGCTAAATAACGATGAATGGCTTGAGTGGCAACTCGTAAACATGCTTCTTTCACCTCATCCACGATGAAGGCCTGAGCGTAGAAGCAAAAAAAAAACATTTTTTTTTTCAGATTTGAAAATAATCTTTTAAGGGAAATTATAGACCCAACTGAACTGAAAGAATCCATTAGACACGAGAGACAAGAGAGAGCAGAAGAGACCAAGAGAAAAAGGAAAATATCTTTCCAATTATCAGCTCTGGAGCATGTTCTTAAGAGCCAGCTGAAAGGACAAGTTATTAAGCTTTAATGCACCACAGCATAGGAACCATTCAAGGCCTTCTGCCTCATTAGCCCTACGACCAGCCTCGCAGTGTGTGTACGCACGTGCACGTAGTCAAGTACATGTTCACGGCTAAGCACCTCACACACTGCTAAACACTTAAACACTGGTAATGAGAGTGTGAGTGCTGGCTAGTCCGCTTACAGAGGGAATAATTGCAGATTTAGCCAACAAGGGCATTTTCATTCCCTTGTATAGATGAGATTAGAGCACACATAGAAAACAGAAGTCACATTTTCCTAATAAAACCACTCAACAGCAGAGAAAATGATGTTGGAGCTCTGCCCAAAGAGATTATATATGTATGAAAGCATTTGATAAATCATTATACAAAAGTGAGAAAAAAATCACATCTTTGTGGATGTAACATTGTTTTTATGAAAAGTTAAAGTGGAGGTCGTGCTTATAGAAAAATACTATTGTACAACAATCCCTTGTGGAATATGCACCTGATTTCTAGATTCCACTCTTTGCCTTTTTCTTCTTAAAGTAAACAAACAACATGATGAAATTTCTGTGGATGATATATTGCCCCAGTTGATGTCTATGTATTAGTGTTTGGTGTGGGTTGATTCCACAAACAAAGCCTGAATTGATTCTCCTTATTGAAATCCACGACATCATAGCTGAGGGGATCCATCTGCCCCTCAGGCTTTTTTTTTTGCCCCCTATAAATAAAAGAATCAAAAACATAACAGGGTGGAGGTGGAGAGTGAAAAGAAAAGGGGGGGGGGGGGGGGGGGGGGGCACTAGCTAACTTGGGAGAATGGGGAACTCAAATGATTTGGCCCACATGTGAAGCAATTTGGTGTGCTGGGACTTTCTGCAGCCACCATACGAACACATTAGCAGGACAAAACAACGTCAAACATCCAATCCAAGTCCCTAGGATCAATGAAGAAGCATTGGCTGTGGTGCTTCTGCTCAGTCAGCCACTAACTCTCCTGCTGTCCATTCCTGCATCCAGTGATCATTGGCATGTGTGCGCACTGTGGCCCCAAGTCTGATGAGGGTGATTTATCGTGGATGGGATGATTAATGTGCCTGTTCTAAGATGCTGAGTGAGATTGATGCTGCCCGCTATCCCCTCCATGCCTAATCTTTCATCCTTACAGTAAATATGACACAATGTCCATATGCACGCGAAAACAGCCTGATTAGAAACAGCTTGCAAGCCCTCATCCCTTTTAATGATTACATCCAAAGGCACTTTCTCAGTTAAACGGCTGTTTCCCTTAATGAAATTAGCCTATCGCACTGTCTGCCTCCTCGGAGCGTGAGGTAAGGAGTTTCCACGAGGGTCACTTGGCTAAGTAACCCTCGTTAAGCATCTCTAATGCAAATAAGATGCAAATGTGGCTAAAACGAAACACTGGTTAATTTGGCCTTCTGACATTGCAAACAGTCACGGGAGGATCAAATGCAAATTACATGCAAATGACAACTGACGGTCTTCATCTCTGTTGGCTGAAGGGTAGGAGTCTATGGCTTTGGTTTCACGTCTGGTTTTGTCCATGCAAATATTTGATGTATCCTAGTGGAACTAAAGAAGGTAAATATCGACTGGAGAGAGGGGTGGAGCAGTGGAGACGGTTCATAACAGGTCAGGAGGCTGTCATCACACCAGCCGAAGCATTATACATCCACACCGCATGGCCTGGCGGGATACAGGAAAAATACAAGCCTCAAACCAGAGAACAAGAGGAAAGCAGACATTACATTCCAACCGCTCCACATTTACCAAAGCCAGAACCCCAGCTGTGTGTGATCCAGTCAACTCCTACATCATCTGGAGCCAAGCCTTGTGAATTAACCCGAGATCCAGCTTTTCAATGTGAAGCCTACGTACAAATATGGCTGAGTCTGGTCAGCACTTGACAGAGGGTGGATTCCTTCAGACGTATTTGATCCCCTTCTGACCTCTACAAACCACCCACGTGTGTGGAAAGTAACTACTGGCAAGTTCCATCATGCACATTTTCAGAAGAACATTTCCATTTGCAAATGTTGCTTCTTTTGTGGCCTTGATCCATCAGCAATATGTATAAAAGGCGTCAACAGACTGACCCCATCCTATCACCTACAAATTCTGCAGCCTTCAACTGTCTACATTTAATGGCACACACAAATATATCCAAGCAGTTTCTAAATACGTACTAAAATAAATAAATAAACATTTCGCAAGCACAGGCCCACATTTAGCTCTACAGAGATAATTTCATGGTTCCTTCATAGCATGTTCCCATTCCTAATGGTAAGTAACTGACTTGTTTTGTTTCCATAGTTTTCTATGGAACTGTTCATACTTAAAGCTACAATATGGAGTTAGAGTTAGCATGATATACAAGATCAATCAACTCTGTTTTACCCAGCTGTCCCTCTCCCTGCTCTGCTATGCTTTGCTCTTCTACCCTCCAGTCTTATCGAATTGCAAAAAAATAAGCCTAACACACTCATCAATCGAAAACAATTGCATCTGATTTCACAGGAGGTATCAATGGAACCTTTTCATGTATTTCTACTAAGAATAAATCTTGAAAAAAAGTTACGTGTCTATCTGGTAAAAACACAAATGCTGCTTTTTGAGGTGGCCAGTGCTTTCAAAAGCAACATTCATACATCATTTGATCATTTTGTGCTGATTAGAGTGAGCTGGAGTTTAGAGTTTGACCAAGGGACAGGAAGCACAAATTGAGAGCAACTTTCTCAGCTATACAGTCGAAAGAACTCGAAACAGCTGTCTGAACCACCCATGTAACAGCTTGCATTTTTAGCTGTTTAGAACTGCAATCAAAAGTAGTGACAGTGACTCGAGCTCCCCCGAGTCTCCCAACATCCCAGACGTCTCGCCAATGATAGCGATACCCTATCAAGTAACACTGAGAAAATCAAAGAAGTCACAGTGATCATTGAAATGAAATCAAATAGGGATAAAAACAGGTTTGTTTGGACAAGATCTGTCACGGTTTGCGCTTGGTTTTTAAATAAAAAAAAAAAAAAGAAGATGGACAGAAGTATGTGTAGAATGCAAAGAGACCGTGAGAGAGTTCAAATCCTGCCTGCTTTCTCATCTTCATACCCATCACTATTCAAAGTGGGCATCACTGGCCAATTGTTGATTTTAGAAAGTTACAAAAATTGGCAAACAAGGTATCCACAGTTTTAATTTCAGACAGGGTCGCTCATTTTCAATACCATAAATTAGTAGCTCACCCCTCTATGCTTGTCTTGGCAGTACACTCTTGATTTCCACTAAACTGCACCTCCTGCCAAAGAACACTGTGGAGTGTTGATTTCTGTTTTATTTCTCTTGATATGGGGTTGCTGACAGGATGGTTGATAACGTAATGTTGCCTTGTACTTTCACAATGTGGAGTAAAAGGCATGGCCAGATTTTTGTCCTGTTTGTTTGTCTAAAGGGCAATATTGCACAACTGAGCAAGACCTGCCATTAGTAATTAAACTAATAGACTGGAACTGGAAGCAGAGTAAATTCATAGTAGATTTACTGCACAGCTTTCTATACACTGTGAATGCAACAGAAGAAACTGCTACGTTTCTCTGAAGTCCCTCCTGCTTAGACTGCAGTCTCTTCTTCATACCGGCAGGTATAGACGCCCTTGCAGGTGCTTTTTGCAAGTACTGCCTGGTCATCTCTTGATCTCTCCCTATTTATCCAGAGGCCCTCTTAGTCAGGCTGCACAGTAAACAAGCGTACCTTTCTCTTTCGTACACTCTGCACACCATGAGCTACGGGTGATGAATCAAACTACTCCTAGCCTGCTCTCTGACTATTCATTTCATTCATAAACCCAAAATATTACAGAGGCAGCCGATTGGCTGGGTGGGCCCTACGCAAAAAGACGGCGTGTGCTCGGTAGCCAATCGGAGACCAGTAGTACATTCTCTCCCTCTCTCTCAACATGCTTTCATGCTCCATCTTTAACCCTCGCTCATTTTTGTTCTCCCTCTCTCTCTCTCTCTCTCTCTCTCTCACTCCTTGCCTGAGTGCATTACAGCAGTCAAAACAACAGGCTGGCTGAAGAGAGTGCAGGGTGGAAACAAGTGTCAAATTTTGGGTGGACGCGGGCAGCTGGACGAGAATATGAACCTGCACTTTAAAGATGGATCGCACTGGCTTCGAGTCACTCCTAAACCCCCCAAGGGACCAAGTCTTCAGTGGTGACTTAGTCCTTGCCCCCTTTAAACCCAGCCATTTATGTTATGTTCAGCACCTCCTTCTATACATTGGTTACTTGTAGGTGACAGAAAAAAGCACTCTAAAAGTGAAACCTCCATTGAGCGATTGATCAGTTGATTGACAGCTATATTGACTGATCTCTAAGTGAGCTCCCTTGAGATGGGATGATGGGGGAAGGGTGGATGACGTCAGGCCTAATTCAATATGACCCAGTTCAATATTCACTTTGTTTTTCCTTCATGTGCGAAACTTTGTGGCACAGAGAGGACGGAACGCCGCAGAAACACACATGAATCAATAGCAGCAGTGATCCAGTGACTCTGTATGAACTCAACGCAAGTGTGCCACTGTTTGTGGGGAACTGGGTTGACAGAGTTCATCTGGGGTTTTGAGGTACAACACTGCCATCTATGGACACGTCTGGATACTGCAGGCTTCTAACGGATTACATCATCATGTTGAGGGCACTGGTGTTTTTCTAAGATGCTGAGAGTCAAACAAAGAGAAGCAGGGAATGAGCCGACTGGGTTGTGTATCACATTGACATACAAGAAAGTTTAATAAAAAGTCTGTATATACAGAAAAAGGCACATCTGTGAGTTTACATAAAAAGGAAGTGCACATTTAGACCATTTCAAAATATCCAATTGGAATAATTAATCCAATGAAACAACTCTTACGAGAACTTTCAATAAACGAATCCTTGATCCTTTGTTGTTGTCAACATGCCCTAATTTACCTTTAATATCATCACAATCGTTTGCAGCTGTCTGCTGAATGTTGGTGTACTGCATTTTTATTTATTCACTCAAACTCAAACTAATATTTTTTTACATATCTGCACTACAGACAACCAGTCTGACAACCTAGACACAAGGCCAGTCTCCGATCTTATATTCCATCTATGTGGAAGCCTCTAAGATCTGTATTGGGTCATTACAGTCAGTGTCATCAAAACCCGAGTTTGTTACCTTCCCCCAGGTTCAACGTCAGTTCTGTCACCTGCTTTCAGTTATAATAAAGGTTTGAAGGCAGATTGTAATGCAGCTTCTTTTTTTATTTCTGATCATTTCCACACTAAGATGGTTGATCTCATCTTCTCATTACCAAAGATGTAAGGCCTGGACATTTGCCAGAATTCACATCTGAAAATCAGCTGGGTTGATTGTTGCAGTTGTTTTAGTGCACAAATTGTCACACCACCACATCAGCATGGGCCTGTCTTGCTGAAATAAGAATGAATATACTGTGTCCCAACCATAACAAGGTGATGCGTTGATTCCCCGGTGTGATCACAACAACTCCAATTGCATAAAAAGATGGGTAACACATCGCTTCATACCACCACAACCTCTTGACTGGGTGTCAAGGATTCTGTGTGATCACACTGCCTCCTAGTGTCTTCACATATACTGCACTGGAGTCAGCTGGGTTTCACTGCAGGCATGTGTAACAGTGTAACAGTCACAGCACATTACGCACTGCTTCTTATTGAAAGGAAAGTTAATAAATAATAATAAATTCTACAGTTACAGTAGAAATTTCTGTGGACACCAAATACTCAGAACATGGCAACCAGAGGGAGAGAGCGGAAATCTCAAGCTGCTACGTCTTGGCACACATTGGGACGCAACAAGCTGTAATATCTGGTCAAAGCAAATGGCTTGGATGGAATTATTTTCATAGTTTAACTGTGGTTGGATACATTTGGAAAGTTGTATTCCAAAAAGTCTAGCATCAGTTACCGATTTCCACGGAACAAGCATCCATCCCACTGGTTTACTTAATGAAAATGTTTCTTGGATTGCTATATGAAGGCAAATATAATGTCTAGTTACTCAACAAATCACAGGAATTTACACTACACTAAATTTGGAATTTAACAAAACATTTACAAACAATCAACATGCATTTTATTTGTTATGTCTGGAGTGGTACAACATCTAACACAGCTAACCGTGAGAAAATTCAAACTAAATTCAGAGCTGCTGAAAACATGGCTACATCAACTTTTTTACCAAGTGCAGATTTTATTAACTTTATCCATGTAAACTTTTCTTTTTCCTTAAGTAGTTGTAGCTTGAAGAACACAAACAGCTTCATGTAGCAAGAATCTGTATCTCAAATTGGTGACGAGGCGTAAAGTGTGACTAAAAAAAAAGAAATCTCAAAACAATCTGAGGCCATCTGTACTTAACACTGCAAAGTGAGAGAAGTAGAAGAAGGATACAGTGCAATAAAACACTACACTGCAATAAAACCACCATTTTCAAAAGGTCAACTGACGTAAATGATCAAAGCTTTATTGAACTGTGAATTAGTAACAGTAATATCGCATCACAGGCCAGGACAGTGGTCATGTCAGTTTTTTTTTTTTTTTTTTTTTTGATACAGTACTTACTTTCACCACAACTGAGGAGTTGACTAACAGCAATTTAGGCCTCAAAGTCTTCTAGGTACAAAAAGTTTCACAAGGCACAAAAGTGGTGCATATGTAGAAAAATACTTTGACTAGTTCAGTAGGTCATCATATAATTTGGTTACAACGGTGAAGACCAGCTGTTCAAGTTTCATTGTTAGCCATTTTTCATCACAGTCAGTGAAAATTGAGAGCTCAAGTCAAAAGTATTCAGATATATTGGACAAAGCGGTGCTATCAAGTCAGAAACTCAATGTTGAACTCTGCCAAGCACTACAAATATGTAGAGTTAATCTGTCTTTTATTTATAAAATTGCACCTCCACTAGAATGTACTAGAGCCCTAAGAAAAATGTGAAGCCAAAAGCCCAACAGAGACTGAAGTATGCTGCAATTTGACTAGTACAGTAGACAGGAACGCACCGATCCAACACCTCAGTTCCATGAATCAGGTATCCGTTATGACATATCTGATACCCATCGACGGCCTCTTTGTCAATCAGAGCTTTGTATCTGCTAATAGCCTGAGCTGAGGTATGGTGAGAGCAGAACAGACATTTATCCCAGAAGCAGAGGCACTAGAAAGCCTTTACCTCATTATCTGTTTATCAGCTCAAAGTGATAAGGGACCAACCCTCTGATAAGAAGTAGAAAGTGACTCTGTATTAGACAGGTGGTAAGGAAGACTTGGACAAAACCATAAACAGCATTAAACCACAGCATCACTAATCACGCTGTTGCACGATCTGCAGATGCACCTTATTTCAGGAGGATTTAAGTCAACAGCGATGACTTGAGTCAGTTTGGTTAGTCAACTGAGATAAAATCAAAATCTCATACACTTGACAGGTGTCTAACACTTCAGGTAGTGTTGTCAATGTTCTTTTGTGGTCATGATCTGAACTGTGATCCATGATGTCTTTAGAGATCATCACTACAGGACTAAGACTTTCAGGTTAAGAATAGTGAGTTGAGATGGCACAGTTTAAAAAAAAAAAAAAAAAAAAAAGACATCCAGACATAAAAGATTAAAGCTCTGGCAACTTGCATCAGCCCAAATCCCAAAAAGCATGAGGAAGCCATTAGATCTCAATCGACCGCTTTCGCAGTATATGGGTGTTACAATCCCCCCTCAAATGTAATGGTTTGAGTTTTATAACCTTTTTTGCGTAACTGTCAGGAAATTCCAGTCGCATTGTCCCAAAGAGTCAAATGCACAAAAAAAAACTCACATTCAAATCTGCTCTTTGTTGTCGTTTTATTATATCCGCTTAGTATCCCGTTTGTGTGAACATATCCATTGCCTCCAAATGATTTCATTTCCAAAACGGCTGTTCAGAGGATGGGCATATCCAAGGGCAAATTATCCAGGTTGAAGAGGTCAGTGATGCCCTCATCCTCACCTAAGTTCAGAACATATTCCTCTCCATTAAGAGAGAAGGCCAGAGGTGGAGTAAGGGTAACAAAGCTCTGTTGGTCTTCAGATGGGGGTTGGAGGGAGGTGAAAGAAGTGGGCATGGGTGAGACAGGGGTGACGGTAACCGCCGAGGAGTGTTGTATCGGCTCGGAGAGCGGATTGGAAATACTATTGATTCCTGAAGTACGGCTAGCATCATCTGGAAAGATAATGGGAGTGTGGATAAAGAGATATAAAGTGATGAAGGTTTGAAAACCCAAAGCAAAACTGAGGCAACAACAATAGGATCGAACCTAAATTGAATCATTCCACATGAGAGAAGCTCATGTGAAAGAGGGAATTCCTCTTGTCCCTCTTTGTGGCAACAAATTTCTTAAATAAAAAAAAGAGATTCTTAAATGCAAGGCTCACCTTTGGAAGACACGTTGACAAAGGATGTGTAAGGCAAAAGGGGGGCAGAGTCATTCAAAGGGGTGGACGACCAGAAATGGCTACCACCACCAACAGAGGCACCTGTGGTTTCCATAGGGATGGGCTCATCTGAGCAGAGGAACACCTCGATGGGCCCCTGAGTACTGCTGAGGTAGACTTGGAGGCTCTGGGGATTGAGAAAGTAGACAGTGTTTTATTCACTTAATGATCTGAATATGAGTTAACAGCAAATAAAGAATATGATGTTTAAGCAAATGCTGCAGAAGCACTTGTTTAACTGAAGTTACAAGTTTAAGTTTTAATTACCAAAAACCAGATCCTGTTAACTTATGAATGTTGAGTAATGTACCTCCTCTGGATGTGGGACCTCCAGTATTGTCTCTGCAGGGGCTTTGATCACAATCACAGTCTGTTCTTTCAAACTGGGAATTTTTTGGACATCTTCATATGTCAGATAGGCAAATGTTATCCAACAGTCAAGTCAAAGAAAATACTAAAGCAGATCTGGTGTAAAAAATCTTTAAATTCATTTTTAATTAATAATAATAATAAATATGTTAATATTAAATCTTTAAAATGCCTAAAATTAAGCCGGAATGCTAAAAGAGAAAATGAAGTCCCTGTAGAGCTAGACAACTGGTTAATTAAAGGAAAGTGAGGGGAAATCAGCAAATATTCTTTAATTCCAGCCTCCTAAATGAGAAGAAATATGAAGTTATGATAGGCTGATGTGAGTATGTGAGTTCAGAAGATGAAATCACATAGCAGAATATCTATGAGATTACATGGGTATGGGAGAGATGAGATGTGCAAGAGAAGATTAAAATAAACTAACAGACAACAATATGTACTGATGTCAGGTGTGTTATTGATACATTTCCATATGTAACGCGCTGTTAGCTAATGAATAACAGCCATAAAAAAAGATCAATAAACATATCAAGCACCATATGGTCTGTGTGGATTTCCCTTTAGAACCAATGACAGCTTTTACTTCTACTATTCCCACCATTCTAGCAGGAAATAAAATACTGATTTCCAACAACATAGAGCAAAATGAAGCCAGGATGAATTTCCAGACAAAGGATATCTCTGGCAGTGACGGTCTTCACACATGTGGCGAACCTGTTGTGTACAGCTCTGGATGAGCTCATCCAGTTTCCTCTCCTCCTCAATGAGATCCTGCAGATCTTGACACACCTGTACCTTCAGTTTACCGCCCCTGTGCACACCAAAATACAGGGTTAACACTACAACAAATGTCAAGACAAATTAGAATCAAACTTTGTTTCCTAAACATAGAATAACACAATTTACAAATTAACTCTTTAGTTAGTCTAAATGTGTTACATTTGAGAATAATATTGAATAATGCTAAACAAAAAACAGCCCAATATGGTAAATGGTCTGCACTTATATAGCGCTTTTCTACCTAGCTGATACTCAAAGAGCTTTACATTCTTTACAATCTTGCCCAAGGACACTTTGGCATGTGACATGGCAGCCGGGAATCGAACCACCAATCCTGTGATTGGCAGTCAACTGCTCTAACTATTGAGCCACAGCCACCCCTAGCCCAGCCACCCCTAATATGCATATATTGTGTATGATAAGATACATTTTAAAATACACACATGACCTAATACACTCGCTGATACTTACAACCATTCAATGCAGTTTTTCGACTTCTTTTTGATGAGCTGGATGCCTTCCAGGACGTTGGTGACATCGTAGACGCGCCTCTTTGGGGCATTGAGCTGCTGGGAAACTTCGTTTAGATCCAACACACCATTAGCAGAGCACTTTAGGAGTTCTGCAAACCTCTGTGTCAGTATACCCAGCGAGGTGTCACAGCGTGACTTCTCAAACAGGGACTTGCGTGCTATGGGACTGGGGGCAGGAGCTGGGAAAACGGGCAGATATTTGAGAAGGTTAAGAATCTGTGAACAATCTTTATAAAAATTTGTGCATAAGTCCACACACACTCTTGCTCAGCACTGAGTCAAAAATACAAGTCTTACTCTTTCCTCCTGAGTGTGTACCAGAGGCCATGGGCTTTTTGGTTTTGGTGGTCCTGCCACCATCCTGAAGCTCCTGGGGGTCTCCGCCTTCCAGCTCCAGCCTTTCCTTTGCCTGGGGAAAAGAAATATGTGTAAGCTGTTGGGAATCAGTATGCACATATACAATATGTGCATAGGATAGTATGCAATTTAAATTATATTTTCCAATTATTACCAAACCCAGCAGTAAACAAGGGCAGCCATTTTGGGCAGTAACACACAAACTTATCATGAATTCATTGTATTAACTTATAACAGAAGCCGTGAGTGATTAGAAACAAAGTATTTTACATTAAATATTAGGTTAGGTTTCTGATAAATTGTATGCTTGTCATTATCTGCTGGTTGGGAAGGAGGCTAGCTTCCCTCTCCACTGTGTTTAGCTAGTTGGAGCAACATCTCCCCATCCCCCTCCCATGCTCACCCAAGGCCTCCACAGTAGTTTGTTTTGGTCAATATGAGTTTACAATCACCTCCTTACCTATGTATCCGCACAGAAATTCGACTGTTAAAGGGCGAGTTGCAGTCGTAGACCAAAGTGTGCGAAATTATGTCCCGACGAGGCGCGGTATGATGCCTTGGCACAAGGTAAAACACGCGCAAACATACCGGAAACACACACATGTAGCCGAACCTTCGCACATTCACCTTCAAACTAAAAGCATACAATTAAAACGTTTCATTTCGCAAAGTGAACACGTTTGCTGTACGGTATCTGAGCTATACATCAAGTGATCGCTGTGTATTTATTGTACTCATCTCGATTTGTTTATTTTTCAACAATTTGTATGCATCTTAAGTTGCCATTCAACTACAATAATTTGCGTGTTCCACTGATTTCTTTAAAATCGCTTTTATTGTGAAGAAAAAGGTAACGCTTCCGATATGGTCCTGCGTAAACTTTAAGTACCTGACACATCTGGCTAAAGTTCCCTTTCGAGTTGTGTGCTGATGTTTGGCTAATTCGACAACCACAAAATATAGATCATACAAAGCACTCCACAAGGAATGAAGGTGGACATGTTCGGCAACATGAAATAACATTATCCAGCTGTTTTGTGCAGCTAAAGTGGCAAAGGCAAACGTTGTAGCTAATAGAAGAGACCTACTGCTTATCTGTAAGCAGTTATGCTAACATTAACTTAATAAAATAGGAGCAGTTGAGATACTGTCCCCATTCCATATCCATCCCCTTCGTTAAGTTAGGGTTATCTTTAAACACAAGTGACTTATCTGGTTAATTGATCATACCTGGACTCGTATGAGCTTAGATTTATGTCCTGTCCCGAGGAGCAATGTGCTTGTGACCTTCAGTAGCGTTGGAGAACGGGACTCTCACAGACACGGTCTTGCTCATGCAGGATGAAGGACCGTGGGCAGCATGGTCGACTTGATCTCTGAAAGCCACGCGTTATTTCGATCCATAGAGCTCTCTAGGTCCGTGGAAGCTCCTTTTATCATCATCGTCCCGTACGAGTGGGCTAGTCCCAGCTGTGTTTTGTACAATATATGACGTATCAAACACCAAAACCACCGTATGATTGAAACGATCCCAATTCCTAACGGAGACACAAATTATGTTGTGAAAGAGATGCGCGACTGAAACAGACCAACATATTACCATGCGCGCGAAACTCGGATTTCCCGGGAGAGTTTTAAACCAGATTTGCATGAAAACTCCTATTGGTCACCAGCCTGTGTGACGTAGCCACAGCTGTCCAATGGCTTTAGAGCTCTGCAATAAGGAGGATTCTTTTCACTTTGGTGCTGCATTCCTCTTTTTATAATTCAAGTAACATTTTATATATCTTTTATAATACGTCAACCTTCTCCAAAAATATATATAAACCAACAAAGTTTGATATTGATAATGTTTTAACACAAGAAAAGGTAATCTGGTTTAAAGTCTTATGTGGATATTCATAATCACCAATTATCACAGAATGTATACAGTAAACATAATAACTGTCATGACAATAATACAATTTCATTTATATTTAAACAAAAAATTTTTAAAAATAAAAAAAAAAAACTCAACTAACCACTTTAATCTATAAATCACGTCCTTACACATTAGTTCTTCAGAAAATGATACAACTTAAAGTTTTATACATAAATGTCAGATTGTTGTCCTCCTCCAGTTAAAATAATGATACAACAGTTTAAAGCCTTTTAAAATACTATCACAGAACACAAGTGACAAGCTTTACATTTTACTAGTGTGTCAGGTAACAAACCACACATCTGCATTTGACATCTACAAGCAAACAAAAAGCTAATTCAGTCATCATCATCAAACTTGATCTTCTTGCCCTGGAAGGCCATGATCTGTCCTTGCTGTTCTTTCCTTTTCTTACTGGCCTCCCAGGATGGGTGCAGCGCCTGCTGTGGTGCCTGATGGGAAAACACACCTCCACCCCTGTGCTTCAAAACATCACCTCTGCCTCGCCCCCTACCTCTGCCAACAGGGGCAAAGCCTTTCTCCTCTGACTTAGGATGACTACCTTCAGGCTTGATGTGCTTTTGGAACTTGGATTGTTTACTAAAATCTCTATTTAGACCACCCTTTTGGTTCCCTTGACCCCTAAATTTCTCAGCTTCTCTCCCTCTGCCTGCACCTCTACCTCTACTGTGCTTAGACCCAGATAGGGTAGAACAGAAAACAGACTGCAGCGAAGTTGCTTTAGACTTCAGTCTGGCCTCCAGCTCATCAAGTTCACTCTGGACCCTGTCTGTCGAGTCCTTTTTCACCTCATGCGTCTTGTCCTCCCCTGTTATGCTTCTCTGTTTTTTCTTCTTCTTGAATTTGCTCACTTTTCCCACAAAGAAGTCGTTATCGTCATCGCTCTCCTCCGACTGGGAGGACTGCTTGTGAAAACGTTCCTCTGTGCTGTCATCAAAGTACTCTTTCTCTTCATCATCAGACAACTCTAAATCACTCTCTTCATCATCTTTTCTCTTCTGGGGCACTGCAGGTGCAGGCTTCAAATTGAGTTTCTTTTCTTCATCTTTACTTTGAGGTTTGTCTTTTACAACATCCTTTTCTTGACTACTTTTCTCAGACTCTGGGATGTCTTTCTTTTGAACACTGGCAACGTCAGCAGAATGAGCTGCTTTCACTCTTTCTCTTTGAGGTTTAGCAACAGTTGCAGCTTTAGCGCTTTTAAGGATACCATCTCCATCCTTGTTGTCTGTCTCTTCCTTTTGCTCTTCTGTACTTTCCTCTTCATCTTTCCCACCCTTTCTTCCTCCCCTTCTGTCTAGTGACTGTAGGTTCACCTTTCCAGCTTGATTTTGCACCTTTTCTTTCCCTCCTGGCTTTCCAGCCTTCAGCCGCTCCTCTTTGAAGGCTTTCACAGCAGCTTTGATGTTCTCAATCTTTTTGTTGAACTGAGGGTGGGTAGCAATGCGCGCTATGGCCCGGTCAGAAATAGAGGACTTGGGGTTTTTACACACCTGTTCAAAGTTGAGATTCTTCTGTAAGGCTGTCTTGGTCACCTGGCAATGAGAGAATAATTTTTTTTTCAATTAGACATTTCACTAAGTGTGTCCCCACTTCCACAAAATGGTGTAAAATAAATAAATTGTTTTCAGTTTCGAATGTGCCCCAAAAATATTGTGGAATAATTTTTCAAAAATAATGAGTAAACAGAAGCACTTATGAATCTTACCAGGTCTGGTAGGAGGACCTTCATTTCATGGATCTCCTCCAGCAGTCGGGCAGCTCTCCTCTGATTCCTCTCAAGTTCTGCATCTTTCCCCTTCTTCTTCTTCAGGGCACCAATCTGACGCGTCAGCTTCCTGATGATCAAAGCCCTCACCCTCTTCACCTCCTTCCTCATCTTAACCACCTCGTTGTTGAGGTTCAGGACATCAGTCTGCTTTTTGTCTTCAGGTGGAACAGGTAATGAAATAGTTTTCTCAGTTTTACCTGAGGCCTGTGGCATTTCTTCTTTTTGTTTGACATCCCCATCATCCCCATCATCCTCTTCTTCCTCACTTCCATCCTCCTCCTCTTCATCTTCATCATCATCATCATCAATCTCTTCCTCTTCCTCCTCCACCTCCTCTTCCTCTTTATCCTGAGCCAGTGGAACCCCTTCCTCCATCTCGTCTTCAGCGTACATCATCTGTTTAAAAATAAACCAACTTTGTCTGAAAAAACACTAGCATTTGAAACTTGTTTTTCATTACTTGAAATATGGGACTTGGTGAATTGTATCCAACAAAATGCCCCTAAAATGCATTTGTACACTTTTCAACGAAATCAAGAGAGCTTTTATGATGTGATCTCGGAAATGAAAATACCTGAGATGAAATGCATTTGTGCAGAGAGAGAAAAATGTTGTTAAAAGCTTGACCAAGACTGCAAAAACAAACGTGGTTAAGTAAGCATGGAAACGTTTAAGTTAGCCATGTGCAAATTGGCTTGTTTCTCGTAACAGTGAGATTAGAGTAACAAACAGCGGCAGATAACAAAAGACAAGGTTACCGTAACTCGTTGTTATAACACTTACCATCCAGAAGTAAAAATAAATTATTTAAAACTGAGAAAAACGTCTCGCCTTGAAGGGGGCAGCCATGTTTCACACGCCTGTATGTCGACGGCGTGACGTCAGACGTTCCCAGTGCGACGCTGCGTGTCGTGAAAGGGGGAGGGCCTTCCGAGGACTGTTTTTATTTATTTCTTTGTTTCATGTGCATAAAACAACAACAATGGTGGATAATTGAAGAAGTGTGAATATTAGGATGACCGAATGACATTTCCAGTTCCAGTTACCAGACCGATATCACAGGTGAATCAACAGGGGGAGGATGAAGCGGCGCAATGCGGACTGCAGCAAACTCCGACGGCCGTTAAAACGGAACCGAATCACCGAGGGTATATATAGCAGGTACAAAAAGGGGCTGGAGGGACGTTATTGTATAACAATGGCGCCTCTCTGCATTTGTTAAGACAGGGCTGCCAGCTTCTGCCACATTCATATCTCACTCGATTTGGTTTTAAGCTAACGTTACATCGGCAGCTAAATAAAAAAATGCCCGCATATTGTCACAATTATAGGCCTAACGTTAGTTGTGTTGCATTTCATACATGATGTCCCTAGCTAGGTAGTCAAAATCTAATTCTGGCTAACTAAATTCAAATGACGAGTAGGAGAGGGACTCTGTGGGCATTCAAAATGAAATGTAACACATTCCGCTCAGTGGAGTTATTATAGAAATAGCACGAGAGAAAAATAATAAAAGCTATGTGCGAGCTGGAGATGACAGCAGCAATGTCAGAGGCGCTCGTTTTGAAGTCCGGGGTGACGCTGACGGCGGGGTCTCACCTGTGCTTTGTCTGCCAGAGGTCCACATTTAAACGCGTACCCATTGTTACTGTGGATGGTCAGATCTGACAGGACCGTGAAGGCGCACGGATTATTTGAGGGGATTCAATAGTCAGATCTTTTCCTATTGATTGACTGATGTCAAGCCAAAAGAAAAGAAAAAAAAAAAAGAAACCAGCTGTGCTTTAAGTAACATGTCCAGACATGCTTCTCTATACATACTCTCTCAACCTCACTCTCTGTCTCAGATCATATAATGTACATCAGTTTTTTTTTTTTGTTAACAGAAAAAAAACTCACACTTTTGCTGAACTAGCATTTATCATGAAATCTTGTGTGAACTTGAGGTAACATTGTCTGTAAGTTACACTGCAAATATTATCATAAACACAGGACTGTTGTATAAACCCAATGATTTGCCATGATACCATCTAAATCCACATTAAGTCCTGTTTGGTAGCTGCTTTTTGTCACCTGCTCCTGTCTCTCTATGTAACTTGTTCGTCCATGTTTTCATCTCTGTCTTGTCTCCTCCCGCAGTACGTTCCTGTACCTGAAGTTCCTGGTGGTGTGGGTGTTAGTTCTGCTGGCTGACTTTGTGCTGGAGTTCAGGTTTGAGTACCTCTGGCCATTTTGGCTTTTCATTCGAAGTGTCTACGACTCCTTCAGATATCAGGGACTGGTAAGAGCTTGTGTGCATGATCCAGACTTCCCTTTGCACCTGACATTAACTTGTCATTATCTAGGTTATGTGGAGTACATTTGGATAAATAAACAACAAAGATGAAATGTTATGTGTCTCCCTGATTCATTTGCCAAATAAACAGTGGAATATAGAGTCTCATACTTGGCAAACATGCATAATCATGTTAGTGGCGAATGGAAAACAGGGAACATGAAGTTTGTAGATTGTGCTCTACACAATAATGTGTAACTGAGCCATGTGTGTTTGCAGAGGCCTCTATATTACTGAATTTTCCACAAACACACTCACACGACTGTATCAATGCACAGCTGTTAAGTCATATTTAATTTTCTCTCTCTCTTTTTCTCCTATACATAGGCGTTCTCTGTCTTCTTTGTATGTGTGGCGTTTACATCAGACATCATCTGCCTCCTCTTCATCCCAGTACAATGGCTGTTTTTTGCTGCCAGCACATACGTATGGGTCCAGTATGTCTGGCACACAGGTTAGTCTAGGTTTTTCGACAAATTCTTATTTTATTGTTATCAGAGGCTCCTCATAAGAAATTCATAGTCGGCAAGTTTGTTCAGTGCTAGACCCAAGAGTTTCTGTCTTACTTTTACACAGAGAGAGGAGTCTGTCTACCCACTGTATCATTGTGGATTCTCTTTGTGTACATCGAAGCTGCCATACGGTTCAAAGACCTGAAGAACTTTCATGTGGACCTGTGTCGACCCTTTGCTGCTCACTGGTAAACATCATTTATTGTCATGTGTTTTTTTTTTTTATGGCCTGTGTAATTTTGCTTTTTGTGTTACTCGTGATAAATGGTACAAGTTCTCAGTGTTTCTCACCACCTCCCAGCATCGGCTATCCAGTGGTAACACTGGGTTTCGGCTTTAAGAGCTACGTCAGCTACAAAATGCGACTGAGGAAACAAAAAGAAGTGCAAAAGGAGAACGAATTCTACATGCAGCTTCTACAGCAGGCTTTGCCGCCAGAGCAACAGATGCTGCAGAGACAAGAACGGGAGGCCGAAGATGGTAGGACACACAGACACAAAAACACAGAAAAAACAGGGATTATTACTACTTGTATAATACTATTAGACAATACACTTGAAAACATTGGACATAACAGAGTAACATAGCATGCACAAAAATTGAACAGAGATAAAAGATGAGTGGAAGCGCTATGTAGTGGTGTTCAGTTTCTGCTTCTGACTTCAAGGTTGTCCAGGGGGCCAAGAAAATAATTTACAGTCTATAAAAATTTGTGTATTGGCAGTGATCAGCCCAAGCACCAAGGACTGTTGAATGGTCAGAGGAAGGGGCACTGTAGATTTTGAACAGCTGTAAATTGCAGGTTTTTATTGGATGTCTTTATACACATGAAGTGTTATAGCAAACCAAATATTATAGTAAAATATGTTAACTCAGTTTTTTAAAATACTGTAATTAATTGAAAAGGTGCTTCTGTGACTGTAGTTCAGTTCATATGGTTTATGAACTGACCTACTCTATGGCCTTTTAGCTCTGTTCTGTTATGTGTTCACACTGGGTTTTTTTGCATGAATCAAGAGCTGTCAAGACCGTGATGTCATTCAGGCTGACAAGTGAGTCACTGATTAGACAGCTTTGATCACTTTCGTCCTGCGTCATTAGTGCTATATGGGCCTACATGTGGAAATCAGACTGCAGTCGGTGCTGCAATTTATTTTACCATGTGCGTTTATCCTCTCAAAAAGAGACAAAGGAATATCTTATTATGAGACAGTTAATTGAGATTACAAGTGTCTTTATTATGTCATACATTGTAATAAACTGGTTGAGACAAAAAGTACAGTGTACAGTGATGGATAGATAGATAAATGCAGGTTAATTTTATGTTGATGGACTCGAACACATTAGGTGTAAAGCATTAGTTTCTCCTAACTAATGTGCAACTAGTGGAAAGCAGGAAAGTGTTCCTCTACCAGCCTGCTGACATGCTGTGATCTTAAAAAGCTGTTTTCAGTCACCAAAGCCTTCATTTAATCTTTGTTTCAAATATGTTTCCAGCTTGCTTTGGAATTTGGTTAATTTTGTCTAGTATGTTTTAAAATGTCTTCTAATGCTTCCTACATTTGCTTCATTCTAGCTGCTTTAGCTAAAGGGGTATCAGAGCTAGAACCCTCAGTAATATCCCAAAACGGAGCACCTCCTGGAAAGAAAAGTACTTCAGTCCCATTACCGGAACTGGAATACCAGGAAAAAGGGAAGGACAGTACTGTAAAAGAACGCGAAGGTAAAAAACAAAACACAATTGGAATCAATAACAACAGTATTATACATGCACTGGACTCCAAACTTCAGGAGACAGAGTACATTGAGAACTACACCGGGGCAAAGAGACTGAATAACGACCTAGCAGGAGAAAACACACACGCAGATACTAACACACAATCTACTTCGAAAGAAGAAGCTGGGGCGATGGGGAAGAACTACAAAAATGTCAGTGCAGGGGGCGGAAACATTTCCAACTCATCTCCACGGAATCACAGTTCTACAAATGGCAGCGTGCCGCCGGGTTCCTCCACCAATAAGACTGAAAAGAAGCAGAAGGGGGCGGGGAGGAGTCAGAAAGATCCTGTGGAGAACTGCATCCCCAACAACCAGCTGGGAAAGCCGGATGCACTAATACGGTACAACACATGCTGTTACACTGTTTCAAACATGCTTCTTGCAACTGTATAGGCTGTTGTTGTTGTTGGAGCATATAGTTGTTGCAGCCAACAGTGTTTTGTTGTACTTCATCTTGCTTTGAGTTTTGCATAAATGACATTAATTGAAGGATACTAGCTGGGACAACTATGCTAACTCTACCAGCTGTTGTTCTTCATTCTTAGTGAAGTAATTGTACAATGTATTGAATGCAACACTGTCATGTTGTTGTAGTTTCATAAGGTTTCCAATTGGTTTTATGGTTGCCCTCTCATCTTCTTTTGTGAAAGGCTGGAGCAGGATGTAAAGCGCCTGAAGGCAGATCTTCAGGCCAACAGGCAGTTGGAGTCTGAGCTGCGCGGGCAGCTTTCCTCTCTGAGCAGCCAGGACCGCAGCCTTCGCTCTGAACTAGGCCAGCTGCGCCAGGACAACGAGCTATTGCAGAACAAGTGGGTGCATATATAGTCTGTTTATAGTGCATAGCCATATGATGGTCTATGTTACATGTCAAATACAACACAGTAGTCAGTGAGTCATGTTAGCTTGGCAACTGTTGATTGAGAACTGTTTAGATGATTGGTTAAAGGGGTACTTCACTGATTTTATATGGAGGCATTTAAAAAAAGAACAGCAGCAAATCAGAAACTGTGACCTCTCTAGTTATTTATGACTACTGCTGGTGACCTATTGTTTTTGTAACAGCGGAACTAAATCAAAATTGTACAGTCAAATTACCAGCTCTGATAGTTGTGTATCAAATAAAAATCTTGCAGTGTAATAAAGCAAAGTCCTTAGGATACATTGCCTGGGCTGTATAGTTGTATCTGCGAAGCTTTTTACCAATTCATTGAGTAGATGTAAAGACATTTCACAGATTGTGTCAAAAACTTTGACCAGCTGGTGGCACTAGAGGAAGATTTTGAAAACAACAAAGTAATATGACAACAACAACAACCAGCTTTAAATGTTAAATGAAATAAAAATGCAGGAATTTATTTTATGCTCTCTTTTGTTTCTCACACCTAGGCTCCACAGTGCTGTCCAGGCCAAGCAGAAGGATAAGCAGACCATCTCCCAGCTTGAGAAGAGGCTAAAGGCTGAGCAAGAGGCTCGGGCCCTGGCTGAGAAACAGCTGGCTGAAGAGAGGAAGAGGAAGAAGATGGAGGAGGCCACTGCTGCTAGAGCAGTAGCTTTAGCTGCTGCCACCAGGTACTCATTAGATATTTACTAGGAATTTGACTTTACACACAATTGAAAATGGGACAAAGAAAATCAGCGTGTCAGCAAATGAAGTAAGAGATTTGTTGTTTGTTTATGTATTTTGCTTTAAACATCCTGTTCTTCTGTCCAACAGAGTAGAGTCCACTGATTCTCTGCGAGGACGTATCAGAGAGCTGGAGACAGAGTGTAAGAAGCTCAGCATGGACATGAAACTGAAAGAGGAGCAGATTAGGGATCTGGAGGGCAAGTGTCAGGTGAGGCTGAATAGCATTAACAGCATGCTTGTCACACTCACTAGGTTAGTTAAGAGTGAAGCATCAATGAAATGCTATGGAATTAAATGTGTTATAAAAGTATGCCATTACAGTTTGTACTATAGATGTAAAAGAACTTTGATTTAGTTTAATAACTCTCTGTTAATAACTTTTTTCCCCACCTGTTGCAAATAGGAGTTGCGGAAGTATAAAGAGAATGAGAAGGACACAGAGGTGTTAATGTCAGCACTGTCAGCCATGCAGGAGAAGACCCAGCACCTGGAGAATAGCCTGAGTGCCGAGACCAGAATCAAACTGGACCTCTTTTCTGCCCTGGGGGATGCCAAGAGGCAGCTAGAGATAGCACAAGGTAGATGCTGACTGCAGAGATGCAGCGATACACTCGCCATGTTATGAAATTGTCCCATTGAACCAGAGTAGTAATGACTCAAACCACACCTAAACATAGCCATCTAATCCCTCTGTGAAACATTTTCCGAACATGTAATGTAACCTAATGCCTAAACATAATTACAGGATTTCTCTTTCTTGAAATAGGTGGGTCACATAGAAATAGAAAGTGAAGGCGATTACCGCACCACAAACCCTAGAGTAAATAGTGTTTTTAACTATTTCATAGATTTCCTGAGATATACAGTAATACATCTATTCTTGGCTGTTTACCATGCTATAGCCTCATGGGATCAAGTGTTTCCAATTCAGTACATTTGCTCCTGTGACTGAGATTTTTTTTCCATATGTCTCATTGTTTGTTTGCTTTATCTATCTACAGTCTAAAACTGTGAAAATATGAAATTGTAATAATAAAACCATATGTGATTTCCTCCCTCAGTTAAATGTGGGAACATACAGTATACCTGACTGTTTATGTCAAACTGATAACCACAATGGGAGTGACAGGTATGGTGAGCCAGTATGCATATTACCAGGAAAGAGAATAATGGCAATTATTTATTATCAATATTATTAATTTTATTAATTATCATATTAAACGTTGCATAAAAAACTTAGTGGGAAGCCTTTTACAATACAGAAATTTAGGTGAAACTGACCGCCAGTGGTTCAGTTCCACTAAGTGGGCCATTTTATCATGCACAAATGGAATGCATTTGTTACAAAGGTTATTTATCATACCAGTGTATTTCCTGATTTAACATAAAAAAATAGAGTAGGGGCAGGGATTAAAAGTACCTCATGGAATCCATATCCAATTATCATGCTAAAATTATTTCATATTCCTTGTCAAATCTGTTTAAAGCTACACTATGTTACTTTTGTTGAAGAAATATGCTCCAAAAATAATCTCAATGTGTAGATGTGCCGTCAGAATCTAATGACTCACACTCATCAAACAACCTGTTCAATGATATTCACTTCTGAAATATTTTCAGTGATGCTCACCATTTTCAGCAAGCAGTTATTTCTAATTATTATATTATATTAATGAAGTGCTGGGCAGAGCGTGGCTAACTGTAGCATTTGATTTAGAATCTCACGTTAGCTTAGGTTGCATATCGTGGCTGTTTGTTTAAAAAATATATATATTTTACTTAACTTACTCAACGGTTTTGTATGACTAAAACATAACATTTAGAAATTGAACTTCCTAATCATATTAATAACACAATTCATAATTTCTTTTAAGAACCAATTACTAGATAAGCAAAGTATTAAGAGATAGAAATTTTGATTATTGTCTGTCTAATCTAAACCACAGAGATTCTGCTGAGCTGAAAGTTGGATGTTGTCACCCCATGTTATGTCACTGCTCTGTAAAATTATTTAACCCTGTTCTCACTGATTGTTCCTTTTGCTCCTCAGTGAGGGATGTACAGCAGCTGTAGAAGCAGTGGAAGCTGAAGTTAAAAAAAAAAAAAAAAAAAGAAAATTAATGCAGGGGTGGTTTGCATGCTCAATGCACTTAGCATTTCATGAAAACAAACTCGTGACTGACTCGTCACAGACAATATAATGGTAGTATTTAACATCTGTGGGGTCAGGCTAGGTAACTTTTTCGGTTAAGTGAATTATCGAATGACCTTGGACTTCACTGTCATGGTTATCTATAGGACAGGATAGCTGTCAGGTATTCATTTTGCAAGTGTATTTCGGAACTTAACCCTGTGAAACGAACATGTTTTGGTTCCTCCATCTCATCCAGGCCAGATCCACCAGAGGGAGCAGGAGATCGCAGAGCTGAAGCAGAAGATAGCAGAGGTGATGGCAGTGATGCCCAGCCTGTCCTACTCGTCAGATGGCAGCAACCTCAGCCCCGTCACCCCGCACTACTCCTCTAAGTTCATGGACAATAGTCCCTCCTCCCTGGACCCCAATGCCTCAGTGTACCAGCCCCTCAAAAAGTGACTCTGACAGCCACAGTGTTTTGTCAGACAGAACTTTGCCTCTTCCTTTGTTTTGGGGAAGCTCTCTGCTCCAGTTTTTTTTTTTTTTTTTTTCTGAGTTTACCAGCCCCTGACATTTTTTGCACTCTAATGTATCACACACAGACCCACAGTGCACAGAACCCCTCCATGCAAATGTGTGTTTGGGTCCTTTTTTTGGTTCTATTATGAGAACTATTATTTTGAGGGGGATTGTGTACAATAGGATTTTTTTGTTGTAGTTGAGTTTTGGGATTTAGCCATTAGACAGTGTGATCTGTTTGCAGGGGGAGAAAGGACCACCACACAGTTTGTTAGCCAAATGTCAACTGAAGAGCCATTATGTATTCATGTCAGTCTTCTTTTGGTGTACAGTATCAAACTCCCCCCCCCCCCGAGCCATGTTTATTTCTAGAGCGAACTGACACCCAGACTTTCAATTTAAAAACTAGTTTACTTTTATGATGGTCTGTAATAAGGCAGAAGATGTGTTTTCAGTTCTGATGTGAATTAGAAACTCACCTGTAAAGTAAAGCCCTGTGAGAGATACATGAATGTAAAATAATTCATGTTTTGGTATCACCATTTACTTAAAACAGTGATTGTTCTGTAATGTTTAAGTTCGGTTCAGACAATGTACATTTCTTCTAAAATAGTGGTATTGAACTTTTGCCGTGTTCCTCAGATATTCCAATACTATTTACTCTCATAATACTGGAATAGTGGATTCTCCAGGATTATCAGTAAGTGGATGAAGCAGATGTAGTTTTATCCAAAAATAAACTACAGCTACAGATTCGACCTGGCACTGCCAAAATGCCACATCAACGTTCTCCCGTTTACTGCAGACACCTTTCCTCTCCCTCTGGACCAAATTAGAACCTGCTAGGCCATATTATTCACTGGATTTAATGATGTCGAGGTAACCAGTCGTTACCGTTATTTGCAGATTTTACAGTGCCTTGCAGTTTCTCTTTTTTGAGATACAGAAACCACATACTTTGCAATCCTGGGATCTAAAAGCATCAAGCTCCAAAGTCGTCTGTTTTCCCCCCTCTCTCTCTCCTCTCGATCAATATGCCTAATTTTCTATTTTACAGTATGATTTCTAATCAGTATTCAGAAGACATAATCATTTTGCAGCTAATCGACAAACAACACCGAACATGGTGTATGTCATTTCATAATAGTGACACAGTCTTGGTTTGCCAAACACCAACCAAACTGATTGTCCATTATCATGCCCTAGAGTTGGCATTTAGTTGTTTACACAATGTAAATGAACCTGCTGAGGAATGTTTTCTTTGTTTATTCGATTTCAGTTCTTAAGTGCCAAGTGTTGATGTTTGGTTTCCATCCATACTTTGATCGATGTAGCTAGCATAATGTTTGCAGAAGGGTGCTTTTTTTGTCATTAGAACATATTTGAATGGTGTGTTTACAAGGTTCTGATCATGGCAGAGCAGCAGGTGTTCAGCTGAACTAATTGTATTATTCATACATTTATTTATTTGTTGACTTTTTATCGAGTGATATTTTCCATCATATTCAGTTGATTTGCTATATTTTCTGCCAGGAAGGATTATGTAAATGTGTTGTGTTGGGAAAAAGGTTACCCCTGAACCATTTGACCATGTTGTGCTGTCATGTGGCCTACCTGGAAAACAGTACTTTTATTTTGTTTTATTTTTAGTTTTGTGGATCGCTCTGGCGTTGTGAACTGAGTTCTCAAGTTGCTTTTACAAGTTTGTGTAGAAGGAAGGGAAGGTGGAAAAAAAGTGCTTTGTTTTATCTTTTCATTGTCCCACCATGTTTATTTTCTTTATTCAAAGTGATGGTGGCAGTGTTACACTTTTCACTTTAACCATCACTATTAAAGAAAGTCTTGCTGGTGGCAGTGCAAGCTGTTTAGTCTGTGTGCCATGTCATGATCTTTGTGTCTGGTCGTCCTTTTCCTTGCACTAGCAAAAGGCCAACATTTTAATCGCACAATTTAACATGAGATAGTGATGATGATGCAGTAAATTGCATTTGGGATTTCTAAAGAAAGAAATCAAATTAAATGAGTCAAAACGATAAATCTGTACAATTCTAAGAAAGTGTTTAGAGTATGTGGACATTTATATTTGCAAATGTTTATTTTGTACTTGCCAGATTTTTTTTCACATAGCGAATAACTCATACACAACTCGTACACACTTTCAGTGTTTCGTTCGTGCAAGACAGCTACATTCATTTTGTTGACTTTTATCCCAAACTTTGTAGCTACCAGTTCTTAAAATCAAATGTGGTTTCTTTGTAGTCTGATGCTGCTTTCAAGTGCTCCCCGTAAATAGCTCTCTTAGAAAGGTTTGTGTTGCTTTTCGGTTCACAAATCAAGCTTTAAATACAAATTTGTAAAATAGGTTTTAATCTTTGTGTGTGTGTGTGTGTGTGTGTGTGTGTGTGTGTAAGCTGTTTGGTAGCCCAGTTTCTAGAAGATAATGTAACAGAAATCTTATTTACAGAAAAGTATGGCATCTGAAACTCACAGATAACACACATACATGGATACAAAGTATAACTTTTCTTTGAAGTTAGTAATAGTGCATTCATGGCTAAAACCCCATGCAGCACCTACGCTGCATTCATATGCAATGAAATAACTTAATTCTTAAATAACTATCAACAAAATAGGATAAGAAAATATAAACTTTAAAGTGCACTTACATTAAACTAGTAGTCCTCTATAGCTGAGGTTTGTAGACTATACTGTATGCTGCTTTTTTCAATGTTTTACTAAAACAATGGTACTTCATGTTTTGCACATAAAAAAACTATAAATCATGTGATAGAAACATACATACTAATAGGGAATCCGATTTTTAAATTAATTCATAACAAACCTGTGCATTTTGTATGAACGATAATCACCTGAAAGATAAAATGACCCAGTTCCACAAATGCAGCATTTCTTTTCTGCCGTGCTCGTTGACGTGCGCTGGCCTCGTAAATAGCGGGATTTCTGACTGCCCGGGAAGGCAGCACGACTCCATCCTCCCCATCAGCAGTCTGGTCAACAACATTTCTCCTGGAGCACTCTCCGGCAAACTTCACCGACTCTTTGCACTTTCAAACCCCGACATGGATGCCCTCAGGTCGGCTGGGAGAGCTATTATCCGGAGCCCGAGTATGGCGAAACAGTCCTGGACCGCCGGCAGACACAAAAGTAAGAATGAATCTAAGTAGTAGAAGAAAAAGGTTTCACTCACGGTTCAGTTCGTGTTAGCGGGTTGCACCGTGCCCAAGTTGACTTTTGCTTCCCGCGGTGCCCATTTTACCTTAATTAGCTAAATGCCGGAGAGTCAACAGATAATTTGTAAGTTCAAGTGTAGCTGTTTGTTCTAAAAAGCGAAACATGCCAAAACGTGACGGCAGGTATGCTGCCAACAAAGTCCCAAAGGTAAAGTGTTTTTAACTCGCAGTAACTCC
This sequence comes from Anabas testudineus, assembly GCF_900324465.2. NCBI lineage: Eukaryota > Metazoa > Chordata > Actinopteri > Anabantiformes > Anabantidae > Anabas > Anabas testudineus. Next base: position 17,100,537 of record NC_046620.1, read on the forward strand.
GTCTTATTTAGTTTGACACGCACTTTGAAAATGCTACTGTAACAGCCACAACATTTTACCGTATTTCAATGTTTTCCCGTTTTATCCCTTAAGTATTGCGCAAGTCTGTGCGGTTGATCCCGTTTCAGGGATTTCCCCGAAATAAGTATTATTTTGAAACTACGCAGAATAAAGTCGGTTTAGAGCACGAAACCAACCAAACAAGTGGTACTTTGTTTAGAAGCTCTTCTTCTGTCTTGCGTTTAAAGGCACAGCTGTGACATTGGGATGATGTCAGTAGTTTTTAAATCTGTTTCCAGTAACCAACTTTAACTAAAACTTTTACATCTAAAACGTCAGGAAAAAGTGCAGAAGTCAGGGTCAAAATTAGACTTCACAGTGATTTCTCTGTGTGTCTTGCTCAAGGGCCCTTGAGTAGGTCAGGAGCCTGGCCACTGTGCAGAATTAACATGAAACTCCTAAAAGGACACCCTGGTGCCCATTGTAGCACTCAAGGGGCCACTTTGTAAGTTAAATCTCACTGATCTGTTGGCTGTGAAGTTGCGGGTGGGGATGAGTGCTTAGCTTAGAAAGCTACACGTTCCCCCACATGTCACCAGGAGGAGATGCCAGGAATGCTGCTGCTCTGTCACTGCGTGGCCACTGCTGGCTCGATCACAAGTTCAGATGTTAATGTTGTTACTTCTGCACAGTTATCAGTGGCAGTGGTTACAAAGGCCAGCCTGATTTGTAATTTATCCAACTGGCAGTTCCCTCACAAGTACTTACAGTACGTGATGTGCAAATAAATTTTGTAACGTTTTATAGGGAATCCTTATTAAATGGCCACAGTAAACAATTTGCAAACTGCTTTTCATCCTTTTTTTAAATGTATAAATATGATTTAAATGTTTTTAAAATTGCCCTTTTTTTTTTTAAATGTAATGTCTTTTTCCAGCTGAGGTGTTTGCATGAGGTATTTTGACTTTAATTGAGCACTTATTGTGGTGATTAGTAGAACTAAAAGCTCTTTGTAAAATATACAGCTACTTTTTTTTTTTTTTTTTTTTTTTTTTTTTTTTTAATAGAAGTAGAGCTTTGTAGTATAGGTTACATGGTGTTCTCATGGCTGTAGGGCACACATTCCTCCCCAGCACTGACCCATATCGCCCATGTCAATCTCTGGTCTTACAAAGTCTACGTCACCAAGTTGGGGTCAGTGTATTTTCCACCTACTCAGAAACTGAGTATATTGCAGATCAACTGAATGTTGTTGTAAAAGCCACAGTGTTGTGATACCTAAGGACCAGGAGACCCTTGTAACATTTTACCCAGATATTGTTTCTGTAGATTTACCCCTTTTTTGCATGTACGGTGGTCTGAGGACGTATGTTGTTGGATGGCGACTGCCAGAAGTGGCCTCTCCACTCCTCATTCACTTCTCTGCTCTTATTACCGTGGCCTGGTCACCCTAGACAACCTAGGCCGGCTCACTGCCAGTGCCAGTGACCCAGCCAGTGGGTGCTTGTCTGCTGCAAAGAGCCTTTTTCTAGGCCCCTCCTTAAATGAGGAGCATGTGATTATACCAAGCATTGGTAATGACTGCCAGTGTGGGAATATTTCTGTGCCCCTATCACAAAGCATGGCCCAATGAGGAGAATGCTTATGGGTGAGGTCTTTTTCCCTTTCCACTGTTATTTTTGGCCATTGTTGTCACACTTCCTTTCCCTTCTTGCTTCCTTATGATGACGATTAGATAGCAAAACAAATTTTATTCATTCCTATCAGTCTGCTAACTTTGCTCGCTAGTGCATAATTTTTTTTTTTTTATGGTGTTTAAGAACCCTTAGAATTAAACGTAGAGAAGCTAAATATTTGTTCCTGTTTGTATCACTTCTGCTCAAAATCGGGCAGCATTCTAACATTTCTCTGTGAGCTTAGTGAATCGTAGACACACATGGTGACATGTGATAGACTAGATGTAAACTCGACAGGGTCCCAGGATGGAACCGTGCTTTTTTTTTTTTTTCTTAGAAAAAGCCACCAATCACACTGAGAGGTAGACAGGCTTGTACTGTAAGTACAAAAACAGGATCATGTGTGATAAAGCCTATTGTAAAAAGCTACTGCTTTCTACTGCCCCTGGGACCATAGAACCAGGATCAGTATGTGTAATATGTCATTTTCCAGTGGGTGTCCAAAACTCAATAAATGTATAAATATTGTTTGATCTGTTTTGGTAAAAATACCCACAATGCATCACTAGTAGTAATAAGAATGCAGTTTAAACAAATAATATTACCTGTTGAAGGATGTATTTTCAAGTGGCATGGGTCTGTTTTTCATTGGAGAACTTATAAAAGTCATCTTTGAATCTAGTTTTGTATTTGGTCCATCCTCTCTACAGGTCCATAAGTGAACTCGAGGGCTAAGTTTCTCAGAAATGTTTGTTTAACTTCGCATGTGCACAGACTTCCTCAGCAGCCTGTTATCACTCATGTGTTTACATTTTTCAGCATCAGTAGAAACCCTGACATCAATTTAAACGAATTCTGTGGAACCAGATGTGGGGTAAAAAAATGTTAAACGGTGGCAGAAGTTAGAACAAGTGTTGTTTGGCGCGGAGTCCTTGAGTGATCCTAAGTTGTCGGACCACAGTAGGTGGTTTCCACAGTGATCCAGTGTTTGGTGTAGACACACAGATCAGCCACGACGTGAATTGCCTGTCAGTGGGGTCCCTTTTGGTTTAGCACATTTGTTGTCAGTTGTGTTTTTTTTTTTTTTTGTTTTGTTTTTTTTTTTTGCTCTAGATGAAATGGATAGTGGTCTGTCACCATTGGATTTAATAGATGAATAATGAACTAACGACTGGTGTGTTTTCTAAGCTTGCCTTTAAGTTTTCCCTTTAAGTCAGAATTAACACTTTGAGTTACCCTGTCCTTTTATTTTACACACAGCAATTAATTTCTAAACAATAAGAGCAGGATTTTATTTGGTTTCAGTTCACACACGCATAGTTTACACGTTTCTGTCTTTGTCCTTTAATCCTAAAGCTCTCTACATCAAAGACTGGGAACTGATGCTGGTACGTCATGTAAAAATACAGTTGATATTAGCTGTTTAGTGTGGTTTTGTCCTGAATACAGTTAGTCCAACACCATGTGAGACAGTTTTAATATACAGCCTGTAAAACCTGCAATAAGCGTGCTTCAGTCATCCTTTAAAGAGCTATAAAAGTAATTAAGTTATTTGGGTTGTCAGTGGAAAACTTTATTGTCTTATGTATTAGAGACTAACAAATTGACTTCTTTTTATATATTTATGTTTTAGCATTGGTTTGAGTTAAAGAATAAATTCTACATTAGTCAAGTTTATAGTCCAAAATGTTACTCTTTCAATGTTACTCTAAAAGAGTAAAATAAATTACTAAAATAGCAAAGACAGGATTTTGTGCAAGTTAAACTTGAATTAATTAATGTATTATTTAACTGTTTAACTTCTTGGTTATTCACTATTCAGCAGTTTTAAACCTTTGAGTATTTTAGCTGTGCTGCACCATAGATGACAATGCTGATCATTTACTTCACACTTTTGTTCAAACTAAAATTATTGCTACTGGTTTTGGATGGATTGCTTGGCAACATTTTACAGAATACAGATTTGAAGGTATGTTATTTTTTAATCTAGAACTGTAATGAATTTGGCAATTTTTCCTCTCAAGATGAAGTCAACGGTACAAGCTTGCATAGATAAAAAGGTAGTTAAACCATCCCAAGGTATATTTCTGATTAGATGTCTAGTTGTCTACATTAAAATTCTGTTACATGTGCTATTAATATTGTTTAGATGACAGATGAAGTTTACTGTGTTAAAATATCTAAATACACAATTTGCAGTTTAAATTTTTTTTGTTCAGCCAGTCACAAGCTATACATGCAGAAATCATTGGAAGGACAGTATTGGAGCACAGTGACCCTCATGAACCAGGACTGAACCCTGAAAGCTTCTCAGCCCTTCAGTCATTTGTAGAACTGCAATGAAAAATCTCCCTGTGACCCCCAAAAGCATTTCTCCAGTGACTACAAAGATAAAGATGTGTGTAAAACTGCTGATGCCTTGAGCTACAAACAGTGTTGTTGTTTTTTTCATCTTTAGAAACAGTGCATTGGCTGCACAATGAAAAAAATAATCTGGGAGCTAGAAAATCTTTTTGGCTTATGTAGTTTTCATTCAATAAATGGACAACTTGTTGGAGTTGGGTATCCGGTTCTTATAAAGCATCCATGATTCAGATTCAGATACCTGTCCTATAGGGAATTAGCAAAGGGGTTCAACAGTGTAGAAGAACATCTTGTTTGTATCAAGCTGGACTTTCATCATCATGAAGAATAATGAATTAGAGACATCCTGAAATTACTTGCAACAGTTTGAATTTTTTATTATTTTTAATAGAGAGTTTTCATGCTGTGATGTAAAATGTGTTTTTTTTCCTTCAAATGTTGAAAGTCATTGGCATGAAAATTGGAGATTTTCGTTATAATGCTGGATCGTAAAAGAAGCATATTTCAGCAGCTTCTCTGTAACAACGCCTCTAACAGCCTTTAAAATCCTCCTTGGCAGTCTGACTTGACATAGTCCTTCCTTCAGTTACAGTGTGTGTGTGTGCGCAAGTATGTGGTATGCACTGCATCCCAGAGGAGGTAAATGCTGGGAGGATGAATTTCTTCTCTTAACCCTTTTCCCCTCCTTTCTCTGAGGAAGCGTCTGTAAACACGGCCACAGGGTCAGGGCCAGACAGCTCCACACAAAACCTGATAAGAAGCCACACAGAGGTAGCAGCTGTTACAGCTCTGACACTCCTCGTTCGAGCTATCATTTTATTTCTGAAAATGTTAACACTAAAAATTGAGTTGTTTTGTTATTTTTTGTTGTTGTTGTTTTTTTTTATGCGTATACACCTTTGGCCTAGTTTGGGAGAAATGTGTTCTGTTACATTCAGAAAGGAAACCCACACTTTGCTCTTATCACACTGTGTCAGGGTTCATGTATAAGCACTCCTAAGTCTTTGCCTATATATTGTTGAGCACTGTAAGTTGAAATATTTATTTAACAGTGACAGTACCTCTGACCTAGATACCCTGTTATGTCTTTTCCGCTTCAGGGAGTTCAACACAGGCTGTTTACATTTCCTCTGATTTGTGTTTTTCTCAAGCTCTTTGAACATTCTCACGACTAATGTTATTTATTTTAGAACATGAAATGGGAGGAAAAGCTGGCAAATCTTAGCAGTAACTGAGAAATGCAGTAGAGTTTGAAGTTTTCAAACTCTTAAGAATTTTCTTTATTACTGCATAAATTTGACCTAAAACGTGATCAGAATCTAAATTACACCAATGAGACAAACTCTTTATGCTTAGTTGTTTATTTACTATGGATCCTTACATATTTGAGTGTGGTGATGTGCAGCCATAAGTTCCAAATAAACATTTCCTGTAACTGTTTATCATCCCGGCACATCAGCTTGAATGCATTTAGTTCATTCTTCCTTACAGAATATCTTCAACTAAAGAATGTTGGTTGGCTTCCTGTCACGGACTGCCTGCTACAGGTTCTTCCACACCTTTTGAAAGTGATATTGAAGACACAGATTTCCTTATATAAGGCACAGTTACACCTGATAGTCATCCCAGTGAGTTAAAACAAATGGACAATCCTAGAGCAGTGGTCAATAGTGCAACACATTCTTTTGACCAGTGATGGACTTATTGATATTTATGGATATGGATATTGGATATTTTGCCCAATAAAATTGTCCAGTGTAATTCGGGTTCCCTTTATCTGGTAGTATGACTTGAATTTGCTCACATTTTCATTTTGCATTTATGCAGAAATAAAGAAAATTCTTAAGGACTCATAAACGTTCAAGTGCACAAACATGAATACTGGTGACTAGTTTATCAACCTACTGTTTTCCCCTTTTATAGAGCTTCCAGAGAACTGGACTGACACAAGGGAGACAATCTTAGAAGGTATGACCTTTAACCTTCGTCACCTCGGCATGACACTAGTGGACCAGCCCAAGGGAGAAGACCTATCAGCTGCTGCCGTAAAGAGGATTGTGGCCACGGTGAGAGCTGGAGTACTAATGACAACGCTGTTATGAGTTGTTTACATATAGATTTTTCATTAATAGTGCTACATGTGCTTTTTAGAACATATTGGAAAAACTACTTTCTGTTTTGTTTTTAGCCATTTTAGCTTGAGGCCTAGATGTCTGTGTGATCTATTAGTTTTAGTTGAGTTAAAACATTTTTCAAATACTTTGACTCGGCATTGGTTTTTGCGACCTAAATATTATCTACAGTATAGTTATAGCAGCCAAGTGCAAAGTCTCAAACCTCATTTGTTATTGAACAAACTTCTCCTATTTACAATTGTCCCTCTAACAGGCTAAAGCCAGTGGAAAGAAACCTCAGAAGGTTGCTCTCAAGGTTTCCCCTCAGGGAATAGTCCTGTACGACAGCTTGAATAATAAACTCCTGGAAAATGTCTCCATATACAGGTGTGTGCAAAGCAGCAGAACTCATTGACAACATTAATATGTGGCTGAGCTGACACGTGACTCTGCTTTTTATACTGTTTGTATAATGTTTATACTGTTTTAGATAGTTTGTCTAAGCTTATGACCTCTGGCCTGCAGAATATCCTACTGTACAGTGGACAAACTGCATGATAAAGTGTTTGCGTACATTGCTCAAAACACCCTCAATGGGACCCTGGAGTGCAATGCCTATCTCTGCTCCAAGAGGAAAGTGGTGAGTTGCCCTACTGCAGAATCAGTGTTTTTATGTTTTATTTAATATGAGCATGAATTAGGAGCCAGTGCAGTGATTTTAAATTTAGCTAACATCAGCTTGAAGTAAACTCTTATCTTAAAATATTAGTGCTCTTTGTAGCACAGACATGATATGCACATGTGCTCATCTTCAGTGTGTTTCCTTCATCTTTAAAAAGAAATCAAGTTTTTCCAGCCATATAGAGTATTTTCTATTATCTTGGAAACAAACTGTAGTTGGAATAATGTATATTATTTTGTGTTTTGACAAATAGTAGAAAATGCATTGGACATCATGTCTGTCACTTTTCACATCTAGTATATACTTCAGTGAATGAGTCACTGGGGATGATGATCATTAATGGTGAACATTAATCTTTTCACCAGTTGTCAGTTACAGTGTGTATTTCTCTGCTGTTCTCCAGGCTCAGGCAGTGGCTCTGACAGTAGCCCAGGCCTTCACAATAGCTTTTGAACTGTGGCAAGTCTCCAAAGAAGGTAGGAGCCACACACATACTCCAACTACAGACCAGTTTTTGTCAGTGCATGAGACCGTTTGTGCCTGTAATGAGTCAACCTTGATGCTCCAAGGATACGTTATCTGCTGTATAGTTACAGTAAACAGGTCTTGACCTGCTTCTATTTTGTCTATGCACATCTTTTCTAGAGAAAGGGAAGAGAGTGAAGTCTGGTTCAGCTGGAGAGACCAGCAGTAGTTCCCATTCAGAGAGATCCAACAGCTTGGGGAGCCTGAAAGGGACAGGTAAGAACAAGACTCAGAATCTGCAGCAATGCTAGTGGCTGTGTGAGGGAGAGGGGCTTCTTTCTCACACTGATACCAAAATAAATTCCATATTTTGCACCACGTTCATTCTGTAGTTTCTTATCTTTTGAGTGCATAGCAAAACTTACTTTCTCTCCTACCAACTAGATGTTGCCACAGACACTCTATTGGACTTTGAGGACACTGTGAACGTTGTAGCGGAGACCAATGGGAATGTAGAGGAGGATCAGCTGGATAACCACATGCCCTCTGAGACCAATAACAACCCTGCCTGGGTAAGATGCTTCCTCTCCCTTTAGGTTGCAACTGTGGACAGTGGTGGTGATGAGTAATTTCACATCTCACAAAGCAAATTTATACTGAACAAATATCAGTTGTGTACAAATCTTTTAAAAAGTCCCAAAATAGCATAAATAATTTTTTAACATGGCATTTAAATATTTTTAATTCCTATTCTAACCAGTGTAACAGAAGTGTGCTATACAGTTTCTGTTCCTTGAGGGTGCATTCAATAAACTTCTGTTTCTTCCAGGAAATAGAAGATGGTTTGGATGAAGCCTTCTCCAGGTGAGATACATCTGAACCATATATTTAATTGAGTAGCTCCTCTGCCCTATCACCAATACAAACTTTTTCAGATTCTTCAGTTTACTGTAGGTCATTTTAATACTATTTGGCTTTACAGTGCCTCTTACTGATGATTTATGTGTACTACAGAATATAAATGTTTTAATCTCTGATTAGGTAGAACATTTGGAAATAAAGACTTAATCAGAAGAGGAATGTGGCAAGTTAAAGTATATGTGTAGTTTGGCTGACAGCTAAGCTTTAAACTGTCCTCAAGCTACTGTGTGTTTGTGTCTCCAGCTGTGCTCTGGATAGATATGGTTCATTTCCAGGTAAAGTTTTGTAGCACTATTAACTGTTTAGTGTAGTAGTCCTAATTACTAACTTAAGATTAGCCTGCCTACAGGTCAGTAATGTTAGTCAATAGTATGCAGTAACTCCCCATGTAAAAACAACGCCCTTCTTATCCATCTCATCGCCACCTAAGAGTCCATGTTTGAATAGTGGGAATAATAAGATTCCGCTCCAAACACAGAGTGCTTTGTTGAACAGTTCCTGTGTTTGTTGACGGTGGTGGTTAAAAGTGGAGCAGTGGGTCAGAGAAAAGGCTGTTTGCAGCTAAGTGGAGAGACAGGCTAGAACAGACTGAGGTTGTTGTTACATTAGCATGTCTGGGAGGCGGAGCTATTGAAGAGGCAGAATGAAAATCACAGTTTAAGGCAAACCAAAGGAAGGAGTTTTACATACCTGTAAGGCCACCTGGCAGAGAAAGGCTTTGTAATGTCACATTTTGAATGAAAAACGACTTTACCACGTTGGACAGCAACATCAAGTGGTCTGGAAATCGCTCTACACAGGACCATAATGCTTACCTTCAGTGTACACTCCCCTTCCTGTAGGACTTAAACACCCAAAAATAGAACTAGTTGGATTATAAACAGTCCTTATTACTACACCGTGGGCTACAGACTCTGCTCTGGTCCAACACTGTGTGGGTACCTGTATAAATAACATCCACATTTCTCTTTCATCCTCCTATACCAACAAACAAATGTATTTTTAAGGTTGTGATAATATAGATTATAGAGTTTTGTTGTTTTTATTCTTTTTTTTTTTTTTTTTTTCCTGTGTCTCTTCAGACTGGCAGTGTCGCGTACTAACCCCCAGGTCCTGGACATTGGGGTGACGGCCCAAGACTGGCTCACTGAACCCGACTGGGACAGCACCAATGGAAACACTACGCACAGTCTCAGCCCATTCAGGGACGATATTTTCGCCTTCTGACCGCCACAACCCAGCAGAAAGAGAGGACAACCAAGAGGAGGAGGAGGAGGAGGAGGAGGGCGTGTGTCTTTATGTCTTCCTATGAATTAACAAGGCATCACTGTGTATTAAAGATAAGGCTGCAGCAAGTCAATAAGGGAAAAAAAAGTGTAAAACTGAGATAACGTGTGGCCTCTTCACTTTGTTGTTGCTCTCTTCACTTGGACAGTTGAACAGCACAAGCTGCTGGCCCTGCACACCAAAGCAATAATCTCTTCCTTTAAGGTTACTACATCTCTTCTGTTATTACATCTTTACAAACTTACATTCACCAGAGCATCTTATGTCAGCGTTTGGTGTCCGTTGTTTACCTTCAGCTATTTTCTGTTTCTGTACTCATGGCATCATAATCAGTGTTTTGTATATGTGTTTAGTTATAATTTATAGTTTTATAATTATTTTTTTATGGATAAAAACAAGAGTAGGATTTAATTAAGACTGACGTACACACCATATCAACAGGCCGTAATAACAGCGGGACAATCAGCTATGCTCCATCTTTCAGTAAAAAAAAAAAAAAAAAAAGAAATACGTGAGGATTTGGCTTTCCATCAGCTTGAATGTAAACTGAAGATTGTTTTATTTCTCTAATATGAAAATCAATCTAGTTGTTGTATTCATATGAACTGAATCAGTGGTTCATTCAAGAGCTGCTGTTACAGGCGCTTTTCTCTGCAGTGTAACGGCATTCTCGTGAATGAAGCCCAGACGTGTTGACACTCCATTGTGGCCATTACAATGTACACTATAATCTACCAGCAAGGTATAGAATTAAAATATATTCCTGAATGTATTAATGAAATCGACTCATTTGGTATTAATGTATATGCGTGGCTAGATTCATACACAGACTATATTTACAACAGGAAGAGGGAACAGACTGAGATTCACTTTGATGATCAATGTAGTAGCTCTACTGGAGGTTTAGATAATTTTCAAGGTAAAGAATCAACCTTGAATCTTTGTGTTTAAAGCAATAGTTAGACACATATGTTTCTGTAGTAGATAAGATCAATAGGCTATAGTTTATAACGGACATTAACTGGGTGTAGCACAAAGACTGGAAATGTGGGGAAAAAAGCTTGCAAGGTTATGTTTAAAAGTAAACTTTAATAGTAAACAACTTTATTGTGGCTATTTGAGCAAAGCTAAGCTAAAAATCACAATGTGTGTGGACAGATAAACTTCTCTTTTCATGTTAGTCTTGAGAACGTGCTCATAACACGTATTGTGTTCATTTTCAGGTACAGTTGTTTCTTTTGGACAAAGCAAGATTAGCTGTTACTCTGTTTCTGGCTTTTATGCTAAGCTAAGCTAATTGACTCCTGGTTGTACTATGATGTGTACTGTAGCAATCTTATCGTATGTTAGCAAGAAAGCAGCTAAGCATGTTTCCATGTCATTGTCGTTAGAACGTGTCCTGCTGATGATATCATGTGGTATGTTTGAAAGCTCCATAGAATATACTTTATGAAAAGAGTTTCTCAGCTATTGTTGTTGGTTTTGCTTTGTTTTGCCGGCATCCAGTTTATGTGGAGTGAAAGTGGCACAATTGCATCAAACTGAAATGGAGTGATCATCTGTTATTTGTTTTTGCTACTAGGATCTTTTCAAATAGGTCACAAAGACCCACACCACCAGCTGTTTGATGGATGTTTGGATCATTGCAACAGTTTCCCAGTGGATCTCTCTTTTTATTGCCAACCTGCTGCCACAGTTACAAGGTTACTGTGTGTTCTCTCAGTTTGTGCTTTCTGATACTTTATTTTGCCCTTTACTCACCTTAAGGTCTCCCTGGGTATAAAATAACATACTTTCTGCATGCTGACAGCTAGGTGCAGTTTGGTTTTACCGGCAGCAGGGGGCAGCATTGTGTTGTTTAGGATACAACAGATTGAGATGACTGTGGCTATTTGAGTGTTCAGCATCTGATGCTGGTCACATCTTCAGCTCTCGACCAAGACAGTCATTTGTACTCTCCATTGTCAGACGCTGACGTTATGATGTCTGATTCGGTTAGATTCAAAGCGACAGTGTAGGACAATCAATGCAACTGTATTAGCTCTGAAAGAGGTTGTCATAAAACCGCCAGTGACAGGACAAGATGGCATGGCATGGCAAGAGCACACACTGGACTGGCTCCCTCCTCACAGGACTCATTCCTACAGACACACGTTCCTTGCCACGTTCCCTATTCGACCCGTGTGTGTGTATGTGAGAACATGACTCTAGAGAGCTGAAAGTCACACGCTCTCTCTTCCCTTTCTCTCCCTAACAGGCTGTGGCTCAGTGAATCAGGAGCCTTTTTACAATTCGGCCCGACAACCTTACTTAACCACCTGCATTATTTAACAGTCTTCCCTCAAAGGGAGCTCCAGCTCTCCATCTCCCTCTCTGTAAGTTTGATAAAAGCAGACACACGCTGAGATACAGCCAGGCAAAAGTCTCCCCTGTTTCACAAAGGGGATGAATCCTCTAGATGCACACGCACTTTAATGACAATAAGGGCTTAAGACAGAAAATTAGTTTCGACACTCAAACTGTCTCAGGCAGACAGGAAGAAATACAAAATATGAATGTGAGATCTGTTAGATTAAAGGAGCAGGTCGACAGTTGTGGAAATGTTTGATAGTTTAGCATAAAGATAAAAGGTGATGAAAGCCATTTGTTTACATTGCTTTATTTGCTGGAATTGATAAGGCACATTTAATAATGCTTAGAATTTGCCACCAACTTACATCCACTGTATGGTGTCAAAACCCTAACAGTGAAATAAGGTGGAGCAAGCATGATGACGTGATGCTGCTTTGCTTTTGCTTCTGCTTCTCATCCTGGCAGCTTGCTATAGCCAATGCACCTAAACAAAACCTGACCCTTAACACGGGAGTACATGGAGTAATGGATGACACGAAACCTGCCTATGGAGTGTCACAGTCAGAGCATAGACCTCAACCCTGCAGAGACACCGTGGAAGGACGTGACTAGAGCCGTTTACACCAGACGTCCTGTGAGGTCAAATGTTTCACAAAGTTCCTCCTGGAAGTTGTGTAGGACGAATTCAGAGCCACTAAAGAACTTTCACTTACTATTTCCGTCATCACTCCTTCTGTTTAACTGGTGTGTTCATTAAAGACACGAAAGGCGACAGTGTTTTATCCTCTTAGAAATAATGTGTTTGTGACATTTTTGACTTTCGTGGGGATCACTTGTCCTGTCCAGTTTATGCAGAATGCAGCATGCAAACATGTCTCCGCTTCAGTTTGCTCTGCTCTCAAGACTTTTCGACCACAACATTTACATGTTTCCATTAACTTTACATGCAAGTCGGTCACCTCTAGAACCCGAACACAGCTTGAAGTGTAAAAACAAATTCAGACTTTTACAGTCAGGAAATGACCCAGCACATACAACCCCAACAAAACAACAACTTTTTCACTGCAGCTTTAAATTGTCTTATTTGTCTGATTGATGAACATTTAAAATATAACAGAGCCAAACTAGGACTTTCCCAATAGATAGGATAACCATCTCAGTTACCATACTCATCAGAGTATAGTGGTACACACACACACACTCACATCAACTACTTCACTGGTTTGTGAAGTCTGAGTGGCTGAGGCAAGCTCTGCACCCAAGCTGTCTCAGCATCGAATAAACGTTTAAGCAAACTAATCCATAGCTTTGGCTCCACGGAAGATTAATCTACAGTGGCTGCAATCAATGCCATTCTTAATTCACATATCTAATACATTTTGTGCGTAATGTGACCTGCCAGAGGTAATGTATTGGAGCAGTTGGATGGAGAAATGGTGACATTAATTTTGCATTGTTCCTCCGTCTGGATGTTCCGATAACAGCGCTGAGTGCAGAGGGAGGGAGAGAGAGAGAGAGGCAGAGATCAAGGGAACTAAAAAGAGCTGGAAAGCGACTGGTGCTAACTTTAAAGTCTTACTGTTGCAGCAGAATGATTGTTTGCCCCTTTATGTTCTGTGTATCTGTGCGTCTACATGTCCTGGTCTTCCTTTTTGACGCCCATGTCAAGTGAAACGCACCATCCACACTTCCTGCCATCCAAGGCCATAACCAAGTGTGGAAGTATTTGCCTCATTAGGCTCCATCAGCCTCCTCTGACAAATCTACCGAGTCATCATCTGCTAGTGCTGTTTACCCCATTCATTATAAAGCGGATATCTCCATTTTATTTGACACAACACCATTAGCGTATGTGTGTACGTGGGCTGAAATGTATGAACACCTGCATTTGCACACTCTCTGGAGCCCTCGTTTAATTTATGTTTTCGATTCCACGGGATGCCTGTGATGGCTGGGAGTGTGTGTGTGTGTGCGTGTTAGGTTATGTTATAGTGACGCACAGCGGCCACTGATCCACCCTCGTAAACCAGCCTTGAGTTTGAAGGTCTGGGCCACATCCATTGCAATCCAACCTTGTCACGCCCCATATGCTCGAGGCCAACCTTAGCCCCCCACACCCTTCATTAGTATTCAAAGAGATTGCACCCACTCTAGGTGATCCAGTGTACAGTAGGTGCAGGACAGACTTTGATTACATTTAGATACAAGCCTGTAGTAAGTGTAATTTCTCTCAGCTTTTGATGCCATTTATCTGTGCATTTATTTTGAAATAATAATACTATTTTTGAAGAAAATAATATTAAGGTCTATTTATGCATCGCTGCCTTAGGGCAATACAGTTTTTAACGAAGTAGTGACATATTTTCATTTTTAACATTTCTAGTCTTTCAATACTTCTGAATATTTTTTACTTTATAGTATATAGGCATAAAAAAACAACTACGTTAAAGTGAGTGCCTCCAGAAAAGCAATGCATGACTGGCAAAATAGGAATAATTACCATAAAGATTTAGCACCAACAGTATTTCCACAATTAAAAATGTAGGTAATTACTATTGATCTAAACACAGTTTTAGGGCTTTTTTCCCATAATGCATTTCTCTGACTGGTTTCTCAATCATGAAATCTCTCTGTTAGAATGAACACCAATACACATCAATAGTGCATTGAAAATATTTTATTTCTTTTCTGTGTTAATACATAATTAGACATTTATACTTTCATAGAAATAGTATATATGTATATATATATATACCATGAATGTGAACAATAGCAGAGTCATGCTAACCCTCATGAACAGGATTCATCCCATCAACATCAAAATGGCTCAACACAGACATCATGATTGTACAGAAAACACTGACTCCATTATTCTGTTGTAAATCCATGCTTCTTGGTTATTTCCTTTGACATACAAGTACAAGTATACAGTATGCCATAAGTAAATGTCCCCATTCTTTACTATGGGTGGGACCTAGGGGTGAATATTCAAGATGCTCAGAAGTCACGGGCAAATGAATGGGGTGACTTTAAGATTAGGGTAAGCAGGAGCTTGCTTTAAGGCTGGGCTTTCTGAGAAGCTCACGGTGTGGTGGTGGAGCAAACTGCACAGATTGCTTATTCTATTAGCATAACCTAAATCTTATAGTCTTACCAAGCTTTTAAAACATTCAAACAAACCCCTTCCTTTAGAAAGACTTAGGTCCAAAAGTAAAAACCTAACGTCTGACCTTCCAGCAACAAACATCACTTGCTATTGCAGACACAGTGTGCAGCAATGACTGATCAGATCCATGGGACCTGAAGGCAGTTTCTCCTGGTTGTGGTTTCCAAAAAGTCCTTTTCTATTTAGATGTTAAGACATTGTCACCCAACTAACACCACTGTTAACATTCAAATATCTCATCAGACTGATGAGACTGAACTTGGACCTTCAACACGGCGCACACCAGTGGGTGTAATAATGCTCTCCCTCCCTCTGTGTATGTCACTCCCAATTTCATTCCCTCTGATTCTCTGACTCATCATCATCTCTCTCTCTCTCTCTCTGTCTGTCTTCAGGTCTCTCTCCCATTCACAGCCTCCATATTCACACACGCCTCATTGGATGTTCACCTTGAGCAGCTGTTGAGTCGCCTCCTGCTGCCGCAGATAGACATAGACAGAGCTGTCTGGGCCAGACCTGCCTTCTGCTGCTTCCCCTAGTGCGTCAGCTTGGACCGCAGCCAGCCGGAGAATGGACTTGTGCATCAGTGAGTGTTTAAAAGAGCGTGCGTGTGCTTTGATTAGAAAGATGTACGAAAATTTCAGGTTGAGTAGCATTACAGTTACAAAACATATTTGTACTCTCCACCATATCAGATTAACATTGTATGATTCAGCTGATACATCCCACTGTAAATATGTTTCCTTTCATCAATCACTAACGAGAGCACAAAGTTATTCTGATTCGCAAAGGTAGGAGAGGACGCAGCTGCCAATGTAAGAGAACACACTGAGGTTAACTCTAAAAAGGGGAAGTTCAACCCTCTGAGTAATGTGCTTGTTGATTCTTCCACATGCCAAATTATTATCAGCTTGATTTCAACATCTTCAAAACAAAGACTTTTGAAAATAGTTCACCTTAGCTTGATATTTACCACATTGATTCACTACATCCATCGTCATTTTAGCACTTGATGACACTTCTTCTGTCACTCTTTTCCATGCTACTAGCTGACCTATTGGTCAAACTGTAACACCAACCAGAGTTGACGGCACAACACCAGACTAACTTGAATGAAACCAGAAATTTGTAAGGTGATGTATGAGATGGCCAATAGCAGAATATGAAACTGGAAGCAAAAGGAAACTGCCAGTTCCTTGACATAATTTGACAGAAATGTCAGCTTAAATACCTGGGTATATGTGATTCATTACTAGTTCTTATACTGTCTGAACACCGGCTACATATATAAATATATTTTAATATGTCTGGATATTTTCAGATAAACTCTCCTACACGACTTTAATTGTTGCACTCCTAAACAGAAGAATGGAAAAGTAAGTCTAAGCAGCTTTCTCACCCCCACAAAGACTCCCAATCATTGAGTAATTGTGCTAGAGTATCAGATAATTGGTTTTTACATTGGAAATGTAATAAATAATAAATAATTAATAGCCCTTGCCCTCTTCTCATTTTCACATTAAGACTAACAATGTCGAAAACGAGTAAGAATACTTCCAAAGTCTCTGTTTTCACTCGGTCCATCCATGCAAACTGTGCAACAACAACCACTCTAATTTCCTCAGAAGCTGCGAGCTGAACATCTCTAGACAAATTTCCAGTGTCTACTTTGTTGGGCGTACAGGTCCTTTAATTCTACAATTTTCTACAGGGCTGGCAATGATGCCCCAGTTTTGTCATCATGTCAGTATTGCTGTACGTGCTTCTAGAAATTACAATTCTCTGCTTTTAGTCTCTTTCTCCTTGTCTGTGTGCAGGTGAAAAACACTTTGATTGGCTTTCTCAGTGCTCCCTATTCTACACAGAACTGGCGTCACTCACCCATTCCACATTGTCTCTCCTTTAATGGGTCTTCTTTCTATATAGTCTTACAATGGTTACACCCATTCTCTGGGTTGAGGGACTAGTGCATGAGTAAAAGACTGTGTTGTCTAGCCCTTAACTTCACACAGAGGTACATCAAAGTAGGCTTCTTATTTTAAGTCCAAACTATACCAAACTATAATAGCATCCAGACCCAGTTCAGGAAATACTACACAACTCATGCTGGTCTTGAAAAATGTTTTTTCTCCTCTCTCCTTGATTCAATACCCTCCTCTTTCTAGTCTGTTTTGCCCTACTTGTTTACCAGGTGCAGAGTCCATCCTGGCCAGTATGAGACAAAGGGAAAAAAAAAAAGAAAATGGATAAATGAGCAGAGGAGAGAAGGATGGGCAGTGGGCCGGGGCTGAATGAGAGAGAGAGCTGATGCGGAGAGGGAGAAGGCGGCTAACAGGAGTCTGAGAGCGGAGATAATGAGAAACAGGGGAGAGGAGAGCTTGGGGCATAGAGGGGCGTAAGGGGGGAGCACTGGTGACGAGGGGAAAGAAGAAGAGCAGGGGTGGAGTGATGTATGAGAAAGAGAGCACTATGACAGAGGAAGATAGAAAGAGGGAAAAGTCATACACGGCAGAATGAAAGCGGATGAAGGTGGCTGGAGATAGAGGAGGGTGAGGGGGTTTTTTCTGCTGGCTGAGCTGATGGCTGAGAGGAGAAGTAATGGCTGTGTCTCTCAGCACAGGGCAGTATTTAAATCCACAATGTGTGAGCCTGTGTGTGTGTGTGTGTGTGTGTGTGTCAGTGTGTGTGTGTGGTGCTGATTAGCAGTCATCTCAACCAGTGAGGCATTCGGACATTCACTCATTATCTCTAATATGGCTGCAACACTGCTGAGTTCAGCTCCACGCCGTTTTTCTTTTCCTGACTTTATCGTGAACTCAACTGGTTTAACATCAGTATCCAGTATCCAGAAGATAATGAAGCTTTATCTTTAACTGGATAATTTTGATGAAGCAGTTTGGTCTCTCTCTCTCTCTCTCTCTCTCTCTCTTTTTAGTCGACTTGTTTTTGCTTTTAAATCCCCTGAAAAGTCCAATACTTCCCAAGCTCCCCAGCCTGTCTGTGACCCTTAGTCGCAAGATTGTTCGTTCTGTTTGCAAATAATTTCCTAGAAAACAGCTGAGCACTGTAGTTTTAAGAAAACGTTATCCAAACAATAGAATAGCACTTCAGAGGGGGACTAGTAACCGATTAATACACATTATGTGCTCGAATGAGTTCTGTAAGAGCAGGCGGAACAATGCTGAGTGGGCCTAAAGTTGAATGACATCAGTGAATTGACTCTGATGTTTGTAAGCCTGTCTCGCTGTGAATCTGTCAGGGCATGATGGAAAAGAAGGACAACTGCTGCTTTAACTGGGAGGAATATGCACAAAGATGCAAGTTTCTTAAAACAAAGATTGCTTTTAACATAGAAATAAACCAATGTCACTTTGCGTTGCTAAAATGAAAAAAACCTGGAGCTAGTGCTGTTGGCAGGTCGTGTAATCACATCTCAACATAAAGCATTTTTGCTCCATCTGAGCACTAGGGATGCATGTTAATGATATTTGCAAAAGGAATATGGTTTACATTTCAAAACAGGGTAGAGCCACACAGCCAACTGGATCAGCTATGTGCCTCTACAGCCTGAAGAAAATGTGCTGTCTTCAGCCAAACCAGAATGGAAACCCAGCCAAACATTGCACAGTGTATACATTTCATTAGGACTGATGCCCTGCATATCTCCATCCTTATTGCCTACACACCCTGCTCCAGACCATATGGTGCTGAATATGCAGTCATAAACAATAAGCCCCAATATGAACCTGAATCCATCATTTTCCAGCCGTGCCACTCTTCGAAAAAGCTCGACAGTGAAGTTAACTTCTGAGTTTCAAACATGGATGAAAGACTGCTCGGCCAGTCCTTGAACTCTGGCTGAATCATGGCAGTACCCAGACAGTGTCACCCAACTCATATAACGAAAATATGAGCGACTGTAAAAATAAAACTATTTTATCCTCAGACCGACATGGGTGTTAAGGTTTCAGCGCAGAGAGGAGACAGAGACTGTCACTGAACCTATGACACACAGAAAAGCAGGAGAATCAATGTGCAATATTTCTGACCTGATAACAAACTGATACCATACTGAAGATTGGGACATGTGCGAGCTCAAACAATCACAACAAGCGGAGCACCAAACTGCATGTGCGTATTAGAGAGACACCAACACAGAAAGATGCGGAGAGAGATGGAGCTGCTACACAGAGGGCTGTAATAAAGACAGAAAGGACGTAATGACACGTGGACAGATAGAAAAGGAGAAAGTCCTTGGTTTTGTGGAGTGCTCACTGATGCCTGGACCAGAAGGATCAGCTTTTCTTGTGAGGCAGCCTACGTCCGCCGTCTCTGCCCAGTGATACAAGCCTGAA
The DNA here is from genome assembly GCF_900324465.2 of Anabas testudineus. Lineage (NCBI taxonomy): Eukaryota > Metazoa > Chordata > Actinopteri > Anabantiformes > Anabantidae > Anabas > Anabas testudineus. The sequence continues at coordinate 17,119,919 of NC_046620.1, forward strand.
GTGGAAAACAAATCATTCACACATTCATGCTTGATGATCTGCTCCTGGGATTTGATGCCACCGATGAAGAGCTGGAGAATTACCCCAGCATAGGAATCAATCCATTTTAGTCAAGAACAAATTACATTCCCTCCGGTGCGACGGTCGACAGTCATTCCATGTCTGTACCGGCTGTCTACACAAAATCGACTGAACAGTCCAGTTTTGCTCAAAACAAAAGTGAGTAGTGTGGTTTATGTCCTGTACTCTGTTTCCTGTTTGTTTGCATCCTTTAATTCTGCAGGTTCACATTTGTGTCAGTTGTATTTGAAGAGTTCTTTGTCGTGTGAAGCAACGTTTCTGTAATGGTTAATCTGTTCTTCAGTACAAGGATGTCTGAGAATGGCTTTCTGTTGGTCTCAGGGCCTGAAAGAAACAAAGTTACTACACATGATGAAAGACAAGGGTCAGCAACACTTACAGTTAAAGCACTTTCTTTCCCTTTTTTGCTAAGTCCCATCACCCATTGCTACATTTGGCAGATGCTTTTATCAAAAGCGACTTACAAGTGAGGCACAAAGCAACAGCTTTAAATCGGGGAGAAGACATTTGAAGCAAGAGTATGTAGGGCGCTGTGGAAGAGTTCTGTGTTCAACAGTTTTGTTGAAGCTGCTGAGCGAGCAGTTAGGTAGCTTGTTCCACCATCTTGGGACCACTGAGCTGAAAAACTGCACCTGTCAAACTTTCCGTTAGCACTGCAGAAACTGGTGAGAATGATAATGGTGGCAGACTACTTGAAATTCATTTTTAAATAGAGCACTGGTTTGTGGTTTCAGTCTAAAGTAGACGAAGGCAGACTCACTTTTAATCAATGATCACTGGCAGACATGAAATTTGTCTCTATTAGACGTGCCGGCTCAGGTCCATACACAGACCCATGTCCTGAGAGAGTCAGGATCCCCATTAGCAGAATTTGGACCCACCCTGACTTGAGTCCCGTTTCGGATCTCGGGTCTCCAGAGGCGAGGTTTAAGTTACGATAAGAGCTTTTTGCGAATGACAGTCAGATTTTCTCACCTTTCCTGAGGTTCGAGGAGTCGGTTATTGCAGAAGGCAAAGTGGGGCTGGTCTTAGACGTTGCTGCGCAGTAGCCCCCCCTGCGGGTGCTCAGGAGTACTGCATTCTGAGGAGTTCTTGGCTTTGTCCTTGTTGTTGTTGGGCTCGTTGTCTTTGATGATGTCGTACTGACGACAAAACAGGGCTATCACCCCTGGAAGACAAATTGTCATTGTCAGTTGTTTCCTTTTCCTTTTTAAGATCAACTTTAGGAGCAATATCTGCAGCTGGTAGGATTGTATTACAATTTGTTTATTATTTCCAAAAATACTGAATTCCATTGAGGATTAGCCATATAAAAAGAGTTACATGCAGCATAATCTTCTTAGCGCTACCCTGCCTGCTTTGATCTTTTATTTTCAAATGCAGATGTTCTTGTTACCTACAAACCCCATAAGGAGGGACTTTTTCCTGAAAATGCTACAGAAAGTACAATCTATGATTTATTAATTCACGTTAACCTTTATCCCTAACCTTTTTTATCTGACAAAACTACAAAATAAAGATTTTTAATGTCCTCACGGTCCAACATATTTGTAAGTATGAGCTCATTTAGAGTTTGGTGCCTGGCTTTTATAGGAATGGAGTTTACACAATGGCTGTTAGATTAACTTGTTCATTCTTAACATAACCTTGGTGAAAAGCTCCAGAACAATGAAACTAAGTGGACATTGAGTAATATATTTATTTTTTTAATTTTAATCCAATTGTCATGTTTTTTTTATTGGAAACATTTTAGCCACATTTGCTCAAGTGTGTAAAGTATTCTGAATTTATATTGATCTTCTACCACCACATACCCCTTAAAATATTGATACACAGCAGCACAATTCTTTCAATAACGGGTGGATGAGGTGATCATATGTCCCATCTCTATTCAGCCAGCTGTCTTTTGATGTGTCAATAAAGCAGACAGACAGAAAAGAACTCTGAGAAGGAAAGACACGAATACAGTGAAATGTGCAGGCAGAGATATGATGTAGATGTTGAGATAGCTGCGTGAAGCATGCCCTCAGTCAAAAAGATTAAAAACACAGCAGTGGAATTATAGATTTGAAGAGACACAGACACCAAGCACAAAAAGAGAGAATATTTCATTCTGGTGGAGACACATGTGGACGGTTGAATCTGAATCTAATGGCCTTCAGTGTTGGCTGTTCTGCTTATGTCAGCGGTTTCTCATGTGATCACTGCAATACCAATGGGCAAGATGGGATATCTCACTGTGATATCCCCCAGCACGGCCCGCAGGCTCAATTAAAAGCTGAAAAACACAATTCGCTTCCTTCACGTTCAGCTTTTTATCTCTTCTCGAGACTCGACTGCTCACTTTTTTACACTCTCGTCAACTTCCTTTGACTCTTCCTCAGTTTCTCTCAGTCTCTTGCGGTCTCACAGGTAATTAGCAAGGGGAAATATTGTTATTACTATAGATGCCATATTCATGTACAGTATTTGGGCCTTATTTGTATCTCATTACATTGCTAAAGTATAGTTACTAGCATGGTTAACATTTCCTGCTGAACCAATATCAGCATTTTAGGATTGGCACTGTCTGCATGTTAGCAGCATTTAGCATTGAATACAATATATAAATAAAAGTTGAGATAAACGTTCCAAATATCCAGTTAATATTTATATTGCTTTTGTTATGACGTGAAATATTTCACTGTGAGAGCTCCTTGCCTCCTAAAATAGGCCATTTTATTTACATGTCTATAGCTTTCTGTTGACAAGTGTATGTAATTGTAACCTGGATTTATTATGATGTTCCAAAATGGCGAGTAGGTACAAACTAGTCACCACAGAGAGATGACAGCACAGCCAGTGTGTTTCTCTCTGACAGTAATAGGACCTCACTCACAGAGCTTATTTGCCCCAAAGCCGAAAGGATTCCCATAAGGTCAGCAGTGATAAATGTGTGATGCTGAAGTGGAGTATTACCTGCCCACATGATGAGCACCACTACAATGATGATGAGTTCTCCGGCCCTCAGCTGGGCGGCCTGACCAAACTCCTCCATCATCACTTCGTCTGGAGAGACAGCACATACATAGACACACACACACACAGAGTCAACTAAGTGCCACTGAGGACACTGCGATTCATTGTCCTAAAGAGCAAATGTGAAGTTGATGTCACTGTAAACCTCTACAAGGAAAGATAAAGGAATCAAACATGGCAACAGGGAGAGGTCGTCTGGTGTACGTTCTCTGGTCAGTGTAATTAAAGCTAAGTAAAAGCAGCGGCCTACGGAGACAAAGCGAGCTGGACTGTGTTACTCTTGATGACACCAATCTGGCAGCTGCAGCATGACACCAATCACAGGGTTAGAGGTTTTAACACAATCCAGCACAACCTCCCAGTCTCCGGTGCCAACAGCTGGCCTCGTGCTACACTTGTTTCCACTGTTTGCTTTATGTTGAAAGAATTATGATCCGTTTCATGTCATTGAGAAATATAGGAGGGGTTGAATGATAAATCTGGTGACACAGCCTGGTTTAAGTGTCTGAACGAGTCATGGATGATAGGGCTTCTCTGGTCTTTCATTATTCACAGTAGTCACACTGTAAACACGTGCTTTGCGACCGAACAATGATTATTTTAATTAACAATCAGTATGCTGATTTCTTTTTCATTATAAAGTGATACCGTTTACAACAAGTTTACATTGATATAAAATAGAAAAAAGCAGCAAATCCTCAACTAACAGAAGATGAAACTACAAATGACTATAATGTCGATGCTCAAGCTTGCTTTTTTCTCTATGCACAAAACAATGAGCCACAATGCCATAAAACACACTGACCATTTGTGACTTTAAATGTTAGTTTTTGAAGGCAAAGACGACTGTGGTTGCACTGGGAATAACTGGATGCTGTAGTTTTGTTTGGAGTCTCACATGTACATACTGTATATGAATGTGTGTAATGGTGTGAATTAGAGCAGACTGCTGCAGCAGAGGAGCACAGTGTTCAGTAGACTATTGGAGACAAATATCACATTGAATCAGTTCAGACAGTAAGGAGGCTCAGTAATATTTGACTGTTGTTGAGGACTGACACAATGATGCAGATTTGGCACCTCCCTCTATAACATAATAACCAACATAACTATACCTCAACAGTAGCCACCGAAACCTTTGCAGCATTCTCTACTTTTGCAGTATTTTGCTGTCACTTCATATAAGCTACAATAGAGAGAAATGTGAGTAGGAAGAACAGTAAACTGATGAACAGAAGCACACACAGGCTGTGTGTTGTCTAACATTGCGCCTGCAGATACTAAATGGTGTCAGACTGATTAATACACGCTTTGAAGGGGAGGAGAGCAGTAATGGCTGGGAGATTTAATCAGGACAGCTAATGAATGCTTCCATGAACACACACGGGTGAGCACACACACACACACACACACACACACACACACACACACACACACACACACACAATTTGCACACAGGGGACTTCCATTAAAGTCGGAGCATACAAAACGACTCAGCCCCTCAACATGGACACAAATTGTCCTGTTAAACACCTATGTCAGAGATGCAGTAAAATACAGCCATAGTAATAAATAGATCCAACATTGATTCTTAAATCATATTACTCTTAACACGGAATCTGTCAACTAGACATCAAACTTTAATATATAAACTACACATTGATTCCCATTTATTAAAAGCAATCCGCAAGTGACTGTACAATCATAGCTTAGCAACCTTAACTAAGCACAGCAAGCCCATCGAACTGTGGATTTCTCTTCATGCCAAAGTGTTTCATGCTAATGCTGGTACAAATTGGACAAATTGGATTATTAGTAACTTTTGCAATTTCAGTACAGTGCAAATTGAGTTCACACTGGTGCGCACTGCTTGTAGAAAACAGCCCTGTGGTTCCACTGACACCAACAAGGACTTTCACCTTCTCCCTCCCATCAGCCCTTTATTCTGCAGCAAACTACTGTAACTAAAAACCATATACATGAAGTCATTCCGATCTGTGCTAAAACTCACATGAGTGTAACATCCCATTTATAACTCCACTAAGCATGGGAGCCATGTAACAGAGGATCATCTGAAGAATCAGACTTTGGGGGGTTAACAGCCAATTAATAGAGGAAATGTGCCTAATTTCTAGCTTTAGTTAGGGTTAGGGAGTTAGAAGAGACTACGAACAACTTCTTAAACCTAATCACACTTCAACACTTTTCTCCTCAATAAGCTCCCACATGGGGTGTTTCTAAGGATCACTCCCCCCCCCAATGCCCCCTGTTTCCTCTCTTATCACCGTGCTGCTGATGAGTGTTTAGCATTTGCTCTGTCCCTCTGCAGCAGCGGCTCTTGGCACTGTAACTGGGTCGGACATGATAAAATTGGAAGTACTGCAAGTCGCTCCAGATAACAGCAGCCTCTGCGTTTGTGAATGAGAACAATACATTGTTTGGAAAGTGGGGATGAGTTCTTACAAAAAGATGGAAATATCTGTTATTGGCATTAAACTGTCAAATAACCATTTTTTTTGTCCTGATAAAACACGGAAACACAAGCTGAACAATAGTCCTCCGTTGTGCTATTGTCTTGTTCCTAAGCTGCAATTAAAATCTATGGATGCGTGGATGTGCATGTGTGTGAATGTCAGCAGGTTAAAAAAACGGAGCAGCACGATGTTTACTCTATGTGAACCCTCCTGTGTTTGTGCATTAGTGCTTTTGCTTCTGTTTGCTTTTATACTTGTGTTTGTGCACTCATGCATGTACTGAACTGTTATTTTTACAACCATAGGTAGGCATTATTGTTCCTGACCTGGGCTCTTGGACGCCATCTTCTCTGACTCTTTGGGTGTTCTGAAGAGAACAGGCTGGCTGGGGGGGCTGCTGCCTCCCATGCTGATGCTCTGAACATGGACGATGTACTCGGTGTCCTCATCCAGATCCCACAGTGCACAGGAGCGCGTGGTGGTGTTCACCTCCTGGATGAACCTCAGCATGCGTACGTCCTTTTTCTGCAGACGAAAAAGAGACAGAAGAGAAGAAGAATCAAGACAAAGAGGCTTCATGTAATGTGACAAGTTACTGATGCTTAAAGGGAAATTCTGTGTTTTCTTTGGCGCCAATTCAGCAGGGGAGTCACAGGTGAGAGTTAAACTGACAAAACTGACATTTCTAACCACTTATTAGAAGGGTTTGGATTCTAAATGTTTCTTAGTCATGCAAATATTAGGGCAGATATGGTGCACATACATTATCACCTCTTTTGGTCAGTGGTTGGGAAAAAAGTGGAATTAAAGTCTCTAGGGTTTTCTTCTTTCCCTGCAATGTAATTAAGCACAAAGAAACACAGTGCCTCTCTGGCCCTGTACACGCTGTTTGAAATGTATGTTATTATCCGGCTAGGACTGTTTGCTCAGGTCAAGTGGTTCATGCTGTATCAAGAGCACTTCCCCTTAGGGGCACTTTTATTTACCAGGCAATTAAGGAAGGGAAAGTCTTAATTAAAACACATACAGACAAAATGGACATTTGAAAAGTAGCTGAATCTGTATCTACAATTATTTGACTCGAAAAAATTTGAGCTAAACTCGAATTTCCTGGGCCTTTTTGTTTATTTTATGGAAATGTTATTTGTTTGTTTGTTTGTCATTTTAGGTCTGGTACCGTGGGTCCCTTTAGACATAAAGCACCTCCTTTCACCATATTTTGACCCTTGGTAATGGGTTTAAAAGGTGTTGACTGTCCAAAAAGAACACTATTAATATTAATGGATGCTGTCACTGCAACTATTATTCTCTCTGTTATTCTTATTTGACCTTTTGTAATGCAATGGGGGATATAAACATGGATTCAGTGAGTTAAACTGTGGGCTCCTCCTCCAGCTCGTTTATAGCCTGTTGACGTTAAGGCAAGCCGGCACCATAAACAGTACGTCAAATTAGCTCTTTTGTATTCATGGATATACAGTCAACTACCACATAATTATTTTGATACTGAACAAAACTTCCATCCTGTGCTGCTGTTGCTGCAACTGTTGACTAAACTTTCACCCGACATGCCTCATACGTCTCGCTGCCTCTGTGCAGATTGAAAAATGTCAATAGTGAAGTTGTCGCCGCTCACCCTCACATGAAGAACAGCAGGCTCAGAAATGCAGTACCTGTTGGGTGATGGCGAATCCAATGACGGGATCTCCCTCCAAGATTTCCCACGTGACCACTGCAGAGTTGACCATAAGCTCTCTGATGGTCACATTGAGTGGAGCCGAGAGCAGGGTGTCTGCCACACATAAATAACATAGCAAGAGAGACTAAACGTGATTATTCTCTTAATGATTAGTAATACACCCATTTACAGTCTTCTTTCAGCGATACCAGGCCCAATTAGCCGCACACAGGTTTCTTGGCGTTTTCCTTGAAAAGACACTCTTTCTCATTTATCTTCGTCACTGAGTTTCTCTTACACATACTCACGTGCAATTTGTTATATCTGATCCATGCCAGCATTTTTTTTCCCTTCTATCATTAAAGTGTGACTCATGAGGATTTATTTTCTCTGTCATACTGCCACTTGATGTTAGTGTGTGATGTGAGTGTGTGTGTGTGTGTGTGAGCTAGGAGCAATTCAAGGTCTGCTATGATCAAACTCAGGGCTGTATTTCCCATGAGTCTTACTTATAAAAGCAACATCAGAGTCAGACCTTGACACTGTACCAGCAAACACACATGCCTCCTTGTATCCTCACACACACACACACACATACACACATGCAATGAGCACTGCAAATTTGTTCTATTCTGTGCTACCAATATTTCCATTGGACAAGCACATATTACAGTTCATTCAAATTTTCCACTAACAAAACTATTATTCCTCCAGGAGCCTCGTGGGCCATTAAATGTACAATTTGCATTCACTTCCATTACAGAGTCTGGTAAGTTAAAAACCACATACTTCCACACCACATTCTAGTTTTACCTCCAACTTCAGGTGGATATCATGTCCTAAAGCAGTGAAAGTGATAAGCCCATATATTATTATCATCTCAGCACCACACAGACAAAATGACTGATGAGTTAGCGAAGACCAAATTCATTTCAATTCACCTTTCAGTATTTTGGATAGGGATTTGCACATTCATTTTCATTCATTGTTTCTTTTTTTTAACTAAATGTAAGTTAGTAGTGATACTTCAACAGTAATTGCACTATAAAAATGTACAACTACACAGACTGTGTCTCTCTTTGGGCACCTGGCAACCCTCTAACTCACTGCAGTGAACGTGGAAACACTTGAACCACAGCGAGGCAAAGGCGGACTGCCGAGTAAGCCATTTGAACCTGGTCTGCCACGGTGGCACAACAAGTATTCGATAGGCGCAACAAAAATCCACTCTGGTCCATTTGCCTGGTGGCAGCGAAACAGCAACCACTACCCTAAACAATTTTGTGTACCTGTGCTATTTGGCCACCTAAACACGTTGGAACAGATTATAATTTAGCAGTTTTTTTATTATCCCTCACTGCTCTTCACTGCTTATGAATGCTTTTTTTAATTGCTGAAGGAAAATGTGCTTCTACCTCTTTCAAAAGTTACAAAGTGTACACGCACTCTGCAGCTGTATCGTCCCCGCTCCTTTGAAAAATGTGTCTATGTGATCCGATTACTCCACAGAGGTCTCTCATTCTCCTTCTGTTTACGACTTTAAGACTTGATCAGAGAGTTAAATAATGCCATTACAGGATGAGGAATGTAGTCTCTTTCTCTCCTTGTCTCCCTCCAAGTGAACTCAATGCTAACCCAATCAACAGAGTACTGCAGGGAAAACTGGAGTGTTACAAAGTGATGCTGAATTTATACTTTTTTTTTTTCAGTGGGTGACAAACTATCTTGGTGGCTGTGTGTGTATGTGTGTGTGTGTGTGAGTAAATGTGCAGCGTGTGATACATTGCCATCACTCCCTGTTTGACTAGCTGTTGTCCTGCTGTTTATCTCCCAGCAGACACACACACACACACACAGAAAAACAACACAACAGAGAAGAATTCTCCTCTTCTCTTAAACCATTCGCTACAGAAAAAAAAAAAAAAAAAAGTCAAAAGCTCACTCTAGAATCTCAAAAGCTACATTCGCCTCCAGCCTCAGGAAGCTAAATGTGAGGGGAGATAAATCCCACACAGGCTTTTCACCAAGATTTGGGCTTTTAAAAGGAATATATGTCCCATCTCTTCTCGTCAGGACGCTATGTTACCAGAATCTTATCTATGTTCTTCTTCTATTTTGTGAAAGACAGACGAGGAATTATGCCAAATGAGCATGACATATGATGGTTTAGAGCTGTGCTGAGAGGTGACCTTTATATGGGAATAACTATTACTAATACTAGTAATTTTTGTTTAGTCTAATTTACCATCCATTCCATATCTCAAGCGACATATTGGTGACCATATGAAAAAAAGAATGCTTTTTCAGAGGCCAAGGTGGTATCCTGTGTGAATAACAGTCCAAAAACACATAATCTTCCTATGACAAAGAATTGCACATTTCAAGAGCAGCCCTGCCACACATAATCTGTCCTTTTTCACATTTCCTTAATATGTATTTGTGTTTCTCTCTTCTCCAAACTGGGGAAGAAAACTTGGCTCACCCTATACCAACAAAATAGGAGCCTCAGTCTTGATCCAGACTCGGACTAACTTGTGTCAGCCATTTTTTTGGCAATACAAAGCTTATTGTTTCTACCCAGCTGATGCAGATGTTGCTGCTGATGCTGGCACAAACACGCGTATTTAAGCACATGCAAACGCATCCATGTGTCGTGCCAGGTGTTTGTTTTTTTGTTTTTCCCAAAAGGTACTACACACTATGGATTACATCAGACAGCTGTGCTCCAAACTACAGCAGCGTGTGTTGTCTGCTCAGCATCAGTATGTGTTTACTTGTGATGATCTCTCCTCAACCTGTGGTTAAAAACTCACCGGCATTAACGGAGGACACCGAGAGGAAGCCCAGCAGGAGCAGCAGCAGCAGCGCCGCCGCCGCACACAAGCCTGGTTTATCCATCCTCCTGCTTCTTCTAGCGAGCCTTCACATCCTGCGCGGCCCATTTATAACATCCCATTTAACGGGAGGGAGCGAGCATCCTGGTCGGTGCCGGAAAGGGAACTTCTCGTGCCGGAGACGAGGATCACTTGAACTTGGATGCTGCAGCAGAAGCACCAGAGCAGACAGAGCGGGGAGGGAGGGAGGGAGGGAGGGATGTGGAGTGGAGCGGAGGATGGGTGGCGTTACATACGGTCGTCGGTGTGTCGGACGCTGCCGCTGAGAGCGCGGCAGCAGCGGCGTGTGGAGAGGCTTTTACTACGCGGAGAGGTGAGCGGAGCGTAAAAAGGAGTGCGCAAGTGCTGCAGAGTGCAACGTGCCACCACAGCTAATAGCTCTCTCTCTCTCTCTCTCTCACACACACACACACACACACACACACACACACACACACACACACACACACACACACACTTGCAGCAGTTAGAAACATAACTACAAAGGTGACCCGTCGATGAATTGATTATTTGCTTGATCGATGAGTCCTTTGTCTCGCAAATAAAGCTATTTGTAATTGTTGCAGATTCACAGTTTCCTGCTACAGACCTAACAGTTCGTTGGCAGATACCAGTTGAACAGAGAATGAGATTAATGAGTTATTTAAAAAGCAGTTCCACGAAGTTCTAGATGTTGACATAACAGTTGCTCTGTTGCACATGTTCCCCCACGCATTCAATATTTTATGCATTTGCCACAACAAACTTGACTTGGTCTTGTGGACCAACAAATGTGGTGGACAAATGCAAGTTAAATGCTCACTGGCTTCCTAAATCTAGGAACTCGCTAAAAACGATGGGTGGAGAACCACAAAACTATGCAGGACTCTACATCTGGTTTATCAAACAGACATAGAACCAAGCACCTTAACCATGCCCGCCTATTGCTTGTTCAAGTAATAAAACACCAACAGTACATGTACAGATATTTTAATTTGCAAAACAAAGATTGTTACATTTCTACTATGACATTAATTCTAAAAATCAAGCAGTTTACTCTTCACTCTACCCTCTTTAAATCATATATGGGCAGCAGATGAAAGCCTTCTTTAAACAAAACACGCCTTCAGGTCAAATATGCAAATAAGCTAGTATTCCGACTTGTATTCTTTCATATACTTTTGTGTGTATGATGACAGCTTCTCCACATAGGCTTGCCAGGTTTTACCTGATTCTGAGGCTTTTAGTATAAATCAGATATGTGCAAAGTCAGCGTAGTGGAGTATGTCTTCAATCTATAAGATATGGATTTAGGGGCAGGTGACTTCCACTTCAGCACTGAAAGATGTCTAGTCAATAAAATTCCACTCTACAGAGACTACAGAACAGAGGAAATTATTTGGAATAACATCTGTAGAGGAGAACATTGTAAACAATGTGCTGAGATCATGAAATATGACGAGACCAGAGTGATCAGGAGCTACTGACAGGACCATGTGAACTAAAGAGAGTCCATCCCTGGATAACTTCAAAGAAGAGGAAACAGGGGTCATACAGTACACATGCACCTTATTAAGGATTAACAAGACCACTGTTAGCCCTGCCGTCTGGAAGAATGACTTTCATAGCTCACATACCTATAGGGACCCAGGGACAAGAGCTGGCCATAGATTACACAGATCGATACACGATTAATATTCCGAACATACGCCTCTTAATGTCTCTTTCATTTCAATGAGAGGAGGCAGATGTGCCACACTCGTTCTCGCCTCCTCTTTGCTCTTCACTGTCTTTGGCTCAAGGTGACGAGAATGATTTTAGATGACAACAGTCATATCTCTTTGCTCTGCGACTGACAGTTTTATCACTCGACTTAGGTTCCGATGAGCAAAATCTCCTCCAGTGACCTCGGATTTCAGTAGTTCCAGCATGCAAAAGTGACTTTGCAGTTTCTCCTATTGTTGGATTCATCTCTCAACATCGTGGCCCATGATGCTCACGATGGTCCTTTAGAGGTTCATGTAATTTGGTAAGAATAATGGATAATCAGATGAATATCTTATAAACTACTGGAGAGGTGCCGGAGATTGTTGTTTGACCTCCATGCAAACACATACATCATACATTTACCCTAACCAGAACACTGCATTGTTCCTGTACAGAAATTTTGTGGGAAAAACATCTGGTGTCGCATATGTCTATGATATCTATAACTGTTAATATTAATTTGCAGATTTTCATATGAAATTCAAAAGTACGGAAAAACATTGCCTTACGGAATAAATCTTATATATTATTAATAATTGAATATTTCAAAACTAAGGTAAGTGGCCATTAAGAAGGGAATATTTCTGCATTGCTGTCAGGCTGTTCAATGTGTATGGATCCCAGGAGACTTTGACAGCACCTCTCTACATAGGTTCCACTAAAAATTTTATAAAAGTTACAAACTGTAGTTTTAAATACATTTTCCTAGTGGCTAGCCATCTCACTACCAACACCATAAAAAGAACCAACTCGTCTCAGTGTAAAGCTTGAGCAGAGATAAAAGACAATGTTGGACACATTATCGTCAAATTGGAGTGATAAATCACCAGTGTGAGTTTGCAGTCATCACGAGTTTTGACTGACCACTTATTGTACTCGATGGCTTGTTTTCCACTGGCATGTGGAGAGTTGCAGGAAACTTTACCACATAGCACAGAAGAGTTTTCTGAAACAGTCTAATTACACTGTGTCTTTTTACACATGTTGTGGGTGTGTGCTGTCATGCACTGCTACAAACAAGTCAAAAGGAAGTCTGATACACAGATAAATAATAATAAAACAAGTTTCAACCCATACCTTATCTAATGTATATGTGGCACCTTGACGATAGCACGTATATGTGCACACTCATGGATGCTGCTGTCCTAGAACTGCTGGACCAAGGAGCTGCTGCCATCATCAGAGCTCCTCTCATTCATGCTGTTTTGGCCCTTCTCTCTTTGGCAGTATAATTCAATTTTAAGACTGATCCTACGCTCTTCACCTTTCTCATCTCTCTACTGTACATTACTGCAGGAGAGCCGTGTGTACACTTGAAAATAGTTCAATCAGTAAGTCGTATAAGGAACCATTAAGATTTCAAACTGTCTTCCAACAGTTCATCTAAATGCTAGGCTGATCAATATTTTTCGATTAAGACTAAATCAAATAGTGGTGTGTAATGTGAGACTTCTTAGTCGTAGAAACCCCAAGAGAATTCATCTCCATCTCTGCAGGTCTCCTCAGCTCTACTGAGTTTTAGCTTATTGTTTTGTTTTACAAAACATACAGTGTGGACTGCCAAGGTTTGAAACTGCCTCTGTTAGACTGTGTTATGTCGTATTGGTTTACACCATGCTGATGGAAAGTAGCCTACTTTCCAGGAACAGACAAAGTCTTGCTCAAGGGCACACTGCTGACAGTCTTCATTACTCTTATTGGTAACTCACTTGCAAGACCTTTTTAGCTTTACCTCTAAACTACGAGGGTCATTCAATAAATAAGGTAAATTTTTCAGTATAAGGACTTCTAATACAGATAGAAGCTTACTTACTGGGAAGCTTACTTTTCTTTTCAAAGTCCTTGCAATGTCATCTACTGTCACCCTTCTGTCAGACTGAATGAGGTCATTGACTGATTCGATCACCTCAGGAGACCTCACCTCTGTAGGCCTCCCAGGCCTGCCTTCATCCTCAACACTGCTCTGTCCTTCTTTAAACAATTTAGCCCACTTGTAGACATTTTTTTGGCTGAAACATGTGGCACCATACACAGTTGACATTGTCCTATGAATTTCAACGGCTTTGCACCCTTCAGCAACCAAAAACTTGATAACTGACCGCTGTTCAATCCTGGAGCATGCTTCTTGGTCGGCCATCTTTGTTAAAAACTCTCAAGGTTTTTTTTTATTTGCAAAAGAAATTAAATCCATGTGAAAAAGAAGTAAAACAAAAAACAAAACAAAAAAGTAAGCTTTTATCTGTATTAAAAGTCCTTATACCGAAAAAGTCACCTTATTTATTGAATTACGCTCGTATAAGCCACCACAAAATCAGTTAAGAATAATCAGTAACTGTTATGTTGTCTCATATTACACACTTACAGGCCAAAAAGTGGCCCCTGAACACATCGCAAAGACTCCCGCCAGCAGCCAGCTAGCACGTACATACTCTGTGTACTTCAGCTTATTTCGTTAAGTGGTCCTGGTTGATTCAAGTGTTGGCATCGAGTGAAGAGACTGTCCTCTTCACAAGGTGGGACAGAAGGAGAGGAAAGACATAGAGACAGGACGAAAGATAGAAGTTGCTGTTCTGAGCTTAACTTCTTTTCGTAGCAGCCCCCGTGTGTCTGTTCTCCTGCAAGGACATGCACAGCTGGCCAGCGCTGAGGGCGTAATCCCCTCTGTTACCCAAAGGGAAAGAGATGCTGTGGGCTCAGGTGCAGTGACATTTCAGACATGGTTAGAACAATGTCAGCATGTGTGTTTATGGGTGGCAGTTACTGTCAGTCCTCTCAGATCCTCACCTGGCACTATAGCAAACTTATAATGATCAATTTATCTTCATATTTTAGCTGACATACGTAGAATATTTATTTAGTTTTTTTTTTTTATATATGAAGACTTCCAATTTGTTCTTGCACCCCTGCATGAAATTGGCACAGATGATCATTTAGTGTTAAATTGTTCAAATGCTTGCTGCATGTCTTGGGGATAATAGCGTCGATGGTGATGTCTATTATTAAATCATCCTTCCTGGTTCGTGCTGCAATGGGACATCTCTCGTGAATTCAATTATTGTGAAATGAAACTCATTTTGCAGAGGGAACCCCTCATGGTGGCCCTTCAGTCCTGAAATCCTTCAAATACTGTTTTACTCATACAAAGGTCTCATTATATCTCTAGGCAGCCATTAAACCTTTAATCAAATCAGATGTCTGTTGGCTAAACCCCACTTGAACGGTGATTGTCCAGTCATATTTTAGCAATCCTAATTTGGTATGGGAGACCTGTCAAGCTGTAAAATCATGTAGATGTTGAAGCAGAGTAGTACTATGATCAAAGAAACAGTCAGATAGATATGTAACATTTCTTTCTCTTGTATGTAGGTTTTCTATAGAATCATGAAACCTTTGGAAAAATTGATGCTCAACTGATTATAATTTTTTTCAATTGCTAACAAGCATAGGTAAAAACTGCAGTCACATTGTCAAAACTCTCCACACAATCAGCAAAACAGAAGTCTATGTGGAGCAAACTGTAAATTACTTTTCATTGCTTTCACACAAAATGCATTCAGTGACCACAGTTACCAAAATTCATGACCTCCTTTCTCAGTTAGAGACCATCCCCTGCAAAACACTATACTTGTACAGCACCTTTTAAAATGTGAATCATTTTGTTAAAAATGAGCATAATCAAAACAGAATTCAATTCAATTCAATTTACTTTATTTATATAGCACCACATTACAACAAAAGTAATCTCCTTACAGCACAATTCCACTTGAGCAGGACTTAGAGACAGTGGAGAGGAAAAACTCCATTTAAAGGAAGAAACCTTCAGGAGAACCAGGCTTAGGGTGGGTGGCCATCTGCCTTGACCAGTCGGGGGTGAGTGGAAAAAGAAGAGAGAAAAGAACAGCAGCAAAGGAACAATCACAAAAAAGAGGTTGGTAGTATTGGTGGTTGGTATTTTGTACAACAATAAAGCACAAATATCTAATTCTGTGATAAAATATTGATTTATCAGAAAAAAAACATCATTAATACTTTCAAGATAAGCTGTCTTGTATGTAATGCTCTCTGTTTTTAGTTCAGTGTACCAAGTGTCTCAGTGAATTAATTCATTTTGAGAGATTGTTGATTCACTTGGAAATGAATCATTGTGGAGTGTGGCCATTCCACATGATCTGACGTCATCCATTTTTGGGCTCATTTGTGCTTCGTCATGTATGTGGAAGTGTGTGAGTAGAACAGAGAAGACGAGGACGGAGAGAAAAAGGGATGTGAGGCTTTGACGAATAACTGCGGTACTGGTGCTGACAGCACACTTCAGAAACAGACCCTGTTGTGTGCGTGTGTCTGTTTGTCTGTCTTTCATGCATGAGTCCTGCATCCATCAGTGAGTTTTGTGCAAAATACAGGGTTAAAACTAATTTTCAACTTTCATCCCTTTGATAAATGGGATTCTTCCGTCATCCTGACTCTCACTCTGTCATCTTTCTCTCTATGACTCTCGACCATTCTCTCTCAAGACACGGACACTGGCACTGGCTGACAATGAGCAACATCTTGAGCAAAAGCGAACCTGAATTTCTAATCTGCTTGCAGGCCTGTTTTCCAATCTATAATGCACCACTGATTCCCCCAAGAAACACAAGAAAGCGCCGCCCTGACACACACACCACCCTACTGCTTCTTTCTATCTCTTTTTTGGCTTTAAGCTTTAAACATTACTGCCAGTGTGCTCTCATTAGGGGGGAATGGGGACACATTTACCATCCTTGCTGGACTGAGCAGAGCAAATACCTTGCTTTAGTACTGGTTTGGTTTGAGCCTTCATATAAAGCAAAAATCCCTATACCACCATCAGCACCACCAGACTCCACACATTCCTCTTGCTACACTTTAATGATCCTGCTCACCAAGCGTTCATCATTAGCATAGCAGTAACAGTGCAGCCAGTGGGGAAAGTGTATTGATGTGAGAGTCCTGGTTATTATATTAAGCTGTTAGTGTGATTTTTCTACTCAGAAGTATAAACCATTGCTATTACATCTGCAGAGGTTGGGTATTGATACCTTTAACTCAGCAATTACTGATAGAAATCACCAATCTCACTTCTCAAAATTTTAACTTGAACAAAATACATAAACTGCAACTGATGGGGAGCTCACCATCAAGATTATTGTACATTCTGCACATGTACAAAATCAATGGCTGTTCAGTAGTTTGTATGGACAGAGCGTGTTGGAGTGTAACGTAGTACAGCAGAGCAGGGACAGGGAGTGCTGGGCTGAGCTCAGAGGATTGCTTTTCAGTCTCAAAGAGCTCAAAGAACTTACATTGCACAGTGCTACTTTGAAGCCAGTGGTATGCACCAAAAACTTAACTTAAAGTTATCAGCAAGTATTTTAACTGTGTAAATAAATTCAGATTGTCTGGAACTTCAAGTTAAAGGAAGGGAGTCCTGATAATTTAGGAGCTCAACCTGTCATTCAGTACAGACTGAGAAAGTTCTGATAAAGTGCTTAGTTAATTTAATTGGGGAATTCAGGAACTAATATGACAGTGCTTTATCCTAATAAAGTTAATTACCGTTCTAAAATAAATATGAGTAGTTTAATTAACTAATTTTAAAAAAAAAAGAAAAAAAAACACCCTTTCGTTAATTCTACTAGTATTTTGGGACTAAAATACTCCAAACTAACATTTTATTTATAAGGTATTCTTAGAAATACTTACTTTGGATTTTTATCATGAAAGATAATAGGGGACATGCACGTACAGAGGTAGAGGAAAGTGTGGACTCGTGTGAGGCCGTGATTGATGACAGAAGATGACAAAGCAAACAGGGCATGAGCAGAGTTAGTACGTGACTGTGAGGACAAGAGCAGACGTGACCGCACGTGATCCTGCTTGTGCCACATCAGCTCCTGAAGAAACTAGTTGCAGGCACCTTCATCCCCTTAACGGAGCAAAGCAAAAGTGGCCCCATCAACAGCGTGACCCTGGCTGTACAAAGATGGTGTATGGATAGTGGAAGGGGTTAGTGCTTATGTAATAATCCTCTTCTTTCTGCTCCTGTACACACTGTCTCTATATTTGGCAGCAAGGCATCAAAAAGGTAACAGCTCTGGGACTCCATCTGGAGCCATTACTTATTCACAACAATGGCTTTGTGAGCAGTGGGTGGACTGGGCGTGTGTGTGTGTGTGTCATCATCAAACTGCTGCTGTCACAAGTCATCTGGAAGACACACAGTCACACACACATGGACAAATTCTCCTTCCTGTCCCATGTTGTATTTCTTTCTGCGTATCCCAAACCTCTCCTTCAGTTTCCTTCAGCTCTTCAGCTTAGTGGATGATAGAGAAGAGGGAATATATTGCCTAATTAGATGCAGTGTTTCAATTGAATATGATTTCGTCAGCTTAGAAATTAATTCATGTCGAAGCTGTACTCATCTCATTTTGGGTAAAGGATTAAAAATATATATATATATATATATATAACCAACATTTCTAGCGGAAATACCCCTCAGACTCAGATGGGAAGGCGACACCGAGGCAGACTGCACGTCACAAAACATCCATCAAAAGAGGCTCACAGTCTGACTTTCACCAAACGACGAGGGTAGCTTTTGAAGTGTCGAGTGGGTTGAGCGGAATGACAGCTCCAAACGTCTCTCATCAGATACGATTGTGCGAAACACTGTGAAATGAGCCTCAATTGCAAGGCAGCTAATGTTTTGGTAATGAATCCAGCAGCACCTGAATGTGTTTTCACAGGAATGATTCCGTGCTGAAAGGAGCAGAGTTTGTGTGGCGCACACGGAAATCGTGCATAAAACCTAATCAGCATTCACTTTAACTTAAAAGAAAAGTGACGTGGTAGATCCTTTGGTCAGGTGTGAAATCTTTAATGCTATTTTATTTTACTAATTTTATGCTTGTATGTGTTTTCACTGTTGAACCATCCTGGAAAGGTGACGTTAAACTATGATTTAGTTACAATCAAACCTCTAATAAAGTCATATACTCTTTTAATTATGCTTCTTTTTTGCCATCATCATTGGTTACTACTGAGGGTGCCATGATTTGGCAGCCCAGCACTCCCACTATTTTTCCGGCTGACGCTAATGACTGCCAACTGACTTCTGGCAAAGTTACTTTCCGATTTGCACCTTATTAACTCGACTTACTAATGAGCATGTGTGCCGAGCCAATATTCAATTAAAGTCATAATCGGCCTCAACAGTAATGACTGAAAATCACAATACCAAGTTTGAATGACAATTAAATGCTGTCATTAAACATACATTATGGAACACAAATGAAACAGGGGGACTGGGCTGAAGAACAGCTTATATCTAATGGTGATTGAGCTGGTGTCAACTGGAATCCATTACTAGTCCCATTAAAGGCCTTCCATTGAATTGCCTATTGGAAGAGGGAGGAAACAGATCAGTTGTCTCCAGAGCTTGTGAAAAGAGGGAGGAAGCCATGTTATGGCAAGTTTAACGACGAATGTTTTTCCCTCCACAATGAGATATTATGGCAGTAGAGTCATTGTAGAAATAGCAGAGGGGTTTTATATCTTGTTTCAAACACTCATAAAAACCGCCTGCTTCAAGGAACAGTAAAGAAGATAAAGGTTTAGTCAGTCGCACAATCATCGCTACTGTAAAGAAACACTCTCAGACTCTTTTCTGTCATTTACGAGAGCTTTGCATTGACATACGACACTCAAGCTAACCTTAATCAAAAACAAAGCCTCAACCTCAAATGTAATCACTGGCTTGAGAGTTAAAACCCTATAATGTGACTTAGTGAACACATTTTTCTCCCAGCTACATGATTAATACAAGTGCATGCCGACATTTGGAGACTTGTACATCTATACTAGTGAGTACCTTAATGCCTGTATAATATGTTATAATATATTCCCTAGGACCCATCTCTGATATTAAAGTGGGATTTATCTTAAAGATCCACAGCACATATTTCTTTCATTGCTGCTATATAGGTGTATGTACTTTATTAAAATGTGTATCTTTTCTGGAGAATTGTGGAGGAGCAGGTCAACCAAGACTATTGTGAGAACTGGATGACATCATCTGAATGAAAAAAAAAACTCATCCAGGTGATTTTCTCAGTGTAAACATTTGATATGTTTTCTCTTGATTTTCAGTTCATTGCATTCTGTTTTATGTAGGTTTTAGACAGAGACCCAACTTTTTTTGGAATTGGGGTTGTAGTAAAGACATGTACACACAAACACAAACACACACACACACACACACACACACACACACACACACACACACACACACACACACACACACACACACATACATAGGCTTCACCTCTGTTATTGCCGTCTCTCTTTCAGTTCACAGTTCCTATTAAACCTATAGTGGAGGAGACAAACTGATTCTGTAGCAGTGTAAACTAGATTGCTGATGCCCTTAGCTCTGCTTTATCTGTGCTCTATCTTGCCATGAGGGACACAAGAACTCCCTTAGGGTGTTGCCAGAGATGGTCTCGCATCACCTAATAGCACTCATGAATTACAATTGAACCACTATACTTATGCTGTTTATTTCTCTCTGTGCTGCCCGCACATGTGTTGGTTCCTGAAGGTGCGTCAGCAGGTGGAGATGAGCCACTGCCATTTTGAATGCTCTGTGAATGTGGTGATGGTGCAATTATGAAAGTACATGCAGTTATTAATTATAAATAAACACACACTCCAGTTATGGCACAAAAATATTATTTCTCTTGTGTGTGCTTGTTTCAGTATGCAAGTATGTCTGTGCATTTGTGTGTCTGTGGGATGCTTCATAATACACTCCACATGGCTCAGGGGTCACCATGGAGACTAGTGACATGTAATCAGGGTTTGTTGTTTTTAGCTTCCTGGGGTGTTGAGGGTGGGTGGAAGAGGAGTGTAGGTGGGGTCTGTTACCATTTTACTTACTTATTAAACCAAACAGCATTTCAATATTTTCAAGCATTTTCTTTGTTTTAAATTTGCAGTTTAAGTTGATGTAACCCAAGATCAAGCCAACTCCCAAAAACCTTTTTAAAGTTACTCAGAAGCTACTTATAAAAAAAAAGATTGGTTAAAACAATTCAAAGGGAGGTGTGTTATTATCCTTTCACACTGTTTGACTGATAGGTGTTCTCTGAAAGTTCTGAAAGCTCTTCACCCTTTCTCCTTTTGCATAATTACAAACAGAAGGAATTGTAGTGCTGGCAGAAACCTGTTAATAATATCACAGATGACATCCGTACTGGAGGCCTGATTAATCCCTCAGAGCTGCAAACAAACAAACAAAATCTCATTAATTTGAATGAAATGAAGAACAACATTTATACCTTGTTTCAGTATGTAAACCCTTGATGGCAAGAAATCCTCATAATGTTGGTAATTTAGATCCACAAGTTTATATCAGCCAAACCCAGAGTAATGATTTATGCGTGGAGAGATGGTCTTATCTATCTATTTATGCATCTATGCGTCAGTGGGTGGTGAGTGGTAAGAATAGCTAGTCTAATTCAAGTGAATAAAAAGTGAAGGGAAACAAGCAGTGATTTATTGAAGCTCTAAGAATTCTGCTTTGATTAACAGATCCATGAGTTCTTGTATTTGGATGTATTTCATAGGCCAGTGAATTCAAAAGCACAATTGCAATTTCTCTTTGTCTCTCTCCTCTTGTGTGTGTATGTTATCTTAATCTTGTATATTTATTCAAACACAGAAAGGATTTTTATAAAATCAGATACAATACACCCTAAGGAAAATAAAAAAGGAAATCACATCTGACTGTTAAATATGATGCTGATTATGAACAAGAACAAATATCTTAAAGTCAGAAAACACTGCTAACACACTTAGTCAAAGGCATTTCAAAGAACTTTGAATGCTAATTTGTAGAAAAAATCTTGTCCAAAAAAATTGTTATTATTATTTATTTGTAATCAACTGCAACCCAAAATCATATCTGATGTGCTGTAGGCTCTGTACAGTGTGCAACCAAATACATACACAACTAATATGCACTATCCCTGATGGTGTAGCAAATACGTAATAAAATGCTGATAAAGTACTGTAATTAGTTACAGAAGCAATAAATTAATCAGATTCCAGACTCTAAACCATCGCCAAGACCAATGATTGTAGAGCTACACAAGGCTGGAATGGGCTACAAGACAATCTCCCTGGAGTGGCTTAGCCAGTCTCCAGACCTTAATCCCATAGAAAATCTGTGGAGGGAGGTTCGAGTTGCTAAACATCAGCCTTGAAAACCTTAATGAGTTGGAGAGGATCTGCAAAGAGCAGTAGGACAAAGTCCCTCCTGAGATGTGTGCAAACCTGGTGGCCAACTACGAGAACCATCTAACCGTGAAGCCAATAAAGGTTTTGCCACTAAGTACTAAGTCATGTTTTGGGTCAAATATTTAATTCACTCATTAGATAAGACAATTTATAACTTTTTTGAAATTTGTTTTTCTGCATTTTTTGTGGTCATTCTGTCTCTTACTGTATATTAAACCTACCATTAATATTATTAAATGTTTTTCATTTAAAAGAACACCATGAGGTCCTCTTCCTCCTCTGACCCTGAAAAAGGCAAAAAAATAGAAATCATACATGTGATTTATAAGGAGCAGTTTTAGATTTGGGGAAAACAATTAGCTGAGGGCATCAGCATTTCTCTTCTACAGCCAGCTGCTGGTTAGCTTAGCATTCCACAAACACTGGAAACTGAGAAACACCTTAGTTGTGACCCAGTGGCATTTATAATGTTAAATAATTATATATTATATAATTTACACTTGTGGTTCATCAGGGGATTATGTGTCATACTATTTATTAGCTTGTGTAACGTGTCTGTTTTGTAGTAAAGTACACCAGGTGAAAAAATACATTTCAAACTGTCACAGTTAAGCTGACTAAATACTGTATAAGTTTCTCTATACATCTACAAAGTGGTGGAATTTCAAAACACACATTGTGAACCTGTGAACACCACATTGCTTTCTATAAAATGTACATTACAAGTTAGAGTTCTCTACACTTTAAGTTGATGTATAGAGCATTTACTTTGTCAAACACACATCTGTGACTTAATCATTCAATTCAGTTCATTTCAGCTTACTTATAAAGCACCAAATCCGAACAAATAATAATACGAATTGTGATAATATCAATGCACTGTGCACAAATTCTCCCTTAAACAATCACTAAGCGATAGTGGAGAGGAAAAAACCAACAGTAGAAGCTGGCTCAGGGTGGGTGGTCATCTGCCTCAACTGATTGGGATGTGTGAAAAGCGTGAAAAACATGCAGAGAGAGGGGGACAGAGATGTAGAAGCACAACTGCATGAGAAAGAAAGAAGATGATTAAAGAATGGGAGTGTGAGACTACTTTCTTAGGCGTCTAGAACAGAGCTCACAAGTTGTCGTCATGTTTAGCCTTGTTCCAGAAATTAGTTTACAATCTTTGCAAATTTATTAAAAATAAAATCACATGTACATAAGTATTCACAGTCTTTGCTCAATATTTTGTTAAACCACCTTTAGCACCAATTAGAGGCTCAAAGTATAATGCTCATAGCTTGGAGCACTTATTTTTGGGCGGTCTTTCATCTTTGCAGTACCTCTCAAATTTCATCAGGTTGGATGGGGAGCATTGGTACGCATCCATTTTCAGATCTCACCAGAGATGTTCAATCAGGTTCGAGTCTGGGCTCTGGCTGGACCACTTGAGAACACAGAGTTGTCCTCTAGCCACTTCTTTATCTTGACTGTGTGCTTAGGGTCGTTGCTCTGTCAGCCCCAGTTTGAGGTTGACAGGTTCAGAGTGCTCTTGAACAGGTTTTTATCAAGGATGTCTGCATACTTTGCTGCATTTATCTTTTCCTCCATCCTGAAACTAGACATCCTGACTAGTCTCCCAGTTCCTGATACTGAAAAACTTCCTCACAGCATGATGCTGCCACCACCATGGTTCACTGTAGGGATGGTATTGGCCAGATGGTGAGTGATGGTTCCTCCAGACATGACGCTTGGCATTCAGTCCAAAGAATTAAATCTTTGTTTCATCAGACCAGAGAATCTTGTTTCTCTGGGTCTGAGAGTCCTTCAGGTACCTCCAGACAGATTTCCTTTTACTAAGGAGTGGTTTCCATCTGGCCACTCTACCATTCAGGCCTAATTAGTGGAGTGCAGAGATGGTTGTTCTTCTGGTATGTTATCCTCTCTCCACAGAGAAATGCTGGAGCTCTTTCAGAGTGACCATCAGACTCACTTCCCTGACTAAGGCCCTTCTCTCTCGATGCACTGTGGGTCTTTGTATACACAGGTGTATGCCTTTCCAGATCATGTCCAATCAACTGAATTTACCTACATGTGGACTAGTCAAAACATCTAAAGGATGATCAGTGAAAACAGGATGCATCAGAGCTCAATTTTAAGTGTCATGGCAAAGGCTGTGAATACTTATGTACATGTTTGTTTTTATCATGTTGTCATTTTTTCATTATGGGGTATTGTCCAAATGTTTTCCTTTAAGATATTTATTGTTTCCGAGGTATCAAAATTTGATGTCGTGGGGCTGGTGACCTCTCAGAAGTTCATATTTAAACTTATGTTGAATGTGGAATGGTACACATCGATGTTTTTGTCATGTGGGTGTGACGTGAGAATTAATGTGCGGCTTTACCTGCAAGGTTTTCATTTTGTCAGGTTACAGTGACTCTCTACCAGCAACTGTACAGCACTGTGATATACAGCAGATGACATGAAGTGGTTACTACTTTGATTGGTTCTAGCTCTTTGAAGGTCCCATAACTGAGAACATTGAATTCATTCCCATTAGTTCTATAACTTTAGGACTGGAGAAATGTTTTCATAGTTCTTTGAACAATTGTCCTTACTGCAGGAATTTTATTAGCACTTACTTCAGAGTAGGACTGTTTCCAGCACAATAGAAATCAAGAGTGACATGAATTTGATCTGTTCCTGGCAACATAACTCTACAAGGATAGATACTGAACAATTTTGTTGGGAAACACATCTGATAAATTTTTTTAAAATAGATTTATCATTATGAAACTACCATAAAAATACAATAAAATCAATTAAGAATATATATAACATTGTCATTAATATGAGTGATCTTAATGACGCTGGTATGCAAATGTCATTTCTTTTAAACTAAGCTAAGCTAGCTGACTGTTGAGTGATATCTTCTCACCTAACTCACAGCAAGGAAGCAAACTTTTTAGAAAAATAATAAAAAAAACACCTTGGTCTTCCTTTTGTTCTTTGTGAAACGTCTGCCCATCAGTCTGAATCCAGCGAAGTTTAAAGTCAGGTAATGTGTGTTTCTTCAGTTTGGCATGCAACTGTAGAAAAATAAAATTTCAAAATGTTTGTGACTAAAACATCATTGCATCCTTTCAAATGTACCTAATGATGAAAACAATTACTGAGATTTTCTACTTTGTGACTTTAATGGTTTGTTTATTTTATATTCTTTACTCCTTAGACACAGAATAGAATATCATTCGCTGTCCAACTTATTACCAAAGATAGTAAAAAATTTAGCTTTAAATATACTGTACCTGCACTAAAAGCTGCTCCTGAACAGCAGGGCTATTAAGGTCTTCCTGAGACTTGAACTTTAGCTTGTAAGTTGTAGTTGCTGTTTTTGCTTTGTTCTTAATTGTGGATGAGTTGCCGTTAGACAGATCTCCGCTGTAAAACAGATCTTCGCAGAGTGCATAGTGCTCTTCCCCACAGTCCCCCTCCCACCACAGTCCTGTCATTGTGCTGGCCATGACACATGATCTCATACTCACAATGTTACTGGACACGATTCCATGCCAGTTAGTAAAGTTGGAGGTACTGGAGTCCGACCAAGCCCATGGCTTTCTGTGGAGACCAATCCAGGCGTCTCCAAGTACCAGTGAGGAGATTTTATCATTTTCAAAAATGCTCGTCACACTCACAAGGTCTGTGTAGTTGGACATACAGTATCCTCTAGCATCGTACCAAGTCATAGCAATGTTCACAAAGATGTATGTGGGAGAACCATCCTCTAAATAAAAACACAAGTAAGAGAGAACAGTAAAGACAGGTCAGCTTTTGGTCTAAAATGTCAGTGGTTACCAAGGTAAAGAAGACCTCATCTTGAAAACTGGAAAAAGCTAAACTATTGATAATGGTATAAAGTAAAGTTACTGGGCTTATGTAACTACAATAAAATATTAGGTCAAAAATGAATGCAAAATGCACATGATATCCATGTCCAGTTGTTAGTGACTGTTAATTGACCATTGTCCTACAGTGGTGTATTCAGTCAATACTCCACTTTGGTCCATACTGAAATATCTTTTTGATTAATTATTGTAATTTCATTTACAGACGTCGTTGAATCCCACAGGATGAGGACTTCTGACTTTTGGGATCCCCCTACCTTTCCTTGAGTATCACCAGGATTTGTAGTTGTTATAAAAAACCTTTTCTCCTCCTTAGGATGAATTTTAATCACTTGAGAGACTTTAAACTTTCAACTAACACAATCATCAAAAGTTGAATTTGTCCAGTATGTCAGATTTTTTAATAATTGCTATACAGATGTACTTTGTTTTTAGGGTTAATCGGTAAACGTTAATTTCACCCAACTAAAATGTTGGAGATTATAAACATAATACCTAAACATAAGCATATTAACAGTACGATTATACCTAATGTTAGTGTGCTGCAGTAGTATGTACTGTAGCTCTAAGCAAAACTGGGTTGTTGGCATTTTCACAGTTTTCATTTATAAAACATTCAGCTCTTATGTTTAACGGGATCATATAGCATTGCCTGAATGTACTGCAGAATATGAGTTTTCAGATAAAAGGTCAGCTAAACATTCAAAAAATACATCACTACAACACCACATACTGTTTGTTATTGCTCTACATAAAGGTGCCTAACTTTCTAATCAAGCAGCTTTGAACTGAATTCAGTGAAAATTTTTCTTACCATGGTAGCAGACTGCATAACGTAGCTTCCCACATGATACGTCATACCAAATCCCTTGTGCTGTTATAGTAGTGCAGCTCTCCTCTGATCTCAGATCGGTAGGCTCATATATTGCCCAGTTCTCGAAATCTAAATTATTGTTGAAGGCTTCATTTCCCATTGCCCACTTCCATCTGGCCATGTCATCATAAAGTCCTATCCATATATACCGTCCAAGTTCGTTGATATTAGTTATCACCGTGTTGTCATCTAGGTCTTCTATGGTGGCCAGGTCATAGTACACATCTCTGCAGTAACTCTGAGCTTCAGCCCAAGTCTGTGAGATCTTAACATAGTAGTACTTTCTGGTGACTGCAGCAAACAGGCCTAGTGGACAAAGATTTGTTTTTCAAAAATAAGCACTGTGAGCAGTGAAAACATAGTTTTTATGCTGTCAGAGTATATTTATTTTAAGGTGCTTTTCATACTACTAATATGTCTCTGACCTGAGAGAGTAAACACCAGCATTACCATCACCTTCATCCTGTGAATAAAAAAAACGCACACAAACACATTACTCTCTCTGTGAAAATTCTCAGTCATCCAGTTGAAGTTATCTGGAAGTTGAGCAATGACAACTGGACTTCCCTCTTCTTACTGTAGGTTGA
Source organism: Anabas testudineus (assembly GCF_900324465.2). NCBI lineage: Eukaryota > Metazoa > Chordata > Actinopteri > Anabantiformes > Anabantidae > Anabas > Anabas testudineus. Next base: position 17,147,484 of record NC_046620.1, read on the forward strand.
AGTGAAGTGTTTCACTACTCATACTTCACTTGATAAGGTGACTTTCTGTAACATCAATTACTTCTTTATTTACATTTTATAATTTTTTTTAGCATTTGATAGGCCTATCTTTATTTTCAAACTAACCCATTTTAATGCTATACCTCTGAGGCCTTATTCTGGCAAATGAAAAAGAATATGCAAAAAGAAAAAAACAAGGTCATTGAACTTACCTTGGAAAATTCCAGAGTTTATTTCTGCAGTTTATTTGAGCTTCTGATCACATCTGAAACTTTTAGCGTGTATTCACTTACTTTTATTCAGCCCCCCTCCCTCCTCCACTCTAAAATAATTATGCAAACCCAGCTCCCTCCATTTGTTCGTGACTTTAGAAAATAGGATGCACAGACATACAAATCAAGACCTTGGAGTGGACTGTGTGACCTTTAACTTGTATCATTAAAAACTCCACAACAGACAACATGTATTAACAGTTTCTTGGGGGCAGGGGGGATTGAATTTAAAAAGGCACATCTGTCAGTATGGAAACATTTAGGTGTAGGATTAACATTACAGTAGAAATGTACTTTTGCTTTGTACAGTGAAGCATGTGTTTTCATACTCTTTGGTGTTTACTTGAGAAAAATCAATCAATCAGGGTGGAAGGGAGATGATTGGTTCCACATATGGTTGATACAAACATGGTAGAAACCTGCATAATTTTGTGGTTCTCCATCCATTATTTCAGATCTCTGGTTTTTAGCAACAGTGATCAAAGAATTAGCTTACTTAGCTTTTTTTGTGTACCATTTGTTCCAGGAGATGGTAGATATACATACAGCAGTCTAACTCAGATTATTTAATGTTGAGGGAGCACCTTTGATCAACTTGGGAAAAGGTGCAATACCATTAACCCAGGATTAAAAAGTAAATAACAAAATTGCATTATTACGGCATTATGTTTTTTTATAATTTATTTATAAGTAAATATTTAAAAGTAATATAATATCTATATAAGTAAACCAATTAACAGTCATAACACTATTACTACAATGTAAAAATATATTGTAGGAGCTCCATTAAAATAAATTTGTACATACACAAAAACATATAACTGTTCTAAACATGTGGTAGACACTGGTAGACCCCTCTCAGTGGTATATTCAGTTGTCCACTTCAATCTGCAGTAATGCATGATAATCTACTAACATGATGACATTTTGTTTGTAAAAATAAAAAACAAATTTGTCTATAGGCGTCAGTTTAATGAAGTGGAATTTCCTAAGAATAAAGTGTTTGTTGGGTTACCCATGTTTTTTGTTTCTTTTATGAAGCACGTTGTAACAAGTGTTTAGAAAAGTGCTCTATAAATAAATGTATTCTTATTTTATTATACCGCCAAAATACAAATAGAAATGTCGTCTATGTGATGGTTGAGTGAGAGTAGAAACCTGACTGCATATCAGTGGACACTCAGCAGCCCTCATCTGACCTACCTGGAGACCTGATTTGTTTACTCTTAGAGATTTAGGAAATCTGAAGTAATTATGTAAAACCAACCAACCTGTTCACCTCATTGGTAGTGTGACCAAGTCTTAGGTTTTCATTTTCATGCACATCAGATGGTAATCTGATCAGAAATGGGGCGTGTGACCTCCTGCTCCACAGTCATTCAGAACATTATATAATCAAACTAAGGATCATCCATATGGAGTTCAAATTATCAAATCATCATCAAGTCATAACAATCCTATACAACAACCAATGATACATAGTAAAAGAATTATTTCATAGCCACTACAGGTTATATTAATGCTACAATTTAAAATGATGCATATGCATATGATAGACATACTTTTGTTTTTATATCTGCCTTAGCTATCTATAAAAACACATGTACATGAACTCCAATTCATCAACTTGAATTATAGTTCCAACTACAGGCAGCGGTTGAACAATCTCAAAGACTGAGCTCTCCCACTCAATGACTGACGCCTGTTAGCTCCAATGCTGGATTCACTTGTTCAATTATAATTAGCTCACTCTTTTCTCCCACTGCCCTATAACATTATTACACTAACCTGCTGTACATGATTTATTTTCATGAATGCATCGTATAAAGTAGACGGGACCGGCCTGTGCTATCTGCACTTGAGCTTAGACAGATGGTGAAGTTGAGTGTGTGACCTTTTACTCCTGGGTGATCTGAGCGGTTCGGCCTATGAGTTACGGCTGACAGCTTCCAGTTATGGATGGACTGAATCCTGAGGCTGAAGGGCATTCAACAGATGGACAGAGCTGTCTCTAAGAAGAAGAGGGCATCCGACTTGAGGTGTCGTTTTTGACTTATGAACTAACTTAGAGCTTCCTCTAGTGGTAACAGTGCGGCTCTGTCTATTCCAAATGTCCCAGCAGTCGTTTAGTCAGCAACCTTTCTGTTGCATTGAGCAGAATCATCATTCATGGTGATACAATGGTGTCCAAAACAAGGATAGCATATTGCTTTTCAACATAATATGTTACATTATGGAATAGTAATAAATATTAAAGCTGCAGTATGTTTTTCGTCATGGGCAACCCTAAACACAACAGTGACTTATTACATCTTTATAGATTCAACATGGGCACTTTACATACTACATGTAAACCACATGATACTTTTAACACTACATGTAGTCGTTTGTTCAGATAAAAATTATTGATTAGTGCAGCTTTAAAGTAATGTTTATAATTTCAGTTGCAATTGGATAATTCCAACATGTCGCCACCTACAAACAACAGCAACACATTAGCATCAAAATAAGGGTGTGATGGTCGTTTACAAAACAACAACCATGTGGGCAGAAACTAGTTCTGTTAACATGTCTTTTTTTACATTGTTGCCCACAGTATTGGTTCAGTTTAAAATTAGGCTAATGCTTTATCTTATGCTATGAATTATCTTGTGCTTCAACACCCATGAAACCCTAAACCTTTTGTGGAAAGCCAGGAGCACTCCCAGACAAATGCATTTCTATCATACGAACAAGAAAATTTGTCATGTTTTAGTTTGAGAACATTTCATCAAACAAAGCCTGATTGGGACAGACAGAAAGAAACTTAATTAAAGATCTGAGACTAATCTAGAAACAAATCTATTGAGGATGTGTCGCCCAGACACACAGACAGAGAGAGGAGACTCTTGCGAGTGTTAACAGTAATATATCAAGTCAGTGGAGTGAAACGGAAGCGTACGCTGAATCATCTGCTTCAGCGTTGGTGTAGAAATCTGCCAATCCTCCAGATGAATGATGCTGGTGCTGCATGCTCAATTGAGTGTTTGGTTGTGTGCCTGGAAGTGAATGAAGTAGAAGAGTGTGTGTGCGCAGCGACAGCGACATTAAAATCAAAGGTATATTGTAAGTATGGCATGCAAGCTGATTTTCAGGACTGAGTGTAATATTGTGTCACATAACTGTAATGTTTGATACTGTTCTTACACGCACAGCTTTTTAACAAACACCAGGTGGCGATGTTGCCTTCAGGATTCACCACTATTCCCAAGCCACCAACCCTCCCCCCTCCCTCCTCATCCTCCTTCAGCTCTGTGGATCTGGCGCGACAGTTGGATCCTCTCGCCATGCTGGTCACGCCCCACACAGCTATCAGCCTGATTCTCCAACACACACACACATCTCTCATAAACACTGATGCACACTTATTGTGGATTTATCCACATGCGTATTGTCTGTCACACATGTAGACATCTGTCTATCTGGATTTTAACTGCCAAATTCATTTTCAATATCTAAACAGCGCACCACTCACATATCCTACATCAATTTTCAATAAAGTTAAAAGCCTCCCATCATATCATAGTGTTTCCAAACCAAGTGGTAAGACATCAGCCCACTCAGTCCTATTTTTACCCATTATTACAGTCATCAGAGAGGGAAAGACTCGATGGCTGCTACACAGGTGGAAAACAGACAGATTGATGAGCCAATTGGAACCAAGTGAAAATTACTGCAACCCAGCGCGAGCTGGTTGGGTTTGGTGACTCTCTGTAGGCACAAGATGCAACTGCACATATTGTAATGTAGAGTATGTAGACTTTCAAGAGGAAAAATTTATCCCTCAATCCCTCCATCTAGAAGCCTCTTGTTGCATCTCTATCATAAAAAAACGTACGTTTCCACTTAACCAAAGGCCAACAATGATGTAGAGTACGCTACAGTGCAAAACCCGGAAACATTTGGCAGTGCAAACTGGGATCATTCATGGCTGTGGCTTTACTGTACTGTCAATAAAATGCCCTCTATGCCAACGACAAGGGCTCGGTTATTTATTGACAAAAATGCCATTACACACACACTAATGCAGAGATGCACACACAGGCACACATTAAAGCACCATCTCCCTACGTGTGGGAGACAGAGAGCCCATCACCATGGAAACAAACGTCATGTAGCCTGGTCTCCCACCATCCACCACCACCCCCCCTCCCCAATATGAACTCACCCCCACTTCTCTCTATCTGTAGCTGCCTGTCGACATGCTTCTCCTCCTCCGTTTTCCATTGCCAGCAACATCCATCTTCCCAAAATACCCCTCACTGTCTATCTATCTATCTATCTATCTATCTATCTATCTATCTATCTATCTATCCAAACCCATCTCTGTTACTATGTCATAGGTTCTATTTTTCCTATAAGAGGATCCCCTTTCCATGCATGTCAGTGTGTTTCTATTTGTGTGTGAGAGAGTGAGAGACAGAAAGTGAGAGTTAAAATCAGGGAGAGAGGGTGCGTATGGGGGATGGGTTGCCAAGGCAGACTAACATGTGAATTACGCAAACGTTACACATTCACTAAAGAAGAAATCTCCTCTGTGTCTTTCTTATGTCTTTGCGTCTTTCGTGTGCTCTGACTTGATTAGTGCAGTACGATCAGCATAGGCAGCATGGCCCATAATCTAATCAGATGCCTTATTAACACGTTTGAAAATATGTCCTGTGTCGAATAATCTATGAACATGTGACAGCAGATTATTAGGTCTCAGGATAAATACTATTCCCTTTAATCCAGCTGTTCCTGTGTTCCAGTCATGCTTGTAGTAGCAACAAGGTGAGCACAGCAGCCCAGATGTTCATTTCTCCTACAGCTCCTGTCAGTTTATCCAGCTGATGCTCATGTGCCAATAGCATGCTGGGAGATGTAGAGTCTGCATGTTGTATTATTCAATCAAGCACGAATGTTTAGGTACATCATGTATCACCTCAACCCTTACTATGTCAACTACAAAGCTCCTTTTTCTTAAACTTGATTTATGATACTTAAATTATAACAATAACAACAATAATATTAATAATAATAGATGTCAATAGACCACTTTCTGTACCCACACAGATTCTAGAAGAGGTCCAGGTAAAAGGTAAAATGGTGAAATTACCTGTGTGGGTGGATGCTGGTTTTAAAAAGGCCTTTAAATAGAAGTATAGAAGAAGTAGGTGTTGTTGGTTAAGCACAAAAAGGGACTTTTCTTGTGGCATTAAACACACAGTCTCATCCTTATAGCTCCTACATAGTGAAATGGTGTATTGTTTTTGTGCTGCTTGGTTGTGACGCACAGACTGAGCTTAGCTGTGGTTTTTTTTTTGCATAGTTGTAACATTCAGACAAATTCTGAAATGGCCGTTTGTATGGATGTCTGCTTTTGTGCACTTCAGTGGAAACTCGCTGTGTACTTTGTCACATTATTTCTGCATATGGGTAAGTTGATGAATGTAACTTAATGACATTTACGTGATTACAGAATGAGTATCTGTAACAATCTGTGGACGCCAAGTCTTGCCAAAATACACTGAATTAACTCAGTGTCAGAAGAAAGTAGATGAATAAAAAGTAGAGCTCAGTGTCATCTCTACTTGTGTGTACCATTGTAAGTAAATGGTAAAAAAGTGTCATAGTTCATGAACTCTTCACACTCTTTATGCATAAATCATACTATTAAATCTTCAGTAACTACCGGTTAAATAGATAAAGATGAAGAAATAAAAAGTACAATATTTACTTGTATTGTAATATATTAGAAGTACTCAAGTGAAGTACAAGTACCTCAAACGTGTCCTTAAGTAAAGCATTTGAATGAATGTTTATTCCACCACTGTCATTTTGGAATATGCTAATCATGCCCATGTGTTACATTAATATTTTTGTAGGAAAACAATGGAAGGATTTAATGTTTTCCCCAAAACGCTGTTTATGCCGGCGTGTGAAAACCATGTCTGAGATTCTGCTGAAAACCTGACAAATGAAACTCTCTTTCATTTCATCTTTTGGCAGCTCAGGCAGCACTCACAATCTGACACTCTCAGGCTAGTACATAAATCATTCTCACCTTCATTAGAGGTGGTAAACATTGGCAAGGTGATAATTGAAAGAGCATCACTAAAAGAAGAAACGAGGCTCACTCCACCTAAACTGACAGTATGTTCACTCATTCTGACCTGGCATTCTGCGTCTGACCAAATGTTTCATCAGCTGCTTATTATGAGCTGCCATGGTGCTCTGGAGCAGAGATATTTTGATAAAACTGGCACTGAGGATGACTTTAGTGGTCTCAAGTACCACAAGATAGATACCTGCCTCTTCTCTCATCTCCTCTCTCTTACCTGTTCATCTTAATACTCGGGGTCCGAGCTTCCTGATCCATCACAGTTCACGGTAAAGGCTATCTCTACCCTCTGGCACTCCTCTTTCATCTGCGTTTTCACCTCACCATCATGCTCCAACTTCCTTTCATCTCCACTCCAATCCAAACCCCTCCCTGAAGGTTATAGAGAATCAAGTAGACATGGAAGGGTGAGGAGATGGACGAGCAGGCTCAAACAGCAAAATGATGCCTCATATATACTGAGTTCATTGCCCCAAATACACCTACATATAAATATACTACTACTACTATTAAAAATCAATTCCAATCATATTATAGTATTCCTGTCCAATAGCTCCTTCTCCTTTTAATATAGGTAAGGTAGAGGGAAGAACAACACCATTCACTTACACATGCTCAACAAACTACAACATAAAGCGAGATGAAAATCAGTGAACTTGTCCTAAATATCTTTTAATTCTTCTCCAACTTATCCTTTCACCAACACTGAACAACCTTACTCTAAACTCTTCAATTTAAAGTGACAAGATTGGATATTTTAGGATAACAACCAGTCAGATGACAGTGTGTGATCAGTCACTCACAGAAACCCACAGATGTTAGTGGAGTTTCCATCCCTCCATGCTTGAGCTCATTGTTTTTTTTTTTTTTTGTATATTATATATAAGTTAGTGTCATGCATTGTCAAAACTGTTCTCTGACAGTAGCACCATCATATCATATTATCAGCTGCAATAGATAGCATTGTGTAAATTCCAACAAAATAATGTCCAATCTAAAAAAAACACAGACTAATTTAACAAAACATCCAGCTCAGTCAGTCAGTAATCCAGCCTATATTTCTCAAGCCATGAACATTTATACCGAGCTGTTGAGTACATTGATCTGCTCCTCTGCTGACCTGTTGATCAACAGAGGTTGAACAGTGGGACAGTATCCCTGTGTGTGCTGGGAAGGACATGAGCTCTGACGTATCTGAAGTATCTGATCGTGTGAAACGTGACCCAATGTGGCCAATGTGGGTCATCGAAAGAGCAAATGTGCAGCAAATGTGCATCTGTGTGTGTGTGTGTGGCCATCTGTCCTGACAAGATTACTGGAGTCAGACAAGAAGTCCAACAGGACCCGATTAGAGTATGAATATAGGGCAGGAGAAAGAGAGGGAAGCAGAAAGGAGTGAGGAGGACAAGAGGGAAAGAAATGGAGGAGGATGAGGAGCTGGGAAAGGAACACATAAAAAATGGAATAAAGAAAAGAAAGAGTGGACTGCAGCAGATAATATGCTGTGTGTGAAATCTGTGTAGTTTCTGACTGACAAAGATTGCAGAGAAGACAAGAAATTGAGAAATTTGATTTTGGTCAGACCTATTTCTATTATCTGAAATGAGTGAAGTGATGACAATATTTATTTCATTTTTCATTTTAAGTTTCCTGACCTGGAAACATGCAGCATCAGGTTTACATGAACCCTTCACTGTAGCTATTATATATGTTTACCTCATACATATAAACATACACACGTATGAGTCTGTTATTCAGGTAAGCTCGAACACTGACAGCGCCCAAGAGAGAAACGCTTCCACTAAAAGCTGAATGCATCACCATGGCAACTGGGTCCTACTTTCTCTTTTCCTCATCCCATCGTCGTTGGTTTGAGTGGCACTTGGTTTGATATGAGTTGCTGTAAGAGAAGAGCCTCCCATGTTGCTCCTGTCTCACTCACATACTGTCCACACACATGTTCTTCTCCCAGCAAATACAGTGGTAAGAAGTATGTGAACCTATTGGAATTTCATGGTTTTCTGCTTTTTAAAATTTGTCGTAAAATGTGATCTTGAGTATTACCTCAAGAATATTAACAAATATGATGTGCCTAAAATAAAAACACAAAAGAAAAATGGTATTCTCTTTCATTTAGAACAACCATAAAAACCTCACGGTGCGAGTGGAAAAAGTATGTGAATACTATCATTCAGAGCCTTTACTATGCACGCACACACACACACACACACACAAACACAGCCATAAAAAATATGCATATAAAATGATGGACTTTCGGTCATCCTCTTTTCCCAACACAAATGACAGGCTGGCGAAGAGTTCCCCAAGCTGTTGCCTTGGCAACCCTTAAGAATATTTCTCAGTGGCCATGGCAACCAATGATGCACATCCGGTGTGGTCGGCGGGTTTTTATTTAGACGCCTGGCAGGGGGCTGGTGCACGTGTGTTGGCATTTCTGTGTTTATCGATATGAAGTTCTATGTAAATGTGTGTGTGTGTGTGTGTTTGTGTGTTTGTGGCAGCGGTAGCAGTGGTAGCACTGTCCACTTGTGAACACTCATATGTTTGTTTATGACGTGCTTGTAAAGGTGTTAGGATTAGGGTTAGGGTTAGTTGATGTTAGTGATGAGCTTTTTGTGAATGTAAAGCTCCAACTTTGGATTCTCTCATGTTGTCAGACAAGTCTTGACATACTTGGTAACTATTACCACCTGAAGAGCAGTTTTTGGTGGGAGAATGTTTTATACTTCATGCTGTTGTAACAGCGTCTACATGGTGTGTTGCTCCACTTGATATAAATTCAGTAATACAGATTTGTTTACCTGTGTAGGTAAATGTTGTAGGTAGCTGTGCAACTTTGCTACTTTACGAAATACATGCGTGTGCTACCTCAGGGCTCCCTGCACATTTAAAGTTATGTAATTGTTACACATTTGTCTTGAATGCTGTGGCTTTCAAACACACTCTATCACTGCGCAAACAAATGTAGATTGCAGCTCCTTTGCTCTGACGTTATTAAATATCTATGGCCCTCACACAGCAGCAGGACTGACATGCGTCTCCACCCTGAGAGAGCATTGCTACACACCTGGCTCAGTGGTAACGTCATTAAAACTGGGAGAAGTTAGTCGTATCCGGTGACGTTGACGCTTTTAATAATACAATTAATTAACCATTATGTGGAAGAAATAGCTATGTAACTGCTGATTAGTGAGAGGTGCGCAGCAGAGGGTCATTGAAACTCACTGTTCTGTGAGTCCAAATCTGTGCATAAGGTGCATACAGCATATACCATACAGGCAGGTTTCTGCAAATGATTGATAAAATGGATTTTGAAAAATGCACTACTTTATGTTAGTTTCTTTCATTGTTTATTAGGTCTACTTATCACTACATTTAAACTGGAACTGAAAATACATACAGTAAGTGCTCCATTGATTGTTATAACAGCCATTGAAAGGCGAGGCCCTGCAGGGGGCTGTGTGGGTATGCTCTACGACCCAGATTGTGACTTACTGAAATGTTACTATGACATATAATGAGTGTTTCCAGTGCAATATTATAGTATATGTAATGTAGTGGTCATGTGAAGAAGAGCACAAGCAAACAAGCTAACTAGTGTAATTTAGTTCCTGTCCACATAATGAATGTCATCACTGAAGCATATGCAAAGCTGTCATCCATCACTCCTGAACACAAGACAACAGAGAGCTTTGGTGGAGTGTGGATTTGTAAGTTACACTACGTATTCGCATGACAACTACCAGAAACCTGAGTTGTTCTGTGAATGTGTGAAGTGCAGCTACTTCCTGGGCGAAGTTTGCACATATGTAAAGCCAATCAAGTTTTCTGTATGGACCAGGTACTGATGAGCAAACCACACTTTCCCTAAGTAACTTTCTACTCCAAAGACATGATTGGCATGAACAATAACAACAGTAACTTCTGGGGCTTTTTGTGCCAGTAGATGTGATATTACCACCAACATCACCCAGAACAGTTGCTGGGGTTTGGTCTCTGGGTATAAGATATCAGATAGCCTATTGTGTATGATATAATGATATGGAAACACACACACATACATATGATGGTTTTCTCAGAGGCCTGGAGCACATTTACAGTATATATGTGACACTATGTTCCTGTTAATAGCTCCAACAGGACTCAGTTGTTAATAGTCCTATGTGTGTAGAAATCCACACAGTCCATTAGTGATGTATGTGGAGGTGAGCGAGCTGTTCCCTTCACAGCTTTGTGGGGAAAATAAAGTCACCCCAGAGACCTTTATACTGTATCGGGTATAGGAAGCTTTTCAGTTTTTGAGTAAGCAAAAAGCTTCAGGGTTGATTGATAGGAACTGACAGAGACCTTTTCAGCGACACCTGAGTATGTGTGTGTGTGTGTGCGCGCGTGTGTGAGGACCACATGTCACATCTACTGGGCTTGTCAGTACACATATCACTTAATAATAAGCTACAGGCAGTGTTTACTGCCAGCGAAGGTGAAGATGTGGGTTCTGAGGATAAGTGCAAACTCTCTCGTTCTTTTTACTCTCTGCTCTCGAGCTCACACACTCACACACCCACGCCCTCCCTGTGCACCCAACGTCCTGCTGTGTGTGATGTTGAGAGTGCCTGGCAGCCATATAAATAATCTATAAGTTCAGCCTCACAGTGCCGTGCGCATTTTCACCAAAGCTTCCTTCCCTCCTTCCTTTCACTTGACGACCTCTCATCAGGTGTCATATTGGAACATAGAAACATGCTTCAGCACACGCAACTCATGCTTCTGTCCAGTATATCAGTCTGCTAATGACTTATGATGGATAATGACGGAGGGCTCTCATATACATGAGCATGTTAATAAAAAACAATCTCTAAAGGGCAGGCTGAATTAAATGTCATCTACTAGTGTGAAGGCGTGGAGCGAGGGAGGAACTGTTTTGGTTCGATGAAGTGATGTCAATGAGAGTCTCCTGAGTTGAGTAATCAGTGCGCACTCTGTATCAAAGGTGGGAGCTCAAAGTAATAATCTGTGACATTTTCAGAAATTCCTACTTCTTCTTTTTCATTTTTAAAGCACAACAGTGATTCAACCTTAAATCATCTTGTTAGAGCTTTTACGGGAGCTGCTGGTGTCTGATCCGTCTTTATGGGAAAGATGTCTGATAAGGTTAAAAGCAGGTGAACTGCTGCACATCACTGACTCAAAATGTTAAATCAGTCTTGCTCTCGGTCCATATACCGGTTCTCATACGAGTACAAAGACAAGTGGATGTTTCAGCTGTAAACATCTCAATCAAGGGAACTACACCAAGATTGTTTGCTGTATGATTACACTAACAGGCACTGCATCAGAAGAGGTTTTAGGACTGTAGTAAAATAGTAGTGTTTGGTATTATATCTTTAGGAACAACACAATGGGAAAGGAGCTGCTGTAAAAACACATCACAAACTCTAATAAAAATTATAAAAGTAATTAAAAAAAGGGCAAAAATATGTTGCTTGTGTACATTTAATTGATATGTAGAGTATCAACATATCTATAACTGTGAACGTATGATCAGACCTAATCTAGTGGCAATTATGTTCCCCAGGAAAATGTCTCTGTGTTTGCACTTCAGTTGTATAGAAATATAATTTAATGTAGCAGATTAGTTGCATAGGAACAAAAGAAGGTCACAGAATCAGGGTTTTCCAGCACCTCTCTGTATGATTTATTTTTCAACACGTGAGACTCTCTCAATTGACATCACTGCCTATCTTTTAATTTCCTACTTTTATCAATAACTAAGTAACAGACGCTTCATTCCTCTTTACAGGAGTTTAACCAACATCTGCACAATGCATTGTTGAGGTTTGGAAGGTGTGTACATGGTCTCCTACAAACAGAGTAAGAAAATATCACCTCAGAACAGAAAATCCCACAAAAACCACTAAGACCAAGGATGCAAGTTAATGAAAAATTGTAATGACCAACAACAACACTGAAGTACTGTTGTGTCGATGGGATGCTTTTTTGCAATTTTTGCCCCAATTCAAAAAATGAATTCAGCCCCTGGCGGTGTTTCCTATAAACTCTGACCTTTGCTGTCACCTTTACCACAATCTCCTGAAATAATTGAGAGAGTGTAACTGAGCTGGTGATTCGATCCAAATATTTTCCTCTTTTTAGCCACTCTGCAGGCACGAGGTGAGGTGTGTGAAGTGACTGGCTGGCCTCATCTCTGTGAGTAGTCTGCAGCAGTCTGAGATGTTTAATTATGGCACTTAGACAGGCAGCGGCACTCAAATTATATTTTTGGTGCGAAAAATGGATAGAAAGGGAGAAGGACGGCTGAGCAGAGAGACACAGGCTGAAGGGATGAAAGCAGATAGGAGAGCGATGTGAAAGACTGATCAAAGGAGGAAGTTTGCCAAATTTACAAAAAAATAAAAAGAGCGGGTGAAAGGTGAAGTGCCGATGAAGAAAAATTAGAGTATGAGAGACAGAGAGATGGAGTAGCTCTCCGCTTGAGCAAGCGATGCCTCGTTGCCATGGCAGCACCGTCTCTCCGGTCTCCGTGGGAACGGCTGAATCCTGTTGCAGCTCGACTTTGCCCCTGGGTGAGAGAGAGAGAGAGAGAGAGAGAATGAGAAGAGGGGGGAAAAAGAGCGAGAAGAAAAACAGTAACAGAACGGCGAGTTTAGCCTGGGGCGTTTGAGCTGACCTGGAAAATGTTGGGCGTGTGCTTTTTCTCTCTCTTTCTTTCTTTCTTTCTTTCTTTCACTCTCTCTCTCTCTCTCTCTCTTTATTACCTCTCTTTATCTCTCTTTCTCACCTTTGCGTATCAATAGACTTTCCAAGACTGCCTCTAAGTCAAAAGTGACTTTAGCATCACAGTCAAAGCTTCATTCTAATTCTACTCATGTGAGTGTTGTTACATCCCCGCACAATCATCCCATCCTTTTTCTGTGCTTTAAATCTCTTTTTTGCTGGTAGTAACATATACACACACACACACACACACACACACACACACACACACACACACACACACAGCTGTGACACACGCCCAAACCAGCCTGCTTGTTTGTTTGTGTGTGTTTATTCGCCCGTTTGTTTCTGACCTGGCTCCAGCCCCATTCACAGAGCATAAGAAGCCCTATTAGCGGGCCAACTAGCCAAGAAAACAGATGATCCCTTCTGACAGAGGTCCTATTGTTACAATCAGAAGCGAACAATGCAGCCCTGTCTGTGAGCCACAGTGGTCGATTCACCCCTGTTTTCAGCCGCCGGTCACTACTCTATCAGCCACAGCCGCGGGGAATGGGAGTGCGTTCAGAAGCTGTATTGTGCATGTAGGATTGGTGGGACATGGTTGATTTATGAGGATGTTATTGGGTTATGACGCGTTCAAAGGGTTGCATTTTATTACTTATTCATAACTACTACAGCAGTTTAATTACTTTATGATGAGGGCTGTCCTACATCTTTAACTTCAGTGTAGTTTATAAAATTAGCTTTTATTATACGGCTTCTCTGCGACGAGACGATGACTCATAGTAAAAAATAACTGTGAAATGTGCCAAAAAGTCATTTTCTTTTAAAGATGCCATTAAAGCTTTATTTAACCTCACTTTTATTTTGGGGAAGTGCAATCATTGTCGTAATTTAACAGTGGGAAAACATATTATGCAATTGCCTGCCCTGTAAAGTTTTATGTTGGTTCAAAATTCGTCTTACAGGACAAGAAGCTGGTGTTGCTCGAAAAAAACTGCACTATCCTGGAAGTTTGCTCCAGTAAAAAAAGGCACTTAACACATTTGTTTCAGTTGTAAATTCTCAATAAATTCTACATATTCTTGCACTGCCGATTCAAAAATTCATTTTTCATTCACAGCTTATGTTTGCAGTTACTTGATGAATCATTACCAGCTCCGAGTGTCAAAATGGTTGATTATTAACCATATTAAACCATGACAGAGAGAGAAGAAACCACTGAACGTAGGTGAAGATTCACTGCAGTCTTACCTTAAAGTCAACAGAAAATTTCATTATTGTTTTGCAAAACTGCTCAGCAGTTTTGTTAGTGTACTTCAAAATAGTTATTATAAAAAACAAGAACCCTGAGTGGATGTGCCTTATGGGAGTTGTGAAATTTTGTTTTGGTATTACATATAATGGGATTGAAGCAAGGATTAATAGTTCACAACAACGCAGGCACATCACATCGTAACATGGCGTTAGCTTTTGGTTAATACCATTTGCCATTTCTACACTCAGTGTTAACCCTAACCCTAACCCTAACCCTAACCATCATAAAGTAACTATGTAACATAAGTGTAGCTACGGTTGAGGTACGTTTGCCACACGTACACATAGTAAGGAAAATTCTAATATCAGTTTAACTTTAAAACTATAAGATAAGTATGTGTGTCCTGGCTCATGTGCATTTATGACCATTACATAGACTAGTTTGTGTATAAGCATTGTAATCTCTGGTGTGTGCGATTTTTTGTATATGTGTGGACACCCTCTGTGGAATGTATGGATGCATTCTCTGTGTGAGAGCGACAGAGAGACCATCTTGTCAGGATGTCAGTCATCGCTGCTGCATATCACAGAAAAAATGTTTATCCACTGTCTTACACCTGTAGGAGATTAAACTCTGAAAGCTAATCTTAATTCCCAGTAATCTGAGACGATTCTGCAGCTCATGTGACGTCAGGGTTTTAATGCTGCGCTGATAAATAGCACCAGCCTGCTAATAGATTACCCAATTCTCTCATGTCAAATCAATTCCCACAACCCATAAATACATAAGCTTTGTCTGCTTTTTCTTTTCTCAGCCATCAGCCCGTCTGTTTGCTTCCACTGAGTCAGACTGATATAAAAGAAATATTTGAAACAAAAAAAAACATTTGTGATCTGCTCTGGAAATTACAATTAATCTCTTATTACTGAGCTAAACATGCAACATCATCCGGTCCGCAAATATGTAGTTTCATGTTTTAAAAGTGGCAAAGTAGTTTCCTATCAACACCTGAGCAGGTTTAAGAGAATACACTGATACAGATCCCCCACCTCTCACCCACTGACTGTTGTCATTGACTTCAGCACCCCCACAGCCATTCAGGAGAAATAGCAGTTAGGATACTGGATAGATGGATACTCAAACTGTATTAAATGGGGGACTAAGTGTAGATTTGTTGTTTGAGTGAGTATTTACAGTGAGTGTATGTGGAATTATGTCAAAATTACCTTCAGTGTCCCTTTTTTTGTAATGATGGAAGCAGCTTTTAGTGTTTTTTTGGACAACAACTGAGACTGGCAAGCAGAAATAAGATGTATCAGGCTTTGGCTGTGCAAAAAACACCACGATACACAGTGTGAGAGACTGTCGATGGTTAGAGACAGACGTCAATAAATGCCTCCGGTTCCTTAGTGGCTGCTTGTAGAAATCCAATATTTGCCCAAAAATAACACAACATACATTAATGCACGGGCATGGGCGGGTGTCGTGGTATATGAAACGTGTGTTGCCCTGTGTCATCTATGTGTCACCTGTTGTCCCTACAAAGGAGGTGAATGTTCGAATTCAGCCCATCCTTCCCTCTCCCTGTCAACTGTGCACATTATCACCAGACCGGAGAGAGTTCAAGTCAGTCCCCTCCTGTCACAGGCCTGCTCGTCTTTTCAACCCCCTCACCATCTCTTTATTTCCCCATCTTATTCTCTTTCTATCAACCTGTTTTCAACTCACACACACACTCATTTACATTGAGATACCTTTAAGGAAAAACACTATTCTCAATAACAGGAGAGAGAGAGAAAGAGTTTCACCTCTTTAGACTGAGCGAGCGCACACACAGACACACACACACAGCGCAGGAATGAGAGATCACTTCAGCCTCCATTTTCAGAGTTGGAATCTGAATGTTTAATCATTCCCAGCTCTTTGCTGGGAAGATGCATGAATTTTTCACATTGTGGATAAGACAGGGAGAGATTGGAAGCCTGGGTAAAAGCATGCCAACCCATAAAGACATGACATGACATGACATGGAGCTCCAAAAGAATTGTGATATTTGTTTTTGTTTTTGTTTAGTTTTGTTTTATGCGTTTAGTTTGTTTTATTTCAATAGTAGAATAGTACATAGAAGAGTTTCTGATTTCTATCAGAAGAGATGTGACATTGCCGTGAGCCATGTGCTCCATCAGATCTGTATACTGCAGCCGTCAGCATCAAAACAGCTGTCGCAATATTTCTCCGGCGCTCACATACAGTGCGACGCTGATCTGGGTTCAGTTTAAACTACTGAGTGTAAAAACACATGCAAATATACACCCGTGCGGCTGTGAACACACACACACACGCACACACACACACACACACACACACACACACACACACACACACATACACATACACATACACATACACATACATAAATGCTCATAGTCATACCTGTGAAAACATGCAACCCCAAGAGCATTAACATGTGCACTCAATGCCTAAATGTATGCACATCATGTCACAAACATGCCTGTTTTCACATGATGACATGTGAACGACACTTATTCACACACGGCGATAGCACCCACGCTCTCAATGTGTAATCCTC
The DNA here is from genome assembly GCF_900324465.2 of Anabas testudineus. Lineage (NCBI taxonomy): Eukaryota > Metazoa > Chordata > Actinopteri > Anabantiformes > Anabantidae > Anabas > Anabas testudineus. The sequence goes on from NC_046620.1 coordinate 17,164,505, forward strand.
AGGGGCGTAATAGGCCATGTTGACCGAGCCTGTGCTGGGATATTAGTTAAGAATGCACAATGCACCCTCAGCACACACACCGGTACACCCTTGCACACACACACTGATCTTGTGAGCCCTCTGAACGAGGACGTGCTCAGAACACCCTGCCTCCCTGACACATCTCCTCCTCTCTGCTTCCAGTCAGCTCTCTCTATTCTGTTTCTTCAGAGGAAGTGAAGGAACATAGACTCTTTTTACCACCAGTGGCCTTCAACAGATAAGTGTAGCCAGATATAAAATGATGGTCTAGCTACACTGACGCTTCTTATACTGTGGCTGGAGTCTGATTGGTTGGAAGGTAACTTTTATGTGAGCCAGTGCTGGGACCATAGTGCAATAGACGTCTACCAGCTTAATAGAAAGATGCTCGGTTGTGGTATGAAATGCAGTCATGTGCAGTAGTGTGTACGTATTTAAGAACATGTACCTTATGCAAGATGGGCTTCGTAACTGAAAGTTAACCACTTTGAGTAGTGCTATGATATAAATAGGTCATAATCAACTCATTTCATCTGAACAGCTCACAAGTTTCAAAACACGATCAATACAGATTGAAAGCTGATACTCTGATACTATCACACTGGTCTGTATACTCACAGATTGCACAGATTGCACTGATTGTTGTTTTTGTTCACTGGGGTTAAAGGAACAATCACATTCTAAAAATTGGGTGCTAAATGTCGGATGTTGACACACTTACATCACAGCTTGTCTTTTGTTACCAAGGCTCTACAGTAAATCATCCACTGGATATGGATTTCTGTCACTATGAGCAACTTCTGTCTGGGAGAAACTGGCCGGCTGGAGACACAGAGCACTATTGTCATTACCATTACAGGAACTACTGTGATGCACTGTCTTCTTCTTTCTCTATTGCTCTCCCCTTCTCCCTCATTTTCGCAGCATCACACACTCATACATACTTTGTCTTTCCCTCCTGTTAACAAGCACAGAGACAGACAAGCTATTGCCAATTCATTTGGTTCCATCTCATCCTCTCTAACCCTTCCCACTCCTCCCTCTTCCCCTTTATTCCTCTATCTCTCTCTCTCTCCCCCTTTAATCTCAGTGGGAAGCCCTGGAATTATCCGCCAGTTTCAATCAAGTCCAGCCAGATTCACCCTCTTCTGTGGTCACTGACCTGCATGTCACACTCACATACACGGACACACAGTCACACACACACACACACAGAAATCCCACTCGCCTCAGAGTCAGAGATCAGGAGGTGGACATGACTGTGCGGCAATGCTGTCCGTTTCACACACCCTGCTGGCACTAACGAAGGAAAAAATTAGATTTTAATCCTGGGTGTGTATTTGTGCACGCGTGTCTTCACTTGGATTGCTTGCTTGCATACAAGTATATGTTTATGTAAGTGTGTTTGTGAGCAGAGCTATCTTCCCCTGGTGGAGATCAATTAAATGATAGCCATGCTTGGAGTCAATCTTTCTAGCAGCCCAAGTGATAAATATGTACTTCACTGATAAGACACATACACAAACAGTTAAAGGTTGGTGTACATATACATACACACACACACACACACACACTAGTGTGTGCGTGTGTATATATATACATATATATATATATATATATATATATATATATATATATATATATATATATATATATATATATACACATACAGAATATAGAAAATAAAACATACAGAATATACTGTATCCATATATACTTTTATCAGATTTTATCTGGATTTTTTAATGTATTTATTAGAGTAACTACTTATCTGCCTTAATTTTTCCAGGTAAAGTCCGTGAAGTCAAGTATCGTATTTACAGTGGATTGGGTGTGTTAGACTATTTTTGTGAGCTCCCAGAGCCTTGTTGTCACACCGACTTTTTATATGACTTATACAGTACAAACAAGATATAACACAACAATTAGTCATCACTAAGGGTGCTTTGCTTCTGTACAATACAATATTAAATGAGCTTCTGAGATAGATTTAATGTTGTGGCCAATAGCTGAGCAGTACTCTAGCTGACAGTAAGTGAGTAGTTTCAGTGTTTTACATTAAATGCAATACTGGCTTCATATTTCTTATTTCACAGTTCACTTGACAGAAGTGTACTCAATAAAATTTGCATGGTGCATCGTGAACTGATCTACATTTCTCCACTGAAATCCAAGGGGGAAAAGATGCAGCGCACCACTCTCGGGAGGCAGGAGCAGTGAATTAGCCACGCTTTGAGGGTATTTTATTATCCACCCTGCATACAATAGAACACGTCGCTTTCTTATCGTGTGTATTTGCAGAGATGAGGAAGTAATAGCTGTGTCAACACTGCGGTTGTCATGGAGACAGTAGGGTTTCCATAGCCGTGCTCTCTTTCCCAGTGACCCAGTTTGTGCTTGTCGTCGTGGCATTGAAGCCCTCCAAGAGCTCTCAGCACTCCACTTCCCTGCCTTTTACCTAGCCATTGAATTCAGCTGATTAATGTATGATTTGAATAAGAGCTGTGTGTGTATCACAGTCCTTGGGTTGACGCACTGAGACGAGGAGCTCTGCAGGGGAAACAAGGACATTTGGGCAACTCTGTTCGGTTGAGTGCATTTGTGCCTTTTCTGCTTGACTGAAAGAAGAACATGAATTTAGACCTTTGTTGATGATGAGGTCTTACACTGAGAATCACATCTCAGTAGAAACCTTGTCTACATTCTTTGTTATTAACTGGTCAGGGTATGAAAAGAAATAAAAACAAAACAAAATAGCTTTGATTATTTATTCCTAGGAAACAAACAGAAGTGCCGACCAGCTTACAGGGAACACTGCTCCATTGAGGATTCAAATAAAAAGAATACTTGTGTATACGGGTGATGCTAGATACAAAAAGCCAGTGCACACACATTTCATTTAATGCATGAGACAATATTCAGTCATAAGTTTAACATTATCCATGGCTGGATGTGATGATTAACTCTGTCGATCGTGAAAGAACGAAATGTACGAATACAATCTTTTTTTTGCTTGCTTTTGTTTTAAAATGTGTCTTTTAACATCTAACTTCATGTGAAATTGTTCTGTTTTCAATCCTGTCACACTAAAGACAAGTTAATTACCATCTGGAGTAATTGTTAAATTTCTTCCCCCCCCCCTAACACCACTACTACTTTTGTTAAATTTCTGTCTTCCGATTTCTGACAGCAGTGTTTCAGGCTCTACAGCTTCAGTGACATTTTTATGAATTAAAGCTGCCCACACACGGAGGATACTGATTATGTTAACAATAATATTGCAGCCTTCACACGGCACATAAAAAAAGTCTTTAGGAAAAGGATATTTATAAAGGAGTTTATAAATAATGCCCAATGTAGTAAAGCCAGTTTGGAGGGAGGTATTCTGTTGTCTTTGCCACAAAGTCACTATGTGAAAGTAGCCACAGAAACCTGCAGTTTAGCTGGTTTGTCTCATTTCTCCTGTCCTTGGCTCCAGAGGGCTGAGCCTAGTTTTTATCACTGCCACAAAGAAGCAGACTGCTGACTTACTGCCACATGCTCGTCAGTGCTGGTTCATAAACATATAAACAGTGTTATTCACACCTTATGGCAGCAAACACTCATTACCTTAACACATTTAGTTTCTGTGGTTAAAGGCTTAAGCTTTGGATCGATTTGAGAGTGGTTAGACATGTTAAAGGGATATTATTCACCTCCAAAATACACTGCTCAAAAAAACATTAAAGGAACACTTGAAAACACATCAGATTTCAATGGGGAACAAAATCATGCTGGATACTTATACTGATATGGACTGGGTGATGTGTTTGGAATGAAAGAAAATTGATGGAAATTAAAATGATCAACATACAGAGGGCTGAATTCAAAGACACCCTGAAAATCAAAGTGGAAAAAAGATGTGGCAGGTTAGCTCATTTTACTGACATTCCATTCCAGCAACTCAAAATGTTACTCAATGTTACTCAAAAACAAAAATGAACAAAATACATCAGCAGATATACTCAAACAGGAATGCAGTGGGAATCCAGTCATCTACATGAATACTCTAATAATTGAATTTTTATTTAATGAGATTGGATATTCACTCAACATCTTGTCTCTCATCTTTAATAATTCAGAGAGGAGATCTATGTTTAAGGAATTTGCATGTTTATGGTATAATAACAACAGGAATATTTATGGTATGGCAGTCCCATATTGGTAAAGCAAGTCTAATTAATATGAGTTTGGCTATAGGTATTAGCTGATAAATGGATAATGTATTCTAACAATTCCAACGATCATTTAAATTCTGTGAATATGAGTTGAGAACGAGAAAGAATGTCTTTACTATGAGATGTCACAACCCGTCGTTTTACTTCTCTCCTGCTATTTGAGGAGAATTCTTCACATTTTTCCGCCAACTCCAGCAGTCGGTTTCATCAGGAGTGACCAGTGGTTGCTATAAAAGAATGCACACTCACCAGAATAATGTCCATCTTGTGTGTCACACCCTGTCTCACACACACACACCACTGCTGCTGCGGTGATTCTGTGGCTGTAGGTTTTGGCAGCAGCGATGACTGCACAGACACTGTTTTTGTTTGTTTTTGTGCAATCTCCCAGAATTTTTTTGCGCTGCCTTCTCGTGGAAAGAGGTGGTGGGCAGAGAGAAAACAACGCAATTTAGATTCTTGCTCAGTGAAAATCAAATATCTTTGTAGTAGTGAACAGATGTGTTTTTTTGTATAGCTGTGACCTGCATTGAAATGGGATCACAGTCAGATGGTGAATGAAGACACTCAGCTGCTGCTCAGCTCTGCCTGTCAGCCATGCTGAATTGCTGTTAATGCTGTAATTGCAGAGGGCTTCTGATAGCTGTGACATTTACACATAGTCAACAATATCCTTTAATGCTATCCATTTTACTCAGTGCATGCCTGGCACAACAACATGTGATGCTGAGGATCCTCTAGCCAATGAGCACGGCAATAGTTAACCTCTCATTTTCATACTAAAATCTGCCTAAAATATCTTCACAAAGGTTCTTAAAAAGTCAAAAGTACAAACATTTAGAGAAACACAAAAGGACACACAATCCTAAGGCATCTTTCCTCTCACAGATGGCATCTAGGACCTCTAGCTATATTTTGCCAAAGGGTCTTCCATTGTTCCTCCGCCTTTTTCCTCCATGTCCATGATCTTAGTAGAAAAACACTATTAATCACAATTAGTCAATAGACAGCAGTAAAGAAGTCATACGACATGTGATTATGTTTCAGCTGGCAACAAGATATTTAACCCTAACTGATTTTAGTGAGTAGCTTCTCATTTCTTAAACAACCATATGGATCCTGTGGTGGTGTAAAAGATGTTAATCTGTTTCAGAAGAGTCGAATTATTGGCATGAATTAAGCAAAGAAAACATCTAAGGAGAAACTGGGTTAAGAACTGACCAATGGAAGAAGGTCATGTGGTCTGATGAGTCCAGAGTTACCCTGTTCCAGAGTGATGAGCACATCACGGTAAGAAGAGAGGCAGATGAAGTGATTCACCCATCAAGCCCTGTGCCTACTGTACAAGCCTGTAGAGGCAGTGCTATGATCTGGGGTTGCTGCAGTTGGTCAGATCTAGGTTCAGCAACGTTATGGGCCTCAAATTCTGACACATGGATTGGCCACAACAGTCCAGACCTTAACCCCACTGAGAATCTTTGGGATGTGCTGGAGAAGACTTTGTTAAGGGGGCCGACTCTCCCATCATCAATACAAGTTCTTGGTAAAAAATTAATGGAGCTCTGGATGGGAATAAATCTGACATTGCAGGAGCTTACTGAAACAATACCACAGTGAATGTGTGCCATAATCAAAGCTTAAGACAGTCCAGTGAAATATTGAAGTGTGTGACTTTTTTTGGGACAGGCAGTGTATATGATTCATATACAGTCCTGTCCTTCACGCCTGCTGTAAACAGTGCACAGCACTTGTTTATTACTGTTAATTTAAATTTCTTTGTCATCTGGCCGACCGTGGCAGTAAACGATCGGAACACAATTACTTCAAATGACACTGATAGAAAAGAGTGGAGGACACTACAGTAAGACACCTGAGGGACCCTGGAAGAAGAAATGAGCAGATGCTGTGTACTGTATATTGTGCACCTTAGTGAATATGTAGTGTGTGCTCCTGCACAAATTATTAGTTCACCCTGCTGGTTTGCAGGACAAGCTAATAAGCTAAGATGCACATAATTAACCAAGTTACATTGGTTTGGGGGATAAATCCTGCCTCACTACTTCCGCTGTGTAGTATTTGCCAAAAGCACAGTCCAGTCCTCTATGTTACTAGAATTTAGGAGAAAATGACAGTAGCAGGAGTGCCTTGAATGCTTGCAGCCTATGCCACATAATTATGTCCACAATTTGGTTAAAGCTGGGGACCTTTGTTGCATGTCATACCTTCTCCCTTCCCATGTTTCTTGCTTGCTTTTTTGCAAATTACTGTCAATAAATGCAAATCTAAATGCAAAAAAACAAAAGCTGAAAAAATTGTAGCCTGTCATGCTTTTTACTGGAGCAGTAATAACTCAGCTTGAAACACTCAAAAAGTAAGGCAGCTTTTTTTAACATATTCAGAAAGCAAACATTAGTTTAATTAGCTGGCTACAGCCGGTGTCTGTATTAGTTATTCCTGGTAGAAAAAGCAGAGGAGAAGCCTGCCTTTGTCTTTCTTTTTTGCCATTAAAAAATAGGGAATGATATGTCTGCCTATACTGAAATCATTTTTCAGCTGACACAAACAGTCATGTTGCAAGGAACGGCTAACAACCAAACAAGGAAGAATGTGACAATACAAAAATGAGTCCAGTAGATAATGAATATTTTCTTGTACCCACTGTACCCAGATACACAGAAAGGTATCTGCAGAAAAAGTACTGCAAAGACCTGTAGAGTGAAGAATGGAAGCAGAGGAGGCAGGTGGCAGAAAGACTACAGATCAACTGAGGGACAAAGGGCAGAGATTAATTAGAATTATCCAAATTACCATGCAAAAACACTTTGCAGTTTTCTGATTTAGCTCTAACTAACCAGGTGATCAGCTGTCTCAGTCCAATCCTGTAGCTTTCACTTAGAGGGTTGTTTTCTCTGCGAGCCTTCGACCTAAAAAATTCAGCTGGGATGGCAACTTTCAAGAAATCTCCTAGAAATCTTAGTTGTTTATCCAGCATTTGGCACCATTAGAGGTGCCAATCCTCCTGTGTGCTGATCCCTGATCCTTGTTCTAACACTCACCAGGCTCTCTAAGAGCTGCTAAATGGAAATGAAAAACAATAGGAGCTTTCTGCACACAGTTGCACTAGTTTGGCAGAAAGGGACACAAACAAGTAAAGAGGATCAGGATGTGTCACTCACCTTTTGCACAGACATCTACCCTCGTCCATCACTTACTACTACAACTTATAGTTGCAGATGCACAGACATGCACGTGTGCAAGTTTGCATCATAGAAATTCCTAAATATGCTTTCCCAAATTCCTAAACACGACCCTTGCTCTTCAATTTGTGGTCATTTAACCAACTCAGCTCTATGACTGGCTTTTGTTCTTCATTCATAAAATACCTTTTCTTTTCTCCCTTTTTTTCCCTCTCACTTATCTCTTGCTGTTTCTCCTATATTTGCCACTTTGACAAATTCCAGAAATTCCATCCTCACAATGCACTGAAAACAAATTGAAGTTATGTTTCCCTGTGAGGTTTGTGGACTCCAGCCAGTAGGATGTCCACACTGCATACACTGAGCATTCCACAAGAGGGAAGAGGTTGGGAAGATGGTCTATAGTCTATCTCCCTTTCTCCTTGACTCCAATGATTTGCTGGTAAATTTTAGCGGATAAATAGATTTTACTGCAGCTTAGGGTCTTGCGAATTGATGTGTTTCTCTCTACCTTGTCTAAACTTCCACAGCCTTGACTGACGCTCGCAGAGTCTATTCCCCGCAGCTTTGAAAAACACATTCCATTTTAATGTAGCAGCCGCTCGCAAGGTCATTTGTCACTCGATAATGACAAACCAAACCCAAAGGCATTTTACTGTCAAGTGTGTGAGTGTGTAAAGGGTGGTGGTGGTGTACTTGTGAGCTCATAGACTTTAAAGTTTGAAGATTAGATAGTCCTGTCACTGGAGCAAGGAAGGAGCGTGTGCTGTGTATGTGTTTATGGTAGTTTTGGGAAGGAGGATGTGCTGGTATAATGCATTCATATGCAGCCCCCTTTTGACATATTGCCTTTTTTAGTTTTTCACATGCAAACATGTCCTTCTTGTCTTCTCTCCAATTTTTAAAATGTATACAGGATAACGTCCATTCTAATTGAAATTTCCAAATCTAAGTATGTCCTGTGGAAATCTCACGTTGCAAATGCGTTGAATCTAACATCCGCCAGTCAGGCTTATGCTTGTAAAACTGGCTGCAAGAAAGAACTGAAGGAATAAAATCACTTTGTGTTGTTGTTGCTGTTTTATCGGTTATTCTGTGCTGATCAACGCACCGTTTCTTGACAACTTACATAACAACTCTGAGGAGAGATAGTTCTATTTCAAGCATGAGGCCTCCAACCTTAAAACTGTATCCTCTAATTCCTTGGGCTCCCGATGTTGCAAAACAGTGTGTGAATTTGTGTGGGTGGGTGTTTGTGTATGATTATGAGTGAGCCTGTGAAAACAGTAATGTATGAATATATGGTGTAATAATGCAAACATTATTTGGTGTTTGTGTGTGTGTGTGTGTGTGTTGATCTGAGTCCGTTAATCCTTGCCAGACCTATTTGCTGGCCTCGCTGGTAAGAGGGGCATGTGGATGGGGTGGCACACAAAGTGCCCTGTTTGGCAGCACTGACAGATTACAGTAAAGCAGCGCAGTTGTCAAATAGCCTGAGCTGCTCTGAATATGGCTGCTGTTTAAGGGGGCTTACTGGTCTGTACTGGTCTAGTCTGGTCTGGTTTGGGCTACTTGGGCCTTCTGCTCATTTGCTTTTTTTTTTCTGTTCTGGTTTGGGCCTTAGCTTTAAAGGCAAGAAACTGCAACATCCTCCATCCTCCACTCTGTGGGGTGTTCATTCTGAGAGGCCTGATTGTAGACAATAACATTTTCGGGTGAGCGATGGAACATTAACAGCTTTGGTAAGCTTCAGATGGGCTGACTCACACTACAAATAGCACTGCCACATCTGACAGACAAATAGCTTTCAGCTTTTCTGAATGACTAAACAAAAAGCCATCATCTAAAGATAAAAAAAAGGGGCAGGTTTGTAAACAAGAAGAATGCACAGCTCAGGAGTTCTTTTCATTCTCACACATTAATTTTCATGCAGACCATGCATAATAGGAATTACTTTCATACCGCATTTTTCTGCGCCTCACTATTTTCATCAGTACAAAGCAGATGACGATCTTACCTTGTAGTAAGGTTAAGAGTTGAGCTTCACTATTTTCTGCTCTGCTTTGCCTTTCCATGCTTTCTAACAGCTGTAACACAGGCAAGTGTTTTGAATTGGTTAGTTAAGTTATTACTGATAAACTGGCTAGCATACAGGAGATGAATGTGCTGTACTGTGCAGGTTTTAGAAGACAGTCTTGGCGAGTTTTATGGATACGGACAAAACCACATTGCAATTATGTCAGTGAATAAAGGCTCTGCTTCTCTGTCTTATTTCACAGGAAACCAAATGTACAATGTTAAAAGTTTAAATGCAACTTCTAATAGTTTGTGCTGGAGTGGTATAAGATATGGAAAGAAATCTGGGCGCACATGCTTAGTTTTTTCACAAATAAAAGAGAAGCTTTATAGCCCGCACAGTAAAATTGCTGCAGCCCAGATCTTGCCAATGTATTGTGTGAAATGCTGGCACCTGAGCGGTCTGCTCCTGTTTGCCCACACTGGCCCACATTTCATTTGGGCTATTTTACATGAGGGCCATTTCAGGCTTCCTTCCACTTTTTCCACCCCAGAAGAAGGTAGCACTTCATCATTTCCAAAATAGGATATGATCTGGTAGGGAACAGCATTTAGTTGCTAATGGAGGCCATGTAATTAGGCAGAGAGTTCCTCTTTAATGTCCACGATGTCCACAGAGCTAATTTGTCGAATATCCCACACCGTTGTAAGTCTAGTATTTTTTTCCAGGTATATCTAAGTAAACTTTTCCCACTTAATACAAAGCATGCACCAGGACCACAGGTCAACTCTTAGGCAGAGAAACATTGACTGTCTGTTGTAAACAGCTTCTGTAAAACAGCAACCTTCTACCCCAGTGAGAGGGTTTTTACTGTGAAGCAGCTGCAGGAGCAGGAGCAGCAAAAGCAGATCAGCAAACACCGCTTCACTCTAGAGATCAGTTGTAACAACGGGAATGTAGGAGTGTGAAAAAAAAAATCCAAATGATAACAACTCCCACGTTACACACAGGCCAACAAATGTGAAAACTGGTGATGACGAACACAGAGTTGTTCCTTACTGCTATCCACAGTATCCACAGTAAGCTGTTGTGCCGCCAGTGAGTGGAAAAAGTCAGAGTGAGCAGAGAAACTGAGAAACTGACTTGTTGCATACAGTTTGAGTTGTCAGTGTTTGAAACTTACAGAAATGACACAGTCCACTGAACCCAGCTGTCAGAAAGCCCCTCTCAAACACGATCAGATGGTGCAAACAGTTTCCTTTAAATCAGAAAAAAAGCTTTAGGTACATCTCAACATGACAACTTAACATCCTGCTGATTTCCCCTTCAGAACGCCTTTTTAAGTTTTACATTAAACCTGCCGTAAATGCTGGAATGATCAATGTGTTAGAGCGACGGCTTTCACAGAGAGAGCCATGGTACCAGCATGACATTTGCCACAGGCAGGAGATTACACAGTAAATAAGATGATTTATAGTATTGCTACAACATGTATTCTTTCAATTAAGTTTTTTGGTGAGCTGAGCTTCTGAAAAAGGATTAGTTTGCAGTGTCACTTCCTAGACAGTTGTGATTTGTAGGACCAGTATATGTAACAATATGCTAAGAGTTATCTTAACCGCTTATCCTCATAAGGGTTGCAGGAATGCTGGGGCCTATCCCAGCTGTCATTGGGTGAGAGGCAGGGTACACCCTGGACAGGTCACGTCCTAAATCAGTAAATTATAATTTTGATTGTGTCTGTCCATTAATGCATGCCAGTCAGAATTATGTCATGTTGAAAGTGAGACGTAAATGCTACTAGGTCTGACCTGTAAGACTGCCTTTGTGATCGAGACAACAAACCAACACATTCAAATGCCAGATTAATGAAAATAAGTGCATGTCTGAAAGGACCAAAGTCTAATATTTATTCTCCTATTGGCTCTGGTTTGGTCTCCACCAATCAATGCTTCTGAATGCTTTTCAGCATCTAAATTCTCCAATATGTCCACCAGCTAGTTGTTAACTGTGTCTGTAGTCTAAAATGCTATGTCATGTTTTTGTATTAATCATATCTAATGTGTTCTATTTCTTTATAGGCGTTTAAAATATAAGTGATCAGTAATCAGTTCCCTGTCCATTTGTGTAAATGTGTGTCTTCCTGAATCTGGGATTGTTAGAGACTGAAAAAAGCTGACATTTCACTCTGATCGTATGATACATGAATGTGCAGACATGCATGCAAACACAGCCGCACACACACGTGCACACACATTTACACACAGTGTGTAAAAAGAGGAAGACAAGTCTAAATCTATACCAAAACCCCCCTGAGAGTTTCATCCTCTAGATACGTGAGCGCCATTTGAAGCGCTGCATCCACACAGACTCACATCCGCCTGGATACGTGAGTGCCATGTCGAATTCATGACGGTTGTCATGGTGCCCACATAGCAACGCGCTATACATGTACCGGCTGCTGCCTCCGGTCGACTCTGCGATTGGGGGGAGAGAAGGAGGGAGGCAGAGAACTCGGGAAGGGATAAGAAGGGGGGTAGAAGGGCAATAGAGGAGTGGGAGGTCGAGAGAAACAGAGAAGAGAGGGCTGGGAAATTGGGGGGTGTGCATGTCAATTTATGTGTGTGTGTGTTTATTTAAGTTAGAAAGAAAGAGAGCTCTAAAGCTGGGGTGAAGAAAAAATAGACAGAAGAAAAAGAACATGTACATGTCTTTTTGTTTTTTTTTTAAACCATTTTAGTGCAATTAAGCTAGTATTGATGAAAAAAACAAATTTCAACATGTTACATTTCCATTTTAAAATGTCAACATTTTAAGTAGAATACACATCATATCATGATGGTAGATAAGAAAGGCACGTTCTGCTAATTCCTCCTCCTCAGAGGGTCGTGTGAGCGGGTGCAGAGCAGTTCATGGGTAATTGATGTGTCAAGTCTTATTTTGGGAGCTGAATCAAACGACAGGGCTTTATGCATCACCTGGTAAAAAAGGGGGAAGAAAATGCAGCACAGGCACACACGTGAAGTCGCTCTCACACAGAGACACAGGCACACATACATGAATATTTCAGTTCGCTCAAAAACGTGCAAACCGACCATGGCCCATCCCCACAACCCACGACCGACCAACCCTCATCCAAAGCCTGTGTACGCAGTACAGGAATAGGCCATAAATGATGAAAAAAAAGGAAGAAGCAGAAACAAGGGGGCACTAAAGTGAAAGTGAGTGGAGATAGAGGGGTCTGACAGACTGGAAATATATCAAGCAGAATGGCGAGAGAGGGTGGGAGAAAATGTGCAGGAAAATATAGACATCAAGGTGGAGCGACAGCTCTGGCAGCTCTCTGGGTGTAGTGGTGGAAATGACAGACCCTGATTTACACTCTGCTGCTTCACCAGTGAAGAAACACAATCTTTTTTCCTTTTTTTTAACATTGGTCAACTGAGCTGTTAAATGATAACAGCTGATGTACTGAGAGTCTATTTTTGGAACATTTCCAAGTGAATGTGTTCACCCATTGTACCATGATTTAACAATTCCCATGTGAACAAGCAGCCAACAATATTTACCTCATGTGGAAACAGGAGCAAACCAGTCCAAAGAGTGTGGATGATTGTGATGAATGTTTTCAACAGTTAGTTTAAGTAATATCTTTAGTCATTTTAATGGTCTGACTTTCTCTGCTAAATATCTTGTACAATCATGTAACACATTCCCAGATCTCATTAATTAACATGCAAATGTCTGTATTGCAATAATGAGGTTCCTTGTTGTGCCAACCCCAGAGCTGGAATGTGGTTACATAGCTAGGTAGTCAAAACGTCCAAAATCTGTCACATCTGGTTGCAATAATCAAGTAGTATAATCAATAAGCAACATTTTCAACATGATTTTGGATCAATTTGGATCACTAATAATTCTTAGTAGTAACCTTTTACAAAAAATCACTTTAAGAAAATCTAACCTATTGTAGATGTGTCGCATGTATGTGTGTAAATGCGGGAAAGTATTTCAGGTTGTAGGTACAAGATGTGTTTCACAGACAGATTGATTAAAATAACTTACACACCAAATTGTGATGTTTTGATGAAAGGGTCAGATCACCTCCAAAACAGCGTGTCCGTGTGTTCCCAGTATGCAGTGGTCAGTACAGCCACTTACCTGGTTACACAATCCAATTTACAGGCATTAACTGACACCTTGGTGGAAGATACTCGGGGGACCTCTCCAGGGGTCTTGAAGTTTATGCTTTGATGGATCAGAGCTGTTTGTGAGGCTTGATACACAATACCTGTGCTCAGCTGGTGCAACTAAACTGCTGAGCCCTCATTCCCAAATTTTAAAGGGTCAGTATGCATCTGGAGGATAATCTAAGGTATTTAGACCAGTCTGAGAATACTAAGTCTTGTGAATAGTATAAAAAGGAAAAACGCAGAGGTCGTGGACGGTATAATTTACTAGAAACTGCTATGTTTGTTCACCACACTCATCATTTTAATGAGGCAAGTGGTTCCATGGACCAATTTCCTAAAACCCTGTTTCTTTAAGACACTGGCGAGAGAGAGATTTAATTTGAAGAGGAGTGAGTGTGTAGGCCTACATGAGAGTGGGTGTTCATGATGCAATCTTGTGAAAGCATGTGGTTGCATGGGCTAAATGATAAAGAGCGAGCAGGCGCCCCTGTGTGCAAAGCCATGCAGGCAATTAAATGACACACTGTGGAGTCCACTGAATGTAAAGGAGCTTGTGACATGAGCAGGACAACTTGTGATTCGCTGGCTGCACATGTTTTTGCTCAGCTGAAATTCGTATAAGTCATAAAAGTAAATATAGAAATGTGTACATGATGCAGGACGTGCAAATATACATATACACACATTCATCCACCCTCTCAGGGGTCAGTGTGTCTTCCTGTGGGATGTTTAGCAGGAGGAGGAGGAGGAGGTCAAAGTTCGACGGGAAGCGGGGTCGCCGAAGAGCGACGCTTGCACAGAACTTCCACTCATACTCCCATACAGTAATGACCCACCCCAGCACATCTCACCAACGTGCTCCCACACACATGTGCCAGTGAACCCACACCTCATTCCCCGTTGCGTCGGTGTTAATCTCTCGCTCCATTTGCACTCGTCAGGAGATAATGACATCATTAACACACATTAACATGTCTCTGTTAGCATTCTCTCAGTGTCTCAGAGTCCCTGTGCGCGTGCTTAGCGTACTTGTATGTGTGTGTGTGTGTGTGTGTTTAGAGAGAGAGAGCTGTGAATGGGGATGAAGCGTGAATATGGGTTTTTCAACTATCACAGTCTATCACAGTCTGTCACAGAGGTGCGCGTGTGTGTAAGCCAACACATTCATTTACACATCAGCCAAGATATTCCACTGCAAAAAGTATTTGTTAATTACACTCATAATCTGAATGTGTAACACAAGCTTTTCGCTGCAGCTAATGCTAAAAACTGGAAGACATCACACTTATGAGCCATTTTTTTGTTTGCATTTTTTGTATAAGGATTTTGACTCACATTGCATTGCAGTGTAGTAATTTTGGCTGTTAAAATGGTCACTGTGTCAAAGTAGGTGATTACAGGGTCATAAATTCTCGCTGTGACTTGTACGAGAGCTTGTAGTGCATTAGATTTATTGTCTGCCATTTCAACTGACTGTCCAAATGCTGTGTGTGTAAATACACCCACTATATAATTCCTTCAAAAAATCCAGGGTGGTGTAAAAAAGCTGATGTCTACAGCATGTACCAAGCCCCCAGGAACAGTGCTGGGCTGTATAGGAATTGTGTCCAAAATGCAATATTGCCACTTAGTCATCTAGTGTTACTTTATTGTTTTAATAATCAATCTTACAGGACAAACCTGGGTAACAAACAACACCTATCAGTCAAATACAATACAAAAGGTGCTATGTCCTAAATGTATCTAGATTCTGTAATTCATCTTTTGATCTAAGACCCAGATGTGTTCAGTGTGCAGCAAGTACTGATGAAGTCAGCAAGGAACTCCATCTCTATTTTACACAGTGCATTACACAGTAAGGGTGCATTCACATTGTTGCTAAAATATTGTCTTTGTGTGGTGTGCTGCACCAGCGTAAATTTCTTCACAAACTTTCTGTGCAATCCCTCTGCTCAGCGCACCATGGAGGTCCGTGTAGATATTGTGCTCTGTGGGAGCTGTGTTGAACATTATCAGAACAAATGGAAACCTAATTAGCCTACTTGTGTCTCTGAATTACCCAAATGATGAAATAAGACATTACCCTCATGTCAAGACTAGAGAAAGACAGATAGTATGTTTGACTGATGCATGTGTGCATGCAACTACAGCAAC
Organism: Anabas testudineus; assembly: GCF_900324465.2. NCBI lineage: Eukaryota > Metazoa > Chordata > Actinopteri > Anabantiformes > Anabantidae > Anabas > Anabas testudineus. The sequence goes on from NC_046620.1 coordinate 17,180,304, forward strand.
CAAGTCTTTAAAATCGACTGCTTGAAACATTAGCATTGTAGCTAAGTTAGTGCTGTTTAGTACAGCACCATTGGTGGGGTTTGAGTTAATAAAGGTACTACATCAGAACATTTAATTGTATAATCACAGAGAGTTACAAATTATGAGTTAACGTACACTTTACTTGATTAAATTATTAAAGTGATTAACTGATTATTGACATCGCTAATGCATGCTCTATTGGCTCAAAAGTTAGTGACTTGCTAACAATCCCAGAATGCAATGCTCCACCTTTTACAGATGTCACTTATGATGTGAAATATCCAATGTGTGTAAATGCCACGTAATTTTAACATTAACATAATCGTTCTGTATATTTAGTAACTTATTTATGTTTAACTTCTGCTATGTAAACTCAAAATACACTACACAATTGTGATGATGTAATGCATTTTAAGTGAGGAGATGAATTTAAAATTCTACTCCTCATTTATAAATCCCTTAATAATCAGGCTCCATCTTATCTCAAAGAACTCATAGTTCCATATCTTCCAAGCAGAACTCTATGTTCTCAGACTGCAGGTTTACTTGTGGTTCCTAGAGTTTCCAAATGTAGAATGGGAGGCAGAGCCTTTAGCTACCAAGCCCCTCTCCTGTGGAACCAGCTCCCAGTTCAGGTTCAGGAGGCAGACACCCTCTCCACATTTAAGACTTAAAACTTTCCTTTTTTTGTAAAGCTTATAGGTAGAGATGGATCAGGTTATTAGTTATGCTGAAATAGGTTAGTCTGCTGGGGGAACTCTACTAACAAACTGAACTCCTCTCCTCTCTCCTTTCTCCTATATCAATGCAAATGCCACCATTGCATCATTAACTTTGTGTCTTCACTCTCTTGTAGTTGTGTTTCCTCCTCTCTGTCTCCCTCTCTCTGTACTTTTCTGCAGGTGTCCTCGGGCTGGAGCTGTACATCTCCAGAATCCAGTTGACCTGCCCAATGTTCTTGATGCTTGTTGTTGTCTTATTGCCTGCTGTTCTTTTCTCTCTTCTCTTTCCACTCACCCCAACCGGTCGAGGCAGATGGCCACCCACTAAGAGCCTGGTTCTGCTGGAGGTTTCTTCCTCTAAATGGAGTTTTTCCTCTCCACTGTTGCCTAAAGCTTGCTCAAATGAGATTGATGGGTTTTCTCTATAATATTTTTTTGTATAAATATTTTCTGTAAGGTCTTAAACCTTACACTGTAAAGTGCCTTGAGATAACTTATGTTGTGAATTGGCGCTTTACAAATAAAACTGAATTGAATGGAATTGAATTTTGCATAAGTCATTAGTCTGCTACCTCAATCAGCTGTAACTAACTCAGTCACTGAGATTAGTGCATGCAAACTCCTAGCAGCATTGTCATAAACTCTAGCAAACTTTGCGCTAAACATGTAATGATTATGCTGCATGTTTACTTTACATTATTACTGTCCACACCATTGTTTCTGCAAAACCATCAACATTTGTATTAAAATGTACAAATAATAAGCTAATTTAGCTAATTAAGTCAGTCATTCTACTTTGTTTTCTATTGCACACGTTTCTCAGAATGATGGTAAAACTTATATTCTACATTCTCTTAAAATATTAACAGTGAGTTAAAAAGCTATTATGGAAAATGGGGCACAGTCGGTCGCTTTAAACAAGATAAATTGGTGTAAAACTGTACTATTAATGAAAAAACTGGCACGTATTTTGAGACTGCACAGCTTCAGGGAACATGGGAGAAATGGACATTATTCATGGCTCAAATCAGTGATATTGGAAATGGAAAGGACAAGTGAGCCCAGAAACTCGACTTTCACAATGATGGATTTATTAGTGTTAATGTATTTGCCAAACACCTGTCATTGTGTGCTATATTTGTGTCTTTCAGAATGTTAAGAATTAAAGTAAAACATGGCGTCAGAAGTTAACCTTCACCTTTTACTCTGCATCCAGCATGCCTCAGAGTTCCTACTCTGAAGTCGAGTGTTAACATTTCCAAAAATGGTTGTATCCTCACTGTTTTGTTCAAGGTCATCTGGAAAGATGCACTGTCCACACTGTCATCCAGTAGAAGGGCAATAGTCTCTCTCTGGACCATCCGCATGCCAAAAACAAGGTGATGAAGGTTACATTCTGAATTATCCTCTTGCTGGAAGCTATTTTCTCAGTCTGTCCGCATATTTTTTACTGAGAGATCCTGTCATGGCTCAACCATTCCAAGTGTCAGGACCCTTATCCTCTCCTGGATGTTTAGTAATGACCATAAATCAGACCCATCTGGGAACTCTGAGGACGGGAGCTGGATCCTGGTTACATGTTGTCTCCTCTACAGCAGCATTCCCACTGGACTAAAAGCCACCTATGTCAACAGCTTGTGCTCTCTGCCTCAAACACATTCACAGGCATTTGCATGCACCTGAAGAGAGGAGAGTCAATAAACACAGATGAAAGGGCTAAAATGTCAAGGCTTCAAACAGTTTACAAATGAAAAACACATGATACTGACTTAGCACCATTACCCACCTTTTACAGTGTTCATCAAGTAAAAGTAATAATTAAAGGGTAACTACAAACTACATAGATTTTTACAAAATTAAAGTTTTATCGGCATATAAGATCCATACTAACAAAATTTATATTGTCTATGCAAGAAGCTATTGTTAGATAAATGTAGTCCATTATGTCAGTTTAGGTGAATGTTTAGTTCAGCTGAGTCTCCTGGCCCTACCCTAATTGTGATGACATAGACCCAATGATGATGACGAAGGACATCAGGGAGGATAATACCACTTTTGGCAATGGCTTTAACATGGCCTGTTTTGTTTTGTTTTTTTTATGTTTACAAAATCATTTCATCCAGTTTGATTAAAACCTGCACATGTCACTGGAAATTCAAGTATGCACTATTTGCACATGAGTAACTGAACTGATTTCTTCTTTCACTTAGAAGAAAATAACTTCTAACACTGCAAGCCTGCAGAAAGTAGGACTTCTATGATTATTTTCTCTGTCCCCTGATTCCTCTCCCTCTCTGTGACCCTTAAATGTCCCTCAGAAAGTCTGTCTGGGTCTTTTGGTACCCATCACGGGCCCACAGGGGTGTCTGTGTCCAAGCTAAAGCCGCCTCTCCCTGCTTGACCTCGCTTTGCTTGCCTGCCTTCCCGGGCCTTAATCCTGATCAAGCATGTCTAGACCTCTCATTACTAGCACATAATCAGGGAGCAGGGGAAGGCGATGGGGCCGTAGGGATCGTACGCAGGCATGGTGGGAGGAGAGGAGAGGATGCAGAGAAAGTGACCCTGACACTGACCTGCACATTCATTCCACTGTTTACTCCCTCAGTAAACAGACTGTACAGAGAGTCAATACACAGCATGGAAGAGGGATGGAGTGAGAAATATGAGGCGGGGGAGGTAGAGACCAGACGTAAACAAAGGATTAAAGAGAGAGAAAGGGAATCCTCAACAATATGTAAGAAATGTAAGAAAGGCTCACAACACTGAAAAAATCACCTATCGTTGGGATGAATTTTCTAGATTCCAACACAAACGTCTTTCATTGTGATATTAAGAGAAGATCGGTATCAGTCTCATAAAGTGATGCTGAGACATTTTAGCTTTAGGAAACAGAGAGACTGGAAACAGATCAAATATTATTAAATACACTCACACAAAATATTGGACACAAACAGGCTGTTTCCCCCTCCTTTGCTAAGCTAAACTAACCATCACCCAGCTCCCTACTGACTGACAGACACATAAGTATATATATATATATATATATATATATATATATATATATATATATATATATATATATATATATATATATATATACGCACAGTATAGAGATATGTAGATATATGAGTCTCTGAGAAGATTCTCAGTCATCCTGGTCATCCTTATCCCAAGAATTGCTGTTAGCGGCAATAAGACTTGTGAACTTATAGAGCGAAGAGAAGATGATTAAAGCATCTTCAAGAACTTAAAACAAGTCAAAATGCCACTACAGCAATTTTGGGATACATTTATGAGCAAACACAGGAAGCATAAGCACATTTAGATAGATCGACACAGATATGGCACTGGAAATAGTGAAATGGATTGTTTTGTAGTTGGGGTACTGTATTTGCAGTGCATTTATGTACGGTATTTGGTTTGTTTTCTGGTCTTTGTCCCCTATGTTGTCAAACTAGTGAAGGTATTTTGTTAAAGCTACTATATGTAACCTAAGCTAGCACTAGCACCAGGCTCAAAATAAAGTCACTCTACTCCGCCTAGTGCACCGTTTCCCTGCTCTGCTTTCCCCCGTCATGCTCTTCCACGATTAAAGTTGCATACTGTTTGTGCTCCTGTTTTCTCTATTAGAGCCACCACTTAGGAAAATGTAAAAAGTAATTACATTGAAAGTAGTACTGGAGTGATCAACAATCTGTTTATTTCTTATTGCACTTAAAATAAAAAATGATTCAGACACTGGAAATGAATGGAGATTTTTGCCAATGACAGTATAATCAAACAGGATGGGCTATACTGATAGAGAATTTAAACAAGGAAATAGCATTGATGTGACTGGATTTACCTCCATCAGATCCATCCCATTACCACACATCAGTCTGCTAAGCCACGACTCCAGTCAAGTAGCTGAGTGTGACATGCTGAGATTACTGAACATGAGTAGATGTGATGAGGGTCTAAACGCATCAACTAATGACATGATGGGCGCCACTGGCCAACCATGGATGGAAACAGCCTCACGAAAACAATAAGATAATAACTTTGCCTATTTAACAAGTTTGAGCTCGGAGATGTTTACAGTAGCGTGCTTAAAGAAATGAAACGTGACGAAACCCAAGAGGAGGAAAGAGCTGGAGGTTATGTGTGTCTGTGTGTGTGTGTGTGTGTGTGTGTTAGAGGTGACGCATACGCCGCACTGTGTCATGACAAGTCTTTGAAGTGGTCAAGTGTGGCAGTGTGATAGCATACAAAATTCACCACATGGCAAGCGTTTCATCGAATATCTGCAGCCGAACTCCCACGCACACAAACACACACACACAAAGCACGTATTCTTGTCTATATGATCAAAAGGAATGCCTTGAGTCTGCACCTGCACACAGCCCCCCACTCAAACACACCACACATGCCCTATAAATGCACAGGAAGCTGTGTTAGTATGCAGAGTCACTGGAGGCCTGTGTCACTATACTTTTCTGAAACATTCATGTGGCTCTGCATTTGCTCTCATCCCAGTCTCTCTCTCTCTCTCTCTTTCCATCCCCTCACCCCTTGTCCTTTGCATTACTTCTTCTGTCTTAATCTCACACCCCTCCTTTTACACTGTGCGTTTCTTTCCACTCTCATAGTTTGAATTCCTCACATTTAAACATACATAGATTCCTCATCCCCTCTCCGCCTATCCCTAATTACATCTCGGCCCAATTTTCAATTCTATACTTTCACCATCTCCTGCAGCTCTTGAGTGCTTTTCTGCAAATTCCTGGCCTGATTTACATACAGGGAGACTTAACAGTGGTGCTCTAATTGGCTGTCTGGTCTGTATTCGATGTTTTAATTGCTATCTGTGAAAGTGTTCATACAAGGGCTCATTGACTCCCAATGGGAGGGGTTTATCACCTTGGCTGTCAGTCACTGTAGCCCACCCATAATGTCTCTGCAGTTGCTTGCAAAAAGTCAAAATGGATTGTATTCTAATTACTGGTGTCAACAGGCAAAAAAAAAAAGAAAAGAAGGAAGTCACCAAATCTACTCACAGCATGGTTGGTCCGGTGAACTAAACACATTCCCTGGTTCTGGTATCAGAAATTACTTAAACTTGATAACTGTCGAAGACGGGTAATGCGTAAAGCACCAGAATCATAAACATCTAATGATGTACACAAAGTAGCATTACCATATGGTTTATCCCTATTAATATGTTACACACGCTGTTGCTTTTTAATAGCAAATGCACATGGTGCTGTGATTTTTTTCTTAGGTACCCTCAACAAGGATTTTCACTGATGAACGAAACTAACCCGAAGCTCCTTCGTTGTAAACATGACGCGCTGCAGGATTTAGAAGGATTTAGATTGACAGGTTAGAGTATTGTTATTATTTCTAACAGATATTCTAAACTGCAGCTCACAGAGTTGGTAAGTTTCCAAGTTTTGATACTTCTACCGGGACAGTGATATCTTTCATAGTTTTTTTTTATGGAACCCCTGCATGCTTACATAAACATACAGCATCCAGCTACAGATAACACCATAGTTGACTATTATTAGACTTTATTAGAGGAAAACTAAGGAAACAAATAATGAAATACTCTTTAAAATAATAGAGACCTGTGTGTGTGTGTGTGTGTGTGTGACTCAATGTGTTTATGACTAACTTCCATACATGTTGTCTGATTTTTAATTGAAATGTTATTAATGATGGAAGTTATTAACAGGAAGTGAGCAAGTCTCAATTCTGTCATCAAAAGAGTAACAACACTGACAAGTACATATATGGAGGAAACCTTTGTTTTTTTATCTGTGCGTCCCTCCCTTGGACTCATTCAGAGCAAACCACCCCTGCTGTTATCATCCCAGTCATCCCCCGTGCAGTGCAAAACCAGCCTGTGATTCCAGGAATACTTAGCACTATAGAGCCCTATAACAGCTGCATTATGTGCTGTGTGATAATGTGGAAGAATGACTGCTAAGGGGCATTTGGGCTGCTTTGCTGTTTACCTTGCCGTTAAAGAACAAGCAAGTCATTAACATTCTCATCATTGTTGTGTGCTGGCTTTCAGATGACACAGTGAGGGAGTCAATTAGCTTATCTGTCTATTGTCAGTTTCTGCCTAGATTGTTGTTGTTTTTTTCACCATGCAAGTTTAACAAACAGGCTGTCCACATGAACTTGGTTGCAGTTGCTTTACACAGGGTCGAGCACAGGCACATCAGCCCCACATAACACTGAGGCCATCTTAAAAGAGACCTCACACCCATATGCACACCCTGGTACGTGTACGAGCACACGCGCTTCCCTCCCTAGATGTTCCCCTGGGCTGTAATTGAGAGCAAGGAGGCCCCCAACAGATAAACAAGACCTATTGATTCAGTGTAATTTGACTCAGTCGGTGCCATAATGGCATTATAGGACAGGACCAGCTGTGTGTGTGTGTGAGTGTGTGTGCACAGGCACTTGCAATGGTGCATAATGACACATTAATCAGCCATGCCAGGGGAATTTAGCTGATTGGAAAGTGATATGGAAGAGGGTGAGCAAGATAGAGAGACAGAAAGAAACAGAAAGAGAGAGAGAAAGGGGGCAAAGTACCAGCCGACTCAGTGAAAGTGTGTGTGTGTGTTATAGATGAGGGTGTATCAGTGAGAAAGGAGAAGTAAATTGCACTGCTCTCATGTGTGTTTTACTATGGGCACACAGCCATAAATACTGTCTGTATATCTGTGTAAAACTCCCAGGCGATCAATGAGCCTTCAGAATAATGTTTTACTCGCTAATCAAAAGGAGGAAAGGCTAGAGAAAGAGACGTTCAATGGCGTGTGAGCAGATAAAGTCCGCAGCTGAATTCCAATCATTCCCCAATCATTCCAGAGTTTGACTACAGATTTGGAAATGCTAATCAGCCATCTGTTGATCGCCGGCAGCAGATCAAGTCCATTCCCCTCACTTCTGGTGGATGCACTTCAGAAATAGACAGTCAAACAAACACGCTTGCTTTTGGAAAGCAAACACACTTGTTTGGTTTCACTTTGGCGAGTTTGTGAATACAGAAAGGTTACAGAGATATTTATAGTGCAGATTTTAGCAGAATGACACATACACAGACATGTGAGAAAACAATGGTTTTAGTTTTTTTCCTGTGTCAATTAATGTGACAACTACAATACATCACAATTTCGATTTATCAGGTTTGTTCTTGGCAGGGTTAAAAGGCAGCTGCATTAAGATAATGGCACTCTAAAGTCCTACTTAACAATGACAAAAACACAATCATGAGGATTTGTGTGGGATCCAATCAAAATATTGCACTGTGTTCAGTTCAAGTTAAGGCCTTGCAACAAGCATTATGTGAATATAACAAACATAGATTTGGTCAGAGCACACTGAAAGTTAAGTCCTGAGCATGCATGCTCAGTACACACTGTCTACACATGTAATTACATATGCAGTTACATTTAGTTTCATGATTAGCATGTTGACATTTGCTAACTAGCAGCAAACACGCAGCAAGGATCAACAGGAATTGTCTTATTCTCTCATTTCCAATTTCTGTCCCTGATCAGAAAAAGTAGAATCACAAGACTAACATGCATGTTTTTTCCCCACTTGGCTTCAATTTCTTTATATGATATGACATATGATGTGGGTCTGATTGTATTGTGCCAACTTGGTTTGGCTGATTTCATCTTGGTTTTGTACATATAAAACAAATTCAAAATTATAAAAATAATAAAGAAAAATAATTGGTATTTTTTTGTCTTTTAAACTATGATGGTCTAGAGCTTATGAGAACCTCGATTTATCTGCTAAAAAGAGAAATATTGAGTATAGTTTTGTTTTAGTACATATAAAATATGAAATTCAAAATTATTATAATTATTTTTGTTTAATTATTTCTGAATATTGCATAGACTTGCCAGTGGACTTTTTTCTTTACCATATAATAATTCAGGATGTATGGGTAATAGTCTCCTTAAAGCAGAAACGTGTATATGATGATATTTAATTATTATTATCCTATGACTACACTGTAGTCTAAGGGTGGAACAACTCATGTGTAGGAAATTACTACGTCACAGTTGCCTCTGTGTTGATGAGAATGGGATAGACGTCACAGTCTAATCAGTTCATCTTTGAGATTCTTTTATAAAGAAATCTCTTAAGGCTTTCTCGAGATATCACATTTATGAAACTGTGACAGATGGACAACCCGCAAACATAGCGCCTCTGGAAATGGCTCTCCTTCACACAGAGGCATGAAAATTAGAGGATCACTAAGGTCAACAGGACAATCAGCGAAACTATCCCATTGTTGTAGTGTTGATTTATATTGAGACCACTCTTATGTATGGGTGGACTGATAGAGCAGCATTGCCATTTAAAAATCAATCAGACACTATGCTGTCATTTTGACTTTGTCTGGCTTTGTTTTCCTCTGGCTGACAGGCGGAAACCGGGATAATTGGTGCTATGTATGATTCTGTCAACTTTGACGATAGGTAACGAGACAGAAAAAGACAAAGGAAAGGAAAGACAGACAGACAAACATTTATTCCTTTGGTGGCTTCAGTGATTTTTGTGGGGTTTTTTGTTGTTGTTTGTTTGCTTGTTGTTATGTATGAATCTTCTTTTCATTGCAACCTTAACATTTGATTACCCTCAGCTTTTAAACATGTAACAAACACGAGTAATCAATTCAACCACAGTTTTGTGCAGGTAATCATAAAAAGGTTTTACATAAAATATCAAACTTTTTTTATTTACTATTTAAGCAACATCCCTGCCTTTTACCATCTGGTTTAGATTTCAACCTAAACGATGAGCAAATTAATTTCCTTTACTGCCCTTAAACTTTTTTTTCTCTTTTCTCACCCAACACCCAGATACATAATTCTTTAAGCAGCATGGCAAAGGAAAAAAAGCACCATGTCATATTTAAACACATACATAGATTACATACAGTATGTGTGTACAAATTCAGCACACACATATGTGGTTCAAACCCAGTCGGGCATTACAGTATACTGTATAGCACCAACAGCTCTGTCTGCTCGAGCTGCCATTTGCACAAAATTAGGTCAACACACAGCACCCCTCCTTCTCTTCTTCTCTGTCTTTGCTGATTACCAATTTCCTGGTTATCAGTTTTCTTTACTGTCATTTATATAATAAGTAGCCCCGCCCACCAATATGTGCTGCACTGTGCTCATACTAACTGTAATGTAAAGATAATGTCATGTCTTTAAGGTGCCTTTTCAAAAGGTTGCTCTAAGACATGAAAGCTTTTCCAGTAAAAACAATCCACCAGGAATGATTTAGAGATTTGCCCAAAATGTCATGTGTGTTTCTTTGATGAGACATTTTCAAAACCTCTGTCTTTGATTGCTGATGGCGAAGCTGCAGATGTTCTGATCTCAGCAGATGAATTATTCCACATGGTGCATCGAGCAACCAGGCTCATATACGGTCTTTAATTTAACGGGAGTACGAGAGGCAGGCTGAGCAGCCATCTTGCCATCCGCAGATTGCTCTCTCTTTTCAGTCTCATCCTTGGGCATGCAGCCTCCCTCCCCCCACCACTCCATGTGCCAGCCTAGAGGGTGTGCTGGGAGGGCAAAGCCAATGTGTGTGTGTGTGTGTGTGTGTGTGTGTGTGTGTGGATGCCAAGGGCAGCTTTGCTACTCTAGCTTTTCAGGCTGCCAGTATCTCAGTGCCGTTGCCCTTTTCTTACAGGTCTACATTTTCCCTCCTTCCTCCCTCTCTCATATTTGACCTCATTACCTCACACATCACACAGACCACATGCTAAACAAATTCACCTCATACTGGGAATGTTACAGATTCTCCACATTCTTTGAAGACAATGTGACCTGCTAGCGGTCTGTGTGTATTGGGTTAGGCTGGGGATGATGTTGGGTTTATATAGTAGACCTTTATTCTCCCACTAACCAGCTGACTGCCTTATCTTATGTAAGCAGTGCTGTAGGCTAAACCCCCATATGGCCAGTAGAGGACCCGTCTCACCTTTCTCCTCTGTTTATTCACACCAAATGGGATGATGAAATGTTTTATGGTGCTAACGAATACAAACAAAGACCCAGCATTCCCTGAATCCTCAACAAGCTGTCTGGCCTATTGTTTTTTAGAAAGGCGATGGCATCCTGCAAGTGTGTGTTTTCATTGTGGAAGGTCTCTAATGGTGATATTAAAGGTTGCAGTGTCAAGACCCTGAAAGAGCTGCATGCCCAGGCAGCACATCAGCAGGCTTGTCACTATAGTTATTAGTCAGATAACACTGCATGTGTGTGTGTGTGTGTGTAATTCCTATCCCTGGGGAAATGTGTCATTGTGCCTTTTTGATGTTTACTTGTGTATAAAACATATTCCAGAGATGTAACCATCACTGGCAGCGCTGATGTCCTTGGAAGGTGTTGAGATTTTAATTAGATCTATATCTAATTCTGACACAGTCTCTTAGATTGAGTTAATTAGTAAGCTATACACAGCCTTGCTCAACAGCGAAGGAAGCCTAACTGATGTGGTTTGTTTCCTTTGTAGTAATACTAATGAATTCAGATACACTGTATGATAGACATAGGCATTTCATTGTAGTATGATCTTCTGAATGTTATTGAAGGGCCTCTTCAGTCAGAATGAGGAAATACAGTGAATATAATACACCAAAATCCCCTGTGAGAGTATTTTGATATTGATATTAAACACTGAATATTCACTTGTGGTTACATGGAAAGGAACCATATGACCAAAAAGTCAATATAGGGGAATTTTGAGTTCAGGGGAAACTTTATGTTACTGTAATTGATAAACCTTGATCACTAATGTCAGCTTGCTTCCTGTGGTTCTGACCTGGGAGGTACATGCCTAGAAAACTAGCTGATAATGAAAAAGTTTTCACCATCAGGCATTCAGCCAACATCTGGAAGGAGCAGGTCAGCCAAGACTACAGAACCTCCATAGTATAACCAATGTATACTTGACAACATATAGATGACTTTATCTGAACTAAAAAGCTAGAGGGTTTTTTAATCAATTAGATGTTCAGATGATGTCATGTGGAGGAGTTCTGAAGGAGGAAGTCAGTTAAACAATGGTTAGAGTATGGTTAGCGCTATGATGTACTGACAGTTGTACTTTAGCAGTAGTCTCAGAGAGTGTGTATAGCAGCTGAATTATGCTAGAGATCAGCCTTCTGTAACCGAAATGCTAAATCAAAATACCATTATTAACAATAACACTTTCTAAATTTCTCAGAGTGCCTCTGGATCGTCACAGAGTGGTAGCCCACTGATTGTGGTTCCTGCACAGGCAACAGAGAATGTGAAGAATAGGTAGCGAGTCCTCAAAGGATAAAAACAAGGACACTGGTGTTGTTATCAGGAGACAGTAACGAAAGAAGAAAGGCTAGAGCCTAATCCCAGGCAAATGGTACAGCAGAGAAAGCACAGGAACAGTTTGAGAAGAAGAGGAGGAGGATGAAGAAGAATGAGAGCTGGCAGAATGACAAACCAGCCTCTATGACAGATTTGGCAGTTATTAACTGAGTGGCTAACTTTAATATGATTCAGACAGTACAGTATCTTTTGCACTTATATCTGCAGCAATAGAGACACTGAACTTTATAACCTTTAAAATAATCTAATGATAAATCTACTACAGGGCTATAACATGTCAAAGATCTTTAAACATAACTTAAAAAGCATCACAAAGTTCCACTCGCCCACTCTGTCAAGGCTGTACTCTGAAACTAATTAGGCGTTAACCCCAAAATACATTTGACAAATTTAGAAACCCAGTGGGGGCATAAGTTGTGAAACATGGTATGTTTCCTGCACTGCTTCCTCCATTGTATGACCTTTTACAGTAGACATTGATTAGCAGAAATATACCAGTGTGCGGTTTCTGTGCTTCATTCAGTAGCAACATGTCCAGCAGTGTAATAGTGTGCATGACAGACCTGCTTACATTTTTTGTCCAAAAACTCTTTGCAAGTGCAGTCAAAGGGGTTTATTAATTTGCATGTGGATGTGCATCTATCAGTGTAAGTGTGTGTGTTTCAACAGGCCAGGCAGAGCCACTGGCAATGCAGCTGCAACATTAGTGGGTCAGTGTGCCATCAGCCCATTCATCAGCACTTCTCCCTCACTCCTGTCTGCCACAGTCTCCCCTCTGACTCACCACCCATCCATCCATCCCCCGCTACCTACCTCTCCCTCTCTCTTATAGTATCCACATTCAGAGAATTTGGAAGTTCTGAATCCATTTAAGATGCCAGATGAGATGTGCAAATGAAGTCGACTGATAAGGCGCATGCATGCAATCAGTGCAAATGTCAACAGACTCCCAGCAAGGCTTTGACAGGCAATATGTCAGTGTTTGCAGGGATGTACTGTATGTGGGATAATTTGGACCTCTCTGGTTAAATGTTCAGAGTAGATGAACATGCATTGAGAACCAATTAAGCAGTTCGTTCAAATGAAGCGAAAGTAGGTAGTAGATAAGAGAAGAAGTAGGTTACAGTGTTTTTACGGTGCTGGCTTGCTCTTCAAGGGGAACTCCATAGACGTAGACATCAAAGTCTGTTTACAGGTGCTGGGGAGTACTACTGCATGTCTCAGGATGGTTGTAGAAAGCCCTTCTGTGGCTGCAGACAGAGTTGTGTGAAATACGACAAACTGCCAGCATCAGCTGGGACTGAAGACCTAAATCTGAAAATGCAAAAAAAATAAATAAATCCTGAAGTCATTGAAGTGATAGAAGTGAGGTTGCCAGACCTCTGTAGCCTGTTGATGGCTAAAATATACTCTACTTCAGTCTAGTCTAAAATCTACAAACTCTGGACAAGATGTTAGCATAGTATGACCTTAATGATTATAAATCCTGGCTGCAATCCTGGTTTTAGAAGCAGGTCGAAATCCCAGCTTCTTTGTTCCTCCTGTGAGAGCTGATTAATGGTCTCAAGTGATGTCACCTGAGTCAGTGCTGGTTAAGACTTTTAGTTTTAAAATTAAACAAATTTGGGGTTGGAGGAATATGTAAATAAAACAAAAGACTTTACACAGACGGCTACAATTAAAATCGAAGTAAATCTGTTCCGCTGTGACGCGCATAAGCTGGAGGACTAAAAAGCATGGCTGAAATGCTTTCGCCCTAGACCACCGATTGAGCCTATGGCTCAAGCTCCACAAACACTAGCCGCTGCTTTTTCCATGGCACAGTTGTAGTGTCATTTAATATGATGGGTTTTTTCAGACTTTGGAAGCAGTGCCACAAAAGACGTTATACAATTGTTTCATGTGTGGTGGCATGTCCCTTTAAATCAAAAAATATTAAGCTGAATATCCAGCTTTTGTCTTACAGCATCGGAAAAATTCCACAAGTACATTGCTTCTTTTTTTCTGTTTTATTCTCCCTTTCCTCGAAGTCGCATGCCCTCCGTGCATTTGTGAGATAAACACAAAAAGACAAGAGGAGCCCAAGACTCTCATATTTTCGGTAGAAATTGCATGCAAAAGCCTGATTTTCTTTCGGTGCTGGTCTTCCCATTCCCCTACTTTCCTCTGACATTCTCACTCCTGCTCCCAGGATGGATGGAGGAAAGAGGAGGCGAGAAGAGGAAAGGGGAGGGGGTGGATGTGTTGTTCAGTTCTGCTGAATGTGCTCACATGTATGAAAGAGAAGCATTTATTTTAGGACTCTTGCGTGGGTGTACACAGATTTAAAACACACACACACACACACACACACACACTGAGGAAGTGAGCGCTCACAAGCCCAGAGATAGGCCTGACCTACCTTTACATCAATCTTGTTTTTGAAAGCAGCTGGGAGGATGCTTTTCTCTGTAGCGCCAAGAATTTTCCATATACCTGAATCCTCCACATGCATCACACATTACCCAACTAACACATACAGAAACACACACAAGCAGCTCACAACCAGTAAGGAAAAGCAAAAGAACACAAGAGATGAGAGGAGGAGGAGGGGAAGAAAAAAAAAAAGCAGCAAAAGGAAAACAAAAAGCGAGTTGGTCACCTCTCAGCAACACATTGCACAATGAATGCCCCTGTTGTTGTGTCATATTGTGTCAGCATTGCCACCGCGTTATTATCCTGTAGAAACTGTTGTCATGGTAATAAGGTCACTGGCATGCTCATATGTCAAAAGGGATTTATACTGGGCTGACACCATTTCCAGTGCTGCATGTGCCAGGCGTGTGTATGTGTGTGTAAAGAGTCCACAAACACAGACTGGTGACTAACAGTGAAGTTGAAATTCCCCATTTAGGAGAAGCTATGTTTTATTTTATTTCAACAGAATGACTGTTTCAAAACTGAGGCTCAACAATGGCGCATAACAAATACTGGAAATACACACATTGCTTGAAAAATGCCTTTTACAGCATTCAGAAAGCCCTGTGTCTGCCCGTTTCTCTCAATTGTAGTATTTACACCTACCCTGGGAAAATCCCTCTAGGGATTCCCCCTCTCTGACCATAAATTGGTGAGCTGTGAAGAAAAGAGAAACTGATTGAAAGTGAAAGTAAAACGTCACACTTAGCATAATGATCCCTTGGTATTATGGGTCAGTAGTAATATTTAAATTGTTCATGGAAAGTCCCAAACACTTGTCTGAATGTGTTTATTGTTATTTAGGTGTCTGCCAACAATGAAACCTCCCAATCCACAATGCTGGGTAAAAAAAAAAAAACATTTTTTTTGTGCTGTAAAAAGTCAAACTGCCTCTTTGTCTTTCTAAACAACATGCTAATGTGACCTACTTAGCTGGTATTTAACAGGGCTGTCGTACCACAACACTTCACCATTTCCTTGCTCCCATCCACGCCCCCCCACACCCAATCCCTGACCCCCGTCTCCTTTTGACCCCCGGCCACTGAGGCAGCTCAAAGCTAAAGTTGTCTCTCTCTCTCTCTCTCTTTCTCTCCTCTCTCTGTTTGTACAGCATATGGCCATGTGCCAGCTCAAACACTAAGCCATTTGCTGTGAATTGTCCCTCCACGAGTAATCAGTACTTATATGATTGAGCGAGCACTTAAAGGATATTGACCACAGCTAGGCTGGTTTTGATTAAAATGGCTGATTATAATCCGGGACAAGGACTGTATGGTTTTAAAAGAGTTTGGCTTGATCATCTAAATGGCATATTTGTGATGGCAACATTCAAAAAAATTGTCAAACGGAAGCAGCTACTCGTGATCTTGCAGTGCACTCTGATCAGTTTCTCTTGGTATAATACCCACAATCCTTTGTCCCCGCTGTCTCCCTTCTACACCCGCCACAGCCGGACTTGTGATGCTCATCCATAGGGTGACGAAGAACACAACAATGGAACCTTTAGGAGAGAGACAGAGCTCACCCACAGCCCCGACATCTAGGAAGACATACACAGAGCTTCATTGACTTCAACCAGACAATATGAGAGTGAGGAGGTGGGGTCTGGGATCATATGTTACTGAAAAGACGTAACTGACGTGGGCCGGTAACAGCATAAGCCGGATGTGGAGTTCAAATTCCTACACCGCAAGCAAAGCATCCTCAGTAGAGGATCTCCAGTCATGTGATCAAAGGCCAGTAGAAGGGCTGAGAGACATTTGGAGTATGTGCTGTTGAGGACCACAAGCAATGGAGAAAGTGAAAGTCTATGACTGACTCAGTTAGACTTCTAGTTAACTCAGTGGAGGGGTTGGGTTGTGGTGAATGGACAGGCCAGGCTGCAAACCATACTGAAATCTGCCCTTTGACGCTTCAAGTAAATGTGCAATTATATTTGAGGCAATTATTCCAACATCAACAACTGGCCTATCAGTTATGAATCAGTGATATAAATGAAAGCTTTTTAAGTCCTGTTATTATCTCACTATGACTCACTTCATTTTGGTGGGGATTCACCTTTGTATACAATATAATATAATTTACACTTTCAGTTCTCATCCACCTTCACAGTTATCAACACTGCTGTCTGATTGGAAAGCACCTTTTTTTCCTACAGACACACCTTGTCTCAGTAGAAAGAAACACACACACGTAGCCAAGAGAGTTAGGTGACTCCCTATGAAGAAGGTTTACTGTTTGACTGTGACAGGTCACTGAAAACCTGGCAGATACTCATTCAATCCTCACTGCTGTGTATCTGAAAAGAACAAATGCCTTTATAGCCTAGCGAAATCCAAATCCATCTCCCATTGGAAGTGTGTATATGTGGTGGTGCTGGTGACGGGGCCTAACGACTGTTTGATGGCCTCTTATCGCATCCCCTGGCCACAGCTAACGCTATTACTGAGCTATCAGCATGTCATTCCTTTCCCAGTCACACCCAAACAAAGATGTGACTGCCTCTGGCTGTCTTCTTCCTGTCCCACTGTTCCTTTCTTTGCATCTTTGCAAGGCCTCGGCTCTATCACACAGATCAGAAACCCCCCACCTCTTCTTCATTCTCCTCCCTCTCTGCATTCCAACCCTCTGCACATCTACAGTTGCTGTCTTGACTCGCACTGTGTGACCTTATACAGTACACAGGCGTGTGCCTTTCTAAAATATGTCCAATCAATTCACTGTGCCACAGGTGGACTGCAGTCATGTTGTAGACACATCTGAAGGAAAATGAAAGCAAAAGAGATGCACATGACTACAATCTGGAGTGCAAAGGGTCTGAGGACATTTGTACAGGTAAATTCCCACCAGATATTTCAGATTAGATTCTGTAGAGAAAGGTTCTGTAGAGTTATTAGCAAAAATTCCATTCTTGTAAAATTATATCTGCAACTAAAAATTTCCTGAAGCTACAGTAAATGTACTCTGTCACAGCTGATGCCCTCCTCTGTTTGTCTATATGTGTATGTTCATAATGTGTATCTATGCATAGAACCACAGGGATTGCATCTCTGTGCCTTTCACCCCCTGACGCTCATGACAGTGCTTCCCTTTTATGAACATAAGACACACATACACAAATGTGCAAACACAGACCAAGCAAAGGACAGTGATGAAGAGATGAGCAGACGATGAGCTCGCGCCACATCGCTGTCCTCAACATCGTCGTCATCACTGTCAAATACTGGATCGGGATTTTATGGAAGAAGAAGAAAGGAGCACTTGATGTAGTGCCACGTGTGAGAGTCAACCATTATGGCGTCTATCTCTCGCTGCCTCTCCGTACAGGGCTGACTTACCTCAGGCAGCCTGAAGAAGCCCATTCACTGAAGAAGATGGCTTAAGGAGACGGGAGGGCCTGCGTGCCAGGCATTCCACGGTACACAGTGGACACATTATTATGACATTTACAAGGCCAGCTAGATAGATCCAGCATGACACGTGTGTGAGAAAAGGTTGTCCTCTGAGTGTGACAGCTATGAAACGAGCACAGTGAGGGCAAACCACAGAGTTAACAAAGAGGAAAATAGATAAGCCTGTGGTAAATTGCAACACAGTGATGATAGAGTGACAGCAATTACATGTAATGTTTGATCACCTTCAGATACATATAAAAACCCAGTCCTCTATGAATTCCCCACAACAAAATCATCCTAATCATGCCTTCAACATGTTCATATCTTCCAAATTCTTAGAACTGCTGTGGTTTTACTCGCGGCTTCACTTCAGCCTGCACATGAAACATGTGGACAACTCAGGAATAGTATGCTACAGACACCTCAGTCCACATACTGATTTGGAGTTTTAGAGTCATTTTCCGTGAAATTCTCGTTGCATACAATGATATTTTAATAAAGGTTGATTTATTATTTTAAAATGCTGTTCAAAAGACTGGACCTGTGACATGCAAATATCCTCTTACCAGCTTTTCCTCCATTTTGTCTTATAGGGAGGAAAAGCTGGTCGGGTGTCGGTAACTCGTTACATAATGCATTTAGTGTAAGCCCTTATAGGGTTAGGTGGATTTGTTTTGATAATGTAATTGTGTGTTGTAATGCCGGCATCATTTAGCTAGGTCTTTGTGTAATTGAGTTTCTGAGCCTCAATGTGACCTTTAAATAATAGAAAAAAAAAGAATTTGCAGTCAGCTGAAAAGATGCAAATTATGGCTAAACTCAACACACCCTCAGCACTACAGATACAGCCAGCTGCTCTGTAGCTGTATGAGTTAACAAACTCAAAATTTAGCTAAAAGAGCAAATGTCCAAACACTTGCCCAATGGAAGCGAACAAAATCAAAATAGAATTAAATATTTATGGTATAGTGATAGCACTATTATGACTTGATATCAGTTGTCAATGATACAGTCACATGAATATGGAATCTTAAGTTTATATAACACAGTTTTTACATTTTGGTATTTGCATGGTCATACATGCTATTCTTACATTGCATTCTACACACATGCACACAGAAAAAAATATTTTGTAATATTTCCATTATGCAAGGCTACTTACATATGTTCTAATGCTCTGATTTACATACGTCACAAAAAATGTACTTTAATGTAAATGCTAACTGGAGAGCTGGTGGATTTAGCACCAAGACAAGGCTGCTTTGCATTCCAAATGTCCCAGGTCTTGCTAAATCAATTAGGCTGATTGGTTGCAGTAAAGATCAATTTGCGACATTGAACACTGAAATCTTTTCCTCCAACAACTGAGACTTGTAGCTTTCACAGCTTTTGCAAGGAATGTGTGTGGCAGAAAACAATCAGGTGGAATGTGCATGATCATCACATTGACATATTTTTGCTCCTGGTATGTTGTTGACAAGCGGAAGTGAACAACAAATCTACTCATGGAGCCACGAGGAGACAGCGTGACATTCTATTAGCCCCAACGCTGATCCTGTTCAGATCACCAAAAAAAAAAACTTCCTTATATCCACAATGTGAGCATACAATTCCTGGGTAAGATACATTTTTTATAGCATTTAAGTGTTAAGTGTTCTGGCTAAACATTTTGAAATATTTTGCACAATTGGAGTGTGAATTCTTAACCCACTAAGAATTATTTTCCCACGTTGTGTCTTCATCTGTCTCATATTTAGCACTTATATCTGAGTGACCGTGACTGTGATCTCATGACCATTATAAATCAGTTATTTCCATCATCATTTTTGACTAACTGGGTCGCTATGACTAATGAAGCATTTGGTAGTATTTAGTATACGAAAAGATGACACACAGAAATGTTTAGTAGTGCATTTGCATTAGTTGAACTGTCTTGTCATGACATAACAGGTTCAAGAATCATTCCTGTTCCTGACACCTCTGTCACCTCTGACTGAGCATTGAATCAGATTGTAATTTGAGAAGTGCATTTATGAGCATCTTCAGCAATAATGAAACCAAAAGGAACTCACACAAAAACTTCCCTGCTTGCTTAGGTAATGCAGAAATGTGAAACTCCAGGGCTTACATCAACAGAGACCATCAGAGAAGAAACTAGAAGTGAAAGGAATATTTGATTAATGGATTAGTAAATCAACAGAAAATAGACCTGCGGCATTTTTTATGATAGGTTAATGAGCTAGTAATTCTTAAGCAAAATAAGAAAAGAAAAAAGTGGCACACATGCAATGCTTTAATAAGTGGCCTATAACTTGCAAGACACCAAAAGTTTGATAGACATTCCACAAACTATCTTTACCTGTAAACTCACATAGTATATTTATAGCAGCAAATGAACAGCTACATAAAGAAACAGACACTCTGATGAAAGGATATTAGATTTATCATAACATTTTTATCGATTCCGTGCTGTTTTTACTATAAGACGCTGAACTCAGTTGATTTCCTTGCTGGGGGTCTTCTGTAGGGGCGGATACAATTAGGCTGTCGGACTTGATTGGCCAGGGCGGAGTAGACTGGCCGTTGATTGGCGCAGACAGATTGGGGTACCGCCCATGGGCGGCGCCTCGAACCTGCTGTATGTTGAAGCGTTGCGTTCAACCAGTGTTGAGTTTAGAGGGTCTCTCTCTGCCGGGGTGACAAGTCTCTGTACAGGAGCAGCCGAGGGGAACCTATCTACTGTGTGAAGAAAAACCTACACTTTTCATCGTTTCACCGCTGGATACGTAACTCGACCTGGGGTTGGATTAACTCAGAACCACTCTTTTTTAGTTTTTCTTTTTAATTTGGTTTAGAAGACACACAACACTCACCGAAGACAATGGGATCCCAGGCATCCAAGGGAGAGGTGGCCGCGGAGGCAAACGCTGCCGCCGCTGATGCTGCAGCTGTCAAAACCAACGGACAGGTAATACAACTCAACTAGCTCTCTGTTACTCTCTTTTTTTTTCGACGTGGGAGACGAGTTTAAAAATGATAAAAGTTGAATTTGTCGCACGAAAATAGCGGTTCCGACAAATTCAGTCGACGCTGAATTGATTAAACTTGAATGTGAGGACATTTTGGGTAAGTCAGGTGGGGCTTTCAGCATCGCTGTCTCGCTCTGATGGGCTGGTCACAGAGCTCCAACAAGTTAAATTAAAAAAGCTCGCCTGTTGCCGTTATACGCTATTTCTATGTCTGAACGTAAAGTGAGGATGTGTTTATTTGTGACTGAGGTCCATAATCCAAAATCCGCACAACGTGTTTGATAGTGCCAGCTCTAAAAGGGGGAGGGGGGCAGCTGGAGCGCACGTAGGCAGACTACTACTCCTCCCTTTTTAAAACACGTCGTCTGGAGTTTCACAAATTCGGATATTGAGACGGTTTGTAATATTTGGAGGGAGGTGACTCATGTTTAGTCATTAATGCGACACATCAGACCATAATTGGGTAATTATCAATGTAAATTACAACCGCACTTCTGACCTTGCCTGCTTTTAGAATAAATTATATCAATTAAGATATTTTTACATTAGTGTTGTTGTTTTTATTATTATTGTTATTATTGTGGGAGAAATAGCATCAGTTGAAGTGTTTTCATCCTTTAATCCGTGAGCTCCAGTCTTGTCTTTGTTGAGTCGATGTCTGTCTGGTACCTCGGGCGGTCTGTGCGCAGCTACCGCCGCCTATGGTCTGATTAGTGTACTGCAAGGCGTCGCCTCTCAGCCAGGCGACACGGTGGTTAATTGATGAGCACGACGACCCTCTGTAGCCAAATGACAAATCCTCATCAGAAACTGCTCCTTTACGCATGTGCATATGCAGTTCTTTATATTAACATGATTTTCCCTTTTTTGTCAATTGGTTAGGCAATTAGAGACACATAATTTATCTTGTGACATCTTTAATTTTTTCCAGGAGAATGGACACGTGAAAACCAATGGTGATGTCTCTACCAAGCCTGATGGGGATGCTGCCGCCACCAATGGCTCCGCTGAGGCAGCTAAGGAGCCTGAAGCTGGCGCGGGAGGCGATACTATCGAGCCTGCGCCTGCTGCAGATGGAGAGGCAGCCAAACCCGAAGGCGAAGCTGCAGCTAAGGAGACCCCCAAGAAGAAGAAGAAGAAGTTCTCCCTGAAGAAGTCCTTCAACTTCAAACTAAATCTGAAGAAGAGCAAGAAGAGCGAGGCTGTCAAAGAGGAGGCAGCTGCTGCCGCCCCCTCTGAGGAGAAGCCCGCTGAGAACGGAGCTGCCGCTCCAGCAGAGGAGAAGAAGGAGGAGGTGAAGGAGGAGGCTGCCGCTGTGGCCGAGGCTCCAAAGGCTGAGGAGGCCCCAGCTAAAGAGGAGGCCCCCAAGGAGGAGGCCAAGGAGGCAGCTGCTCCAGCCCCTGAGGCCACAAAACCAACAGAGGAGAGCAGCTCGACCCCCGCTCCCTCTGAAAAGAAAGAGTGATTGTACCTTTAGCTCGCAATGAACTGGGAGTTGAACTGTTTTTCAAGAGAGAGAGAGAGAGAAAATTTAAGAGTATATATATATATATTTATATATATGTGTATATGTATACATATGTATATGGATATATGTATATGTAAATATATACACATGTATGTGAGAGACTCCTTTGACGTGCCACTTTTCGTCATGATAACAAGACGACAGACTAGATTCACTAGATCACTTCCCTGGTTACTGCTTGACATCTGGACCTTGACTGAGTTTTAGGCTGTGGGTTGGTCGCTAAGTGAAAAATGGATTTTAACGGCTAGAACGTGAGCTCATGACACCGTGAAATATAGAAGGATGGAGGATGGACGGTGAAGGACAGAAGAGCAAAAGCATCTTTTCCCTGAAAATCTACACGTGAAGATGTCTCTTTTGCTCGAAGGAAAAGAAGCTAGATAAGATACTAGGACACCACCACCACTTGAAATGACTGTTAGAGAAAAAAAATGAAATCAGAAAACTAAGAGACTCGCCAACTTTTTACATTCCTATATTTTAACCTAAATTTGAAGTATTTTGTGGTGTATTATAGAGAACCATCTTAAAGATTCAGAGAAACTATGTCTTGTTTGTTTAAAGAATAAAAAAGACAGTTTTGATTTTTACCTTACTATGAAAAAAAAAAAGAACACTTAAGCTTGCTATGTTCACTGTTGCGGTTTGATATGAAGCAGAGTTGTTTATCTGTCGTGTGTGAGCCTGAATCTGCTTTGTCTCTGTAAATACATTGGATTGATTTCTGTTCTTTATTTTGCTAATGTTGACAGATGTTACTGGTTTTATTGTAAAGTTGATAATGGTAAATAAATGTTGGTTACCTGCCTGTTTATGTGTCTTTATGGTTATTTACATCATTACACTACACTACATTTATTATTGCAAATCATTATAAGCATATTTCAATGTCTAGTCTGGCTAACTCAGACTTTGACATCAATAAATTTTTATTCTACTACATGCTGAGTACAATAACTAAGTCCAACCCTGGCAACACCAGCTGAAGCCCAGTCCTGTAAATTTATATGGGAATAGGTGTCTAATGATTACACAAGGCACTCCTTATGACATCTGACATGAAACACCCACCTGCTTTTAGGTCGTAGGCTTGGAAATAATTGAACACGCCAACGCTACAGTGTTGGCTCCACTGAACCTTGGCCCTGTATTGTGGCCCTGAGATCAGCACCCTCGCCTCTGGCTCCTCCCTCCTCCTGCACATGTGCAGGTTTACCTCCATTCCACGGCAAGCGTCCTCCTGGACGTGGCCAACTGATTGAAGCAGTCCTGCACTAGATGACCTGACCCAGTTCACATGGTGATATGAGAAGTCGGGATCTGAGCTACATTTGGACCCATCCTCCAAAAAATTGATGAATTATTCAAACCAAGCTGGAGCTTCCAGTTGATCAAGCTCATTCTCTACACAGCCTAAACAGCATTAAATCTTTAGATTGCAGGCAACATCATTACACTAGACCTTAACTGTGTAAGTCTGTCATAAATCCTTACACCGTAATGTAGTAGTAGACACAATAAACTCTATTTTAATCATGGCCGCTTCACAAGGAGTTAACCTTTCCAGTGTTGTTTACTCTCTATATCATTGCTTTGGTTGCACTGCATACTATACATGAGAGTCTGTGAGTGATCACTTCAGATGTGCTGCATTTCTCATTCAGTGGTGTCAGGCCCTGCAGAGATTTGGATGTTTCAAACACCAATGAGCTTACACTGTCACCTGGTGGTCGTTACAGGGCAGACCACGCAGCTGATCTTCGGCTGCCTGTTTTTCTAACTTGTTTTGTGCATATGCAGAAGCAGTCTTATCTCATTATTTCCAGAGAAAATACATTTCAAACATTCTTTACATCATGTTTATAGATTGTGCCACGCACACGCACTGAAAGCTGTTCAGTGGATGTTTCCATAGTGCATCTGTTTTAGTTATTTTATCCATGAAATACCGTATAACCTATAAGATTAGGAATTCATCACATTCCTTACTTGGATAAATTAAATGCACCACTGAATTGTTTTTGCATTCACTTGTTTAAAGTTAGTAATTACATGTACATGTCTTTGGTGTTATGTTATTGGCCAATGTACATAAATACAGTGTGCACAAAATGATTTGTCTGACCATTTTAAATACTAGATGAATGTGATCTGTATGGATTCACTGTTCTAGGAATTTGCATGAAGAAGCAACAGTGGAGATACTTATAGATATAACTACTTATGACTACAGAACACTAATATTATCAACGGTTAGAAAATCCATCAAAAGCTTTTGTGCTGAAATGAAGGTTCCTGAGCTGAGACACTGTTACCGAGAATCAAAGAAAACAGAAAATTGTTCCCATAGAGATAGGCAAGACCAAGAATTTTTGCAGATATGAACCTCCTGGCTATCACTGGCTAACTGATTATCAGTAGCTGAATACTATTGTGTAGGTTTTCCAGTCTTTACTGCAACACTTGTGCTGTGTGCTTCAGTCTAGACACTGTCTGGTTGTAGCTGCAGACTCCGGTGTACTCGGTTTGTAAAGCCGGCGCCTCCCAGCCGGGCGGGTTGACCCTCTGTGATTGGATGACGAGATCTCGACGCGAGCTCCCTGCTGCAAGAGAGGAACCGGTGGGCACGATTCAAGGGGTAATTGCTGTAAAATGGCGCTGTCTCAAGGAACAAAGAAAAAAGTTTGCTATTACTATGACGGTAAGGATTCAACTTATACACCTTATTTGCGCTGATGATTGGAGTGGCCTGCAATGCGTAGAAATGTTTAAAGATTTTTACGTTTATTTCTTTTTGAAAAGTGTGCTAAGCGACCAAGCTAGTTAGCCGGTATAGTGAGCTAACGCTAACGGTAGCTCGTTCGATTAGCTTGTTTTAGCTACATGGTATGCTTAGCTAGTTGTTAGCCTGAGGCTGCACGCATTATATCGTCTGGATTTCATTTCATTTCAAGTAAAACATCAAAAAGTCTATTTTCCTAAATATGTTGAAACATTTAATTGGATTATAATTTATGTATGTGAGGTAACTTTGTCATTCTGGGAACATAAACGTGCCATTTAGCTATCAGGCGCTAATCGCATCAATGTTCCCTTCAACTTCCGAGAAGTGGGGACCGATGCTCTGGTTGCGAGTTTATGTGTTGAAATTGTTTGGTGCAGTTAAGTGTATATAGTCCTTAAACTGCATTGCATTTTCTAATATGCATAGTAATTTTAATGAAAATATTAAAAGTGTAAGTCTTTAAGTTGGAATTTGGACTATTTAGTCGCGGAAGCCTTTGTGACGTTATTCAATGTGATTATTCTCGGACATCCTAATGATATTACATTTAGGAAACAATAATACGTAAAAAAAATTAATAATAATAATAATAATTAAAAACAAAACCAACACTCAAAGGTCTATTCACACACTCCTATATCTGCTGGCTAACACAAATCCAACTGACCATGTTTAGTATTTTGCATTGTTTGTGTAGAATTTGATGTCGTTTCATTTGAGTCCGCAGCAGTGCAGCTAATGATTATATAAATATCAGGAAAGTCGGCTTGGCGAAGTGGATCTAGGCCAAACTGAGGACAGGCTGATCCTGATTGATGCATTCATTCAACTTTCCTTGGGCACATTTTTGAGTAGAGCCTGGCATCAAATTCATTTCCCACAAGAGATGCAGTAGGTTTAAAGGCAAATCATACAATGTGAACTCACCCAGTCCTTTCTCTCAAAGGTGATGTGGGGAACTACTACTATGGCCAGGGCCATCCCATGAAACCCCACAGGATCCGCATGACACACAACCTCCTTCTCAACTATGGACTGTACCGGAAAATGGAGATCTATGTGAGTCAATGCACACAAATTCCTGAAAAAAATAGATGCACACATGATACACGTTATTGCTGTTCCTTGAAAATTAGTCTAGGGGAATATAATTGATATGCTTAACTACTCAAGGTGTAGCCACTTTACTGAGAAAAGTAACCAACAATTGGGGCTGTGGGATGAACTCAAAGATTTTTTTTTGGACAATTTGGTGCTATGAACTTCATCTTGGTGATGCTGTATGATGAGCATTACTTCATATGATCAGTGCTAGTATGCTTTAACTGCTTTCTATCTACAGGACAACCTGAATTTCCCTTCAGGGATTAAATTAGATCATCTTATCTTAATATATTATATTTTAATGCATATAGAATTCTTATAATTACCTTTTACTGAAATCAAAAATAATTAGCTATACAGTGACTTTTGGCATCTAAAGAATCTAAAGAAACAAAAGGTGTGAAAATTGCTAACATGAAAATAATTATGTGTCCTGAAACCTGCTAACAACATTTCTACTGTGACATTAAGTTGTATGTGCCTTGTTGTGAGGCTACTGTCACTTCAATCTTCTTAGGACTGGGAAAGGATTTTCAGTAAAAGCCGGGATATTGTGCATTTATTCAAGATAACTGAAAAAAACATGCAAAAGTTAGTAACAGAGATACTAAAAAATCAATCCAATAGTGGATAACAGAATATACATTTAATACATGTGTAGAGACTTAATAATCCTGGACTGCAACCATAACATATAAACGGTTATTTTGCTGTTGATCAGTGTTTACTGATGAAGCCCTCACTTTGCTCATAATTAACTGTCTGATTCCAGAGACCACACAAAGCCAGTGGCGAAGAGATGACCAAGTACCACAGCGATGACTACATTAAGTTTCTGAGGTCCATCCGACCAGACAACATGTCTGAGTACAGCAAACAGATGCAGAGATGTGAGTGTTTACTTGTTTTGCAGAACACATTACTCCAACTTATTGTTGTGTCCAGTTCTGGTAAAACTGTCCTGTGCTTTGTTCCACAGTCAATGTTGGAGAGGACTGTCCAGTGTTTGATGGTCTGTTTGAGTTTTGTCAACTATCAACGGGCGGTTCTGTTGGTATGTTCTGACCACACTTTCCATCATTTTTGTGATGTACTGTTTTCACACAGGAAGACTGACTCTGTACACGCCTGTCCCACACAGGGCCGGGAGATCATTCTAACATGCATTTTCTGTATAAATGTTAAAACCAATAACCACTGTATGTTTTACTCTGCACATTTTGTAGCTGGAGCAGTGAAGCTGAACAAGCAGCAGACAGATATTGCCATCAACTGGGCAGGTGGTCTCCACCACGCCAAGAAATCTGAGGCCTCTGGTTTCTGCTACGTCAACGACATTGTCCTAGCCATTCTTGAGCTACTTAAGTAAGCCAACCTTCACTGCGGCTATATTTTTACATTTAGCAATTCTGAATCTCTAGAGAACTTTATTTTGTTCTTCTGAATGCCTAAATGAATTTTTAGTTTATATAGATAACATCTTCACCTGTCGCAAAGCTTTATGTCTGCACACCATCAGTCACAACACCAGTAATTTGATATTAGGCATCTACATTTGTGGTACATTTGTTTACTTTGTTTCTGAATGTCTTTTTAAAGATTCCAATGAGTTCCTTGTTACGCTTGGTCCCGATAAGTCAGTATAGTCCTTTTAAGACAGTTGAGTTTGGCAGGTTTGATTTTTATTGGTTGTAGATGACCACAATATTTATCTTGGACTTAGTCTCTCCTTTTGTTGTAGGACTTCCTATCTCTTAACACGTCCTTACCTTAATTTTGTTTTCTGCCTAGGTACCACCAGAGGGTGTTGTACATTGACATTGACATCCACCATGGTGATGGGGTGGAGGAGGCCTTTTACACCACAGACAGAGTCATGACTGTCTCCTTCCACAAGTATGGGGAGTATTTCCCTGGCACTGGAGACCTGAGGGTTTGTTGTCATTTTACTTTTGTAAGCTAATTGTTGTGGCTTGTATGTACATAGACAGTAATTCCAGTATTTTCTCCAATGTGTACAGGACATCGGAGCTGGAAAGGGTAAATACTATGCAGTCAACTACCCACTTAGAGACGGGATTGATGATGAATCCTATGAAGCCATCTTCAAACCAGTAACTATGTTTTTTTGTTTTATTTAATATAATGTAATCCATATAATTAGACTCTTTGAGCGAGGTTGTTAACGTGTGTGCATGTATGTGTTAGATCATGGCTAAAGTTATGGAGATGTACCAGCCAAGTGCTGTCGTGCTGCAGTGTGGGGCTGATTCTCTCTCTGGAGACAGACTGGGCTGTTTTAACCTCACCATCAAAGGTAGAAATCCACATTACACTCCAGAGACTGTAATTGTATTGGTAATACTGAGAGTTTACCGTGAGTTCTGTGTTTTTTCTTTTAGGTCACGCCAAATGTGTTGAGTACATCAAAAGTTTCAACCTTCCTCTGCTGATGCTTGGCGGAGGAGGCTACACCATTCGTAACGTGGCCCGTTGCTGGACGTATGAAACAGCCGTCGCTCTGGACTGCTCTATTCCCAACGAGCTGCCCTACAACGATTACTTTGAGTACTTTGGCCCTGACTTCAAGCTGCACATCAGCCCGTCCAACATGACCAACCAGAACACCAACGAGTACCTGGAGAAAATCAAGCAGCGTCTGTTTGAGAACCTCCGCATGCTGCCTCACGCCCCTGGAGTCCAGATGCAGGCAATCCCTGAAGATGCACCACACCCTGACAGCGCCGACGAGGATGAGGAGGACCCCGACAAACGCGTTTCTAGTAAGACACACGTCAAGACTTCAAGTTGTCTTAATACAGAGTCATATGCTGAATGGGAAGATGTACACTGTAGTGAAGTTGTAGTGTGCTCTTAAAGGGACGTGATTGACTAAGTCTGTTTTTGTGTGTCTTAGTCCGGGCCCACGACAAAAGGATAGCCTGTGAGGAGGAGTTTTCTGACTCTGAGGATGAAGCAGAGGGTCAGGGAGGAGGCCGCAGAAACGCCGCCAACCACAAGAAGGCAAAACGAGTGAAGAAGGAGGAAGAAAAAGAAGGCGAGGAAAAGAAAGGTGAGACCAGTCACAAGACAAGCTAGCTTTTATAGATGAGACCAGAATAATGTATTTATCTGTCCTGTTTGTTTGCTTCCTAGAAGTTAAAGAAGAAGAGAAGGAGGAAGAGAAAATGGACACATCAGGGTGAGGAAAAAATTTGACATATAAATTTTGAACGGGGGTGCGATTAAGTGAAACATTTTCCAAACCTGAATTTGTGGAAATGTGTTAACGGTAAAAGTTTATAAGATTTCACCACTGCATTGAATACTGAGGAAAGTAAAAGCCAGATGAGACCCACCAGAGTCCCAGTTTAAAGCCAGGTAGACTGAAACTAGAACTGAGCTACATTCAGCAGATTTTTGAGTGTACTTTTATCCAAAGACCTCTGGCCATTTTAAATTTTCTAGTAATTAGCAGCCAACACTAAATAAAATCCAGTCAATGGAAAACTGACTTCTGTCAAGTCATTTCAAGCTTAAAATGTACCCGTGCTAACGAGAAGCTGTAACTCAGGAATCTTTAACTACTACTACTACTATTGGTAGTTTAATCATTTTAGGGCCAAGATGTATGGTCATTTCTCTGAGTTGTATTCACAGTAGTCTAACAGTTCCTATTTCTGATACCCATGAAGCATGTTGCATTACTATGACGACCTATCTCAGGGTATGGTGTGGTACAGGAGATAGATTGTTTGGTAAATGGTGTTTATCATAGATGCCCACTACCAGTTTGTTACAAGTCAGCTATGTGTGTTTCAGACCAAAAGAAGAAGTGAAGACAACTTGAAGCCTGCCCACACAGACATATGAAGGGTTGTACTGGAGTCCTCAGGCCCCACTGATTTCTTCTTCTACTGCGGTGATAGGACCTTTTTTGTATTCCTGTTTTATTGTGTGTTCTTACTGGCAAACCTGATTTCCACTGTTTTCTGGTTTTTGTTTCTTAGTGGAGCACCAGTTGGGTGGGCATTGACCACCAATCACAGCCACATCAGAGTATGTCAGAGAGTTGACAAAGCATGAATTTTCACCCTCACTGTTGTGTGTGCTAAGCTTGAACCCCATCCACCTGGTACTCATCACATTAGAAAACAAACGCCACAAATGTTTTCCAGTCGTGTGAACCAGGTCTGCTTCAGTGTGAAAATAACTACCTGGAGTGTTTCTGTTCCTATCATGGCATTTAAACTTGTTTGTGGGGCTCACGCTAAATTACTTGCAGATGTAGATTTAAGTCATAGTGTTCACATGCATAAAGGCTTTTCTGTTAGTTTTTAAACATCTATTTATGATACTGTTAGAATAACCAGCATTTGGCAAACAGTCGTTTGACTTGCTGTGTTAATCGGTGAGTGCATGTTTAGAACGATCTTGCCTTTAGCATGTACATGTACATTACCCTCCCTTTGCCCTGACAACCGCCATTTGCAGACAACTCAGTAAGTTATTTTAAATCATGAATACATTCAGTTCCTTCAGTCCGTCTTCCTATGAATATCTGGTCAGTGTTTTTTCTCTTCGCTTCCTGTATTGTTTGTATGTTACTGTGTGAATGGGTGCAGACCTCTTCAGAGAATTCTTTTGGGAAGTGATTGATACCTTGTTTTAGCTATTTTGTACCATTATACATAAAGGTGGAGTGAGCTGGTACACAGCGCTCTACATGTGGTTGGAGTTATATCCTTGTGAAATGTGCATTATCATAACTTTGTTATAAAATAAAATTGATCCCCTTTTTTCTCAAGTTAATCTAGAGTGTCACAATTTGTTTGTATTGCATAAAATAATTTCACGTATATGGAGATGGACAGTAAAATAATTTATAGAATACCACCACCGACTGAGACTGAACAAGTTCCTATGGTTAAGTATCAGTTGGTGAATTAAGAAATGAAGAACCACTTGAATAAGTCATTTTATGGTGATTTGTGATGGAATAGCTTACAATAGGAGATGCATCAATAAAGCAAACTGTACTGATTAAACGTCAGTGTTCGTTAAAGTCCAGTCATAGTATCTCTGCAGATCCAGGGTACAAAAATTGACTATGAGTGCAATGTTTCTCAATCACACTGGATTCCACAATGGATTCCAAGTCATGTTACAAAAATTTGTTTAAGAAAACACAAACGCTCCCGTCACTGAGATGCAGTCACCAACGATCAGCTCTTTGATCGCTTTTCCTTTATTTGAAGTAATGTGACTCTAGGCAATCCTCCTCCTTTTTGACTGGTCAGGGAGATGGACCTTTTATGCCTCCAGCTCAAAGTCAAAGTACTGTGGGTCAAAGTAATGAATCCTTACGTATCCGTCTTCTCCTCCACTGCTGTAACTGTAGATCATAACCACAGTAGGATACATGTGTGAAGACCAACAACCAAACAGACTACTGTACATTTTAGAGCTGTGTGTTATGGTCATCTTTTACCTCTTGCCATCTGGGTGGAATGCCACGCAGTTGATTGGACCAAAGTGACCTTTGACTCTGCCAAACTCCTCTTCATAAGCAGCATGAAAGAACCTGAGGAAAAGGATAAAAGATGATCTGTGATGATTTGAAAGTCTATGTAAATGTGGACAAACAATAGAAATAAAACCCAGGAAATGGAGTTAGCTTTAACTGTGGGGACGTTCCCTTTCTTGACCTCTAATCCACCTCACCTGGCCTCAAACTTGCCAATCCTAGTAGAGGTGGTGGTGACCTCCATGGCTTCCTGTCCACCTCCCATCACCACCTGCATCACAAACACCACACATGAAGCATTTAAACACAGCAAAGAGATAAAATTTATTAAGGAAAGACCATATTGCAATGCACTTGGGATAAAAACAAAAACAAAAAACAAACACACTATCAGAGTCTTCACTTACATGATCCATGATGGGGGAGATGGCTGCAGAGTTAACAGGTCTCTCTGTTTTGAAAGTCTTGATGTGATCCAGAGAACTGGAGTCAAACAGCTGAGAGAAAACAAGAATACCGTCAGTAAAGTCAGAGATCAGTGGTAAGATGAAAGTCAGATTGCCAAAGACAGTGACACTTAAAAAAAAAAAAGAAATCAACATTTTGTCTACAACCATTTCCTTTTTACCATCCAACCATCAAGTACAACTAATAATCTATCTCCCCTCCTGTTTGCTGTGTGCAACTTTCAACAAGAGCAGCAATCTGATGTCATTTTCACAAGCTGCGCCATTATGAGAGTACATGAAGCTTTTACCTTAGCAGTGTTGTCCTTTGAAGCAGTAATGAACATTGTGAGATCCAGCGACGTCTGGATGTCATTGATCTGCTTAGTGTGCTCCTTGGCTTTTTTCAGGATCTCTCCAGACTGCCCACAAACAACACAGTTATCAGGACATGAAAGAAGCTAAACCTCAAAATAGTTCTCTTCTAACTAGTTGATATGTTGGCCTGGAGTCTTAGTTAATGTACATACTTAATTTTTTCTGGCAAACTAATTAGGCTTTTTCCTTTCAAGTTTTCATTACATGGTTTTGTTGTTTACTTAAGTTTTAACCCTTTAGCCAGTGGTACATGACCAGAGTGGGCTGCATATGTTCCAACAGACAGCGCTTCCAACCTTGGCACTGAACTGGTTGATCTCTCCATTCTCGTGACCAGCATTGACAAACTCCCCCAGGGGTCCCCACACCGCACTGGTAATCTTGGAGTCACTGCATGGTACTGACAGGTATGGCTGGTTGTCGCCTGCAGAGACAGAGGGAGACATTTCCTCATTTACACCACTGCTCATTAACATTATTCTCTGACAGTATAACTACCAAAAGCTGTGGTTGCATATGTAACAAACAAATGCTGGCTGAAAATATATGAATGGTACGAACTGATCTGCTGTTTGTCCCTCAGGTCGAAGAAGTTCAGGTAGCACTGATAACCCATCTGCTTGTCTGTAGAGAACATAATGATGTTGCCGCTGAAGTCGAAGCCACACGTTCTGACAGCAGAGTTGGTGTTGAGCAGGGCCAGCTGTTTACCTGGAGAGGAGATTCAGCTTTAACGGTCTGTGATAAGGAACACACGCGTTCTCCTCTCTTCACTCTTGTTCATTTTTACCTACCAGTCTCACAATCCCACAGTCGACAGCTGTTGTCTGCTGATCCTGTCAGGACATGCTTCGTGTCCCCTAAAAGTGCGTTAAGGACCCGAACATGTGTGACACATCGGCTAGTACAGGTACAAACTTTGCATCACAGATATACAAGATTATCTATTATATCTACTTTAGGTAAATCAATAAATAATTTACTTTCTTAAAAAGGATACAGTCACAGTCAACACACCACACAGCTCCCGTGTGTCCATTGTAAGTGCCGAGCCTCTCGCCATTGACTGAGTACCACACGTTGGCTACCTGTGGCAGACAACAAAGACAACTAAAATGTTGACACCAAATAATTTTATATGTGGCATTATGGGAAATCAGCAGCAATCGGAGCGTATTTTAACTACTAGATACTGACCGTGTCTTTCGCTACAGAAAAGAGCAGATCTCCTTCTCTGTTGTACTTGATTTGAGTGATGGACCTCTCATGGCCCTGGAGTAGGATGGGTTTCTGTGGAGCACAATGTACATCAGCATCTGGGCAATCGACAGATAACAGCAGATAACAGTTATAACTGCCACGGTTGAAATTCAGTACGTTGATCAATCTTTACCAAAACTCAACCTGTTTACTTACTACCAGCTGTTGGAGGCCGGTGAATCATCACCCTCCATTCATACATCTTGCAGCTAACATTTACGTTATCGTTAGCCCATTTGAACGCTAACGCTAGCCACGGTGGCTATGCTAGCTAATCTAGAGCTAGTCGTCTCGGCAAACAGCAAGTAATATTTTTGGCCAAAATAAAACCCAAAGCGAACTTTCACCAAGTGTCATACTAACCATTTTTATCAGCTAGGTGTTGCCACTCGGTCCAGTATATTCACTAGACGACCCGTAAAGAGAGAAATGATGAACACTCGTGTTTCGGGCGCAGGAACCGCGGCGGAAAAGAAAGGTGACGTACTTCCTTGGTCAAAGAGGACGTTAGTGCGCCCACTACCGGTGACTCGTCACTATAGCATGCATACCACATAATTGTAAGCTGTTAAACTATTTTTATGGATGTTCTCCCAGTTTTAAGTCCTGAAATTTCAATACACACACACACACACACACACATAAAAACTATAGAATTATGCATTATAAACATCTAAAGTTATATAATAAAAATACCATATATCTTTTTTAAGTGTTTGTTCCAAAAAACACATTGTGTATCTGTTGCAATGTAAACCATTAAGATAAACATTTTTTAATTTCAAATATGGCCTAATGTGTGCAAATCTGACATTTTCATATTCTCATACTGAAACATGCATTGATGGGCACATTGCCTTAAAAATGAGCCAAGCAAGTCAAAAACCATTGTTACATCTTTTATTTAACAAGAAACAAAAATATACAGGGCCCGATAAAAGTACTGCAAAAAACAAAAGGAAACATCTTTGGTTCCTTCTTATGATCAATGTAACTTCATCTATCAGTTCTCACCTTGTTACTGATGCTACATGTTAGGTACAAGTTAAGAATGTCTGAAGAGCAATAGACATGTTTAGAAGTCCAGTTGCATTGTTTTCTACTGAGCTCAGTCGCTGCACCTTTCAAAGGCGTCAGCGAGATGCGCAATATTACGCTCAGTGTCTAAATTTGCGTGGCGGTGGCTCAACAAACAGGGTCCAAACTGAAGAGAAATAGAGTTCTGCTGTGAGATATGTTGCTTGTTTATACAGTACATCCATGCAGGACAGTGGATATAATGAGTTACATTCTCAGCTAAGTGCTTGTCAGTTCAGACTGCCACCGAATAAAACCAAGAGGCATGTGTTGCATAGAGGTCTTTGAACATTCTCTTGTTAAAAACCTGATTACAAGCTACTGCAATCACCAGGACTAGGAGAAGACAATCTCCACCACATGAGCCACACACAGCATACACACAAAAGAAAGATGGAGTTAGACAAGTTTTAAGTAGTTGTCTTTACAATGGTCTAAGTAAACTGCAAAACATGTAAAACAACATTAAGAATGACTGAGCTCAGGAAGGTTAGGAATAAAATGCTGGTTATCAAAGTAACGTTTTAGTGAACTGTCTAAATTAATTAAAAACAAAGTGTTTACAGTTTCAGTACAATATCAGATTATGGTTCAATCAATAAATACACACACTCTTTGAACTGGTGTACAAGCAGAAACTGAAATATTGTAAAGTGTTCTGAACATTTGAGCTGGGTGGAAAGCAAACAACAGTCATAATGATAAATGTCCTTCAATAATTAGGCAGATTTCTATTTTGTACATACAGGTAATTATTGTATTAGCTAAAGATGTGACTGGTTTGACATCTCTGTTAAGACTTGACCCGAAAGAAAAAATAGCATTTTACTAAAACTGGCCTTTAGAGTAATGCAAGCAATGATTGAGATTCCTCTGAAACACACACATACACCGACACAAATCAATGAAGCTCTGTGAAGACTGTTTTTGTCATTAAATGGTTTGGCTTGTGTCGTGCCAAAGAAATTCTGCATTTGATGCACATCAATAAGGGAATGTTGAGTAAAACATCACAGCACTGAGGCAGTCAGTACATTTCTATCCACACTAATTATTAGACTATCACTCAACATTACAGCTGTTGTGTAAACAGGGTTGTTTAATTTTTCAATTTGTATTGATTGTGGTGTGTATGCCCTTTTTAGGACACAAACAAAATGATTAATCAATCTCACATACGCTTATGGAAATGAACCTGACTGAATAAGAGATTCATGGAAACCTTGTTATTGTGGGAACATGTTATTAATGTGTATAAATATGCTGACAGATGAGGCACAATCTTTTTATCACTGATAAAACCTGCTGAGGATACTAGTTGACTTTTTCCATTAAACGCAGATCAGACCTTCACTTCATATATACTGTATAAAGGTGAGACTATCTGATCCGTTTCTTGATCACTGTTTAAACATCAGCTTCATCCAGCAGGCTGGTGGCTTATATTTTGGTGGCTTGATGCTGCAGGAGAGACAGAGAGAGGGAGAGAGACAGAGAGAGAGAGGCGGAGGCATGTGAGCAGCGTCACTTCACTCCTGAGCAGCGACGTGCTGAGCGCTTGCCTCTTCTAATATGGCGTCTGTGTCCAGTTTTGGGTCACAGTGGCAGGAGTGGGAGCAGGGGGTGGTGCCTGGGACGGGGCAGGTGCTGGGCTCTAGCAGAGAGTCTGTAGGTGGTGGAGATGGAGAGTCTGACCCTGGGTCAGTGCTGGGGGCCCCCGTGGTGCTACTTTCCTGACCGCTGAGGTTCTGGACCTTCTTGTTGAGCTCGTTTCGTTCCACTTTTAGTGCCCGCCGCAGCTTCTCCAGTCGCTGGACTTTACCCTGCAGCGCCTCAAAGTCTCTGTCCCGCACAGCTTTCTGTAGACAAATCCACAAATTAAACATGCATCTTTGTGCTTTCGTGTTGTAAATATTTTCATGGACACATTGTGAGATCAAGGATGGCTTCAAATAGCCATGCTCATTCTAGATCCAGTTTCCACTTGTTACCTGGATTTATTGAGCTCAGCGGTTACCTTTTAAATGGGTTCAATTCCTATTTCAATGTAGAGCTGCATGCAGTGCACTGATTCACTCAGCATCTCTCTCCCTCTCCCTCATGCGCACGCACGCACGCACGCACGCACACACACACACACACACATAGTTTTATTTTTCAGTTTAGCGCCACAATAATTTCATGAACGCATTTGAATAAAGTTAATCCCCAAACAAAGGTATTGTGGGAGGGATATAATGAACGTAGATTCATCACTTAAATTAATGACAGAATCAATATGCTGTTGTTAGAGTTTGGGGAGACAGGCTGTAATACAACATTGGTGACTGTAGCCAGTCAAAGGCATCACACTCTTAAAAATCAGAGTGGGGGGAGTATCTGTTGTTTCTAAAACTCTCAAAACAGAATGAAAGGTCTTCTAGTAAAACCATCAGCTGCTATCCCACCAGTTTCAGAATATCCTAGTTAAAACAGTCAGCAGACTGTTAATGTTTAACAAATGCAATCAAAATTCTGATCCGACTCAAATCTGATGCTATATGCTGCTAATTTCCTTCATTTTTGGACGACAAAAACGTTCAGTATATTATGGATGCACCCAATTTATTTATTTAAATGCACTGAATGATAAAGTTTAGAGTTGTATTTAGCTTTGCTTTTGCAGCAGCAGTACAATGAGAACAAATGCAGCAAAATTAAAAATGAGTGGGGACAGGGTTGAAGAGTAACACCATTGTTCTACACGACAGTATCCAAACCAAACTGTGCTTTACCTCTTCAGTCATCTCCAGAAGAGCCTTGTTGCTGCTCTCCCATCTTGAACGATACATGGCTGTCTCCTTCTCCAGCTTTTTGATCTTTTTAGTCATCTGTAAGTATTAAGGAAACAAGTCTATCAATCCAGCAGAGCAACTTGGCCCCACCTCATTTATTTATGTGCCCTCTCTTTCAGACAGACTGCCCACCTTCTCCATCTCCTGTTTGAATGTGGTGAAGACTTCATTACTCTTGGACAATGTGGTCTGAAACTCTTCAAATTTCTCTGTGTACAGTGAAAGCTGCAAACAGCACAACACAGGTTTGTTCTTGAGAGTCATCTTGTTTCCCCCCAAAGAAAAATCGAGCTGAAAGAGGTGAAGAGAGGAGACTGACCTGCTGTTTGAGGTGGACTTCCTGCTGCTTCATCAGCTCGCACATTCTTTGTGACTCAACGGCTTCTTTGAGCAGCTGGGGGGCAAACAATTGTTACATTCATGTTCTGTAACAACAGGACTTAACAACGCTGAGATCTGTATCTTATATTTTGTGTGTGCCTGTGATGAGGTCACATACAAAGTCTTTCTCTCTGTCATGGCGTTCCTCTGACTCCTTCAGCAGCTCCTGTGCCTGGTGCAGTTTGGCATCCACCAGCTGTTGCTGCAGGTCTTTGTGCTTCACCACTTTGTCTATGTGCTGGCGGAGTTAGAGAAGATCAGAGAGATTAAAATACCTGGTACACATCCAGTGAAAATGTGGTAAACTGAATTACATGCCACCAGCAGCTTTGAGTTACAGACACATGCAGATGTGGGCAATGGACAGCTCACACACCTCTTCTCGTAGTTTGTATTGTTCATACAGCTTCTTCAGTTTCTCAGCAAGCTCTGCGTTTTCTTGCCGGAGGTTGGCGTTCCTCTCGTTGTGCTGCTCCATCTGAGTCTGGATGTCGTTCAGTGTCACCTGGAAATGAGAAGTCACCTCCTTCCTTTTCTCTTCCTCTAACCGAGTCCTTTGCATCCCTTCCTCCTGCAGAGCAAAAGAAGTGAAACATGATTAACACAGAGTACTGATAGAGAGACCATAAGCTTCTGTATAGCTTCATATGTGCAAGATAAGCAATTTAACAAATCTTTGCCCCACACTGGTTTCTTCATATTTGAAGTTCTGCACATCCTTGAGTACCTTGAGTGTGCGGTTGTGTCTTTGCAGCTCCCTGCACAGGCTCTCCAGCTTGCTGCGGGCCAGAATGGCCTTGCTGTGTTCGTTCCTCAGGTTATCTTTCTCCTGGACAACTTGGCTCTGCTTCTTCTGAAGCACCCTCATCTGCTTCTGGGTGTTCCGGTGCTCTTCCAGCTGTCACACACACAAAAACATGTTGCACTGTGAAACTAGTATTAATCTAATTTTATCTAATTGTGGTAATATTAGAAGCTAAAAGTTGTTAACTTGTTAACATAGTCTCAATGCTAAAATAGCATATAATTCAGCTGGAGTCTAAATGCTATTCTCCCATCGATTTCTACCGTAGACAACAACACCACTACAGATCAACCTGAAAAGATAAGACTTTATTTATCCCACGATTGGGAAATTCTTTTGTCTACAGCAGCAAGGTGACATTAAATAGGACAACAGTAGAGAAGACCTTAAACGTAACCCAACACAGAGAATCTTTGCTAATTGTATAAACTTGCACCTATAACAGACAATTTGTTTAAATTACTTCATTTCATCAAATTCATGTCTTCTTCTTTCTTAGTATCTTTGCATTTTAGGAACTATAAACACATTTACCCACATTTTGGAGACAGTATTTTCACCTATTTTAGAATAATATACTCAGTATTTCTTTCTGGTAAATGTACATTATGCTACTGAATCAGACAGTAAATAAATGAATTGGTTTCAGAGTGCAGAAAAAAAAAATCACTCACCAGTTCAGCATATTTCTTACAGAGACCTGCAAGCTTTTCCTCTGGAGTGCTCAGTGTATTCAGTGTCTGCATGAGAAGGGTGATTTCTTTGCCTACAAAAAGGTGGAAAACCAACACACAAGAATAAGCTATTAATGTTGAATATTCTCTCTCTCTCTCACTCACTATATATATATATATATATATATATATATATATATATATATATATATATATATATATATATATATATATATATATAGTTTATAAGGTTAATACATTAATAATACAGATAAAAATACCCCCCTTAAAATATAAATAGTCTAGAGTCCCTCACTTGGTTTGGAATGATCTCTAGTTTTGTACTTATATTACGTAATTTGGTTATAAGCCTCTCCAAGGAGCCTTGATGAATATAGAATGAGCTGCTCCTTACCCAGCCCTTTTACTTTCTTCTTCTCCTGAGTCTTCTTCTGGTCCTTATCCACCCCACTGTCACCTCCATTGACTTTGCCCTCCTCTGCCTTGTCATCCTCCCTATCATTGGTCAGACCATTAAGCTCCAGGCTGTGTGACTGGCCGTTGGACACGGTGCTAGCATTTTCTGAAATGGTTTCCCGGCAGTAGGTACTGAGGATGTCCTCCAGCTGCCGGCTCAGCTCCTCGGCCATGTCACACTGAGACAATGCAGCCTCTGCAGCTAGAAAAAACATGATAAAAAGGATATTATTTTTTTTTCTTTGTGGACTGAACAAAAGGGGTATTACCCCATAAAACAGTGAAACATTACAAATAGAAGAAGATGACAATACACACTGCATATTTTGACACCGAGCTATAGTTTTATGACGTTTTTTCCCCTTCAAACTTCATTTAGCTATATAGCTCCCTAGCAAGAAAGCTGAAGAATTAAATATTACTAAAACCATGCTTTGCACATGGTGAAGACATGGCAACGCTACTGTTAGACTGTGTCATGTCAAGAGTCATTTACAGGTTAATATGGTTGACAATAACCACCATATTTAAAACACAATTGTATATTTTTAAAAAAGTATTTGTTTTGCACTTTTCTTCTACACTTAAGCTCTATTACAAATATCCATCATAGAATTACAAACTACAGTGACAGCAAAGTCCACTCCTTACTGACCCTGTCCTAAATTGCTCTCGTGTAAAGATAAGTAGACAATTTACAATTTTGAACTGCCCAAATGAAAGGTGACTACATATGTTGATCTTTGGTTACAACTCCAAAAGGGTAGTCCCACATAATACTGGGTGACTGCTATTGTCAGAGTCTTGCAACCAAACAAAGCCTGGGACAAAATTCTGTATGTATTTAGGATGAGCATTATATAATATGATAATATATAGAAACACCTTCGCTTGCTGCCTCATCGTCTTGTGGGGGGGTGTCTGTCTGTGGTGTCTGTGGGTCAGAGTCTTTGGGGCTGTTGCTGTCTGAGCTGTCTTTTGCAGTTGCAGGTGACTCGATCCCTCCTTCTGTAGGTGGAACATCCTCGCTGCCCTGGGTGGTAGACTCTTGGCTGTCTTGTTTTTTCATCTCTGGTATCTGTTAAAAGTAGAAAAACCTGTGAGGCAAGGTTCACTTGTAACTTGGGCTTGTATTTTAAATTCAAGCAAGCGACTGATAAATAACATAAGACGTCAGCGCTGGGAAGTGCTCCACCTCAAAATAGACCTGATTTTGACGTTAAGACGGACGAGTTAGTTTGAACTTATCAATAGCTATACATATTGTAAAGACATTCGCGCCTTTCTATGTTTGCTATGTTTCAGTATATGCTATACTGAAGGTTGAAAGTTAATAATTCCCGAAACGGCTTGGCTCTGCTTATGTAAGTGTGCCTGATAATTGGCAGAAAAACTTTTAACTGACTTAGTATTGCAGCACCCATAACCTATGTGGTATTCTGTAGCACCGCTCTGTAAGTTACAGTGAAGCTGGCTACTGTGCTAACTTCAAATAGCGTACCTAACTGTTACCAACTCAGCAATGTTTACTATCAAGCTTGTCCTGTATAGAGTTATATCAGAGGATATCGCTTCACTATCTGTCGAGCTTTCGCATTAAAGCTATGTTAGCTAGGACACGCTAACGCTCGCTAGCCCCCAGATGCAGCTAATGTTAAATCAACGTTAGCTAACAGACAGACAGTTTCCCTTCGTGTATACTGAACATAACATGTTTAAAAATATAAGTAGACTGTACATATACTTGTTGCTATATAACATCCCGTGTTCTGAAATATTACGGAATTGTTTACCTTAAGGCTCAAGGAAGAAATGACTGGTGTTTCCATGAACTGCAGGTTTCCTCAACAGCGTGAGCCAGAAAAACTCACTTCCGGTCACAACTTCCTCTTCCTCGTTGTAGCTAAATGCGGTCGAAATCCTGTCGCGATGCTTTATCGCCATCTGCAGTAGTTGTAGTAGTATTATGTTTAATTCTTCAGAAAAGGTGCTCATGGCTAAATAAAATACATGGAAATGCATTTTAATTTCAGCAATAACTAATCAGTTAGTCAAAAGTAACTAAGTACAAAAATTCTTAGTTATTTGTACTTTATTTCCATATTATATTTCTGCAAAGGTTTCCTACTGTATTTTTAAGATAAGTATACATGGTAAAGGAAAACGTTACCAATTTTTAATTGCTTCCTATCGTAGAAAGTACTGTATATGTATATTAATACTGTAGTCTTGGTTGACGAGCTCTTCCCAAACTTGTCCAGATAACATTTGGATCTGGAGTTCAGATGATGCCATCTAGAGGAGTTCTCAAAAGAGCAGGTCAGCCAAGACAACGTCAACTGAACTGAAGCAGAGAGATGTTTTAATGTAGGGAAAGAAGACAGAAGATTTATGTCAGTTATGTAAGTGCATTGTCCTATTCACCAATGGGAAGAATGTTTAGTATTTCCAGTTTCATGTACAGTCAACCACAGACGAAACATATGCATTAAAGGGTTGCAACATAACTTTATTTGTTTTGTACAGTATTTTCACTGAACAATTTTAATTCAATATATTTTCTTTACATCTTTAATATAGTTGCTGTTTCCTGCATGTATTATTTCCCCCCCCTATGTTCATGTTTGTGTGTCATGTCCCGTTGAAGTGTAGTTGTCACTCATTCATACCGTCGGTAAAGTCAAGTCGAGTCACAGTTTAAGATGGGTCGTTTTGAGCAAATGAAAAATCATAACCAAGAATCGAGAAAATAAATACACATAAAAGAAATGAGAGGACCAGAACAGAGAACACACCAGGACTGGTCAGTGATGGCATATGAAACGTATTTTTACAAACATGTAGCAGTGTAAACATTTGTAGCGTAGACGTTACTTGACTGAGCCAAAAGGTGGCTTTAGATTCTGATAAAGACATGAACAGCTTCTAGGACGGAAGACAGATTTGAGATATTTAGAGACGTCTGTTCAATCCTCTATAGAGAACAAGACTTCCTGATCATGCAGCCTGACTAGGACAAACTTTTACTCTAAACACAATTATCCAAAAATATAGCCCAGAAGATCCTGATCAGGAAAAAAGATCAAGAAAAGCAGAAAAGGCTTGTATTCTCACCTCCTATTTTATGTCCTGTTTTTTTTCCATGTAAAATTTTCTCATGAGCCTTTTTCTCCACTTCTCAGAAGTGATTAGAATCTGAATCCCTGTCAATGTATCAGAACATACATATAGTTTAACTTATAATACTTTAATGTAAATCACTGCACAATTTCTGAATCCCAGATTTTATCTTAGAAAAATGTCAAGTAGTTGCCTCTGTTAGCTCCACCCAGTGGAAGGAGTGTCCCCTGCGAGGGCAGTTTGTAGGTGGATCTTTACCTCCGGGGCTGCCCGATTTTGGACGATATTTATTGCAGTCTCCTGGATTTTTTAGCTGATTTCCTGTCTCCCTAAACAGTACTTGAACTTGAGTGAAAACAAAACCGAGAAGAGAGGGACTGAGCTAGTGCAGCTTCTAATGAAAAGAAGCAAGTTTTAAATGGCCTGAAGCAATCTGTCAGTCATAGTGACTGGGTCAACACAAGCCAATTACACAAACTACTGACAAAAAACATGCATCAAGTAAATCATTTCAGCCTTCTGGGTGACAAAACTTTGGTAAGCTAACATTAACATTAAGGTTAGTACCTGCTATGATAGTCACTTGAGTTGCCACAATTTGCATCATGTGCCACATTTAGGTAAAAAATTCCTATTAGCGCAGTTTCTTTCTGCATGAGGGATGTGCTGCAGGCAACGACCATGAGAAAATCCTAAACATTATATTCTACTGTATCCACCACACAAAATCAATTCACTGATTCTGAAACACCTGCAGCCTAGGTGTGCACAGTGAAAACCATTAGAAGAGTTGAGAGTAGGAGTGGGGACCATCACATCAATGGACAAAAAGGAGCTGGAAAGACCAGTTTTATGCAGTTAGTCGTAAAACTGACAATTACAGAAAATTAGACTTCCTCTAATAGATTCCTTCTTCAGGTACCCACAGTAAAGAATGCCACTTTTCCAAAGAAACAATGGCTAACAATTGAACTTTAAAGATAAGGAAAACAGAGCAGCAATGTTTTGCACAGAATGTGTGCACATTCAAGTAAATAAAAAGATTTAAAGAAAAAAAAATTCTATAAGTCTAAAGACAGACACATAAGAACCTCCAGTCTTTGTTGGTCAGATTGGCACTTTAGTGAATAGGAGTGCATTTACATTTTTCAGAAAGTTTTCCTGGTAGATTTTTTATTTTTTTTAAACACTGCAATTCTGGCATTTTTTGTATTTGTAGGCCAAGCACAGAATTGGCCATGAAATCCAGTATGTCCGTCATAAATGCTCCTCTACACATCTGTCGTGTAGAGTGAAGTTCTTGATGCTCGAATATTCATTATTTGACCTCTTTTGTTGGCTGGG
The DNA here is from genome assembly GCF_900324465.2 of Anabas testudineus. NCBI lineage: Eukaryota > Metazoa > Chordata > Actinopteri > Anabantiformes > Anabantidae > Anabas > Anabas testudineus. The sequence goes on from NC_046620.1 coordinate 17,225,082, forward strand.
AGCACACCTGTTCTGCAGATATCTTTTATCCCCTGAAGCAAAAATAGTCACACTAACGTATAAAATATGTTCTTTTGTCTATCGATGCTGAGACTGTTGTAATAGGAGCCTCTTCCACTATAATATTCTTTTGAAAGCTAATATAAAAAAACAAATACTGAAACAAACTAAATTGGAAAAAAAGGTCCAACAAAAACATAATTCTGGTTACAATTCCATGATTTAATGCTAGCGCTGCTTCAGTGATTCACAGAACAGGGGCTCCCAGACTCAGGTGGGGACATAGTCATAGAGTCAATCATCCTCTTCCTCACACAGGGCCTGTCAGTCAAACATCACGCGACAAGTTCCACTCCACTCACAAAGCCCAAACGCTGAACCAAGACCAGCTTCATGTCATGTTCAGAAGCTGATCTGAGGTCAGGGTTTACAAGGACAATTTAAACCCATCGTAAGTCATGTGGCTAGGAACAACCAAAAAAAAAAAAAAAGAAGTTTCCATAAGACTTTTGTGTGCACCGAATCGTTTCTCAAATCAACAAACCTCGCTTCAAATTGTCCCAACGAAAACAGAAAATCCTCTTTACTATAACAGAAGCGAGGGCAACATTTCTATAAATAAAGAAAATATGTGCTCTGAAACAAAGAACAGCCACAACGGCAATTTCTCTCACTTTGGGAAAAGGCATAATTTCAAAATAAAAATCAAACAATAAGTACTTTCTTTATTCCAAAGACTATGGAAACCGTTTCACTTGCTACTAGCCACTCATCTGTGTGAGGTGTGTGTACAATGTCTGCTGGTGTCTGCAAGTGTGCATGAAGTGTGCGCAGATACATACATGTAATGCAAATACATTAAAATTCAAATATAGATATACTTGAACTTTTTTTTGTTGCAGTTAGGCTTGTCACTTGTCTGAGTTATATCCCTAGCCAAACGCTGTTGTTAGAAGCATTGTAGCCAGTCAGAGAGAGGCTACTTACATCAGTATATATATATCACAGTGGACCCATGCAGTTGTCAGACCCACTGCTCAAACATATAGTGATATAGAATGCTGGAGGTTAGATATCAACTGTAACACTACACCAAACACTACTGTCACTACACTACTACCACTGTTAACACCACCAAACCAATTAGCTGTGGTTCAGTTCTGGCTTTCAAACTCCACTTCTGTTAACAAAGAAACACTGAGCAGCGTGCAGCGAAGCATCACAGTGTTTCTCCACACGTCTTCCTTTATCTCTTGTGTGTTTACAGTCTGTGCTTGGCCAGGGATACTCAGTGACTGGAGGCAGGGTTATAAAACACCATGCAAAAACCCTACCACTTACAACTGGAGGGGCGGGGGTGAGGGGTGAAGTCAGCAACAGCTGATTCACACTGAGCCTCAGGGAAATCATTCAATGGAAACAAGACACCTTATGACACTTGAAATGTGTGTAATTTCATCAATTCATTTTAAATAGAAAAATATGTTTGGTTGGCTGCTGCCAACCCCACCCCTCCTCCAACACCTCAGTAATGCCTTGTTAAATAGTTAGATCACTTCATAATTTAATTGTATTGTTATTAATAACACAGCACACAACGAACATTGGATCTCTAACTATACCACCCTCAAAAAATTGATTTTTTTTAAAGATCTTTTAAAGTATCCTGTAAAATCTGTTCCATTTACCCCCATTCAGGGCCCTTCCCATGTGCAGATAAATCTCCTATCTAAGGTTTTACACTTCTTCCCACATCAACCCTTCCCCAAAAATGTTATAGAAAGCCCTTCACTTTAGGTGGACATTTTGTGCCTCTGGATCCTGCCCCCATACAAATACACTTTTCCCCTCCCAATCAGCAGATATGCAGAGACCAGCCCTAAGCCTAGTGATCAAGGAGCCTGTTGGCAGCAAACTTAGTGCTTTACATGTTAGAAAAAGGGGAAAAAAAGAAAGAAAAAAAATCACAAGGACTACAAAGGAGCAGATAAATAAGAGGTGGGTGGGGGATAACTAATCAACTAAAAAAGGGATAATGTTACAAACACTTTTTAGAATTGCACTAAGTCAGACTGACATCAATATTTGGGCATACTTCACCTCACGCACCCCTGTCTGCCGACTTTGCATGGGAATGCATGGGTAATCCTAAAAATAGGAATGTCCCATTGGAAAAGAAATCAAAGTGTAGAAAGATATCAACCATCAAGCCATTGTTACTCTCAATGAGAAATTCTATGAGCCATAAGATGGAAAGAAGATGTCTGCGTGTGCATTTTGAGTCAGGGCAGACTTGCGCTTTGGGCTATTTCAGGTGATCACTTCCTCTTCTAAACGTAATGGATTTTGTGGCGCGCCCGCCCCCCCTTCCCGACCAGGTATCACAAGAGTCTGCCCTGTAAAAAGTCCGTCACTGGTTGAGCAGAATGAAAACGTGAGGGAGGTGTGGGGGTGCATTTTTAGGCTGGAGAGCAGAACCGTTTTACCTTTCCTTAATACAGCTGGGGATGTGTGTGTGTGGAGGGGTAGTGGTATCTACGGAGTCGCCATAAGACAGAGAGGTATGGAGAGGGGGGTGGTGTTGAAGAGGAGCCTATTGGTGACTTATAGCTGGAAGCCCTCCATGGGAGCCTCCTGCTGGGGGAAAAGGAACTGCTGGTTGGCCTGGTCCACCTGAGGGGCTAGACTGTTGTCCTCGTCCTCCACCCCAAAGTAGTGCTCAATTAGGTCAAAGGCCTTCTGGTAGATCTCCTGGTTGTCGTGGCTCTGAAGGAACTCGATCTTGTCAAGACCTGGGAAATCAAGTAAGCCAAGTTGAGTTTGTTTTTTATGTGGGAAAAAATAATAATAGTTTTATTTTCAGCACAAAGTGATCAGAATGCACAGGTTGCTGTTAGGATACATAAACACTGTGCAGCCCTAAACTCTAGGAGAACATCAGAAAGTCTACATTGTTCATTTACATTGGGAAATAATCTAAAAATGTAATGATTTAGAAAGAGTTATGAAATCTAACACGTTGAAGCCCATGTTCAGATGACACTATAATCATCTACCTGTGGTCAATCAACTTGCAGCTACTGTTCATCTGCTAGATGAATTACTGTGTCAAGTTTCCAGCAACACTGTTTATCAATAAGAGTTGTAATAGTGAAAAACATGGCATCAGAAGCAAGTAGAATTGCGATCTAATTATTATTCCAAGCAGGAAGAGCTTTCTTTCTATCAACGCCTTGCAAGCACTACTTTAAGATCAAAAACTGTTGATCGTTATGGATTTTCATCCACAGTCACCTGATCTCCACCCTTGAGAACATTTATGGGGAAACTTGAAGACGGAGAAACGTCAAGAAGCTCAAGTGAATGCTGTTATTAAAGTTAAAGTAGGGCGAATCAAATCTTTCATGCTCAAATTAAGAGTCAAAGTGTCAAATTGTTAACACACTATCATGTGTACTGAAAAACTATAGAACGTTTGTGCAGATTTACTATACAGTACCGTAGGCTTCTTCAATGAGGCTGCAGTAAGGGTTGACTCCGGTGCCATTGTTCTCCTGCTTGGCCTCTTGCTCACCCAGCCTCAGGATGTTCTCCAGCCCGTTGAGAGCTACCTGAACTATCTTGGAGTCCATCACCGTCAGCAGATCGCACAGGGGCTTAATGCAGCTTAGGTTCACCAGATATCTATTTGCCAACAGACACATACATTTTCAGATTATTCATTTCAAGTTCACAACTCTAAAATATATGGTATTCTTGTATATTTCCTTTTTCTACACAGCTTTGCTAAGGCACTAACGTATATTAAGATAAGATAAATGATCAATTCATTGAAATTTGATTTATTGTAGGTAATAATTCTTTATCTATAACTCTAATTAATTCAATTAACTAATTTCCATCTAACTTATTAACACCATGGCACCTCCTCATGCATAACAGTGACTAATTTTTCACTTTCTAACAATAAAACAACAAATGAATCATATTACGAATCAAGTATACTGTAGTTTGTCTGTCAGACCTGATCTGTTCTGGTGTTCCTCCAGAGGTGGCGTTAGTGATGGCCCAAGCTGCCTCTTTTCTGGTCCTGAACTCTGCTTTCTGTAGAATGTCGATCAGCACTGGGAAGATGTTGGCATCGATTACTGTCTGTAGACGGGGGGAAATAAAATAAAACATACAAAATAAGAGATTCAATATCGTAAGGACCTTGGAGGCCAAGATCGTTGGAAAGAGTGGCTTTAATGTTTGTCATATTGTCTCTGTACACCACAACAATACATCTGAAATTAACTGTGAAGGTATTTTAAGTGTAGACTGTCAGTTTTAACCAATTTAACAAAATCACAAATCGAGTCATTCAAATACAGTGCATATATCAGAGAAGACACATATTGGTGCCTGAAAAATGCGGGGAGTTACAAGAAAGACTAGAGGGGAGAGTGGTTCACAAAATGAAGAAACTAAATAACTGACTGACCATGTCAGTCTATAACAAATTGACTGAATATTATCACTCATGAGTAGAGGCACTTCATCAGTGGCGATTCTAGAAAATACTATTCATTTAGAAAAATACCACATTTAACCTTCTAGAGAAAAGCATCTTGATGGGGAAAATGACAAGAAGACCAAATTTAAACATTTCTAAATGTAAATCCTCACATTAACTTCAATGGTCCATATAGCAGAAAAATGCATCTACTCATCCTTTCATCAATCAAAAACCATAGTCTGGTAATTGTATCTGAGTCTGAGAGCAATTTTCAAAGCCATAAAGATGATCCAATATGATTATCTTTCAAACATTTGCCTATCTCTTGTTCCTATGTTCATCTCTAAACTGCCTGTGCAGCACAACAGGTTTACTGCTATCAAATAATCAACAGATTAATCCAAAAGACAGCAACAATAAAATGTAAACACAATGAACAGTATATTCATTAACTGCGGACACATGGATTATTGAGCTAACACTTCACTAAGCAAGTGTAAACAAAGTTTAAGAAGTTGTACTTCATTAATACAAAACATATGGTTCCTTATAGTTGTATACTTACATAGTATACAGCCATGTTAAAAGAATATATTCCATACACAGTTATCCATTTGTAAATCTAAAACAGAACGTTACATCTTTCAAACCTGCATTAATCCTTTTGTCGATCAGAGTAAAATAAAAATCTACCATAATTTAGTGTTCATACATAAATTTATTCATCTCTGATGGTTAGGTTTGGTTTTCTGCAAGACGTCCCCATTTAAACTCTAAGCTGCATATGTATGTGTGTGACCTGTATCTGTGCTCTGTTTCCAGCTGTGATGTTAGAGATAGTCCAGCATGCTTCTTTGCGAATCGACTCTTTAGCGCTGCTGAGGAGGTGCAGCAGACAGGGCAGAGCTGAACAGTTCAACACCACCTATACAAAGCAGCACAGAAGGTGAAACCTTACAAGTTGTTTCTAAAAACGTTAACATTCCTTTTTGAACCCATTTATTGAGTTTAATATACCCTCACCTGTGTTTGGATGTCATCTCCAGTGACAATGTTTCCTACAGCTCTCAAGGCAGGGGAAGCCACTTTATAGTCAGTGTGCCTGCAAAAAGCAGGGTTAACAGAATCTTAATCTTAAGTATTTAGAGGCACTATTCAGTGTGACAAAGATAACCCAGAGTGTAGCTGAACTTACATGAGTAGTTCTACAAGGCGCCTACAGACGCCAGAGTCAATAACAGCTTGGATCTTGTCATTGGGACCGTCTGAGAGGTAGGACAGGGCCCAGCAGGCATCTGCCAGCAAGTCTGGGTCACTGCTAAATAAAAGCCTGGACAGTACTGGCAGACAGGGTGACACCTAGACAACATAGACAAATTGCATAGTTATGACCAGAAACAGACTGAATTCAATATCCAAGCATCACACAGAAAGATCAGGTTAAAAATTTTTCAGCAGGTGAGTTGGCAACATCCGCCGTCTTCAAGGTCACTGCGATTTAAACAAGAAACAAGAGTTTCTTCAACAATGTTTGATGTGCTGGATTGGTGGTTCAGCAAAACCTTTTTGCTTTAGAATATCATCCCAGTCACCGCCATTCTTCTTTCTTATGTCAACTGGAAGTATAAGTTTCAAGCAATTCTTTACATTTAAGACAGGAATTTAGAAAAGAAGATTCTAGTAGCACTTAATTAAGAACAGAGCTGCTTATGATACTGTAGGCTCATTCAAATGTGCATAATTTGGATGTGTATGCTGTCCTAAAAATATTTACATACTGTAGGAGATGGAAAGAAATTGTTTTGAGTCAATAGATACAGATACACCAACCTTTTCCCCTGTAAAACTAGACATTTCTCTCTTTAAAACCTCAGAGTGTTGTATTTCTCTGTGACCAAGTTAAGAGAAGCAATTGCAACTATCAGACCTCAGCTGTAACCTGCATTTGCATGGACAGTGACCAGGAAAAAGACAGTTTAAACAACTAAGTTTTCACTAAACTGGCTTTCTATAATAATCTAGAAGTTAACTCATGTCAAATGCATTTTTTCCTGCACCTGTTTCTATATTTACATAGTATTAACCATTACATATGCTGTTACAGTCATGATCTTGTGTTGACCTTATGGTGTGAATTGGTACCTTTTCAAAAGCAGGTGGAGGGTTTTTTCCTCTACAGAGATTAGACAGAGCCCACACTGCATTCCTAGTCATGGTCAACCTAGTGGATTTGGTCAGAAGCCTGCAACAAGCAAAGCAAAACCCATAACATCATCATCTTTTCACCATCTTAGAACGACAAATCTAGAAAAGCTGGGTTCCTAACTAAGTAGTGTCTCTAAAAAATAAAAACAACAAACTCACATTAGCAGTGGTGGAAGGATGTTGCAGTTCAGCACATAGTCCCTGCACACAGCACTATCCCCTGCAATATTACCCAATGCCCACACAGCCTGCAGAAAAAAAAAAAAAGATTAGACAGAAATGGGCACAATAGTTGAAATGGAAACAGCCCATTTGAAGTAAAACTACATGTTACCTGTTCTTGGACATCTTCAAAATCTGAGTTAAGTAGTTCGATGAAGATTGGCACAGCTCCTGCCTCAATCACTGTCTTTGTCTGCATGGATGTGCCTGATGCTATATTGGTCAGTGCCCAAGCAGCTTCAAACTGCAGGAGCACAAAATGTCATAGAAGACAGCATAGATAGCATTAAGCTTTAACACATTTTTGTCAAAATAAACCTTAAGATCATCGGTAGTACTGAAACATTACACATTAGTGAGCCATTCAAGCTTGGAAGATAAAGGTTTACACCTGACATTTTGGAGCAGAGCAAGAAGCTTACAATAAGGAACCTGTTTAATGCACAGTTACTGTATTGCTTTGTCTTGTTTTTCATCAGGTGAAAGCAAGTACAGGAAGTACTACAGCAAAATCTACACAGTAAGCATGGAACGCATCTGATATTGTTTCAGACCGTGTGCAGAAAGTTCCCTGCATAGTTTGTGTTTTACAAACTGACCTGTAGTGTGCAGTTGGCACTCTTCTTGAGAAACTCAACAAACCTCTCCACTACTCCAGGTGTGTTTATAACTTCATCAATTGGTGGGTTGGGCTCTGAAATGAACAAAGGCCAAACTGAATGTGAGTATTTTTTTGTATTGTCGGTTGTGAGCTCATGACTTTTAGTATAGTTATATTGACTAGCAATCGTTACAAAATATAAACCTTTGGAAAGAAGTTTCCTAAATTTTTGTGTTGTGACAAGCTGAAGCTCTGGATCCTCTGAGAAAAGCATCTCAACCATCTCTCTAGTAATGACTCCTTCCTGCAACAATAAAAGCAAAACACTTTTTAACTAGAAAACAATAAGTCGCTACTTAAAGGAATGCGATGTAAAATAAACGTCTGGCGTGTCCCTTGTGAGCGCCTCTTTCTCTGCGCCATCTAAGTGTGATTTGAACAATAAACACTCACAGTGACTGGAGAGCTGAGGTAGGAGTCCACCAGTGGACTCTCAAACATAGCTTGCTCTTCATTGAGAATGTCGACATTCCTCCTCTTGAAAAGCTGGAACAATAGAGACATGGCAATGCCAATCTATTTTCATTTTGCATAGACTACATGCCTGTTTATCTCAAACACACTGAGATAGAGAATGTGATAATGGGGGCTGATAGGTTTACTTTTATACCTGTTGTTCTCGTTTCTGTTTCCTGAGTTGGATGCCCTCCTCCTCTCTTCTGCGCCTCATCTCCTCTGGGTTCAGCGCTTTGTTCTTGTAGCGGTTCATCCTGTAGTTATCCTTTGCTGGACTGGCTGACGGCTCTGCTGGTACACAGACACAGGTAAATGTCATGATTAGGACACACGTAGGAAACAAAGTTGTGCAACATTTGCCTTTGACAACTTGAACTTAACAAGTGTGCCATGTGGGCCAGGAAAGAGTATCTGAGCATCTATGAGACAAGGTGTGTTTCCTCTGACATGTCTAATAATAGGTCATGATGATGAAACAGCACATACCCAGATCTATATATAAAAAGGCCTTATATAAACAAGCTCACAGAAAACTGGACAATGCAGCCCAAACACACACAGACACAGACACACACACACACACACAACACACACACACACACACACACACACACACACACCTAAGCTACTCATCAACAAGTCAGCTGGCAGGCGGAACAAATGTATTTATTCAGTCGAGTTAAATCGCAGAGTTAGCATAAACTGGCCGCACAGGACAAACTGCCCATTCTCAGCATTTGTGCAGTCATGCCACCAGAACAGGGCACTGAGCAGATCCCTGAGTCACCCGGGGGCTACAGGAGAGAGAAAGAGAGATGGGGGACAACACTGAAACCTGCCACCAGTGCAGAATGGTGCCAACCTTCTGTGCCAAGAGCCCTCCATCGTAACAGTGGGGGTTTCTGAGGTTAAATATTAGAACAAGTGGAGCAAATTGGGGTCATGTTATGGTTTAAGGGCATCGGCACAACCATTCTCATACAAAGCTTATGCATGTGTGTAATGCGACCAGATGGTAAAGCCACAGCACATGGACAGCACATGAGCACAGGTTGTGGCTGGATGCTCTCATATCGGTACTCAATTCACTACGTTAGCTGCTGTATGTGAAATGAATTGACTGATGGCACAGAAATAATCCTGCTGAAACCTCTACATTCGCATTTTGGAGGAGAACCTATCTAGGTCAGAGAAGAAATTATGAGTTTGTTAATGTAAATCAAGAAAGAAAATAACACATATACTATTTAGACCATGCCACGCTGACATATTGTTTTTCTAACTGAGGTTAGCTGTGATTTGTGCCACTAAAGCACAACAAATGGCGAGGAATGGAAACCACTCACTGTTTAGTGGTGTTTTAGCTCTGATATCTGTATCTATACGCACAGTTACATAATATATTTTCTTGAGTGTGGAATTTAAACTTTAAATCTTCCTTCTAGTCCTGTAAACTACAAATGTTGAAGGGAAAAAACGAGTACCATCCTGTCCGAGAATAGACTGGAAAACATGAGCACCCCTAGAGTCACATGTACACAGTTATAAACGTGTTGTCAGATACCAACTGTTAAGATGGAGCACGCTGCCAAATGTGTTTCAGTATTTCCATGGACATTATTTAATGTCTATATTTATTTACACTAAGGTTCAAGACAGAAACAACTTAGCAAACCTTAGCTATCGTTAGCGTTATCCTAGCATTAACACTAACCCTAATATTTATACTTGTAACTGTTATATATGTCATGATATGGGTAAAAACTTCTGGGCCATTCAAGGTCCTAATTACAAACTGCAAACCGACAGAACAGCCCAGAGAAAAAGTCTTCATAATGTTTGAAACCTCCATGAACAGCCCTAGCCTAGCATCTTCAACTTAACAGCCTGCTAACTAATGTTACCGCTATCAACGCCATTGTCGAGAAAAGACGGGAGTGGCTAGCGAACTGCAACAGTCGATTGGCATACAAATACCTTGACATAGATAATAACTTTAGACCTGAAGTATACATGCGTATATATGCGTTCCGCCACTTTGTTCAACGTACCACAACTTCCAATATGGTGCTAATGTAGTTAGCTAATGTAGTTAGCCATTAGACAAGTTTCCCTAAGTTGGCTAACATGGCATTGCTCATTTTGTCTAGTTGTAATTATGTTAGTACACCTTGTATGTCAACCGACAATAGAGGAGAAGTTGTTTTAGGGCTTTACACTTGGGTAACGTTAACAGTTTAATATACAATAAGCGAACTAGCCTAAAATACCAACTTATCTTGCGCTACTACGTAGCAACGAGCTACTTAGCTAATGGGTTAGCAAGCTGAGTAGCTAAACAACAGTGACAGGATGGGGTTTCATAATCATTACTCCCGACAACATACCTAAGTCTTTAAACACCTAAAACATATCTGTCCTCTTGAGTTTCCGAACAACTTACCCATGATATCCTTTATAATTTGAGTGTATCAAATAGTGAGTATATAAACCAATTTTAAATCCTTTCACTCTTCTAGCTTTCCAGAATTTGCTCCTGTAAGCAATATGTCCGCCCGGAGACGGAAATATCAAAATATAACAGCGACTTCCTGCCACCAGAGGGCGCCCTTGCCACACAGACCCCAACCCTCCAATTTACCAGCACTCAGTAAATGGGACAATTCGCAGTGTACCCTTTACATCAATACGCCATTTATTTGATAAGGGCAAAATGACACGTTTTTTGTTTTTTTTGCTGCAGTCTACTTTCAAAGTCAGTTTCTCAGCCCCCTCTCTAGTTTGCATACCCCATGGTATGGTTAATTTCTCCCTCCCTCTGTTTTTGAAATAGTGTGTGTGTGTGTGTGTGTGTGTGTGTGTGTGTGTGTGTGTGTGTGTGTGTGTATGTGTGTGTGTGTGCTCCGCTGTTTTTTCTCAAACTGAATCTGACATTACAGGTGAGGAGCCTCTATGGTCAATTTGCTGGGAGCAGGTAGTGGTAAATTACTGCACTATATTGTGATGCAGCATTGTCCTCTGACATGAGCCCTCAAGAGGTCCAAGGGAGATACACCAGAAGTAACTTAAGGGGGCAATGTTGTACAAATATAAGTGAAGTAATGGGGCATTCACTGCTCCCCTATTAAAAAGGGTGTGGGAGGTCAAGTCAATTTCAGCATGACTGAGACACTTTACCATGATTAGCAGCTCCTCAGCAGACAAGAACAAATTGTTCATAGATCCATGCTGTCTTAGAGCAGCCATGGGCTCTGGATTGAGCTTCTCTCAGACGAGCCACAAGGGTGAGGATTCCCAGCCTTCAGCAGGTGTGCTGGCGCAGGGATGACTCAAAAGATGTTGCTTTATGGGTAGCATCTTTTCCTTGGTATCAAATGACATTAACACACAGGAACAATTTATGCTATGGAGGCAGCATTTAAATTCAGATCCAGTCCACAGGGCCTGTAGCTGGAACTCATCGTGTCTGGTGACAGAGCCTCCTTTGTGAGCTTTCTACCTTTCTCATTTCTAAGCCTGCTGAAGCACATCATACAGCAGCCTACACTTTGCAGAAAAGCAAAGGCTATCCATTAGTCAATGCCACAGAGCAAAGACTGCCCCTGTAATGGATTCATAAAAGCAAAGCGAGGTGTGCAAACCAAAGAGTTTTAGACTGAGGAATGGTCACTTCAGGTCCTAATTCAGATATGATAAACACTGCAATTAATAGCCTCCCTTTTCATCCAAATTCAAATTGCTGTAAATGAAAAAGGATCTCATTAGTGGCCGTTCCCCATCCAGGCTGAGTCAGCAATATCAAGAAACCACACTGCATTTTCAACAAGCAAATTAACAATGCTGCCACAGCATGACGAGCGCAACACCTAGACGTTGATTAAGTGCAATTAGATCAAAATGACTCTTTAGATGAGCCCAGAAAGGAGACACAACACTTGTTAGTTGTGCTTCTTCCTCAGAGACATTCCTGATCACCTGATTAGTCTCGATTGTGTGGTTATTACTGTAGCTTTATCAACAGATCTGCACATGATTGTATGCTGACTGTTGATCCATTTAATTAGTATGGAGATTGTACTTTATCCAGCACAGAGTTTTTTATTCTACTTTGTTTAGCATCATGCTCCTGGCAATTTATAGCTGATAAAACATAAAGTAAGAGTTAGATATCTGCAGGTGGATAGTGCAAGGAGAGAAAAAAAAAACTTTAGCACGTTTAAACAAAAATAACATGTACCACATAAAGAGGCTAATAACATCAAGGAGCACTTTTGCAGAGTAAAAACTCAATTATGAAGCGTCGAAAGCTATTTAGTTTTGATCGTGCTTATTTGATTGCGCAAGTATACCCGATTTAAACTACTCCTTAATTCAATTACACCCAATATGATAATAAGGCTAGTTTGCTGAAATGTGAGAATGTGGTTGGGCTGCCTGTGGGAGTGAGAACATCTGCAAGGCTCTGTGCTGAAGGCTTTGTGTGAACGTAATAAAGGGTGAGAGAGATAACGCCATGGGGAGGATAGTGTGTGGAGAGACTGGTGTCAGTGCATGTGGGGCGTGAATGGAAAAGAGGAGATATGTCTTCATAATACAGTGTTGAAAATTCATTCAGTGCTGTCCATTCCTTACTTTTTTTTTTCCCCTGACGACCGGGGCCCTCTCTCCGACTCTCTGTCTCCGTCTCGCTTTCTGACACTTACCAGGTGGCTGGGCCGATAAGTAAGCTGCTGAGTAGGTGATTTTAGAACATTCTTGCGGATCATTCGATCATTCCTCGTGTGTGAGAGGGAGATTTGTGGGAGCCCTGAATACTAATGTGCCATTTTTACCTTGCAGGAGGAAAAAGTTGAAAAGACAAATCTGAAATAATGGATTGAAAGCAGCCACTAAAAATGACGTCATCAAGCAAATATGGCAACCATTTTTTATTCGAGAAAAGTAGAACTGCAGTTTACATCTAACCGCCTAAACAGGGTTTCCTGGTGTGATAATCTGTCTAACACTGTTATCCAATCAGACATCTCAGGATATCATATGGCGGGTTTCTTTGTATGCTTCAATCAATGTGCGTACCACATCATCAAACATGCCTTCCTGAATTCATAATTTAGGGGGAAGTCTGCATCTGATTGGTCATTTGACAATGGCTACTTAATACAGCAATTACTGAGGAGTGTGGAGTAGACAAAAAGTTTTAATCAGGGTTTAAAATTTTACCACAATGGTCTTTATGCAGTCTAGAAGTGTATCTTCATTCATTCGATCATTATGTCTCACTGGCAGCTGTGTGTAATTTGGAATTGTGGAAGTAGTATGAATATTTTTCACCCTTTTAGTGCACAAAACATAGGAGGGTAAAATTAGACTTGAAATTGAATAAAGTTATTATATTGGTCTTTATTTGTAGATACCTCTGTAAATGCTATGCAGCATTTACATACTGCATAGCATGTATGTAACCAGGGTAAACACTTGGGTTGCATGGGTCCGACTTTCTCTCTTGCAAGACCTCGACTTAAGGTTCTATGGAGGATTACAAGTGTCATTAAAAATAAAAAGAAGAGACTTATATCTAATTGGACAATAAAAGAGACATCAGCGAATAATGTTTGTGAATAAATTACTTCATGCATAAAAAAATCATGAAGTAATGTGTTTCATTATATAAAAATTATAAAACAAATTTACACATGAACACTTTCAAAAAAAAAATTGTTGGTATTCACACAACATAGAGCGGTCAGTGACAACACTGTAAAATTTCATTTAGTAATTTTTTGCAAACTGCAAGTATTTTTCTAAGTGTTATATTTGCAAACTAATTCAATTTAAAAGTTTGGGCTTAAATAGTACCTTAAAATCATGAGTTAAAATATTCGTTTCTTAGAGTTAATTCGACTTGTTAAATTCAGCTTATAAAATACAAAATTAATTTGCATATTAATAGACTTCCCAGCATGCACTTGTTGAGTTAATGTTCTATTTATAGTTGTATTTAGTTCTGTAAAGAAAATAGTCATAGTGGAACCTACGTGTTTTTAATACATGCATCCGTTAGATCACAGTTGTTTTCACACTAGTATAAATAATGTGAACCATGATAAAGGTTGGTGTTACTTCTTATATTAAACAAGTCACTGGGTGCAGCTTAATGTGATTGTTTTGTACTCATTATGGCTCATTGTCAGTTCATTGTCTTAGCTGCAGTACCATGGTTGTTTTACTCACTTTATCATTTCAAATAATGTAATAATCAAATTAACTTTAGAGGTTGGGAAAGCTAACAAAAGTATAAGTAATGTAAATATTAAACCAAAAAATATTGACAAAGCTAGATTTTTTAGTCCAAACAACTACCTAAGTTGTTCAATGAACTAATATAACTAAATCAACAAAACTAATATTTCTACTCACATCTACACAAAGATTCAACAATAAAGTTTTCATTGTTTGTATTTACAAATGTATACTTATCAGTACAATCAATATATACAGTATATGAATATGTATATGGATATAGTCATATAAAGGTGGTACACATATGTGTATGTGTGTGCTTGTATGTATCAATGTGTGAGTGAGCCAGTATTTGTGTGTGTGCGTATGTGTATGTTTTCATATGTATACCCATACTTTAATATAACTAGGAAGATACTACTTTAGCTTTATTATTAATACATATCTTGTATCAGTGATGTAAATTAGATGTTTGGTTTGTTTGGGCCACCGTGCATTATGCTGTGACTGTCACTTGTTGTCTATTAAGAAAAATTACAAACCCAAAATTGTGATAGACAGGGCACATTTTATTAAATAAAAAATGTTGTGACTGTCTATTCAACAGTTTCAGCGAGAATTTCTCCTCTTTTCATTTTCTTTTATGTCTTATTTATTTATGTAACTCTGTGCCTTATGCCAATGTATATATCATTCTTCACTGGAGGGTTTTGACAGTAAAATGTCTGATGTTTGTTGATACATATAATTTGACACTTCATACCTCCATACAGATTAAGCTCCCTACCAGCACCATACCAGTACTATCTTTTAGTACATCAAAAATATGTTATTTGAAATCATTTTTATGTAAAATGGAATCAGCCCTTAATAATTGTAGTAGCAGGAGTTTGAAACTAACAAACTGTATTGAAGCTGGCAGATATCCGACCTGCTCAACAAGGTCAGTATGTGCATCAGTGTATTGAATTGGTGTATCTCTTACATAAACCCCAACCAATACTCTCTGAGGGTCCAAAAATGCTGCCTACACCCCCTTTTCTGTGCATACCAATCTTTGTGCCATGTTTGGTTGCTGGCTGGCTCATCAACCGAGACAAATTATCCTGTGAAATGGCACAGCAGTGTCACAGCATGGGCTGAGATGGCAGCATATAATGCACCACACGGATGCCAAACTGTGAGAGAAATGCAGACACAGAGAGGGGGTAGGCGACAGTCTTGCATCAGAAAACACTTAGGGACGCCAGTAGAGTAGACGAAGCAAAGAGATCAATATAGTACAATTATTGTACACACTGTAATTGATGAACACGTGGCTTGGGACAACTTCCTCTCGACTCTGTAAATCTTAACAAGCCAATTTCAGGCCAATCGAATCGGCTCAATAAGGCCTATTAACTTAAAGTGCTTTTATTTACCTGCGATACAGCTTGCCATTGGTATCGGAGGACTTTTTGTATCTTAACTTCTAGGTCTTTTATATGTATCACATGTAGCAGCAGAAAAGTGCTTTAAAGTCCTTTACTATCAAGGGACATTCCACTGTGTCTACTCCTTTTCTATTTCCAGTACAATACAGCACATTCAGCTCTTTCAGATTACCCACAGACTCTGCTGCTGTGTATAATCCACGCAATACCTGCTCTCTCAACTTCTTGTCATGCTTCATCTGCAGAAAATGTAACACAGAAACATACATAGTCCTCACATTATTTGGCTCCGACTCCAGCTGGGATACTTTAATTAAAGCCATTTGTGAGTCCCGCTATGACTGGGTCTGATGTAAGAATAGGACAGGAGTGACCGTAAAGGTGATGTGTAAGGCTAGAGCACCTGACTACCTCAGTCCAGAGCTTTCACAGCCTCCCTGTGGCGACCATAAATCTACCCTGTGATTGGAGAAGCAGAGGTAATGAGGGGCCTAGTCTACTAGAAGGCCACACACAGACTCCAATGCAAACGTGCGAACGCATGCACGTGCACACACACACACACACACACACACACACACACACACACCTCCATAAATAAAACCACCACTGACCCTGACAGCGGTCTGATCATCTTGGCCTGCCACAATCACCTTCCTCCAGTAAATCTATCTAATTAACTCTACAGCCGAAACCAAAGAGTCTATCCCCCAGTCAGTCAGAGGTTTCTGCAGCGTAATAGTTTCTGACAGGACACAAAATTAACAGAACAAAGTGAAAATCACTTTGCTCGCTTTTCTCTACAGTATTAATTGTTGTTTTCAAAAGCGCTGGATGTGTGGAATTGATGGCCACAGAAAAACAATTCAGTTAGAGGCAGACAAATGGCTTTTAAGTTAACTTTAAAAAACAGGGGCAGAATTTTCTTTGACAGCGTGTCACTTAACTGAATGTATTCCTGTATGGTGCCTGACGCCGCCCTGCCTCTGCTTGTTTTTTAAGCAGCCTATTATTGATGTAACAGGCAGACTGAGTGGAAAATGGGAAAAACAGCACAGAGTGATGATAAGTGGATTAGCAAACTGCCTCCGTCCCCTTTCACGGGCCTGAAAATTGCAGTTCTTGTTCTTTACTTTTGACTCCAACCAAACCAAGCCCAACCTCTGCTGACCTTTCTGCATGTAGCATCAGAGTTACTGAATGAGAAAACGGATAAAGTTAATTGGCTGTTTCCATACACTCTGAAAGCTGCTGATAATTAATCAGAAAGAACAAAAGCCACTACATCACCACCTAATTATGGGTGAGCACTTGGCAGGCTCGGCACACAGGATCCTCATTGGTGTGTTTTTTCTTTTATCTGCGGCATGTTTCTGTGTGAGCATCTGTTTATGTTTGTGTGATGCGAGAATTTATTACCTGCAGTTCTGCCTCATTACATTCTTAACAGTAGATTTTGATTACAGCAAGCACACCATTCATGTAACATAGTTCGGGAATTTGGAATCATTTCTCAAAATCTAATTACCTAATAGTTATGAAGAGTCAGCGGAAAGCTTTTCATAGATGAAACACTCGAGTGCTGACTTTAGTATCAGTTGGCAAATGCATATAAGTTGGAGAGAGAGAGTTATCTGTTCACATAGTAGGTTTGTTTTAAAAAACTTTTTTAAAAAGTTTATAGTTTAAGTATTAAAAGATTATAAATTATTGTTTTTTTTTTCAACATTTTTGTTCAGTAGAAATATGCTCCAAGAATATCCATATTACTTTTTCCTTAAAAAACAAATAAGCTGGGGAAGAACTGCTGTGTGATTGACTGTACAAACAGATTTGACAAGAAATCGACGATATGTTTTCACAGAGTGCTGACATCTAAGGACAGGAGCTTTGCTTCATGTATTTTTCCAGCTTCAAAATCAGGTACCCAGAAATGTCAGGAAACCTGATTTCACGTTACATGTCACTCAGTGTGTTCATGTGCACTCTTTTCAAAATCAAGTCTGATGCAAGTTTAGACAACAGCAAGGTAAAGTGGCTCATAGACATCTAAATAAGTCACTGTTTTATTGTGTGACACTTACATTTAGACAGCTGTGAAAGGAGCATTGTGTCTGTCTGTATGTCTCTCTCACACAGCTGTCATTGAGCTGTGAAAGAGACAGTGACTGGTACTTTAATAAGTTGTCCAGTCCAGCTGCCTTTAAGAAGACTATAATCTATTTTCTATATTTTCACAGTTTCCCTACTGAACACAGCCACGTTTTGCCACTCAGTCAGAGTGAGGGTGTTGCGGCCCAGTGGGAATGTGATGTATGTGCATACCCTTTATTTATAAAAATCTGAAAATGTCCCTCAGTCTTTTGAGACACTCCCTGAATCCAGTTCCTCGGGTTCCAGTCTACTTTGAAATTGTCCAAAGTGCCAGGGTTCAGGAGGATGGGCGTGTATATTGCTGCAATAAATCAGATGGCTTCTGTATCTCCAGACCACATATCTGAATAGTGGATTTGTATTCATTTAAACCTCTACAATCTATCAAATACATGCTGAAGTATTTCACTGTTCAAATAAAGGTTTTGACCTGCTGGTGGCGCTACAGGAAAAGTCAGGGCATCATCAGCGTCAGTGGGAGCCATCCTCAGAGTGCTTTACATGTTACCTGATTCCAGTTACAGCTGTGGTTATCGCAGTGTTTTCGTGGCTGTACTCCTTAGAGAGACAATGCATGCCAATATAAGATGATCAAACACAAACTGATGATTTCATTCTGACTGTTTGCAGACAGACAACCTTCCTAAAGTTAACACTTTAATTTAAATTTAACATCCTGTAATTTTTTAGCTTAACTGGCTCTCTGAAAAAGACCTGCAAGGGCTTTTTTTTTGTTAAAAGGGAAGCACAGATGCAAGCCATTTCATTTGAAAACCTGATCAAACTCCAGGAACATCAATTATCGGAGCACTGAAGTGGTTTCTTGTTCCTCTAAAATCAAATCACTCATTCCCAGAAGAAAACATCAAATGTTTCTCAAATGTTCCTGCGCCCTTCTTTGGAATATTAGTTATGTCAATGCATAAATACAGACTTATTCCAAAGTAAGTTGCAGTTAGCGTGGTCTGGCAGTGGATTTGCCAAATTAATCATGATTTTAACTTGTCAGTTCCTTAATGCTAATGAAGATGAAAATCATCTATTAGATGTCTCTTGGTGGGATAAATAACACAATTTTGTTTTATTAGAAACTCTCTTGCTTATCTTTGCACCATGTTGGTCCATAATCAATTAATTAATCATTTTACCATCAAAGATTTCAGTTCAATGTCTGATGTTGTCGCCAGCTTATATTTAATTATTTCATTAGGCAGGTCTTTTATATCTCCCAGATGAGAGAGGGCAAAGTCATCTTAAAAGTAAAGAACGTTTTCCCGTCTGTTTCCTCTCTTTCCATTTTTTCCTGCTCAGCCCCTGTGTGCCTGTGGCATCAGCCTTTTATTAAGGGATGTAATATCCACCATACCATAGGGCCAATATTCCTCAGGGTTTCTCTATCTCTTCCTCCCCCCATTTCCCCTTTTTTTTGCACACACACATACATTCTCTCTCTCTCTCTTTCACACATACACAGCTTGGCAGGAGCTCCATCTTAAAGAAATGAGGGGAACTGGGGAGCAATTAGATTCAGCTGGAGACTTTTTAATGTGAATTTCTCTCCAATGCAGCTCTGCTTTTCTCTGGAGAAATCTCAAAGTCAAATATAGGATCTTTGATCAGTTACAGCCATATGGCACAGCGAGGCATGGACCAACATGGCGCATGTGTGTATATGAGAATAATTCAATGTAAGGTCATGTAATGTAAAACTCATTCAAACGGCGTCCTTCCCTTGATACAAATTCAACCCAAAAGGTAAGGTAGTACTCCAAGGTGGTTTCCTGGAATATTTGCTATATTAACATGGTTAGAAATTAGTAGAATTATTACAGTGAGAAAGTCAATGTGGATATGTCCTTTGAGACGAGGAGGTCAGTGAGGAGTAGAGATGGGATGAGATTAAATCTCTGTGTTGTCAAAAGACAGACATGACAGGCATTTAACCACGGCCTGGTTACTGAGTGACCCTTTAGATTACTGACAAACACTAGATAAATTTTTTTTACCTAATGTTTCAAATGTCCATCTCTGTCTTAAAAAGTGATTGACAGCATGTGAAAACACCAAATACATACTTGATTGAATAGACAATGATGGGAAAAAAGTCAGCCTGACTCCTAAATATAAGTTTGTGTCCATGGAGGCTGTAACTGCAACCAGTTAAATTTTCTATAAACATGATAAAACAATTAACACAAATGGCAAGTTGCAAATATGTTGATATTTAACATATGAATTAAATGTACACGGGCAATTCATTTCTGTCTTTTCTTTTTTGCAAAAATATGTGATCTTGCTGTACAACATCCAGATTTGTGACTGGAACATTATTAAAGTTTTCCATGGTTGGGTTCAGGCACTTACAGAACTTGGTTAAGGTCAGGAAAAGACTATTTGCTGGGTGAATAGAGAAAAATCGAACAGTCACTCCACACACAACGTTGGTATTAAAATTTAAACAAAAACCTGATCTTTCTCTCACCTAAACCAAAGTGCTTTTCTTTTCTTAACCCAACCTGACAGAGACTCTGGACTCAAACTCAGATCTGTGGTCTGTTCGTCCTGCACTATATTTGACCTTTATACACCTCAGCCACCTCCTTGCAACTTCCTTTACATTAATATATTAATTAGCTCTTTTTCAGTCTCCACATCTTGACATGGCTGGTCACCTACCCGTTTAGTCACTTCTGCTATCGCTCTTTCCACAATCACCGGTTTTAATGTTACCAGTCAGCACAACACACTTTGCCACATTGTTCACTGAGTTTTACACAATCTAATCTTAGCAACTGTTATTTCCTGTTTGTCTGATATTGAATTATTCTGGACGGCATCTCTGCTCGTTGTTTTGGTATTCTTTGTTCTCCCACTGTGTGGACCACAGTTTGCTTCCCAGTTTGGATCTCCTTTCCTCGTCCTTGTTGATTCTGCTCTCTGGTAATCAACCCACGCTTTGAACACTGATTATTCTTATGCTTTGTGTGCACGCTCAATCCAGACTGAGTTTTGCAAACCAGCTGGTTTTCACACTACATTTGATCTTATTGACTTGCATACACACCTGAACTGCCAGCAATGCTCATCTGCATGCTTAACTGATTTGTCATGAGCCATTCTTTTACATTACTGCCATGTTTCCCTGCTGCAATTGGCCTTAATTAAAGGTCTGATTAATAAAGAAGAACTTCTACTCAACTCTCTTGTTTTGTGGTCTTGAAAATGAATTTAAATTGTGATGGCACCCATACCAGAAGTTTCTGCAATTACCTCAGTCCATATTAAAATACCTATATGTCTAATATTAGACAAAGAGGTCTTTTCTGTCACCACCGATACTAATGTCACAAATAAATGATTCCAACCAATTTCAAACATTCCTGTGGTTGACAGAATTCTTGTTTTTAAAATAGCTTGTCTCCCTCTGTCTGTACTCCTCTGCAGATATCCTTAGCCTTGGACCTGTATATTTCCAGTGCAATTGCAGACCCTACCAAGCTGTCCAGTTATTTTGCTGCTTATTGTTGTTTTTTGTTGCCTATTGTTCTTTTCTCTCTTTTCTTTTCATTCACCCCAACCGGTCGAGGCAGATGGCTGCCCACACTGAGCCTGGGTCTGCTGGAGGTTTCTTCCTCTAAAGGCAGTTTTTCCTCTCCACTGTTGCCTAGTGTTTTCTCAAGTGGGGTTGTTGGGTTTTCTATACAATTCTGTATACAGAATGTTAATGTTACTGCTATACAATGCCAAAAAAAATGCATTCTTCATTCATTTAGCAAAAAATGTAATCTGATCTTCATCTAAGTCAAGAATATTAACAATTATAATGTGCCTAAAATAATAGCACAAACAATTCTGATATTTCATGTATTTATTGGGAACAACAATAATAGAGGTAGTTTTTCTGAAACCACTGTGTTGTGTATTTTGCCTCATTGTCCTGTAGCATCACCCAGCTTCTACAGAGTTTCAGCTGACGTACAGACATTCTCACATTATCCTGAAGATTTTTTTTTGATACACTTGGGAATTCATCTTCCTTCCAGTTACTGCATGCTGCCCAGACCCTGATGCAGCAAAGCAGGCCCATATCACAATGTTTCCTCCACCATACTTTACAATTGGGATAGTATTTTCATATTGATATGCAGTGACCTTTTTATGCCAGATGTAGCGCTGTGTGTTTGTTCCAAATAGTTCAATCTTTTTTTTTTATCAGTCCACAAAACATTATATTAATATTGCTGTGCAGTGTCAATGTGCTGTTTGGCAAACTTCTGGCGTGCAGCAAGGCTCTTTTTAATAAGCGGCAGCTTTCTTTGTGGTGTCCTGTCATAGACACCCTGCTAGTTACATTTTTTGCCTACTGTAGACTCAGAAGATAGATGTAGGCAGTTTCAATGATGCCTTCAAATCTTTCGCTGTCACTCTGGGTTGTTTCTTTACCTCACTGATGAGTGTTTGTTGTGCTCTTGGGGTAATTTTGACTAGATCGCCCACTTGGTAGAGTTGCCACAGTCCCAAAGTGTCTCCATTTGTAGATTGTTTAACTGTAGACTGGTGAATTTCTAAATTCTTTGACATCACTTTGTAACCCCTTCCAGCTTTTTGTAAATCAAGAATTCTTGATCGTAGAGCCTCTGAAAGCTCCTTTGGGCCAGCAATTGAATTGAATTATTGGTTTCTCAAGATATAATTTTTAGACGTTTAAAATAGAGGGGAAAACGTCAGAGTAAAAGCCTCTTGTGGAAGATTTCTAAGAACATACTAAAAGAAGAATGCAGAGCGCAATTGTTCAGATGTTGATGAGAAAAGGCAGAAATATTACACAAAATCTTCTGCTCTCTCATTCATTTAGCATAGTGCATAATGTCAATAGTTTTTTCATTTTAAGCTCCATACAGCCATGTATTAACTGAAAAAGATGGGGTGGTATGGACAATAATTTAAACTACTTCATCTCTGATTTTAGTCTGATTCTTAAGTTAGTAGTATGCATCAACTAGAGGAAAACACATTCACTTCAGTCTATATGATGTAGCAAAAATATCATCTTGCTGTGTTGCTGGTTGCCAGAATCGAAAAAGTAACGGCTCTAACTTTTATCTAGTTTTATCTCATACCAGCTGCTACTGCCAGTCAAAAAAGTGAAGACAGGTGTGTTAAACAAAAACTAAAAGCCTGCACACAGTTGAAGACCAACTCAAAGACTGGAGAGTTCACATTTCCACCACAGATCACAAGTTTCTGGCCATGTTTAAAAGAAACAGTAATTGTTAATGACTACTAAGCAAAGACTGGGTGTTCTGGCAAATCCTGTGAGACTGGAAAGTCTCTTGTCCTTGTACCCAAACATGGATGCCAGGTGAAAACTTTTCACAAACAGTGAAATCTGCACTAAAAATAAAAAAAGATCAAGTGCAGATTTCGGCTGAGCTGGATTAAGAGTTATGCACGAGGCGGATTATAAAACCTACAGGGGAAATTGGTGGTAAAATAACTTTGTAAACCAAAGGTAACAGCTGTAGTTACTGTAGGTCTATCCCAGTTGTGATGTCCTCAGTGGCTGATGTTGTTGGTAAAATAAAAAAAAAATCTTCATGAGAACAACTGCGGTGACTGAATAGACTAAAGACTGAAATCATCGGCATACACTAAACCATTTTCATCATTGGCAACAGGCTGAGCCAGACTGGAAACATCTACAGTAGGTCCATTCAGTCATCACGACCAGATTGTTGCGTTCATGTGTGTGTTTTATTTAACATTTGGTGATTTCTTTCACACCGCTAGCTAAGGTAAACTAACAAAGTTAACTAATGCTCTTAGAGAGTTATGAATGAAATCATCTAACATGAAATGAATTACCTAATATGAAATGTGCACTACAAACACAAACATTGATGATCTTCTCAAGGCTGTTGAAAAGTCCGATCCTATGCTCTGCCCAACAACTGTGAAAGGGTCTATAGTCTATGTCAGTACAGTTTGACACTCTGACCACTGTAGAACTTGCTTTTAAAGGTTTGACTTCAGGTTCAGATTGTAAAGAGCTGCTTTTCTATGCACACCAGAGATTCATCTGTTAAATTGACACTTATTTGGCACACTGGTCCAAACACCTGTTATCAGTTTGAAAACTACATGATTCACCCTGCACAGTAGTCTTAACTGTGCAATTTATAATCACATTTTGGCGCAGCAGTATGTTCCGAGGACACCTGGTGAAATAGCAAAGAAACAACAAGATCAACTGTCCTCCTCTTGGGCCTGATTGGTAAGAAAACTAAAATCTATCTCAGAAAAAGACAGGCAGTTCTAAGTTAACATGATCAGTAAAACCAATCCTGCCTTATTTATATCTAGAAGTGTCAAGAACTTCAAACAAGATAAAAAAGGCAACGAAAGATGATTCCACAAAACTTTTCATGCATTCAAAATAAGTGGAATTATTTCTGCCATGTTTCATGCTCCATTTATCTCCAGTTTTAAAAGACTCTATGCAAAACTACTTGTCAAGATAAAACTAAATAGATTTCTAAAAGTAAGTCTCGACAGTCAAAATAAAGACGGGCTTATAACAGAAACATAAGAACAGCTTGAAAAATAATGACAAAGATCTATTTTTAATACGCCTCCTTTAGAAATCACTTCCAAACATGTCTTTGAGCAGGACTCCCCCGTCTTTATCTGTCACTGTCAAAACAACTGAAAACAACTCTCCAAACACACGCTGACTTCATGTTGTTTACTTTTTACGAAGTGTTCCGAGATTAATACAAAGATCTATTTCTTTGAATCGCATCTGGGGAAACCACAAGACACGTTCAGCTGTCAGCAAATAGCAATTACTGCCATTCCAAATTATTTTTTTATCGCTCACTCCAGCAATTTAGTATTGTTCGTTCACACAACATAACGTACTATCTTTGTTTTCTTAATAAAAATGCACAAATTTGAGGCCACGCTCTAAAAACATCAGATGCAACCAAATTTATGTTTTCAATACTGTTTGTTTGTTCGGGGTTGTTTGTTATATAATGAATGTGTATTCTCCTGGACAAAATAACCTGATGACATCACAATGACACCAGCAGCATCCTCCACATGTTAAATATGTTTTCACAAGGTGAGTATTACTTTTTATGTAATGCCAGGCCAGGCTCATCAATATCGATGATAATTTTGATACTAATACTAATAGTGCTATTATGTATGGAAGAAAATATGTCATTAATTATGAGATAAATGCACTTTTAGTTTGAGAATACCTCTATCTTCCTGATATCTGGAGAACGATAAGAATTTAAAATGAATGTGGGCGTGGGCTTGGTATGTCTTACTTGAAGCAGATTTTAAATGAGCTACCTGTGTGAAAAAAAAATAAATTTGTCAATTGTAGTAAAGCAATCCTAAGTCTTCAAGGGCAATCTGTTCTTTTATTTCTGTACTCAAGGTCTGTGTTTATCCCTGATTTTGCTCTTATTCCATAAAAAAAATCTCACTTGGTATGTTTTCAAGCAAAAGGGCATTACAAAATACTCTTCACTCCACAGAGACCTAAACAAAAATGTACTGGATCTGCTGTGCCTGCCTCACAGCTCCTGTTCCCCCCCTCTGAAAGTGGGGGCGAAGGGATGGAAAGAGAAAAGAGACAGAAGCATCCTAATCCTTAACAAGGGAAGTTGAGATAAACTTTCTACTATTAAGTGCTTTTGTTGGTGTGTGTGCAGGTGTGTCTGTTCCTCTGCCCTCCCTGGTTCCCCTGGCAGTGCTGCGGCAGTATTAGTGAGACTGTCAGACCGAGACTGCATAGCTGCGGCCTGGATAAACCAGCACAGGAAGAGGTCTCACCTCTAGTTAGCGTCAGCAGGACAGAGTCTCGCAGTTAGGTGACAGAGAACTGCTGCTGCTGTTACACAGCGAGTGAAAGGATACAATCGCTCAGTGTGGCAGTGGTTCAGGTCCACGCACATGCTGTGTGGGGTACTGAGGCTTTCAAGCACACAGATGCAGCATGTGTGGTGCCCGAGTGTTATTTTCCAAGGAACAGAAGTGAAAGGTCTAGATAGAACAAATGCACATGCTGACATGTACAGTACATGGAGGGACAGATTACATATAATCATACTACTACAATCTACACACAATTACAGAATATATTGTTGTAATGTGTCCCCTGACACATTACAACAGATGATTTTGCAAAGAAACTGTGCAAAATTGACCAGTGCCTTATTTCTTGAGTACTTTATTGGCCTCAAAACTGTATGTGGTGATATGAGATGGTAGCTGAAGATGGTGCGAAGTCACGTAAAAGCATCACGCTCTACAATACTGATAACAGATGTACAAAATAGTTTTCATCTGATATTATGTGATTAATATGTCTATCCAGCACCACAGTAATATAAGTAGTGTCACATTTAGGTGTATGACACTAGAATGCAATTAATTATTAATTAGTTCACTCTACAGCAGTCTGATCACTTTCAATCCTCAACAGTTTAAAACCACCACCAGTTTGATTAAAAATACATCTGTCTTCTGTCTCTGGTCCACTACTGGACATGGTTGACTGAAATCATATTTAGTGATGTATGCATATCCTTAAAAAAGAATGCAAGTCCCTATTCTTGGTAAAACTGGGATGGGAGAAAGGATGATGTCATTCTTTAAATGAACTGTGTTTTTTAAAAACGTAATAATTAGTGCACTGTGTAATGAAACAAATTACCTTTTACTATTGAATTAGTAAGAGAATTTGTAAGGTAATTACTATTTTCAGTAGTAATATTTAATGTGTGAATAAATTTTTCAGGTTACTTGTCTAACACTACCTTTAGATACTTGCACACCCACTCACACACATACAGTGGCTGAGTATCTGTGAGCAGCAGGACCAACTAGACCACTGGGAGACACAAAAAGAAGTCGAAACACTGGGAAACTAGCCTCCAGAAGCCATGCCTGCTGGTGAGAAAAAAAAAGAAAAAAGAAAAAAGAAAAGCCATTTGTCCGGAACCTCTACTGTTATTATCCCAGCGTCTTCAGAGAAATAGACAGCCATTTCTGTGGGGGAGGGCCATGCAGGAGGAATGGAGTAAGACCCCCCTCCCAAAGCCTGAAAGGCCAGCTTCAGTAAATCAGATGACTGCAGAGGCCACACTCTGGCGAATGCCACCATGCATGAATGCAGGCGAGTACACACAGTTTCTTTTGCACCTCTTACACTTAAAGAATGTCAACTATCTCACAGAGAGAAAAAAACAATCACCTTTCCAGCTTTTATCAGCCCAACAGAAAGCATCCTTTTAAAAAGATACACTGCAGTAGATGGATCATATAATTCCTCAACACACATGCTCAGGTTAGTCTGTGGCATGACATGAATTTATTGACTTACTTGTACTTGTACTGTGCAAATGGACTGAAACATGTTACCTTTCCTTTCTGGCTTTTAAAGTCTATATGATATATCTACTAAGACCTCTTGTTCTTAGCTTCACGTATTGTTGGTTTTAGTATTTTATGTGTGCATGTTTCACGATGGTTTGTACTGTTGTACTGTGTAAAATGTTTTTGCTTTTCAAATAACTACATCCTTCTTTGGCTTTTGCTTAAAACAAATTTAAATAGATGATTAGTTAACATTTTAGTTATGCTAACCAGTGGCGTACCAAGTTTTCTTATGCATCTTCCAACCCCATCCTCCCCTTTGCCCTTCACTGTCTAGAAACTACCTCGCCCTTTCATGTCTCATTCCCTCACTTTGTAATCCCTCTGTCTGACCCTGCACCTCTCCTCCGTCTTCTTCATCCCTCCCTCCGTTCTGTATGACCCTTGATGGCCACCTTCCATATCTTTTCCCTCCTCTCCCGCTATCATCATCTCATTTCCGTAAATCTCCTCCTATCCCTCCGTGTCTGTGTGTGTCCCCGCTGTGATCCGTGTGACATTTCAACAGTCATGTCTGTCACACTACACAGAGGGGGGCCATGCCCTCCGTACACAACCCGTGGAACAGAGGTCCCATTAATGTGCGAGTGCAACTCTCATACAAATGGAGAGAGGGGGTTCTCATTACCGTACAATCTTTCATTCGAAAAAACAGCTTTGTGCGGGTGTGTGCATGTGTGTGTTTCATTATGCAAGAGCAGGAAAAAAAAAGATGATATGTAGAGAAGCGAGAATGAAAGAGCATCTAATTACATGACAGACTTAGCCTCTGGAACTCTGTGACTGAATAGGGCACCCTTTCCTGATATTACTCCATAGAGCTTTTATAATATCCTCTCTCTGTTTCCCATGCCCATCATATTCTCCTCAACAGCTTCTGAAGCCTTTGCAGCAGTTTCTATATATATATATATATATATATATATATATATATATATATATATACTGTGTGTGTTCAGCCACTTTGGCCCCACAAGGACTGTCAATTCTGGGACACGCTTCTCGCTCTGCTCCCCAGCTTTCCCTGGGCTGTCTGCCCAGGTTATATTAACCCCCGATATATTGACCCAGTGAATAAGATGAGTCTTGTGTTGTGGCTTTGTGTGTCTTCCTATGAGTCCTCAGGGGGATAACTAGATGTTACTTGCCCGCTGCTGTTGCCGTGCAGTGGATTTTTCTTTTTCAGCCACTGGATAACAAGGTTGACTCTCTGCTGGAGGAACTCTCAGCTTTCTGCTCCATCTGGCTAAACAGACAGCACCTCGGCTACAGCAGACTCTGTAGGCGTTCAGCCGCACTATGCTCCTGCTCTCTAGAGAGATTCTCCGTTGTGTCAGTGGATAGTCTGGTGGGTGTGCTCACCGGAAAGGCCTCCACATGCAAATGCATGCCTGAATTTTTGGCCCCTGAGTAGGTCTAGATTGCAATTATTATAGAATTATAACCTCGGGGGAAACAGGTACTTTGAAATGTCAGATATTTTCTTATGTAAGTACATTTTACATTCCAGAAGCAAACTTTATTCCTTGACAGATGGATTATTTCCTCACAAAATGAACTTATGTGCAAATATCTGACAGCTTCCCAGTTTGATCTTGTTCCTGCCTGTCCCCCGGTGCGAAGCATCCAAACATCTGGTGCATTCAGAAATTGGGACGCCAAGTGTCAAATCTATGCTGTGGCACTTAACTGGGTCAAATCAGAGCGCTTGCAGAATTTAAATTTCTATATCAAAAGCATTAACGTCTTGTTGAATTCAGCGTAACCAGGCAACTTTGGCCATGCAGCAACAAGCCAGCTGCCACTACAAACAGTACAAGTAAATCCAAAGCTTCTGCACACAGACATTTGACAGACGAGATTTTAACTATGTTTCATCTTCCAATCCCCCTATCCTCTATCAGATCACATCTCCCTGTGACATATTTTGCTGTTTTTCCTATGGAACTGGGGCACTTGCTTTTATAAACAGACTGGCAGATTGGATGTAAACCCAACAAGACCTCGCTGGAAAATGAAGCTGGATGCGTTCATCGCGAGAAATATCAAGGTGATGGATCTGTCTCACAAATGCAGGTCATTTCTGTAGGAACCTGTTGTTTAGAATTAATTCCAGAGCTGGAGCTTCTTGTCACTCATGGCTTGTCAGCCTGCGGTGTTATTTTTCATCTATCTTTAGTTCCTCTTTTCACAGCACGACATGACATTTTCCAAACAGGCAGGTTTTAATAAAACATTTTGTATCTGCCACAGAAAGGGGGCCACTAAGCCTGGAAAACAGCTAACCTTGTTTCTGTGACAGGCGAGCAAAGCTTTGCAGAATGTGACAGGGACGATTGCATGAAGAGCCGCAGAGGAAAGCTCTTTATATTTACTCCTCTGTGCAGGTTTCACTATTCACAGATTTTACCGTCTGCGTTTCTTGGCCTCTGCCACTCCTCTCTAGGCTTTCCTCACTTTTAGCTACATCACAATTTCTCATATCGTCTCTCCTTCCTCTGAGAACCTTCTGATATGCTGTCAAAGTCACCCTTGCTGGTCTGAAATGAACACTGTGTCCCTGATGTGCAACAACAAGAAGAAACAAACAACAAAACAAACTCTCCTTCTGCCCTGCAAAGAGGCATCAATATACACTGATCTTGATTTGGCAGTAATCGCCCTGACTGATAGCCAATCAAAAGCACATTGCACAGTTGGAGTGAAAAATAAATTAAAGTCCGCTTGTCTGTGCATTTCTTTTCAAAACCAATAGCTTTTCCAATGAATGTGTCATGACTTGTGTTCACACCAGAAGCAAGCCCAGGAAAGTATTGGTGTCACAATAGCTTTTTTCTAAGAGTAGAAAAGACAAAAATAATAAAAGAAAAATTTTGTTTTGATCAGTGAAAGTACAACGCATCTATTCGTTTTCTGGAACCTTCAATCCTTTTTCCTTGGATTACAAAAGGAAATTTAGGACACCAGCAGGTTTTCCCATATTTCCTGAGTTTAGGCTAGTGTGGAATCTGTTCTTAGTATATTTTTCTTTTTTCCCTTTTACTTTTCAGGAACTATCAAAAATTATTCAGCATGATTTAAAATGTATATAAAATGTTCTTGTAATGAAAAATATTGTTAATGCTGGTTAATAAGTGCTATATTTTTATCTAAAGTTTATTGTAATTCAAGAATGACACTAAACCATTCATCCATGCCTTTATTTTCTAGTTTCTCCCCTATCACTACAAATGTTCAGAACTTTTTCTCCTTACATTTATAAAATGCTCTTTTCCTCATTGCCCTTCTTGCTTATTATGCAAACACCAACCGCCACCCCAACTCCTCCTACCACCAAAGGGCTGCTTACAGGGGCAGGCTCAGATGCCTCTCTGCAGAGTCTTCTGCACCAAAACATTATTAATACAGTCCATTGAATTCTGGCAATGTTCTAATAGAACTGTAGCTTCTGATGAAGATCAGGCACTCCAGTGAGCAAAAGTGTCCCACAAGGGTCTGTTTATGGTACACTAATATTACATAGAGTAAATAATTATATTCAGCCATTATACTTATATTACCATACATTCAACACAAACCTCCATGGCACTGTATGTTGACTTCCATTATCACCAGCTGCCACTATGGCAACCAGCTACAATCAGCCACCTGCCTGTTAAGCTAAACAGCTGACAGCATACTGTTAAACGCACTAAGCAGCAAGTAGTCGTCGCCTGCAAGATCACCTTAACAAGTAACAATGCATCTACTCCCATCTACCTAGTTGCCCCCCTCAGCTAATTAGCCTGATAATTAGCATGCTAGTTATGTGCTAATATAAAGTAACATCATACTACCTAATTCAGATGCTAGAACATGTAATTATAATGTTAGGTTACATAACATATTAAGTAAGTAGCCTATCAGACATGATTCCTAGAATTTAGATAATCATAAGTAAGTACCTACAAAAGGATTACAAATAAATGGATGAATGTGTATAATTTGGAATCACCAAATGAAGAATGTCAGCATCCAGCACTTGCAGGCCTCCTCTATATCACAGAGTTTAAAATGCCAATGGATTTGCAAAAATCTAAACAGTCTCATGTCAGTTGTCATGTCACCAGACATAAAGGTCAGGAACAAAACCACTATCAAGCTTCCCCTAATCAAACCATAGATCCGAGGAGAGACAACTTGCAGTTAAATACCAGTGCTTGCTTTTTTTCTGCATTTATTTGGATGGGGATGATAGAGCAGACATTCAAATGTAGACTGAAGGTTATCAAGGGATTCAATTAGCCTTTGTATTATATTTAAAAAGTGAATTTTTGGGTACAAAAGTACTTGTTCATGTGCCTAAGATAAGAAAGGAGGTTTTGATTTGAGCAAATGACCAACTTGACTAGGATATTACAGCCGTGGCTCCAACAGAGCGGCTGGATCAGATACGGTCACATTTGGAACGAATGAGAGAAATGTCAAGTCTGGATCCAGAATAGCAATGAGACTCTGAGTGTAGGCTAGCTTATCCCAGATGAACCCAAAAGGACACAGCCAAAGATCATGTAGGATAAGTTAGTGTGTCAGAAAACCTTTTTCTAACTTAACCCCTTGGATACGTTACATCCTAGTGGCTCAACACAGGGTATTTCTTATTTAATGGATAACACACAATTCAAGTCAGAGGATTTAGTTTCTCCAGCTCTGCCCATTTACTGGTTCAATGATATATTCAATGCTTCCTCACCTCCTGTGCAACCCACATGCTCTTCAATAAAAACACATTATGATATATTACTTAAGTTCAGAAGCCTGTTTAGTGAAGCAGCAATAGGTGTGTACAGTATGGATTACTTGGCTAAACACATTTGCGAATGTGCGTGTGTTTGAGTAATACGGTCCTTTACCCCCTTCCTATTAACCACTCAGGGTGCACAGAGAAAAGGTCCCACTCTTCAGGTTCGTTTCCACTTCAGATGAGCTCATAGGAAGTGTTGAAGTGTGTGGTGAGCGATCACTGATGAATTACATCACTCCTGCAGACGGCCTGGGCCCGGTGCAGATCAAAGTGGGGCGGCTGCTTGAAGGTTTCAAAGAGCAGCCGTCATCTCATTATATCCACAGCTTTCATGTGAAATGTTGATGAAACAGACTGTCTTACCCCTGTCTTTCCAACATTCGATGGGTACACGACAATTAATTTAGCCTGTGAACTACATTTTAGATATTCAAAGAATGTTCTTGCTATCACAAGTGGTAATGCTCCTGAAGGACCAATCACTGGTGCCGACAACACTGTGATCTTGAAATTCTGTCAACCTCTCACAATCATCTTATTTATATCAGTAAACATTTCTTTAAATTACCTTGATTGGCAATTAATTTTAAACTGTAAAAGGAGAGTAAAGTTTGTGTTGAGGAAGCCTGATACTTTGCTCAGATCATGTCTGTAATGATTGGAATATCAAAATAACCATAAACAAATCAAAACAAATGCAAGTACCAGTCGCAATGTATTCAGCTCTCTGTACTGTCAAACAGAAAAAAACATCAATGAAACTAAATAATTCATATGAAAACAAGTTCAAAACCAGTTATCACTGACATTGACATTGCTTCTGTGTATGACTGCACTTTCTCTTCCCTCCACTGACTCAAAGACCAAACCTTTCTAAAGATTATATTTCTATACAACTAAGCTGCAATCACAGATATGTTTTTGTGGGGAATATAATTGCAACCAGATTCTATTTTCTGTGACCATAATGAGAATATGTTCACTACTAAAGTTAATGATATGTTAATTAAGAACATATCAATTAAATATACACAGACAGCAATCTTTCCCCAGCAAAATACCTTATCTACATACAGGTTTGTGAATTTGTTATTCAGCTATTTTAAAGTTGGGCTCAGATAAAGATTGTTTGCTAGCTTAATAAATCAATCTTTCTCCTCCCTAAACCCAACCTGATACAGGACTCTAGACTCAAACTTAGGTCCTCAGTTTGTCAGTTCTGCACATTACTATTTACCCTCTAAACACCCCAACAACATCCTTGCAACAAACTTTCTATAAATAAGTGGTAAATGATCTGCACCTATATAGGGCTTTTCTACCTAGCTGGTACTTAAAGTGCTTTACACTGGATCTCATTCACCCATTCACACAAACAAGCACACACACACACACTGATGGCAGAGCTGCTATGCAGCTGACCTGACTCACCGGGGGCAACTGGGGGTTCAGTATCTTGCCCAAAGACACTTTGGCATGTGACATGGCAGCTGGGAATCCGAACCACCAGTCCTGTGATTGGCAGACAACTGCTCTACCTATTGAGCCACAGCCACCCCAAAATAAAATAAGTGCTTCAATCATTCAAAAAAAGGTTCAGAGCAGGGTTACACATACAGTAGATACTGTACACGCAGAGCAAAAAAGTGAGACAGTTACACTAGCAAATGGTTCCTACCATTTATGTGCCTGACAACCCAATTCTTTTATCTGTGAAAATAAACAATATCTGTAATGCTTTGGATAACAGCTCACAACTTACCATGTAGTGAATGCACCTTTTTGTAATAATGGTATATTTGTATGGTACATACAAATAACTACACAAAGTATATGGTAACAAGATGAAAAGTTTGGAAACTTGCGGTATCGATTATGTATTGATGGGAGTGCTATTAAAACCAATGATCTACACATATCTGCTGTGACAGACAGCTCACTTTATGTTTTTTAGTGGTAAAGTACCTAATTTGTAGTTAAATTAAAAATTGTTTCATATTATATATTGTATGGGTACCATATAATATGAGCAAGTGTTTGTGCTTAATGTACAAACACCATTATTATTATTATTATTATTATTATTATTATGAAAAGGTATCCTGTAAGTTTGGTTTAATTACACTTTAAGGCACAGACTGTAATCTATAGCGCTACCACAATATCAATTATTAGCATTATCAAAGTTCTTCTAATTGCACTTGAAGCTTGCAACACAAGCAGAATGACATACAGTCTAGATAATAAACCAGTACCGCCAAAAGAATGTGTCTGTGACATTAGGCGAAAGTGTACATTTTCTAATTTCCATTGTTTCTATTCTTTCTTATCTAATTTGATATAATGCAATTCACATATTCATGATCACTTTGTGAAATATATCTCTGTATGGATTATGGCCTCATTAGTTATGTCATACCACAGATATTTGGTTTTATTGAAGACCCACAACAGATGGAGCAGACTTCTCTCTGCAGCACTATGCCCAATTTGTAAAGCTGTGAAGCATTGGAATCTAATTTGATTAGCATTTTAAATAGTGTTAGTATGCTTTTGTACTACGGGAGGGTTGTTTTGGATTTTCGATATTTAATTACATAAAATATTGTCTCCTGATTTGAAAAGGTCTATTGCACAAGCTCTAAATTGGCCATTGGTGCTTTTAATTTTTGTTAATTAATAATGACATTTACTTTTTAATGATCGGAGTTGTCAGATGTAGCTTCAGTTAGAGTTGAGTTAGAATGTGATTTAATCTTGAATTGTTTCAATAAAATATTAACATGTTAAGTTATTGTAAACCACTGCAACAGTTCAGTAAATAAAATAATAACACCATGGTACATCTTCGAACGACACAATGTTTCAATCTAAACTGTGCAAATATCAGTGAAAAGGCTACATAATGTGGCAATAATGTCATGCAAATAACTGCATTGATTCATAATACAAAATGACTCTGAATGTATACCTATGTTCTGTGTGGCTATAGCTACAGTTCAATATAGTATAAATACAGTATAGTATAAGTATGTTAATAAAGGCAAAGTGTTTATCATGCTCCATGTTCTTCTTTCATTGTGGGTGGATGTTTCTTGTTTAGATGAATGTTTGACAGAAGAAACCAACAAACTCTACAGTTGAATGTGAAAACTAAATACTTTTTTAGTTGACTAATTTGATAAATAATAAACAATAAACATCTTTTTAGAATTCAACTTGGTTTGTTGTTTGTTAGCACACTGTAATGCACATACAGTTACATGTTCACTTACTATCAGCTTTTTTGACTCAAACATTAACATTACTTCAACCCCACAGACAGCATGAGCGCTTAACCTTCACATACTGCAGCACAATAAAAAGGAAACAGGCACCAGTTGACTGCTGTTCATGAATGTCACCAAGGTGTAAAAGTGCTTATATAAGTGCTTTAACTATGTAATTGGGTTTTCAATGAGCACAAAAATGTTGGCTTTAAAGCCTTTCCATGATTATTAGAAAAAAACCCATCTTGACATTTAAAGGCTTTATTATTGTCAATGTTCTTTATGTTCTAAAACAAGAATTTTCAAAATGTTTCAACAGTAACAAAAAAGCAACATGGACCAAAAATGGAAAAGGACTGGATGTTTGACTTCTTATAGTTTTGCTTTACAAGTGCAGGGAGTCTGGTATTGTATAGCTAGTTGGAAAAGGGAGGGTAAACCATTGCAAACTACATGCTGCACAAAACAAAGCTAAAAGCTCTAATATGTAGACTATTATCTCAGTATACTACTCTTATGGTACATTTTTGTACCACAGTTGGTTTCCGGCATTAAGAGAAATATTAATCAGAAAAGAGAACACAGATCCTGGCTTAACTGCTCATGTTCAGGATGTTTCCACAGTGCTCTTCAAGTTGAGCAAAGTGCATAAGCCTTGGCTCAAGGTTTAGTGCACACAGACCTAAATGAACAAGTTGAAACAAAGTTCATGTTTATTTCTTCAATTTTGATTTTCATGCTCTTAACTATTCTTTTTCAGAAGAAGTTGCCCACTGTTCATCACCAAAACCCAATCCTTGTCATTTCCACTGAGCACTGAGTACTCAAACATAATGTATTTTTGCAGCATTGTGTTAGTGTTTCATGGTCACAAATGCTTAAAAATGTGTACTATTTCAGAAAGTCAATGAAGCCTTTTGCCAGCAGATGTCTTGCAAATTGCATTTTATGTACACTTCAGAAGAATTCATAGGAGTTTGCTTTCTTATAAAATACATATATCTCTGAGTTACTGAATTGGGAGTACATGGTTTATATTGATTCACTCGCTTTGGTCTCTGTTCTTGCTGTGTTTTTTGCTGTTGTTTCACGTGGACTCTCTAACTAGCAACCTTTCCCTGCCAGCGGAATTGCTAACATTGGCAATTTCTGGTGAGGTGTCGGGCCAAGCGGGAGAGGGATCAATTGGGGCCAGAGCAACCCACGCCACCTCTGTGGGGCCCCTGGCTAATTTGGCCTCACCAATAAAGACACAGAACAGTCCCCTGCTCCTCACCCTCGACCCCCTCCTGACCCTGTTACTGTAGTGACAGTTAGCAGCAATTTCTTTCCTTTTACCTACCGCGACTGTCTTTTTCTCCTCTTCTATTTTTCTTTGTTCATTCTGTTGCCGGTTGGATCGTGACCTCAGCATGCCATTCTGAATATAGATGAAGAATAAAAAGGAGATGGCAGTGTGGAAATGTCTGGAGGGTTTTTACTGTAGAAGTTGCAGTATTATCATGAAACCCAAGGACAGTTCTGGTGCATGAAAGTCAAGTGCATAAAACACCAACACAAGTAGAGAGGAACATTCACAATTTAGTGTGAAGGTTTAAAAAAAAAAAAAAAACAACATTTCTTCCTAATATACCTGAAAAAAGATCTCACCATCTAATTCCTTAATGATTTATCTGAACTCTAGCATTTAGGTAATGGTTGGCTGGTCAAGAGTTTTTTTCTCCCTGTTTCTTCCATTAGTTGTGTGCTGATTAAATATGGATATGACACTACCCATACTGTATCCTAGTTAATCTGACATACAGTGCTTTCTGGAGCTACTTTGTGCAAAGGTTTAAAGCTAAAGTATGTTACTTTTTGGAATATTAATTTTAGTAGAAAGAGGTTCAAAAATTTTGTTTCTACCGTCACTTATTAGTTACGTTTTGATTGTTGCCCCCACATGTTCCACAGGATGTATAACATACTGTTGTATGTACAGGACATTGCCGTAAAACATTTTTTGTGCATGAACCTTCTTCTGCTGCCTTTCTCTAAGAGAGTCTCCTGGGAGAAATAACCAGTAGCTGGTCTTCCCAAAATGTCACACCCCTTCCCCCAACACCTGACACCACCTTGGATCTTTTGTATAGTCTTTTACCTCAGTAACCACAGTCTTCACCTCTGATACTACCTCTCAAGGTGCCTTAAAAGAGGGTTTTCATAGATCTCCGTGCTGGTATGGTACCTTTATACAGAAAATTAAGGCAGTGTACTGGTGCCTTGAATGGTGCAATTAACTTTTTATGCCATTAGCAATTGACTGTTTATGCAATTTTAAAGTGAAACCATATCTATAATTTGCTTCGAGTTGTGTCTCCATCATTTAGCCTGCTGCTGAATCCTGAGGTTAACAGTGCAAGGTAAAATGCAGAACATCCCAGTCTGTATATTAATAAAATAACTAGTAAGTGCTGTGTTGTCCAGTAAATGCAACCATGGCGATTTTCCCTCCAATTTCACATCAGCCAGCCATATTTCCTCATCTTCCTCAGAGCCAGTCTGTATGACCTCCAGCTGGACCTGACCTTGTGAAAGAAATTACAGAAAAACACTGCTGAGTGTTGATGAAAAGAGAGCATATATTTGACGACGGCGTATTAATGATTTGACAAGGCACTAATTCAAACTGAAATTCTCACAAATATGCACACACACTGTCACACACACGCACACAAAATGAGACTCCTGGGAACGATGGATCTTGATTAAGTGTGGGGAAGGAGGGAGCGGAGGGAAACGGAAGACGCCACGTCAGAGTCATTTAACGTAAAGTTTTGACACTTTTATGAGGCCTGCTTTGAAAATGGGCCGATACAGATACACAGATACACAGTAGCAGACACAGGTATGTCTGGCTTAACCCTTAACACCCTTTACCCATAATAGGCTGCAAACTGAGCATACTGATAAGTGCTAACCCATCATTTCCCGTACAGTTGTGTCTGCTGGAACGTCTCTGCCTTCCATTTGGGATGCTCTGTTGATGGAATGACCTTGGAGCGAGGACTGCAGTTTTTTTTTTTTTAAAGCTTCATTTTGGTAACTGTCAGCACGTATGTGCAGATGTTTGTGTGAGTGAAGGAACACCCACATGAGCTAGCCTGTCGTGATTCCTTCAAAAAGAAAAAAAAATACAAGAAATCCTTTGTGCTTTGCTTTTTGTGCAAATAGTTGGAAGCTCCCACGCTTTTGTCCTGCGACGCATTCGGAGCCTGTCAATCAATAGCCTCCAATTACAAATATAATACACTCAATTGACTCGACGGGCGGGCAGCTAGATTGCACTGTGGAAAGCTATTAAAGGGGTGCTGCGTGGCGTGCAGAGAGGCGAGCCCCGAGAGGGTGTGTGTGTGTCTGTATGTGTGTGTTTGTGTGTGTGTGCGTACAGGGAGGGGCAATGGGGGGTAGACTGGCTGAATAGAAGACGTTGTCAGCAACTAATAGCTTTGGGATGTAGTGCTGGGCTGTATGTGTACAGCAATCTCACTCTGTCTTAAGAAGGAAAGAGGAGAAGATACTGATGAGACAAGGAGGATTTCTGCACATGGAATGACTGTATGTAAAAGTTACTATGAGAGTATGTGTGTGTGTGGTCCTGTGGGTTTGTGTTTCACAATGCAGCAGCAACCCCGTACCGCACCAGCCATCCAAACCAGCTCCGCCACCCGCAGCAGACTGCTACATGATAAAGTGACTTCTTCGAGATTGAGAGCCACCTCTGCTGTGATACACCTCTGTCAAAAGAAGACAGGCATAAAAAAGAGGGACTGAGGCAAGATAGCGATAGACAGGGAAGTGTGGGTGGAGGATAAAGAGGACTCCGGAGATAACTAAAGCGTTTGAGAGACAGGTGCAATATAGAGGAAGAAGAAGAGGGTGCAGGGAGGGTGGGTAGTGTTAGAAATGAAGGAGGAAGATCTGAGGAAATGACAGAGAGCGAGAGGCAGAGATAGGCTATTGGACAGCTATTTATTCTCACAAATATCAACGCAATCTTCAGGCAAGGCCGTGGAATTCACTAAAAAGAAGAATCAGGGAGACAAGCAGCAATAAAAGAAGGAAAACAGAAACGAAGACACAGGCAGACAAAGAGAGAAATAAGACAGAGATAATGAGCACAGAGAGGTGTTTGCTTTCATGAAAACATCGCATTCTGCTCATGTTCGCTCTCCGTTGATATCACAGACTTAGTCGGAGGGATCGAATGAGGTGTATGTCGAGATGGAGCTCTGTAGTTAGTTATTGGCAGATTTCTTCATACTGTTGTCCCACTGCTAGAGTCAAAGTGTGCTTTGTCAAATACACGTCAAATTCAGGATCTGCTGTCAAGGTGCTTTAGTCCAGCTCAAGAATGTGATAAAACACTGCAGTGACTAGTCATTTTCAGGCGAAAACACACAATAAAAAAAGTATAATGGTGCTCTGTCTGACACATTTTATTCACCTTTTTTTCAGACATGTAGTTTCTATATTGGGAAAAGCTACTGTATTATATTACCTGCAGTGTTTGGTTGCAGAAATGATTTTAACTACCTATGGCATTTTCAGTGCTCTTGAAAAAGCTGTTTTGTCTCTTTAAAGGAGGAAATCTAATGGAGTATCTTGCACCAGTCGCATCCAAGTTTGTTGTTTTAACCCCTACTCTTTACTTCAGCAATTGTACATGGAGTTAACTTTGTATTTTGCAGATTCAGTAGCTGAAGTAAATTTCAAAGTGGAGTGACAAAAAGGGGAAACTTTAGTGACCAAGAGCGACTGTGATATAATATGGCAAAAAACACCTCCTGGCAAATACACTTTCAGCTCTGATTTCAGTCTCTGTCATCTCCTTTAAATATTGGAAAGGTCTTAGGAAAGTAAAAGAAGAAACCTTCAGTGACTGCAAATAAACATAATAGATGGCACAATACATCTACCCCTGTTTCTAGCCTGTAGTGTTTCTTATAGTGTCACCAGGTTTCATGGCAAGAGGAACGTAGTGGCTGGTCTGTGGGGTGCAGACTGTGACTACTGCAAATTGCTCGGAGGTGGAATGTCTCAAAATTGCTATGAAATTGCACAAAAACTAGGTTGAAGCTGTGTGAGTGTCTTCCCCATGATGCACATGCCAGTGCAGGGCATTTGATCTGATGGGAAATTTGTAGTGATTCATTTGACAATAAATGTCATCTGTATAATCTAATGCTTCGCAGTACCTTTCTGTCTGGGATTTTTAGTTGGCAAATTCCCATCTGAATTACGTGCCTTGCAGTTTGGACACGGTGAATTTCCGGGTGCTTTCTGGGGGCTTTAATCCTCCAAGAACTTGTCTCGATTTTAGCTACACCTCAGAATATGTCAGTGGTGGAATGAAAGAGGAGGAAAAAATAGGCGCCCTGGAAAAAATCAAAGTCTGTTACAGTTTCCAGGTCAGCAACATTAACCTTAAGAACATCTTGCATATGTGAGTTGCCTTGTTTCTGACTTTCTTTTCCTCAATGTTTTCAGTAATGTAACTGCCAAGCTAACATGAAATAGATGACAACAGAGAGGACAGGACAACAGACAGACTGTCTGTCAGGGATATTACATTTAGTAGCGCTGATATCTGAAGAGAAGAGACTATTTCCGTGTATATTCCTTTCTCTCCTCACGGTGGTGTTTGTCACGGTCCGTTGCTTCATCACCACGATCAAACAGGCTTAAAACAGCCCTTCCTACTAGATAGAGCTCATTTGTTTGCTCCTTTCAGGCAAATACCAACCAGTCATACAAGTGTAATTCAAAGTCAATGTTTGTGAACACCTCTCTCAAATAGCTGGAATCCAGAAACATGTAGATAGAAATGACCTAGAAAGAAGCCTTACTTTGTGTTGCATATAATATTTATCTAGGCGTTTGCATCTAATTCGACTTTATGTAACTCGTGAGTGAACTGTATCTTCAGTCAGCTGGGATACTGTGCTCCCAGTTATCACTTTTGTATCTACGGCAGAGAGAATGGACGTGCTCTTAGATTTTTTTCTCCAAGACGAGCCTTTTTGTGTTTCCGCCTTTGATAGTTTACTCCCCCAAAAAACTGCTTTTGGGGGTAGATTTTCCATTTAATGTGTCTCATTAGGAGCATCAACTTCACTGCCACTGAGTGCAAAAGCGTTCCAAACTCTACCAGAAATAAATAACATTTGCAGCTAATATTCAGCCCTCGAAAATACTTAACATGGTTTGTGATCAATAAAACATCAGGCAGTCATCAGAACATCTTTGATCTGGGGCATTTCATCTGTGTTCTGAATATACTGCAAGATTCAGCATTCGTTTAGGAATTGTGGATATCTTTTGTGTATGCGTGTCAGTATTTGTGCTCTGATGGATCTAACGGTTCATACCGGGTTGTGTGCATTTGCACCAGTACATATGACGGTTTATGAGCTGGACTGTATGAGAAGAGCAAACCCATTGTGGTCAGTGGAAGTACTGAGGGAAGGCTGTGTGCAACCCATGTAAAATACATGTGCTTTTACAAGAGTCCTGCAGTGGTTTCTAGGGGGAAAGATTGTGCCGGAGCAATGGGAAGAAGGAACTGAGGAAACTGAGATAAGAAATACAGGGAAGAAAAAGAGAGAGGGGGAGAAAGATAAAGCAGAGAAAAGGTGAATCTGACTTGGAGGCGAGAAGGCAAAAAGCGAAAATGATCCCTCTGGACAGTCTAAGCACAGAGTGAAGCCAAAGCCTGTTTGCACTAACACCATCACCCTGGGAGGGATAGACAGACCATATGCTAGCAAGTTTGAGCTGTATTACAAACTGAAATGTTCGACTTCCAATTTGCATGACGCAATAAACATTTTCTCCCTCTCTATCCCTGACAATCCTAAACATGCTAAAACACATACTGATTTAGGCATAGGAATGGTATGGTCGTGAATGCAGGTTGTGGAGAAGCTAGAGAGTGGACTAAGCAAGAGAAAGAGCATCTAAAGGTTGCTGAGGTGAGCGTGAATATACACTGTACACTATCCCC
The DNA here is from genome assembly GCF_900324465.2 of Anabas testudineus. NCBI lineage: Eukaryota > Metazoa > Chordata > Actinopteri > Anabantiformes > Anabantidae > Anabas > Anabas testudineus. The sequence goes on from NC_046620.1 coordinate 17,267,504, forward strand.
CTTTTATAATTAAACCCCCCACTGACTGATTTTGTTCTCAGAGTTCGCTGCACAGCGTGAGCTTGTGGCTGTCCACACACTTGGGCTAATAGCAGTGCTTAACATGGTGCTTGACTTGATAGGGAACATTACACTGTTATTGCGTAAGTAACACTCAGTATGGGGTGTAAATGCATATTATGTGATGTGACACACATTTTTTTTTCTTTCATCTTATGTTGTGCAGTGCCAAAGAGAAGAGCATACTAACACTGTGTGAAGTGTAAAATGATTTCTTTACAGGTGGCCTGCTTGAAAATCTGTCTCCTTACTTACCCCTGTTCTGCTCATTTGCTTATGCCTGCTGCTTTAAGCTTATTCGCCCTCTCTAAGCTTGTTATACTGAACAGATATAGGTTGCTCCATATGGGGTACACATCTTGCTTCGACTGTCACTACGTTTATTGCCTCCATGTCGTCTCTGCAGACCTACGTCAACACATTTTGTTGTAAGCTTCCTGATTTCTGATTGTCTTCTCATGCATTTCCTCTGTGTGAAACCCCCCCCTCCCCGTTGTTATGCCTCAGTGCGCCATTCTAATTTCCTTGTGGGAGACCTCTTTTTAGCCAAGGGGGGGTTGTTCTGATGCGCAAGTTTGTTTTCTGCCCCCAGCTGATATAATTTGGTTGCTTTACCCAGAGGTGGTAGATTGAGGCTAAGACGCAGTGTGCAGTTTGCTGATGCTTCTGATTTCCCTAGATATGCTGAGGCACCACGAAACTTCAAAATATTCTGTCATTGTTTCATAGATTTCCATTCACAATAAAAAGCGGACTGTGACGCCATTTGTGGGGCAAAATTATTCTAGTACTTTGTTCTGTTTAAATCAACTTTGTATTATGAGTCCAGTAGAGCTATGGAATTAAGGACAAATTCCAGCCTTTGTACGACTGTAGCAGGGCATTCACAGGACTCCAGAAAAAAAATGTAATTTTTAATCATACAAGTAGTTATACATACAATAATTATCGAAGTTTGTGGCTTGTGTCGTAAACATACAGTTTACAGTGAAATTACAGTGAAATATGAAACATGTATGGACGTCTCTAAACCACGTATCTAAAATACGTGCCAATTATAATTAAATATTTACACATGTAAGAATAGGATCAATAACTGAACCATAAGTTTGTACATATTCAAATAATGCAATTGAATACCGCAGAATGATGACAGGCTAATGTTACCCTTGTAATTAATGGTATAATGGTTTCAGGATGCTGCTACCAGAAAGTCATTTCTGGTTAGAAGACTTTGGAATGTATAGATGATATAATCTAATGCAGATAGTAGTTTATGACACTGGCTTAATGCAGTGGAAATAAAAGCATTAAGTTCAGCTCTTCACTTCACCTTTAGTGGGCAGTGTCCTGTGCTCATGCAGGTGAAGTCTTTGGCCAGATATAGCTGGCAGAGGCAGCTTTTAGTGTGTGGGGCAAACACCACTGCTTGCTGAGGCATTGTAGTGTGAGCCAATGTTTTGGTCAGTTCCCAAGGCAGCCACAGTACATGGAGAGGCTCTCACAGGGAGAAAGAGACTTTGGGTCTCTACTGTTTTCACTGTTGGGTGACTTGGTTCATTTGGGTGGACAAACCTGTGTGTTTCCCTCCTGTGTCAGAGCTCATCACACCTACTTTAGCTAAGTTACTGTTTTGAATTACTAAATTATACCGCTCATTTACTTTCTTGTACTATCAATGTAGTCACTGGTGTTAGACATTCTGTCTTCAGACAGATTCAGGCAGATTTTTCAACATGAGGAACACAACCCACTTAAAGTTCATTTTTGTTTAGCTTGTTAAGCCAGTTAAATCAGTCTCCCTTCCACCCAGACACATCCGCTATCCTGTTAATGTCAATAAAAAATCAACAGTGCAGACAGACATATTGATTGTCAGTTTGTCTGTTCTGTCAGACAACTAATAAAGAACTAGAGTACTTTTAATATGTCAGCATAATATAAGTTAATACGCTTTTAATGTACCAGTTTGTGCTCAAGTTAAACGCAGCTTACAATTCAAACACAAGCTCTAATACTTTGCATACATTTTCATGTAGGTTTTAGCATTTAAAAAAAATATATATATATATATATATATATATATATATATATATATATATATATATATATATATATATATATATATATCTCAGTCAAGTCTCAGTTGAGAATCTGGTATGTAATGAGTATTTTTAACCCAACAACTTTCAGCTCCCTGTGCTGTAGGCTGTGTAATTTGGGTCTCTGCAACAAACAGGTGGCGAACAAAGCAAATGCCATCATCGCTAATTCTGCCCTTCCTCACATTTGGTGTTTAAAGTGCTCCCATCTGCTCTTCAGTCTTGCAACAGATGAGGAAAACAGGTCAAAGGAGTTCTACACCTTGGGTATTTGAAATCTGGATGAACTGAGATAATGGAAACGTAGAGCCGTGATGGGGTGTCAGTCATGATGATGATCAACAATTGTTTTTTATGATTATTGGACTGATGACCATTTCACCTGAATGATGCAGTAATACATTAAACAATATGACATGGGTCATTCTGTCCCTTCCTTTTATGGTATTATATATATATTAAAACTATATATTATATTAATATTAAAGACAGGACTTGCTACTTTAACTTACCTTCCCCTTTTCAAATTTCAGTATTTGTTGTTGCAGTTTGTTGCTGAAACAATCTAATTTCCACACTGGAACCACTTAAAGCTGAAGTATCATACAATGGTTTTCTGTTCTTGTTCACGGGATGCAGAGACCTGCTAGCTTTGCATAAAACAAGTGCATGTAGAAAAATTACAGGTACATTCACCTTCCATCACCTTGCAAAGACGAGTGAAATCCAGCAGAGCTGTGGGTGTTAAGAATCCAAATTAAGAACTATTTTTACTAAGTTCACTTCATGCCTTTGAGGTCATTAGGGCTCTAGATGCTTAAGTGCTCTCAAGTACGCTCTGGGTTGGAGGTAACAGCTAGTAGCAGCGAGTTAAATAAACAAAAAAATCAGGCTTTCTTTGACTCCATCATAGAACATCGACCAACTCACTGTGAGAAAGTAAACAGGAGACAGGCTAGACAGAATGATGTGCTTCTTAATGTCTAACAGGTGCCATGTTCTCATTATCACACCCATAACAGCTGGGAGATGCTGGAAAACAGTCTCATCATCAGAATTACTCTGTAGATCGTGCTTTTTGTGTAATTCTGTCCAGTAATTGTGTGTGCACGTTTGAAGCATGATAGCATTGTGTGCACTCTGCATGTGAATACGTGTAAGCATCTATTTTTCTTTCGTGTCTATAGACTGTGCGTGCGTGTGTGTGTGCATCAGGCATGGAAGCAATTTCACACACACAGACACACACACACATTTTAGGGACATGAAACATGAAAAACATCGAAAACATCTCCACTGCCCTGCTCCCTCCTTCACTTTTACCTCCATTACCCGGTGTGACTCGCCCATCTCAGAAGTGCTGGAATGTGTGAAGTGTGTGTTGAATACAGATGGAGTGAGGAAGCCGCATGTTGCCCTGTCACTCTGTGTAGCCTTGTCACACTCTGGCTGTGTGGAGTGACTCCGACATGTCCTCTGGCCCTGTCCATCAATTATGGACGGAACCAGGTGCCAGAGAGTGGATACTCCAAGTGCAATACAATATCACACGAGCAGGTAGGGCTGAGTCAGGTAGCTATTATAGCACAATAAACATGCTTGAATAAACAAAATAAAATAAAACAAACAAACTAAACGAGGAAAGTGTCATCTCATTTTGAGAGAAGGTGTTAATCACCCTTTGTTTGGCCCGAACCTCCAACTTCCCATGTTCACTGGCCTCAGTGAGGAGTTCAAACTGAACGCCAGCATGGAGCCCCAGTCTGGTGTGTGCAGTGACAAGTTTATTCAAGCTAGATGACTGTATCTAGAGAAGTATGGCTTTTCCTTTTAGTAATTGTTCAATGAAAGGAGAACAAGAATGGGAAATGGGTAATATGGAGCCAACAATGCCTGGAAGATGCAGACAATATTGTGCATTTGTTTTATATGACAGCTGTCTCTATAATATGCTTTCAGCCATATACGAAGCAAAATCCAGGGATATTAAAACAAGCTATCAGAGCCAGTTCTAGCCCCTTTTTTTCTGTCTGTCATTTTAGCCCCCCTAAAATGATCAACTATCAAACTATCAAAACTTACTGAAAGTATAATTTTTACTTTTTAAAATAAAAATGAAAATAACTAAGAAATGCAGGACATGTAGATTTTTTTAAAAAGTGATCCGAGTTTTGTTTTTCTTTAGTTCTTTTTCCTATTCTTCATATCCTCCCCTCCCTAAATGTGGGTGTCCAGTTTCCCAAATGAGAGAAAAGAGTTTCTACTTCAGGCTGTTTATTAGTGAGGACTAAGCCCCCCTCAGGATGAAATCCTAGATCTGCCTCTACTCATTGAAACCCATTGACAGCTGCCATGTGGCAAATCAGACTGTGAAAATGGTCTCACTTACTGTTGCAACTGACAAAAACTTCAGGTTGTCCAACTGCAGGGGGCCAATGAGCATGATCATTCAGGTGTTTAACAGGGACCCTACTCACACTACACACCAAATAAGAACTGACTGGACCCAAACTGCACCAGAATTTATAAAAACTCTTTTTTTTATGTTTAACAATGTTTAATGTTTCTAATCTCACACAGCTTCTTTAATTCAATTCAATTCAATTCAATTTTATTTGTAGAGCGTTTTTTACAATTGACATTGTCACAAAGCAGCTTTACACAACCAAAGAACAGTACATGAACAGTGTATGTGTATGAGTCATAATAATGTGATTGTCCCTGATGAGCAAGCCGAGGGCGACAGTGGCAAGGAAAAACTCCCTGAGAAGGCAACATGAAGAAACCTTGAGAGGAACCAGACTCAACAGGGAACCCATCCTCATATGGGTGATTACATGCTGTGTAGGCAGCAGTCCAGTATAACAGTTAGTCTTTTAAGTTAATATGGAGTCCAGTTAGTTATTGCAGGCAGACTTGTTCCATTCCTTGACTATCTTGAAAGCTTCTTTAGCTTACAGACTTTGTTCTAGGGAGCTCACAGGATGAAGTCCAGGTAAACTCAGTGCTGACCGACTCCGACATTTGCATTCTTACATGCACCTCATGTTAACTAGTTACACTAACAATGAGGTATCGTGTTAGTCTTGGTGTTTTGCTTATGGTTATTGGATGGAAAAAAACACGAAAAACTTTGGCGAGCAGTCAGTTGTGCTCAGTCAACGGCTTTTATAGGTATGGATAGAGTGTCATCTTTAAATTCGTCCCCACTTCTTCTCAATACATCCATGCTTTTAAAACATGTCACTTAGATAGATTTCGTCTTCGTCGGAATGGCACGGTTTCTCCTCCAGTCATTTTTGCTCACTGGCCGATCTCTTCCCCAGTTCGATCTGTCTGAAAAGCTGGAATGATGTATGCAGGGACGCTTGGCAATCGTCGAAGCATCAATCAAACGTTTTAATGCTGTGTGTTCTATTCATAGAGAGTCATTAATCACAGTGGAGGGTGTCTAGCTGCAGCCTCAAAAGAGCCTGTAGCTATGATGGAGGCGCAAAACTTTTTTTTTCACTCTAAAATTTGAAACTGAACTCCTTATCCATTGAGTATAGGGCCATAACTAAATGTAGGCGTTAACCTTGAACACAGCAGAGTGTGTGTGTCGAAGTAAGAGTGCTTTAAGTTCATGAATTTCATATATACATTTTCTCACTTAAAAGTCCTTTTATCACTAGTGCTTTTGGAAATGGAGGCATGTAGCTGCAGCTGTGCATGTTTTTCCAGCTGACAGCATATCGATCGGCCTCTCATTACATTACAACAGCATTCCTCAAAGTGTTATTCACACCATTAGACAGACAGAAAATAACACCATTGTGAATTCTACATCATTTTGGTGCCTGTGGGGTTTTAATGCCTGCCTAGATGGATTTCCTGATATTAACATTTTCAAAGTCACTCAGCAGTTTCCATGGAATTAATTCATAACTGTTACTGTACAGGAAACTTTAATAATGCGTTGCAAAAGCACTGACACATGCAGGCTTCCACAAGCCTCACATTTCAGGCTACATACACTTAGCAATGTGTAATATAGTTTTCTACATATTTATATTAAGTTGTTTGAACTTAGAAATACTGTATACGTCAGCTTAATTTGAGTTTGTTGTGTGAGCCTATCTACACAAAACTGAGACTCAGCCCAAAGAGTCAAACCGAGTGGATGAATCACAGTTCTTAAACTCACATTATGAATGTGTTCCTGTTGGAGACATTGAAGAAAGTGCATTAACCTTTGTTGTGGTTAGCACTCAGTGCTCAGTCAGCAAGTTTCCATCATGCATATCTTCCTCAAACTGCAAAACAAAACAGTCTGTGGAGAGCTTTAATTCTCAAACAAAGCATGCTGGAAAGTCTGTTTGTGTGTTTGTTTAAGAAGTAAGAAGTCAAAGTAGTTCAGTATAATACAGTACAGTAAATAATTAAAAACCTTTGTGATAATTATGACACTCTGGTTTATACAGTATTGGTTCAGCATTTGCTTCCAGCTTGCAAACATAAGCTACTTGCGACAAATGGTTTGAACTAAACTTTTTTTTGTTTGTAAAGGTAGTAAAAGTAAAAAAAAAAAAAAAAAAAACAACAACAAAAAAACAAAACAAAACACTTTACCACTTAGTGAAATAACAACAATCAGCAATCAGTTATAGCAATTACATAAACCTTGTTTCACCCTGTAGGAGGCATCACATCCACCGGCTAGAAAGAATTTTAAGCAACACTTAAAGGAAGTTGAATATATAGAATAAAAATGGGGCTAATCAGTTGGTGAATCACATCCTGTGCACAAGTGGTACCACAGGACCATACAGTGGCTGAATTGAAGAGTTTTCAGATTATTATCTCACAGCATGTGTATTTCCTTAAAAGCATATAAAACTGCATGTGAAGTACAGGACGAATAATCTACTGTAAGATTTCTTTCATATGTTGGAAAATGTGTGGTGGCAGACTTCTGAAATGCCGTTTTGTGGGGATCACACTCACTGCTCAGTGTGTGCACTGCATAGAAAGTTAATCACTGACATCATCATTATCATCACCGTATCACTAAAATAAATGAATTCATTATATAGAGTCACAGTAACTCCCCTTTAGGTGGGGATGAGCCTGATGATGGCGCATAAAATTCTGGATGCCCCGGTTCTTTGAGGACAATATTTTTCTCCCTGGGGAGGAAGAGAAACACTCACAATCCTAATTCTTTTTTAATAATAAAAACACAGGGCATCTTGCTGTGGCAGTGGAGAGTTAGTCCTTAGAAAACCTGTATGCAAACAAGGTGGTTTGAGGCAGATAAATGGGCTGTCTTGCCATAAAACCATGTCAGAGAAGGAAAAACACATAAACACATTTTGAGAATTGGCTAATTTTGGAAAAGATGCCTTTGCGAAGCCTGCGCTAAAGTAACATACATATAATGCTGTCTAAAGACAAAAATAAGATCATTCAATGAGTCACAATGCTAATCTACTAACGGAAAAAAAAAGCCCTGTGTCTTTAGTGTGGGAGTGACAGGTCTATCACACATCCAAGATTGTCACGCACGGATATTTCAGGACATCTGACATCAAACACTATCAGCGTGACATTCTCACTCACTACATCATGATTTATGTAACAAAATTGGGATAAAACAGCTAAAATTGCTGTCATGATGCACTCTGATGTTTCTCTTAATTGAGTCTGTACAGCACTTTTGTTCATTCTCCCAGTGCCATGGCTTTCATTTACAGCATTCTTCAAGGCTGTACACTGTCTGTAATATTACAACAGTGAGACACGCTAATTGTTGCGGACACAATGAAACGGACAGCGGAGCACTGAGTGGCTCTAAGCCCCTATGAACTTAAGTGGCTGTGGTGGATCAGTAAAGTGCTTGTGGAAGCACAGGGGAACCTAACCCATCTCCTGTTTCTTTCTCCTCACTCCTCGAATGCAGCACAGTCACTGTACAAAACGCACTTCTCTCTTTCATTATCTATTCACCCCTGCTACCCCTCCCTTTTGTCTCTAATTTCCTCTCTCCATAAATCTCTCTCTGCCACATTCTCTTTTTTGTGCGCTTCTTCTCCCCCCCCCCCACCTCCATTTTATAACTCAGGCATGGTTGGTGCTCATCATTTCTGTCGAGCCCTGATTCAGTTTGCCGTAGCCCCTCTCGCCATCGATCTTGCCATCCTTTCAGCAGGCGCCGCATCTCACCAATGCAGCCTCACCTCCACCTACTCTGCTGCTATCTCCTCATCCTCCCATCAGTCTCCATCAAGTTTGACTGCTGCCACGTCAGACCTGTCTGTCCATGCATCTCTTTCTTATTCTACTCCTCTCTTTCTAGCACGCAGTTCCCTCTGTCTTCCTCAATCCATCTGTCTCCTGGTGAACATATATACACTACTACGCTGACACCAACATGGGTTGGCGCAGAAACATCCCTTCTGGTGGCTTCTTTTTTATGTGAGACAGAATCTGTCTGAAGAAAACATGTATTTTTGTGCTTCTCATGTCAGATTGAAGTTCAATTAGAGTTAATTTATGCTAGAAATTAGTGTATTTTTGTCATTTGGGCAGGAACACAAAATAGATAATGTAAACCATTAACATTGATAGGCAACAAACACAATTTAATTAAGGTTAGAGATTGTAGTCTGACTCGTCCTGATGCCCAACTTCTGGCTGGAGATCTCGTCGCCTGGATCCACCGTTTGCCCTTTGGGATGCGTTTGGAGACTGGATTGGTCACAAGCTACTATGATGTCGGTCCCGGCCTCGGCGGACGTCGGAAGCTGTTTCTTGGAGGTCTCGACTCAACGCTCGATAGTCAAGGAATGGAACAAGTCTGCCTGCAATAACTAACTGGACTCCACATTAACTTAAAGACAGTAACTGTTATACTGGACTGCCTGCTGCCTACACAGCATGTAATCACCCATATGAGGATGGGTTCCCTGTTGAGTCTGGTTCCTCTCAAGGTTTCTTCCTGTTGCCTTCTCAGGGAGTTTTTCCTTGCCACTGTCGCCCTCGGCTTGCTCATCAGGGACAATCACATTATTATGACTCATACTCATACACTGTTCATGTACTGTTCTTTGGTTGTGTAAAGCTGCTTTGTGACAATGTCAATTGTAAAAAGCGCTCTACAAATAGTTCTGTCTGAAGGTTAAAAAACAGTGTGTAAAGTGACCATTATCTTTCTCTAACCTTAACATAGTGCTATGAGTGCCTAAACTCAGCTAGAATAGACTTAACAGACTTTCTCTATAGACCGTCAATAGCATCCATAAAGCAACAATATTGCGTCCTAACTTTTTGTACTGCCCCCTTCTGTAACACTTGAGTACTGTTTAAAATCAATATCCTACAAGTTATTTACCTGCAGCTTGGGTGGGCACGCCACATTCAAAAACATATTTCTGTTTAGGGCAAAAGAACTCAGAAAGTTGGCAGTGAGAAAGTATGATGGGAAGTTAGTGAGGAAAAAAATAATAAAATAATCAAGACAAGCAAGTGAAGAAGACGTTACCCTTGGAGACTCAATGCAAGATGAAAGTCGTCCCATATAGGAATGGGAGGACAGAGCAGGGCACATAAGCAGGGAAGAATCAGTGAATCTTTACGGAGCACCAGCCTTTGCTGTTGAGAGCCCACGGTCTAAATCATGAATCATTTACAGTCTCTTTCCCTTAGGAGCCTGTGTTTAAATATTAATGCTCTCCATTCAGATCACAGCTACCCTGACCCGCATAGCTAGGTCTACTCCCCAAAGACAGCATGTACGCACCCTCATTGCTCCCACACACATACAAAGCACTTCCACGGATCATCAATAAGCATAGATAGAAAATTCTAAGCAACTAAAAAAGCCGTACTGTATATCATATGGTCCCTTATGTAGGTGTGTGCATAATGACCTCCATGCATTTTACTAAAAAGTTGAACCTGTGCTAAAAATGTCTCTTTTTTGCATGAGGTAGATGCATATTTTGCCAATATATTTCTCGTTAACACTTTGTGTTGGCTTTGTAACAGGACAATTGCTGGCTTTAGTTTGCAGCAGACTGGCTGAGAATATGTGTGAGGCTAAAATGAATAATGTTCTTTTCCTCCAGACACTTAACATGAACTTGCATCTGGGTGGCCCATAGGATGAAACCCTTGGCCACCATTGCAGAAAGAAGCTTTTGAGGGATCAGTTCCTCGTCACTAGGCTAGTAACTGCTACCGTATCTTTGTACTCTTCTGGTGAGGCTCACTGCCTCCCTCCCTACCCGAGGTCAGCATAGTTGCAGTGCAGTACATACTGTAGTATGACAGGCAGTATGTGCCAGAAGACATCTGTCCACTCATATCATATTAGGTACATTTCATGCTCAACACAGCACATCTCTGTCGCCACAGTTGCAGGGCTGACATGTAGAGAAAGGCAACTATACTATGAAATATTACCCAACTGCGTGCCTTTGGACTGTGGGAGGAAGTTTCAAAACCCACGCAGGGAGAACATCTCTTCTAGCTGTGAGGCAACAGTCCTACCACTACAACACAACACCACCCTTGGTTTAGTTTAGTCAGCTGAATGAAAAGTGGTTAAAATGACAGAACCAAGGTGATTTCCAATTATATAGGTGCTGAGTTGCGGACTGCAATGGACATGGCTGAAGGAATTCAGGCCGGATTAACAAACAAGGCTTTTCTGCCATCTTACTTCTCAGTCTCCATTGCTTCCAGCAAACCCAAGTAATTTGGATAAACTTAGACTGTTGTGCTTAATTTAAACTTAAAGGCATCTGTCAATTCGGTACCGTTGTTGCTTCCCACAAACCTTGCTATTGATCTAATCTGTATTTTTGTACTATGTTTTAGACTTTTTAAAAATGTGAGTTTGCACCCTGCTGCTGTGACATGTGAAATTCCTCTTCAGAGGATGAATAAAGTGTTAACCATGCACCCTACAGAGGATGTTGTCCTTCACACAACATGACGTACAGTACTCATTGACTATACCAATAGGAAAAAAGTGAACTGATAAATAAATAAAACTGCAAATTATCCCTCAACAATGCACTGCCCAACAGACCTACTCATAGGCCAGCAGACAGTAGCTGCTGTGAATTGAAAGTAAAGTCGAAAAGAGCACAGAGATACAGTAAGTCAGATTTCAAAAGATAACAGCAGTATTGACAAAATACCCTCTCTGCTCTCGCTCTTTCTCCTTACCAACCCTACTTCTTCCATTCTGTCTTTCTTGTTAACATTGAGTGCATCTCCCCTACATGACAACAGCAAAGATTAGACACTAAAACAAATATTCCTGACATCTGCCACAACCGTGTGAACATTTCCTCAATCCATCGCAGCAAAAGATGAAGATCCTTCTCAAGTTTACACCGCCAACACCCCAATTAGTGTCACCTCCTGGAGTCTGGAGCAGTCCTCTACATGGTTCACTTTCTCCTTCCATTTCTCTTTGTCCCCCCCAACCCCCTCTCCCCTCTCTTTTTTAGCTCAAGGCGCCCTCACACATAGACAGGTATCTGCAGCTTTTAAAATTTCTTTTTTTCTTTCTTTCTTATCTCCGCTGATGTTTTTTTTTTTTTTACACTATCTGCTCGACTGGTTCTCTCTCAGTGCTCTTTTAATACAGCCTCTGTTTAGATCAATTTCTCCAAATCAATACTTAATATCAGAAAGAAGCGCTGGCCTTTTGCTGTATGTACTCTGGCGTATTGTCAAGACACACCGACCATCGCCTCCGTTCAACCTATTCACACCAAAAGTAATGAGATATTGAATTGGACTCTGATACACTATGGGGCAGCCAATACTGTACAATCCACAATTGGTGCTTTTTACCCAAAATCTTAGTCCAACAATAAAGCACCTGATAATATTTGACATCAAATCCTCATTTTTCTTCATTTGTTTCTTGGTCTCAGAACAATGTGAGCTTGACTTCAGCTGAACCATCCACTGTTAAATCGCTGATCCCTCTGCAAGTGAGAAAAGCTGCCCAACTAACTTTCCTCTATGTGTTTCACATAATAAATGAATCCTGAGCTACTGACCTCTCTGTCCTAAAAGCACGTTTTTTTTAATCGCGTGTGTTTTGAAGTGCCTAGTTTCAAATAACTTCTTGTCTCTCAAGATATTCCCAGTCCTCCCATTAACCATGCATTACAGGCCTAAGTGTATTGGCTGAGATGAGCGGGCAGCAAGCAGACTTTAAATATGTCTTGTGTGTGCTGTATAATTTATCATGTTAGGAGCCTCAAGCTTTTTAATGGTCTCTGTTCTCATTATCCAGTCTCTGTTTTCTCTCTGTGCCTTCTGAGAGTTCCCGCTAATGGAGGGACAAATAGATTCATATGAGATCGTAATTGCAGCATTTTTAAGCAATGAGCGCCAGGATCATACAGCGAAGGAGGACAGAGTGAATCTCAGCTGATATGGCTGTATCTGCCGTCGAGACTCACACGAGACGAAGAAAGAACTGTCCAATCAGACAGTGTCAGATTGCCCAACAAGCTTGTCTGTCATTTGTCTCCACTCCAGTCTTGCTTCCTGTTTCTATCTTCTTCCTGTCTCAGTAGTGACTGATGGGGCCTTTGGATGAGCTGAGCATCATGTCAGAGTTGCCGGGTGCTGATTCCTCTGTCAAGGATGCCAGCTCAGGCCCAAATGCCTTAAATTAATAGAAGCAGATGACTTTGTGGGAACACACTAACTCAATTGAGACATCCTGTGCTACGGAATGGTTTCATCTGCATATTCTACACATAAGGAGGCGGAGGGTAAAATAGGAAAATGGCCTTCTGCTGGTTAATTAATGAAACTGGAATGACACTGCAGTTTGACAATATCTCCAACACCATTAGTGCTATCTACAACTGAACGTGGCGTGACTTTGCATTAGACAGTTCAATCCTCTCAGATGCACAGACATCTATTGTAAATCAAACAGTGGAGACACGCAGGAACCTAATACAATGGGGTAATTGACAGCATATCCAAAACAGTGAGCACGTGTCCAAATGTGTCTGGCAAAGCTCCCTGTGTTGTTGAAGCAGGAGCATCGGATATTCACTTCCCTGCCAAGAGGAGCTCATGCATAAACAACACTGTCATATTTATATAGGCATCCCCGCGGAGTCCTTCCACTATTGTGCTGTTATACTAACTACCTCTGCTGAGGGAACATGACAGTATCACCGCAACACATGTTCTTAAGTGATTAAAATTCACTCTCCCCTTGTAGGCCTCTCTTATCGGTGAGTATTTTTGGTGTTTCTCAGCTGTGGTGAGGGTCACTAGGGGCAGCTGTGGGAAGCAGATAAAAAATCGTATTTTTCATTGCAATTGAGCTGGCGCACACACATCGGCACACAGAATGTTTTTGAGGCTGTCCTCTGGAGTGCTGGGTTGATAAAAACAGATTCCCTTCATGGCACTTGAGCGTTATTATTCTCTTTTCTTTTTCCCCTTATCTGGAGCCTATTGTTGGAACACTGGGTGGTTATTGGGTTTTGTCAAGAGAGAAGAGGAACAAAAGGGGGATGGGGACAAGGTTTATGCCCTCATTCTCTGCTCCAGTGCCATGGAGCAAAGTAAACCCACATATAGACTCTGCCAGCACCTCACAAGATTTAGATTCTCAGAGCAGCTCTCTAAAATGATAACAGACATTTTCGTTGGGTAAAACATTGGGGAAGAAGATTTATTTTTGTGCCGAGGTGCTCTGTAATTGAATAAACTGTGGAGAAATTACATTTTCTTAGTGTGCACTAGCATACCTTGTCGTCGCCAGTTGAAGTCACACCCAAAATGATTTCAGTGGGAAAATATTAACCTTTATACCACCTCTCTGAGGCAAGGAGCTGTGTGTAAACCCTTGATGAGGTGTGACTTAAGATTTGTGACTTAAGATTATTTCACTAGAAACTGAGGAACCCATGTGAGGGGTTTTTGATTCTGAAATTCACGAGTGATTTTAGTTCAAATGTTGTATGTCAGTAGCCTATATATTATGTCAGACTGACATACAGTATATTCTGTATATTGATTTCAGACCACATACCCACTACATTTCTACCCAGTTATTTCAGAGAAATACTCTTTTCAAGGGAGACAGATATCCTCTAAAATTCATGCACTTGCAAGCCAGTGATGGCAGTTGACCTTGTAAACTTTTCCAGCTTGTAGGCAAGTAAAGTTTCACTTCTGCTCCAAGCTCTGCGATCTAATGAGAGCTTGTAGAGAGAGACGCGCCTGCTATCTGCGGGGCCTTGTTGTGAAATTAAAGGTCATTCTCACTGGATGAGCAACCCTGATACCTCCTATCTCTCTTCTCGTTGGCCAACGGGGAAATCAAATGCTATTAGACCGGAGAGGCGTCCTTTATCATTGCGGTCATTATCATCCGAATCATCACCCAGGCCACGAAGCATCATTTAGCCTCTCCATTTAACTTCTCACCAGCCGTGTGTCAAACATATCCACCAGTGACAATGTGTCCAGCAATATTGGGAGCTGTGGGGAATTATGCAGGAAGGAAAGCAATTAGTGGACCAGAAACGGATGAAGATTCAAAGGCAGGGCGTGTACAGTTATAGAACAAGGAGAAAGGGGAGATAGAAGTTAGAGAGCTGAATTACTTATTAATGCCACTAATGAGGGCAATGCAATGGGCTTAAGATGGAGCTTGATAATGTACCTGCTGCTCTATAATGGAGGTAAACGCTCCATCCCTGCTCATACCAGAGTGGATCTAGAAATGCTGAGAGGATTAGCTCAGTGAGTCTTCTCAGATTTCAGAAAAGAAAGTATTGCTCCCCTGCTTAATAGGATGTTACAGTAATGTGATTACTCTTACTCTTAGTAATGATTAGTTAGAATCACTAACTGTATTTATATTACAGTTATCAATGCCTTAAATATTGGCTGGAGGTGTGAACTGTTTATTCAAGCCCAGCCTATGAGAATACAACTTAAAAAATACAATTATACAAATGAGCATGACAGGGCTAAACCGCACGGATTAAATTTCAAAGTTGGGTGTGATGTTGGGTGCGCAGTTATATCACCACTCCCTCCCAAGGTGGCAGTTTCAAAACATTTAATATAAGTCTGTTAGAGTCCAGGCTGATATTTCAAACCATGCAGACTGTCCATCCTACAAGCTGAGCACTCATTTCTGTATCATGTTTATGTATTGTATTCTACACCCCTTTTGCACTTTACAATCTCTGTTAGACATATTTCCGAGTGTACGTTGTTGAAGGCATCTGTGAAGTGATAATTCCTACTGTACATTAACTATTATGTAAATGTTACCTACTTTATGGCAGCTGTTACAACCCCAGGTTAGTCTAGGGTCTTACATAAATCTGGATAAAGAGCATGAGGAGTTAAATTGTGGATTATATCAATCCTTTACTGCCAGATATAGAAGTCTGGAGCATAAAAAACAAACCTGAAAGAGAAGTCACAATCCCAAACCTATTTTCCAATCAGTACAAAAATGGGCAAAGGAATTCAATTCAATTCAATTCAATTTTATTTGTAGAGCGCTTTTTACAATTGACATTGTCACAAAGCAGCTTTACACAACCAAAGAACAGTACATGAACAGTGTATGTGTATGAGTCATAATAATGTGATTGTCCCTGATGAGCAAGCCGAGGGCGACAGTGGCAAGGAAAAACTCCCTGAGAAGGCAACAGGAAGAAACCTTGAGAGGAACCAGACTCAACAGGGAACCCATCCTCATATGGGTGATTACATGCTGTGTAGGCAGCAGTCCAGTATAACAGTTAAAGTCTTTTAAGTTAATATGGAGTCCAGTTAGTTATTGCAGGCAGACTAGTTCCATTCCTTGACTATCGAGCGTTGAGTCGAGACCTCCAAGAAACAGCTTCCGACGTCCGCCGAGGCCGGGACCGACGTCATAGTAGCTTGTGACCAATCCAGTCTCCAAACGCATCCCAAAGGGCAAACGGTGGATCCAGGCGACGAGATCTCCAGCCAGAAGTTGGGCATCAGGACGAGTCAGACAGGTCCAGAGGGGAAAGGGTGGAATGACGTGTAGCTCGACAGAGAGACAGGAAGAGGGAAAAGAGAGAGGGAGAGGGAAAGAGAGAGAAGAGGAGAGATTGCAGTTAGTTGTATTCACAGTCAGATAAAGTTTGAGGTGAATGTATATTTAGTGTAGTGCAGCAGGGACTCCGGCAGGACTAATTATGACAGCCTAACTAAAAGGGTGGGTTCAGAAGAAAACACAGACATGAGGGCTCACTGGGATGTAGAGCAACCAAACACTTCACCATCAACAAACCTGAGTGATCAGTGAGAGTTGGGAAGACAGCATCTAAACATACCAGTTCACCATAATGCTCTACGTCCATGAGTCCTTCCCAGATCTATTTACTCAAATGCTTGACTAAATAGGTAGGTTTTCAGCCTAGACTTAAACACTGAGACTGTGTCTGAGTCCCGAACGCTATTTGGAAGGCTATTCCATAACTTTGGGGCTTTGTAAGAAAAAGCTCTGCCCCCAGCTGTAGTTTTTAGGATACGAGGTACTGACAGGCAGCCAGCATCCTTTGAGCGAAGTAGGCGTGGTGGATCATAAGACACTAGCAGTTCACTTAGATAATGCGGCGCAAGACCATTTAATGCTTTAAATGTCAAAAGTAGTATTTTAAAATCAATGCGAAATTTCATGGGGAGCCAATGAAGTGTAGATAAGATAGGCGTGATGTGATCGTATCTTCTGGTTCGAGTGAGGACTCTCGCTGCTGCATTCTGAACTAACTGAAGCTTGTTTATGCACCTGGTTGAACAGCCAGACAGTAAGGCATTACAGTAGTCCAACCTAGAGGTGATGAAAGCATGGACTAATTTTTCTGCATCATTTAGTGACAAAATATTCCTTATCTTGGCAATATTTCTGAGGTGAAAGAAAGCTGTCCTGGTGACATTATCTACATGAGCTTCAAATGAAAGACTGGAATCTAGAATCACACCAAGGTCTTTGACTGTTGCACTAGATGTAACGGAAAGGCCATCTAGAGTTACGGTGTGGTCTAACATCTTGCTTCTAGCTGCAGATGATCCTATAACTAGTACTTCTGTCTTATCAGGATTTAGCAGAAGGAAGTTACTTAGCATCCAGTCTCGAATTCAGGTAGTAGTTGCAGTTGCATCATTCAGGATGGAGGAAAGCCTAAAGCCACATAGTCTAAAGAGCAACACAACATATTAACATATGTTTATGGGGGGATGCAACAGTAGCCCTGAATCTCAAGTGGGAACCCTGCAGCGTCACAAATTATCATGAGGGTAGGAATTGTACAGTCTGGTCACTAGAGCTAACAACAGTCCTGCACAGAAAGAGTTCAAGCTTTTCCAGCTTTTTATGCTTACATTTTTATTTTCTTGTGATTGTGATGTGCGTTCAAACCTGCTCATTACTAAACCCATCCCATGCAGGCACACACAGAGCACTGAAGGTACTGCTGCTGCTCAGCTAACATACTGCTCATGTTATAGATCCTTGTGGATGAAATGTTGCAAATTAGCTGTTGATGAGTTGATGTGTTAAATACAGATAATATAATGTGCAGATGTTGGAGCAGTGTTAAATAAGAAAAGAGAAATGTAAGGAGTGAAATTATTTCTGCTGTTGAGTAATTAGTGAAGTATGGTTTTCATTAGAAATGGATTACAGTGAGTTGCCTAATACTGTCTTGATTTGTCGTACTCTTCACTTATATCACTTTATCCTGTTCACTAATGTACATCATTTATCAGTTGAAACTGCAAGTTGAAATCTAAGCTATGATAGTTTAATAACACAGTTCATCATAGAGCATACCATAGAAGCAGAACCAACAAACTACATAAAAAAATAACAAAACAGTTTAGAGCCTTCACCCATGATGTGTTCCAGCTGAGATGACAGAGAGTGTGATGGTTTATTTATTTATTTATTTTATTTTATAGAGTTAAAAGTGAAGATCTTTTTGCTAGTTCAAGCACTGCTCAGATTGAGATTTTTAAAGGAGCGCCCAGTCTGCCTCCTCTCACTCCCATTTAAGAAGGCCAGTTTTGGCATTGTGAGAGGTTTGTATGTCTTGTCTTTTTATCAGTGGTTGAAAAGCCCGTGTTCCCTCACAGCATGGCTGGCACTAATTAGTTTAGCACACTTATTACCCATAAGGCTTGTGAACCTCTGCTCCCCACCAACTGGGAAGTCGACCAAAGATGAAACACCGATGACTAAACCTTGGTGGATGTTGGAGATAGAAGCAGAAGGATGATGAAATCAGGGGCACCCTGCTGAATTATAATGCTTAATATTATTGAGTAAAGATGGGTATGATTTTTTGCTTGTTTCCATTTAACATGAGTACCACCAACTTGATTTCCATTTTTGTGCATAATTGTACTGTGCTGCAGCCCTGTTTTTGAACATGACGCAGCTACAGAAGCAGTATTATACTTTATTTAAAAATATTAAATATATGAGGAGTTTTACTTGAGGAGTTCCATAGTTCCACAGAAATGAAAAGAATGGTGATTTCCTCCATCATCATGCATTGATACTCAGAAAAGCAGCAGCGATTTCCAGCTTTAGTCCAGCCTTTATATCTCTCATACTGAAATGCTGCAGCCTCTCAGGAGAAGAGACATCCTTGAATCTGGCTGGTTTTCGCCTAACCTGCAAGGCCAAACTTCAGGCTGTCCGTTCTGGTTGCCCCAGTTGGTACACCGACATTGCTAACTTCCTCTCTCTCATATTAACATCAAGGGTTTTTTTTTTCTCTTGCAACTTACCAGAGGGAAAATGAGCCAGTGGTGGTTGTTGGGGCTGGACATGAAGGCAAATACATAATAACTCCCTCTGAAATGCCAGAACTAATCAGGGTCTCCTTTAGCTGCAAGTTAACAAGCTATCAAACATCAGGTACTCCCAGCTGCAATGAGGCTCTGCTAATAAAAAGGATGCATGAAGGAGGAAGGGCTGAGGGCTGAGGCATTTTCAGGTCAGGGGAAAAAAAAAAGGCACAGGCACAAGGGCCTGTTCACATCAGGGGGTTACCTGGTAATTGGGATGGAGAAGTAGTTAAAGTGATGGGGAGGGGGGGTTAAGGAGTGGAGTGGGCAGCTGGAGGAAATAAAGGTTCAGGCAATGGAGGAAGGTGGGGAAAATGGTGTAGGCAGATGGGTGACGAGAGGAGAGGAGGAGAGGAAATGTGAGGAGGAAATGAATGCATTTCCCCACAATTGCAAAGCTAGGGTCTGTGGAGGGCTCTTGGATTGAAGGCATGTGGAGAGCGACTTGATGGAAAAATGAAGGGAAAAAAGGGGGATGAGATAGTTACCACCAGGGGGAAGTCAGAGTGAAACGACGCTGGAAGAGCAATTTCATTATAGTGCACCGGGATGTGAGGAGATAGTAGTTTTAGTTTTGTGTGCACCCAAAACTGGAGGTGTGTGCGTGTAGGGGAGATGACATGAGACATGAGAAAAAAAATTAAGGTGAGGATATGTTAGGCCAGGGAGAGGAAGATTGCAGGTTTTTGATATGGATTTTGCAATCTAATCACGGTGAGAGAAAAACTGGAGGCTTGTACTGGGGGATGCTGGTGAAGGTGGATGAGGACTGGTGGGCGGGTGAGGGCTGGGAAGCAGAAGATGCAAGTAATGACAGCTGGGTAGAGGGGGAAGAGATGCGATTACACAAGCAGGAAAGGGTTTCAGGTGATGAGAAAAGTCGCCACAAAGCTTGCAAATGGAATGGGGGTGGGGGGAGGAATGTGCTCACATCACTCATCCTAAATCACACGCGCTGTTAAATAAAATATCCCTCTATTCACTAGAGCTCACGATGCCCTTGATCAAGGCTAAAATTGCATTGCACATGCATGCTAATTACTCTGAGATTATTCATTCAGCACCCTTCTGTGCGTGCCAAATGAATGTATGTCTTTGGAGCGTGTTAGAGGTGGAGGCAAACAGCACCGCCACCCCCACCCCCACCCCACTCCACCCCGTCAGCCCTGCTAGCATTGTGGTGTGAAAAGCCTATTACCAGTCTTCACCAGCAGCTTATCCCTCACCAATGCAGGGACGCATTTGGCCGAGCAAACATGAATGGCTTCTTTGCTGTGGAAAATGAGAGATGCTAAATCCGCAACCATAACCCACTTCTTGCCTCGTGCACAATAGAGAGCCTCGGAGGAGAGGACTCCGAGCAGTTTGAAAAACCTCCAGCACCCTCTCATGCAGGCATTAACACTCTTTAGAGAACATTTGTTTGACATTAGAGCAGCCGTAGATGTGATGGACGCTGTCAGCATAGATCTACTTTCAATAGGGCTGACGGGAGATTATATCTTTACTGCTGGTACAGAAAAAAGGAGACAGATGACTTTTGAGATTTTTATCTTCATATGATAGAGGAAGCTGGGAGCTTTGGACTCACTCCAAAATGGCTGCCTTACCACTTTCAGAGCTCAACTGCGTCTCTATTTCTGTCTCAGTCTTCCTTCTGTTTCTCCATATCATGTCTCTTAGAAAAAGAATGCAAAGTTAAATTCCTGCATCTTTGAAAATATGAACTGTGCACCCAAAGTACTAAAAACTGATAAGCAGAGATCAGGGCAACTCATTTTTTATTCATCCTCTGTTATGAATATCTCAGTTTTACCACACATGTATGTGCATTAGATGTGGTTATGTTATGTCACAGCTCTGTCACGTCTCCATCCCAGTTCCAATGTTTACTGGAAGTGTTTCAGAAGTGGAGTGTCTTCAAGATGTCTGTTCTACCTCAGGCCCATTTCTAACTTTGGATACAAGGACTAGAACAAGGAACAAGGACTCAAACTTACAAAAGACAACTTAAGAAATTAAGTTAGGAAACTTTGGAATCACAAAATTTATAATTTTACTTAAAACAGACAAGACAAACTAACGAGACAGCACACTGGCTGAAGAGAAAGAAAGGACACAGTTTAACCTTGCCACTAAAGCTGAGACTGCCAGATCAGAGGCACTGATAAGAGTATGTTCATTAGTCAGCTGCAGTATCAGCACATATTGTAGGTAGGTAGCGTTCCACTGTATAATTCAGTTCACAGTTCAACAGCAGCACAAACTACACCCTTTATTACAGGACTGTTGAGTTACACTGCATTAGTTTTAGCTAGGTGGACCTAATGAACTGCCAATCGGAGAAAGGAGAAGAAACATTCTATTTATTTTATATGTACATTTTCAATGAAGGAATTTCGTCACAGCACATATTTTAACTTATCATGCAGAAAAAGCACAGTACCTACTATTAACATTAAAGGGCAATTTCAGATTTGTTCAGCTTGCTTCCTAGGCTTATAGTTTGCACAGTCATGCTTGTCCTTTCTTCACAAACGAAGTGGCTACAACTTTGAAGTGAACAGAAAATGGCGTTCGTATGCAACTAAACTGCAATGGCAATTGCGTTTTTGAAACATATGTAATTATACTGGGCTTATTTTATATGCTTATGTTCTTTAAGTGGTTAAGGTTAGACAAGACAAAAACAATTTTTCATCCTATCTGGACATTGTATTGCAAGATCAGATGTTAAGCTGGAAAAGAAATCTGGATGTGGTAGACTAGATATTTTGGCAAAATTATATACTGTATATATATATATATTTTGTATGGTGAAGACAGGTAGAGCTACTGTCCATGCCGTGACTTCAGAGCCAGACAACTACCTGTCTGCATCTAACCCCTTTCTTTCACGTAAAATGTCCTCACTCAGTAAAACATATTTCTTGCCATTTCTTTCGGAGAAGACACACTACACTCTCTTCACAAATTTCCAAAAGGCTTATCTTATTTTTGAATCTAATTCAGAAACCGCTTGACACCTACTTGAAATCCAAGAACTCCTTAAAACATATTCAGTAAGAGAGCTTCAGAGGGAATGATCAATGCCATCATCTCCTCAAGCTTGTGTTATCATGCTCCTGAAGTCCAGCAAGCAGAAATCCAAATAACGCAACCAAACATCTATTATAAATACACCAGGGTGACTCATATAATGGTCGAGAGAGAGACAAAAATGAAGATGTGTTTGTGCGTGTGTGAAAGGAAAAGAAAACAGGCACTGATGCTCATTTGTGCGGTGGGTTCTGTGCTTGAATGTGTGCACACCTGAAGTCCCTGTGTAAGCTAAGCAGACTTGCTGCATCCTTATGCATGTCTGTTTGCTTTGCAGTTTTGCGTGTTTATGTTATATATATAGTATGCGCAAGGAACCAGATGTTGTGAATGTGGCCTGCTGAATGACTATGTGCCTGTTTGCTGAGTGTCTGGGAGATGCAGGCTAATCATCATTTGGGGTGTTTTGCTCTATGCTCGTCTCGGGCTGATGGTGGGAGGGAGGGACGGTGGAGGTGGTGGGAAGGGATCTAGCTGTGTACTCGCCTTGACAAACATCAATTATTAAGACTTCACGCAGAATGCTGATGTACACAACAGACGTTTGTATATGCAAGCGCTCTCTTGCTTCTTATTTTGAAGTTGTTTTGTAAAGATTTGAAAGTCCCCGGCTGGATTTATTCACTCCCTTCACTTAAAACTTAATTTTTCTGCTCGCTGTCAAACTGTCAATTTGTCTGCTCCCAGGAACCGCTTTTATTTCAAATCACATCAGCGCTGAGATTAACTTCAGGGAGCCAACAGCCATAATCAGTTCTTTGTTATTAATAATTAAACTGGCCCGCGTGATAAAATATTCTGTATCAAGTTCATCTGTTAAATGTGGATTTCTGAGAGAATCAAGCAAATTTAAAGAGATTTCTGTTTACGCTGTTCATTTGTCTTGAAAGGGAAGCCAGAATGATGGTTCCCATCGAGAAGGTGCAAAATAGCAAGTTGAGATGAACGGACTTGGCGTTTGCTCCCTGGGACACTGATCATTAGCTTGCGAAGAATGGAAAGAAGGATGGAGAGACATAGCCAGGGGATGAAAAATAAGAGGGGAAGGAAAAAAGAGAAAGAGAAGTACGAAGCGCAAGCTGCTACTCCTAATGATAGCACTACAGGCAGCAGACGAGGGGTCAGCGCTTAGCTTTTCATGTAGCGCGCTAATTGTAACATTCCTGCATTCCTGCTGCCATCCATCACCATCGAAACCAGGAACAGAGACAAAACAAAACTGTAGAGCCACATTCAAAGCTCAGACAATGACATCCAAAGAGAAGAAGCTGACCCTTATTCTCTTTTTAAAAGAATTACAGTTTCTTTATAATATTAGAAACACCAAAGGAAAAAGTAAGACAGGGAGGAAGACACAGAGGGGTTACAGAATAGAAGATCACCTTGATGGGCTGAGTGTACTCTGAGTGTTCACTTCCTGGGTTGGCCTCAAGGTTAAGATGGCTCGTTATTTTTTATAGTGCTCATTAAACACGCATAGAGCTCGCAGGGATGTGAATGTTTTTTGTTTTTTTTCTTTTCTATTGCACAAAAAGGAGTTCAACAAGGGTCCATGCGGGGTCCCACCTGATTTTGTTTGTCTCAAGTGTCCGTACACACACACATACACACAGAGCTCAAGGTGACTTCCACCCAGAACCCTGAAATTCATTCTTTTTTTTTTTCCACGTGGAGAGGGAGTTGGTTATATTTCCTTAGAGGATCATTCTGTATGCGTGTGTGTTTTAAATGCTGCCTTATTACTTTTCAATGACACTCCAACCCCTTGTTTCATTATTATTTTTCATAATAATGTTCAACCTGGGATTCCGCAGTGAATGACACTGAAATATAACATCCCAAATGAATGTTTTGTTCACCTCTCATGTTCAAGTGTACACTGCACTAGTTAGTGTTATTGCACAGATACACATAGAGGCAAGAAGGAGTGTTCTCAATTTATTTCTGCCTTCTCTGTTGCCTATACGTCAGTGTCTTAGAGTAGTTCTTATTAAAGAGGAATATTCAGACATTAAAGGCCTCCAGAATAATACACCAAACTGGACTTGACTGGTGATCAATTGCAAACAATCTTGTTGAAACATGTAGTCTAAGTTGGGTTCTGCTTTGAGTCAGTTCTTGAAATTAAACTGCACTGATACTATACATATTTTGTTGTTGTATATGGGGTTAAGGATGTTTTGCAGCTTATGAGGCTTAGGAAGCCCATGCACTTGCAACATTATGAGACATATTTATAACCATATAAAGCCACAATTCATCCAAATTAGCAGCACAGTTGTTTAACGAATCAACACAAGAGCTAGCGTTCTGTGAACGAAATGGGAGTAAGACAATGAAGACAAAAGGAAAAAAAGAAACATGCAAGAGATGCAGTAAGAAAAGAACCTTTTAAAGCACAATAAAACACATACATTTCCCTGCAATATTAAAACATCAATGATGCTTTGGTTTTTTGCACAACCTAACTGGCGTAACAGTGAGGCTTGTCTGCCTCATTTGTAGCCCTGTTGCAATTTTAGTCTTGCTGCTATTCTCCTTTGTTGTTATTGCTTTCACATGGACATTGGTTGGATGCAGCAGCAAATTACAGTGAGAAATAATAAAAATAGGTAGAACAGAAGAGGAAAATAGTCAATACAATACAATGCTGCTGTCTCTTTGCATGCATTATGCTAAAGATTTAAAAAGACTCCATGAACAAGAAACAGTCTAAATACGACATATATACAATCACATAAGCACAGGACTATTGTCAGTGAAAAGTACCTCAATTATAAAATAGAGAAAAATTCATTATATAACAGTATACTAGACAATAGACCTTGTCAAGTAATTGCATATTGTATTATTAAATTGTTATTATTATGCATGAACCTTTAAGAAATTTTTCAAAGACCTTTATATTTTTTATCTATAATATATATGCAGGAGTAAATAAGCTATGATTGAAGCTATGGGGGGGACTCAGGACAAGAACAAGGCCCACTAACACCCAACCCCAGCTTTCCCTTCCTGGCTAACATTAGCACATTTGCCTACACAGGCAGTATCAATCTAGTCTGGATGAATTATTTATAATAATTATATCAACTTACTGCCCTTCTGGTGTAGTTTTTCCATTTTCATATCTGGTGACCACAAAGATATATTTATTTCATTACAGTTACACCTAACATAGTTAGGTAAGTTAGGGGTACAACTAACTGTCCTAATTAATGACATTCAGCTGTCATACAGTATCTTGACAGGGCCTTTAGATGCTTGGACGGTTTCCAGGGTGGTGTACTCTATAGTGCCCTTATGGGAGGTTTATAGAGGTTTATAGTTGTCATTTAAAATGTGTCATATATTTTTGGGGTCCCCTACACTGTTTGGAATGTTAATTTGTAACATTACATTCTATTTTCTGAGATGATCACATATTTTTTTATGTCACATCTTAATCTCCAGAGCCACTATAGTTGCCAGATAAATGCAATATTTCTCTCTGAAATGTGTTAGAGTAGAAGGATAAAAGAGCTGAAAAGAAAAGATTATTACAAGTCTAAGTTATTATAGCAGTCAGGACTTAGTGTGCTTTAGCATTTCTCAAAAAACAGCAGTTTTGTTGAAGGTAAATTATAATTTCAGTTATTAAAAGGCTCTGCTCAGGTTGAGCAAATCACTTGCAATTTGCGCATCACTAATTAAAAAAAATTGCAGCATGGAGCGAGGCTGGTTGTTGACATGTTTGGGAATATAATTTTAAGCCCGTTTTCATTTCCACAGCTCTCCTATCTCTCTGGGCGGCTCTCAGCTATTTGCCATGTGGCTGGAGCTATGCCAACTCCATTACTCCTACAAGACTGTAACTCGCGGCCTCATTGACAGGGATGTGACAACAAGCATTTAGACAGAGAGAAAATCATTCATCATTAACCACGCAGCCATGGAGGAGACAAACACATCTGTGCCAGAGATAAGGCCTCGCCGGCGCCCCTCAGCACCGCTCGGCACCTGTTTCACACAAGCTC
Organism: Anabas testudineus; assembly: GCF_900324465.2. NCBI lineage: Eukaryota > Metazoa > Chordata > Actinopteri > Anabantiformes > Anabantidae > Anabas > Anabas testudineus. Next base: position 17,293,674 of record NC_046620.1, read on the forward strand.
TTTGGCTTCCTCACCTCTGCTTTGCTTTTGTGTTTGGGAATGCTAATTAGAAAGTGTCCTTCACAAATCCTTGTTCAGAGCCTCCCTGGTGAACAGACCTGACAGTGAGGCAGGCAAAGAGGTGGGACACAAAGTGCTACAAAGAGGAGGGCACTGGTAAGACTTTTACAAAGAGTGCTTAGATATTGCTGGATGTTTTGGATAATACCTTCTTTGAAGAGCTTTCTCAAGAGATATTCTAAAAGCCTGCAGTAATCCTCCCCTTGCCATGTCTGGGCCTGAATCAGCACCCGTCCTACAGAGCTAAGATGAGATAATCGCCACACATGTCTCTCTACTCAATCCCATTCTATCAGCGTCTTCACTTCAAAATGGAAACATACTCTTAAGACCCAAGCATTTGTTTAATTCCTTTTAATGACATTCACTTTTTTCAACACCATTGCTGCAGGCCAGTGTTGTTGACAGAGTTTTAATAGATGTCAATCAACTGAGACACAGAAGGCTGACGACAATTTTTTCTTTAGTGACTCGCCGCCAAAAGATGGCTGGCCATTAGCACATCCATCTGTGCTGTATGCCCAAAGCAATTGTTATATTACATTATCTTAGTTTGGTACATACTGCTAGCACCAGTGTGAAAGTGATGGTGATGCCAGTTCTCTAAGATATCAGAGCTACATATCTGTTATGGTCAAGCAATTACAATATCTGCCAGTTGGTCCACCACCTCACGTTCAGACTGAATTTCAACAACTGTATGTAAAGCCATTAAACAACATTCTTCATAGACAGTCATGGTTCCCAGAGGATGAAGCCTAGGCTTTGGTTATCCCATCTTACTTACTTATCACCACATTCATTAGTTCAAACTTAGTTACTAACTTAGTTCAATACTAGTGTATGGACTTAAATGCATCTTTTACTAATAACATCTACAACAACACCTAAAATGCTAAATTAAAATGGTTAAACATGAATGTATAACTCTGTACGTTAGCCTTGCCACAGCAAGTATGTCAAAATGCTGATATTAGATCACAGTCCATGCTGCCTAAATAAAGCCTTAAAAAGCTGCTTGGATGGCTATAGACTTTTACTGTCTGTGAATTGAATTGTGCGTAATAAAGATGTGAAACTATTCAATTTGAAACTTTTTGTATTTACAAAAAACATTAATTTTTAAATATTTTTTAAAATATTTTTGGTATTTTCCTAATTAATTATAAGCATAATCTGCTGTGTGTGGTTGTGTGACTGGTTGCACAGGAATTAGTTGGCCACTGTTTGATCTGCTGGAACAAGTGCTTCGGTTTCACACACACCTCTGGTTTGCATATTACCACACCAAGATGATGACCGTGGTAAACATTATATCTGCTTTGAATCAGAATGGCAGGATTATCATCATTAGCATGTTAACATTTAGCTTAAAGCACTGCAGGGTGTAAACTCACTGAGCTGCACTGCTCTGTGCTGCAGGTCCACCACAGATGCACTTACAGATTCTGATTGGCTGAACACACCTGATCCAGGTAATCAGGAGTGACTAATGAATAGGAATAGCAGTCTCTTCTTTCAATAGACTGTGACTTCTTCACCTCCCTGTCACACTGGGGTATATTGCTTTGCTATTCCGTTGAACCACCTGCCAGTATTGTTATATACACAGTGAAATATGCAGACTGCAATTTGATCCCATATATCCCTGTGAAGATTAGGGCAGTGTCAGTACAGGATTACCCTGGTAATTCATGTAATGCTGCTTCGCCACAGTTAATTTCCCTGTGGATGAGCGGGGAGAGTTGAGTTATACACCAGCGTGAGCTCCCCAAACTACAGTGTATCATTCACTCACAGTTCTCCATCTCCCAACATGTTTGGTATGCAAAAGACATGGCTTGGGTAGTCTGTCTTAACGGTCTGTTGTGTATTTATTATGGGCATACAGCTCCAGTGATTGAGATGTGGAGCAGCCAGTTGCTCAATGCAAATGGCATATTTGTAATGATCCGGCAATAATCATGCAGACGGAGTTCCAATCATCATTGTCATCTAGCTTCTTTTTTAAAGTTATGATTTTACATCGAGGATATAGCAGTGTATAAAATCAAAACTTTGTGTTAGACTTAGAACTGAGCTGATTAGCCTAATGTCAAAAGCCTACTTTGACGCTAACTCTCTCGAGGCAGTTGTTAGTGGTGAGGAGGCCATGGGAGAAACTGAAATCCAGTGTAATTATCACTCCCTGTGGAAATTAAGGCTGACCTTTTTTAAGTAGGGAGCTGCTAATAGAATTCCGGGGAGGAATAACTCACTCACACATTCACTCACAGAATATCCCGTCAGCAATATTATTGTAGATTTAGGGCGAGACGTGAGGTTAGGAAAGGTCTTTGCAGACATTTTTCCACAGAGTTGATAAAAATGTATTTGCTGTGAGAGAGTAAAATTGCCTCTGTAGGCGTGGAGAAATGTGAAAATGAAGAAGAGCATTTAAAAAAAACAAAACAATAGAAAAAAATACAATATCTGATGCTGGAGAAGCTTTAACAAGCGACTGCCACCTTGACATTGGCTGAATTGCCACCCTTGCATTTTGTAGGAAGCCTCTCAGTGAGGCATTTTCCAGATAACCGTTTGACAAGCTGCAGCAGCCCTATTAGTCCTCCAATTTCTTAATTGGCCAGAGGAAAAAAAGTGTGCTCCACAGAGGCCTCAGCTTCAGGTCCACTCTGTCTAATAACAGGTTCTTAATTTGGAATAAAAATTGTCTTTTTTTATCTTAATACACAACCACACAGATGCATGATTTTCTCTAATGCTGCACACATGTGAACGTAAAAATCTTTACACACACTCTACTACTATGCCAACACACACCCCAACATTAATATACTTACACAGACCTAGAAAAGGCTTACAGAGTATTTTTGCCCCTGGCGCCTATAATTCTCTGCTGATTACACTGAGTGTGGTTTAATAGAAGCCCCAATAACCCAGGCTCGAAAACACACTGTGTTCACACACACTCGCAGACACACACACACACACACATACAACACAGCGAGAAGCTGGAGAGTGGTGCTGTCAGATAGAGACAGAAAGAGGACGGAGAGATTAAATTCTGCAGAGAGTTTTTTGTCTGTGAGATTGGTTCTTAACGTCCCCAGCTCCCTTCACGCTCCCTATTAGTGAAGTGAAAAAGAGAGAGGACGGGCTGGGAGAAAAAAAAAAAAGGAAACTTCAACAGAGACAGTTCTCGCAGGATACTTAACAATGTTATTAATCCATTAATCCTTGTTTGACATTTGCCAATGTATCACCCCTGATTGCTCGTTCTTTCATAGCTGCAGGCTAGCAGGTGTATGTGTGTGTGTGTGTGTGTGTGTGTGTGTCTTTTCTTTTGCTTATTACCTCTCACAGTGTCCTCGCAACAATAGAAAGACAATGAAAACCTCCAAAAGTAAGAACATTTAGCCTGTCTCCACAATTTGACACGACTAAAGGTTCGGCATCCACGGCATCGAATAGTTCCAGAAATAGTTATGGACTGTTGCTCGTTTTTGCTACAGAAAAATCATCCATCTGCTTTATGCCATTTGAATTTAGAGATAGTGATAGCCTTATGGAGGCAGATATTCAGCTAAATGGTGAATTGTCTGTTCAAATGTGTGAGCATTTGAAATTTTATAAAATAGACAAGCATTAATGCAATTTAAAAAAAATGTATCTTTTTTGCTGGTTGTTCACTTGACATTTAATGAAAAATATCTAATGTGGAATTTAATTTAAAAATATATTGTATCTACAGGCTGTTAAAGGAGAACTAAATAGATTTTTAGTGGCTTGGACCAGCAGCAACACAGCACTTACATATTTCTCCTGTTGTATAAAGTTACCTTGGTAGCAAACCGACATTTATTCATCCAGCAGACGTGGAGCAATGTTAGCATTCGCTTGGACTGGAGTTGTTGTCTGTGCATTAAGACCTGTTTTAGTCTATAGGGTTAATCTGATCAGGCAGTTTCCACTGAGCTGTCTTTCTTAAAATCAGCTGCCTCGCAGATGGACAACTAACCTGCACTGTCACCTCCAACTGGCAATTAATATGAATAACTTAAAGGTACAGTAGATGACCCTCAGCATTCTTTCCTTTGGATTATCTTGTGGTTATGGTTGGCCAGTGATTCCTTCTGACGCATATACAGTATATATATATATATATTTATAATAGTAAGTAATAGGGTGTTGAGAAAACACTATATTTTGCATGCAAGTGTTTTCTCAGTCAATCAGCACTTCAGTTTCCACATTTGTTCAACACGTTTTTTCACTAAAGCCCAGTGTGATTTGCTTGTCACAGTCACACAGCGTGTTTCACAGTCTGCTGTTACGTATAATGATGTTTAGAGCTGGAATGTCGAAAGGCTCATCAGGCGCATTTTTTCCTTTCTTTCTTTTTCTTCTTCTTTTTTTTTTTTTAAATTATGTCAAAATATAAAAAACATAAGCTGTATCATAAAAGAAGGATCCTGCTATTCGAAGACGTCTTGCTGGTATAACCGAGGTGTTTTGTCTCAGCAGTCGAGGATATGGGTGTGACCTGTTTGCTACTGTATGTGTGTCGGGTTGGGCTGATATTAGAGTGGAAAATAATCAGGGCTGTGTAGTGGTGCAGGGCTGGGAGTGTGTGCATGTGAGGGAGGGACAGGGCTGCTTTTAGAAAACAGAAAATTGAAAGCTCAGTTGTAATCTCGAGCCCTATCAACACCCAATCCTTGTCCTGATATATCGGAGGCCCAGCACATACACACTTGCACAACTTCGCTCCTTTTCTGTCACCCACTGTTCCCTTAATCCCTCAACTGTTATCACACACACAGAGACAAACATGTGCATACAGAGACTGCCAAAAAAGAAGGGTTATTGACGGTATTTGACTTATTTTATTATCAGCAGCCCCGATGTCATGGAATGCACAGATTCATCATGAACCAACATGCACACGTTGGCATGCACTTGATCCCTGGCCTTGTACGTGTACTGGTGTTCGCGTGGTGATAGTAAAACGGCGAGGCGTTAGAAAGCGAGTGAGCTGAGAGAGTAATCGCGGCGCAGTCAGTGCTCGCTGGCAGCCAAGCGAGCTGATTGCCATACAAGCAATTTACTTGTTTGATTGACTGACACAAAATGGCTGCTGGGCTGTGATTGAATTCAGGCCTGTCTGGAGGCCAGATAATGTCCGGATGCAATAAGCATTACAATGCAGATGTGATTGATCCATTTAATCATATTTCTTCATTACAAATTAGTTTTTATAATATTTACAAGTCTCAAACTGCCCTCCGGAGGGACCCCTAAGATCTGATCACACATTTATCAGCAGTGTTTTTCACTGGGGACAGAGCGAGGGACTCCTGGACTGCTACGTGACTGTTCTTTGTTTATGATTTATTTAATTGCAGTCAGTTTAACATTGCCACCAGTGGGGCTTTGATTCTCTTTGATCTCCGCCATTAAAAACAGCCCCATGCATTATGTAGAGCCTGTTTGGTGTGTAAACGATGTTTAAGAAAGCTAATAATTGCTCTGTCTGTCTCATATTTCATCATTTATTCATAGGAGATCTGAGAATTCCAACATGGGGGCCCTTTGCTCATACTCTCTTTTGATTTATTAAGCACCTAGATAGACTTAATTAGAAAACTTTATGGAATAGTTGCAAAATGGAAACACAATTTTAACTTGTCTCCTGTTCTCCCACTTTTGTCACTGACACGCAGCTGAAAAGAGCTCATTTGCACAGATATCAGACAGCGCCAAGCACCCAGATGACAAGCTGCTGATGTGTCGAGACGTGGAAAGTAAACAGCACGTCTGAATGTATAATTCTGTCCAATTAGTTCCAATTATCACAGGCTGTCATATATTTGTCTTAACTTGCAGGTTTCGATTTGATGGAAGCGGTGTGACACTCAGGCAGAGCGGCGAGGTCTGGAATGTGTCGGAGACTTGAGATCGCCCAGAAGGGAACACTGCTGGATTCGTCAGCAGGCTTCTGGTCATTAATGAAGATGTGGGCACTGGAGGAAAGAAAACTTTCATTTGCAAAAAATCAAAAATAAAAAACGAGATGACAGTTGATTTTTTTTTGCCCAAGATGTGTCATGTTTGATTATTTCTTAAAACCCATCAGTGGCAAAAACTTTTGCTAGATCTTTGCTGCACTTTTGTAGACTGTACTTCTTTAGTTAAAATTGTACTTTCCATGAGTGCCCTCGGGACCAGTTGGTTACAGCATGTCACAGAACTATGATGCTCCTAGTTTGAGTCACCCTTTGTTGCATGTTTACCTTCTCTCTCTTTCCTCCCACATCTCTTCTGTGCCTTTTCACTCACTATCAAATGAAGACTAAAAAAAAATCCCAGAAGAAGAAATGGTTTGCAACATGCTGATTTCTGCTTGTGCATGGCTTTACATTAAATGTATGGAGTGCTCTACTTTCCGAGTGGAAGCTATTTAGTATCATGAGAGCATTAACTTTAGTAAAATACAAAATCTTTCCAAATGTTCAATGTAGTCATGGAACATAACATGCCGTCGAGCTACAATGTGAAAATTAAACCGCCACGAGACATTCACTCTGCTCTATCCAGCACCCAACCCCGCCCACTCTGCTACGCACTGCCATGCCCCCTCGTGCTCTCAACAGTGCTTCAGATAGTCGTAAATGGGAAATTACAATAAATTACAATGCTAGACAACATATTAACCAATCAGAGATAATCACAATTCTGACTTTACAGGAGGTTCTAACAGTGCCTTTCAGATTTACTGTACAATTTCAAAAATAGCAGTACTCTGTCTGAAACGGCTCCCCCTCCTGGTGGGCTGAGTTATGACGAAAACACAGTGACTGAGCGCCACCTACATCCTTCAGTCACAATGAGATTATATATTATGACAGTGGACAAGACAAACAACCCCACCAACAATGATTAGATAAGAAGTTAAATAACTTTTCTTGTGCCAAATGTAAATTACGTGCTGCATTCAGCTCACTTTTTTTTTTTTTTAAATTTGGCCACACTTAATATGGATACACACCTTCACAAAGGTTAGAATTAAAAATACAGAACTACATCATGTGGCCCCTTCCACTTTACACAAGAAGTAAGGAGAGTAAAAATTTTAGTTTGACATTTTTTTTTGTGAATAAAAAAAGTCGTAATGTGTGTGTTGGCCTTTCATGACGAAGTGTGAAATTAAACACCTAGCACCTTCTTTTTATCTCATGTAGGAGGCAGAGCTATTCATTTTCTGTCCCTACATACATTTGCGCTTCAACACCTGCTAACACACTGTGCCCTGAGCAGCAAACGATGATAAACTGAGTCTTGACCTTGTCCTCTCTGAAAACCTTTTCACTGTAATGAGAGAAGGTTGACTGCGCAAATGCCAGTAATTACACACACAAATACACACACACACTTGCATGGGCGCACACGGCATCAAACTCAAAGCTTTAATTATTCACAGCAAAAAAAAAAAAGAAAAAAGCCCAAAATAGAATCAAGGATAAAGTAGCTATTTTTATTCCAGAGTTGGCTGATCTTTCCAAGCTGTTTCCCACAATGCACTGAAATCTGTCATCAGCAGCGATCATTAAGGGCGCCTCGGAGAGGATTTTCGAAAGAAGGCTGTTAGCAGATGTAAGCAGACTACTCACAGAGGAATGTATCCAAAGACAATGCCAGACTGTGTTGACAGAGCTTTTGTTCGTATCTTTGTCCTGGTAACGTGTCGGAAAGAGAGCTCCAGCGTGGGTGCCAGTTCATGTTGCACACGCTGTAACTGTAACTTGTAGGCCTTTTGTTTTCTGACAGCTCGTGCAGATGAAGAGGATCGCTCTCTGATTATATTGACAACCCTGAGGCATCATTAAAGCGTTGTCTTTGTGCTGTAAATAAACACCTAGGATAAATGAGACACAGAGAAAGGAGACGTGGAGACAGCAGGAAGCAGATGAAGACAGTTGACATCCGTGCAGAGATAGAAAAATGTTTGCAGGTTTTTTTTCCCCCCACCCAAAGCATCAATTTTTTTCTATTTATAACAAGAAACAAACTGATCATTAAAGATGAAGCTCCTCTGTGGAAGCAGATTAGTTAATCCACACCACCATGTTACATGTATGTAGTGCAAACTGGGCTCGTCTCAGTAATTACATGATTAATCAAGCCAAGCAAGAGCGGCCATAATGATCACATCCCCCCTACCACCATGTTTCAAGCTGATAATGAACCATTCACTTGAGCTAATTTGCTATGGGAATCGAGTAATCTTCCCCCTGAGTTGGGACAGAAAACGAGCCATTGTAATCTTCCTATTGAGTTCACTGGGTTTTCTTCTGTGTGTATGTCAGCAGAACTTTCTCTCTCTCTCTCTGTCTCTCTCTGTCTCTCTCTCTCTCTGGAGAAGTGAGGCTGTCGTCCAGGGCACAGAGGTGTGACTTCTTTTTATATAAAGAGGAAATGAGTATTTGACACAAGGCAGGGCAGTGTGGGGATTTTAATGCCCCAGTCCTTTGGGTTCTCATTGTTTTCATTGACTCTAAGTGAGCTGCAAATTCACTGTCACAGACTAGAGCAGGACACTTTGCTGAAGTTGTGTGTCAAGCTGGTCAACTGTTTAATGGCTTCAACCAAAACAGTGGATGAACACACTGTGTTTTCATTTTAATAAATGTCACATTAAGTTACTCTAGTGACACGGCTCCATGGTTTGTTTGTCGGTCCACCACTGATGTTCTTTGTTCCCATATGACTAAGCCAGCTGAATTTTAAATCACCTGATTTAAGCTGTGATAGCAGCAAATGGAGAGCGCAGTCGTTTCATAAAATGTATTATTTCTAACCTTGTCACTGACAATAGTTCTTGTGGTGTCAACAGGGTATTAGTGGGGTAATAGATCTGTAATAAGCAGATTATTGGGTGTAATATAATTACGCCCTAATTATAAAAGGAAATACACATGTAGCAATAGCTAACTGAAACATCTGCAAACAGCTTCAAGATGCAAACTACCAGTTAAACCGATTAAAGTAGTAAAGTTCTACCTATTTTATTTAAACTTTTAGTTCATGTTTTCATGGCCACCGAGATTGCACAAACCAGTGCATTCTGGTCCCAAAAGGCATGAATTGTGTTTTACTTAGTATGTTCAAAAATGATATTCTAGTCTAGTTATGCGAAATTAAGTTCATATGAAAATGTCTATTGGATTACTATAGAAAAAAATATCTTCTTGGCTTAAGGTCATCAAAACAGTAAATGTGAGCTCCCACAGTGGAGAAATTAGTTTGGAACTGAGAAAAAGAGGACCTTTAAAATAATTAAAATAAATAATTAGCCTGCATCAGCATATCCACGGAAAAAAATGCTGCATTCACACTAGATTACTCGGCTCCAGTTGCTAGGTGTATTGGCAATTGGTGGTGCAGCTGGTTAGTGTAGTGGTAAGATCACTGCCTTCCATGTGGGAGACTGGGGTTTGAATCCCAGTTGTGGCCTACCTCCATCAGGGGTCCTTAGGCAAGATCTCCTTACTCTTACCCTGCTTACCCTTGTAAGTTGCTTTGGATAAAAGCATCTGCTAAATGTAAATGGTGAGAAAGTAAGACAAAGTCATTGTCCTGCAACATATTTCATTTGTTAAAGTTTAGAGTGAGCTAGGACCAGGAGGTCACTGGTTCTAGTGCAAATTACTCTTTGTTTGTGATCAGGTGGCTTCAGAGTTAATAATTCTTTAGTAACAATACATGTAAAAAAAAATATCTCAGCAATCAAGAGTCCTGTAAACTACAGCAGCTGTGCATATTGCAGAACTATTCATATCACAACTGTCACATTACCAGTTTACAGGACTGGCATGATTTAGCTCAGCTATTATGCTTCATCAGCTTTTATCTCCTTTTTTCAAAAACCTGTACATCTGTCTAACACTTTTAAAGATATCCCATATCAAGCTTTTGTGTGATTGATCATAGCTGAAGCTTGCCACAGTCAACCTGCAGATTCTGTATTCCTCCTACTTGAAATGAATTCAGGGTCTCTTGATGCACCAGGTTTGTGTTATCACCTGCTGTCACATCCATACACGTTAACTATTTAAATGCCTTTATCTGATAGATGAAAGTGAAGATGTGACAGAAAATGAAAGGGTGGGAGAGAGAGACAAAAGATAAAGAAGGTCCTGCCTGCACTCAAAGCAGGGATGTTGTGGTTCATGATCAGTGCATTAACCCTTAAGCCACCAGCATAACCTGTCCCTGCACTATACTTGAAGAAAAATTCAAAAATTTCAGTACCCATACATCTGATGCAGTTCATTTATTGGGAAATAAATGGAAAAATGAACTCTATCAGTGTTGGTCTTCCTTTAAGTTCAGATGTGATGACTGTGAAGTTTGTATCATGTGATTTAAAGTCCCTGCACAACGTATTTGAATGACAAAATATTTCATTTTGGGTTTTACATCAAAAGATGCATATCTTGCATATCATAGCTAAGAAACCACTGGTGTGCTGAGCAGCATGAACAGAATGGGCCAGCCAAGAGAAACAAGAAAGGGACGGTTTTGGATTGAACATGTCAATTACCAAAACTTTTTAAGCCATTTTAACATGAATTCCACCTGCTGAAGAGGTGACTGAAGGGAGAAACCCCCAAAATAGTCAACAACTAAAGGTGACTGCAGTAAAATCCTGAAAAACAAATCAAAAGAACCAATCATAGTAAATGTAGCAAACAAGGGAATTTCAACCATTGTGAATTTTTATTTACTACAACACTATATGTTCTAATACTTCTGCTTACTTAAATTTGGGTCATCATTGTCTACTGAGCCGTTATTTGATCATTAAATCCCTGTTGGGTTAGCAATGATGTTGAGGAAGAAGAGCATGAATGACACTTGAGTATCTAATGATGATAACGCTGATGGTGGTTGGGCTGACAGTGTGGGCGACATTGACAATGATGAGAGGGAAGCAGATAAAAATCGATAAAACAACCCCTGACAACAGCTGCAGGTGACATCTTGAGTTTTCAGCCGATGGTGGAAATTCGACCACTTTCTCTTCCTTAACATCACATTCTCATCTCCCAATCTGCAGACAAGGGGCATTGTCCCATCACTTCTGCTGAGTGGGCAGCCATTTCAAAGTATCAATTGGACACATGTCAGAGGAAAGTTTTTGCTGCCAAAGCAGAACCTTTCAGAACATATGAGCCCTCCTGAATGAATGACTCGTCCCCCTCTGTCTTCCCTTTTCTCCAGTCTCCTTCTTTTCAATCCCCTGCACCGCAGAGGAAGGAGGAGTGCTACTGCGAACAGTTTGAGTGATGAGAGAGATAAGTGGCAGAGATGCTTTGGAAGTGGGGACTGTGCACCAGCGGAAAAGTGTGTTTGTGTGTGCGCGAGTGTGTAGATGTGTGTAGATGTGTGTTTGGGAGGCAGAAAGACAGAGAGGGAGGGAGAAAGACTGAAGGTGACAGATGTCAGTAGCCAAACGATGAGGAACATGATAAGCAGCCTTCCTGTCATTCAGATGCGCAGACCATGACATCCATCCAGTGAGCAGTTCAAACCACGCTGCTGTTTGTACAAGCAGAGTCCAGTATTGAAAACGACAAAAAAAAAAAAAAAAAAACATGAAACCACCACCAACTCGCCTACTTCACTTGGAAAATAAACTTTTCAATAAGCTTTGCTTTTGCTCAGAGATATATTTCTTCATAGACATTCTTTAAATTTTGTTCGGCAAAGGAGAACTCAAATAGTCATGGAGATAAATGAATTCAAAAGCAACCTTGTAGTGCGTTCTTTTTTTCATGTCTGGGGTTCAGGACCTGTTCATTTGAGCTTCTCTCTGTTTCTGCTGAGGCAGGGTAGTGCGCTTTCTGAGTCAAATTAATCATCAGAAAACCGCAGAGAAAAATATGGCATTTAGAGCGAAGTTTTATGCTTTCACAACGGGAGCTGATGTGTATTATTAAGTAGTTTATCAAAATACTGAGGTAGGAACATGATGGACAATGACAGCCACCACTGCCGCAGCAACATTCAGCCCCATTATTAATGCTTCTGCTCAAATCGATATGACTGTGTCTTATGTGAACTTAATGAAAACTGCTAAAGATTTGTAATGAATTGGTGATAAAACAGTACCAACAACAGTTCTCCTTTAAATATAACTATTAAGTAAAATCACTGAAGAAGGAAGCAAATCATTTTAACACAATGTAATCAAAATGCTTCAGCACTGAGTGAAAATTTGAAAGCAAATCAACGGTACCATCACACTTGCTCTAAGTTTAAAATGATCCAGCTTTATATCTTCCTGAATAATGACTTTTTGGTTATGCGTGCAATGTTTTTTCTCATAAAGCAAAAGCCTAAAATAGTAGGATATGCTGGAGCTTTACTGCTGAAAAAAACATGTCCAGAGAAGTTAATGTTGATTTGGTGGGTGTCCAGAATGTGGTTTAGATCCCAATTTTGCCACATATTTATTCATTATTATTCAACAAGACCTAAAGGGCTGGGTAGAGCATTCCAGGACATAGCAGAGCAGGGAGAGAGAGACTATATAGATTTTGAGTCATGCTGCAGTTATCTTGATTTCCAACATTTGTATATCGTTTGTAGCTTTTATGGTTATGTTAGGCACTAAATACTAATAAAAATAAAGACAAAGTATGTAATTAAGTTATATTATTTACAATTACTTTATAGAAAGACATGGAAATGGTAAATGGAGTTACATAGCGCTTTTCTACCTAACAGGTACTCAAAGCGCTTTACAGTGCATCTCATTCGCACACACAAGCACACACTGATGGCAGAGCTGCTATGCAGCTGATCTGACTCACCAGGGTCTGAAACACTGAAACTTAGGTTTCAGTATCTTGCCCATGTGACATGGCAGCCGGGAATTGAACCTCCAACACTATGATTGGCAGATCTGCCCTACATATTGAGCCACAGCCACCCCCAAAGTCTTGTATAAAACAGTATTTGTTGGGAAATATGCTAGGATTGATGAGATGTGGGCCGCCTGTTTAGTCTTTGTCAGAATGTGTGCAGGCCCATTCTGTGCTGCACAAGCTGCAACTGATCTGTCTTTTAAAGCTACAGCCAGCATCTGATTAGCCTAGCTTGGAATAGTTCAAAATGGCATTTATATATTTTACACTTACACAATTTTTGTATTGATTAAACAAGTGGGATATGCTGGGTGGTGGTACGCCTGCTGTTTTTCTTTCTCTCGTATTTATGTATGTATTTATGTGGTGGCATTTTATAACATGCAGTCAATCAGCAGTTTTTATAATGGTCTTCTTTGGCATTCTGAAAAGCAAGAGAATTTTGAATTTTTTGAATTTTTTTTTACAATTGAAAATTGTTTTAACTTACACTCAGTAGCTGAATGTTTGGAAGACTAAAGTACAAAAGTAAACATCCCACTTGCTGACTAAATCATTGCATCACTCCATTCACCGTTTCATCATTCATTTCTCTTCTGCTTGTGCAGAGCATCTGTGCAACCTTCTGGTTTGGCCCAAATGAGCACATTCAGAACAAACTTGATTAGAAAAAAAAAAGGTCCGGCGTTGCACCTGCAATGTCTTCCCTCCTGGGCCAGGCCAATGAACCAAGAAGCTGCTAAAGTGCATTTTTCTCATAGAGGGAGCAGATACTGTGGTGTCTTCTAAACTGCAATAGATTTTCACTGCTGCTTCTTCATCCTCCCTCTCTGTTCTCAATCGATTCGAGCAAGAACACGTCCTGCAGGCCTGTGTGACCATAGAAACCTCACTATATGCTATATGTCAAGTTATGGGTACAGGACATTGAACAACTGGTGTTCAGGAAAGACTCTCATTTGCAAAACAGCCACACATGCACAATTCTCTCCCTATCCTATTATTTGTTATTCTCTCACACAAACGCGCCCTAAATCTCATCTCCTCCTACAATAAATGTATACATACACCTTGTAATATCTCTTAGGCGGTAATTTTCGTGGGCCATAAAACGAGTCATTTGTCTCGTCTATATTCTTTCTTTCTCTGTGCCGGTAGGGAAGGAGGAGCACGCTGCAAGTGCACTGCTGCTGAGATTAAAACCTGATGGAGGGTGTCTGAGCGATGCATGTGTGGAGGTGTGTGTGCACGTTGTGTATGTTTGCGTGAAAGTAAGAAAGAAGGACAGAGGGAGGGGGAGACGGGATTAAACTTTTATCTTGGGGTCTCTTTTCGATGTCAGGGAGGCACTGGGGAGTAGGAGGAGTAGTGCTGACAGGGCAGTCTCACTTTAGCATGATATGGACACAGAGACTCAACCCATATGACACACACACACACACACACACACACACACACACACACAGGCACCCGACTCTTCTTTTGCATTATTTATGAAATGCCGCCATTATCTCTTGTTTTACACCTTGCATCAACTGAGTGCCAGGAAAAGAGTGTGCTTGTCCTCAACACAAGCATGTGTGTGTGTGTGTGTTTGTGTGTGTTCATTGGCGAGTTAGGAAAAAAATGAAGAAAGTAAGAATAGGACACAGTTGCCATGAAAAACGAGAAACCAGAGAAGCTGGTACATATAATACTGTATGTGACAGTACAGGAACAAAGAATAGACCGGAGTACCTGAAATCTCACAGCGACAGAGAAGAAAAAGATACAAGACAGAAAAAAACTCGAAAAGTTTCATTAGTAGTGGCATCCGTATTCATGTATCTGCAAAGTTTTCAGGATAGAAGACAGGAGTGCGTAGGTGGGGTTTTGCTGGGGAAGCTACACCAAGTACAGAAGAAACTGAGTGAGGTAATGCACCAAGGGAGCCATGACTCTTATCATCTCTGTGGCAAAAGAGAAAAAAAAAACTGCCATCACACTCGCAGGTGTAGTTGTCATCACTACTGTTGAGGGCTAATTAATATTAAAGTGAAACTTTCCTCCAACATAACCTTGCGTAAATGGCTAAAATCTAATGAGCCAAAAAAAGACTAGTTCTTTATAGATGTTCTATTGGTTGTGCCGGTGCCTTCAAAAATGCTCCAGCCTTTATTACCACAGTAGAGAAATATAAGTATTCAAAATTACTTAAGTAAAATTATAAAAGTAAAATTATTCATTCTAATAAGGGCAGTTTGATTCATTTCATATCAATGAATGTGATATTATGAGAAATGCATTTTCATGTTTGTTTAAAAAATGCCAATGATGGATCTTATTTTACCAACCTCATATTTATTATAATAATATTAATGAATTGTTACTGTTTTACATTCGGCTTAGTTGTTCGTGAGTTTCACACGGTGATCAATAAATATTTAGCATTATACCGGATTTAGTATTATTCATTCATTATAGAATTCAGTCCAATTTATATATCATAAAATCCCAACAGATGTTATCTTAAGGCACTTTACATGAGTGCAACACTCATTAAGATTTCAAAAACGTTACCAGTAAAGTATTAAATAAATGTAGTGATATAAAAGTATGTTTGCTTCTGAAATGTAATGTAAGTTTAAGAATGAAGTAGCAGAAAATGGAAATAGTCAAGTAATATATATTTACTTAAACAAAACTGTGCTTAAGTACTGTACTCACTGTCCCTTTCCAGACAACTGCACTTGAACTATAGTTTCACCCACTGACTAAGAGGTTCACCCTTCCGACCACTATACACCTGAAGTGTTGGGCAGAGTGTGGGATTCAAATGCTAGTGCTACCTCCATTGCCAAAAGTTGTATATTGCAGCTTTTAGTAGTCTATGGAACTGAATAAACTGATTTGGTTTGAATATACATACACGCCTAGTCATAACAAATGTGTGGTGTGAAGAATCATGTTGTTGCCTCTTGTTGTAATGTGCTCTTCGCCAGATCTGGTAAGTCAAAGATCAACGGTTCCTGGTATTGCTTTGCTTGTATGAACCTTCACTTCTCTGTTGAAGGTGGTGTAAATTGACTTTCTATTAGGGTAACTGAGGTTATAGACAGGTGTTTTGACTTCCGCTGCTGCTGGTGAAACCACTTTTCCTGCATTTATCTCACGGTATACAGTATACGAAAAGTATTCACAGTCTGCATGTGGTGCACTTCAGACCTAATGACTCCCAGTGGAGTTCTACCACATTACAGATATAGCTATATGGTAAGTAGCTCAGAAATGATAGGGTGTGTTGAAGGCTTTCTTTCTCTGAATGGCTAGACTAAATGAGGTAGTTTTGTTTACTGATATGAGTTTACTAAGTTGTGTTGAGTCTATACAACATAAGTAGATTTTCAATTAATGTTTCAAGGAAGTTCCTAGGTATTGCTAAACTACTAAAGAGTATTAAAGATTAGAAACACAGACATTGATTGTCAAATGCTGATTTTCGAATGTCTAAAATTTGTGCTTCCAACCTCAGTGTATACAACTTGGTGAATTAAGTATAACCTAGAGACAGTTGAGAGGGTGTGAATAGTTTGTATGCTGAGGTGTTCAGCAACCGTCTTATGTAATGTGGTTGTCTATCCCAGTTGGAGAACATCAACATGTCTTTTTGCTCAAGCTGTTTGTATGTGTGCGTAATCATGATTTCCAGCCCTAAACCACATTAAATAATTTAGTTGTTTGTGTGAAGTGTGTATGTCGGCAGTCCAGGCTGAAACTGGCCTCTTTGGAACCTGTGATTCATGGAAATGTTTTCCCACTACTAATGAGGACATTCAGTCAGTGTTGGTGGTCTGTGCAGTATATTAAACTGTGACAAACCTTGTTGGCATTTATATAATAAAACAGCCTGTTCCACAGTGTCTGTATGTTGGATTATTATTATAATTGTAAATGTCTATGTGGTTATTAGCATAGTCTGGCAAATGTTCCATTAGTAACTATGTTTATCTACAGAAACTTTGTTTTGTTCCATAATGTATGTACAGTACATGGTGAACCATGGTGCTGCCATTTTTCAGTTAGAAATGTTTTTCTTTAGTTGAGCTTTGACGAAAAGTTCCCATAACCGCATCTGCAGTAACACACTTCAACATAAACAGCCCACAGTGAAACTCACTGCAGCACAGCGAATCCGGAGTGGGAGACTGGAGTACAGATACTACCAATTGGCTCCAGGTGGTAACAGTGCCTCTCCTGGAAGCATAATGATAGCCGGAGAATTTACACTTTGTTGCATTTGCTCAGAGGACTCCCAGCTAACACTCATCTCCTCTGACACTGACAACATGTCACATGAAGTAATCTATAATGTCCACCGTGTGTATAAGGAATTAATTTTGGCTGTCCACTGACTGAGAAGTGGTGATGTTCCCTCAGGCTTCCTGATGACAGAGTGAACGTTATCTGAGCCAAATTCTGCTTGTTGTTTCCTCACCATCCAATAATGTCAGAACATGTCAGTGCATAGTGAAAGTACTTTACACTGCGCTGCAATAGCTACCTATGGTAATATAGAGAGTGTGGATTCTATGGGAGTGATACTGTAGTCTACATTGCATTTTTTATTTGCTCTTTTGTGACAAAATGTTTGTAAATTTTGGAATGAAACTCTACCCAATATAATCTGCCTGCATAAAAGCAGAAGAAGGAATGGGGGCTGCTGGGTTTTATCATGATTTTAAACATGTTTTAGAGTTTGGGGTGTTTTTCTATGCAGGGAATCTTAAGCATATTGCAGGCATAAATTAGGTGACAGACAAGCAAACAATGCGAAGATTTTAATGCAGACTGCCTGTCTAGTCTTTGTCAAAATGTGTGCAGACCTATTCTGTGCTGTACGAGCTGTAACTGATCAATAGCTTTCAGGAGAGTGCTGCAGTAAAAGCATGCATTATCCTCAAAATGGTCTGACTCAGGAAAAACTTCTCAGGAGACTTTGTTCACATCCCTATTTGACTCTATAAGTTTGGGTCAACAATGATAGTTTTTAAACTTGAGGTACGCAGTTTACTTGCCTTAACTTTTGTATAAGGAGGAGAACATGAATGTTTTATGGCCAGTTACTGTCAAGATATTCCAGACCAAACCAAAGTGGTGGACAGAGAAACACTGCCATTCATCTTTAAAATATCTCTCTTGCCAGTCAGTAGCCTAGAGTTTCAATACACAACATGGATGATCTGGTTCCATTTATTTAACACTTGTACCGTGTCACCATCATCATAGTAAATCGACTGCACCACACTACCTTACTTTTACAGGGAAAGTTTCAAAGCACATTGTTTATCCTTTTGGATGACACAGTCTCCAGATACGCTGGCCTTGAGGACCAGCCTGAAAACATCTATGGCATCAACATTTTTCTCCTCCATCACTGATGTGTGATTCTTGTATTTGGCAAACTCAGCTTCTCCCAGGAGGCCTGAGCACTGCCTTCTGTTTTCCTAGCTGGACTCCTCTTTGAGCACAAATAAACACTTGTTAAACAGAAGTCCCAAACTCCCCAGCTGTGTGCACAGCAAACCAAACAAAGGAGCTAACGGCTGCACTTAGTAGGAGACAACAGAGAAGGAGTCAAGGACCGGATGAATGAGGTACAGTAGATACTCAAACTGAAGCTGCAGACAAAAATGAAAATTCGGTTGGAGAGCAGGAAGCTATTACCAGTGTAAAACTGTAGACCTTCTGGGGGTAGGACACAATGTCGATTCAAGGAAAACACCCAGTGGAAACTGTCTTTTCCACTTTGCATCATCATGATGGAACAGAGAGAGACAGAAGGCCAGAGACAGAGTCAGAGAAAAAGCTTAACAAGGTCAACAATGCATTTGAGGGATACTCAACCCCTATTTTTTCCAAAACTGCACGCATGCATGCTGACACACACACGGCAACACACACAGAATCTGCAAAGTTTCAGCACGCAACGAGACAACGAGAAATTCAATACACCAGTACAGAAATTCATAAGTGAACACATTTTCTTGCCACTCAATCAAAGAAAGCACACTATGGTCTTATATTACTTAACACAAGAAAAGCTGCATTGTTTTAGAATGACTTCTAATGTTTAACCGGTCATTTCCCTGACCAAATAGATTTTGCTTTAATTCTGGAGGAGAAATAAAAATCATCTCTCAGAGCACATTAAGAATCTGCATATTGTCCATGAGATCACTTGGCTTTTTTATTAGCTACATTGAAGTAGCCAACACCTATACTGGATCCTAAATAACCTTACAGTTTCAGTCCTGGCTGACATTCTGTGACATTTCTAAGATAAGATAAGATAAAGCTTTATTGTCATTGTACAGTCACACTTGGTACAACAGTACAACGAAATTGCAGAACTGTCCCACATTGGTGCAAGGAGAAAACAACATAATAATAAAACAGCTTACAATTGTCTTTCATACAAAAAGTATTTAAATATATATACATATATAAATATATATATATATATATATATATATATATATATATATATATATATATATATATATATATATATATATATATATTTGTCCAGAGGGCAACCATTTAAACACCCGGTGTCCTGGGTGTGTGCAGTCTTTCATGATGTTGCGTGCCCTCCTAAGACAGCGAGTGCTGTAGAGGTCCTTCAGTGAGGGAAGAAGGTAGCCAATGATCTTTTGGGCAGTGTTTATGACCCTTTGTAGAACCTTCTTGTGTGCCATGGTGCAGCTTGAAAACCACACGGAGATAAAGTATGTTAGCACACTGTCAATGGAGCAACAGTAGAAGGCAACCAGCAGCTCTCTCTTCAGGTTGACCCTCCTGAGGATCCTCAGGAAGTGAAGACGCTGTTGGGCCTTTTTCATTACCTCTGCGGTGTTTGAGCTCCATTGAAGGTCTTCATCAATGTGCACATCAAGGTACTTGACGCTTGGCACCCTCTTCACAATCACCATTAATGACAATGGACTGCAGATCTGACTTCTTCCTCCTGAAGTCCACGATCACTTCTTTTGTTTTTGAGGTGTTTAGGACCAAATTGTTGTATGCACACCACCCCACCAGCCTCTGGATCTCATCCCTGTATGCCGTCTCATCACCGCCAGACATAAGCCCCACCACAGTTGTGTCATCGGCAAACTTGATGACTACATTGTCTGGGTGTGTGCTGACACAGTAATACATGTACAGTGTGTACAGCGGAGGACTCAGCACACAGCCTTGTGGGGAACCGGTGTTTAAACTCAGGGCTGTGGAGAGATGAGGACCCACTTTGACTCTCTGTACTCTGTCAGAGAGAAAGTCTCTGATCCAACAGAAAGTGGTGGGAGAAAGTCCAATGTCCAACAATTTTGCTGACAGTCTGTCCGGCAGTATTGTGTTACATGCAGAGCTAAAGTCGACAAAGAGCAGCCTAGCATAACACCCTTGTGTTTCCAGGTGGGAAATGGTGGTCTGGAGCGCTGTGATGACGGCGTCTTCTGTCGATCTGTTAGCTCTGTATGCAAACTGTAGTGGGTCGAGGGTGGGTGGGAGGTAGGACATGATGTGACGTCGGACCAGTTTCTCAAAACACTTCATTATGACTGGTGTCAGAGCTACTGGTCGGCAGTCATTAAGGCTGCTGATGGAGGTCTTTTTTGGCAGTGGGACAATTGTGGCTGACTTCAGGCATGGTGGGATGTAGGACTGAGACAGTGACGAGTTGAAAATGTTGGTGAAGACCCCAGCCAGCTGGTTTGCACTCCCTGAGGACATTCCCAGTCACACCGTCCGGTCCTGCAGCCTTCCTGGGATTCACTGCCCTCAGGATACACCTCACTTCATGCTCCTGCACTGTGAGACTGAAGCTGCTGCAGTCTGAAGTATGGGCTTCAGCTGTCCCAGGTCTATCCACCTCGAAGCGTGCAAAGAAGTGGTTTAACTCCTCTGCGAGCACAACATCACCCACAGCTGTCATGGTGTTGCAGGACTTGTGGTTGGTTAGGTGCTGGACCCCCTGCCACACCTGTCGTGTGTTGTTGTCTCTGAAGTGGTCCTCAATCCTCCTCTTGTAAGCTGCCTTGGCCTCTCTGATGCCTCCTTTAAGGTTAGCCCTGGCTGCACTGTATTGAGCTTTGTCACCGGATCTGAAGGCAACATCACGTTGCTTCAGCAGGACCTGGACCTCTTTAGTCATCCAGGGTTTCCGATTGGAGTACACCTGGTGACGTTTGACCACGGTGACGTAGTCAACGCAGAAGTTGAGGTAAGAGAGCACGGATGTAGTATGCTCCTCAAGGTCCAGGTGTGCGAACACATTCCAGTCTGTGTCCTCAAAGCAGTCCTGCAGCTGTTGTGAAGCGCCCTCCAGCCATGTTTTTACAGTCTTTGTCACTGGAGGGGCTCTCCTCCTGACGGGGGTGTATGCTGGAATCAGCAACAAGGACGTGTGATCAGACAAACCCAGATGTGGTAGAGGGGTTGCTCTGTAGCCTTTTTGGATGTTGCTGTAGGCTTTGTCCAGTGTGTTTGCACCCCTTGTTGCGCATTTAATGTGCTGATCAAATTTGGGGAGTACTGACCTTAAATCAGCATGATTGAAATCCCCAGCTATGATATGCACTGCGTCAGGATGAGAGTTCTGCTGGGTGGTTATTGCATTGTGCAGCACCTCCATGGCTACGCTAGCATTAGCATCAGGTGGTACGTATACTGCCGTTACCATGACAACGGTAAACTCTCGAGGAATGTAGAAGGGTCTGCATTTAACAATCAGATATTCCACATCTGGGGAACAGTAGCTGTCTACAGTCGTTGCATTTCTGCACCAGTTGTCATTGATGTAGACACATAGCCCTCCTCCTCTGCTCTTACCAGAGTCACCGTTCCTGTTGTGGCGGTAAACCGTGCGGCCTGCTAACTTGATAGCTGAGTCCGGTATGGAGTGATTCAGCCAAGTTCTCAGGGAAATTAAACTATTTGTCCACAAAACCAACCTCAGGCACAGTGCTCGCACACACTCATGGCAAATGCTGAAGTTATGTTGGTAATGCAGCATCCAAACAAACCTCCCAAAACACCCTGCCGGAGACACCACCACAGGTCCAAAGCATGAAGTGGATGTTATAATCCATCCAAGCTGGCTGAAAGGAGCATCAGCATGCAGCGAGGCTGGAGGGAATGAAGCCTATCTGGTCTCCTAACGCAAACATGATGGAATCTGTTTGGCCACGGCTTGCTCAGGGCGGAGGAATACCAATGGCTTAATACACGCTTTCACACACATCCGTGCACCCAGGGGGCCTCTCGGATTTAAAATGAGACCGCTACACACACACATGGGGGCAAATAAAGTTGCCAGTTTTGGTACATGTCTGTAATACATGCGCAAAAACGCACACACATACACACACGTTGACTGATAGCTTGTGAAGGCTCTCTCCAAAACACTGTGCTCCGAGGGTCGCTGGCCGACCCCAAAGAATCATTTGTTCTTCTGTTCTTTAACTCTTATTGACAAGCACATGCATCCCAGAGGGAACGCAGAACAACCAGCAAACACATACAGTACAAGGCATATACTTTCCAGCACACGTTTAAAATCGCACACACGCAGTCGAAACATTACTGTCCTGTCACATCGTCTCTGTCTGGCCTAAATTGGCCTTTGAATATGCTAATGATTCAGCTGGAAGCAATTTAGATTGGAGGGGAGCATTAATGTGAAGTACCTCGTCCTCTAACTATGGCTGCCATGCTCAGAGTGACACAGTTACACTTATCACAGAGCCTTTACATACACACGCTCATGCACCGACAGCCACATTCACACAGATTCTCATTCAGACCTGTCAAATTGATGGCTCTCACCATGGAACACTTTGGCTAAATGAGCTTAAGTGGATGAGAAATGCAACAGAGGAGAGGGAAGAATGATCCTTTTGTAGCATGATTATCCTGTAAGAGGCTTGGTGAATCGACAGGGAATAGCACACACACACACACACATACACACGCACACCTGTCTGAATAGGACAATATCCAATGCAGCTGTATCAGTCAACACGTCGCTACACTACAGTAGTGACAAACCGCTGATGCAAAACGCACATTCATGACTGAAACACTGATCCTTTTGTAGCTTTGACAGGCACCCTTTTGAACTATTTTGTGTTTTACGCCCCAAACTCTGTTCATAATTCATCCAGTTGTGGTCATCAAACAGACAGATCTGCTGCGAGAGGTAAATGTAACAGTGACAGTGCTGATGCAAAACAAGGGACCCAGCTTGAAATAAAGCACCGTCTTTGGAGCTCGCAGCCTTTGTAGATATATCTTTGCTTTACTCATAACACAGAGCTGATACGCTCTGCTAACTGAGGTTCAACAGTCCATAATTTCACATAAGTGCTATATGTATAGATGTAATTAGAGCTGAAAGATTATGTAAATAAGACTGTTGTTGTATTGGCACAGAGAAAAACAGAGTGGCTTAGGCTGCGGCTCGAAACATCTGCACACACACACACACGCACACACACACACGAGCGTAGACTGTTCCTCTGAAGGGACAGGATAATTGGCTGCTGAGCGAGAGCCCCCCTTTGGCTCCTCATTAGCAGCCGCAGACGACTTCTGTGTGCATGCGCGCCCGAGCATCCCAACCACACGTACGCACTCGTGCAGCGCGTGTGCTTCTGATGAAAATGCGTGTCACGTCAAATGCATGTGCATCAGTGATCATCTTCTTTGATGCTTTCCAACAGAGTCATGTTTTATTATAGTCTTCCAAACAGCACTGCTCAAGTGAATGTGTGTGTGTGTGCAGTTTGCTCTTATTATGTGGTGTACTCAGTATTGTAGTGGTGGGTTTTTTCTCCCTCCAAGAGGGATAATATGGGGTAATCTTGCAGCCCTATGGTTAAGTTTGACAGCTCTCCTCGCTATTGCAGCCCACGGTGCAGAGGAATTGACCAACACTGTGAGTTTTTTTTTTCCTCCATTTGTTCCACAAAACAAAACCCCAAACTCTTGTTTGTGCCTTTTGATGAACACCTCTGCTGTATTCAGGCTGAGAGCGAATAAATGTTGTTTCATCTTTTGCATTCATTTTCCAATCTTGCACAGTACCACCTGTCCTGAAAAGAGAGAATACTAGTGTTTCACATTTAGATGCTTCTGAAAGATGCCTTTGAGTAACATGGAGGCTGATGATAAAAATTGTAAAGTTGGATCCATGCAACCCAGATAAAGTCCACCTAATAGAGGAGCACTGAGGCACTGGGAGTTGAAGAGTAACTAGATACTGCAGGCTTCGTGCCAAAAGTCATGGTAGAATGGATGGAGCCAAGGTCTATTCATTGATTCCTGGGCTTGTGCACCATCAAGGGCACCACTGGAGTTGTTTGTTATGTGTCAGACTGCAAACTGGATGCAGTGTGTAGTCATGGGCCGCAATTTCAAACTTGTCCTGACCTTTCCGGCGGAGTTTTTACCAGTGAGCCATAATCCTATGCTGACTTAAACAGCTGAATACATCTCCAGCTCAAGGACAAACAGCTTATCACTCTGCATATGCTGCTTTGTTTTCCTGTTGTTCTGCTTTGGTAAATTTTGTTCAACAAGAGCCATTCACAATGGTGATTTTCTCAGTGAGACACTTAAATCAGCCATGTGTAGCACTATAGTATATGATGAATTACTGTAGGATAAAGAAAATGTACAACAGATCTACAGCTAAGGAATTACACATGTATTGATGTTAGGTGTTATCACAGTTATCAAACGTTAGTAAGTAGTTAGTTATAAGTCATTATTTTACTTAACTCAAAGAGAATCTAGACTAAATTGTAGTAGGTCGGATTCTTCATTGCATTTGCCACAACAAAAAGACAAAAAAAGGGTTCTCTTAAAGAAATAACTGATTTGTTTATTATTGTTCTAGTATGGGGGATACTTGTAAAGTATAGGGATTCTGGTAAATTTCCTTCTATCTTCTCTTCATTAAAACAACTCTCATCTTCCTCAACTAGAAGCAGAAAAATATTTTATTGTAGAGAAGTCAGAGAGAAATTAAATATACATTCATATATATGTGCTCTCCCTTTAACCCTAATCCAAGCGCTAATTGTCAACAAGAACCTTGTTGAAATGTGAATAATTGTTGTTGATAAGCGAGACATGTTTTTCTTTCTAATGCCATAAGAAAAAGGCTGCATAAGAACATAGTCAGAGCACTTCAGTTCCCAAGGTGATTTGCTTTTACCCCTTACATTTATTTTAGCTGAGCCCTCATCTGTGAACAGAATAGAGCAGACAGTTTGTGCAGACACATTGTCCAGAGCCTCTTTTGGCAACCAGAACAGAGATGAGAAGACAGGGGCACCGTCTCTGTCAGCTATGACCCTGTGTGTTCAGCTGCTCTAATATTCCCCGACAAACGCCAGTATTAAGTGCTGCAGAGACAGAGAGAAAACACAATTTTATTCTGGCTGTCTAACAAACTCATCCAGAGGCCAACAAACCAATCCATCCTTTTGAGTCATAGAGAGAGCACAATGTAACATTCAAGGGGAAAAAAAAACACCCTCAGGCTACTGAGTCAGATATCACTCTCAGCATATAAAGCCTTCAACTAGTGATATAAAATGATTTTATCATTATAGTCATAGTGCACAAGTATATTAAATATCATTTTTAACTTTTTAAGTTATGTCACCAAAGGTGCTTTCCTCAAAATAATAACAGTGAGTTGTCTTTTGCAACTCATCGTCTGGTTCCTAACTGTCAAAAACTCTGAGAGGTGAGAGGAACAAGCGCAGCGAGATATGGCCATGGAAGCCAGTGGGACGTCACATTGCCTCCTCCACAGAATACATTCTCTAGATACTAGAACAAAGCTTATTAGTATTCCCCGTGTGAAGCGCTAAAGATGGAGGAAACACATTGTTTGCCGTTGTCAGGAGGTGCTAATCCTCAAATAGCAGATATAGCTAAACCTGAATGACATGGGGATATTAAAGTGCACACGCTGAATCCTAAATACCAGACACTAGATCTTTCCAGGATATGCCTATTCTTAGAAATTCACGGTCCAAATGTTTCCCCCAGGCACATACTGCTGACGTTAAGCTTGGTGCTAAGTTTGAATTGCCTGTGCAAAAGTGCATGAACACGCAGACACACTAGACATGCTTTTCTTGTTACAGTACAAACTACTGACACAAAGGTGACAGGTTTGAGGTTTGATTTTATACTCTGTATGGATCGCCATTTTAATGTCTGTCTAAAGCAGCCAATTCAAATGAACATGTGCAGTCCATGAAGCGGCCCTGCATACATACTTCAAACTGATTTTCAGACCACTACAAGTAGCAGATTGTGAAGTGGCCGCAGATGTCACTGCTGAGGGCGCCACACTACTGCTGTGTGTCCTTCACAAGACAATGCACCCCACCAGCTCCAGTAGAATTTGCTTTACAGATGACAGTGGAAATATAAATATTGTAAATTAAAAAACTAAATTTAAAGCTAAAGCAGAGCAAGAGCTAGCCTGTCCAAAGGTTTAAAAAATTGTGGTAACTTGGTGATAAGACTAATCACTGCATTTGTTTTAAAAGTAAATTACCTTTTCCAGCATACTTAAATAATTTTCATTCAGTATTTTTCTGCCCACTAGTTAGATTACAAAGCTTTTATTTTGAAAGATTAATGTTTTTAAGGTGGATGAAAGGTGGAATAATAGTGAAGTGTCTATGTCAGGCAAAAATTGTATTTTGCTAATGAAGAACTTTTTTTCATTCATTAATCATTAAGCTGAAAATATGTATTAAAGTGTAAAGATGAAATGTGCTTTTAGATGGGTTTAATATTGGTTAGAAATAGTTTACTTATACTGTATGTTGTTCTGTTATAACCTACAGCACAGTGGTGGCATAAGAGATAGAGCCAGATAATCTCCTTACCTTATATTGTACTATTACTCTTGTTACTTTAATGAAGCAGACTTTTGAGTATTGTTTAAACTGTAAGTTTACTTTTACCTGGAATCTCAAAAGGTGATATACTGTACAGTAGCAGCTTCCTTATTCACTGTAACGCTGGTTGCCCAAAAACATGGAGATAATGTTAGCAACTTACAAAAACTGCAAGCCTGCGCACATGTTCAGGAGTTTAACCACCAGCCCTGTTGGTGTAGATGACTGCCCTACCAACGTGGTAGCCCCTAATCTTCACACTTAAACTATCTAGTTTACTTAGATTATTGCATATAACTGTATCTAAGTAAGTTAGATTAAATGTAAACTGTGTATTCAAGTGGGCATTTTGGACTTAAACCCTCCACTGTAAGCACAGCACCAGCTGTGGAAGACGCTGAGCCCCGTTAGAAGAGGAGAGAGATGAGACCTGCTGATGAGTCACATGCTGCTTTTTTGCTGGCAGCTCACACCCAAAGCCATGACTGTGTGCTGACTGAGTTCATCCATCTGATTTGCAGTGCAGCGGGTTCCTTTTGAACGCACAAGGGTGGAGGTCAGACGCACATACGTCACCACTATCAGCAAGAAAGATCAAGTACATTCATCATATGGCGTGAGGAGGGACGGAACTGCCACTACATCCTCCAGATGTGTTAGGTAGTGTATAAAGAGTACTTCCTCTTTGTTTCTTTTCATGGTGAGTATTTAGCCTTAATGCAAGACAGTTCCATTTCTGTTTGATCTAGGTCTTGCAGTAGCTTTAAAGCTTTCATCAGAAATCTAATTAATTGACCCTTAAAACCAGTTGACTTCACTGGTGATAATTTAGGTGATACTCGTGCATCACAGTTTTATTTTTTAATTATTTTGTTTTAATTAATATTAGTGATGTTGACATCTGTTTTCTCTTTCGCATTCGTTTTTCTTTTCTTTTTTTTTGTCAAAAACATCGAATGAGAAAGTCGTTTTAGCTGGTCCTGATCTAAATAATTCATTCCACTCTTACTTAATACTGACTTGGAGGACAGTGCTGGAGTAAGGTTCACTAATTACTTTAGAAGCAAAGGATGGCCATTAGAAGACTCTGCAAAGGGGGATAGCTTTTTAATTAATCTCATTATTTTATTTCATTTGGTTTCTCTGAGCTTCCACTTCACCTGACCCTGCTTGTGTTTGCACTGTGGGAGGAACCCCACACAGAGAGCACATTCTTCACCACTGGTTTGGTTTTGCAGGCACTGTCTGATGGGGGAATAAGAACATTGATAATACTAGATATTTACTATTGCACTGTGTTTGGCCTCTATAAGATTTCTGTATTTGCAATTTAGTTCCACAGATACACAATTCTTAAGAGACAGGCTTGTGAGGCCACAATCAACTTTTTTTTCTACACTTTTTTTCCTCAACTTTCTTTTCCTGAAAAACATTTTGTTGCTTTACTCTACTTATTGCATCCAGCATAACAACTCTGGAAGCATGGTGATGTGCACCAGGTAAAAAGAAGTTAATGAGATTTAAAGCATGAAATTATTTTAGATGAAAATGTGTAAAAACAATTGTCGTCATAAAAACCTTGCTTTTACAGTATCGACATTATAA
Organism: Anabas testudineus; assembly: GCF_900324465.2. Classification (NCBI taxonomy): domain Eukaryota; kingdom Metazoa; phylum Chordata; class Actinopteri; order Anabantiformes; family Anabantidae; genus Anabas; species Anabas testudineus. The sequence goes on from NC_046620.1 coordinate 17,322,247, forward strand.
GTGACATTTGTGTTTTGCCTATAATGATAAGATTCTCAAGCACATTCAAACAGAAGCTGCACAAAGAGTTTTGTTTAGGAAGCTCAGTACTTGCCACCTTTGAGAATTTTAGAAAGTTGGTCATTTAGATCATCATGGTCAGAAAGATCATCTGGGCATTTGGCTATTTTGAATGCCCCTTTAAAAGGATTTTAGGAGTTGTGCAGCTTCTCTGTTTGTGTGTATATTTTTAGGGATAACAGATTAGAAGCACAACATGAGTAGAAGCAAGTAGACACTTTTCTTCTTCAAAGGCCATGAGCCCAACTGGAGGCTGAAACCACGCTGTTCGGTTGTCAGCACAAAGGCAGACAATACACACAGTAAACATTAGACACACATGTACATGTATAAACAGAGGCACAGAAACTTGTAAAGCTCAGCAAAGCTGCAACCTAGCAAACATAACGTATATACAGCATATACACACACCAATGTTTACACACACACAAGGACTCAGCAATGTGTGGTGACGAACTGCAAACTACAGTCGGACTTCTGTTCACCTTCTCACATCTGAAGCCTCGATTCATTAGAGCAAGGCTGACAAGACAAGCTGGGAACTCACACACACAGGCACATGCGGGGATCTTAAACACAAACACACACACACACATGTACACGCTGTTGGCTGCTTTGAATTCTGTGCATCAGTTGGCTGCCTTCTGACAACAGCTGAAAAGTAGTTCAAAGAGCTTTTGGATGTTTGTAAGCAGCGTACATTACAGTACAGACACCTTTCACATATTGTGTAGACCGACATAATGTGCTGCACTTTAGAGTGTACATAAAGATACACAGTCACAAACAATGATTGAATTTATTTATCGTCATGTATGTTTAGTTAGTTAGTCTCTTGTTTCTCTGCTAGTACCTTGAAGATGAAGAAAATTTTATAAAGTTGTAACGTAAAAAATGAAAATTACATTCTAATGAGCGTTGTTGCTATCATCACATCAAAATGCATCAAAATGTGCTTCTGCTGTCAAAAGACAGACTGAAATATTTTGAGTAAATCCAAACACACACACTTAACTCTGTTATAGTCATCAAAAAAACAAAAAAAAAAAAAAACAAAGGAGAAGTAATTTACCAAGACAACCAAGGAGGTGAACTAACTTCACCCCATTTACAACTACAATGCTTTTTTCCTGCCTGCTGATTGGTAATTTATACTCCTTTCCAAGTGCTGATTGGTTAATTGACTGTTCCTGCTGCCCGCTGTTTCATTTTTCTTTAAAAATAAATCTTAGCAAATTAAAGTTAGCATTTAGCCTGATGGAGTCACTAGCATTTTCTGTATAGACTCTTAGTCCTGTTATGTATCGATTGATTCATCTCTCCCAGATTCCCAGAAACAGACTTCCAAGAATTGTGCAATGTTTTTTTTTTCTCCGTGTATGTTTGTTATATATTAATATTCTCAGAACAGACAGTCCTACCTGCCATGACATGAAAGCAGAAGTGTATCTAATAATATTACCGATGGTTTCATTTCATATAGGTATGCCAGGAAGCAATGGCAACAAGTCAATATAAACAATAAGGAACAACCATCTTTAATGTCATTGCTGTGCTGGATAAGTCAACATGTCTAATTAAATATTAGTATTTGTTATTCAGAGATAATGTTGCAAATCCAGACTGATTGTGAATTGTGGATCATGTACATATTGATTAATCTATAAGAGACTAAGTAAGCCCTGGCGCTGTCTGCAGCAGTCAGGCTGTCACACTGCAATCGCATAATACAAGCCAACAAATTGATGACTTGCTAAAGGCAGTGTGGGTGAGACAGTCAATACTGCGTTTCCAATAATGTTTTATTGTGTTTTATTCTACAGACACACAACAAATTTGCATGTCTGTGAACCTGTTTATGTCTTCGAATGTTCCCTGATGATTTCACTTTGTCGTGTTGTTTACTTTTACAGCTTAATAGACATTGATCTTCTTTTATCTAAACTGTCTACAAATCCCAAGACAATTCATACAGGGCCACAGATCATCATCTCCCCGTGTGGTGCGCATGTGTCTATGTGAACGTATGTGCGCCACAACACACTGGAGTAAAAAACTTCACACCGATTGTTCTTCCGTCCATTATACCATATCAGAATATTTCCGTTCTTTCCAAAGAAAAGCTTTTCTTCACCTCGGCAGGGCTAATCTGTCTTTCCCAACAAACAACTTGCACTTTGATGATCAATCTCAGCACTGAAAGCCTGAGTCATACAGCCTCAGTGCATTCCATTCAAACTCTGTGGTTTTAATATCCACCCCAGAGAATAAGAGCAGACTGGTAAGGTTATTAAGATATGAACCATTAGCCGGTAATGTGGTGGGAAATGGCTCATGACCTCCACCTTAGTATTTAACATTTAAATGTACTGTATGACTCATGACAGTCATTAAGAGAAATAGGAGAGAGAGGGCATGGAGTGTTTGTGTGAGTGAAGGACTAAGAAAGAAATGGAGGGAGGGCGACAAAGCAGCAGCAGAATGACTTGTTAAATTACAGGTCAGACCGAGGTGAGATTGGAGTTTCTCAGGTGAAGTAAGGTTAATGTTATTTGGAGCTGATGCAAATTCATCCATTCATCAAGCCTCTTCGTCCTGCATATGTGAGCTCTAATGCAGCTGGTGTGTTTACTTATTTAATCAGTGGAATCTGTATTTTTTTCAAATAATATACTTATTTTATATTAAATTCCACTTAATTATGATTGACTTCAGCCGGTACTTTGCAGAGGTAGCAAATAGTGTGAAGTGTAGTAAATGTGAAGCGATCCAGGTGACGCTGACATAAATCAGATAATGGTAATCAACTTTAACAAAGCAGAATGTGTCCAGTTACAACCATCAGTTCAAAATCTTTTTCATAATATCCATTTTTTAACAACAATAATATTGTAAAAACCATAGACATACACCAGGACACACAAGCGCATATTATATATTTACAAATGTTTTATGGGCCCAGATATGCATTCAACACGTGTTCACCATGAAAAGAAACACAGAATGTAAACAGAAAGTCTGTTTACAAGAAAATTGTTAAGCACCATTGATCTCTGGAATAGATGAAAACTAGAATGACCACCTCATGGTTGTTGTTTTCTCTCATCAACTAGTCAAGTTGCAGCTTCCACGTATGTCTGTTCATGTCTGTCTCGTTTTCTAATCAGTTCATCCATGAATTGGACATTTTTGCCAGATGTGAAGAAATTGTCTGTAAACGCTGCTGAGTCCAAGTTGAGGGCGATACAAAAGAATAAAAGACATCAAGATAATTCCACTTCTTTTTTGTTTCCCTTTTTTTATCTTTATTTCTCCTGCCTGTATTTAAGTGTTTTGTTTGCATGTGTCAGACCTGGTGACATTTTATTTCTTTCATATTAATGGCAAATCACATGAAACGACTAAAGCTAACACTGATTGTCGTCATAAGTGAGTGTTATTTGTCAGTGCCACTGAGCTTTGTTAATGTCCAAAAATATTAAAAACAGATTAAGGAGCTACACTGCTGACATGCTTTATGAATATAAGCATTGTAGTTTGACTTAATCCTGCGTAAACTGCCCTGCTGCTGTAGTCATGAGCACGTACTAATGCACTATTTAGTCGAGTTTGAGCAAACTTCAGTGCCAAAAACTACTTAGCTGTTCACTTTGTGAAAATAAAAATGACTATGCTGTGTACTTGTGATGCATTTTTAACACCAGCCTCTTCTTTAATGTGCTGTGTTTAATCTCCCTTTTTAATGGTATTATAACTATATAGTATGGTTGCTCCTGACTTTGTGGTTTTCCAAATGTTTTGAGTGTGTTCATTCTGTAAAAAACACTTCAAGTTATACCAACTGTAGTTTTTAAATGTGCTTCGTGTATAAACTGATTTGTGTTGACACTGTTTATGTGGTTGAAAGTTTATTACAATTACACCTGCAATATATTCTGATTAGTGCTGTTCAACAGCCACTGTGTCTGTGCTGAACAGTCATAAATTGTTTAGAGGATGATAAACAAATTCATCTGTTCTTCTCCAGAGCTACGCAGCTTGAATGCCTCATGACTGAAACCTGCTTTATATTTGTGTATCAGACTGTTTTATCAGGAAGGAAACTTAATGGATGGAAAATCTGCATGTGAGGCTCATTCTAATCAAAGTTTAATTGCCCCTCTGTGCCTCATACACTTGGTGGTGAAAATTATGTTATACATTACATTTAAATATATAAATCCTGACATATACAAGCTGATGTATTCTGGGGGGCCTGCCAAAAAAGATAGATGAAATAAGTAACTTTGACCTCTGTGACCTTGGGAATTCACGTACAGGCAAACTGACAATGTTTTTCACAGACGTGTGCATTAATATCCACATATTCAAGATGCTAAAGGTCTGAGAGAGAGGCACAATGTAATATTTCAATGTAATTACACTGCACAGTCCTTATAATTAAAGTTGTTATAATTAAACTGTCCTGTCTTCAGTTCTTGTTCTTTTTCACAGCTCGATCATCATCTAGTGCCTCAGACAGCGCAGATGTGATCTCAGTGTCCAAACATGCACTAAAAGCTAAACAAGGCAAGACAGATAGAGAGAGAAAAAAAATCTGGTAAATAAATAAACTATGATGAAGCTGAAGGCTCTTCTGATATGAGATGTATAACTGTGCATTTTAAAGGAAATCTGAACTTTCACTCCTTACATTGTCTGTGATGTTCCGAGCAATCGTGGAGACATATTGTGATGTAATTTACTGTTTTGCTGATATCATTTTTCTAAAACCTGCCATGTTTACTGTGAAAATATTTGCGTAAACTGAAGCCTTTTGATTCTGCTGTTTTTGATGCTTTTTGGTGCTATCACACTCAGTTGGAGCGTTGCTAGAAACGACTACATAGCAGTGCCTTGTTTTTCTTAAGGCAGTTGCCCATACAGAAAAAAACTAAACAAAAACATCAATAAACAAGTGGGAATGTAGAAAAGAGAGAAGATGAAGATGATCAACTTGTCTGGTTGTACAAACATGCACCCAGCATTCACATAAGCATAAGCGTAAGCGTAAGCAAACAATACAGTGCAGCACTACATTAGATTCTCCAGTGTACTGTAAATACACTCACCAGTTTCTTTATTAGGTCCACCTGGACCGTGCAATCTAGTTCAATGCAAGACTGCAGCTCTGCCATGAATTCTACTTTTACAAGGTGATAATTTCTCAGATGTTGTTGAAACTGTCAGAAAGGTGATAATTCTACTATATGTTTAATATTAAGGTCATAGTGGGTGATGCAGTCGTACCGGGGAGCCTTACATTAAGAGTGGTTATAATGCTTTGGTCCTTCTATTTATGTAAATGAATGTATGCACCATAGTGTAAGACCTCTTCAGCAGCAGAGGTGGTAAATAACTTAACACACATACTCAAGTACTTTACTTAAATACACTTTTTTGTGTTAATTGTACTTTACTCGATTTTTTGTAGGATTAGATACTTATAAAAATCATTAGTTGTTACTAAAACACTGATGAATCATGTATGGATGAATCTCCTGTCACTAGATAAGGTGGTTAACATCAGCTCCACTTTTACTGACTGCTGAGTTTGTTCCACAGTCTGTGGTAACAACACATTTTAGTTAGAATTTCAAACTTTGAGAATTTGTCAAACTAATCTGGACTCGGCTTCTACATTTATGTTATCACTAGTATCAGTCTAAAGTCTAAATTGTTTAAATTACACTGTTTTCTTATTGGAGTACTTTTACTTTGGTACTTTAAGTAACATTTGGAGGTTTTACTTTAGTACTTTACTTGAGAAGAAAAAAATCAAGGGTATCTTCCTATAATTCTTTATAGTATTTAACTTGGCAAGTACTTGCACTTTTACTTGCCTACTGTGTTTGTGCACTTTAAACACCTCTGTTCAGCAGGCTTGTTGTCTTATTTCAGTGACAGCTGATTTAAATACAGCTGAGAATCATAATTATCAGAACATGCATCACGGCTGTACTACTCAAGCCCAAACTCAAGTCTAAGTCCAAATTACTCAGACTTGTTGGTATTTGCCGCCACATGTTTCGGACAATGGAATCATGGAATTCCTCCTTCCTTTCTTCAAAACATATGACATATACATTTGAGGTAACTTATATGATTACTTAATTATATGATACTGATCAGACATTGGAAATGTTATGTTTAGTGAAGAGGTTATATTCAAAGTAAATAGTATTACTAAATTCACAAAGAATTTCCCAAAGGGGATTAATAAAGTATAATATTTTTATTATTTCTCACTTTCAATTATTTTTCATTTCTCATCATTAAAAATACAGCACAATACCTCAGGGTGGGGGTTATATGCTAGAGAGAAGAATAACACTAATTGCTATCTGATTTGATGTTTCTGTACCTTTACACCTTTTGATGATTATAACTGATACGCTAAAGGGCTTGATATTAATCATAGTAGTTAGTGGAGATACATTAGTTCCAGAAGGAGAAGGTGAATATTGAGCCTAGATTGTAAATATAAAAAACACAAGCGGCAAATAAATGTTAAAGAGGGACTTCTCTGATTTTTAACGTGGATCCAGTGGTGCCAATTTAAGGAGCACGTCTCTTTGAACAAAATTAAAATCTCTATATTATAAAACCTTTGCTTCTACGTGACATCATGTGGAAGAGTTTTCTAGTTCAGATATCATCTGGAGGACTTCTGCTGGAGCAAGTCAGCCAGACCTGTAGCCTTTGTTTTCTGTTTGAAGAAGAGAGATGTTTTGATATAGGGCAGCCAGGGTGATATTTAAGGAAATATTGTCATTGTATTTTTTTTTTTATCATTCATCTGATTATTGTACCTGTAGACAGTATCAACACCAAACATTCAGCCAGTTCATGTGTTTTTTTTAAAGCATTAAACCAATTCCAATTAACAATTACTTTTTTCTACCGCTTAAAGCAAACAATTAATTTCAATGAGAGCAGCAATTACAGCTTGGAATCAGTAAACTCTAACTTGCGCAAACCCCAATTTATCTGTAATTACAATCTACATTTGACTCGAGTGTAGATTAGGCTCATTTTGAACTCAGGCTGCTTTGAAAGGCAAAGTTTGGATTTTATGTTTTCCGCTCAGTTCTCTCAGGAAGATAATTATTCATAGGCTGTCTGTCAGCAGAGCAGTTTACCCAAACAAAGAAGAAAAGTTTGGTGACAATTCTAAATTCTCTGCAACTCTTCCTCAAATCCTCTTACAAAGTTGAGCCGCAATCTGTTTGTTTTAGCAGCTGGCAGCAGCTTCTGACACGAGAGGTATGTTCAAAGACGTTCCTAAATATCCTCTGCTGAATGACACAACCGTAGACAGCATTCAAACGTGCACACATATTTCCATCGTAGACACACATTCAGTTTTTCTGTGCAGCATGCCAGTGTGCTTTCTCCTTTCTTTCTTGCCAAAAACCAAACAATACAACATGCTACTTAATTTTCCAATAAATTTCCCAAACACTGGCTCCTGCTGAACAAAAAAAACAAAACAAAACAAGACAAAACACTTGAGCTATCAGGACAAGAATCTCTGAGAACACAGTAGCTGAGTTGCAGAGTAGCACCAATGACCTGGCTGGATAGAAAAGCTGGATTTAAAGCCAGTAGAACTGCTGAGACTGCAGCTGCTGTTCCGTCAATAAAACCAACCTTTCTACACATGTATGACAACACCAACAAAAACCTACACCTGTACCTATACCTACATACAGGCACATACAATGGTAAGAAAAAGTATGTGAACCTTTTGGAATTTCGTGGTCATACACATATGGTAAAATACTACGCACACATTAGTGCCAGTATAACATGCAGCCTACGGCCAGAGAAGAATGCCTGTCAGAGCGCACACCCATGAGGACTGCTGAAGACAGTATGCATGTTTGTACAGAGTACTGTATGTTATGCCTGGGCATCCATAATCGTGATCTGATCTTCATTTAAGTCAAGAATATTAACAAATATAATGTGCCTAAAATAATGACACAAAATAAATTCTGATCTTTCATGTCTTTATTGAGAACAACCACAATGACCTCAAAAAGGCTAATTGGACTCAGATGTTTGCATAAGTTAAGAAATAGTTTGGAGGTGTGGACTAGAGCTACTTTGACTGACAAAAAATGCTTAACTTTATGAGTTTGCTTAGCACAAGAAGAATGTGCTTATTTGAGACACACCTCACCAAAAGAAGCTTTCAGGGGATCTACATTTAAGAATTGATGATTTACATAAAGCTGGAAAAGGTTAGAAATTGCTGTCAAAAACTTAAGAAATGTACCACTCTACAGTCAAACAATCTAGAAATGGAGACACTTTAAGACTGTGACTACTCTACCAAGAAGTGGGCGGCCAGTCAAAATGACCGCAAGAGCACAATGAACACTTTTTTCATTTATGAGGTAAAGAAACAACCCTGAGAGACTGTCAAAGATTTGAAGGCATCGTTGGAACTGGCTAAGATCTGTGTTCATGAGTCTACAGTAGGTAAAACATTGAACTAGCAGGGTGTCTATGGCAGGACACCATGAAGAAAGCTGCTGCTTACTAAAAAGAACACCTGCACACCTGAAGTTTGCTAAAGCACACACTGACTCTCCACAGCAGTGTTGGCAAAATGTTTGGTGGACTGATGAAAGTAAGATTGAACTGTTTGTAAAGAACACACAGCACCACATTTTGAGTAAAAGGGTCACTGTCCCAGGCGTAAAGTATGGTGGAGGAAACATCATGATGAATGAATTCTGATGTGCATCAAAAGATTCTTCAGGATAATGTGAGAATGTCTTTACATCAGCTGAAACTCTGTAGAAGTTGGGTGATGCTACAGGACAATGATGCAAAACACAACAGAATGGTTTCAGCAAAAAAGAAGCTGCCTTTTGAAGTGGTCAAGACAGACCCCAGATCTCAACCCAATAGAGATGCTATGGAACGACTTGAATAGAGCCACACACGAGACATCCAAAGAATATGACAGAGCTAAATCAGTTTTGCAAGAAGAATGGACTAAAATTCCTCCTGAATGTTGTGTAGGTCTGATCCACAGCTACAGGAAGCTATGAGGGTTTTATGGTTGTTCTCAACAATAACTTAAAAGATCAGAACTTCTTGTGTAACTTTTTTGACACATTTTTGTGACACAAATTTGTTAATCCTCTTGACTCTTGACTTAGATAAAGATCAGAGCACATTTTATGACAAACTAATGCAGAAAACCTACACACACTCAACCACAGTGAGACTGGAGAATCAGACGTTAATTACATGATAGAATTATATGTCTTGGTTGAAAACACTCATATCTCCAATATGCAAGCTATTCAACATGATGTATCACTTTAGTCAGAGAGACTGTATATCTCTGCTGCAAAGCTGTTTATAATAGATTGTTGCAGACAGTGGCTGCCTGGTGATTTCAGAGACAAAGCTGCAGTAGTAGAGACAGTAGCAGCTTTGCCTGCAACAAGCACATCATTGGTTTTATGTTTTTCTTTGAATACAAATCATTATTTTGGCACTAGTGTTGTTAAAGCAACAACAGTTAAACATTCAAATGAAAATGTCTCAAAGATAATGCTGATCCAGAGGATAAAAATAGTCTGACTGATGGACACCCAAACAACAGAATCACAAAAATCCTTAATTATAGTATAGACGCCAATCAATTCTTTGAGATTGATTCATTTAAGTCTTCTCAAATTGTACAGAATCGTTGGCAGGTTTGCCACTGTCACCTGTCTTCCCTGTTTCCAATGTTTGAACTAAACTAATCTCTGACTGTAGTTTGATATTTACTCACAGAACATCAGAGAAATATCTCTGTCTTCTCATTTGACTCTCGCCAAGAAAGTGAATATGTGCATTTCTCAAAATGTCAAATAATTTCCTTAATCTTTGCTGGCAGTCTTGCAGCTAACTTTGGCACTGCCTGATCTTTACCTGAGCTAGTTCCTGCACATAAAATCTTTTTTGACATTCAGCGCCGCTCGCCATCGATCTACTGTAAGCAAAACAGTGTGTGCAAGCATTGAAGCATTTCCTAAAATACAAGCAAATTAAGCAGTTTATCCCACAAAACATTACAGTATTCCTCAGAGACAGAAACAGCCTATTGCCTCACTGCTCCTGTTTTTTACTGTAGCTTAATATGGTCCGTAATGATGGAGCATCTAAAACGTGTTCCTTCAGGCATGACTGGGAGTAATGGGCCCTCCAGTCACTACTGTTTATCTTCCTGGACAGTTGATGGCCCTCCAATGTGTCATTACACTAACTAGGCATAGCCCAGCTTGCTGTGTATGTGTGTCTGTGTGTGTGTGTGTGTAACTGAGACTGAGACAGTGTGTATGAATGTGTGCATATTTCTGCACCTTGACACAGAGATAGAACCACTGTTGAATTCACAAGCAGGACACTTATGATTCATTTGCTTGCTAAATCGCACACATATACACACGCTCGCTGCATATGCAATGACAAACAAATGGTACATGGTTAGTCATTAGGATCAAAACATGCACATGTGTGACTCACGTGTAATCATGCACACACACAGATATAGACAACAGCGATGGAATCGACACTGCTGTTTCACTTTTTCATATATTCAGTGTGTGTGTGTGTGTGTGTGCTGGAGTGTATCCACCTGTTACAGAGCGGGTATCTCCAGCACCCTGAGACAACTGACAGCCTGGTGACCACACACACACACACACACACACACAGTGGGGGAATATATGCAAAAATGTGCACATATACACAGTGGTGCAACAAATGCATTCATTACACTGTGACCTCCACATACAGTACACACACAGACGCACACACATATACACAGACACATGCAGATCTACACATTTGGAGAATTACTGGAAAGCATGCTTTCATGTGATCCAACACACACACACACACACACACACACACACACACACACACACACACACACACACACACACACACACATACACAGTATGCAATTACCCTTTCAGTTCCCCATCTCCATCATCCCAGACAGAGGAGAAAACACATGAGATAGGGTCAGATAAGCTGGGAGGCCAGACAGGAAAGTGACAAGCTCAGTCAAGTGAATACTCTTAACCACACTCCGCCATCTTAGCACTCCTCTCACTTCATCGATTCCATCTCTTTTACATTTTCTGACTGGAGCCTGAGCAAGCTCAGGCTGTCTTTAAAGTGGTAATCCATGATGTATTTTTTTTTTCTTTAGCACTGTCTGAGGTGCTAAGTGCTCATTACTTAGGTGTTTCTGCACTGCACATCCCAGAGATCACCTGTCAATCACACAGTGTGCTCTGTTTCTGTTGATGAAGTTTGGGTTTCTGTAGGCGGTGCTGTTTTCTTTGTCTCAGGAGTCTGTCTTTGGCAGCAGTCAGGTTGGCTGTCACTGCTCATGTTAACTACCTACAATACAGTAACTCTTTGTCTACTTATTCCAAACAAACTTAAAACAAAAAAATAAATCAGATTTCACCCAGGAAAGACAAACCACAGCCTGGGTTAAAACAGTAAAAGTAAAAAGTTTTCATGAAGTATTGTGCCAGAAATAGAATTAACAATTGAAAGTTTGCAGCAACATAATCGATACCTTACCTTCAGTCGTGCCATAAGGCACAGAATCTTCTTTCCTTCTCACCCCATTTCTTCTTTTTAAACCACTCTCAGAAAAAAATGTGAAGCAGCGATTAAGACCTTCAGCCCCACACTGCACTCATCAAGTAACATCAAAAGTTCAGCCAAGCTCTCCTCAATCCATGTTCTGAGCCAAGCCATTGGTGAAAAAATATTGTTTCCACCCCTGAACTGTATTTTTCTGTGTCAAGCGCTCAGCCTCCATCGCCAGAATTCCAGCAAAACATTTGAATTCACATTTTTCACAGGGAACAGAGCTCCCACCAGTGACAAGTGATAAACAACTATGTGCACGGGTACGGTATAAATACTGTATGTACAGTGTATATGCATATATGATCATATAAATCATAACAAATGGCTGTATTAGTCTTATTCATACAAAATACTGTAAACATTTGTAGTCATTTATTTCACTTTATAATATTTCAAAGCTAAAATTTTACTTACTTTTACTTCAATACATTACTTATAAATTACCTACCTGACAAATGTAAAGAGATTAAATGTAAAATGTATGCAGATGAAATCATTTCTGTACACATTAGTGCCAGTATAACATGCAGCCTACGGCCAGAGAAGAAACCCTGTCAGAGCGCACACCCAGGAGGACTGCTGAAGACAGTATGCATGTTTGTCCAGAGTACTGTATGTTCTGCCTGGGCATCCATAAGTAGTTGTGTGTGTATATTTGTTGGGCCCCTACTAACTGTGTGCTAGGGCTCATATAGATATGTGTACATTAGTATATGAGAGTGTGCCCTCATGTGCTTGTTTGTGTGCGTGTGTGTGTGTGTGTGTGTGTGTGTGTGTGTGTGTGTGTGTGTGGCCTGGAAATTATCTGGTCATTTATCACTGCCTGAGCAGCCGAGGCTAAAGAACATCCATCTTCCCCCCTTTCACAGCCAAGGCTGACACTCAAGGTGTTTGTATGACTTAATGTTCCTCTGAGCAGGATTTTGAAGCAGTGTGCACTCAGCTCTGGGTGTGTGTGTGTGTGTGTGTGAGAGAGAGAGACTGTGCGACTGATGTGAATGCTTCTCCTTTTGTTTACCAGCATGCCTGGGAGTCTGAATGCCTAGCCACTGTAACAACGAGTGTCAAAGGCTCCATTACATCAGGTTTGCATAAACATATAGCACAATGGGTGTCACCGATTTAATTCACCCTATATGAATGAGTGAGTAGGTTTGTGTGTGTGTGTGTGTGTGTGTGTGTGTGTGTGTGTGTTTATGTATGTGTGGATATTTCCACCAAGGTATTATAGAAGCTCTTCTTCAAATGTATCTCTAGCATATAGTCAAAGAATTTGCTGGCAACTATTGGTAAACACAAAAGCTCACCACTCTTATTGACTGCTTCGGGCTATGACCTTAGAAGAGTGCATGCTCTTGCCTATTTCTCTTTGCTTGTGTGTGAGTGGGTGCTTACAGTTTCAGGCCTTTCTCATTCTCCCACTAAAGGTCAGCTGTCAGACAGTATTGAGCAGCGCTAAAGGTGAAAGAAATGTGAAATATGTTAAATGATAAACTATGAAACAGCACCATTCTGGATGAGATCTTCCTGGCGATGTACCATAACCAAATGGATAGAGTTAGTTGAAACACTGTTGAGACATCAATGCGTCTCATAGCTGGTTAACAGGACATGAAAACCAGTGCGTTCGTATTCTTGTGTGTCTATAAGGTTATCCAATTATAAAAAAGCTAGAATGACTGTACTCTTTGTAAATGTTTTCGCAATCAGTTAGCAGTTTACACGCTAGTGTAGTTCAGCATTCAAGACCAAACCAGTATATAAAAATAAATTAGATATTATTAAAAAAGTACAATAAGTTTTGAGTGAAAGACTCAAATTCTTATATCTGTTGAGCTTTTTTTGGCCACTAGATGGCAGAAAGACTCAAAAGCAACCTGAAAGGCACTAGATTAGTGAGTTGCCACCGCTATGTTAACTTGTAAGCAAATGCCTGCACATCCTACTACAGGTAAAACAGGTTATTTTTTATTTCCTTTGAAAGCTCTAATAATTACAGTAATAGTAATAATATTATTAATAATGTTATACTAAACTGATAGCAAACAATAGCCTACATATGCAAAAGACGTCCTATTGAAGTCATGTTCATTGTTGCTGGATTTTCATCGTCCTTTTAGCTGCGGTTTAGTTCCTGAATGCATTTAAACACCACAAAAATTGACCAAATCTTTCCTGCCTTTTTGCGAAAAAGAGCAATCAAACAGGAATTAAAGAAGTAAGGGCTGTAAACATGCATTGTTGCTGCTGAAAGCAGCCACAGTGCGATCAGTAATTTATTTCCAGTTGGTCTGAGGATTTTTTATTTTTCCACACTAATGGAACACGCCCTGCATTTTCAATGCAAACTGAAGAGTTACAGCTTAATCTTCCCTGCAGCACAGCAATGCCCCAGTGAGCTTATAAATGAAATATGCCACCATGCCAAGCCTCTGTGCCTCACGACCTTTCCCAAAATTCCCCAGCTCTTTGCTCCCCGATGCTCACCTACCTCCACACAAACTGTAAATATTCACACGCATGCAGTAATAAACCCATACAGAATTGAGCGGACTTTCACACGGACAATCAGGCAAACAGCCAGACAAACACTCACATGCTTACAGCGTGCCCTGCAAAGGGATTTTTTTTCACCCTCTTCCTTTCTCTTTAGGCTCAATGAACAAGCACGGCTAAGTCGCTCTTTGTATTCATGGGCTGACTCTTGTGTCAGCGTGTGTTTTAATTTGAATGGATTTCAGGTGCCTTCATTGTCAAAGTCTGCCTCCTCTTTCTCTCCTTTGATCCAGCAGCTGACATTGAAGCTCCCTTCCTCTCCTCCTTTGTGCTCACTCCCTCTTTTTCTCACTTTCCCCTCAACCCTCAGGAGACATCTCAGTGTGCCATCTATCACTCTCTCCTCTTCACTCCTGCCTCTCCCTTTCCTCTCACTTCTTTTTTTTTTTCTACGTCTCTCCTCCACTCGTGAAGAAACAAGAGCCAGAAAGCCTCTGAATCTCACAGTGCAGTCCGGAGGCTAATACGCCGCCGGCACTGACAGCAAGGGTTCAGGAGGTCACTATGGCAGCCAGCCTCTGCTGCCTCATGGGTAGCGACCTGCCATGATCCACAGCGTCTGGGGGTAAGTCTCACCAGCCATTTTTTTATATAGTACAGATGAAACACTCACGCTACTGCACAGTCCCACCCTCCTCATTTCCCTCACTATTGCCTGGAGCCTGTGAATCACATCACACTAGATGGCAGAGAAGGAATGGATGTAGAGTGCTACAACAACATATTACAACATAAAAAAAAAATGTAGAGTCTTCACGGATAAAGTGAGGTCAAAGGTCATGAAAGGTCATTTTATTACCTCTTATTTTCACATTTTATACCAATATATGGCAATATAATGGTAGTGCTATTAGAGTTATTTCCTAAAATCCACTGTAAAAATCTGATGAGTTTCAAACAAAAGCTAAAACAATGTTGGCATTATTATTGAAAGAAAAATTAGAGCAACTGTGCAATTCTTACTCAAGCTGTGCACTGGAAACTTCAATCACATTTTTATTATGTGGTCAACCAAGGAGGAAAACTGAAGCCATTATCTAAACAAAGTTTTTGTTTCTACATACCTCTATGCTGCTTGTAGACATTTGTTTTCCAATGTGGGCTCATTATTGCCACTTGTGTCTGTTGAGGTAAAAAAGCAACCACTGCATCTATAGTTAAGTGTCGGTTTTCTTCTCTCCAAGCTCAGGGAACTGGAATGAGCTCATTACAGTTACAATAAGGCAAAGGCAAGCACCAGAAAGACAGGATTTAGGCTTTATCAGGGACTAGATTTTGATATATTTTGAAACAGGAAACAACCTAAAGATGTAGTTGACCTGCAGAAACCACTATTTAGTACTCAGGACAGGAAAAGTGCCAATAAAAGGGATAAGTGCTTGTTGATCAATGTCATCAGTACTGTGGAAGCTGTGGAATCTAGTATATTGTGAATTTGCATATTTGTTTTTTTTTTTGTAATCTCGTCACTATCTTATCATACAAATGCCTCCGTAGGGCAAAACAAACTTTCCTCAAGACATCTACAATTCCACGTTAGTTAGTAAGCGGACTTGAATATGAACGTTTTGCTCATGGCTTTAAGGTCAGACAAAGAGGGAATATTTTTCTCTCAATACATTTGTTCTTCCTCACACCCACAAAACAGTCGTCTGTCAGCATCACTTGCAGTTCTCTCCTCATTCCTTTAACCCCCCTGCAGCCGAAATAAGCGTCTGCTCGATTAGATTAGGATTTTACGAACGATTTGAGAGTTTTTCATCTTAGAATGAAATATCTCTTTATTGTTTGGCTAAATCACTACATTTTTTAACACCGTTTGATTAGTTTTCTTTATTAAATAACTGACAGCGAATGGCACAAACCCCTGAAGAGCGTCAACATATTAGTGTTCAGCCTGCCTCAAGCAGAATTCAATCAATTTGAATATATTACTTAGGGAAAGGATTCTGAATAAATGGACAATTACTTTCCTTGCATGAGAACCATTCTAACAGCAGTAGGCTGACTGATATTATCATATTAATGGGCTAAAATAAGCTTATTTCCTTAAAATGGAAATTAGTATCGAGGCTGTTAAAAGCAGTATGAACAGTGACTAAAGCAATAGTTTGTTTGATTTACTAATATTTAGCACAGGAAAACACAGGCATTTGTATTGGGAAGGCATGTGTTTGAGATGCTTATCAGGAGAAGTAAATGGTTCTGAGGTGTAACTCCATTTCTGGGGACTCTGCTATTTATATTTCGCCGTGACTCTTTGATGAATAGCTCGGCCCGAACTGTCATGTGTAAGTGATCGCCCATGTTGGCTCCATCACAGTTTGGTGTGAAGGACAAGGTGGCAGCTTCTCACCCAGCAGCCACACACAGTCATCACTACACAGCTTTTCTTTCCCTCACTGCCTGTCTGACACGGCGTGATGTATTCACTGGCCGCTTTGTACACTACAGAAATACCTGGCTGTTGGCCTGACACAGGCGAGGTTAATCTGTTTACATGAACCTTTTGATAACCTGTGATTGAGTCTCCTTGTTGCCATGAATGAACCAGTTAACAGAATGTTAGTCTGAGCTGCACAGCTCACCAGGAAAAATGTGTAAAAACGATACAGGCACCAGTTCTTGTATATACAGTGACTGAATCTCTATCAATCTCAAGAGTCAATAATGTGGGGCACTATCTTCTTCACGTAACCTTGTTATTACACCTCCAAGATTTTGGGTAATGTTTATGCTAAAGAACAATATTGGATGAAGGTGCACCAGTTCCAGGAGGTTGAATGAACCTGATCAGCACGATTGTTTTAAACTCACTGGCATCAATCCTTTTGATTACACTATCTGGATACTTCATGCAAGAATTATGGAATGACATCTCTGCTTCCTGGTTAAAATATAATTAGTTTGTTTATTCACAAGTGAATTTGGAATTAAAACTGACTATAATGTTACTCAATGTAATATTTTCTTTGACAACTTGTAAGTCTACTGTGTGTTAAATTATAGTCAAAACTCATTTGAACAAATACAGATATAACAACATATTATTGAGTCCACTGACGGTGTCCACATTTGTTGACAGACGAGCTGACACAACAGTCTGTTAAACATGCAACCATATTTTTTTAACCTGAACTAACCTTTCTGAATAGATGTGTTTGACAGATATGCCTGAGGCATTTGGTCCATGGCTAACACTGTCGGCCATCTTGGACAAAGAATGTGAGCAATCAAAGAGGTATTAAAATATAAATTGATAATGTCTGTTACAATATTGGTCCGGATCAGGATTAAAATTGACACGTTTACCAGCTAAGTAGCTTAACATTTAGAAAATAAAACTTGCATATTTTTTACATTTACATTTTACAGACGCTTTTATCCAAAGCTATAAATGACCACTGAGGTGCATAGCAACCTCTGGGACACATACACATGTTATTTCATTGTGTCAGCAGCATCACTGTGTCTCTCACTGAAATATTCTAATTTTACTGATTTGTATATATTCATATTCTGTAAATTCCTCATGTAATTGTTTTGATATATATAAAAATGACTTAGTAACACGTTTTTAGGTTAAATATTTCAAATGTTTCTATTTTTCTAACAGGTGTTGTAATAGGAAAACTAGTTGCCACATGGGACACAGGAAGGAATAACTGGGGTTCTTGCAGCTTTAATATTCTGCAAAAATACACATGAATGCACCAGAACCAGTGAGCTATAGACACAACACTAAATACAACAAAAAGAATATGCATTCTCCCAAAAACTGTTGTTCAGTGGTGACTGGACTTGCTTTAAGTTCTTGAAGATGTTTCATCTTCCATCCAGACAGCTTACAAAGGTTCACATACTTTTGACAGACATTCTTGTCAAGGTAAGTATGTTTCATTTTGAAAACAAGAGTTTTCAAGATGAAACATATTTAAATAAAACCCATGGAAATCTGAATCCAATAAAAACTGCTCCAGCTCCTCCTGCTCCACCTGATGAATCAGGTGGAGCAGGAGGGTTACATCAATCTGACACTGAAACAACAGCTGACAGTATTATAAGTTTGACAGCCACGAGATGATTGGCTCAAAGAGACTGCGGAAGAATCTGATTGGTTAAGAAAAAGAGTCGCTTCCTGTCAGCTGAGTGAGATTTTTTTCCAAATGGTATTACCATCTCAATCTTTGCATCTCTACAATATGTGCAGTAGGTTCTGTGGTAGCATGACTGTCAGGAATAACTAAGAAATACATTTGTCAAAAGTAAGAGGTCAAGTAAAGTAAGTGCACTGTAATCAGATGAAATGTTTTGCAAAGTAGCTGCAATCCAAACATTCAGAGATTTCACAAGTTCAGCAGGAGGAGAAAAAAAAACTGTTGCCATGGAAACTAAGACTTGGTATCTGTCCAGATGGAGGAGAGAAACAGAAGATGTGGGTAAACAAAATAAGATAAGAGAACGGATTTAAAGAATTTAGAAGGAAGATGTTAAAATATGTCAAAACAGAGCAGTTTGTTCACATATTATTAGGCAATAAATTCACTTAAATGCCCACAAACTGGTGAGAAGCACCACAAAACTGACCTTTGCTTAAACATCTGAGTGTGCTCACTGCAATCTTCTAGTCATATCTTAGCTCCAGCTGCTATTATGGTAGCAGCAGACGCAGCAAACCAAACTCAGAGCAGCGTCTGAGGTCTGCTCCCGAAGTGAGTGGAAGACTTAGCGGGAATCTTGTGATTCTCTAATGAACCATCTGTCTCATCAGCTAAACATCACACAGTCCCCCCCCTCCTCTTTTTTAAAGACACTTGACGCTGACAAAGCTGGAAGTCTCCATATGTTAGCACACAGGTTTTTTTGGTTTTCTTTATGATGTCAGTGAGAGTGACAAGAAGTAGGGAACATATGTGTGGTTTCACTTGACTTTAGGGAGGACAGGTGAGACAGATGAAACTGCATTTGCTATGTGCACAGGTACAAGGGGGCATTATGAAGTTCAACTCATCAAACAAATGCCTACCTTCTTCTAAACAAATTGATCTGAACGGGGTCTCATAGAACGATACAAATATGCACTCGTTGCTTTACAAAAAGGGAGAAATATGTTTTCTCATGTTCACTTCTCAGCTCATGCCAAATCATACCAAAAGCCAGATTCATTAACTCTGTTTTTAGGCGCAGATGTGACGGATTCTGCTCAAGACACATGCTGTGTATGTACCAAGCAGGTGCAGCAGGCTGGAGTTACAAACTGTGTGTCATTTTGGAGAGCGTTTGCGAGGCACATCACCACCTATTATTTGTGCAAATAATGGTGGAGGCATCTGAACAGAGGATGATTACATATTCCTGTATAAACGCAACTTGCAGTTGTCAGTTTTGGTGGGGCAAATTTTCCAGCTCTGAAAAGCAGGCGTGAACATATGCTACAGCAAATGGAATTTAGGAGAAATGTATTATGGGAAAGAAAATGAAAAAGCGACTTTGCTTCAGTGCTATAGAAATATAAACGACAGTAAACATAGTGAGGAACACCATAAAAATATCTCAAGAACTGCACTGTATCAGCTATTTTAAAATAGTAAGAAGTAGTTGTACTCATTCTGTAAATGTTGCCTACATACCTATAACATAAAACCAAACCTTAAGAAGTGGAAAAGAATCATTATTATTAAAGAGTGCTTCGGTGGCAGCAACAACAGAATCAAATCTAATGATGTAATTTTGCCTCAGTGTGACAGAGGTAAATAATTTGGAAGATCACTACTGTACATTATTACCTCTTCTCTGAACGTCACCTCATGCAAATCCCAACGCTGAACTATTTGCAGGCTCTCCTTCACTCTCAGAATGCATGTGTAGGCACAGGCCAGGAGCTGACTGCAGAATGAGCTGCTCTCTTAGTCTGATTTTTCTTTATGAACTAGCTTCACTATTACAGAGAAGGAATGCAAATCTATAAGTTTTGCATTCCTCCATGCTACATTTGCATTTTCTGTGATCCATAGAGGAAGGCGGACTGTGCTGGACCAACACAATAACTGTACCTACACATATTAATTCCTTTTACATGTTTTATTTTAAAACAAAACCCATAGCACAGTTTTATCATTGCTTTAATCACAAATTATCCACATTGTGAGTTGAATAAGTCTCCTACACTCTGGTATAATTGAGCAATGCAGCATTTCTCAGAAAATATTGACTTTTCCAATCAACTTATCAAGTGTAAGGGTTTGTAAGTGAAATGCTGCATAAAAGCATTTGTACAACTTAATTAAGAACAGTGTGGGGAAGCTGCAAAAAGCAAGATACTAAAATAATAGTAGCTTTAATAATGAGTGATAATACTGATGAAAACAAATTCACAGAACTTCAGTTGTCACATCATATGTCTGCTTCACTACTGCAAAAAGAGAATTTTAACAATTGAAACTCAGCAAACACGAGCTCATATAGCTTAATTGATTTTGTCTAGCTGTCCTGTACTATTAGTGGTATTTAGCAAAACTTTTGTCTTAGTTAAAGGAGTTTTTCACCATCTCATATGTGTGATTACTCTTCTCTGGACAGGTAGACAGCAAGACTAAGAAATGGCTTAAAGGGGAGGCAGAGGAAGGAGATGCATGCTGTTGGTGTAATCAATGAGGCAAACACATATATCCAAAACAGGAGGTGGACAGCAAGAGACAAGAGAAAAGACAGGCTGCAATAGAGAGAAGACAGTAACTGTGAACCAAAACAGTGTAAAAGACCCACAAGAAGTCTCAGCTCTGAGTGCATGTTAAATAACTCAACCATGTTTGGAAAATAAATGTTAAAAAACAGTCACTCTGCAAATAGAGATGGAGGGAGCCTTAAGCAGCGATGGAGCAGCAGTCCCATTTGAGTGCTGGAGGCAAAGGGACACACATGTAAACTTAGCTGACCCCTTTGCAGGAAGATGTCTCTGCCTCCACCTCTTTCTATCTCCAGAGTGTTTTAAGTCAGAAAGGGGCAGCTGAGAACGAGCAGAGGCTCTCACAGGGGACCACGGAGAGAACTTCTGCTTTCTCCAGTCCAACCTTTTCTTCCACTGAGAGCATTGAATTATTTAGGTGGGTATTTCTGAAGGTTCTGAGGTTTTTTACCAGTTTGTCAGAGAGTATTTTTTTTTATTATGTGACTGACTATATGTATATTTAGTTTGCAGTTTAATGTTAATGTATGAGTTACAGTTAATCAGTAACAAGTACAGAGAGAATGCAAGGACATAATTCTACTCCCCACCCATGACCACTGTCATCCAGCAGTGCAGCTATAATAATAACAGGACAACAACAGTATTGAATAAATTTTGAGTAAAAGTCATCAACAACTATCTGTACGATACACAGGGATAGACCAGCAGGGATCTGTGGTTATTTAAATTCACCAAATAAACAAAATCTCCCAGAAGATATACATGTTGCATAGATCTTTGTATAAATTTAAAATATTATATAAAATAATGATAAATAAGTCTATTCATTAGCATAAATACTGAAAACAGCTCTGTTTAAAGCAGAGGTGTGGTCAGATGGGTCAGGAGGTAATAGGTGTTCATGATTAGACATGAAGATAGGCACAAAGAGATCTGACTAAATGTTAGGCTGACATAAATCATTATCATTATAAATAATTAGAATTTTAAATATTTTGTTTATTGTGCAAATTAAAAGTGTATTCATCTCTTAGATTTATATTTAGCAGACACTTATGTTTTTTGTTCCACTAGCAGCTGTAAGCTGGCCAATTTTCAAAAGTTACTTCTTAATGATGAAACATCCAATGGCTGGAGAACCTGCAGACTAATGACAAATAACAAACACAAAAGACATACTCCAGGTTTTTGATTATTCGTCAGTTGAGTATATAATGGTTCAGTTTTTTGCATGGTCTCAATTAAAATGCCAGACACTGGGAATTAAGGTAAGAAGGTTTATTGTTACACTGAGAATGAATAGTAGATGGTGACGTGGTCTGAGGGTACTGGGGTCTAGAGGGGTAGAGCACAGGTCCACAAAACACAAAAAAGGCTACAACCAAGAGTCTTTTAGAGGGTCAAGGCAGAAGCAGGGTCCAGGATCAAAAGAAGGTCAAAAAACACAAGGCTAGATTCGTGGCAAGAAAAACAAAGGCTGGGAAGCAAGGTTTACTTTAAAAAGGACATGGAGGGCCAGGTAAAAATAATCAGAGATGATTACATATATGATTATTATAATAAACCCGAAGACAGGGACAGAAACTGAAAGTGAAACCAAATAAAAGCACAAAACAGGAGGTGGGACTGGGATAATGACAATGTAACAGGCTGTCACCTGCTCTAGCGATTTTCCATGAACATAACGCAATGCAAAAAGTAAATAAATCATTTACTGATGATGCTAAGCTGAAGACAAGTTGTTGTTATACATCTGTTTGGACTGGACTGTGAGATTGTGTTCTTTTTGGTGATTTAGCTCAGTGTACGCATCCTGAATAAATAAAATGCTATTTCTGTTTATTACATAGATAGAAATGTAACTAATGGCAAATAGCCAAATTAATATCCTAATAAATAAAGTAAGATGAAAATATATACTTTGGCACAGCTTCAGAAAGTCTGCAGATACCCTGTTATTACCCATATACAATTTATTTTTTATTATATTCAAAAAAGGTTTTTAGATTTCAGTGAAACACTTTTTATCTCATTATCCAAATGTGCCACCCTTCACTGAGTGTGTGCACCAGTCTGGCCATCACATTAAAAGATCTGCAGACCTGCCCTGAGGAAGCCATGAGGAAATAAAACTAGAGCTTCACATGAAGGCTTCAAATGGGAAGAAGCAGCTCCCTGCAGAGTTACAAAACATACCAACAGCTCTACAACTTCACTAAAAGATGTATTTTAAGTCTAAAAAAGGAGCATGCAGGCACCATGCTACATGTTAACTGTTTGTACATTTGCCACTTGGTTGGGAAGTCATCCTATAGAGTAGTACTTGCAAACTACTCATCCATTACATCACATGAATAACCTCCATTATTAGTCAGTACCACTTAGGAAAATTCAAAGCATTTGCTTCTGTAAACTGACAACCCTGTTTACAGTCTATTTTTGTACCATTCTGTAGCAGAGGAGCAAGCACTTTTTTATTTTTGGGATGAACTGCTTCTTTAAGCAGGGCTTTATTTTTAACAGCTTTTGAAGAGAGGACCAAGGACAGAAGGTGCATCCAGAGGTTGCAATAATAGAAAAGCAGCACAGAGCCTCTGCCCCTGTCACCACTCACCTGCCCTTCACCTCTCTGTGCAGACGGACCTCGCAGCTGGGTCAACAGAGTGACCCAAACAGACAACTCCTCACTCCTGAACATGCAAATGAGCTCAGCAGCTCCACCCTGGTTCGTGCTTAGGTGGAAATCCACTGACACCTCCATCTGTTTAGTGAGATAGAGGCAGGAGGGAGAGAGCAGGTGGGCGAGAAAGTGGAGGAGGGTACAGCAGGAGGGTAGGGAGAGGATGGGCAAATTATTGTGTGTTCTCAAGGTGTGTGTTCTTTCTACATGAGCAGACGTGATCTTCTTCGAGGTATCGTTTACATTCTTTGTGCTCTGGTTTTTATTAATGCCAACAGGGAACATTTCTATTTGTGATATTTTCCAACCTGTCAGAGAGCTGTTAGGGAGACTGGTAACTGTATTACAGAGGCTGAACACAGTGTTTTACCATTCATCAGTCATCACACACATTTTCAAACGCACACTGCACATACTGGACACTCAAAGGGAAAAGGTAATAGAACAGTAAGTATGTACAATGTACTGGATTTCAGAAGTAAATTATATAGACCGTACTGGACACCTTTCCTGATGTGTCCGGTGACTTACTCTCTTCATGGTCATATTTTTTGTTTGTGAATGTGTATACGGTAACGCTTGCCTCTTGCACAAGGTTCTGCACATGCTCATACACATCTATAATTACACCACTGAAGCAGACCCAAGTATCTAAATTTTTTAAACTCTACATTGTTCTAGTGCGGGGTGTGAAACGTACGGCCCGCCAAGGGGTTCAGTCTGGCCCACGGGATAAATCTGAAAGTGAAAAAATGCAATGAGACATGAAGTAGGATTTCTGAAAAATAAACTATTCCTAAATTGTTCACTAGGGGCGCTAAGGTGTTTTAGACATGGAGTAGCTGAAAGAAGAAGAAGAAACAACTCTGAGATAGACACAGCTAATGTTCAGTGATTACTACGATACATCTACTTACTACATCTACTTACTTTTGTAGTCGCCTTCGCACCCTCATTAGCCAAAATGTCTTTCTCAAAAAGGAGAAAACTTCACTACAAAAGAGTTTGGTCATAAAGTTATGTATGTATTTTTTATGTGTGTTTCATGTATAAATCTTATATTTACAGGCCAGGTGATTACTTTCTATCTTATACATTTAAAATGGCTACCACTTAAGTTTGTAAGATGTCGGGGGTCAATTTAAGTTTTGAGAATTATTACACATGTAGAGTAAAAATAATTCCTATATGTTAAGTTGAAATAATTCCTATATGTTAAGTTGACAAAACATGAATTTATTGTTATTTATAGCTATGATGAGCTTTACCTCGATTTTAATGGTCCGGCCCACTTGACATCAAATTATACTGTATGTGGCCCCTGAACTAAAATGAGTTTGACACCCCTGCTCTAGTGCATGGAGCCTCCTCTTTGGGGATTGGCTAATAGTTCAGAGAAAATCAGGAACCAGCCACTTCCAGCCTTCCAAGACCAAAAACCGATTTTTAAAGAATTAATCATTTTGCCTAGAGCCCTATTATTAGCAGTTGTCAATCCTTTGTATCAATCTCCTGGTATTACTGCTAATTCAATTTAATCATTTTAAAAGGCTAATTGATTATGAGAAAACCCTTTTGCAATTGCACAGCTGAGAACAGTTGTACTAATGGAGCGAACAAGGTAGCACAACTGTGCAAGAAATAAATATCTGCTAGTGTGTAGTTTAAGACAAAGACACCTCACAGGTTCTCAGCTGGCAACTGCACTAAATAGTACATGTCAAACATTGGTGTCAGCATCAAGAGTGAAGAGAAGACAGGATGCTGGACTTCATGGCAGAATTTCCAAGAAAAAGCCATATCTCAGACAGGCCAATGTCAAAGTTAGCTATACTTCCTATTCAGTCTAATTTAATGTGTGTTTCCCTGCAAAACAGTAAAATGCTGTATCTAAGTGGACCCAAACTTTTGAGCGATAGTGTACATGGTCATGGAAAAGCACAGTGTTACCACACCTGACAAATGTGACAACACTCCAGTATGTATATCAATAGGAAAACACAAATTTTTTCTGCAACTGGACAACTTGCACCAACAGAGGTTTGTCTAACCCCTTTGCTTTTCTTGAGGAAAATGTTCCTATCAGTCTTACCTTAGACTTCTCTACATTTTCTTATTTGCTGTGTGGTTCGTGTTACTTTTCCTTTGCAGTCATCTCTTGATAATGATATTTAAGTTGTCTTTCCACTTTCGTTGACACTCAGATCCATGCAAATATCAAATGCATTTGAAAATGAATGAAAATACATTTGCCTGGCTGTCCCTGAGTACCTTTATTTTGTTCTAGGTGCAACATCTTTACCTAAGCCTCACTTTTACTGTCATTACTTAAACTTTGATGACACGCATACGCAAATGTATGGGCCTGTTAATGCTCTAACCTGTAACTGTAGTGACTTTACTGGAACTGTGATTGTGGAATTTGTTTTGCATAAGTTAATTACTGGTATTAACCTGCAGTCAAAATGTAGTGTCCGACATGATCTTTTACAAGCGTGAATACATTCAAACAAACCAGTCAGTTTGTGCTGTTTGACTGTGCTGCATACAACACGAGGCACGGCTGTTGTTAAAACCAATAAGCCTTCTTCACTTTTCCCTCATTCATCAATCAAATCAAGCCTAAAAACTTCCCAGTTACATATTTGCACACAGACATTGAGTTTTGCATCAGTAAATTGTATTTACATCAGCTGATTGCTGTCAGATCCTAGATTTATGCTCCATCACATTTTCTTATTGAAGCAACATTTCTCTGGCCACCATCTGACTGGTAAAATCCAACTACTATATCTTATATTAGGATATCAGAGCACATTGATAAATTGTCAGTTTTCACTATATCACTGATCACCTATAGTGTCACACAACCTCCTCAACCTCCCTCAAACTCCTCTTCATGTGACTAATAGCTCAGAATTTCAACAGTTACAGGTGCAGTATTTTAGTATAGGAAAAAACCTAATCTGTTGCAACAATTGCCTTTTGGCAACATTTTAGCATACATGTGATTGGATTATTTATGGAAGATCTGCAGCAGGGTCAGTTGTACATATTATTTAACTGATATGTTAACCTAAGTCTAGACCCTCTGCATCTAAAAGCTTTGGATTAAGCACCTTCAGCAGAATAATTTAAAGCTACAGCATGTAACATTTTCTATTTTTCTTAAGCAGAAAACTTAATGTGGGGAGGTCAAAGCATCTGTAACTCTTTTTATATACAAAAATCCTGCTGTAGTGGTGAGAAGGTGGTCTCCTTATATAAAAAGCCTTTTTATTATTTACACTTAAAGGACTTTAAAACTTAAAGGAGGTACCTTTTAACATGACGTTCAACATGACATATACACGTCGGATACATGTCACTTTCAAAACTTTAAATGGTAAATGGTCTGCACTTATATAGCGCTTTTCTACCTAGCTGGTACTCAAAGCGCTTTACATACACATTGCTTTTTTTAAAATGTTGCATTTTATTTTACAGAGCGACTGCTGGTATGATACCAAACAAGGAAAATATAGTTTAATTCAGTTTATTTGTACAGTGTCAAATCACAACACAAGGTTTGCCCTGAAGTAGTGTCATTACTGTGCTGTTTAATTCAGGCTCCTCATAAATTTCTTTCATTTCACTCTGCACCTGCCGTTACATGGCTCAACCTAAATGAGCTAGGAATTCTAAAAACAGTCAAACTGACCATCTAAAGGGTGAAAGTTTTCATATTATGCTGATATTAGGGAGGAGAGTGTTACAAATCAGTGTTACTGGTCTCCACTGATCAGATTGGGCACACAGGTTCTTGAATTCTCCCAAAGTGAAGAGAGGATGCAGTTGCAGAGAAATCTGAACAGTTTCTGTTTCTGTGGAGTAATAGGTGAAATCCAGAAATGTCTTTTTTAAATGAATAATGAAGAATAAATAATAGATGTGACTTCTTTTGAATAATCACTCCAACACTGCTCCCTTGGGTTGCACTCGTATGATACAACCCCAACCTTTGCCCTAGTGGTCTTATCTCGCTGTTCAGATCCAACCAGTGACAGTTCAGTCCCAGATCCAGCTCAGACATCAGTGATGTTGCTCCGCGAGGGCCTGTGGCTCATGGCCGGGGTACATCTCTATCTAGGTCAGCAGCTTCGGCTCTGTACTATCTGATAACTGATAAAACAATGACACTATTAGTGTTGTAGGCTCGTGGCCCGTGTCCAGCTAGCTCAGGTCTACCTGTGCCAGCTCCAGGCCAGAGGGCTTGTCAGCTAGAGATTAATGGTCCCTGATGCTTCACAGAGTAGGCCCCTCCTTGAGTGTGAAATACACCTCATCTGCCTGGCTGGAGCTCTGATTTATTCCTGCCTGCATGCTTGCCCCCGGTGTCTGTGGGGGGTTTGTCTTTGTTTTGGAGTCACTGTGTGTATATGTGTGCACATCAAGGCATGTGCTTAATTTGATTTCTCACTGTATTGGCTTGATCTAGCCAAAGTACAAAATCAAATTAATCTCTCCCAAAATGATGCGTTTTTCTAGTTAAATCATGAGCGAGTGCACATATGCATGTATTTCCATCAGAATTTAAATCTGAATAAGTAAGCAAGAGAACTGAGCTTATAACTACTAGAATGTGTCACTGGGACTTTTTCCCCATGGACCCTCATCATTTTGTCACTCACTATTTACAGTACTATGCTATGCTATGCTAAGTGTATTTTATGCTTTAGATATATTTTTAATTTTCATGTGTTAAATGTGCTAAACATAAAACAAATGCATCCTTTGTGCTGACGCAATCTAAACATGACAGGACCAGCTGTATGGGGCAGAGAGAGTAAGAAGTGGGTCTAAATTAATTTTTATAGCCCTGTTTTAATCTTTCTGTTTGCAGAGAAAAAGATGATTGAAGAAAAGAGACACTGCAGCCCAGGGGTCAGGTGAGACAGTTGTGCAGACTACAAACTGATGCAGAACAACATACTGACTGAAGACACAACATCAAATTCCAAACAAGCTCAAATTGTTGGAGCAGCAAACAATGAAACCTGCTGTAAAATAATTGATGGTAGATGTCATAAAACAGGGCCATAACTATGTTGGTAAAAGAGTGTTTGCATTAATCTGTCAGCACGTCAAACAGTTTCATTTCACCTGACAAGCAAAATGATGATTTCCAGCTATACGTAGAATTATTCTAATATAACTGCTAATTGTTATAATATTTGTGAACTTAATTAACAAACACATTCTGTTCCAGAGTTATTTGGTGGTGGCAGCAGCAGAGATGATAATTACATTTATTTATTAAGTGAAAAACCTGCCTGGCCCTATGTGGAAAAGGAATCGCCACTTTTTCACTTATATATAGTATGGTTAATGTAGAAAAATGAGGTGCGTCATTTCCATATTTTAGTAGCAAACGCTAAACAAATTAACACATTGTGTTTCATTCATTAATGTTTCATTGATAGTTAGATGTGTCACATTGAGGCAGGTTGACAGAAAACTCCCAGGGTGTTTTTCTTTTATTTTTATTTTTATTTTTGTGTGTGTGTGTGTGTGTGTGTGTGTGTGTGTGTGTGTGTGTGTGTGTGTGTCACAAGGTTGGTTAACAGCTAAATCTCACTGTTAGAAAATTGTTCAGAGGAGATGGAAGTAAAATTAATTCACTAAAGATGTGAAGGGTGCTGTTACCTATAAAGTCTACATGTGCCACTGCACTTTTATTTCTTTTTCATTTAGTTCCCTGTTGTGTGTCCATGCAGTTTCCACCTGTTCTGCCCAGTAGCAGCTCAGAGTATATTTGATTAGCCCACTGGTCAGGTTGTGAGTCTTATATTAACATGTCAAGCCAGGTCAGGTCCTGAATTGATTTAGCGATAACTGCAGGTAATGGGTTGATTCGAATGCTAAGCTTTGGAGGTGCACAGTGAAAAGCTGATAACATCGTCGTTTACTCTGCAGTATATAACATGTCTTCCTATTCTACTAATTTGTGAAAACATTCACAGAACCGAAGTAGAAGGACAGTAAGCAGTTGTTTGTCAACCTCGAAGCAGACAGATGCTTATACTATGATGTGGTGAATCAGTCTAATATCTGCAAGACCACACGCGTGGTAAAAGTAAAGAAACTCAAGTAACATTATGAATACCTTTCAAAGTACCACTTCAAAAGCTTTACTCTAACTGACATACAGTATGAAGCACAGTAGTACAAGTACTCAGGGATTGTTTCTATGATGCCAGCATAATCCATTTTAACATATTTCTGTCTTTTATACAGATTGTGCTACCACACATGTTCAGCTGTGTCAGTCAGAGGGGCCACAGTGCTGTCCGGCCACAGCTGATGACCACTCAGCTGTGCTCTTTTTGATTTTCTTCAAAAACTGTAATTTATAGGTTACCATTTGTTCAAGAATTACTGTTAAGTAATTAAGTGTTAGGGTTAGTTTGTATTTGATCTAAAGTGACTAGTAGACATTTAAAGGTAAAAGAAAACAGAGAAATATACTAACATTATCAACTTGCATCCTCAGTCTGTCTAGACTACAATCAAGGTGCTTGAAGAAGGGACAAGCAGCAACCTCAAGAGTGACTCAAAAATGCCCTCTGTAGTGTGCAGAGTTGCCACAGTTCAACTTTTTCTAAGATGGCATCAAAAAGAGAGTCAACCTAACTCATGGAGGACATGTATTGCACTTTGTACTTGTGCTGTCACAATGGCAGATGATGTTTTCTTTATTCTCTCAAAAAGGAAACACTTGGAAGAATATTGCAGGATGAGCTTCTTGTAGGACATAATAAAGCAGGCATCACTGAACTGTCAACAAGTCTCACACAGGTGATTGCTGTGTTGAACTGCAGAACCCTCTCTTTTGTGCACAATGACTGCCACTAAATCACATTCCTGGTTGGGAAATTACTAACTTCTCTACAGCAAAGTACTGTTCTTCCAAACTTATTTGTCTTGTTCTGTTTCTGTTCAGGCAATCTGGTGAAGCATCCACCCTTTCTGGACCATCACACAGAAACTTGTTTGCATTTCGTTCTGAAAGAACACATTTTCCCTATGGTTTGCATTTTGCAGAGGTTGAGCTACCTATTGCTAAGTCATGTATGAATTTGTGTATGATTCAACATTGGCATAACATTTAAAGGAAATTACTTTTTTCCATTTTACAATACTGAGTCTTAAAAGGACTTTTAAGGTTTCTAGTCATCTAACACATGCATGTTTTTTTTTTGCTTTAATTGTTTTATCAGTGTTTGATTTCTGTTCAGATAAATACATTATGATGCTTCAGACTGGGATTAAGAATCCAGTAGAAAAAGGTCTGCAGTGTGAGCCAGGTGCTGATAGCAGCGTGACAATTATGTCAAGGTTCTGAAAACAGCTGATTCCATCTTTGATGTGCACGTGTCATTTTTGTGTTGCTGTACATTAGGTTACACTGGGATTTCTCAACTGAACAAAGTTTTTGCATATTTTTCCTGTGTTGTTTAGAGACATGTCTTTAACTGCTTCCCATTTCTTGTTCTTCTTTCTCTCTATATATACCTATATACCTAATGTTATGACATTCATTTATAAATATAATCCACAATATTTCACCATTTCCACTCTGTGTACTGTCCACTGCATCAATTTAATGTAGGTGAAAAGTTAGAAACACCTTCATGTACTGTATTAAATCTAGCATTTGACTTAGACTTAGACTGATTCTACTTTTCCTATAATTTGCATTGAGGGTTTTTTTTTTAAAGACAAGTTTGAATATCCTGTGGTTTAGAAACACAATCGCATGGAGCAAAAAACTAAACATAAATAAAATGTCATTAATGAATGCACAGCTTTTAGTATTTTCTAAGAACAGGCCATCACTTACTTTACTTCATACTTTACTGATTTATATTCTACTGACTCACTGCACTTTTGAAGACATTTTGGTCACACCCCATTAGGTGCAGCACATCCTAATTTGATAGGAAAATATATGAAACACAGCAGCAAATCCCCTTTCAAATATGAGGTACACTGAGACAATTTCACATGCCATGCTATAAGAGGAAACACAGAGAGTCCTGTCAGGTAAGTTTAGCATGATTCATTTTATTTGCCTTAATACAACTTTAAAGATAGTAATTTGGCCAAAGCTAAAGCATATTTGCTTTTAGTGGCTTTGCATTATTTTTACATAATGCACATTTGGTTACTGTTGACATCCCCAATGCGTGGTATGCATTGTGTACAATTCATTTATAAAATATTAGAGTAAATTAGTATAAAAGGTCATTAGACAGTATTACTGTGACTATGTCATCAAGTTGATAATGTAAAGACAACAATAACCATGATGACAATATTCCTCATAGAGTGAATGAAGGCATAAATGGAAGAAACTACACTCATCATCTTTCTATTCTCTGGTAAGCAATAAATAGTAAACCTCATAAGGTCATTTATCTCCCAAGATTATAAAATAATACTTCTCAAATATGCATGCACAGAAATAGGATGGTGCCTGTGATATGATGGTTCTGTTTGCAATCGCTACATATGCTACTAAATTCACAAAATTATATACTACAGTAAGTATTCAGTCAACTAGTAGCCAAAGCATTGTCTTGCTCCATCAAATTTCTTTTGTTTTCATTTTATCTTTTATACATATATGATAATTATGTAGATTGTAAATATTTTGTGCATTTGTTACGATTTTGTGCTAATACAACTCAGCTCGCCAGCAGTATTAGAATGGCGTGGCCAATTTATTTGTTTGCTGTATACTGAAGACATTTGGGTAAAGATAACAAGATTAATGTAAGTAAATTAAACTAAATAAAATATAATGTTTGGTTGCAAAACAGCATCAAGCTTGCAACTCACTGAAATTCATGTTCTGTTGACTTGACCACTTTTTCCTGCTGATCACTTCCTATTTTGAGTTAGCAGTGTGTTTTGGATCATTGTCTTGCTGCATGATGAAGCTCCCTCCAATTAGGTTTGAAACATTTCTCTGTATATTAGCAGACAAAATGTTTCTGTACATCCTGCTGCTATAATGAACTCTATCATCAAATGAACAGATCAGTGAGCCTGTTCAGAAGCAGCCGTGCAAGCCAAAGCTATTACACCATCTCCACTGTGCTTCACAGATGAGCTTGTATGGTTTGGATCATGAGCAGATGCTTCTTTCTTCCACACTCTGTGTGCCTCATTGCTGTACATTTCTTCAAATTCCAACCTGACTCTTCTGACTTAAGTCTTCATTGAATGGTGGATTATGACACCTTCGCCCCTGCTCTGTGGAGGCTGTTGGTGATGCCACCGACTTTCTTCTTTTTTCACATTTATGCACAGAACACCTCTGAATAACAAGAAACACCTGTTTACCATATGTTTTAATGCTTAACGTGTGGCTAGGTTAAAATACCATCAAATAAAACCAACCCGTGTTGCCTTCACAGTACAGCAAACTCAAATGAATTAGTCTTGCCATTCTGATTCTTTTGGAAGGAACTGGAATCTCGGCTTCACATTAGTTTTTACTTCGAGTGAGGTTCTGACTAAATACCTGTTGTGATCTCATTGTTGTCAATCTTTGCTGTTTTTTTTTTTATCACAAATTTTAAAAAAGAAAGCTTTTGTCTTGTTTGTTTCCTTAGGACTATCCACCTTCTCTGCCTACTTTAACAGAGAATACTACTATGTGAACACAAGTATGAGCTGGGCTGCAGCACAAGCTTACTGCAGAGAGAAATTTGACGACCTGGCCACTGTTGACAATGTCTACGACAACCAAAAGCTTCTGACACTCGCACTAAACAGTAATGTACGTGTTGGTGGCATATGGATAGGGCTTTATGATGACATTAATATTTGGAAGTGGTCAATGGAGGAAAGGAATTTTAATATTTCCAGGGATGCTGACTTTTTGACCTGGTTGAAAGGCCAACCAAACAACAAAAATGGAAACCAAATGTGTGTAATCTACTACAGTTCAGCAGAACTGAATGATCTGTTCTGTGGAGAGTGTCATCCTTTCGTATGTTATGACGGTATGATTAAATTACTTTTGTTAGTGATACCTACCATTTCAGAAAGAGATCTGTGCTATTATTATTCATATGCTTTCATTCTTACCCTTGTCTTTGATCTTTAAAGACAACAATGTCACAAATTATGTCTTGGTGAATGAGACACTCACCTGGCCAGATGCTAGGATGTACTGCAGGGAACACCACAGAGACCTGGCAAGCATAAGAAACCAAGAGGAGAATGACAACATCTTGCAAGCTTTGAAAGCCTCAGGGGTTGCATATGCGTGGATTGGCCTTTACAGAAACCCCTGGGCATTCTGGTCTGACAAAAGCCCCTCCACATTCACTAACTGGAAAACTGGAGAGCCTAATAACATTATTGCGGAGTACTGTGCAGCATTTAATGCTGTCTCAGGGGAATGGCTAGATGAAAACTGTGGAAATATGGTACCTTTCTTCTGTTTTAAAGGTGAAGTCACACAAACACTGTCATTCTTTTAGTATTTGTGAAATACAAATGTTTTATTATAGTATGTCTATGATCCATTTATTAGGGGTGACAAGGCAAACAATATTGAGGATTAAGCTCGTGTCAGAGGCGTACATGTTCAGCACGGACTTTCAGCAGCTGGTTTTACATCAGGTAAGCAGAAGAGTGATTGTTATTGTATACACTTACAATAGAAGTTCATCATTGTTTAATACGTTCCCATATTGCTTATTTTGTCTAGTTGCATGGCCTCATAGATTCAAGTGGAATAACTAGCCACAAAATATACTGGAGAAATGTCTAGATTCACAACAGGAAGATACAGGATGGGGAAAGGTAACTGCACAAACCAACTGTGACTGGATTTAACTGATTAATATGTAAATCACATTAAATGCTGTGCTGAACTGTCCTGTCCTTCAAATTCTCTTCTATTTTGGAGCGTGGTCACAAACATGCTCTCTGTAAATACAATGCTTAAAATTTTCTTGAGTAAAATGAGTAGATTGTCTGCTGCATTCAAATATCTGCATAAAACAGTTGGTAATGTTGAGCATGAAGACTGATCCTTTGGAAAGAGGAGTCAGCTGAAATCAAGGTCCACGTCAATCTGTAGAAATTCACATTTCTGTAGTTTTTTATGTTTTACCCACTGAAGAAACAAGAAAGATAAGATGTGTGATAAATGTTTTATTGTGATTTATGTTAAGTGTATCCGTGGAATGTAAATGCAATGTATGTACTGTGACGCTGTTTACCTTATAGTCAGCCATCTAACTATACATTCACTTATATTTTCAATCAAGCAATTATGAGTCCCTTTTTCCTGTTTTGCATCTCATCCACCTGGCATCCGTGTTCCAGTGGAATCACATTATTAGCTTTTCCTTTTCAGCTCGGAGTCACCTCACCCCTCCATCTTGTCCTCTGTTACTGCTTAGCACCAATTTAAATCAACTAGCATGGCCTAACATCTCTAAAGATGGATAGCATTGCTTATCAGCGATTTGCTGGCAGTTTGTCTTGGTTTACAAGCAAACAAGGGGATAGGTGCCGCTAATGACCTTGGGGTTCAGAACAACAAATATGTGTTCGCCTGTGTGTGTGTGTGTGTGTGTGTGTGTGTGTGTGCAGTTAGGAATGCTTGAGGGCATGCAACACCATGTCTGTGAGTGCTCATCATACAGGCTGGTGCAGGTATACAAGTCCACTATGTGTGGACTCGGCTGCATACTGTAAGCATCTGACCTCCTCTTGTGGCTAGTCTCTGCTGCTGGGGATAAATCATGGGAATCTCTGGCAGGCTAACTCTGCTGAGGTGATTCATGAAGCTGCCTTCATGACCTTCCATTCAGGTACACAGCTTGGCTCATTCATTCCTGTGACTAGGCAACACCATCTCTATACTGTAGCTGCATAATTTACTTCCAGATGGTTGACAACTTGAAGGAAAACCTGAATAAGTTAGTGGAGAAACAACTTCTGATGTATACATTTGTCCATATGTTATGGACAGACACTAGATCTCAACCCAATCAAACACCTAAAGGAAGATTTTGGACTGACATGTTAGACAACGCCACCACCTTCATCATAAAGTCAGTTGGAAGCAGGAAAAAATAGACAAGCACAAAGATCTGGGTAATTCAGACATGGGCTAAACTGTGACGGGATTTCCTGGGTGCAGTGTTCACTACCTGCTGAAAGTGGTAGGTACTGACCACTTGATTTTGGTACTTCAAGTACTTCAAGTACTTCAAGAGAACAATGTATTTTAAACAGAGACTGTCCTCCTTTTACAATACGACTACTGTATATAGGAAATTTATATCAACATATGTAATACTACAGTGGCTGATTAAGTCTACTAGCAGGAGTAAACACTGCATGAAAACCTAGTATTGAGATCGAAAAATGAAGGTGGGTGGAAGAGACCAGATTTTATGAAAAAAACACTGCTGTTATTGCAATGTGAAATTATGTAAATGTAATACATTTTTTGCTAAACATTCAACATTTTCACAAACCCCAACCATGTTTTAATTAGTGCCTAAACCTAGCCCATATACACTAATCAGCCACAACATTAAAACTACCTGCTGGTTTTAATGTTTGGTGGACAGGGCTCAGTATGCACACTCTCATAGGTCTGCAGCTACGCAGCCCCACACACAGCAAACTGTGATGCAGTGTATTCTGACACCTGTCGATCATGGCGCGCATTACAGTTTTCTCCATGCTGTGCCTGACCGATGCATCTTTGTGCCTAAACCCAACCAAAGTGTTTTGGTGCATGTCAACAAAAGGGCTGTAATTTCAACAGACACCTCATAGCAAATGGTTTCTATGAGAGGTTTGGGATATTAACAAACTGGTAGGAACATGAATGAACAAATCTAGTTCAGAATTGATTTATGTGCCTCATTAATAATGTTTCTCCAGAAACTAAAACGTTCAGACATCAGGTTTGATTCGTGTCCAGATTCAAGGCAAGAGCAACTGCGAAAACCTATTTCTGAGAAGTTCATTTGAAAACATCATCAACATTCATAACATTCCTTCCGTTTGGTTTAGTTAGTAGCAATAAAAATTAAATGTTCAGGGATTTAAACCAGTGAATCCATATTCAAATGGACAAAAATATTTATTGCAAGCTCATTTTAAATGTATCCTGTCTTGCTCTTTGTTTGGCCGCTCCATTTTAAGAGCAGTAGTTTAAGTGTGACTGCATGTATGCTAAATGAGCTGCATTTCAAGCCTACAGTCCCTAGTCTTTTTTTTTTTCTTATCTTAAGGGAACCCTGTGGCATTTTTTGTAGAAAAAAGAGTGATGTTTACATTCACAGTTTCTCACCAAAATGCATAGTGTGTATCCTTGAGGCTTAATCAGCATATTTGGCATAACACATTTTAAAACACAAATTATATCTCAATATTTCTTTTGCATAGCACTTCAAATAGTTGAAATCTCCTCGGGGTCCCTTTAAGTTAACTTTGCTATTGCTTAGAAATGTACTTCTGATGCATTAAAATGGTACACTTCTCATTTCCAATAGACAAAATACTGTACATAGCATATATATTACTGGCTTCACAGCTGCTATAAGTATTCCATTTCATAATTCAGAAAATGTATTTTATATTCAAATAGGCTGCATGCAAGTCATGTCCTTGTGGCTGAATGGTAAAAATGATAGGCAGGCAGCCGTAGTTCACCCACTGACAGTGTCTCGCTAATAATCAATGACTGATTCTTCTCCTTCAGAAGGGGTGTTCAGTATTGTTCAGTTTCTGAAAGGTTTTCACTGTCCCAAATGTACTACAAATAAAGTGTAACCTTGACCCCCACATGCCTCTCTGTGCTTTCTTTATCCTCCACCTTCACTCTTCCTCTGTGGCAACATAGCTGCCCTCTATAACTTTTCCAGGCCAAATAAAGTCTCTCCATTTTTCATTAATCCAAATTGTCCTGAACAGAGGCCACTGTACATTTTGATGTACCTCCTCCCTCCCCTGCCCTACTGTTTGCTAATCAATAGAAACATTTTGTCAGAAGGTCTTCAACGTGACTGTTCGCCTCCCTGGTTGTCCAGGGAGGAGACTGTTCGCCTCCCTCTCTTTTTCTAAATGTTCTGAATAAAGCAGGGCAACACATTTTAGTACATGCACTTCAATTTTCAATAAGCAATCCAAATAACAACTCATATCATTCTTACATCAATAATAGGATCAATTTAATTATCCTTTGAAGCTTGTTTGTGCCACTTAAAGCCACTTAGCCCTTTATTTGTGTAACAACACTTTTCGTAGTGCCATAGATTTCAGCTTTCACCTCCAGAGCAAACAGAGAACATAGAAAGAGCAAAATAGAGCCAAATTTGCAGCGACATAATGGCAAGAATCAATATGACTTTTCCTTCCTAAATGGAAGGTAATGGCATCACAATGGAGGCGTGGGGAGCTTGTCTACTCAGCCAGCCCTGATTGATCTGTTACTGCAAGAGTCACTTTGGGACCCACAAGGTGTCTGGACACATTAGCCTCACTGTGTGTGAGCCGGCACTCACACACACACACGCACACACCTATACACTTCCTGGGGCTGCTGTGTCTCTTCAAAGTAAATTCACTGTCAAATTCTCTTGCGCAATCATATATAATAATTATATAATATACTGTATATCCCATGCCATGTATTCCAGGATTTACATTATTCTGTGTATTGTTTTAAATTGTAATATTTCCTCTCAGCTTTGTTTACATCTGCGTCTGTTTGCATGCAATCTCCTACATTGTCTAAAATGGCCAGACAACATCCTTTTGAGTGCTGACCCTGAACAGGCTGAAAAAATGCATACCAGGAATGACATATTAACAAATCAAACAATTTCTTCTTTACCGCTTTTCATATGAACACGTCTCTCAGGGTTTAGTACCTAAAGAATATTGAATAAAATATAAGCCCTATGTAACAGGTGCTGGACATGTAACTTGTATGAAGTAATCATAGCAAGAAGCCAGCCTTTCCATTATGACAGGTTTCTGTGGGCTCAGATTCAGTTGAACCAAGTTGTGCTTCAACTTTGTTAAGTCCTGTCCTATCATGTAAATAAGGCACTCTTTTAGCTACCAGCATGTTTATCAATCTATTTCTAATTTCTGCTCCAAGGAACATATTCAATTCATATTATCTTCATGCACTTGCTACACGTAAGCGTGTGAATGCTTTAACATAAACCTTCAGATATTTACTTAAACCCTAAACTTCTCTGCACTACCCGAGTGAGATACATGTGTGAATGCCAATGTCTGAGTCAGACAGTTTAGGGGTTATGCAGGTTTTATTATTATTTACATTTATTTTGTCAGATTTGTTGGGGACTTTCCACATTTCTCAATAGGAGATTTATAGTTTGATCAGGTTGTTGACAAATGTTACAGGTCCGTATCTAATCTAATGCTATGTGGATGCTAAAGTAGCAGCTCCTTTTCTGTCATGATAATGAAGACAAAGTAGTTGGCCTCAAATTTCCCCACTGATACTTGCCTGTCTATTGGTTTTGTGAGCTTAACAGGAATCTTTGCTTTTCACATGCCTTGCCTGACAAGTTGCTCTCATTACCTGCAGAAATCCAATCAACTGCACATTTTGAGCTGTACCCAGTTGTAGTGGCTTGTGTTCTCTGTGGTAAATTGTAGTGTATGACGAATATACTTTTCTGCCTCACTGAAGCCGCCATTAATAAAGGCCACTTCTCTGTTCCATTCATTTTTCGCCTTGATTGACACTTTTATTCTCTTTGCAGCTCATACACCCAGCCTTAAGAAGAAAATGAGAATGTATTTATAGATATGTCTCTAAATATTTAGAGATTCATAGGGACATTTTGAGATGTCTAGCTTAAATTCAGTTTCATATTATAGAGTGCAAAAGAGACAAGTTAATCTAGCAAATTTAGGAAATGAACCCCACCCAGGGCTGCCATGAATAAACAGAAACTAAAAGTAGACCCATCAGCTGATCTTCACTCAAAATGTGTGCCTGAACATGCTATCAGGCCTCATTTCAGAGCTACACACAATATATGATGCTAATACAAAAACACAGTATTAAGACATAACGGTAACCTAGTAACCCCCTCTAATTACTAAATAATTCCATAGTATTTTTTTATTTTATTACAATTTAAATAAAATTGGTTTAGATTTCTTATATAATTATCAGGTAATTTGCCTAAAATTGAAGTTATTTGTAATTACAATTAATAATTAGCGACCAAGTAAGGGTTAGAAATTAGTTACGTCAGTGGGACATATATATATAAGAAATATAAGAAATAAGAATACAAGAAATGTAATTCTTTTGGGTTTATACTCCAAAGTATATGGTAGGTAAATATTTATATTTCAAACTGAGTCCTGCAATGCCTCAGGAGGCTGAGTCAGAGCCCAGACCTCAGTCCAACTAAATTTGTGGCTAGAATCCCAGTGCAACCTGACAAAGCTTTAGCAGTTTTGAAAAGAAGAATAGGGAAAAACTTCAGTGCTAAAACAAAGATGATCAAGACCTACCATAAAGTAGACACAATAGTGTAATTGCTGCCAAGGTGCACCTACTAAATACTGACTTAAATTAGGCCATAGTTCAAGTGTGAATACTTTTTTAATGCCCAGAACAGCTTCTTCCACCCAGTCCAGTTGCAATAATTTTTGGTTCTTTGATCTTTGACTTTCCTGTTGGACGGTTGATGCTGTTTTTTTCTTATGCACAAATAGCATATCCATTAAACTTCAATTTTAAGGTAGCCATTTACTGATATCAATATTTTATTTCACAGAAAAAAACTCTCTCTTTAACAAAGTATATGGCATATATACTCTTTAACAAAGTATATGTGCAAATTATGTGGCGTTACCTAGTTAAGTATACACATATATTTAGATATGAATGATGTAAATACAGTGATTTAAACATTGTGGCTACATTTGACATTTATAAATTTGGAATGTGGAGGTGGCGGAGTCAACGGGACCTGTGATGCACCTCGGTGTGACATATATACAGGTGCTGGTCATATAATTATAATATCAGAAAGTTGATGTATTTCATTAATTCCATTCAAAGTAAGAATTGTATAATGTATACATTCATTCCACACAGACTGATATATTTCAAGTGTTTATTTTTTTTAATTTTGATGATTATAACTGACAACTAACAAAAACCCCAAATTCAGTATCTCAGAAAATTCAGTTTTCTAAGCAAAGAGCAGCCCCATGACAAAGGACAGAGCTGTGGGTGTGTGTGGAGCCAAACTGCTTCAACTTTCTGCCCATCCCCCTCACAATTACAAAAACCACCTCCTAAGCAAACCTCAGACTATAGAATATAGAGTAACTTTTGAGCCTGGTACCACATGTCAGAGGGCTTGACAAAGCATTATAGATAAATATAGTCAGAGGCGTCACATATCTGTTGTTGTGGGTTGAGAACGATCAAAACACAACTTGCCTTTCTTGTTTTTTTCTGAAACATGAAACATTATATAAAATGATCACTGGTAAGTTTTAGAGGTGCTATTTGACAGATTTTTTATTAGTAAGTAGTTTTAGTAGTAAAAAAAAAAAACAAACGAAAACCTCTGTGGTACATAGTTGAACAAAAACTTTGAGAATGTGATTGATTCTTCTCCTACTGCTATGAATGTGCATTTCACTGGTTCATGATGGAATCTTCAGTTCAGTTTCACCATTCTATCTTCAGAATTAAAAAAATTGCAATGTTTGCCTTTTCCATTAAAAATAGTTTTGGGCATTACCACATGATTATCAGGATAAACAGGGCTGTTATGTGGGGCACATAGACATGCAGGTGTGTACACTCTTACAGGCATTTATTTCTTTGTGTCATTCCAAATAAAACCACAGGTAGTTGGTTATAATTCCATATGGAAGAGGTAGTGGATGAGACCAGGGTCATTAAAATAATGTTACAGCTCAATTTGACCTACCATGGTGTCTGAAAACACTCTTGTCTTTCTTCTGATTCAACACATAAATATTCAAATGTTTCAATAGATTCAGTCTCGTGAGGAGACAGAGGACAGCTCAGGGATTTAGCTCTGTCACAAGGCAGAAAGTCAAACCCAGTCAAAGAAAAATCAATTCTGTCGATAAGCACAGGCAGCCTTTGATGAATTACAGTGTTTTTAAAGTTTGTGAAACATTTAGAGGTTTCTTATTGCTGCTACATAGCTAAAAGGTCAGATTTTTATGCCATCAAGTCTTAAAACTAAAAATTACACAAATAACAAAACATTACATTTGTTCTGTTATTAACTATTCTTTGCTAGAACTTGTGTTTAGTAATACTTTCTTGCCACATGATCCATTTTCGGTAGAACTACAATTTAAAGGTGGACACCTTGCCATGTAGAATTTGCTTCATGAAGTGTGCCGAAATATATTTATAAAGGTGTTATTCAGTTTAATTTCCTGTAAATTAAATGTATAAATGTATAAACAACTATTAAGACAATATAAAGTGTAGACAAAAATTGTTACATGATTAAAATAATAATTGTTATTGTGCTTTGGTCTTCTGTCCCTTTAACTTACATAATAGTTTCTTAAAAATTCTCCTTTAAAAAAATATTAGTATTAGTAAGAAATGTCATGAAAAAAGCCTCAGCTTATACAACTTTAACGGACTGATAGATTACTTTAAATCGCCTTTTGTCTATGAACAGGTGGTAAGTAAAAAATTCAAGTAATTTGTAACTGACCTATAAAGCAAAAGCAGATGATTAATTAGCAATTAGAAAAGTGTCAATAACAGATTTTCAAATCATAGTAGTAGTAATATATAATGACTATTAAGAATTCCTCATTATGAAGAGATACCGGATTATTTTGTACGGCCTAGGAATTGATCTCAATTTTATTAAGCTTAACAATTAAACAAGGAAACAATGAAAAGTTTTAAATATCATGGGACAGTTTCATTTTGGCACAAGGCTGAAGCCTACTGTAATGCAGTAGATGGGGCACCATGAAAACCATGATTTCACAGAGAAGTAATTGAGTGAGTCGTTGTAGAGGGGCAGCAATGGAGGTGAAGCCTTTTATAAATTTGCGATAAAGGTTGGTGAAGCCTAAGAACCTCGTAACCCATTTTCTATTCTCAGGAGTGGGCCAGGACAAGACTGCCTCAACCTTGGCCGAATCCATCTTAATACTACCTGGATCAACTGAACTGAACTGGACCATGGACTGATGGAATTTGCACTTCTCTGCCTTACATGATTTTGCAAGAGATGCTGTAAAACTTGGTGTATCCCGGCCACCGGGTTTGATCCATCTGGCCCCAACTATAAAGGGCTCTAGAAAGAACTGCGTCAGTTTTATGGGTTATAAGTGCAAGTTTGTTTTTTGTTTTTTATTTATAAGGTTTTAAGTGCAGAGAAAGATTTAAGTGTTAAGAAATTTCAGTGCAGAAAAAGATTTGGAAAAGTTGTGTTTTTCAGCAAGTTTTTGAAAATGGAGAGTGAGGCAGCTGAGCCTGCAGGTGTGGATAAGTCATTCCACCACTGTGGAACAACTGAGTTGAAAAGATTTGCCTGGGATCTTTTGAGGTGATATGAGGGGACCACAAGGCGTTACACTGCTTTCAGACCGCAGTGAGCTAGAGGCATTGTAGATCTGGATAAGAGATTTGGTAGGCAGGAGTTAGGGCTTTGAACCTGATGAGGGCAGCTACAGGAAGCCAGTGCAGAGATCTAAAAAGTGGTCCTTTTTAGCTGATTAGAATGAGATGTGCTGCTGGATGATTGATTTTGATGCCATCTAATAACCCTGTCAGTAATACATTGCAGTAATCAAGCCGAGATATGACCAGAGCTTGTACAATGAGTTGTGTTCTATAGTCCGAAGGTAGGGTCTGGTCTTTCTGTTGTTGAAAAGGGTAAATCTGCATTCCCTTCAGACAGATAAGATGTAATCGGTAAAAGCTCAGTTGATCATATATGATCACCCCAAGATTTTTGGCATCTGGTTGACATCTAGGAGGCTGGTCAAAGAAGGCAAGTCAGTCACTTGATTGAACACTGCTCGTTCTAGGATCTTGGCTAGAAATGGAAGAGAGACAAGTCTGTAATCCCCTACTAGGGAGGGGTCAAAAGTTAGTTTACCACAAACCTGACCATGACCATGACCAACAAAATTAGCCGCAAATTTGATCAACCATTTCAACTTACCCTTTATTTGTTAACAATTCATAAAATACATTTTAGGGAGCTGCACTAGATAATGGTAAGTACATTTACTACTTATTCTACTTATGATTAAAGTTGTAAAAGAAAAGCCTGCTGGGTACTTTTAATGATAATGTACCTTTCCTGATAGGTTTCTCTGCCGTTATATGGCATTGTAGGGGTAAATGGTAAGTGGTCTGCACTTATATAGCGCTTTTCTAGCTGGTACTCAAAGTGCTTTACACTCCGTCTCATTCACCCATTCACACACACACAAGCACACACACATTCACACACCGATGGCAGGGCTGCTATGCAGCTGACCTGACTCACCGGGGGCAATTTGGGGTTCAGTATCTTGCCCAAGGACACTTTGGCATGTGACGTGGCAGCCGGGAATCGAACCACTAATCCTGTGATTGGCAGTCGACTGCTATAGATAGATAGATAGATAGATATAGATAGATAGATAGATAGATAGATAGATAGATAGATAGATAGATAGATACTTTATTGATCCCCAAGGGGAAATTTTGGTGTTGCAGCAGCCATTACACACAAAAACATTTGAACACTGAGTAACATGATCTACACAACAATACACGAGACACAGTACAAGAATAACACAGATAATAGACAGTAATACCAACAAAACACACAGTAGGACTTGAATGTTACACATTGTTAAACCATCAGCGTGGACACTGACTCTCTGTCAGGGAGTCATTGTACATGCTGATGGCTGTTGGCACAAATGACTTCCTGAACCGTTCCTTGTCACGGCGGAGCTGGAGAAGTCTCTGACTAAAACTGCTCCGCTGTTTGACAAGTGTGCTGTGGAGAGGATGTGAGCTGTTCTCCATGATGCTCAGCAGTTTGTGCATCATCCTCCTCTCCACCACCTGCTCTAAAGGTTCCAGAGGAGCCCCCTGCACAGAGCCAGCTTTCCTGATCAGCTTATTCAGTTTCTTAGTGTCACTGGCTCTGATGCTGCTGCCCCA
Source organism: Anabas testudineus (assembly GCF_900324465.2). Taxonomy (NCBI): domain Eukaryota; kingdom Metazoa; phylum Chordata; class Actinopteri; order Anabantiformes; family Anabantidae; genus Anabas; species Anabas testudineus. The sequence goes on from NC_046620.1 coordinate 17,367,241, forward strand.
GCAGACAACAGCAAAGAATATCACACTGGCTACAACAGACTGGTAGATCTGCAGCATCTTGTTGCACACATTAAAGGACCTGAGCTTCCTCAGAAAGTAGAGTCTACTCTGTCCCTTCCTGTATACAGCCTCTGTGTTGAACTTCCAGTCCAGTCTGTAGTCCAGGTGAACTCCCAGGTATTTGTACCTCTCCACCACCTCCACCTTCTCACCCAGAATGGACACAGTGTCAAAGCCAGTTTTCTTCCTCCTGAAGTCCACAACCATCTCCTTGGTCTTGCTTACATTCAAGGTGAGATGATTGTTCGCACACCACTTCACAAAGCAGTCCACCAGACCTCTGTACTCGGTCTCCTCCCCACCGCTGATACACCCAACCACTGCAGAGTCATCTGAGAACTTCTGCAGATGGCAGGACTCACACTAGCCAACCTCATGTCCTCTGTTACCACATCCATGTATCTCCTCTTTGCCCGTCCTCTAGCCCTCCTGCCTGGCAGCTCCATCTCTAACATCCTTCTACCAATATAGTCACTATCCCTCCTCTGCACATGTCCAAACCATCTCAGTCTGGCCTCTCTGACTTTGTTGCTAAAGCAGGCAACGTGAGCCGTCCCTCTGATGTACTCGTTCCTTATTATGTCTAACCTGGTCACTCTATGAGGAGAACCTCAACATCTTCATCTCTGCTGCCTCCATCTCAGCCTCGTGTCTCTTTCTCACTGCTACTGTCTCTAACCCATAGAGCAGAGCTGGTCTCACCACTGTCTTGTAGACCTTTCCTTTGAGTCTTGCTGACACTCTTCTGTCACACAACACTCCTGACACTTTCCTCCACCCACTCCAACCTGCCTGCACTCGTCTCTTCACCTCTTTTCCACACTCCCCATCACACTGAACTGTTGACCCCAAGTACTTAAACTCCTGCACGTTCTTCACCTCAGCTCCCTGTAACCTAATGCTTCTACCTTGATTCCTCTCATTTAGACACATGTATTCTGTCTTACTACAACTGACTTTCATGCCTCTTCTTTCCAGAGCAAATCTCCACCTCTCAAGCTGTTCCTCCACCTGCTCTATACTCTCAATGAAAAATCTCTCGCAAATCACAATGTCATCCGCAAACATCATTGTCCAGGGAGATTCCTGTCTGACCTTATCTGTCAGCCTTTCCATCAGCATAGCAAACAAGAAGGGACTTAAAGCTGATCCTTGATGTAGTCCCACCTTTACCTGAACTCCTCTGTCTGACCTACAGCACATCTCACCACTGTCATACTTCTCTCATACATGTCCTGAACTACTCAGACGTACTTCTCCGCCACTCCCGACAACCTCATACAGTAAGATAGCTCCTCCCTCGGCACCCTGTCATACGCCTTCTCTAAATCTACAAAGACACAATGTAGCTCCTTCTGACCATCTCTGTACTTTTCCATCAACATTCTCAAAGCAAAAATGGCATCAGTGGTGCTCTTACAGGGCATGAAACCATACTGCTGCTCACAAATCTCCACCTTCTTCCTAAGCCTGGCTTCCACTACTCTTTCCCACCGCTTCTTGTGTGGCTCATCAACTTTATTCCTCGGTAGTTGCTGCAGTTCTGCGTGTCACCCTTGTTCTTAAAGATCGGAACCAGAACGCTTCTCCTCCATTCCTCAGGCATCTTCTCACTCTCTAGAATCCTATTAAAGAAACTGGTTAGAAACTCCACTGCTGTCTCTCCTAGGCACTTCCACACCTCCACAGGTACGTCATCAGGACCAACAGCCTTTCCAGTCTTCATCCTTTTCAGAGCTTTCCTCACCTCATTCTTTCCAATCTCTGCTATTTCCTGCTCCACAACATCCACATCTTCCTCCCTTCTTTCCCTGTCATTTTCCTCATTCATCAGCTCCTCAAAATACTCCTTCCATCTTTTCTTCACACTCTCCTGGGTTGTTAGCACCTTTCCATTTCTGTCCTTAATTACCCTTATCTGTTGCACATCCTTCCCATCTCTATCTCTCTCTCTGGCTAGCCTGTACAAGTCCTTCTCTCCTTCCTTTGTGTCTAACCTGTCATACAGCTCATTGTAAGCTTTCTGTTTGGCCTTTGCCACCTCCCTCTTCACTCTATGCTGCACTTCCTTGTACTCCTGTCTACTTTCCTCAGTCCTTTCTACATCCCACTTCCTTTTAGCCAACCTCTTCCTCTGGATGCATTCCTGTACTTCCTCATTCCACCACCAAGTGTCTTTACCTTCTTTCCTCCTTCCAGATGACACACCTAGCACCTTCCTACCTGTTTCCCTGATAACTTCTGCTGTAGTTTCCCAGTCATCTGGAAGCTCATCCTGACCCTAACCCCAGAACCTGTCTCAACTTTTACCTGAATTCCTCACAAGTTTCCTCATTCTTTAACTTCCACCACTTGGTCTTCTTTTCTGTCCTCCCTCTCTTCTTCTTCTTCTACCACGACTTTGCAGTCACTAACCTGTCTCAAATGACCTCGTCTACATAGGATGTAGTCCACCTGCGTACTCCTACCTCCACTTCTGTATGTCACTCTATGTTCCTCTCGCTTCTGGAAATAAGTGTTGACTACAGCCTTTTCCATCCTCTTAGCAAAGTCCACCACCATCTGTCCTTCCAGATTCCTTTTCTTTACACCAAACCTGCCCATCACCTCCTCATCACCTCGGTTGCCCTCACCAACATGCCCATTAAAGTCTGCTCCAACAACTACTCTCTCTCCTCTGGGGATACTCTCTATGACCTCATCAAACTCACTCCAGAATCTCTCCTTCTCTTCTAACTCACAGCCAACTTGTGGAGCACACCCACTGACTACATTCACCATCATCCCTTCATTTTCTAGCTTTAGGCTCATCACCCTGTCTGAGACTCTTTTCACCTCTAGGACATTGTTCACAAACTCCCCCTTCAGGATCACTCCTACCCTGTTTCTCTTCCTATCCACACCATGGTAGAACAGTTTGTATCCTCCTCCAATACTACGTGCCTTGCTGCCCTTCCACCTTGTCTCCTGCACACACAAAACATCTACCTTCCTTCCCTCCATCATGTCTGCCAGCCCTCTGCCTTTCCCTGTCATTGTGCCAACGTTAAGAGTCCCTATTCTCAAACCTACTTATCCTGCCTTTTCCCTTCTCTCTCTGACCACGAACCCTTCTGCCTCCCCTCTTTCTTCGACCAACAGTAGTCAAATTTCCACCGACACCCTGTAGGTTAACAGCATCGGTGGCGGTCGTTGTTGGCCTTTTTACTCCGGATGCCCTTCCTGACACAACCCTCTCTATTTACCCAGGCTTGGGACTGGCACAGAAGTCACTGGCTTGCAACATCTGTGGCTAGATTACCCAAATTGGCTGTGGTATCAGTCACAAAAGTCAGTTGGTCCAAACAATAATTATTCAGCAACTGTTAGATTGATTGCCATAACATGTTGTACAGACATTCATGATCTCCAGACAATGGACTCTAATTACTTTACTGATCTCCTGAACTTTTCTCACAGACCATTGTAATGGCCTTGTTTTTGGTTTATAGGTACGTCTACAATTTTAGCCATCCCCAAAACTTGCACCAGTAACAGTTCAAAATTCTGTTCTCTGTAGTAAATACGATTCACATTTTTAATTTTCAGTTATAAGTCATGATCCCAGCTTTTTCCTGCCTGTCTGTTGATAGTCTCACATGGACTGAGAAGACAAACTATCCAGCTGGATATTTATGGGGTACTAGTTATCAAATGTCAGCATGGTAACACACTAAATGGAGTTTAGAGCAGTTCTCTGCCTATGTAAAACCTACCAGGGTTGTACACTCTGAGACTTGAATAGCTCAAAACACATTCCTGCACCTGGAGGTTCTGCACAGGTCCTTCAGTCTTTAGCACAATTATAAACATCTTCTTTGTTGGAACTATTGAATAATAAAGGTCACATGGTTTTAGCACTGCATAAACAGTAATTCTTTGTAGAGTTATCAAATAAATTGAGCAAATTTACATACATAATATTTTAATATTAAGATTTTTTTTCACAAATCAAAAACCTTTTCAATGTTGAAAATTTAGATAATCGAATATTTTTTTATTACATCTGAAATCAAAGCAGTAATTTATATTACCCTGAAGTTAAATGTTTACAAGAACAGATAAATGAAAATTGGTATGCACAGGGAACCTCAACAAACCCTCCTGTTCAAACTTGTGCACAACGTCCAAATCCTCCAATAGGCTAACCCACTTTCTAAATGAGTTACTCTTGTCAGACTAAACCGTATCTGAACAAACCAACTAAAGATTTCCTTGAACATCCTGAGAAATAGGTTTAAACACAACACAGTTACGATCGAGGACTGCTTCAAAGCATTGTACATGACATGATGTATTTGGTTTTAACTTGTGACTTTTTCTATACTAATATGTAAATATGCAAAGCGTAGTGTAACACTACAAAACACCGTCCTGTTTTCCATTTTGTCTAATGCTTCATGTGATTCATGAGTGGAAAAACTTTTTTATTGGTCCTTGTATAAGAAGCAAATAATTTTATACATGTGTAATGTCGCTGAAAGTGCAAAAGAGTTCACAGTACAATATCTGGAAATAACCTTGACTAGTCCTATAAAGTTATATTTTATGTTACCAAAACTACATTTTAAAATATGACCATTCATTATCTGTTTGTACAGCAGCTTCCATTGAGTCGGGTCCAAATGTCTGAGACCACATTCAAAATCAGTCTTTTTTATCCAGTCTCAGTAAGACCTCAGAAAGTTTGAATTTGCGCTATTTCTTAATCAGCAGTCAAATGTAATAAAATCTTTGGCAGTAAGCATGTCAGCTCCTTTGTACAACAGGTCAGATTTCCATGAGTTTTATCTACTGAAGCTTGTCCTTAGATGACACTCGTGCAGATTTGATCTACTCATCAGAGGCTTATTTATTCATTTTTTTACATTTTAAAATCGCATCTTCCTATCAACGTGGTGTTGGTTGCCGTTTGTTTTCATGTTCGTACTGCATTGTATTATTTAACCTGAAAAAACTGACAATCTAAGTTTATCTAATGTATAACAGAAGAATATTGGTACAAAGTGTGAAAAATGAAGAAAATGTTGAATTCACTTTTCTTTACAGTGTTATTCTGGTTGGATAATAAAGAATTGTTCATCTTTAATTGAATAAAAATTAAAGTTGTGACAACTTCTCCTTTGTGATTATTATTATTTTTATTTAACTGCAGTGAATTGTTTATTTTATATATGCAAACTTTATTTACATGTAAAACCTGCCAGACTATGGATCTGTGTGTATAAAAAATTGTTGATTTCTTAAAGACTTTGAAGTTGAGGCAAACTGAGGTTTTCTGTTCTAGCAGGAGTTGCGTTTGATAAAGGACAATGCAAAAGGACAAATTATTACAAATAAGCTTTTTTTAATACAGCACATCCTGACTCTTTAATATTTGTCACATCCACAGTGAAATGCAACAAACAAACCTCTGGGCAATAGACACGGCGTCATGATCCCTGCCTGGTCGTGCCCCAGTTAGTTTTTTTTCTCTGTTGCTGCGCTCATAGTCTCATTGATACTTACCTGGCCACACCCCTAGCACTCAGCCCAGCCACTTCCTGCTTAGACCATATTTGGTTAATTGACGTTCCCTCTATCCCTTTTGGTTTTCCTTCACTATATAACCCAATCAGCTGCACCTGTGCCCTCACCTTCTATAAGCAGCCCCCCAGGCTACACAGTGACAGTGAATCATTTTGTCTATAAAGCTACTCTGATCCCCTGACTAGTTGTTGATGACTGGACCTGCCTTTTGAACCTCTGGTTCTCTGCTGTGACCTGGTACTCGTTAGTCTGACACTCTCCTGACCTGATCTATTTTCTGCCTTCTTGGATTCTCTGTTGCATTGTTGCATTGTGTGGGTTTCGGACCTTTCAGTCTCCATTGTTGTAGTCTACCTACCTGCCCCTGTGCTCAGCTCTAACCAGCCCTCTGACCTGCACCCTAATCTCATGTGACCTGGAGTACAACCACAGTGTCCCCTGTTCAGTCGTCTTTGCCTGGCCCTATTCAGTGCAGTCAACCTTCTAACTACATTACCCAGAATCAGTTCACCAGCTACTAGATCCCAGTTTCTCTTTCCTGTTCTCCCTCCTTCCTCCGTCTTAAAATAAACTTTTTAACCAATTGTTGCATTGTTGTATTCTCCTTATCAACTGGTCAAGGTATGTATCTCACACATGAAATGCTCCATGAGACAACGTCCTCTGCTACTATTACCAACCACTAGAACCATCTGAGTTAAATTAAACTTTTTTTTGGCTTTTTTTGGTGTTTCACCTGCATATGTTATCAAAGTAAGACTTTAATTAACTCGATGCAAGAGAGGATGTGTACAAATGTGCATGTTACGTCCCCAATATGATATGCCCACTTTGCTTTCTGTGCATTTAGGAAGCACAGAAAAAGACTTCTAAAGTTTTTAATCCTGTTATACTGAAATTGTGGTTCTGTAGTTCTCATTAATGTGATTATGAGACTCTCTCACAAACAGCTTTAATTCCTCTGGATCTATTTTTATCTTTATATATTTTCATTCATCTCACATATTCTGTATATATCTATTGATGTTATTGTGTTGTATTTGTTGGTGTGGATCTTTCCTGGTTGTGGTTTCCTTTCTTTCAGTCTGTGTTGAGAACAACTGTAATGAGGTGAAACAATTTCCCTCTGGAATGGAGGAGAGTCTTCCATCTATAGCCACTCTGCCATGAAACCCAATCCTCCATAAAGGATCTCTGGAGCTCAGTCAGAGTGACCATCAGATTTTTGGTCCTGTCTCTTACTATTGCCCTTCTCCCCTGATTACCCAGTTTGGCTGGGCATCAAGCTCTTGAAAGAGTACTTGTTGTGCCAAACTTCTTCCATTTAAGAATTATGGAGACCAACGTGAACCTGTGAACCTGGAGTGCAGCAGACTGGTTTATAGACTTCCCCAGATAAGTGCCTTGCAAAAATCCTGTATCTGAGCTCTGCATGCAGTTTTTGGTTTCTGATTCAATATCCATTGTTAGCTATGAGGCCTATAGAAACGTGTGTGCAATCAATTTAATTTAACGTAATATTTTAGTTTTTCCTTTTTAGTTTTCACTATATTATTATTGGCTACTGAGTGTAGGATTAATAAAAAAAAAAGAATTTGAATTACTGTAGTGTCAGGCTGCATCATAACAAAACTGAAAAAAGCGTAGGGGGTTTGAATGGAATAAAGATGTTTGATGGTCTTTAGCGATTAGGTTAGGGTTAGGCTAATGACAGTGATCCTGTGCTCACCAAGAAAAATTAAAAAAGAAAGCTGAAAATCCAATAACATATCACATTCTCTTTTTTAGTGATAGTTTATTTATTTTTTGTACATAAAATACAGCAAAATGAACCTCTCCCAACAAGAAAATTTCAATTAGGAAAAAACAACAACAAAAAAGATTTTTTTTAAATTATAAATAATATTATTACTTAAAATAATTAATTACATGTCTTTAAAATAAAAATCACAAACAGCAAGTTAATTAAAGACCATGAATTAAATGTGATGACTATTGTTTTTGTGTGTACAGCTTGTTTTTGCTATATCAAAGTGACCAAGAAATCAGTCATTACAGGTTTACTTTACAACTACAGTGCACTGACAGATAAAAGTTGCTTTATTTACTCCAAAATTTCCACTTAATAATTTGTAATTGGGCAATAAAGCAATAGCAAATGCTTTGCAGATTTTTGTATTTAGTAGGAATAATTCCTTGTGACAAAAGTATACCCCTTTGTTTTTTTTACTGTAAAATAATGTAAAATGTAAAATGATTTTATGTAGCCTAAAAAAAAGACAAGAAATAATTAAAGATTTTAAAATAGAATGAGTTAGTACTACCTTAAATAGTTTTATTCTGGCACTAGGCCACGGCCTAAGTTCTGCTGCAGTAGATTACTTAAGAAGTTGTTAAACGTAGTTTAGAAGGTTGGCACAACAAAGTTACTAGGTAAAGGATATCGATGTAACAACAGAAGGGCCAACAGTCACTTAAACTTTTTAAACACACACAAGTACATTAATTATGTAGATGTACACCCTTTAAAAAGTACATGTTAAATATAAAGTGTTCTAGCTAGTTTAAGCAGAGTTGGTTCAACAGATTCCTCCAGTAATATTGAACTGGTAAAGCCAATTCGGTTCACCCTCTTTCTTGACAAATATTTCTCCATTTGGTTGCTTCCTCCATCTCAGCTGGAAATTCTGATAGATCCCATTGTTTCTCATTTGTTCGTCCATCTACAGTGCACAATGAAAAACATATTTGGCACCAATTTCTTGTAAAAATATCTAACATCATCACTTTGTAAGATTTAATGTAACAAGTTTAAACTAATAAGCCAATCAGATTTCATAATTCATGTTTTACTTTAAAATGTGTAAAGCTCAAGTGTCTCTGGTATAGGAGTGTGTGACTAACCGCTGACCTGTGGACATTGTCAACCGTAGAGCCATACATTATGATAAGCACTGACACCTGAGAGCAATAGGCCAGAGTGTTCTGCATATCTATGATAACGGTTGCCAACATTGCTCATAGTCTATCTCCCTCAATCAATGACTATGGCCATATGCTGCACACGATAATGCAAGTAACATGAACCTTGCAATGGAACTTGAGAAATGTGAAATGTGAACTTGTGAAATGTTTCCCAAATATCTGAGATGCACCGGGCACACTTTGCAGTTAGCTTTAAAGGTGAGTTCACCCGGCCCTGAAATAGTGAATGCTAGTCAGTAATTTTTGTCCCTCAGCAGTGACAAAATGTGTGCCCAGAAAAAATGGCAGGTTACTGTTAAATAGGTATTTAACTTATTTAAATAGGTAATAGGTGTTATATAGATACATTGTAAGAGATTTGCCGAATGACTGACAGTGTGTGTATCTTGCCAGTATGCCAAGTATTTCACTGTTGCATAATACTCAACACAACCATTATCTGTGTTTTTCTTTTTATTATATCCTAAGCAAGTAGTAGACATTGACTTGACATTCACAATGATAATGTAGACTCTAAGATATCTGCAGTCGTGCCACCTCTAACAACCAGTTAACCCCCATAGCCTTCTAGTTTTGAGGTGACAATGCTAACCACTACACCCTTGTGCTGCCCTCATCAACTACTGTGTTTTCAAAGTAAACATGGAATTTGTCCATGAATTCAGCTCACACTGTGCTGCCATTCCTATTAATTATCCTATTATCAATCAATAATACTGTTTAATGAATCTTGAAAATACAAAGTTAGACCAAACTTATTAACTTGCTTCTGGTCTATTAAAAGTTTATTTAGTTAGTTTAATTTTTAGGGACACTTAATACATAATTATCCTTTCTGCTTATCCTACCCATCCTTAAAGTTGTACATGAAAAGTCTGGTGAGTGTTTTTAACTATATAAAATGTCTTTCCTTCAAGGCACTGTGACTGTGCCTTAGGACATAGCCCCTGTAGGTTTAGGGGCTCAGTGTTTGGTCCAGAGAAACTTCCACATGAATAGGAAACAGGGGGAACTGCGAGTCGAACCTCTAGCCCATGGGTTTGTAGGCAACAACCCTACCAGCTGAGCAACAATCAGTATCCCCATCACCCTCCCCAGTTGCACAGTTGCATGATCTTATTCTGTGACTTACATAACTTAAAACACCTTCCTCCACATAGAGGTCCTGCACAGGTCCTTCAGTCTTCAGCACAATCTTGAACAGCTTCACAATGGGAGCTAAAGAATAAAATAGGTCAAGTGCTTTTAACACTGCATAAGTAGTAACTACTTTTAGAGTTGATAAAACGATCAAATACTATTTTGGACAAATCAAAATCTTCTCCATTATGACAAATCAGATTCACTTGTGTTTTGCAACACTTGCACACAAAATTATCTATTTGCATGAAATTTAAATGTTTACCTGAACAGATTAATGGAAGTGTGGATGCACAGGCAACATCAGCAAATCCTCCCGTTTGAAACTGTGCACAACGTCCAAGTCCTCCAATGGGCTGATAACTATCCCACTGTCTGAACAATGAGTTACTCTGGTCAGACCATACCCAACCATATCTGAACAAACCAACCCACCAGTCTGACTGATCAATCACGCTCAGGATCTTCGCATACTCCTGTTGGTTTCTTATGCTGGTCAAATCTGTATATTTATTTCTGCAGTAACTCTGAGCTGTTGTCCAGTTCATAGGAGCCATAACTGGGATGTACGTATCGGTAGCCTCTGAAATTATACAGCAGATATTCTTAGCAACATAAAATACAGTAAGTGCAAGTGGTTCTAAGATTTGAAATGACTGACAGTGCTATATGAAAATTTAACAATACAATTCAAACAAAAATATTAAATGCAACATTTAGAACAATGAAAATATTTTAGAAAAAGTGCATACTCACCATCATAACATACTGACTTTTTTGCTTCACCACATGAGCTGTCATATAGCGAACCCTGATGTAATTGCCCACAGTGCTCTACACTTCCATAGTTGTCCACGGTAAAACTAAACCATCCTTCTAAACTAGTGTTTCCATAGAGAAACGTATTGTCCATTGACCACCTCCAGCTTTGATAATCATCGTAAAGTCCTATCCATGCATTTCCCCCGTTGCTTTGCACCATTTCTCTCACTGTTGCCCAGTCCTCTGTTGTCTCAATGGTTGCCAGGTCGACAAAGTTCTGTCTGCAATAACTCTGAGCTTCAGCCCAGGTTTTTACAAGCTTCACATAGTGGTACTCCCTTGTGATGATGCCCAGTGAAAGAATCAACTGTGCTATAAGGAAATAAATTCAAGTCAAAAGAAATTCCACACATTTGAAGTTCTCTTCCATAAAATAATTTTATAATAATGATTGTTGTTGTTTATATACTAACCCAAGAATACCAAGATCACCAACCCTGTTTTATACATTACTGTTGTATTGTCATGCTCTTTACATCTGCAAGATAATATTTAGAAAACATCTTCAAAAACTTTGAACACTAGTATGTATAATTTTGTTAATGTTGAAGAAATGTTATAAGCTCCTACCATCATGCTGTCAAGTCTGCGTTGTGTTGGTTATAACAACTTGGGTGACTCTTCTTAAAGACAATATGCAAATATGCAAAGCATAGTATAACACTATGAAAACACCATCCTATTTTCTATTTCATCTAATTCTTCACAAGTATTCATGGTTTACTGGTGGAAACATTTGTAAGTATTTAACATTTTACAAGAAGCATCTTTTATCACACAAGTGCAAATGAGTTGATATTGAAGTTTTAATTTATGTACATTACAATATACTGTATGGAAAAAATTATAACTATGACAATATACACTGCCTGTCCATAAAAAAGTTACATACTCTAATATTTCGACGGACCGCCTTCGGTATTGATTATGGCACGCATTCACCTTGGCATTGTTTCAGTAAGTTTCTGCAATGTCATAACATTTATTCCTGTCTGGAGTTACATTAATTTTTTACCAAGATCTTGTATTGATGATGGGGGAGTTGGACCCCTGATCAAAGTCTTCTCCAGCACATATGATTCTCAATAGGGTTAAGGTCTGGACTCTGTGGTGGCCAATTTATGTGTGTAAATTATGTGTCATGCTACCTGAAAAACTCTTTCACAATTTGAGCCCGATAAATTCTGACATTGTCATCTTAAAACATCCCTGTGCCATCAGAAAAAAGAATTTATTGATGGAATGGCCTGGTCATTCAGTATAGTCAGGTAGTCAGCTGACCTTATTTTTTGGACACATAACGTTGCTGAACCTAGACCTGAACCAACTGCAGCAACCCCAGATCATAACACTGCCCCCACAGGGCTTGTACAGTAAGTACTAGGCATGATGGGTACAACACTTCAACTGCCTCTCTTCTTACCCTGATGCTCCCATCACTCTGGAAGGGTAAATCTGGACTCATCAGACCACATAACCTTATTCTATTAGACAGTTCTTGACCCAGTTTTAGTAGTTGTATAGCATGTCAATAATTTGACCCTTCTTAAACACATTAACATCTTTTTTCACAACCACAGGATGTGTCTTCCAACATGGTTGTTAAAAAAATAATCATAAAAATAATCATCCATGCAGTAATTATCCAATGGGAGGTTCTTACCTATTTGCTTAGTTAAATCCAGGTGAATTTTTTTTGGGACGGGCAGTGTAGTTGTTGACTGTTGATTAAAAAACAGTGCGGTCCAAATGTCTGAGACCCCACTAAAACTCAGTCTCATGTCCAGTCCCTAGGCTAAATCAGGACATTTGAGCTGACACTATTTTTTAGTCAGCAGTCAAATGTAATCAAATTTTTGGCAGTAAGCGTATAAGCTCCTTTGTACTACAGGTCAGATTTCCATGAGTTTTATACACTAAAGTATGTCCTTAGATGTCACTCAGTAGTTGGTAGATGAATTCATCAGTTTACATTCTTTTGCATTTCAAAATTTTATTTTTTTCTACTAACTTGTTTGCTGTTTGTCATCTTTACTCCAGCAGATTCCATTTTGTCAGTTTAAGAAGTTACATTTGTTTGTCCTCAACAAAATAATTAAAACAATGTGTGGCTACATTTGTCCTACCTTGGTCTTCACCTTTATTAATTTGTTAACTCTAATAAGTGGATGTGTGAGACAAACAATCTTCATCGCATACATATTTAATTCTTTTTTATTAGATACTTCTCATTAGGAGACTTAGAACACCCAAAGGATTTTGCTGATGGAGAATCAAACCCATTATTATTTTATCATTTGGAATTAATCAATTGCAGCTACATGCAGCTTAGTCTGCTTATAAACAGAATTATGTCCAAATAATAACTGTCACGAGTTGGATGAAGGACTCCATTGCCAGAGACAAACACGGTTCAGGAAAGATTTTTAAAGGTTTTATCAATAACTAGTGAACAGGGAAACAAGTCAGATGAGTACTGCGGAGAACCCTAAAGGAAGAGAAGGTGTAGGGTAAGTGTCAAGGTCAGGGTGTGCACCGTATTTGGTTGTGGACCGGAAGAGGTGATATGACGTCACGGCCAATATGGCCGATCAGCAGAGAGCACGTAGAGCAGATGGAGACGGTGAACGCCGGAAATGGCGATGGGCAGCAGTGGAATGAGTCCAGAAGAGCAAAAGTGTAATGACAAATAGTCCAAGTCCTAACACAGAATGATGATGATGATGATGATAATGATAGAAAGCAAAGTCCAATAAGCAGTATAATAATACAGTCTTGCGTTATTTACAGTACAGGGGCAGGTTAAACAAGAAGTCCAAGAGGCTAATAGCCGTGGTCAGTGGTAATCCAGGTCATACATACTAAACCAGTTCAAAGAGAAGTCCAGCAGGCAAAATCCACAATAGAAACAACAGTCCAGGTCGAAACACAAGGAGGTCCACATGGAGTTAGAGGAGGGAAACACTTACGGTACAGAGGGGTAGACAAAAAACAGGTTCAGCTCTGGCAGGTCCAGAGAGGGCAATCAGGAAGAGACAGGGTAGAGGGGGTGCAGGTCCAGGAAGGGGAATCAGGCAGATACAAGTCCAGGTCCAGTACTGTGAGCAGGGGAAAATACAAGGAGTAAGCAGGACTCACAGCACAGGAGGGTCGAGCAAAAGGCAGGGTCCGGTGTAGGCAGAGTCCGTAAGATCAAAGTGTCAGTCCAAAAGAAATGCTGGATAGGTCTACTGTGGTTGAGGTCAGACTATCTGGCAGAGGAGGAAGGTTAGCAGGTTTGTATTTGTAGTCCAGAGAAAGCTAGGTGGAGCCAATCAGTGGATGAGGATAATTAAGCTGGGGGGAGGAAAAAGGAAGTTGTCCAAATAAGGGCAAGGGGGGAAGACAGGCAGCAAGGAGGCTGGAATCGTGACAAATAACATACTGTTACAAACAGTTTAAACACTATATGTTACCCTGTTTAGGGTTGCGTTGGGTGCCAGAGCTGATCTCAGCTGTCACTGGCCAAAAGGCAGCGTAGACTGTTTACAGATCACCAATCTTGTGCAGGGCTGGCACAGTGAGACAAACAACCATTCACACTTGCATTCACGAATACAAGTAATTAAGAAGCAGAAGTATTTTAAAGCAAAAACTTTGTTTTTATCGTGGACTTAAGATAACTCTCTATCATCAAGATAAAAATTTCTAAGACTATTGCTTGGCTGTTTACATAGTCTAATGATTTTATTTTTTTGTATCATTCTAAAAGTAACTTATCATCCACAGGCAATTGATTTTAAATTCAGATGGCAAAAGTGATAATACGGGCAGCAAATAATAATGTCTTCACCTTCTTTAATTCACCAACCTTGATAAGTGAAGGCGTGAAAGCAGAGAAAGGACTATGCTCGAAGAGAATACAATCCAGTACGGCACAGAGAGGGAGGTAAACAACTTTCAACACATAAATATTTAAAAATTTCATTAGATTCTGTCTCGTGAGCAGACTAAGGAGAGCTCGGGGATTTAGCTCCAGCAGCAGGTGAAGAGTCAAACTCAAAGACAAATCCATTCCATCAATAAAAACAAGAAGCCTTTGGAGCTGATGAATTATACACATAAATTTGTAAATAAATTATATGTATTGGATATACTTGGAATGAGGTATTAATATCTATTAAAATATACATGTTTAACAAGTGACACTTGTATGAACTTGAAATGAACATGTAGACATGTAAGCGTCAAGAAATCATGTCATCCATTTATGTCTCTACATATGTGTTGTCATATCATGTATCACCAAGTCTCAAGTGATAAACAGAGAGCGCTTAAGTATCATCTGATTGTGTTTCAGTAGAAACTGAATCCCCCTGCATAGATTCTTAATCAAGACCCACAACCTGCAGTTGGACCTTTAGTCCACATATAATGAGAATCTGAGTCATTTTACACTATAGAATCAACAGTATACAGTGCAACCTTACAACACTGAGTTTTAAATGCATGTGTTTATTTGTTTGCCTGCATTTAAATTCAAGTGTTAATGCATTTTTTCAGTTTGGGTTCCTGGGTGTATTTGCAAGTCCTGGACAGAATTACAAGGAAATTGGGTTCCTACTTGTCCTTGGTAAGATATGCATGAGTAAGAAATGAATAAAAAGAATTGATCCCAAGACTAATGTTCAAGCACGGGCAGCATTCAGCGTTCAGCATTCCTGCATGCTTTACATATATATAGAGCATATCCATTTGTGCTGTATGGCGAATGAAAAGTATTTGCTTAAAAGGAACTGTGAGCCATTCGTGTTTTCGCTGCATCAGCTCTCTGCCAATTGTTTCTGGTGGCCAAAGCAGCTTAAGCTAAATTACTACATAATCAAACTATCCCCACTCTTTGATTCTGTATATGATAAATGATTGATTATGGTCATTAGCAAGATGGAGCACTAAGCTATCCTCTGCACTCCAAACTAATTGTAGCTTGCAAGACTGGAAGTTCTTACTCTAGTAATTATGTTGCACTTTCATTTTCCCACTGAGGTCTTGTGAGGGTCTTATAGCCACATGCTGAAATGACCTGGCATTACCGCTAATCTGTCCTCCAAAGCCACAACTCTGCTGTTATGTCCTCTAATAACATTCATTTGTTATCCTCTCCTTTCTCCTTCACACTATCAGTTGAAAAGAGATTCTCTCTGTGGGTATTAGCCTAAAGGAGAGGAATGGAAGACACAAGTCATCATTAGGGTATCGCAATTGGGAGTAATCAAAATTCAAAGAGGAGAGTGGTACAGGGTAGAATCTAACTTACAGGACTAATCTTTTGTAACTACCACAGTGCATCTCTACATGTTGGGATTAACTCTGAGAGTGCAGAAGTGTAGTACATGGCAACTTAGACTAGGATCACAGTGAGTAAGATGTCTCACTATAATCAATGCTCACAAATCTTAAAGGTCTGTAGCAATGATAATAAAGGACAATGGTGATTTCACAAATTGTTGGCATTCTGTGTTGACTGTCAATTTCCTTTACTATTCAGTAGGAGGATCATTGCCCAGGACGCTATAGTATATACAGTTTGCAGAAATGTTTGGTCCTGTGATTGTCTTGCCTCTCAGGTCAACAGAGCATAAAAGCATTATATCATATGAACATAAAAAGCAACAACAACAATAACAAAAATGGGAACAATGATCTTTAGGTTAGTTCAGTTTTCTTATTCAGATGAATACTGAATAAATTCAAAACAGTACCTGCTTTGACTCTTATTCAGTCACAGTATGCAACACACAGAGTTGTCAGTTTACAGTATTAACCTAAAGA
Source organism: Anabas testudineus (assembly GCF_900324465.2). Classification (NCBI taxonomy): domain Eukaryota; kingdom Metazoa; phylum Chordata; class Actinopteri; order Anabantiformes; family Anabantidae; genus Anabas; species Anabas testudineus. Next base: position 17,383,627 of record NC_046620.1, read on the forward strand.
TGTCACAACACCTATAGCAATAACATAATACATTAAGCCAACAGTATCTCTTACTGGGTATCCTGTTATTTTGTGGTGCACAAAGGTGACATACAAAGGTTAAACACAGTTGTTACAGTGTGCACAGTAGGCTGGACCATAGCTCAAGTGAAGATTTTGGAACAAGTGGAAGACTCCTGTTTAAGATAGTGTAATTTTATTTGATTGCCATTTATCAGTTGTTATTGGGAGTATACATATGGTTTAAGGCCAACTCCATCTCTTAGGCTCCAGCTCAGTAGGCTGTTTTCATGTGATGGACTATCACTGTCACGGTTTGAATAATAAAAAGAGTGTGGCAAGTTTATACACAAAAAAAGTTAGAGACATGGTTGGATGGTTTGAAACGGCTCACTAAAACAATGGTACTGGTTTAAAGCAAGAAACAAACATCTGTTATCTGCAATAATTTCATGTTTACTGGTTAGTTGGAGGAGTACACATCATCAGTGACCAGCTACATCAGCAAGTGTGTTGATGATGTGACCATCTCCAAGACTGTCACTACACGCTCCAACCAGAGACCGTGGATGACTGCTAGGGTGCGTGCACTGCTGAAGTCGAGGGACTCCGCCTTCAGAGCAGGAGACGTGACGGCCTTAAGAACAGCAAGGGCTGAACTGTCCCGAGCCATCAGAGAGGCGAAGCGCGCGCACGCCAGGAGGATCCACGGCCACTTTGAGGACAGCGGAGACAGCCGGCGCATGTAGCAGGGCATCCAGGCGATCACTAACTACAAGACAACTCCACCCGTCTGTGATAGCGATGCCTCCCTCCCAGATGTGCTGAACGACTTCTACGCCCGATTTGAGGTACAGATAAAGAATAACACGGTAGCTAGGAAATCCACCCTTCCCTCAAATGGTCAGGTACTCTGTCTCTCCACAGCCGACGTGAGGAAGACTCTACGCAGAATCAACCCACGGAAGGCTGCTGGTCCTGACAACATTCCTGGCAGGGTCCTCAGGGAATGCGCAGATCAGCTCGTGGATGTCTTCACTGACACCTTCAACATCTCCCTGAGCAGCGCCGTTGTTCCTACATGCCTCAAGTCAACGACCATCGTGTCGGTGCCGAAGACGTCTACTGTCTCCTGCCTCAACGACTACCGCCCTGTTGCACTCACACCCATCATCATGAAGTGCTTCGAGAGGCTGGTCATGAGGCACATCAAGTCCCAGCTTCCACCCTCACTGGACCCTCTGCAGTTTGCATATCGTCCAAATCATTCCACAGACGATGCCATCACCACTACTCTCCACCTGGCCTTCAGCCATCTGGACAACAAAGACACATATGTTCGAATGCTGTACATAGACTTCAGCTCAGCATTCAACACCATTATTCCCCAGATAGGCTGATTGGGAAGCTGAGCCGACTGGGTCTGACCCCCTCCCTCTGCAACTGGATCCTGGACTTCCTGACTGGGAGACCCCAGTCAGTCCGTTTCGGGAACAGCATCTCCAGCACCACCACCATGCTGAGCACTGGGGCCCCACAGGGCTGTGTGCTCAGTCCACTGCTGTTCACTCTGCTGACTCACGACTGTGTAGCGATGCACAGCTCGAATCAAATCCACTGAACATCGATGGAGTGTCAGTGGAGTTCGTCAAGAGCACCAAATTTCTTGGTGTCCATCTGGAGGAGAACCTCACCTGGTCACTCAACACCCGCTCCATCAGCAAAAAGGCCCAGCAGCGTCTCTACTTCCTGAGGAAGCTGAGGAAAGCCCATCTGCCGCCCCCAATCTTGACTACATTTTACAGGGAGACCATTGAGAGCATCCTGAGCGGCTGCATCACAGCCTGGTTTGGGAACTGCACCGTTTCGGATCGCAAGGCCCTACAGCGGATAGTGAGGACAGCTGAGAAGATCATTGGAGTCTCTCTCCCCTCCATCACGGACATTTACACCACACGCTGCATCCGCAAGGCTACCTGCATTGTGGACGACCCCACCCACCCCTCACACCCAATCTTCACACTTCTGCCATCGGGGAAGAGGTTCTGGAGCATTCGGCCCCTCACAACCAGACTTTTGAACAGTTTCTTCCCCCAAGCCATCAGGCTCCTCAACACACACACAACAAACTGAACCAAGCACACACACACACACTCTCTAGATTTGTCATGTTTCCATCTTTCAGATGTAAATTGTATTCATTTCAGCTATTGGTCGCTGCTGTTTTGTGTCTTGTGTTCTGTTTTTGCACTGTCTTCAGACGTCTGTCTGCACTTTTTCTTTGTGTTCTTGCACTGTTTGCACTAGGTTGCACAGGATGCACCTTATGTGTTTTGCTAGGACAACTTAGCAGTCCTCAGCTCCATGTTTGTCTTGTTGCCGTTTTATGTAGCACCATGGTTCTGGAGAAACGTTGTCTCATTTCACTATGTACTGCTTCAGCTATATGTGGTTGGAATGACAATAAAGCTTCTTGACTTGACTTAGCGTACTTAGGGTTAATGTTGAATGCTAACAATACCTGGGCAAATAAAGTTTAGATTTTAATTAGTCACCAATTCAGTTTACTTTACATTTGTTAATGATTTAGCTCTGTTAGACTTCAGTTATCAGACATTGACCTTCAATTTGCACAGAGCATATCTGAGGCTCTGGTATCTGCTGGAAAATGGTGGGTTGTGTTGGATTGCTCTGGGAGTTGTGGAAGGTTTTTGGATATTTTGGTCTGTACTGGGCAGCTTAAAATCAATGGGCAAATCGCTGGACAGTGAACATGCAGGCTCTGTACCAGTCTGTTCTGATAAGGAGGGAGTGAATGTGGGCTTACTCTTGGCATAGGACCGTCTGATGGTCCCAGATCTTTGTCAACACAGGCTGCATTGAATGTCACTTGTCACTGGTCAAATACAAACGTCAAGGCTGCTATCTTTAGGCTTTTTAGAAATGTAGCTCCTATCTCTACTTATTGTCTGCATCTGTTTGGTTGAAAAATAAAGAGACTTTCTTTCAAAATCTAGAGTTGCTTGCAGACTGAACACAGCCAGTGACTGAAGGGCTAGCACCTCAGATTTATTGCTGTACTCTGAAACACAGGGACAAAAGACTAGACAAATAACCAGGTTCTGTTACATCCAGATCAATTTCAAATGTTGTTTTGGAATATTTTGAATATTCGAAAATTTACTTTAATTTTTTTTTTTTTTTTTTTTTTTAAACCTTGCAACATGCTGCAAAATAAGGCATTTTAGGCGCATGTGCTTGTGTAAAAGGGATGGAATATATTTTTGGACTAACTTAAAAACTCTGGCTGAGGTGAATGGATAAGGAGCATTCTCCTAGTGTGCCTAAGCAATACAAGACTGTATTTGTATTGACTGATCTACATAATAGTTAATAAAATCCTCAAGCTACAATCATGTCAATTCATCAACATGAATGAAATGTGGTGTAATTCAGTTCAAATTTGCAACCCCACCACTGCTCCCATCACTAACCACACACACACATGCAGCAATCTCTCTCTAATGACATGAATGCAATTACCCCTACACCACATCATCTCTTACATCTGCCGTCCTACAGATGTCAGGGTGCCTGCAGCATCATACATTTTATTCATGACAATCGTGATCATTTGTTTATGTGCAGATTTGTCAGTGACTGTAGCTCCATTATTACACATTGTCAGAAGCACCCGTAGAACTATACATCATTTGCTATATTACTGTGAATTATGTATTAGTCTTGTGTATGAGTCTTTGCATGTGTGTGTGGTCTCACAAGTTGGATCAGGGGAATGCTAATGGCTGTCTTTGTCACTTCCTCTTTACACTGGTTCATTTTGTGGTAATCATCGATTCTAGTGCTGTTCTTTTGCCCAAGGACACTCAGACACACATGGACATCACCGATAAACCCTTAAGACTGCTGTAGTCACATTTGACTGGCATTAATGGCAGATTGTTGGACTCTTACTCTATTCAATCCAATTTCAGCTCAGCATTAGGCAATTTATTCACTCTCTACAACACAATATTGATAAAGATAATTGAATATTCCTATGTCTAATTGTAAGCTTTCCAATTTTGAACAATTTCAATGCTTCATTTTGTTGAGAAATAATAAAAAACGCAATACGATGACAAAGACTATGGATTCAATAAAGTGATAATCCTTGAAATGATTTTATTAGATCAGTTAGGCTTTGTGTATGTTACTACCCAGCCATGTCTATTGTGTTTCAGCTCTACAAGCAGGATGTATTGTGATCAGAACACAAACATAATTGACCTATATTGTGTAGTAGTCATGTAAAAATATGATTCAAATGTGGCATTCCAACAAGTTTACTTTTCAGCTAGCTCAAGCTGCCTGATAAAAGCAACAGCAGTATAGAAGAAGAAGCAACCTTTATTTGTCATATGTTACATGTACATGTGACAATGAAATGATTGAAAGCTGCAAGTTTTACTGAGCTCTGTGGCAAATGACAGTGACACAGATTCGACCTCCTGCTGCAGCAGCACCCTATACATGAGTTGGCAGTGATGAAATGATTTGACTGGGCCTTCAGTGCTTTCAGATAATCATCTTGTGAAAAAAAGAACTGTCCTCTACTGTGTTCATCTTTTCTTTTTCTTTTTTGGGGGAATTTTGGCAGCTAGAGGCCTGCAAAGACATTCAAATGACATGGATTCAGTGTCCATTACTAGGCGACTGCTTCATTACTAAAATCCCCTTTTGTAATCCTTGCTTGATGAAAGCGTTAGCTAAATCAACAAAAGAGATAAAAGCAGTCAAGCTTGTCAAACCGTGTCTGTTTGGTTAGCTTAAAAGACCATCCAGCCCAGACTGACTGAATGACAAGCATACTGACTTGCCAAGAACATGAAACAATGTTTTTTTTTGTCTTTTTCTTTCGAAGAGAACATCGCTAAAGCTTATATTAAAGTTTTAGGGGGAAAAGGGTTCATCAGTTTCATTAATGGAAGCTGAATACAGACATTAATTTGCTGCTGTTTTTAATTGTTCTTTGGTGCCCTTCATTTAATTGAATCATGATGATTTTCCTCAGTCCCACTGAGCCAACGTGATTGTGTTGTAACTTTGTTGTTGATGCTGCTGTTGTGGCCATATCTCTCTTGAAAAATGTGATTGGGAATCTCAGTGGGATTTTACCTGCTTAAATAAAGACACTGAAAATGAAACTACACCCTGCCTGCCAGGAACCATTAATACAGTACTGCACTGAATAATGTAATTTAAACAGTTCCCAAGATTTTTTAATTCCACATTGCAAAGTTTGTTGAAAGAAAGAAAGAAAAAAAGAAAGAAAGAAAGAAAGAAAGAAAGAAAGAAAGAAGCCATGACAGGCACAGGGAAGAACATTCAAGCTTCTCCTTTGTGAGGTAATATAGTACATTTTGAGGTAATATGTTTAATCATTACAGTGCAACATATACTTCATTTGCATTAATATTTCTGGCAACATGATGAAATTATGTCCAGTGTTCGATTTCTTGTAGTAACTCCTGACAGAAATATCTGACTATTTAGCTGACAAAACTGTTTGCTGTCTTGTGTAGTACTGAGTATGTAGTGTACAGTGTAAAGCGAGGCTTTGGAGTTTTTCCCTGTAAAGAGTCTCCTGCTGTAAAAAGCATGGTGGGAGTGAACCATACCAGTGTTGTGGGCTGTGCAGCTAAACAATTAGCAGAAGGATTAAAGGATAGGTTTAGAATTTTTAAGTCTCTTTTGACACAAAAGTCAGGTGTACATATGAATATTCAAAGAGGTTTTGCTTAATATTACCATTCCTCCTGTCAATTTAGGCCCCAAAAGATGCTCCAAAAGATACTTCCTGTGTAAGTAGTGGAGGGCAAAATCCACAGCACCCAATATGTGAACAAATATCATGCTTTGCTATTCAAAAATGGGACATTTGAAGTCGCATTAAAAAGATATCTTTCAAAGTTTTTTAGAACATAATTTAAAAAAAAAAGAAACCATTTAAGAAACATATATTTTTGTTACTTAGCTTCCGCTGCACACTATCCTGGGAATCACAAAGGGAGTATTTCACATGACAGACACCCAACTGATTTTAATAGATTTCTGAAGCCTTATATTGGCTTTAGAAACACACCTGAATACATTTTGCAGAGAACAGGGACTGTGAATGTTGACTGCCATTACTTCCATTGAATAAGAAATAAACAAGCAATTTCTTCACAGCTGGCATGAGCAAGAGGCATGATAACAAGAAGACCTCTTTAAGTATGCACAGTGGCAAGAAAATGTATGTGAACCTTTTGGAATTTCATGTGATCTGATCTTCGGCTAAGTCAAGAGTATTAACAAATATAATGCACCTAAAGTAATAACACAAAAAAAATTAAGATGTTTCATGTCCTTATTGAAAACAGCCATAAAAACCTCATGTTGCTAGTGGAACAAGCATGTAAACCCTCAGAATAATCACCTCCAAAAACTTTACTCCCTAATTGGAGTAAGGTAGTATAGGTTAAGAAAATTAGTTTGGAGGTGTGGACTAGAGCTACTTTGACTGACAAAACCACTCTTTTTGAGTTTGCTCAGCACAAGAAGAATATGCTTATGTGAGCCATGCCTCACCAAAAGGAGTTTTCAGAGCATCTACGATCAAGAATTGTTGATCTTTATAAAGATGGAAAGGGTTACAAAGTGATGTTAAAGACTTTAGAAATTCACCAGTCTACAGTTAAACAATCTACAAATGGAGACACTTTAGGATTGTGGCTACTCAAAATGACCCCAAGAGCACTACAAACACTCAATGAATGTATGTACGCCAGCTGAAACTCTGTAGAAGTTGAGTGATGCAACTGGAAAATAAACAAAACACTGAAGCAAGTCCAGAACAGAATGGCTCCAGAAAAACAAAATCAACCTTTTGGAGTGGCCAAGTCAGAGTCCAGACCTCAACCCAATAGAAATGCTATGGAACGAATTGACGAGAACCACACACATGAAATGTCTAAGGAATATGACAGAGCTAAAGCAGTTCTGCAGTAAGAATGGACTAAAATTTCTCCTGAACTCATGTCTGATCCACAGCTACAGGAAGAGCATGGTTGAGGTTATTGCTGCCAAGGGGGGGTCAACCAGTAATTAATTCTAAGGGTTCATGTATGTTTTCCACTAGCACTATAAGGTTTTTATAGTTATAAAGAAAGATCCGATTTTTTTTTTTGTGTGTTATTCCTTTAGGCACATTGCATTTATTAATACTCTTGATTTAGATAAAGATCAGATCACATTTTATGACAAATGGATGCAGAAAACCATGAAATTGCAAAGGGTCCACACATTTTTTCTTGCCACTCTATATGGGCAGCTGAGTGTTGATTTTAGATGAGTGTGTTCTTAAAACTCACTGCTTAGGGCTGAGGGGAGCTGCTGTACTACTATTTTGTTGTTGATAAAATATACTACTAATAGTAATAGTAACAGTCTCATTAAGATTATTCCCATGCATATGCAGTTCCTTCCAGGTGTTGGAGTGGAGGATCAGTCGTTTTGCAGCTGAGGGGTAAAGCAGGTTTTAGGGGTTCAGCGCCTCGAATAAGACATGTCATGAAAGTGATGTCTGTCTCTCTCTCTCTCTCTCTCTCTCTCTCTCTCTCTCTCTCTCTCTCTCTCTCTCTCTCTCTCTCTTCTTTGTGTCATTGTGATGTGTCTGTCTCCCTCTGGCTGTCAGCTCCAGGTGAGACAGGTGACTGCTGTTTTTTTTTTAAATCTATATAGGCTGGTATAACCAGACAGAATGATGACACATATCTCCATGGAAACGCTATATCTATCCTCCACACCAACTCTCTCTCTCTGTCTCTCTCTCTCTCTATGGCATGCCCTCTTCCACAGAAGATTGAAAAGCCTTGAATATCCAGACCCCAGCAGTGAGCCCTCTGCATGTAGGATCTGCATACAGACAGTTTACTCTCCAACCACAACACGAACACAGACGCACACTTGTGCTACTTAATAAATTGTGTTCAGCCGCTGGCCTGCTGTGCCCCGTGGGTCAGTGTGTGGAGCAAAGAGACATTAATCATTCTGAAAGAATGCGTGTAAGCAAACACTGGCTGAGTATCAGCACCATGTGTGTGTGTTTGTACAATATGTCTTAGACATTTTTTTTTCTACACAATATATGTTTACATGTACATTGTTGTTTTGATGCGTGTGTTTTTGCATATGTACAGTACACATGTGAGTGCATGGCTGAAATGGTTTTAAATCCGCAGATTTTCTCCTGTTCTAAATTGTGTGTGCGCGCGCGTGTGCTGTATCTTCTTGTGTCTGAAGTAAACGTCAATTGACCTGTCTGCCTGCCCTCGGGCTTCTTTCTCCATCTCCATCCCCGTTTACAGAGAGCCTGTATCTCTTCACCACAGCTTTATTGTTTTTTTCTCTCCTGCTTCGATTCCACATTCCTTCTCTTCATTTAACTCTCATTTGTGAGACAGTTTATGCACCTTTGTGTGCCCAGGTTTGCCTGTGCAATTCATTCCCCTCTCCCATCTCCTCCCTATAGATTATTTTTCTTTTTATTTCTTTTTCACCTTTCATCAGTCTCCCTCCCTCACATGCATTATCTATTAGCTGTGGCTTGTCAGGGCTCCAGTCCTGTGTAATGAGAGACAGGTGGGGCAGATTGCGCAGCATCACATTAATTTGCTGTGGCTAACTGTTCGTATACCAGAGCAGAAATCAATATGCCACCTGAACCTTTATCTCCCCTGCGTCATCACCACTGACACAACTACAGCAGTTGCCCTTTCAGGCACTCACAGTGTCTTTTGTCTGCCAGCCCATACTCACAACTACAGACCAGTTTTATTTGGAAGCTGGTTTGCCCACTACTTTAGTTCAGGAAAAAAAATCTCGACAGCTGGTGGAAATTCATGACATTCATGGTCATTTCCTAACTAGCGCCCCCACCAGGGTGATCATTTTGTCATCATACTGTATGTGCTGCAATTTACAGTAAGTGTACAGAGGAAATTCACTATTAGCTTTAGTGAAGCTGTCACTTACTACTAAAACTACATTGGCACAAATTTGATCTAATGCTTATTTAATGTTCTGCAGAAAATACATTTTTTCATAAGAAAAAAGCAAAAACTACCAGACCTCACTCATATGTGCGGATTCCCAGCTTGGCCTTGTGACTTAGTAAAGCTGAATGTCATTAGGTTTTATACTGTTGTTGGACATAGGAAGATATTTGGATACATTACTCTGAGCTTGGAGAAAATGTCATTTATGAGGTTTAAACCCTAATTAATGGTTTTTAGTGAAATATCTTCGCAAGTATGATAGCCATTAAAATTTGTGGTACAGAAGTTCATGTTTCCCTCACAATATATTCAGTCAGTCTGGTGTGCCTTCATCAAGTTTTACTTACAGTGAATCTATACAGAGCAGGGATGGTATACTCTCAGTCCTGTGTTACAGTGAGCAGGTAAATACACACTGTTAATGTGCAGACTTACATACTTCTTCCACTTCTTCTTATTTTGTTTTATCTTGTTTGTTCATTATGCAAAATTGTCAGTCACATCCGCTCACACCTTCAAAAGAAAAAAAAGAAGGATGATTTAGTTTCCTTTGCCTGCGAGTGATCAAGAGAATCAAACAGCACTGATGTCCAATGTTCTTGTCATTCTGTCCCTCGATAAAATCAAAGTGTTTGGAATACTTTCACTGAGAAACACTAATTATGCTGGAAACACATCAGGAGATACTGGCTACATTCTGATTCTGAATTAGGAGTAACAACACATTTTTCTACTTAATATTGCAGAAAATGAAAGTCATTGCACTCCTTAATGGGGAAAGAAATATAATTACTGTGACTCAGCACCATTAAACTCTGTATGTTTTGCTCCATGCAAGAGCTTTTAAGTGTAAACTATGCATGTCTTGTCCTTCAGCGGGGATCCAAAGAAACATTTTGATGAAGTAAGCATCAAACATCTTGGCTCCACATGCCCCATTTCTGAATAAAGTCTTGAAATCACAAAGAACTGCATGAGATGCAAGAAGTAGTTCGACTTCTATTGTGTATTTCTTTACTAAGGCATCAGGGATAACGGGATAAGGAGCATGATGGTACAGCATGAAACTGTTGGAGTTTTTGTTTATTCCACTTTCTCTTGTGGATGGAGCCAGGATGAAGGCAGATGCCAAGTTAGGGGTTGAACTTACTTATTAACTCTATTCTGTTTGAAGTGAATTAAAGAATGTCTCTTCATCATTTTTTTTTTGTAATGAAATATTTAATTCCACCAAGAGTGAGAAGAGATTAATTAAAATGGTGACTTGCAAGTGAAATGGTCTTTTTCTTCTTCCCCTTTCATTTTATTATCTGTGATTAGGAATATTCTCTTGTACTTGGGGAACACAGGGAATACTTTCAGCTAACTAGAAACTTCTGTTTGAGAGGCTTAGTTGATTTTAGCAATGTCGACTTATTGATGTGTCTTCTTCGCGTCGGGTTATTGATGAGCATTGAAATACATCATCCACTGTTTTGTGTTTCAGCAGGAAAACTGGCAGCACTCACATTATATATATTATATAATATTATATATTATGTATATTTTCTATACTAATGGCAAATGTAGATATTTTACTAGATTCTTTTTTTGTTTGTTTTGTTTTTTAACAGTCCTGTCTCAACAAATGATGCTCTACTAATGAATCTGCCAATTTTCTGTAAACTTAATTTGGCTTTTGTCCCAGAAAAATGCATCTAAATACAATAACTGACCTCCTCAATATATTATTAGAAATTATATTGCTTACATGACACCCAAGTTTAATACCAGACAATGCTGAAAAATGCCCAATGACCTACATTTTCCCAGAGTAAAAGATGGTGTTATCAGTTCTTTTTGTACAACAACAGCCCAAAACAAATATTTTATTATTATTTTAGACTTTAGACTAAACTTTTAGAAGACAAAGAAAACTAGTAGGTACATTTAAGCACAACTTCAAGTACACCTCCCTCCACAGTCATCTGCAGAAATTATCCAATGACATTGCCATCGCTGACTTTGTGGACTGATGTGAGCTAAACATCTGCTCACCAGAAAAAAAGTTTGGTTTGATGGTGAAACATCCACCACGCAGGTGACGTGAGCTTTCACGGGCCCATCATGGATGTGACACCCTAATACAGTGACTCAACATTGGAAGGACTAATAACATGAGCCCTGTGGAAGGGCCAAGTCGCCTCCTCCCACACACAGAGAGACTGTTGTTAAGAGCACTGTTCCATCGAGGTACCTTGCAAAACTGACATCCTTGGATAACCCTCCCACAATAGTTCATGACACAAGATTATTACACCCCCAGTGCAGAAAGGAGCGCTAGGACAGGTCGTTTCCCCACACTGCCATCAGACTGTACAATATGTCACTGCAGCAAACACGGGAAGTTCCCCACTGTGAGATTGATAAAAGACTATCTTATCTTATCTTATCTTATCTTATCTTATCTTATCTTAAAAAGAGTTGTAACTACTGAAATTAAAACACCTTACAACGTAGCAGCTTTGTGAGGCACGGTGGTGTTGTTGATGAAATGCTGATAAACTCAGATGGTTAGAACGTATACATAAAGCCCCCCCCCACACACACATATATATAGTATATACATATCAGAGGTGGGCCGTCAGGGCCAGCAAGGCCTTCTCTGCTGGCCTAAACACTATCAGAAGCACTGACTTACATTTACAACCTAAATTCTAATAGTTATTTAATGAAATTATAATAACTTGGGGTTCAGTATCTTGACCAAGGACACATCAAACCACCAATCCTATGATTGGGAGACAACTGCTCTACCTATTGAGCCACAGCCACCCCCAAATGTCTGTGGAAAGTGTCACTCAGAAAAGTAGTGCTATTTGATGGCAGTTGGACTTGAGCTTTTTGAAGACAGTTCACTTTTCACCCAAAAGGCTTCTTCAGCACTGAAAAACTCAACACTTAAAGTCAGTCACAAAGGCACATTATTTATTTACTGTCATCATTCCTCATACATTGAAATGAGCCACTTTCAGTGTCCATCAATCCACCAGTGCAGATGTGCACTATTCATGTAGAAAGCAGTACTCAATGAAATGTATTAATTCAAGCAAAAATTAACGTTTCATCACCAGAGAAAGAATTTCTCATAAAATTTTTATTTCTATTCATTTTTGTTCTGTGTTTAATGATGGCAGGTTCTTTTCTACTTCAGTTTCCATTCTTATTGCACTATAAAAAGCCTGTGACCTTCACTGACCTCACAACTCAAATTATACTTTCGTTCATGTGTTGACTGAAGTGGAGGGATGTACTTACTATAGAATGCATCCAGCTCTATGGTGGTAAGGGCATGTGTGGTCTGTCCACCCCAATTACTGTCACATTTGTATTAATTATAATGTGCAACACAGTCCTGCTAAGAAAATTGCCCCTTAATGGATAGTTAGTTATATGTGATACATCTATAGATGTGATAATCATGATTATTTTAAATACAGAAATATAAAATAGTTGCCTCTCAGCTTCCTGCAGATCTTACAAGCAATAATTTGTATGAGCATTTCCAGTGTGGCTCCCGAGCTCTTCATTCCACTGAAACAGTTTTGCTCAAAATTACTAGCAATCTCCTTCTGGCAGCTGATTCTGAGTATTTGTCCATACTTATTCTGCTACCACCCTTGCCACCTTTATTTATTAATTGCATATTTCACCTTGATCCCATTTTTCGTAAATATCCTATCCATTTCCATTGTTACGCAGATGACACCAAGCTCTACATTTCCACCAAATCTAATTCCACCCTTCCTCCTTTTCCCTCACTGACTGCCTCTTTAAAATCAAATCCTGGTTCACTCGTAACTTTCTCAGAGTAAAACCGAAATGTTGGCACTTGTTGGCACTAAATCTACTACAACCAAATCCAACAGTTTTAATTCCTCCATCTCTCCCTCCCCTCAGGTCAAGAGTCTGGATGTCATCCTTGACAGCACTCTCAGCTTACTTTCATCTTCACAGCATCAACTGCGTATGTCCCTCCCTCACACCTCAAACCACTACAACACTGGTTCACAGTCTTGTCACTCAATTACTTCCCTTCTGTTTGGTCTTCCCTAAAAACCCTCTAAAACTAGTCCAGAATTTGTCACACAAACACAATGAACCTGTCACATTACACCTATTCTTCAGCAGCTTCACATTTCGCATTCAATCCAAAATTCTGTTAAACACTTTTAATTCACAACCCCCCTTTTTTCTAAGGCAGATGAGGCCCAGCCTCATTTTGTTGGAGGCCTTTTCCAATAAATTGACTATGTGAAATGCCTTGAGATGACTATTTGTGCTTTGGCAATATATAAATCAACTGAATTTAATTATTTGTGTGTAGTGTGAAGAATTCAGACAGATAACAAATCTACTGTATATGTGAACACACTGCAAAGCAATGGCAATTTGTTTTCCCCACAACCACACACGCACACAACCATGGTACAATCATGCATCAGAATGAGAAACAGCAAGGTGTTCTAATCTTAACGGAAGAGAGTGGGGGCATTTGTAATTTCTTATCCGCCGCTAATTAGAGCGGTAACAAGACCCAGGAGAAGTGACGGCTGCTGGTTTAGACGTCTGCCGACTTGACAGCAGGGTTAATTAACAGCCTTCCACCAAGATTAAGATGGGACAAATACTAAATAGATCAAGCTCCACACAAACACATACTCGAGCACATACACACAGAAACATGCACTTGTACAGGCATGCACATACACACAGTAAACAGCCCTTCCCCTAAAAGCTTAGATTAAGATAGCCACGCCATCCCATCTATTTCAGCAGAAAATTAGCCTCCCACTCAGTTGGACAGGCTTAGCAGACATAGATCTAGTTGCCTCAGATCTAATGCATTCATACACCTGTGTGACTTATTGATACTGGCACGTGCACTGGGGAATCATTTTGTTGATCCACTGAATATGGCTCCTGAGAGAGAGCAGAGAAAGTAAATGTCATTCGGGGCTGACAGCTACGTGGCTGCAAACCCTTTTAATGTCCATGCTGTATTCCCTGCTGAGCCTATACAATGATCCTATCCATCTTTCTTCTCTTGAACTCATATAGTGTGATTCTGATCTAAGCATAGCTTAATATGTCCCCATTTCCAACCTGCCTGGTGGTGGGTGCGTTCGTGCACACACAGACTCTCACTGCCAGGTTAATGTGGCACCACATTGATTGGGCTGTAGTGTGCGATGCCTCCCTTACCAGCTATCCTAATGTAACTCTTTTAGCAAACTCTATTTCGACCGAGAGCATGTATGAATAAAATAAAGCACTTTCTCTTCACGAAGCCATCCCCCCACTGCTCTCTTTGGACTGCAGGATTAGGAGAATGGAACCAGGAGGCATACTGTTCGTTTGTTTCAGCCCACAGAAACACAAGAGGAAGAAAGAAAGTGGGAGAGTGGATGTCAAAAAGAGATCAACATATCACTTTTTTCCACATAGTGTAAAGACAACTGCTTGGACTTTATATTTCATAAACATGAAAACTTGCTCATGATTATACAGTACATACATTTTGCATTGACTGTAGATCTATTCATTGATACACAGGTTTTTTAGGGATTAGTTGATAGTTCACAACAAGGTGTCGTTATGTGAAAATAGTGAGCTTCCTCCAAGTTCAATATTTTCAGAACACCTCAAAGAACATTTTCACACTCATACCATGGTCACTTACTTTACCAAGGTAGACTATAGTCACACATTTATCTATTGCAGTCTCTTAATGTTATGGCTATGTAGCTTTACTGGTCAGAATAAAACATAAAGATTGCTGCCATGGTTACCAGTACTTTAATATAGTGTGCTCTGTAACAACTCGACTGTTCCTTGAAGTGTCCCAACATACTGTACAATATTAACGGATATATGTATTAATGCTGTATTCATGTCATGTCGGCAGAATGAGGAGGATGGAAAATGTTTCCATAGAAATGATTTGGGAGTACTTCAAGATGGTGGTTATCTGTGATGCCCTGTTGGTAAAGTAACCTAATTTACCCTGACTGACCCAATACCTGGTTAACTTAGCTAACTAGGTTGCTAATTAGCTTGCAATTTTCTGTTTTTTACAACATAAGGTCAATTTCATAACTAATGGAACAAACACTGGAGTTTTTTTTTATTTGTCCTCTGTACACCATTACATTTTGAAATGAATGTACATACAAGTTCAATTAGGTAAAAAAAAATACAACATAGCATCTACAGTAAATTGTAAACAATTTGTTAGGTGTGCCAGGTGTTAATATATGTTTGCGATAGCCAAGCTAGCTGATTCTCTCTGATTCCAAATTAATTTACAAAAATGACTGTTGGTAAGACTTTTTCACTATAAAAATATAGTGTTTTAGAAAAATATCGGATTCATGCTAGCCAAATAATAAACACTAGCTGCCAACCTAATTGTGTTTACCTTATATCCAGTTCAGATATTTTAACAAACAATTTTATTTGATTGATTCCTTGAGTATAAGTTTATTCATATTCATATTGTCATTTATAGTAACAGTGAATAAATAGACACTATTTTTACACAAAACAGAAACGGGATTCAATTATGTTCTCCTCAAAAATATATCTGTAATTGCAGTTTAATTACATAGGAACTGCAGACAGGGGTGCACAGGCACTAGAGTTCCCATTCTTTACCCAGTTCTTTACACAGTTCTGATTGATCCTATGAATCTGCACTGTTCAAATAAGTAAAAAAAGAATCAGACTGGGAGATGATTTAGTACTCTACAAACCAAACTAAATCCATGCCATTCAGGCCACATCCTAACCAGATGAGGCCTTTCTCGAGACTAGACATATCTTCTGCTGCACATAAATTGCAGTGGCACTCAGTCTCTCTCCTATTCACATTCTGATTCATCCACTCTGTGAGTGGTGCTGTCTGCGATGTATAATGCAAAGCTGGAGGAGGGTTCATGTGGAAAGAGAAAGGAGTCCTTGGTCCCATTAGAAAGAATAAGTTGCAGTGACATGCCTGCTAACAGTTTCCTGCATTAGCACCCCTAGAGACTCATGCCTAAATGACAGCACAGTGCTCAAAGAGGAAGTAGGAGGAAGGGACCAGGAAAATGGGGGAGTGAGGGAATAGAGTGAGTTGTCTGACCTCAAAGCAAATGTGAAAAAGTTAAGGGGGAAAGCTGCTGGAGACAGGGAAGGTTGGACAAATGAGGGAAGACAAGTTTAGAAGTTGTATCTGCACTGCCGAGAGAGTGGCCAACATGCCAGCTGAAAAAGACGCTGAAAAAGACGTGAGAATGAGTGGTTGATGAAAAGGGAGGGGTGGAGAGGGCGATGACAGGGATGTTGGAGATGAGCTGGAACAGCGGGGAGAAGGAGGAGAGAACGATGTCTGAGACTGAAATGCAGAGAAGAGGATGGAGGGAGGGGCGGGGGGGCTGAAAGTTTCATGAGGGTGTCACTATGGAGGCACCAAATTTTCTCACACCATCTGTGAAAGACGAAGCATTCCTCAGGGGCAGCTGATGCTAAGCTTGTGTGCGTATCAGTGAGTATTTTGGGAACTGCAGTGTCTGTTTGGGGACTTGAGGGGGTCTGTCTGGCCAAAGGATACCGTTTCCGTCATTCACATATCAACAGAGAATTCAGTGGGGAAGGAGATGCAGAAAAGTAAGCAAAATGGAGAGAAAGAGACAGAAATATCCATGTATCCCTTGTCTCTTTCTATGTAATTCATGGCCCTCAGCTCTGCAATACACTTCAATTGTGCTCTCCTAAAACCCCTTTTTCTATTTCACGCTGCTATTCTGCTATTCAGCATCATCCACAGAAGCCCTGTGATCGCTTTCATGTCCATTTTCACTCACCTGGCAGCACAGAGAGTTTTTCTTTCCTCTTCCCGCAGGACGTCACGTACCAAAACGCATTTAACTTGTAAAAAAGCTAAACGAGGAAGGTCTGCGGTCTATTTGCCGTTAATTGGCACGGTGCAACCAAAGATTACCGAACATGACAGTGTCTTTTTCAGAGAAATCTATCTACCGTGACCTCTCTGGCACCATTACAGCAAGGTCAGAGAACACAGAGGGAAACCAATCAATACAATATTGAGTGTGAGCGCGTACCACGTCTGATGCAGAAGGATGAAAAGGATGACAAGAAGAAAGGCGGCGCAGACTCAAAGGGGGAGACTATGGGGGAAAAGGGAAGAGAAAAACTTGGGGAGTAAAAGACAGAATCCAGTAAAAGGAATGACCAGGGAGGAAAAGGGATGGCAAGTCGGCAGACATTGAGAAGGACAGTGTGAGCCACACATGAGCCACAAAGAGGAAGGTCCTGAAGGCGGCCTGCGATCATGCAAGTGGCAGCAATATGAGTCTACAGCAGTGCCACAGGCACAAACACACAAGCCAATACCCGTGAATGACTGTTGTGTCTGAGACATGATCAGTCTGGGAAGAATATTCTGTAGCCACAGGCACAAACACATATTGCCACGGGGAGGTGTCTGATAACACTGTATACAGTAAATACAGTGTTGGATGAGTGACTGTGGAGACTTGTACGCATATGTGTGGCTGTCTATATGTGGCATGTTGTAGTATGTTGTGGATGAGTGAATGTATTGTGTGCAGTATGTTTAGCGGTGCTTGGAAGGTAGTGGAAGATTTTTCTGGGCACGTAACCTACTTGCACTTTTACCTGAGTACTTGAGTTTGTGTACTTTCTACACCTCTGGATGGTGGTGGGGGCAATGCTTATTCAGAGACACTGCAGTCCAACACTGCTGGTCTGAACTGTGATTGCGATGGACTATGATTACGTTTGATACATTTTGTTGCTTGATAAAACTGAATGTTGATGTTAATGATTAGCCTTTACCTAGCTACCTTGCAGCTATGTTTACAGAGCACACTGCAGTTAAACTAATCTAAAAAATCATACGCTGATTTGCATCTCTACAACAGCACTCTAGTTGTGTCACAACAATCCCACCCCCAGCTGAGGAGACTCTGGAGCCAGTTTTCCGGTCCGCAAGCCAGTTTTCTTGGATGTGAAACATCCAACATCCAACAACTGGTTGGAAATTAAGCACTGGCTTTGAACCAGTCCTGGAGGTGCCTTGGTGGAAGAGGTGTGAATGTGATCAACACCAGCATAGTTGATGGCAAACAGTTAAAGGCACACATTCAGTGTTAACAAGAATCATGTTAACTAATGGCATTTTTTTAAATCAAATGTAACATCCATAGCAATCACAATGGGCAGTGCAAATGCTTTGGATCAGTAGTGTCTTGAAAGTCTTAAATGGCACTTTAAAAAAACACATTGTGGCACTTACTGATACTGTTTACTGTTCAGGCAATGTACTGATGCAGTGACAAAGATCTAGCATATAGAAAAATAAACTAGAGGGTTTGCAGGGTAAACTAACTGTGAACCAGAACTTGCAGGCTGGACCACCATTTCTCACTGATCTAGTGAACAATATGTGAATGAAACTGCATATACATTAGAATGAATGAATGATAACTGAGCTATGATAACAGTATATTTATGTGTGTGGGTGCACATCTCTCATGTGTGCACTATGTTCTAATCTGTTCTACTAATGTGCAGACTAATAACTATTTAAATCCCGTCTTCCTACACAAAGACTTTTATTTTACTTACTTACTTACTTATTTACTCTTTTTTATTTTACCTGCACATTATGTACACTTTTACACACTCACGTCTCCCCACACTTCCTCTCTCCCGAAAGCGCACTTCATGTCGGCCCAGCAGTGTTTCAGTGTGATTCGTTTGTGTTTTGCTTCTTCTTCTTGTGAGGGTGGAATACAGCTGAGGCTCTTCCCCGCAACCACCTGTTCTCCCTCTAGGAACAGGCAGAGATGGAGAGAAACTGGAATACATTACAAACTTGGGATGCAACACAGAGAGAGAGAGAGAGAAAGGGAGAACCAAAAGAGTGAGGAATGGAAAAAGAGCTGGAAAGTTTTGAAAGAGTAGAAAGATGGAGCAATAGAAGGAATAAAAAAGACAATACAAACAGAGAGAGAAGATAAGAGGTTTCCCATTTCAGGCTGATGAATAGAGATATAAGGACAACACCTATTAGCATGTGTGTGTGTGTGTGTGTGTGTGACTAGCAGATAACGAGGCGGCTTGTGAGTGCTCTGTGTTTACTCTAATTAACTACATCAATACTGTCAGACAGCTTTTCAGGCTTTGATCGGCTCCCGGAGCCTGCCAAAAAGTCTGCAAAACACACCCGTCAATCACAGCCGTTGTCCTTTCATGCTAATCATATTCTAAAACAAAAACAAAAAAACAAAGAGATTAATTTACTCCCTGAAATGAAACCAGTGTCACTGGTCAAATCGGATGGATAGGAGCGCTTCCTCTGATTGTGATTCCACTCTCATTGCTTCCCACTTCTGCTCCACCCTTGCCTTTTTCACACTCATGACATCCATTACTTTTTTTCCCCTCCTCACACACACACACACCTATGTACACATGCACCGCTGGCCCGACGCTGAATATGTAAATCGACATCTGCTCCAGTACCCAATCTCCAGCCCTCACCATGTGTCTGATATGCTAATGCAGCCAACACAGTTTCTTCACTCCACATCTTCCCTTCTCTTTCCCTTTTCCCTGCTTCCTCTCCTCATCGCAGGCTTACCCAAGCCTGCCAACGATGAGCAGATAAGGCAGAGGAGGGGGAGGAGGGAGAGGCAGGGAGTGAAAGAGGAGAGGGTCTTCAAACAAAACCTGATAATGATGTTGTTTTGGATAGATGTTACACACACAAACAGACATGTGAGCAACAGCGAGACGCAGGGCTTATTAGAGAACAATAGCAGGGAAACCAGGAGAGAAATGCTGAGTGTGGGAGGAAGGACAAAGCTCCAACACCTCTGGCGCTCTTGGCGCTTCTCCCTCATTAACCGCACGGTTGCCACCTCACCCTACCTCCCTTTGCCGCTGTTTTCACCGACACCTTATCAGGCTTAATGAGCCTAGAGGTTGACAACATGCAGTCACAACTGACATAGCGTTGTTGCGTCCTATAGATGTATTCACTCAAATGTTGCATTCAGGGCCTTACGTGAAACCCTTGCAGACGCAGCCACCACATTTGCATTGAGCAGCGAAATGGATGGCATCCCATTCTGGGGACATTGTTCTCAATCCAGGTCCTGTAGTGTGCTTTGATTTATAAAGGATGAAATGGGACGAGACCTGTTTCCCAGAGATCCCCAGCTGGCTGTGTTCACAGCTTTTGCGGCTTTGACTGAGTTCTGAGTGAATACATGAATGCTAAAAGACTACTAGCTGTGGCTCTCTGCTTTTACGCCTGCGTGTGAGGCCACACTTGCTGTGAGGGGGGCCTGTTTTACAACGATACGGGACAGTATAGTGCCTGGGTGTTCATCCAAATGTGGACTGGTTCTATGTAGCCTAACTGATGGTTCCCCATAAATGCAGATGAAAGCAACATCTCTGCTGCAGAAAAATATAAGCAAGCAGGAAAATTTATACAATACCAATCCAACTTCTCTTATTACAGGGAACAAGCAAACACATTCATCAAGCAAGATCTCATTTATCAAGGGTGTTCATGACCCAGTTTGACCACAAAATGAATCTCTACTAATTTCCTTGAAAAATTAAACATTTGTCAATTTAGTCTTGGTTCAAGTGTGATGATCAATCTCACTAAGCTGTGTGTTGGCAGTGGTCAAAAGGACAAGCAACAGAACATATGCAAATTTTATTTTTAACAGATTCACATGTAAAAACCTGTTTTACATGTGAATTAAATTTTATTCCATTTTATCAGAAGGTCTGAGAGAAAAAATCTAGAAATGTGTGCCTCAGCTAAATAGTGCTTTTTCACAAAAGTATAAGTGACGGCTAAACCCTGCAAACTAATTCCTGAAAAAGTCCTACCTTTAAAGCAACTACATCATGACGGCAGCAACACAGATCAGTCACATTCAGCCAAATGGCAATTAGCAGTATGTCAGCCTTTAAAGAAGCCAAACAATCAGCAGTCCAATGGTTGGTGTCTAAATAGTGGGTGGTTGTGAAATTGCACAAACCTTTCTGTAGTGTTCCACTCACTGTTGAACAACTTTAATGTGAGTTCTCAGGTGTATATGATCTCTTCTTTGATTGAAACACAGCCAGGCTTTCAGGCAACAGCTCTGCCATGACGTCCACCTTCATGAACTTAGAATTGTTTAATATTTCAGTAATGATGTGTGTTCCTTTAAATAAGTGCAGAACAGACTCAGTTAAATAACAAAAGCTTTCTGAACCTCAATTCATATTTTCACAATGATTACCTTATAGTCCACATAGAGGGGGATTCAACTTATCTCTAATAAAAGCAAGTAAGGAATATACACATAACTGCATCTATTTATATATATCTCTATTCGCAGGAGAACTTATCTACAGTAATTGTAATACTATGTCCAACCCTTTGTGGTGAATGCAGTTTTTTGTATTGTTTAATGAGATCCTGGAACAGGGCTTGTACTAGTTACACATATATCACACTCCTTAGTTGTTACTTTCCAAGACAGAATAAACAAGATTTTTGAGAATGACACAGCGCTTAAAAAACCCAGGCAAAATTCAGAAAAAGTTACTCCAGCAATGATCACATCTTTTTACTGAAACACATTGATTTGTATTGTTTTGCTTATTCTGTTCTTATATTGATTTGTTATGGCATCTGATACAGTTTGGAGGGATGAATTCTGGCTATTATAGATATTGAAGTCACATTCCTGGATGTAGTAATGAATATGAACAAAACCACTGAATCGTGAGTTTTGCTGTAATCTTAACTGGAATTACACATTATGTATGCAAACGTTATGCGGCAATGGCAAATTTCTACTGTGGAAACAACACCAGAATAGACAGTTACATTCAGCTCATGCTACTGATATTTGCAGATGATGTAATTATCATGTTTACAACAAAAGCTTGGCTACAGAAACCTATGAACTGTAGTAAAATATAATTGAATAATTGAGGATATTTCCTAGGTACAGTCAATAGAAGACAAATTTAGTTTTCCTGTTTAGTAATCACTTTGATTATTGCAACGCAACACTTACCAACTGTTTGCCAAGAGATGTAAAACCAACGTAATCTGCCACAAATAGAGCTTTATAGTACTTCAGCCAAGCCCCAGACATTTCTCTCGTATAATGTACACACAATGCATATGTTACATTCAATATCCAGCCGTACCTGCATATGACTGTGACCTGGCTTCTTTCCAATTCTCAGCTCTGCATCCTGACAGTTTTCCTCCCCACAGTAATACCTCTGCCTCCACAGCCTCCCGCATTAGCATTTAGATTTAGGTGAATTCAGAATGTTTCTTGATATGTGCTCCTGTTCACGTGTGGTGTACCCAAGGTCCTGCAGAGGTTGGAGTGGGATGGGGTTCCTGAGCTGAGAGACAGTCTGTGTTAGGTCAGCATAGATTTGTTTTTGGAGCACCGAAGCAGAACCCAACTACCAAACTCAAATGTTTATTGTTGTTGTAGTAAAACTGGTATGTGACTGTCCTGAGTGAAATGCACCAATCTAACCTGCAGGGCACATGGAGTGTGTATAACATACAGCAGTGAAATCATGAACACGCACTATACCAAACACACCATTACATGAAGACACATTTCTTCAACTTGACTAGAGATTAAGCAAGTGAAAGTAAAGAGAAGAAATTAAAAAAAATGTTTAACACGAATGCTGTTCTTCTTTATGAATATTATCATACACTATGTGTTAGTTTTAACTGGAAAAACAGTACAGTTTGCTTTATTACAATAAAAGGGACACTGAACCCAAACTCAGCACTCTAGATCAGGCCAGCTGCATCACAGGTCTGCCCTTGGTGGGTCAGTGCGTGTGAGATGGTGGAAGTGTAAAGCACTTTGACTGACAATAAGGTAGGAAAGCATTATATACAGTAATGTACACATTGCTACGCACATTACCATTCAAAAGTTTGAAAACATACATGACACATGAGTGAGATTACTATCTTTGGAACATTGCTTTTGCCAAAGACTACTTCATTTGCAGCAATTAATGCCTGGCAGACAATGGCTATTCCAGTTATGTAATTTACCGAGGTATTCTAAAGAGATTTTATCTTATATTTGTGAGATTGCCTTTTTGGGTACTTCTTACATACAATACTTTATGGTCAAATGCACAAATCTTAGATTAAATTATTTCCTGCCAAATCACATAATGACAAAGAGGTTTTCTGTTAATGATCAGTTAGAATTTTAACTTCATACACTTGCATTAGCAAAGACAACAGGCTACTAGAACCAATATTTATTGATTATGGCCCCTGCACGCCAATCAATCTGATCAATTTAATGTTATTTTAATAGACTTTCTTTTTTAGGTTGCCCCATGCTTTTGAATGGTAGTGTTCCTGTTAGTAAAACCAACTGATTGCATTGCAAATAAAACCAACTCTACACATTAACTTGCAAATTACAGTAGTTTCTTAAAGAAATGCATTTCAATTCAATTTAGTTTGGTTCTTTAAAATAAAATTACATTTCTATCTTTAATTGAAATAGGTAAACCAAAACTACAGTTTGACACACCTGCCATTCATTGAAGTGGCAATGAACTGGACAAACATCATGTACTGGCTGCACCGCAGTTCACTCATGGTTCCATCGCTGTTTCAATGTCCACTGTAAAGTTTCAATATAACAATTCATCATTGTTGTGCCATATTTTTTTATTGTTTTACATAATACTTAATACTAAGTATATCTAATACTTATAGGTTTTCAGTTTGTTGTGGTACTAGGTTTTGATTACCCTTTGTACCTCTGCCTCTGTCATCAGTAAAAGGCTTAACATAGATTTTTTATCCTAGTAGCTTACTCAAGAGTTGTAATCATAGTTTAGACCAGCTAATCTGATAACAAAAACAGAAAAATACTAAAATCGCATTTAGAAGTTGACTGCATTGAAACATGAGTAATTGTCACTGCTTTTGTCACAACATATGCTACAAATGCTCACCAGATCAATCATAAGGTGCCATGTTTATGTCATTTTCCACTTAAATATGCATCTGAGAAAATAAACTCGTGAGCAGGAGTGTTGGACAGATATGCTGCAGAACCCATCTACAGTAGCTCAGCTTCACCTGGGTTTGGCTTGAAATAGCAACTGTGCCTGGAGTTTTATCATTATTTTTATTAGTTCAGTTTTATATTCTCTACCAAACTCTCCAATATCCAAACTCGTATCACTAGGAAGAGTATAAACAATTAATTGTAAGTCAATTGCTAATACAGCACAGCTCACACACACCGATCAGGTAGGTAAGATCGTCTCTGGCAGCTGTGTCTGAACTAAATGTGGCAGAGATTCTCAGTGTTTATTTTTTAGTGTGACTTTTGCTCAGCTGTCACCCCTGAATTTCCAGCACAGGGATCAATAACGTGTTATCTTATCTCTGTGTATGTGTCTTGAATGAGGCCCAGTGTCCTTTACCAACTATAAACCATAGAGGTGGATGTTTCATTGATTGTCAGTGTTCTCCTGGGAGACTTGGCATGGTAAGATTGCTCAGTATGACCACACAGTGACTCAGGCACACAAGGTCATTTCACAGAACCACCTTCATCCTATCATGTAAACACAACTCATGATGTTCCCGTGTTTTAACATGATCACACCCCTCACCCCTCATCAACACCCGGACAAAGTCAGACCCCTTCCACAGCCTCCGCAGAGTAAACACCGCTGAACATACCGCTGAGTATAAACATTATAAGATCACACAGTTTAAGATCTGGATGGCTAAAAATGTTCTGAAAGTCAGACCTACCCTCTCTTAGACAGACTTACTGTGTGACACTTACAGTTAAATACACAATTATTATTAAGTTCTGGCTATGTGGCTGAGAGTTCCACATTTCGATATGGTCAATTAGCCAAAGCAGAAAACCTTATTTCAACATGTATATACACAATTTACAGGTGTTATCATTATCACAGATTCACAATACACAAACAAATGAAAGTCATACAAACAGTCATACAAAAAAAATTGCTTCTTCTCTTCCATCACGAGAGTTCAACCATACCAAAATATAGGTCAAAGAGAAACAATGGTCGATGGTAACTCATTTTATGCGTATAATAAACCGTACTAAGGAAAGCATAGCTTTCTTACCTTGGTTTGCTAAATGTTGCCTGGATTTGCACATTGACAGTTTTGGTGTGAACCATATATTAAGATATTTATAGCAATTACCACTTCAGTCTGTGGACCAATAAAATACCATTTTCAAACCCCCCCTCTTCTAAAAACCTTAGTGCCTGGTTTAATTTGATTCACTTTTATGCCATAAAGGTTGCGGAATAGTTTCAGCTGTTCAATTTATTCCTACAGACCGCAATCCCAGTATTCTATTAAAACATCAGCTTCTCGCGGACATGATTTACGTTTAGAATACAGTGATCTCAAAACACTTAAGACTTTCCCTCCAATGCCATTCTTAATGAGAATAAAATAAAAAAGCTTATGCTGTATGCTGTTGAAAGCTTTAGAGAAATCAATGAATATACAATATATCCTGCCTTTTTTCCTATGTAATCTATCTCCGCACAAACTGACAGCAAAATAAAAATATCTATTGGGGAATAATCTATTCTATAACCTGCTTGTTCCTCATAGAAAACACAATTTCCTTCTCCAAAAGACACCAATCTCCTCTTTAGAAGCTTTGTTAGAATTTTACCAAGTACAATAATCAATGAAATTCCTCTGTAGTAATATTTTGTTATACAGTGCGAGCATTTTAGGACATAACATGTGTAATGCTGCTTTTGGCATTTCAATAATGATTCTATCTGGATCAGGAGCTTTTTTATTACTCATTGACATAATTGTGATGGAAATGTCATTGTAAGTAATGTCATCCAAGGGTTCAACTTGATGAAAGGGTCATGAGCATTTACACAATCTGTAATGTAATTTTCAAAGTCAACATTTATGTTAAATTTGAATCAGCTAATAACTTTCTAAAATATTCTAAGGGCTTAACACAGCCCTGCCTGCTGTAAACATTAGGCTTTGTGCAGTTTCTATTTTACTTCCACAACTGCCGTGTGTTATCCTGAGAAATATTGCTCATGACATATTAATTCAGCGTATTTTTCATAATATTACATTATTTTATAATGTAATATTACATTATTTTATAATGTAATATTACATCTAAAAATACATCTATTTAAATTCTTCACATTATTTGTTCTTCAGTATTGATCTAATGCGGTACATTTCACAGTTCTCTGAGATAAATATTTTTTATCCCAGCACTGTGGTTGTTCACTTTGAAAAACACATAGTCATAGACTTGTTGATGAAGAATCTACCTGCCATGTGCAAAAAGTTATAGTAGCTAACCATTAATTCATCACTGTTCGCCCTCGTGTTGTAAAGTAATGCAAAGTGATTGGAGATATCCACATGCAATGTCTCAAAATCTCTAACTTGTTAAAGTTGTTCTCTGGATATAAATAATCACACAGCAGCCAGCTACAGATAGAAATGTAAAATCATCATCGGTATCTCTACCAACTCTTCTTATTTACAAATGTAATATTTAAAGTGCAATACATATCCAAAGGACAGCAAACAAATGTGTTAACAATATCCTTTGATTTTCTATGCCAGTCAAAATAATCACTGGCATGATATCTGCCACATGCAGTGTAATCCGAATCATCGCACTCAAAAAAGTCACATTCATCATTACCAGTGAAAATCGGATTTTAACCAGAGCGTTCAAAATCTCCTGTCATAATTCTTAGTGCATCATCTCCAACCTGATCTAATACACTTAGGATTTCATTTTCCATTAAAATTACACAATTGCCCTTTTAATCAGCTAATAGAATAATGACAGAGCTTCACTCAAGCAAATGATTTTGATGAATTTTCCCCGCAACCTCATTGTTAGTAATTGTCATTTGCTTGCACGTTGCATGAGCGTAGAGTGATGTTATTTGAGCCGAGGCCATCATCCTACCTTACTCAAGTGTTGGGTGTTCCTTTACTGTCCGTGACTGTTTTAAACACAGACTTTTTTTCAGTATCTCAAGTAACTGAGGACATTTCCCCAAATGTCCGCCCAATGTTTCTACCACTCATAAAACATTACATAGTAAAATATTAATCAACATTAAGGTCCTCGTTGGTACATTTTAGAATGTAAAAATTCTTCAGGTTTGATTTATACCAAATATAGTGAAACTTTTGCATTTTTTTGTTTTCCTATACAAACCAACCACTGCCGAGCTGACTCCAGTAAACATTGTTGGCACTCAAACACCTGATTGAGAGAGATATTAAATTGTTCATGACAAAAAGTAAAGAAATCTGGAGTCTGGAACTCAGAGAAAAGAAAGTGACTATTGTTCTAAGAGGGAAGACTGTGCTGCCATTTCCAAGCATTTCAGTGTTTAGAACCACTGTTTGTTGCATCAGTGCAAAGGAGATGAATTTTGTTAAGAAAGTGGTTGAAAGTGCAAATTTTAAATGGTTTGTACAGAAAATAATCAGAGATGCTAGTAAAGATCCCTGGATCTCTGCCAAGATTGTTGTTGCTGAACTGGTTTCTTCTGGACTTGATGTATAATAGAAGGGCTCTTTATCAAAGTGGGCTTTGAGGTCTCACACATGGCACATTGAAGCCAGACTAAGTTTTCTAAAGTTCGAACCTTTGAAACTTGGGGACGAGTTTTGGAAGTCATCTGAAAACCATGCAGTTTGAATGAGCTGGAACAATTTGCAACTACCATAAGAGTTTGATGTCAGTTGTGAATCAGAACGGTTACACTGCAAACATCAGTAAAATATCTTCATCAAACTTGGTTGAGATTTTGTATTTGTTCTTTTGGAAGCAATTAAACTATTTAGTTACGTTCATTTCCAGAGTTGATTATGTTTGATTTCATAATAATACTAATACATTTGACTTTAACTGTATATGTTTAAAGTGTTTGCATTAGTATATTCTCCACTTAAAAATCTGTATAACAATGATGGAAAAAAGTATGTTCATTCACGCAGACATGAGCATACACCACTATCTCTATGCTGTTACATTTTGTGACTCCAGATTTTACGATGTTCAGGGTGCAGGTTCCCGCGGTGTCAGCAATGCTATGATAAATGAGGGCCATTTTGACTTTAATTGAAGGTCAGCAGCAGCTGAGCCTTTCGGTATAAAACTATTTTGTGTCATACTTCGAAAAAACCTTGTACCTCTCCTGACCTTGACTCTGGTTTTAAATACAGACACCTGAATCCTGGTTGCGTTGTAACAAAGCACATGAACCTGAACATAACCAGAGACAAGTAATTTAGCTTCCACGAGCACAGAGATAGACATTTCAACAGTGATTAGAAGCATTTATTACCTTAACTTAGCCTGTAGTTGAGTGTGTAGGCTGTAAGGATCCATCATGCAGATGAAGACATGCAGTCTTTCTCAGCATCACAGTGTGTGACTACATGTTTCTACACACTGTGCAATGTGTATGAATTTCTCATACTTCATAATAACACCTTCTTGGGTGCTTGGCTGCTCTGTAGGTGGACAGCTCGTTGTCAGCCCTTCAGCCTTGACATATCCTGCACACACACACACACACACACACACACACACTCCACATGCAGCCACACATAGATCGCCCCATCATTAGAGTCTGGAGCACAGACACAGACATGGGGGGAGGTGGAGAAGAGACAGATAGGCAGAGAAAGGAAGAGGAAAAAGAGAAGATGGATTCAGGGCGGAGGATATTCAGGCGCATCATTAGCACCAGGGATGGAGAGATCTAGAAATAGAAGAATATAATGAAGATAAGACAGCTCATTTGGGACTTTAAATTTACAAAAATATGGGTAAAAAGAGGAGTGTGAACAGAAGCTTTTAACTGTGTGCAGCCTGTCATGCCTTCAAAGCAATATGTTTTTAGAGCTTGCCTAATTATCAATTGTTTGAAATGGTCATACATAGGACAACATACATTTAGCCCAGACTAATTAACCAGAAGCCTGATTGTGATTAAATATAAATGTCATGATAGTGTGTGTTTAATATTGATTTTTTTCTAGATGGGAGAACCATATTGTATTTGTAGAACAGATACAGAGATAAAGCAGCTTCCCAGTGTGAAGTTCATTAGAAGAAGAAGTGACAATTAGCAAGATATGTTCACCAGACCAATCAGACTGTCCCACATAGATCTTTTATGTAATTTTCCTGTAGTGGGTTTCCACATAAATGTGCATCTAACAAAAAAGAAATTCACTTTGTGAGCAGTTTGTAATGAATGGGACTCTTGCAGTGACAGATATGCTCCGGTATCCATCTAGCTTATCCTGCCGGGCCTAAAATAGCAACAGTGCCTGGAGTTTGATTATCATTAGTTCAGTTTAATTTCCTCCACCGTAACTGAAACATTCATATCCGCACATGAATTATTGGGTTTGAATATCTGAGCCTTGCATCGCAAAGAAAAGAGAAAAGGCTAGAAGACAGACTTGAAATTTTAAGCATGGCTCAATATTTGAACAGTGCATTCCAGGAAACCGCATAGAAGTTGTATTGACTTCCATCACTTGTGTTTCATTTCTTGCTCTCGGAGAATATTGAGTTTATTGAAACAACATCAGCTAGTCTCCAAGGCACAAAAGTGGTGTATAAAAAATGGAAAAGACTGCAATTATTGGCTAAGAGGGAGACTAATGGCAAAGATTCAGAGAAGACAAACCTATCTGGAGAGAACAATTGATGTTAGCCCTTTCATTCAGAGTGGACAAAATTGTCCAGTTCCATGTGTCGAATATACTTTAAAGATCTATCAATATTTTTATATTAGCCATGGTTATATGATGTCACTTTCACAATGTGATGACCCTGACTCTGCTGATCATCTTTCAGTCCAGTGTTTTAGTTTTTTAGACAGACGTACTACTCTTTACTCTTCTTAAATCTCACCACCACGGCCTTGTTCTCAGCTACACAAGGCATGTTTCTTCACCATATCAACTCTTAAGACTAGTAAAGAGAGAGTAAATATTGGATTTAATGTAAATGTTTCACTAGGCCAGAAAATCAAAATACTAACGTTGCTAAAATAGGCAATTGTTAGAGAACATGTTTACTATATGAACTTTTTAATCCTGTCAATCTTCACAGCCCCAAAGTAGATATCAGTTACTGCAGGTTAGAATTCAGATGCATAAGTGAGAAACCTGCTGGTGAAGCTGTTCATTTTAGACTGAGAGCGAGGCCTTAGCAACAACCCCAAAATAGGGACATCAAGGTGACAGGAATGCATGCATTGTTAAAAAAAAGAAAAAGGCAAGTGAGGAGAGAGGACAACAGACGGAGAAAGGAAATGTGATATGGTGAAAGTGGAGGTGGAATAAGAAATGAAAAATGGTCGTGAGAAAGAGGAATACAGGAGAAGAGAATGCAAAGATGATCATGTGACAGAATCAGCAGGCGTTTTACACAACTGGAGAAGGAAAAATTCTCTTCTAAATAAGTGGTTCAATACATATATCTTACTGTGTGTGCACATACGTGCAAGAATGTACTTGTGTGTGACCTCGTCTGCTCATGTGGATGTGTGTGTGTGTCTGTATGTAAGAAAGCTGTCAACCACCCCAGGCGAGAGAGTTCTAGCGCAGTGTCAACCTAATGGGCAGAAACTGGGGCATAGTGAATTATTCAACAGCTTTTTAGGGGGAGAAGACGCTTCCAATATCTTCCCTTAGGAAAAAACGTAAGGACCCTGCTCTCATAATACATACAGTACAGACACACACAGACAAACACACGCATTGCCAGCATGTGTGCCGAACAACTATGCCACCAGTTTAGTCTCTGTCAACAGGTTTTATACTGATATTGTTGTTTTTATAAACAAACACAGCAGCAGCTAGCTCAGACCCACTGAGACCCTCTGCAAGTTAGTTAAAAGGAAAGTTGAGCAATTGGTCCGTTGGTCAACTTGCTTACAGGAATATCAGTATTGCCATTCTGTGCCTGGAGGACAGTTGGTGCAATGCCAGTATTCAGCTGGCATTCGAGTTATCAAATGTATTTAACATTTAATTCAACACATCTCTTACACAATAGTTCCCATCCATCATGTATACCGCTTAGCTTGTTAAGAGTTGCGGGTGGGCTGGAGCTGATCCCAGCTGTCATCGGGTGAGAGGGAGGGTGCACCCTGGATAAATGCAGACAGCAATAGAAAACCCTTCACAGCTATGGGCAATTTAGAGTCATCGTTAACTTAATGGCATGCATTTGACTTCTAAGAGGAAACCTGAGCACCTGGTAGAAAGTCAGCAAGAACATGCAAACTTTGTGAGCACCACCGTGCTGTCATAAAATAGTATGAAATCCTTCAGATTAGCACTAGAAATGCTTAACTATGAAAGGGTGACTTTTCAGCTTGCTTAATGTGGTTCCAGTTTGGGCACTGCATGTATATGAATGGTATTAAACTGTCCTCTCCCTTGTCTATTAAAATATCTCTAATCTTCTAGCTGAGATGACATCACCTGGCGGACTTTTACAAATTGAAATTATGACATCTGCAGGAGGAATCAGACAAGTCTACAGTCTCCCTAGTGTCAGCAACCAAGTGAAAAAGCGTTTTTCAGCTCGCAGAAGAGAAACATTTTAGTTCAGGACAGGCAGAGGGAGGCCAAATATAATTTATATGTACAGTGTTGTTCAAAATTTGGGGTCACTTCCTTTTATTTACAACAAAACCAGATGTTATGTCCATTACAATAACATCCAATCGATCAGAAATAAAACAGCAAAGTCATAAATAACTATCTTAGATAAGTGCAAATTTATCAATTTTTAAAGGCTAATTAATCAATTTTGAAAATTATGTAAGTATGTGAACCTTTTGGAATTTCATGTTTTTTTGCATCAATTTCTCATAAAAAAGACAAGAGTATAGAAAAAAGAGTATAAACAAATACAATGTACCTAAAATAAAATCACAACACTTTATTGAAAACAACCATAAAAATTTCATAGTGTGAGTGGAAAAACTATGTGAATGTGTTAGAATTAATTACTGGTTGACCCCCCCTTGACAGGAATAACCTCAACCAGGCTCTTCCTGTAGCTGCGGATCAGACTTGCACATTGTTCAGGAGGAATTTTAGCCCATTCTTCCTGCAGAACTGCAGCAAACTTCAGATGAGTAACAATGTTCTTTTTAATAAGCAGCAGCTTCCTTCGTAGTGTCCTGCCATAGACAACCTGCTTGTTCAATGTTTTACCTACTGTAGACTCATGAACACAGATGTTAGCCAGTTCCAGTGATGCCTTCAAATCTTTGGCTGTGTCTCGGGGTTCCTTCTTTACCTCATTAATGAGCATTTGTTGTGCTCTTGGGATTATTTAGACTGGCCCCCCAACTTCTTGGTAGAGTAGCCACAGTCCCAAAGTGTCTCCATTTGTAGATTGTTTGTCTAACTGTGGACTGGTGAGTCTTTGATATCACTTTGTAACCCTTTTCAGCTTCATGTAAATCAACAATTCTTTATCGTTGATCCTCTGAAAGCTCCTTTTGGCGAGATATGGCTCACATAAGGGTATTGGGGCGGCAGTTAGCTCAGTTAGCTGGTAGAGCAGTCATCTATAGCCCTCAGGGTTACTGGTTTGATTCCTGATTCCTCCTGCAACATGTCGAGGTCTCCTAGCACAAGACACCAACACCCCACAGTAGTCTGGTCACCTACTGCAGATGTCCAAATAACAATTTTTCCGAGGGGATCTTTCTAGACTTAGATGAAGATCAGATCAGATTTTATAACAAATTAATGCAGAATACCATGAAATTTAAAAGGTTCACATACTTTTTCTTGCCACTGTATGTGCAATTTACTGGATTTCTGGATATTTCAATGTCAGAAATATTAACAAACACAATATTACACACCGTAAAGGCACAAAGTAAAAAAAAAGTAAGCAAAAAGTAAAAGAAAACTAAGTAAAAGCAAGTGAAATTGTTTTCAATAACCTCATGCAAGCACTTCCTGTAGGTACAGATTAGACGTGCACAACATCCAGGGGGACCTTTGAACCATTCATCCTCATAGAACTGCTTCATCTCAACCATATTTCTAGGTGTGAACAGCTCCCTTGAGGCTATTCCACAGCATCTCTAGGGGGTTGAGTTCTGGGCTCTGACTGGGCCACTCCAAAAAGTGGATTTTAGTGGACTCTGTGCTACATTTACTTTGGTGTTTAGGTTATTGTCCTGCTGCATCACCCAGCTTCCTCTGAGCTTCAGTTTGCAGACACAGCCAGAATGATATTATCTTGTGTAGGACATTGAATAAACTTATATTCCCCTTCACAATGACAGGCAGTCCAGGTCCACATGCAACAAAGCAATCCCAAATCATATGGCTTCCTCCACCATACTTCATTGTTAGAATGATGTTTTCATGTTGGTATGCCATTTTCTTTTTTTAAACCATATATATTCTTCACATACATTTATGTCATTGTTTCATCCATTCACAAGGGGTGGTCTTTGACAAACTTCAGGCATGCTGCAATGTTTTGTTCTGACTACCTTGTGTCCTGTGTCCTGCCATGCATACCATGCCTGTTCAATGTTTAGTGTTTGGTTGACTCTTGAACAGAGGTATTACCTCTGCTCTATTTAATCATTAAACTCTGTAGCAGTTACTCTACAATTCTTTTTCACCTCACTGAGTATTTTGCATTATGCCTTTCGAGTGATCTCGGCTGGGTGCCTATCTCCATTATGGAGAGTAGCCACAACACCAAATCTTCTCTATTTATAGACAATTTATCTACTGTGGGCTGATAAATATTTTAAAAGGTTACTCTCCAACTCTTTCCAGCTACATACAACTCCTGATACTAGATCTTCTGAGATCTCTTTTTTGCTAGGCGTGGCTCACATCAGTGGATGCTGCATGTAAATGGTAAATGGTAAATGGTCTGCACTTATATAGCGCTTTTCTACCTAGCTGGTACTCAAAGCGCTTTACACTGCGTCTCATTCACCCATTCACACACACAAGCACACACACATTCACACACCGATGGCAGAGCTGCTATGCAGCTGACCTGACTCACCGGGGGCAACTAGGGGTTCAGTATGCATGTGAATAGCTTACTAACACTGTTTGGTTGTTTTTATACATCAGTAGCTATTTATAGGTAAATTAAATAAAGACATGAAAGATGACTGTGTTTTATTAGTTTAGTTTGTTAATATTCACAAGCAAGACTGCCAAAAAATTGATTCATTAACAAAACAATAAAATACATATAAATTTTTCCAATAAAAGTACAATAAAGTAAATTTAACAACTAAAATAGGCAAAAATAATTAATGAATTAACTATCAGATGCTAATTCATGCACGTTATACATTAAATTTAAATGAAACTGTTCAATGGTATCACAATTCAGCCGCAAATCAGGGTGACACAAACCACACAGTTGGGCATTTGTTCAATATGTCTATTCTATTACTACCCAAAACTCATCAGAAAAATAAAAACCAAACATAACAATTTCCCCAGGGGGAATTAATAAAGTACAAATTATTATTGGTTTATGGCTTTTACAGCTTTTTGAACCACCCAGAATTTATTGTTGAGTTTGCCAAACCATATGAAGATATCTTCTTTGTTGTAAATTTGTAATATTATTATTATTAGTAATAAGAATATTTTCACCTTCACCAACTGTTTAAGCCCAGTTTGTGGCACATAGGATTTACTGTATTGGATCACAAAAAAAGTGAAATATTTCAATGGTGAAAACCATTGATATGTATTTGTATTTATGTTTGAAATAAATAGCTAGAACAGATTACTTTTAGTAGACATCATAGACACAGACACCCATTTTTAGAAGACACTCAAGCCCCTCCATATAGTTGTTGTATTCTAGATGGTATTTGTTACTCAAAAAGTCATATGTGGTAAAGTGCATATTCCTAAAGTGCCCATATGCCAAATCCACTTTTATGGTTATTTTTTTAACTCTATGGTGCATGTAGACAAACCCAAGTATTTTAGAAGTGCACTTCATCCTTTTTTTTCCATTTTCTTTTTTTGTAGAAATCAGTCCCTGAGTGGTCCATACAAAGTTTGCACTCCAAATGACATATTATCGATTCTCAGGTAAGCAATCCCTGTTCAGGCTCTGTCCTAGCATTGCTTTTGACAACCATGGCTGAACACTTGCAGTCCGTCATGGGTTTTCTAACTGCAGCAGAGTAACTCTGAAAACAGCAAAACAGCGGACAAAGACATGCCACAAGACACTGCTTGCATTTTGGATTAATGGACAAAGTCAGAAGTCTCTCTTCTTCCTTCATCCTCTCAGAATCTGAACAAACTGTGGATTTATTTATTTTTGATGTAGAGATCCACTGTGTGTATGTTAAGTTCCAACCAGTACGAGTAGTCTAGATTAATGTCAGGCTCAAAGATGGACTGATTCTGACTGTCTGTGACCTAAAACTGGGTCTCATTCAAAGTTTCAAGCTATAAGTGTACCCAAGTGTTGAGATGAGTGTTTCATCTTGTTTGTTTGCTGGATTAACCTGTTAAATGTAGCCACATTACTGCAAAACCAGTTGCTTTGGAGAGGCACCTTTTCAGTCTTTTTCTACATGACAGTGTACGGGCACAGCACTTCAAGGACTTGTTTTTTAAGGACCAAAAGGGGGATAATATGGGTGCTTTAATTTTTATTGAATTTATTTTTTTGTTTTGTTTGTTTTACTATGTAGAAAGGGCTATGTAAATTAAAGCAGTAATGTGCAGTAATACTTCTGTCATTTCTCTATTGTAAAAATCTTTAACCACATGTAATTATTAGATTACATAGATTTCATTTTGATTATGATGGATAAAAAAAAAAACACAGTAACATTACACTTCAATTCAAGGTACAAGATAGTTATCAAATAAAATGTAACAATCAATCATATTACGATACAACAAAATTATACAATGATCAATTACCATATATCATTGAAAATTCATGATTTAACAATAAATCTAACTATAAATTATCTCTAGATCTCAAATTGTGGATGACAGAGACAAATAGAAATGATGTATATTTGTCCTAAACTTGTGGAGAGCGCTGTTGCAGAAAACAGCCTTGCGATAAATATATAACACCAAAATGATAGTAGATATTTAAAAAAAAGCCCACATCTTGCAGGTCGCAACTTGGATAAACTCTCTACCTGAAAGTGTTTCTCTCCTTTTCTCTCTGAACTCTCAGCTGCCAAAGAGTCAAACCTTATGTAACACATGACATTTACAACAAGGTCCGTTCCCTGTCTACCTATCTGCCACTCTCTCCTGTGTTTTTCCTCCCAAACTCTCCTCCCTGCCCCCCACGCTTCTCTCTCCATATCCAATCTGACTCACTGACATTTAATTAGTTGGTGAGTGGAGGACGCCTCGCCACATCAGCCCTGTAGTGTTGCTGACCTTTTCAGACTGGGTCACTCATCTGCCATTAGCGCACCGCCCCCCTACCAGTACCCCCACTTCACACTTGCACGCACACACACAACCCTCTCATCACTCTGTCGGCACTAACAAAGAATACTCCAGTGTGCTGTTGAAATGAGCCAGCTGGTGATCTGGCAATTGACAGTGAGGTGGAGCTTTCTTTTGCAAAAATGAGATGAAGTTGAATGCATGTGTTTGATGATCTGTGATACAGTCAGATTGTGTGTGTGTGTGTGTGTGTGTGTGTGTGTGTGTGCACATCTTTGTACATTGATGATTTGCGGTATGTTGTTTCTGTGTATGAGGAGGCTTACTTTCACTCGATTGCATCACTTTAATCAGCTATCATAAGGGGAGACTAACCACAGTTATCCTTTCATCTTTGGTCAGTGCGAAATGCCCTTTTCAACACACATGTGCATCGAAGGCTACACGTACACACACCTGCACACACGAGCAAAGCCAATAAGATGTTTCCTGGCCTGTCTCCCCCTACATCGCCACTCCACTCCTCAGCCCTGTGACATATCACCCAGCAACATCAGCTGCCAGATACCTCCTATCAGAATCGGTTTGGAGGCCTTTTAATCCGCCCTCTAAAGAAGTCTTTCCTGTCAATGGAGGGAAACGTGACCCCAATACCAAAGGCAGAGAAAAGAGGGGAGCTGGTGGAGGGATCCAGAGTGAGGGCCTGGCAGAACAAGCAACACAACTGGCCCCAAATTCCAGTGCTGGACTGCTGCCCAGACAATTTTTTTTTTATCCAGAGATCTTGGAAAAGAACCTACTTCCATAAAGACATAGTGAAGAGGCAAAATACCACTTTATCATGGAGGGTGGACGCGTTATGGGTTGTTGGACATAGATGTCAGAGGTGGAGAATAAGATGTGGAAGGGAATACCAGAAAACCAGTTGAATATAGAGTGATGAGAATGTCAAATGCACCTTTCAAAATGACTTTATGATCACCTGGTAGATGGTAGGAAGTTTTAGCTCACCCATCATCATAAGCGCCATAAAGCCTGGCTGTAGTATGAAAGACCTGCTCACACTTTATGCCTATGATTATATAGCCGAGTCAATGGTTGGCACCAGATGCTTCCAGTCGGTAGAGAAAATTGTTAAGCTCTGTAGGAAAAACCCCAGTCTTAAGTCTTACAAAGCAGTTGCTACCAGTTGTTGTAAATGTGTAAATTAGTAAATTTTTTGTCATGCTCCTGTTGGTTATAATTTTCCTTACCTAATGAATCAGATTTTGGACACAGAATTTAGCCCGTTACCTGACTGGTGAGCTCACCGTAGCTACAGGAAATAATCACATCGGTTATTATTACTAACTTTGGTGTTAGACACCATGTTCAGACACATGGCCCTCTGTTGCACATGATTTGACAGCCCTGAAATGGAATGAGGTGCAAAGAGCGCTTGTTAAGGCCCCTCCATCATTGTGTCACTGGCATGATGTTTGTCCATGTGTCATCTCAGTTCTCACATCTTCCGTCCATCTGTGGCCAAAACGCTGCATCATCTCCTTGGCCTCCTCGTTCACTCAAATCCCAGCTTGCTCTACAGCAGTGGCTTGTGCAATACACGGTCAAGAGACAGTACCTTTTTGTTCCAACTGGTCACTCCGGCAGCTGTCCCAGGCAGAGGTGGCGAATCAATCAGAAATATCACCTGGTGCAGAAAAAGCTGCAGGCTCTTGGCAGGCACCACTCTGCACAGTTCCTAAATATTCTGTAATCACGGTGAAACCGCCAGCTACACAGCAATAGAAACTGCTTCAAATGACTCCATTTGGAGACAAGAAACCCTGACACCTCAGCCAAGCTGCCAACTAATGTGTGTAAACAACTACAACAAGAAAAGTGTTGCTTATCCCTTTGATTTCAAATGGTCTGGAACCCCTGTAGAGTCCAAACCAGATACATTCAGAGCACCCCAGGACTACGCCACAGCCTTTTCACAACAGATGACACCATTAGGTCAGAGCAGACTGTCTTTCCGTCACTCCTCCTTCCCTCTCAGTTGAGTCAGTTTCAGACTAGGCTGTTAGACAGACGTGTTGGGCCCCTCAGTGCCTCATTTAGCAGCTTAGTTCAGGAGTGAGCGCAGCCAGTGAGCAGTTTATCAGCAGTGTAAATATACCATAATGTTGGAAGTTCCTCCATAAGTAAAATTTAATAAAAAAAATAAAAAAATAAAAAAGTCATCTTCCACAACGTTTAAACAATAAGTAAGTCTTTAAAAAAAAACTTACCCAGATTTTGTCTAAACAGAGCAAAGTGCAGACCAGGGGCAAGCACATAAAATTTGAGGGGCTGCTGACGATGACGATGTGAAAAATATGGTAATTTAATTGACCACAAATCAATTTTACATTTGTACATTATAAAA
Source organism: Anabas testudineus (assembly GCF_900324465.2). NCBI lineage: Eukaryota > Metazoa > Chordata > Actinopteri > Anabantiformes > Anabantidae > Anabas > Anabas testudineus. The sequence goes on from NC_046620.1 coordinate 17,422,817, forward strand.
CTTATTTATCCTCCCAACCCTTAATATTGTTATTGTTATTGTCCACACCATCTGTCTTTCTCTTTATCTCTCTACTGGCCTGGGCCTTTTATAGAAACAAACTTGCCACCGTGATTTGTACCTGTTTCATGTGTCTCCTGAGGCTCTCCCTCACTGTCTGGCCTAGAGCTTTGTGGTTGTGTCTCATCTTAAATTAAATTATTAGAATCAAAATTCTAAACAAACAACATTTCTGTAGCATATTTTATTTAAAATTGCTTGGGCATGGCAAAGCTGTCAGTGACTGCAATTTGACTGGTACCCAGGAAACGTTACCCCAACCTTGTGTATGTTCTTAGTGCAGACTACTCATTTTTAAATGTAAATGTTATATCTGAGTTTTAATAAGCAAACCACATAAATGAGTGTTACATGTTGGAGTGTGCTACAATGCTGGGCAAATCAGGCAAAAGTTACATATAGAATAAAAAAACATTTGCATCATCACTAGCTGCTGCATGAAATCAACACAGAAATAAGAACATACATAACGTATTGTACTAAAGGGTAAATTTATTCCTAGTACTATGCTATACTATAAACTTAGGTCACTTATAACATGTCCTGCTGTGCATACACATTTGCACAAGCAAGTGGTTAGATTTAGTATGTTAGCTTTAGATTTTACACACTATATGGACTTTCTAAGAGAAAAGCCTTTAAAGGGTATGAGTGAATGGTTTTAAACGTTCTGTCTTTCACATGTTAATTATGAAAGGCAGACGTAATTAAAGAGATCTATTAAAATATCTCTACTTCTAGCTAAACCACTCCTGAAAAACTTGTTTTTTTGTTTGTTTTTTATTTTATTATCTGGTTGCTCATTCTATAGAGGTTTAGTCTTGGTTAACATGCTCCTTCAGACATTTCTAGTTTTCCTACTTTAACTTTAAATAGAATACATTAAATCCCCAAACTATAACCATGGAAACCAAGTTGAAAATCTGTGAAGTTGCTCTTTAAAGATAAGAAGTAACTAAGGCTATGGAAGGTAACATGTTTGATAATGCTGCAGCATAAACCTCCACAGATTTAGCTACATACTTTATCCTTTTACACTCTAGTGTAACAAAATCCAGGGCTGTAATGTCACCAGCAAAATAAAGTGGCATGAAATGTCACTGCCTATTTTTAATGCCTCATTAGGTTAATACTGTAGCTAACGCAGTTTGAAGCTTTTAAACACACAATTTCATCCATTCCTTACACTTTTGGTCTTCTGTTTTCGTTGTCGAGATGGCTCTGAAACAGAAACATCCAATACTTTACCTGCAGTTTATTGTTCATCTCACTATGGCTTCGTGCACACTGCTTCGACATGTGAACATATCCAGAGCTTGACAGACCTGCTGTGCCTAGTTACAATCGCTCTGTTATGATTAGATAGCCTTGTTCAGAGGAGGTGTTTAACACACAGTCAGTTGTTCTTGCATATTGTGACACACATGTTGTGGCTTATTTTCGTCTCATCCTACAAATGTCATGAGTAAATTGAGGGGTCCTGTTGCTATCTGAACATATGGCCCACTGCGTACTGTAATGAGTCCTGACAATGCCCCTGAGCAGGAAAATTTTTCAAACCACATATCTGCACAATTTACTTGTCCTTGAGCAATTTAAAGAATCCCTACCTGCTGCGGGGATGCTCTTCTACAGCTGGCCCTGACCTCTAATCTCCAAGAGAGGAGAGGAAGAAGAATTTCCCCAAGGGATCAACAAGGTGTTATAATAATTATTCTGACCAAAAAGTGAAAACATTTGCTGGACAAGAGTTTCAAATCAGCAGAGATGTTAAAAAATGTCGGTGTTTACCATTAGTCAAATTTATGAGCATACATAACCAAAGGGTTTGCACTATGATTTTAAGGTTTTAAAACTCTTCCCTGGGATAGAATCATAAATAAAGGTTTTAGTTATATTCAATTTCTAGTTATTTCTAAGCTCGAGACAAAAGATACGCATACATTTAAGAAATGTTCCAACCTAAAAAACTGGTTTGTCTATTTTCACTCGACTTACATTAAATTTTGTGTTTCGGTTTTAATTCGTGGGTACTTTTTTTCACTCAAAGCAAGGTGACAGTCTCACACAAAGTACACATAAAGTGCAGAAACACTCCATTTATGGAACAAAGCTCGAGCCTCTCATAATTGAAGCGGCAGCCAAATGGAGTGGTGCGTAGGCTGTCCTCTAATCAGACGACATGAGTTCAAGCCCATGTGACAACAAACATTCGTCCTGCTCAAGTGTCCTTGACAATCCCTACCAGCTCCAGGTTTGCTGATCAGCAGCTTACCCTGAAGAGAAAATTTTAAAGGCTCTGGTCATTATTAGTTGTATTTTAAACTGTCTACTCGCAATAACTTTGCAATCAGATGGAAACATAAGTATGACAAAGTACCTTGGAAAAACCTTAATACCACCACCATCATTGATTCTGTGCAGTATTTCTGCAGCGCTGTGCTTTTGAGATTCTTTGGCATCAGTCTTTTTCATTAATTTCTGCTTCTTTAGCTCATGTTGCTATTCCTTTGTCGCATTTACATTGGGGTTACTGAGGTGAAAGGCAATTACTGGTCCTTTTTACTGTTAGAATTTAAACCTTAAACTTTAAAAGCTTTTCGGATTAGGGAGGATCTGGCCTCCTAATTTAAACTCTTGTAATGAAATACACATAATATGGTGGTTTATTTATTTACACAGCATTGTTAAAAGTTTTAATCAAAGGAAATCTTACAGCTGCACTGTGCAATAGTATTTATTGTAGACCAGATTCTTCAGGAATTTCGTCCATATTGGACCATTTTCCACCGCACAGTCTGCGTTAGTTAGTTAGGGAGCTATGTTCACTGTAAGTTTACTCAAAGCACTTTCATCATATGAGACAGCTTTCGCCCTGCTTGCCATTGCCAGTAGAGATACTGTGGTTCAATATCCTTAACTGATTAACCTAAGAATTACACTGAATAATGACACAAAAGGGAAATTTCACTTTCACCTCTCTGTCAATCTATGTGCATGTCCCCTTTCTCTTTTGCACACATATTTTGTTCTTACTTTGTTTGCAGTGAGTTGCTTAATGATTTATTCACCAATCATCTAAACTGCTGATCCTGTCAAGGGTTGTGGGAGTGCCAATCTCAGGGTTATTATACAGAGAAATATAGAGACAGACAAACACTCACATTTAGACCTATAGGCAATTTAAAGCAACCAGTTAACCTAAGTGCAGATCTTTGGACTGTGGGAGAAAGTGGAGGAAACCTTTGCAGGCACAGCAGCTCTGGTCCAAACCTGGCTGAAGGGAGACTTGAATGTCTTCAGACATGGGATTACCTATACCTGGTGCCTGATGGTTGACTTTTGTCAGTCTGGATGGGCAGCTGCTGAGACAGGAGTGGTTTATGGAGAAGCTGAGGATGGACATATAGATGTTCTACATGTCCATCCTCAGCTTCTCCATGTGCCCTGGTGGTAACCTAAAGCACTGACAGAAAACTGCAGTATCCCTGATTTTGTGTCTATCTGCAGACCTTTGTGTTGTAAATAACAAAAAGTCACAAAAAGTTGCAAAATTGTTCATTATTGGCCTTCTGTTGTTATACTGGACTGCCTGCTGCCTAACACTTAGCATGTAATCACCCATATGAGGATGGGTTCCCCGTTAAGTCTGGTTCCTCTCAAAGTTTCTTCCTGTTGCCTTCTCAGGGAAGTTTTCCTTGCCACTGTCACCCTCGGCTTGCTCATCAGGGACAATCTGATTATTATGATTCATACACATTCACTATTCGTGTACTGTTCTTTGGTTGTGTAAAGCTGCTTTGCGACAATGTCAATTGTGAAAAGCGCAATAAAATATAGCACAAATAAAATTGAATTGAATCGAATTCTTGTCTTGTCAAGCTGCAGTGTGCTTTCAACCTTCTGGAACGCCCTTTCCTCTCCCAACATGACCCCGACTACAGTACCAGGTCCACACAGAAATGGTTTTCCTAGTTTGATGTGGACACACTTGACTGGCCTGCACAGAGCCCCGACTCCATCACCTCCAAGATAAATTGGAACCCAGGATTGTTCAACATTAATACATCCTCCAAGTGGAGGTAGTTACAGCAGCGCATTAATACTGGTTTAGTAATGAGATATTCAACAACCACACAGTAGTCCAGGAACCGGACAGGTTCTTTTTAATTTATGTCTGTTTCCTTGTTCCAAAAGAAAATGGAAAGATAATAATAAAAAAAAGATTGAGGGGAATAAATAACCATGCTCATTTTGCAATTCTGAAACAGTTTCCCGGTACTCATGCAAAACAACGTGCAGACACCAAAATTCTGTGTTGTGGAGCCAGGCCAGTGTGCTTCTGCATCGTAGCCTGAGAGAGATAAACTAAGTCCTTGTGTGAAAGTTGAGGTGGCCTGCATCCCATTACCTAATCCCTCACCTCTCCAGCTGTAAAACCAAGCAAGAAAGTACAGGAAAGCTTCATTAGGCCGATCCCAAACTATAAAGTTAACTAACCTCATGCGAGTACACATCAGCATTCTTCTTTGTCTCCCTCCCTGCTGCTCTCTCCACTCCACCCTCTAAGGAGCTCTCTCCGGTGACTCGCTGTTCCAGAGGATGCTTCCAAAATGGCGGTTCAGGGAGCGCCGCTATTCCCCAGACTGTCGAGATGAGATGCAGGGTTCTCTCCTGTGAGCGCAGCTGAGAGAAGGAGGGGATACACAGGAAGTTGTGTGTGTGGCTTTCCTTTCCTCTTTTATTTTCTCAGCTTTCTCTGATCTGATCTGATGTGAAATCACAAATTGGCCCCTAGCCGCTGCCCCCTGTGTACATAACAGAACTCATTAAAGAGATGGGGGTTATTAAAAAGTGATGGATCGAGGGACGACTCTGACAAGAAAAAGTGATTCTGTTTAATAAAAGAGACAGAGGAAGTAGAAGAAGTAGAAGCTTCAGAGAAAAACTTGCCGTGGAAAAGAGGCTAGGCAGTGAGGGAGCTGTGCGTTTGCTATTCACTTTTACGGAGGGCTTGTGCAAATACTCCAGATTCTTCTGAGGCTTTGGACATGGTTAGATATTTATTTTCCAACAGATGATAACAGGGAATAGGACATCTTTTCCACTGACTCTGTTTCTGTGCCCTACATATGGACTCTGTGCACAGACAATACGATGTGAAGGCAACAACTGAGCTGGCTGCAGGATAAACTGTATGTTGCTTCTTGAATCACAACATTCGGCAAAAGCCCCCTGAGGTTCATGCTAAAAATACACCACATATTACTCTTCACTTAAGATAAAAGCATTTGTTAAATGACCGTATCACAGCATCTCCTCTGCTGAGGGCAGTAGTTTTGTGGCAAGGGTGGATGTACATCTCTGGTAGTCTGATTCATGGGTGTTCATTTATAATTCATCAGTGGTGACTGGGAGCACATACATGAAATGCAAGAGAAGTGTTCGCGACTAGAAGGGTGGAGAAGGTAGTAAAAAGTTAACGAGGTGTGAGGACGCAGGAGCGGCGGAAAAAGCAAAGAGAGGGGAGACGAGCAGGCAGTGAGGAGGTCTGCGCAGGGGAGGGTGTGGAGGGACTGATGAGAGTTTCTTCCAGGTTGTTTGTTCTCCAGAGACTACGATGGATACAGATGGACTGAGGCTGAGAGGGAACAGAATGTGCATCAATATTTACTCGCCTCTCCTCATTTTTCCCACCAAGACTGAGTTAAAAAAAAAAAGATGGGTACATGCACAGCTACTAAAATGTAGATTTCCTAATGAGTTATATTGTAAGAAAAGGTGTGTATGCTGCTTTAAAGCTATATGTAAAGGCTGATTGTGTACCTTCAGATAAAAAGATTCTCTCTCTGTAGATGAGTGAAACGGAGAAAAATGCAAGAGAGAGACAGAGAGAGAGAGGGAGGGAGGATGAGTCAGTGCTGTCTGTTGGCTTTGCTGCTCTCCAGCGAGTCACTGTGCCGAGCAACCAGCAATAACTGAAGAGACTATAATCTGTGGCCCGCAGCATCCCACCTGTATGCCTCTGCAGAAACAAAACCACCTGCCCCATTCAGCTGCCTCCTGAGGTCTCATTTATAAACAATGCATAAACACATAGAAAAGGTGTTGGAAAGTTGTTTGTGTGTCACTCCCCAGGCAAATGGTAGGCTTAATACAAACTAATCTGACTGGAGAATGTGTGCAGCTCTAAAGAAACTGGAGATCTTGGCCAAAATTACTAATGCTAAGACTGAAATTAGGTGCAGGGCCCCCATTAACCTACTGCTCCTCCACTTTCCTCTGTGTTTTGTGCAGTAGTCCTATGACAGCGTATTAAATCAAATTTTATTAACTACAGGGTATTAACTAAAATGTGACGTGGTGGTTGTTTGATTTAACACACTAGTTCAGTTCAGTTCAGTATGTAACACTCAAGAACAACATGAAACGAAGCCTGCAAAGTAGTTCGGGCAATGGCCTCATTTCTACTGCTACTTTGACATGACATACTTTTAGTACTGAAAACATACATCCTTGGATATATAAAGGTGAAGGTGGTGGAGCTTAACAGCTCAGAATTCCTCAGCTGAAGTGCTCGTCAGGCAGTGACTGCATTTCATTCTTCACACAGCTACTTCCATCATTTTCTTCACATATCTACACATAAATGAATGCCTAGTTTAATATTCACCCGTCTCTGTGTTTCTATGTGGGGAGTGATGAGCTCAGAGTGAAGACTCAACACTGTACATAAGTCCCAAGACTTCAGCTTTCCAATTCTGGTGGTGATCACCTTTTGGAGACAATGACAAGTGATAAAAGATATGATTGCCTTACTTTACCTACTGTTAAACTGAGGTGGAGGAGGTACACAAACCAAATACTCGTTTACTCAAATTGAAGTAATAGTGACATTATCTAAAATGTAATTTCTTGTAATTTACTACTAAAAAACATTTTTAGACTCAATCCCACTAAATTACTAATAACAAAATGTACAATAAATATAAAACAAATACACACATCCAAAATCCAGAATAGTCCAAAATATTTAGGACTTAAGTAAAAGTTTTTGTTGTAAAATACTATGATATAAATAAGTACCAACAGTATAAATACTACATAGTAATTAATTGATGAATATGTAAACATCTCCAGAGCAGTGGGGAAAAGTAAAGCCAATTTAAAGTACTTTGTGTAGGCAGGTATTCTATTATAACACATCCTCACTTATTAGTTCATTTATGTTTTGTATTACGAATACAAGAGAAACTAGTAAGTAAAGCAGTCAGATAAAAGGAGTAAAAAGTACAATGCTCCGCTGAAATGTAATACTGTAAAAGTAATATTGAATGAAAAAACTCGAGTAAAGTACAAGCAGTTGAGTAAAGTAATTTTTTCTGCATGCTATTAAAGCTATATTGCTAAATCTGTGTGTTCTGCTCGCAAAAATAATAGACCTGCAGCACCTTCTATCTATTCTCCTCCTTCTGTGTAAAATCAGGTCCAGGTCCCTGCTCAGAGAGTTAACATTACTTATTTTTCTAACGAAACAGAGATAGGAAAACTGCAAGGAAGTCTAAATATTGTACAACTAATTCTAGTTGAAAAGTAGCACATTCTACACATCCTAGAAGAATGAATTGTTATTAGGTTATTTGAGCATTTTTGTGGATTACTGTGAGCGCATCCCCACCAGGGGTATTTTAATAGAAGAGCTTGTTTAAGTCTAGCCTGCGACCATACACAGCTTTCTTAATTAAATCTGACATGTTGTCTGTTTGTGCATTTCTAGGACAAAGTGTAACAGCTTGTGTCTGCAACGCATCCTAATTTCCTTTCGATACTTATCCATTATTACTTTTTTGCAGGTAAAGGCACTTTGCTCTGAGAAGTGCTGCACATACAGAGTGCCTGTTTGTTGCTCATTTATCTGTTTTCTACCCCAGTGAATCCTGCAAATAATAGTCACAGGCCATGAAGATTTATTTAAAAAAAATAAAAAGTGTGTGCTCAAGTTGAAATCATGGATCGTGACAAGTGGATCTAACTTTGTCTTACAGCAGATTTCAGCAGTTGTAAAGGCAACAGCTGCATTGACTGAGGGACCCCGAGGACCTGGAAGTGGAAGCAAGCTGTGTCCGGGGAATGAACCTGATTCCAAGTTACTCAACCGTAACAACAGTGGTTAATGAGCCAGAGGAGGGCAACAGCCAAATAAATACAATTAGTGCAAATTTGCTGTGACAATTACTAGCAGTTACCTCAGCTCGCCTTTTCTTCCTCACTGATCGTTTTTTTCCTGAATAAACAAAGTTATGTTTCACATGCTTCTATCTATTCATCAACCTCACTGATTGTTTTTACAGTCTATATTTGTGAATAACATACATTTATCTTGCCAGATCTTGTCAGTTTCACAACCTTCTCTACAACATCTAGAAGGCAGGTAGACAAAGCCAAGGTCGAGCTATGTGGCTGACAGGAGGGCGATGAATAGGTATAAACTGTGATGGGTTGGGTTACCTTTGGGTCTCCTGTGGCTGTTTGTAGCATCGAACTGACGCTTCCATCTTTGTCTCATCTGCTCCACTTCTTTTGGCTCTGAAGGGCACGCCTGCTTGCATGTCAGAGATTAGAGGTGTGTGTGTTTGTGTCTTGATGTCTTTGTCCTGGCGGCGCAGGAGGCAGAGGGCGGTGGAGTCATGCGGACGCTGGGAATGTGTGCGATTGTGTGTGTGTGTGTGTGTGAGCACAGGGTGTGAAGTGGAGACAGGGAGAGAACAGAGGCACTCGTCTGTATAATGGAGTAAGAACTCCGCCAGCTTCTAGGAGCCTTCATCTGTCTGCTGCAGCACCAAGACACACACGCACACACATACACTGTCTTTCCTGGCCCATGGACCTTACCAGGCCAGCTGTAATTTGTCATTTGGCTGCGAACTGGGCCGTCAGCGCTGGCTTACTTTTAGCTTCCAGCTCGATGGTAATCCCTCCCTTTGAAGGCCGGCCAATCCAATCCCATGGCTGACATTGCTAGAAAGGACTACATCATTGTGACCTTTATGGTGCACCAGCTAATCTTTTCTCAACGAGAGAGAGAGTGGAAAACTAGCAGTGAGTTCAACAAGCTTACTTGTCCTTCATAACTCCTTTCTCCCCATCTTCTGTTCTAATTTTTTCTGCAGAAGAACCCAAAGCCTTTTTCCCCCCAACATGCACTGTCTAGTCACTCGGTTTTGAAAAACTTAAGAAAAAGTCACGCAGCCCTCTTAGTCACTTGACATTTAGTAAATCCCAATCTCTGCCTCTGGCTTTGTGTTCTGAGTGTGCAGAGGTGGTTTGAGCTCTGGTTCCCGTCCCTCGCAGCATTTGGCACAATATGAACATGCTGTCATTTAAAGCTTTTTCACACCTAGTTGCTTCAAATGACACATCTTAGTGGCTTCACTTTTAATTTGGCTACACAGGCTAAATGAGAACACAAGAATTGGACAGAATTTGTTTCGCACCTTCACCCACCCAGAGCACCTAGTTTGGAGTGCATTCTGGGTTATTCTTTTGTGCACACATTTTTGCAGATGACCAATTAAAAGCATGGCCAACAAAATGTTTCTAGGCAGAAAGAAAATGATTAGAGCAGTTATTATTAGTAATTATTGCAGGTAAGAAGAGGAAAGAAACTGTGGCCTAAAGATTACAGAAACAACCATGTGACTGTACGGTCACCTGTTTAATCTGATGTTACTTTAATGTTCAAATTTTTAGGGTCAATTAAAAATTTCCCGGACAGTAATGGATGCTGTAGCCAAAATATCTCATGGAATACTGGCACACAGGTGGTCTGCTGCCAGTTGCCAGGTCTGAGTGAGCAAGAATTAATCAAATAAACAAACTCTGCCACATCTTTTCCGAAGATGGACAACATTTGATTTGGCATTTTAGGGTAGTAATTGGTATTATTTTAGTACACATCCAATTTAATGCATCCCAGAGGAATGTCATTGGTACCTCATCATTGTCTGCAATGGCCTATATCCAGATGCTATCGTTAAAAAAATTTTGGGTTCACACGGTGACAGTTTATTATTTTAAATTATGTTCTATTCCTAAGTGGCCACAAACTTGAACCATAGCCTTTATGTATGTTTGCAGTCTAATATTGTCACTCTGTGTCTTTTAGTGTAATTTCACTGTCATTTCTATCTTCAACACCGATTGTACATCTGGCCATCCTACATGAGCGACCTATTGTTCTGTCTCAACTGGCTGGGGTAAGTGGAAATGACACAGAGACAATAACAAACAAACAGACAACAATATGATCAGGGAGAACATTGAGCAACTTCCTGGTGCCAACAGATGATAGGGCCTGGACCATACAGTCTACTCCTATGATGAAGACTTGGAAAAAGAATAGAATGCAGAGGAAGAGGAATAGAAGAAAATGGTTCCTGCCCAGCTCTAACAGTGAAAGGATAAGATGCTGAAAAAACCCATTAAAAGAAGCTTTTTTCCCTTCCAGGAGACCTTCCTTCTTGGTTTTTAAGCACTGGTGAAAATTACTTTAAATTCCAATCCAATGCATTAATCACAAGCAATGAAATACTGTAATATTGTAATATTTGGACCCAAGCAAGCAGGCTTTGGGCTGCAAAATGCCCTTATGACTGAAGCTAAAAAAGCTATTTGGGCGGAAACATCAATAAAGAAGAGTTGAAAGAGCTTCTCTTGCTAAGTGGCATTTTATTTTGTTTTTATTTTTGTCCATTAGTCCCCTGCCATGGCTTCATCTCTTTTGTTCCTGCCAGACCAGGCCAAAAGGGGGTGTGAGCTCAACATGAGCGCGCATCAGCAGGCTACCTCCAATCTCCCGCCATTTGGCAGCATGGTACCAATCAACACTTTACTCCCACCCTGCCGAGAAGCAACCAACTCTAAAGGAGACAGAAGGGGACCTGGTGTGATGGAGATATGGAGTGTGTGAAAGAGAGGAAGAGGGAGAAGAAGGGGAGAAAGACAGAAATAGAGGCAGAGATTGAGATGAAGCAGGAAGGCAGCTCCTTGTTGAGCATCCTAAATTTACCCAAGTGCTGAGGCTCCCCGTCGTCTTCAACTCTTGCTCTGTCAAAGGAGTTATGCCTCTGATACACACTCTCTCTAGCTCTCTCTCTCAAAGATACAGTAAAACCTTTGATATTACTACTGCTTTATAAAAAGCCAACAAGATTTAAATATAGGTATACATTTAAGTGTAAATTCTGAGGATGTCTAAAAATGGCCCTAGCAATTAATCAGTTTTAAAAATAATACCTTTGCATATGAAAGAGTCAGTAAAATCAGACTCCTGTGGATATTTATCTTTTTTTTTTTACCCCAATAATGGCTGCTGTGCTTTCATATATTTCTCCAATTTATCATACTGTGTCCTTGCGGCCTAACCCCTCTCCTCGCAAGAGTACTATTGATCCAAGGCATTGTAGTGATAAATGCAATCTTTTATCCAGTGAGCAAATTTTACGAATGAGTGGTGCAGAAAAGAAAAATGCATTTTAATTATACTTTATGTATTTATGCTGTGGTATTTTAGGAGTTTACACCTCTCAGACAGTTCAATACAGTGTGGCACCATTAACTGATACAAAAATGTACAATACATTTATAACAATACAGTGAAGTGTGATTCATTGAATATCTCATGCAAACTTGTTCCTAACAGCTTCACCAAGTTTAGTTATGAAATATCTAAGTGGACCCTGGCTAAATCTCAGTTTGTAACAGGTAAAAGGTAGAAACTGCTGTTGAATTGAGACCTTTAAGACGTTAGGCAACATTGCATGAGAGGTCATCATGCTACATTGATGACTGTAGCCACACAGACTGCATCCAACAACATAACTGGAAACTCTCTACTGGAAAGTAGCCATACAAAAACTCTGTGCCAAGTTCAAGCTCATGTCAGAAGGCCTGAACAACAACAGAAATGAGTCCATGCTTGTTTTCAGAAAAAACTGATTTCCATTGCAAAGAAAAAAACAACATCCAAATGATTATCAGCAAAAGAATATAAGACAGCATCTACTGTATGATGGTACGAATGCGCTTCAATGCCAAAAGAATAGTTAAGTATCATTGAGATGAAGGCCTATATTGAAATGATATGGAGAGACGCATGCTGCTGTCAATGCAATGACCAGCAAATTACTGGAAATGTGGGACAGGACATGGTTCATTCTGCTTGTGCGCCCATATATTAAAATGTTAAAGTTAAGTTAAAATTAAAGTTTTATTTCCATTAGTTCGGTAATTTCAGTCATTTCAAATGCCCCTTTTGAAATAGCATGGGGAGCCGAAGACCAGCACACATAAAAACATGTGCTCGTAACAGAAGAGTGCAGGGAGAAGAAAGTTGCTTGAAGATAAAGATTTATTTTTATTTCATGCAGAATTTAGGTCACCTTTGTGATTCTGTTTTGATCTATAAAATGTCAGTTTATCTGTTATTTAATGCTAACAGATAGGCAGAGAATTCTGCCAGCAAAATTAGGTTAAATAAGACGTGCTCAGGAATGTCAAGTGCTGAATGGAAACCAAAACAAGTTGGACAAAATTCAAGGTAAAAAAAAAAAAAAACAAGGCAAGAAAAGAAATCTGCGTTCAGAGAACCTAGAAAGGCATCGAGTCAGAGAGGTAACGAGCAAGTGAAATAGACAGTGGGGAAAAATAGACTTGCTGAAGCAGAGTTAAGTGAAAAGTAGACACTTCAGGAGCAGAACAGAGAGACGGTGCTGTTGGATCAGGCAAATACTGAGCAAAGAAGACAAAGTGAAGAGGTGAGGAAGAGATCAACAGAGTGAGCGCAGCAAAAGCGTAATGACAATGCTAGTTATATTCATGCTCTAGCCGCCTCTTCCCCTTCCCTCTGGCTACAGCTGTCTGCCTGTGAGTACCAGCAGCAGCAGCGGTGGTGGAGGGGCCGGAGCAGGAGGTCTGGGACTCAGCATTTGGTCATTTCACAGAGCGCTGCAGCTCACCAAAACAATGTTGAAGCAATCAGAGCTAATTGCGCACTAATGGCTCCCTTTCCACTTTCCCTCTCTAATTGGCTTGGAGCGCCATCTGCACACGCACAGACATACACATACACATAGACACTGGCACGCGCCTCACGTGCACAGACAGCTACTCTTCTCACAACACAAGCATCAACAAACAAGGCATCAATTAAACTCTCAAAATAACATACAGGTCTAGAAACCGAGAGAATAACATCATTTATTTCAGCCAAGTGGGGGATGAGAGATTGTCTAGCAGTGTGCTCGGTCACCCAGGGGGGGCATTTACAGTTTATACTGCCAGTGAAACCTTTAGCGTGTTTGCATTGATTTTGCCCTCAAAGCTGGGCAGTTAAAATAACCGTATAATCATGTGTTGCAATAAATGGATCCAGCTTAACAGGGTGAGGGGAGGGAGGGCTTTTTGTGCCTCGACCACGATCACTGACGAGTCTGCTGATGGATCTCCCTATGCCTCGCTCCATTTTGTCTCACCCTCTCTCTCTCAGCTGGCATGTGAAACCGTGAAGGTGCTTCATTCTCAGAAATAGCTTGTCACTGTTGTCATCTCTGCGCCTCTTTCCCCATGCATCAGGTTTCCTCCGTGCAGTCCTTTTGTTATGACTTTGCAGGAAATCTTTTGTGGCGGGCGCAGCGTGGAAACCATCACCGCAGGCGAAAAAGGTGAAATGGGTACAGCAGGGAAAAGTGCTTTAAGTGCAACGGTTGCCATGGAGACCACCTTTACCCAGGTTCTCCTTGCTCGTTCACCTTTCACAATTCAGCTTGCTCGTTTAATTGACAAATTTGAAAATAAACAAACACAGTTGTGGGAAAAGTGATTAAATCCGTTGCCCACCTGCTTGTTTGCACTCTGGCAACCGATTCTTCTCTCTTTCCTGTTTACCAAGACATGGTCCATGCTACCATCTGTTCATTTTTCATGTTTGCAGTGAAAACATAATTTGTTCAGAACAGGTAGAGCACTTCTCCTCTGCATTAAATGTTTCACTTAACAATGGGATGCTCTTCAGCAAGCATTGTTTCACACGCGGCGGGGAAACTGTTCACAACGGCAACTTTGCCCGCACAATGAGGCTTTTCTGCTATTTGACTTTGACTGTGTGTGTGTGTGTGTGTGTGTGTGTGTGTGTGTGTGTGTGTGTGTGTGTGTGTGTGTGTGTGTGTGTGTGGATGTGCTTCCAATAAATAAACATGCACATACATCTGTGTGTGCCTTATCCTAGTGGTGTGTGTGCCCACGGCTAAACAGAGGCGTAATAATGTGATACTTCCTCGAAGAAAGCCAGAGGCTCAGTAAGAGCTGCATTGCTGTAACTGGGAGACACGCTATTCATACACACACTTCTGTGTGATTCATGCTCTGTATTACTGTCACAAAACCGAATGCAGGTCTCTGAACACTTGCATTTATATTTCTTCTCAAACGCCAAACACTCCAGCCTTCGTCTGAGCTGACGCAAAGACGTGCAAGATAACTGAATTTCTGCCACTTCACACTTGTCAGCTCAGTAAAACAAAATGTCCAGATGCACGCTTGGAGTAATGACGCTCTGTCAGAGCAGTGCCGAGACACCCGCCTTTAAAGCCTCTTCACATCCCATATGGCAAAAAAGTACTAAAATGGCTTTTATAATTTCTCTCTTTCTTAACAAGTTTGATAACTTCTTAAATTTAAATCTGAGCATCTGTTAGGAAGCACTGAAGTGATTTCAAGTTAGTCGAATGTCATTCTTTCAATTCTCCAAGTCATGCTGATAGTAAGTGAGGTGTTTATCCATGCTTTTATGTACGCTCAGCATCACTGGTTACATCACATTACTCTCATCTTCCAAGGTCAGACTAATATTCCACTGGAGGTGGTGAGCACCTCTGCACAGCGTGTGAGTGTTTTAGCTCAGCAGGAGCAAATGGAGCTTTATATTTGGTTCAATGTGTGGATTTGCATTTAAGTGGAACCCGCTTGGACTATTTCTGTGTGTGCACCGGATCGTACCTTAACACTGTTCTGCTCTTCGTCCCCGAGTGTGACAGGAGCAGATGTTAAACCAGACACCGTCCGCGGGGCTAAGAACACAACTACCATCAAACAAAACCATTTTCCCCTCTGGACGGTGGCTCTGCAGGCCATTTCAGCTCTTTATCCAGCGTTAGCTCTCTTTGTTCATCGTAAATCCTCTGCTGATGCCAGAGAAAAAGAAACAGGCAAATGTCAACCCCCAAACTGGGACAAAAAGTTCCATTTGCACTTGTGCTACACAGGGATTTCAGAGCTACAAAGAGCTGTTTTCCCCTCATTGACTCATGGTACTGATGTCATTGCCTTCTGGTTGATTGGACTGTCACTGCATTTAGGTCAATGTGCGTTTTTTGACAGGTTCTGGGGATGATGGGTAAATTGAGCAGCTAGGATTCACAAAGGGAGGCTCACAGGTATGTGAGGGACAAAAGGGTGTTTTCCTTTGAGTGTGTGTGCACCTTGCACGTCCCCATTACTTTCCTGTGCCACCACTGTAACCCCTGTGTGCCAGTTTCAAGGAAACAGCAGGCTGGGGTTTTGAACTAGCAACCCCAGGGGCTGCTTTGGGGCCAGCATTACCCTCAGTGGCATGCAGGTCCAGACCTCTTGGCAGAGCATTCCAAAGGAGAGCAAACACATGTAACCAGTGGGAGTTGGCCCATCTGTCTCTGTCTCGGTTAGTGGCACGCATACACACACTCCTGCACGCGATTCCTCAGGAAAGTGAGATATGAGTCGGTGTTGGCAGTGACAAACACACTGCACAGCAAGAGAAAACCAGTTAGAAGATGAAGTGACCAATAGATCAGATGAGCGGGACGCTCACTTTCTCACTCATTCGTTTCCCTTCTGCTCCACGTTCTCCCTCCATCTTCTTTAAAGGTGACGTTTACTCAAATTACAAAAGGTGTTTTCTCACATTTCTCTCGCAAGAAAACTAGAAGATTTTGTTTCATACTCTCAGGTTTTGAAATCTATTTTACCCATCATAATTGTATAACCAAGGACAGGTTCAACATGTTTCAAGTCTGTCTTATAACAAAAGTCATTCTGAACCCTCTCCTCCGCCTCAATGAAGTGACTTTTCACCATTGTAGATGAGCTCAGTGATACTTTGCTTAGTTACAACCAGGGAGGTGTCCCTCAGATCGTGTTGTAAAATAAAGTAAAACAAACTGAGAGCAGCCCTTTGAATTTGGGCTGGGTTTCCCAATTTACTAAGCCCTTGCATCCGCCTCTGTCAGTAAAACACGCAAAATAAAAACAACAGAAAATAATCAGACTTTTAAACGCTCTGAAATTACTAAACATAAAACAGCAATTTTAATTCTTTGCATGATTTGCCACTGCAAACCACTTGATAACTGTGCACAAGTTAGAAAAGAAGCTTGACTCTCACGTCTTTGCCATGAATATCAGGCTACCACCAGCTGGATAGCCTAGCTTAGAACAATGACTGGAAACAGGGAAAGAGAGTTTTATTTGTACAAAGGCTGGTGCAGGTAAGCAGATCTGATCTCCTTTAAGTAGCTCTGCTGAACCTTCACATTAGCTTTGAATAAGTTTTTGCACAGGACTGGTGGATGTTGGGTCCCATCTCTTCCACTAAAAAAAGGCTTTAGGAAGCAATCGTCATTATCCATGACAGTTTGACAGAGAGCTAGTATGCACAATACCAGGAAATTGAAGCAGCTGAATGAAAAAGTTAATGTTCATTTCATGGTAAAAACCTGTGCATCTGGTTTACACCACCACCCAAGCAGAGCTGAAAATTAGAGTTGCTAGTTTTAGAATATTTGATTTCTTCATCATTATTAATTGTTTAGATGTTGTTTAATGATAAATTTATGTTATTGCGAAATAAAAAGTTGAAATGTGCAACGCATATTTAAGACAAATTAATAATCTACTACAGCACCAGTAGAAGTTCAAACCTCTGAGACTTTAAACAGTTCTTAACAATGAGTATTTTTATATTTATATTTAAAGCACAGTTTCTCTAAACCTTGAAAAAGCACCAATGCTCTATGCTCTACACAGACTTCTATGTCCTGCTGTTATAGATCCTAGACAAACCCTGGCCGGAGGTTCTGTGGTAGAATGTTGGTCTTCCATGTTGGAGATTACATTTGGGTAACTGTGGTGCAGTTGTCAAGGTATAGTATGGGAAAAATAGGAAAAGTCATAGTGTCATCATACATTTGCAGCTGTCCAGCAACAGTTTCCCCATGGGATCAATACAGCAGCTACAATTTATACATATATACAAACAGGAGTAATGAATAAACAATGGCATGAATCTTTTGTTCTGCACCCTTGCACAATACAGGTATAAATTACAAATCACACAAAAGATTTACTTTAATTCTGTTTAGAATTTTAGTCTGGGACTATTCACATTTTCCTGACCTAAAAAGTCATTATTCAGTATATTTTTTCAGTCTAGTGAAGGCATCATCTTTTAGTGCTGACTGTCTGAGATTCACACAGTCATGTTACTGGAACCCAGTGCTATTTGCTCAGTTCATCCAAAACGGTTTGCCTCCATTGTAGTGGTGATATCTGTAGACTTGAAAATAAAAATCAAACCTTCTGTATGGCTAGATGCCAGCTGAAGTTAGATAATGTTTTTTTTTTATCAGTTGTATGAACCGTTTAATTCCTCGGGTCACAAAAAGATAAAAGTGTGACTATATATTCTCTCCTTTCTTCCCTCTCTCTTTTTCTGACTTATTCCTTATGGTGATAAGGATATAGAGATCTGTGCACATGTGCGACAGGGAGAGAAGGGGAATGAAAGCAAGACAGAAAGACATGGGCACAGATTGTAAATGTGCAAGGGAAAGGCGGCGATGAGTTTCACCTAACTCAGGATTCATTACCATGCATCTGTCACAGTGCCGACGGAGGTCTTGTTGCCAATGGCAAAGAGCATCAGCATCTTTCTCTTCCTCTCTCTGTCTCTTGCATGTCTGTCTGTTGCCGCTGTCTCTCCTCCTCTCTCACTGTGAGCGCACCCAGTTAAACACATCAGCATGTCTGTCATCACTTTGGCCTCGCCGTCTGCAGACACTGACACAGTGCAGACAAGAAAAGTCCATTATCGCTTCCCTCGGTGTGACTATTTATCTCCCTCACCATCTCGCCCTGTCACTTGCAAACTCACCCGCCTACCCCGCCCTGCCTGCAACCGCACACAAACACCAGCCAACTAGGACGGTGATGGGCTAAACACTGCATCACTTGTCTTAATGCTTTTCCACAAGAGCTGCTGAGCACCTCACTTTTAAGGAGTATTTTTATAAAGTTATTGCATATGTGTGTGTGTGTGTGTGTGTGTGTGTGTGGGGGGGGGGGGGGGGGGGGGTTAAGTTTACTGACTGAACAATACCACCCCAGCAACTATCATCCATGTGTTGTTTCCACAGGACATTTAACCCCAAAATGCCCCATCAGGGATCCTCAGAGACCAGCAGTTTTGAAACAATGATTTGCTTTATTTCAGTGTTTTATTTGTATTCAGTTGACATACCATATGCTTAGCATACAGACAGTAAAAAGTGAAAATGCTTCTCAAAAACTCCTTTTTACACGCTTAAAAAAAAGTTTACACAAAGCAGTCATGTGTTTGAGCTGTTTCTTTAAAAAAAAAGCTCTTGCCAGGCAGATGGCCACCCACAGTACCACCTCTGTTAGAGTCAGAAGGCTGCGGGTACTTGGCTTATGAATGTATGTAGAACCTTCAGCACAAAATAAAACGACTAAATCTGGGGCTTAAATAAATAACTGCCGTTATTAATGATTTCAAATGACATCATACAGGATAATTATCTGTAGGTAAACATGTGAGATATTTTAAAAACTGTTCTGCTCCACCCCAGTGTAGCTTTTTAAGACATCTCCTGCTATTACACAAATAACACGTTAAACAGTTACATTTTTTATCTCGTATCATGTAAAGTTTAAACATAAAATGCATGTCAATTAGCTAAATATGACGGTATTTACTACAGAAAATAAGAAATTGAAGACCAGTTGTCATCATTATGAGGCTCATATGTCATAATTATTAGATACTATTGAACTATTAGTAGATTAATCATATTTATGTGAAAAAAAAGTAATAATTATAAACATCTGTATCTTTTAATTAAGAGATAGTAAGTTTTAATTATGATATAATGAGTCTATATGATATCGGAATCACAAAATCATGGCTTAGTATTTTATTTTTACAAAACCCTAATGTCATAGGTATGACTTGTTATCTCAGTACTTCATAATTATGAGATACTGGTGATTGCAATGCAATTCAAGTGGACATGGTGAGATATTTGAATATTTCTTTACAAATTACATTTGGCACAATTAAGAGCAAAGTGCAAATGAGGAGCAACACTCGCTTGTTGCTATGCAGATGTTTTTCAGCCCACAGATACCCTGAGACAAATTTGCAGCTCTCTACTTTTAAGATAGAATGCCACTGAAAAACAGCAGGTCAGATCCATTTCAGTACTTTTTTCCCTGGACTGTTTAGATCACACTGTGTTTGAGCAAACTGCCCACCTGCTGTGACCCTCATTTTAACTACAAAAACTCCTTTTAATGGCAAAGCCAACCCTATTTTATCTGCTGTCATCTCTTCAAACACACACCCACGCGTCCCTCCAAGCTCTTTGTAGTGTT
The DNA here is from genome assembly GCF_900324465.2 of Anabas testudineus. Taxonomy (NCBI): domain Eukaryota; kingdom Metazoa; phylum Chordata; class Actinopteri; order Anabantiformes; family Anabantidae; genus Anabas; species Anabas testudineus. The sequence continues at coordinate 17,442,641 of NC_046620.1, forward strand.
GAGGTGGAAGCGTCGTGTCTAAGTGGAATGGTTGACTGGTCAGGCAGGACGAGGTGTCGGGGAAAAGGCCCATCTTATCAGGTAGAACCTCCATCTGTGCTGCAGAGACCTCTCAGCTTTCAAGCCTCTAGCACACTGACAGAAAGCTTTAAGGAGCTCTTTTAAAGTGCCAGCTATCTTCTGAGCCTGTGATGGAGACAGTCTTGCACACACACACGAGCAGTCTAGTATATTGCTGTACATTTGGACTCGTGACAAAGTGAGGCAGATGCAGCTGAGCCAGTGTAGGAGTGAGGTTAAGAGAGGAGATGAGAATGGAAGTTATGCAGCATGAGGAAGTAGAAAACTAGCAGAAACAAATAACCAGAGGGATATTTTTGTGAAGCTTTCAACAAGAAAGCAACACAGAGGAACATATCGCTGAAAAACAACGCGTGTTCCTCCCACTAGTAGCATTTACAATGAGAGAACGCTGTGTTGAATGAATTATCCAACATAGGTCTGATGCACATTGGGAGATATTTAAAGGGCGGTTGAGGTCAGGTTAGCAAAGTAGACATTTCTCACAAGCTGCTTCGCTGTTGCCTTTTTTCAAAAAAGATAAATCCTTACTAGACTATCACTTTCCTTGCCAGATAATCTTTCTCTTTGGCTTCCGATATTTCTGCATTGAGCTTCTTCGCTGAAACACACCCTAAAGGAAGCGGTGTTGTTTTGTCTCTGTGATCCAGGGAAATGATGTACCCCATGTTGTGTTCCTCAACCAACATTTACACCCGTATTTATCTACATCACCAGACCCAGCTGCAGACCACTGATTGGTTTTGCCTGAGTAATGAGCACAATCGACACAAAGTACAATTTAATTAGGAGCCGCGAACAGCGACGCAGAGATGGAAGATACTGGAACGGGACGGAGATGGCGATTAATGGAACAACGCCTTCCCAGTGTTCCATCATTGCAATCTGATTTATTAATTACCCATGGCGGCGGGGTTTTTATCTCACTCGTCATGCAAATTGGCAGAAGAGACACGCTTGTACATGCACACACACATACAAAGGAAGGCACCGTTTGATATCATGGGGAAGGTTGTCTTCCCTCTGTGTGATGTCAAGCTGTGTGACTCAGGGCAAGTTCATTTGAATAAGCACTTGAAAGAAATTATGATTGGCGGTGTTTTAAAGTCCAAACACACACACACATGCACACAAACACACACGCTATCAAACATGACTGACCTCAAATGCTCCCATGATTGGATTTTTGAGAGAAGAAGTTAAAGTTTGTTTTCAGCTGCTGTTATAGCAGGTATTGAAAAAACACAGCCACGAGACAGTCGTAGGCAAACAGAAAATAAAATCCCACTTTAATATCCAGCTGCTGCATGCCTCTGGCAGGGATTAGGACCAGATAACGCTTGAGTGCTCTGCACGTCCTCTGTGGCATACTGTACGTCCACAAACACAATTACTCAAGCAGACACAGGCAGGCGTACAGACAGTACAAAATGACACAGACACATAGCATGTGGAATAACATTTAGGGGGTATCCACTTTCAGGTTAAAGTTTTTCTTGTCTCTTTCTGTCTGTTATGTTATGTCAAATCTGTGCAAAGATAAAAAGAGGCAGACCTATAGAGGCTTTATAGCACCGACACTGTGGCCTTGTCCATACAGCATCTGCTTATAAACTCAGATTCTTTATGTGAAACCACAAAGTACTTGTCCATGCTGCAGTCAATGCCACAACACTGTATCTGCCTCTGCACACAGATCTCCCACAAACCCACAAGTTAGTTTTTCTTGTTTGTTTCAAATTATGTCGGAGAAAGATGGATGGAATTTAGATGAAATGTGTATGTTTTGTCTTACTTACAAAAAAGTCATTTCTTCAACAGTCAGCACTCAAAGGTAATAAATTCTTGCCTCTAGTGAAATGTTGTTTTTCTAATAAATTTTGCAGGAGCCAGAAGAACAACTGCACATTACACAGTGGGGATGACTCACCAATGCACGTGGGCAGCCAGTTGTACGGACCCTATTGTTCAAAATTTCAAAGGCGAGCATCGATACCGCATGCATCCTTTTCAGCTTCCATTATATCACTTTGGATGAGTGAGCAGCCACATGCTCACACCAGGGCCAACAGCTGCAATAGTTGTAAACCAGTTTGTCAATTAATTGAGTGTGAGGAAAGGAAATGGAACCATGCAACCATAACTTTGCTTGTGTTTTGACAAACGACAAGCACAAATTGTGTCTGTGAAGTTGGAAAAGCAGGAAGATCAGAGTCACTCAAAAATTGTCCTAATGTTAATGCAAAGTGCACATACTGCAGAGCATGTGAGCAAAGCGGATCGGAGCACTAGTGAACAGGAAGTGTTAGTGGGTGGATTTTGGATGCAACTTTTAAAAGGGAGGCATTCCAAATTAACTCCAGTACCCCTCACAACACAAACCCGAAACATACCAGACTGAACAAACATTGGTTGTTGTGAGTCGTTGCGCTACATCTTTGGGATGTAAGGCTAGGGTTTAAGCTACATATGAAATACATACATTCTATAGTTTTATAGAATGGGATGCTGACTTTGAGCAGGGGAATGGTATGGATGAACAGCTCCATGACAGATTTTTACTACTCCACTCCACTCATATGCTGTACCATACTGCAGACAATATAAATACTTTGTGATACAAAAGTCAACCAACTAAGGTCTAACAATGTTAGTTGGAACACACTAAAGTCTACTAAAGCCAATGTTAATGAATGAATGAAACATGTGGTAGTCCCAAAACCCTGAAATCTGTTAGACAGGGTCAGGAGAGATGTGGGTCCTCCCAACAATTCAAAAACATCTGTATCAGTGTTTGTAGGCTGTGCAGTAAGGGTTTCAGTCAGGTTCTAATTTCTCAGTTTTTGTTGAAGCTGCTTTGTTAAGGCGTTTCTAATGTTTTGGCTACCCTTATACTGTAAATGAGCCAGCCAAAACATTAAGAACACCTCTTAATATAATGCACTCCAGCAAAACTCGACCACCCACTATGAACTCAACAATTAACATGTAGAAGAACGTCTGTTGGCTTCAACAAAAACTGAGAAATGATAACTTGGTAAAAGCAGAATTCTCAGCAGAGCTGTTGTATAGAATTTTATCAGATTGTACAGATGTGCCTAATATAGTGGCCAGCATAGTGTGAGTGTCTATTTGTGTCTGTCATACAATCACAAGATCATGAATTCCAAAAAGCACTTTCACAAATTCCACTCGTGCCTCCTTTTCATAAACCCATCCTCTCCACGTCTGCGTCTCTCTCTCCTTCTGCCTCCACTTCAATGCAAAAGACCTTGATGTCTCTTTGAGGGTTTGCCACGGCACATTTCCACGGCAAATCTAGCGTGTTATACTTGTGCCACCATTGCCAAGTCCTCATCATTCATCGTGATGACTCACAAAGCAAGGCCGAAACACAAACGTCTCCCTGTCATCGAACCCCTCCTGGATGAGAGAAACCGTGTCTTTATATTAGGAGAAGAAAAGGAATGGATTCACACTGATTGGCCTCCATTACCTCCCCCAATCTGTTTTGATGATCAAACCTTGAGCAGGTGTATAAAACAGTGATCTCCTGGTTCACATATGAGGAAAAAATTGTTATACAGACTGTGAGAAATTAATTGGTGTTGTTTGTTCATCTTTAATTACCTTCCTTTCCTTGGTGTCTTCCTGCACCATCCCCATGCTGAATAGAGCACTGCTGAATCATGCAAAAGAAAGACAATCGTGTCAAATCACGCTGAAACTCAACGTGACACCAAATATTCACTAACTTTCTTGTAAAGGAAGTCTCCGACCTCGTTCAGCGCTCCCTTGCATCGCCCCGAGCTGACGAAAATTCACATCCAGCTTGCGGAAAATCCATGATCACTTGAGTTCATGGTACAAAAAGAGGTGGAACTCATGCTTACAGTGATCAAACAGGGTGGTAAACCAGTCCCTGAGGCATGCCATGTTCCACCCACTCACCTAAAAAAAAGAAAAAACAACTACCACACATTTTCACGCATACAAACATACACGCGTAGCTACACATTGGCTCTGAACCTCTGCAAGACAACTAAAGGAACATTTGATTTGAGTTGATAGATGCGGAGGAACGAGAGCTTGTAATCCTGTAACGGTGAGTCCAGAGCGCTTGAAATGGGTCCCAGTGGCAGTGGAGTACTGGCTTGGGGGCACTGGTAAATGAATCTGTCTGGAGTCACACAGCCAAATGAACACGAGCGAGCTAAGTAAGAGTGTGGCGGGTGTGGCAGTTCATTTATGAAATGTATCAGGATTTATGAGGCAATGAAGCGTAAAGGTGCTTTATTAGTCTCCCGCCGCTGCCAGTCCACCAAGATGGAAAGCAGAAATGACACTCTAAATGTTTCAACTCCTGTTTTCTTTCGTCCTTCTCTAATGGGAGGAAACTGGCAGAAAGAAAAAGAATTTCTACTTTTGAATACTTCTCATGTTGTTTGTTTCTATTTGGTCTCATTTGTGTTCAGGGAAGTTCTATTTCTGTATTTTCTGACACCTGATGTCATAACTGTCTTCTTAAATTAGTATGACTACAAACCAACATGCTTCACTGCGATTCCTGTGAGTGCCAATAGCTGACTAGGTGGTGAAAGGGAGAAAATTTTGCCGATCTCCACAAGCCATGTGAAGCAGAAGCAAGAAGACCTTCTTGTGTGTGTGTGTATCCTTGTGCTTATGTGCATGTGTGTGTACCATGGGACCAAAATGCGAAGAGTGGTTTTGCTGGTTCATTGCATCCTGGCTGAGATCAAAATCATCTCAAAGTTGTGTCAATGAGGTCTCCAAGGAGGGTAATGGAGAAAAAGACCAGCTTGGTGGTTGTGATTTTGTGTGTGTGTGTGTGTGTGTGTGTGTGTGTGTGTGTGTGTGTGTGTGTGTGTGCGTGTGTGTGTGCGTGTGTGTGTGCGTGTGTGTGTGTGTGTGCGCTTAGATTAGAAAATATGGATTTAAAAACAATATAAATTCATTCAAATTCAATTCCCTTTTATTTTACTGATGACTGATGCCTTACTTTTGTACTTTGTGGCTTTTTTGTGTGTGTGATAAATTGTGGTATCATTTGGACAATAAACAACCTTCAAGACAGTGCTGCCTCACAAGACAAATGAAGTCCCACAAGAATAAACATATAAACACACAATTGTCACTTTTACTTGCAAATGTGTGAGCTATTAAATTACATATATTAGTATTTCTGAAAGTTCACAGGCTATACTCTTCTGAGGGAATAGGTCTTTTTGTATTCCAACATCCATGACTTTCATAATCAAGTCTTTGCATTAGAATAGCTTGGTTTATCATATGTTACGAACTGACTGACGGGACCAACGAGTAAGAACAAAATATATATATTTATTAACAAAAAGGGCAGGGGACACAGGGAACTAACACAAACTAACAAAGTATCAAACGAAAGAGACCCGAACACACGGTGGTAAGTACAAACAAAACCTAAACCCGACATACAAAGTAACAACACAAAACCTCACACTAATGTGGACAAAACTAACAGACAAAGCAGAAGCACAAAGTAACAAACCAAAATCATCTGCACAAGGCAGAAGAACATTATTAAACAGACGAATCAACAGTACAAAGTATCAACGGAAAACCACGCACTAAAGCGGACAAGAAACCAACAGACAAACTAGACGTACAAAGTAACAACAAAAAATACACTGCAAAAGGCAGGCCAAACAATTCAAACTAACAAACAAAACAGAGGTTCCTGATGGACAAACAAACGAACGAACAAACTGACCAGAATTGTGGAGCATGAACCAAACAGAAGTGAGCAGCATGAGAGTCAACAAACCAGCAACGAACTGAGGACTGAGGGGTGCTTATAAAACAGAGGGATGCACAGGTGAACTGAATGAGTCAATTAGTCCAGAGTGTGGAGAGTGGGGGATGAGGAAGTCCATATGTGGGTGTGGCAGGAGGGTGAGACACAGAACCAAACATAACAGACAGGGGCAGAGGGAGGAATCGTAACAATCATATATATAGTATAATATATAAGTATTTTAACAGGAAAAACCATAGATATTTATGTCATGTGCTACTTCACCAACGCTGTTATTTATCTTCCTACTTTAACATAAGGTTGAGAGTGTATTTGTGTACTGCAGTTCTTTTCTTTTGTCTGTATTTTTGATTTGATATCAGTGTTGTTTTATATGCTTTATGGCAGCCTAGACCATACAGTTTACTTTGTAGGACTGAAAAATGTTGTATAGTGGAAATGTATTCATAGTAATTATCCCTGAAATAGACCATCTTATACTTCAGATCTACAGAGATGTGACTCATTCTTTAAACTCTGAAGAAGAAGAAGGTGTGCTAGTGCTGAAAACAGGTACACATGCTGTGTTTTGTCAGAAACAACTTAACACCACAGCAATGTACTGCATTTATACTGTACCCTGTAATGTCTGACTTCAGAATGTGGTTTATCTTAGTCGACTGTGCCATAGAGTTACTGTGGTAGCAAACTATTAAAAAACACTTTGCCTAGGTCATATGTTTCTTCACTGTCAAAAACAATTTATCAACCACAGCACCTCTAAAGATACAGTATGAAACTTATTCAATTCTTATTTTTCTTAAACATTTCTGTCAAAGCCTTGTCCGACCTATTGAACAATCCTGCCCGGGGTGCAGAGATAGTCCCTCTGTAGGTTTTTGAGACTAATAAACCAGGGGCCATGAAAGCCACATCACTTTCCACATGCAACTGTCATGATTGGAAAAGTGAGAATTTTATTTATTTGTAAATATATTGCAGGGGTTTGACATCCCTCAGGGTTCATTCAGGCGCCAATGAAGGCCATGAGATGTGGCTAAAAGCTTCTTAAGCATCCAAGTACGTTGGTGTTGGATTTATGAACTTCTGTCAAACTGCTAATGCTTAATGAATTCAGTTTGTCCTAGTTCAGCAGTCAAAAAGTCCAGAGCAAGTACATTCTAATATGACTTAAAGATCAGCATGTGTGTTACTATGCCTCCTGTGCCGTCTGGGCCCTTGACTTTCCACCTGTTAGGGAGTATTTCATTAGCACACAGTGAGAGACGAAGGAACAGACCTAGTGACTGTTTACCGGCTTTATTAAGCAACCACTTACAATTTTCACGCCCTGATGCATTTGATCATCTAATGACACCTAATTATGTGACCGCCCATAATGTTAGGTTTCTCCGAGGTCAGGTTGCCGCTGTTTGCCGTTTGCCACGCTGAGAATGCTTTTTGGAAATACAGAGGTAATTATTGGCCAGAGCCGCTCTCTCATTAGAAACGCTGTGTATCTGAGCAGTGCAGAGAGAGTGAGAACAAAATCTAATTATCGCCCTCTTCTCACCCACCCCTCTGTGACATCAATACTCTATTATAGCACCTTGTCCCCGGGGTGCAGCCAAACTGACTCCTACACATGTGCAGTGTGCATGTACACGCATACACACAAGCACAATGCATGAAGTCATTAAAAACTGTGCACTTTTTTGTGCACATGTACTTCTAAACAAGGCAGTTAGCCAGTTTTAGATGCTTTTTACATGTTTTTACAAGAACTTTGTTAAATTACCTGCATTTCACTTTTTCCAACTGGATGACAGTTGATTTTTCATTCAGATTTGGGTCACACTCGATTCTGTTGGCAGTCTCAAGAAAACAAATGTGAGCAGCGACAGAATTTCATGTGACTTCCCCGGGCCAGATGGAGCTTGACGTGAAACAGCGGTCTGCCGTAATTGTTGCCTGTACACTAATTTTTCAGAAATAAGAACAGCCAGGCAAGGTTCTGAGGAATTAAACACTTTGAGACACGGCAGATGTAGGAATTATGGATTCGTTTTTTTGCAGGGGCAAAGTTAATCCTTAAGATCCAAGACACCTGTGTATGTTGTTTTTCTTAAACACATGTAATACGAAATCACGATAATCAGAATTTATCATCAATCTCTCACCATGTGACACCTGTAGATAGAGGTTGTGTTCTCAAAGATCAGTATCTCTGCAGTAGTTCAGGATCGTGGCAGCAGTCAACACCAACTTGGCTGGGAGGTGATTATCTTTGATCTAACATACTTGTCTCGGAAAGCTAAATCCAGGCTTTATCTTCTACAGTAGGCAGCTCCCTGCCTTATACTCAAGAGTGATCAAATGTCTGTTGAGTCTGGTCTCTAGTCAAAGCCTGTCAGAGGTTTCTTCTGCTAAAGAGGTCTTTCTTCCCCAGTGCTTGCTCAAGAGAGATTTATTGGGTTCTTCTTTATAATTCTCTAGGTCTTGGCCTTACTATGTCCCTGTTAAGTGCCTTGGGATTATTTTGGTTGTGAATTGGGGCTGTATAGAAAAATCTAATTGAACATTTCATTCAATGTGCTGAAACATACAGGAAGTGGATCATGAAAACTAAAGTGGTTCACTAATTGTAGACGGACAAACTCATAGCTCATAGTAACAGCATATTATAACTGAAATATGTCAGAAAGACCTGATATGTTGGTAAGAAGTGGCATATGAGAGAGTAACATGAGTGTGGTACATGTACTGCAAGTGACTTAAGCCACTGTGGCAGACACAGCAACAGTATTTCCATGACAACTACTGTAAGAAAACCTTATCTCCTGATGATGTCTGTGAGGCCAAAAAATAAAAAATAAAAAATGTATAAAAGAATATTGTAAAATATGTATATCTACTATATATATGCATATATAGTAGATGTTGTGACCAGAATTCAAAAACATTCAGCAGGGGGTGGCTACATAGAAAAAACACAGTGGACTCTTACTGCCAAGGTCAATATGACAGAATATTAAAGACATGTCACTGAATATGATTTTAAAGTTACCTAAGGTTTTATATGACAAGGAAAGAATCTGGATCTGTTCCGTTTTTTTGTATCTCACAGCAGTGCTCACAGGCTAAGAGGCTACAAAGGTGCATCTTCAGATAAACTCCCAACCCGGCGCTTATGGTTTTACCTCAGGCACTTTGTCAGCTCTCTAATGTCTGATGTTGAACTTGAAATTGATAAGCGCAGGGTAAAGACTCCAGGAAGAATGGAAATAAGTTGGCTTGGAGTCTGTATTTCTCTCCCACTCAGCACTCAAGTGGAACTACAGCAGGTGGGCGTTTTTCTCCGACAAAGACACAGAGAGAGGGAGATTGACCAGGAGCCAGGGAGATATGTGGAAGGAGGGTGGCAGACTTACTGAGGCAGGTGAAAGAGAAGGGAGGTAGAGTGTCGGAGAAGCCATGTGAGGGGAGAGAGAAAGGTTCGCGTAGGGAGGATATATTACATTCAGTTCCATTAGTGTGTGTAATGGTGCTGAAAGGCTGCGTCCTGGTGCCGCTGACCGTGATGGTAGTAGGAGCTGAATTACACAGTCCATGTCAGGCTGGACCAGTCACATACTTAGCTATAAAACAGAAAACACACCACACTCAACTCTTCTCATACACACATATCGCAACACATCAAATCATCAACCGGAGCCGCTGCTCTGCTTAACTGAGTAATTGCTTTCCAGATTATCAGCTCAATATTAGTGATAATGTAAATAATTATTTTTAAAAAGCATCTTATTGGAGTTAAGAAGTTCTAAATAATGTGACAAAGCCTCTGGTTTAATATATATTCCTACAAAGGGCAGTTCAATTCAACAGCGAACGCTGAGCAAAAGATAAATGTGGTCTGTTGATAAGAATGTGTTCTGGACAAGCAGGAGGAAAAACCCACTGTCGACAACATGTATTGACATTAATAGCAAACAACAACATTCACAGGTGCCAAAAGCACAAACACTGTGAAACACCATAAAACATGCAATCGTACAATAAAGTAGCAGAGTGGTCTATGGTGAGGCCCATTCTCCTAAAAATGACGTTTCTATACAATTGAAGTGCATTTAGAAATACATTTTTGTGAGAAACGTAACTGCAATCCAATTACGTTGAGCATAAATTCACAATATGTAGCATAACAATATCTGATCGACAACATTCTGTTTTGTTTATAAAAAAAAACATCCTATCTTTCAGTGCAACATCTTGCTTTGTGACTCCATTATTATACTTTATGTTTTTTTCTCGTTGGACTCTGGGTTAAGGTCAGGGTAAGACAGTTACTTCCCACAGAACGTCGTTTTCTAACCTTAACCAAAGTGCTTTTCTTGCCTCAACCCAAGGTCACACTGGACTCTTGGGTTCGCAGTTTGCCAGTCCTACACAGTGTATGCCCTCCACCAAAACACCTACTGATGCAGACTGAGAGTTCAGGGTGTAAAAGCAAAACATTTTCCAAAAACTGTTCAGAACCAGAATTTAAAAAATATACCTGATTCACCAAACCCTGGGAAGTCGGGTTGTAAGATGAAAACCAGGAAACTCATGTTTGACGGTCTGGATACCATTTACCATTTACCATTTTTACCACAGGTTTAGCACAGGGCAGCATCCAGCGAGACACCCAGTTACTGGTCAATGTAATAATTTCCCCTGTCCACACTGGCTGTGAAATGATCCCTTTATAGTGTGACTACCCTGTAAAAGATGAGGGGATGTAAAAAAAAATGGATCTGTTTATGTCATGGTGGGGGAGCAATTTTCTCTCCCTTGACTTCTAGAGCAGAGTATGACAAAAAGATGTAATAATGTGCATGCCATTATGAGTAAAAAGGATATAATGATTCCAGTGTGTTACCATAAGAAATTGTTACACTGCTTTCAGTTACAAGGGAATTTGTTGTTGTTCTTTGCGGCAGAAGTTCTAGTACAACACACTGCTGTCGGTAATATCCAAATGACCTTCTCTAAAATCAGCATCAATTATTTAGTTTGTCAGCCTCATTTCTTGTTGGTGCACAATTTAACACTTTCTTTTTGCTCCAATTCTGCTCTAAGCAAAAGTAGGAGAGAAGAGAAAGAGCTTGTTTATGCAGAGACCTGATGGTCATTGTGAGTTATGCAAGCCATAAGACACACTGATCAATAGAGGTTTTAAGTGCTGTAAGTCCAACCTACACGACATATTGATTCTGCTGCATGTATCGTAGGTGCACTTGTGCATAAAATTCATTGTTACATTGTGCGAGCATCGCTCCAAAGCCAGGGTCTTGAACCTCTCAGATGGCTTTTCTCTATCTCTCTGTTTACCCTGAACACAGAGGAGACACAAAGGTCAATTACATGAAATTGATCAAGACTGGCAATGCACAAGTACTGTAGTTGTAAAGCTTGTGTGTGTGTGTGTGTGTGTGTGTGTGTGTGTGTGTGTGTGTGTGTGTGTGTGTGTGTGTGTGTGTGTGTGTGTGTGTGTGTGCATGTGTGTGTTTGTATATGTGTGCATTGTATTTTGTTAAATGAACCACAGCAGTAATCAAGATGATGCTTCAGATGCTGTACATAGATCGCAGGTGGAGTTGAGACCAACGTCAATTGAAAATGACTCTTCACCCATCCATACATGTACTGTAGGTATTGACTGGTCTTCTCTGCTCATCCCTCTGTGGAGTTGATTGGTGAACTGTGACCACAGTGTCCACAGAGGCACCTGGGATCTTTTCAGGCTGGAATTTAAAGACCAAGCACAAAAGGACAGTAAGAGAAGAGAAAATAAGTAAAAACATTTCTAACTTTAACATGTTGCACCGCTGTTTGGGAGGAATTATATCACCTTGAGCAAAACACTCTTTTTTTCCCTGCAGGTATAATAATGTCACACTAACAGTGGATGTTTCCACTTTCCCAGGTTCGTTTTCTACCCCTGTGCCTTAAGCATTCTGAAAAGCGATCATTAAGTGTTTAAATAGTCCTCATCTTCGTGCTCTACATTCTCGTATTGTGATTATTTCCAAAATATGCAGATGTTATACAAAGAACCGGATGCAGAGAAGAATAAATGAACAAGTAATTAATGGTTGGTTAATAACACATATTTTCTGCATTTTTTTCTTTTTAGCTGTTAATAATATGGTTATTTAGCTCCTTTTGGCCTCTACCAAATTCTGTGGGAGATATTTGGCTTTTCACCAACTTGTCTCTAAGGCTGTGATATACTTGCTTTTGGCCACCGTGTATACATATAATGGTAGTATCATCTGTGTAATTGTTCACATACTCCCCTGCATACTTTGAGTATGTTAGGTGGAATTAAAAGGTGTGAACCCACCCCCTGGACATAATATGTGGTCTTGCGCCCATATCATTTGGGGATTCTGCAGAAGGATGGGGTACCAGGACTGTTGCTAATGTGATTCTGTTTGCTGCAGACCACCATAACCTTCAGCATGTAGTAGGGTACCTCAGAGTCTAAGGCAATGGTTCTCTGCCAGGAAGTGAGTTTCTACCCTATGTGTATTTGAGTAAGTATAAACGGAGCAAAGTTTGGTGAGTATTGCTTGGTTGAAGCCCTTGAAGCATACTTGTGTAGTCATATTAACTTCGGTTATGGGTTATGTTTTTGGAAGGTGTATGTTGGATGTTGTTGTTGCTGCATTGAACCTACCTAACCACCTAGCAATAGCACTTAGGAAAACCAATGATACTGGATGTTTTTTTTTTGTTGTTGTTGCTGTTGCTAAAGCTAATGAGCTACTTTGGATGAATTGCATCATTAAATGTTTTCCCATGATGTTACCCTGATATTACTTCTAAAGTTTCCACTGGATTTATCCAGATGTTATTTATGACTGTCCAGTTTCCTTTACAGTGTGAACCAACAAACACAAAACTCAATAGAGCACTGAACTCAAAGGTAAATAAATTATTAAACACTTAATTAATACCAGCACTCGAAACAATTCCCAATTAGAATAACAAAGTTAATGAAATATTTGCTGTGTTTTAGCTACTGCCATTAAGCTCAGGCTCAGGAGGGTATAGTCAGAAAAAATATGGTGCAAAACAAGGCTAAAACAAAATCCAAAGCAGCAGGAAGATTGAGTGAGGGGAGAGAATGTGCAAGCCAGAAGGACAGAGAAAGAGAGAAAGGAAGACAGAGACAGAATCTCATTAACGGTCTGAGGAGTCTTTGGCCTTGGCCTTTAATGTGATGCTATGTCTCTTAGTCTTCGCCAGAAGCTGCCAACTTCCCCCACTCTCTCTTTCAATCTCCTCTCTCTCTCTCTCTCTTGTTTTCCCTGGCTCTCTCTCCTTCTAACCCCTTCTTCTCTCTCTCTTGTCTTCCCTGGCTCTCTCTCCTTCTAACCCCTTCTTTTTATTACTCTCCCCTGGCTTCTCAGTGTCTTTCTTCTGCACTTCTTAATGTTGTGCAGCATAGCGAGATGGGTATTATTTATTTATGGTCATGCATTGTCTGTGTGCGTGGGCTTAAGTAATATTCATCTGAGCTGTGCCGCTATAATACAAAGCCTCATTCCTTCTCATATTTGAGGGATGAAACGTGAGCACTGGAGCCTGCTTCGGTCCCGAGTCTGAATGCTGCAAGCTCAAAGTCGAGGAAGTGTGTAGGGGGGCTTTGTAGAGCTTAGCATGCTTTGTTAAGAGCAACAAAGAGGACAAACTGACTCTACTCTTTTTGTTTCTCTTTTACTTATGTTTCTGCTTTATTTAGCAGCTTCTTTTATATTTTAGAACCCTTTACTTTTGCACATGTACCTTTTCAGTTCTCTAATCCACAACTGCGGGGTAGGTCACTGCCATAGATGTTAGGATGCAGTCAAGCAGAAGTACTTTATGCCACTGTAGAATGCATCTTTTCCCATTAAATCTGTTCTAAAGCAGGGTGTCATGGCTCATCGCCTGACTTTTAAATGTGTCTGGAGGTTTCGCACAACCAGATACTGTTGCATGTTTCCTCCTGTCCTGAGTCAAAAACAGACATGCCTTAAAGTCAAACTGAAAACGTTCTTTTTAATGCGTAGATACGCTCAATTTTTCATTTGAGTTTGATGCTTGATTGAAAATCACCAAAATATATAGTCTAGTGGGAATCAGCAAGCTAGGCTTACTTTTTCTGAGTGGAAGCTAGTCAGCCCAGCTTGTTTGTTTCCACTGGAATACACCATGACATCCTCTGCTACATGTTGTTTTAATTATTTAACTGTACCAACCCTGTCATCTAAAAATTATGTTCCTATGCAGCTACTGCAAATGCCATTATGTCTTTGTAGTAGTGTCAGAAAGTAAATGTATAATGTGAAGGGCTGACAAACTGCAGTACCACATTTTTTGTCAGCAATGGCTACTCTGAGCTCAAATCTTACTTCAACCATTAATTTTTAGCTTCTGAAAAACTACAGTTGTCCAGAAAGAAAACTAGAAAGCAGAGTGGAGATGGCACTTGCATCATTGTAATGTGGTTTTGTCCACATCTATAAAACAGATCTATATCTAAAAACTGTCCTTTTTATTCTGCTGTGATTACATTCCTGATATGAACTCATCATGACCTCTCAACTTGCTACTAAAAACATGACTATTGACTAAACTTTAATATTGAGTGGTTTATTTTTAAGGCAATACTTACCTCAACTTGTCTAAAGGCGTCAATTAAGAATATTGTTGTTCCATGGCTGGATTTTTATTTGCAGAATGAAAATGCAAATGAAATTTTGAATGAGGTTTTATTACTTCTGGAACACAACCTTGAATTTCCGATCAGTATCGCACAAAGCCGACAGCACGTCTCCTAACAAAGCTGGTGCTCAAATGTCCGTCACATCTGCCATTTAGCAGCTTCAATCTTATCCATGTTTGCACAAATACAGTATGCCAAAAGCTATTGTATCCTCTCCTCCACCTACAACAGCTGAAAAAAAAGAGTAGGAAAATATTTAATTCGACATTACATTTCTCTTGATCAGTCCCACAGCCACTTTTCTCTCTTGAGAATGTGGATGGGGAGGGGAAAGACTAGATGACAGCGGTAGAACATAGTTGGGAGCTCACAATCTGTTGCTGAAGCAATGGTAAGTTGTGTGGGTGTGAGAGCAGAACAGAGCAAGGGAGGAAAATCAACCTAGATACACTTGCATATAGATAAGTGACCAAACAAGCTCAGAGTATAGGCGCTTCGTTTTAGAATTAGACAGTAGTGGATGTCATTCTAATTTCTTTCTCTCCTCCTCCCTCCACCTTTATCCCTGTTTCTGCCGAGCAAAGCTTAATGATGTCCCTGGTGACAAGCTCTGGTTACCTACTAGCCATCAACACTCGTAGCCACATAGACACCAATGAGTGCACGCTTCCACAAACACACCACGCACACATTCTGTCCAGCAGCTGGTAGCTTTGCCAACTGTGTCCCCCTGACTTGAAGGAGATACGGGGGAGCAGATGTGACTCTATTCTGCTTGACAGGTCTGGGAGAAAAAAAAACAAGAGCCAGCACTCTGTATGTGTGAGGGGGTGTAGATGTGTGTGCGTGTGTGTGTGATACAAGAGCATGTCTACCTTTCACTCCTCGGAAACATACCACAGATTTGTCTTAGCACTGTACAGCCATGGACACATATTCACTCTATTCAGAACATACTGAGCAGAGAGCCAGGCTGCATATCATTAATTCTTCTTTTCCTTCACTACTTCCTCCTTTTATTCTAACGTGTGCACTCTCCATCCAGACAATAGAGGAAACACACTAAGCTGCCTCATTATCTCCTTTGCAGCTGTTGTGATGCAGAAAACATGGCACTATCCTTTCAGGAAGCATTGGAACTGCCACGCCCGGCTATATTTTAAGCTGACGTCCTAACTATAAGACACAAGATTAAAGCTCCCAAGAATATCAGAAGCTAGCAATGATCGGCTTATTAGTTTTAGCTTTTTTAATTTTTATTTTACTTTGAAGATGTGTTTTACATGAAACATTTCTGTAAGTCTACAAATCTTCAAGCTACATTTTGTACTGTAGTTTACACCACTGCAGTTTTAATTATGAGGCAGAATCAGAAAAGATTTCATGACAGAGCACTGTGAAGCTTAAATCATGCAATGTTAAAATAAGTGATAAAGCAACGTCATTCACAATCAACATGTTCCTTTGTTTCTCTATTACCTTTCATTTCTTTGGAGAGATTCACAGCTTTAGCATAACACACTGCAATCTAATAACAGTACCCACTCTAAAATGATGATATATGTGACTCACACATCAGCTTGACCCATGATGCTACAAGCCTTTAAATAAGAAAAACTAAATTTAAATTAAAGATGTTGCTGTTTGTGCCGTCTCAGCTTGCGAATATTAAGTAGTGCCACGACAAGCGTGATCCAAATCCTATACTCTGTGGAAGCTGCAGTGTGAGGGCATGAGTTTATTTGAGCTGGAGTGATTTATAATGAATTCTTCCTATGAGGCATGAAGCCGAATAAACACATTGTACATGCAAATACTGAATGATCAAGCAATAGTGAAGCATACCCAGAGGATATTTCCCGAGTCAGTGTCATTATCAATCATATTCAGACATTCCACTGCGTGCGCGTGTCTAACACGTATCTACATAAGCATGAGTGTTAGTGTGTTTTTAACTAGACTATTACTGGAGTTTATTCACCATTTCATGATTCTTTAGGTGGAAGGCTTATCTCCAATCAGGCTCATTTCTTTTATATGGGGATTAACGGGAAGTAATTAATCCTTAATCTCATCAGATAGGGTGCTAAACTGTGTTTGCATGCTTGAAACTAGCATGGCAGAAACTACACCAACGTGCGCACACACACGGTCTGACGATTAACGAGTAATTTGCATTGTGTGTGCAGTAATCTGGGACACAGGCCATAATTATACTTAGTGACAATAGTACAGAATGATTGTTCATTACATGAGCCAGTCTGAGTAGCTGTCAGTGTCTCACACACACACACACACACACACAAACAAAATACAGCTGTAATAAAGCACTTTATTTTTATAGAACTTTAAATATGAGGTCATTTTCTAGCCTTGCCTAAAAAGAGTTGCCTTGATCAAATGTTTAAAAAAGTCTATTTTCTAACATCCTCTAGTGGTGCAGTATCTTGCTATAATTTTTGCAGGGTTTGACATATACTCAGAGATTCTCTGAAATCCACATCAATGGAGATGAATGGCTTTTTGTTTAGGATGCTTTATATTATATTCAATAGTAAAATGCTCAAAAATAGTGTCCCTGTGACTCAGAATAGCCCACAGACCTTGCTGTGAGCAGTTTTCAATGGATGCACGTTCTACCAAAGTAACCGTTCCTGTCTGGAAAAAACATTGACTGCTGGTTTTGCAAATGAGCTGTTTCCTTCATAAAGTTAAGGTTGGTAAGTATTCTTTTAATTAATATTACACTACGCAGACTTAGTCTGTACGTCTTTTTGCACATTTTATGAAGTTTGCATCTGGATTCAGGTCAGCAGCAGGCGTGTCCTGTGCATGTCATTGCTATAACAATAAATAAAGTTTGCTATCATGCCAGTTTGTAATACATGTGTGTTTGTTTTACTCCTAAACAGTAGTATTCAGAGTTTTTAATATGAAGTCATATTTTTTTTTAATACTGTAGCGCTCTGTAACAAAGGGTACTTGTACCCCAGCTGGGACTCAATGAGGTTGATCAGTGATTCCCAGCCAGGGTTACTTAGATTTACCAAGGGGTAGGAGGAAAGCAAATTATATTAGCTAATTATAAATGATTAATTACTCTAAACTCAGTTAACTCAATTAAAAAATAGCAAGGAGGAAAATAAAGCGCCAAATAGGATTGAAAATTTCAACAAACTGGTTAAACAGCGTGTCAAACTGAGTGCATGAATACCTATTAGGAAGTGATCAGGGAATGGGCTTTTATGCACTACCTCTTGTGATTCTGTCTAAAACAATTTGTTATAGCTTTGTTATACCTATTCCAAAATGCACAGTGACTGAGCACCACCCTATAGTTCTGCTGGTTCCAGAGGCTACATAAACAAATTGTAGCTTTAAAATACCACATAATTTAATTAATTTACCATTTGAAACGTCAGCTTTTGAAATCCAGTGAAAATAGCTACAGGTGCCTAAAGTACTGTTCTGTATCAAACAGTAAAAGCATCAATAAAAAAAGTATGATAAAGGAGATTGTATTTTAAGTTAGGTGTTAAATGTCTTAAATTTTCTACAGGGAAGACAGTTCCAAAGCTTTGAGGTCGCTACTGCAAAAACACAATGTCCTTTACCTGGCGGGTAACACTTATGAGCAATTAATCTGAGGATCTACAAGGCCTAGACCTACAGTAGGGGCAGGAAGTTCAGAAATGTCCTGAAGTAACAACCTTTGTAAGGCTTTAAAAACAAATAAGACCACATTTAACCGTGTCCTGTGTTTGGCAGGGAGCCAGTGCAAGTATGCTGAGATCCAGGTGTAATACTGTCTGTCTTTCTGGTGCCAGTTAATAGTTCTCTCCTTTCCCTACTGGGCTCACTGTCTTTAAAATAAATCAGTAATGCAGCACATATGACATTTAAGTTAATGCACTTGACATTTTTTTTCTGCATAATTTGTCAGAGTGAGGAAGGTTATTTGAAGTTGTCATTTATGTTTGTAGTGGCAGAATAATATGCTCGTCAGTAGGGTGACTTTAAAGGAGCGCTGAAACTCTATATCGTACGTGACAAGTGTTGTGCGCTTAAGAAAAATGAATGTTGAGATGTTTTAGCCCAAAAAGGTAGGGCGAGATTAATATGTGAAGCAACTCCTGAGCTGCAGAATCCCACACACACAAACACACACAGCCACAAACAAACAAACACACGCATACCACCTTGTCACAACTCTTTTTAGATCTCATCTGAAATGAGAACATGCCCTGGGCCGCGCTGTGAGAATGGAAGTCAAAGACAAAATGGGAAAGGAAAAAAAAGAGAAGGACAGGGATGGTAATAAAATGAAAGAAAAAAAAGCCAAAGGGGAGAACACAGAGTGATAAAAGGCCAAACCAGGAGAGAAAGGGGGATGGGGGTGGAGAGAGCGTGAGCGAGAACAAGACGCGGGTTGTGGATCAGCCTGGAGGGTCAACGGTGTGAAAGAGTTGTGGTTCATTGTTATGTCTCAACTTCTTCTATCCTGCCCCCCGTCCTCCATCCATCCCTGGCGACAGCGCCCACCCCATCTCCCATCCACACCCTCCAGTGGCTATTTAACATGGAAATTGATTTAAACAGAAGCTGAGATATCCACAGAGAGACCTGAGGACAGGTGCCTCCAGTCAGCAGAGGAGAAGCTAATGAGAGGTGAGAGACCTGAGCAGAGCTAACAAGGAAAGCAGAGAGAGCACAATGAGATGGGAGAGGGGAGGCAGAAATTAGAGGGAGGGAGCACGGAATCTGGTAGAAATGGCAGTGAAATCGAGGAGAAGTGAGGAAGTCGGAATTTTTTAATTTCCAACTAGAGTTCCTAGCCAACTGCGAGACAAGAAATAAAAAAATAAATGAGTGAGAAAAGTGTGAGTGTTCGTATGCGACTCTGTGTGTGGGTGTAGAGCTGCAGTCTGTGGGTTAGCAATATATTGCCAGGCAGGCATTTCACCCATGTGGAAGTGAAGTTTCTGGTATAAGATACAGTGAAATAAAATAAAACTACTCAATTAACAGTTCCTACAGTATCAAAACAGGCAGCATACTGTTTGGGGGCCTTTTCGTGTATGAGAGAACTTAGAGAATGTCCCCAATGGACTGTTCAGGTGAGGTTTACATGTATACATGTAAGCTGAAGACCTGGATTATTTAAAGCAATTAGCTGATTTAGCTGATAAATTAGTTTGTCCACAATAATACTGGACAAATAGACCCTGAGTTCAAAGTTAAACCTTCAGGTGAAGTTAAACTCAGACAGGCAAACCTGTTAGTCTGCAAAAATCCAGAACTAAAATCTCTCATTTCCATATATCCAATACTTTGTAGAAGCCTCTTTGGGACTACTTAAGCTCTTCTTGGATCTCTACAAGATTTTCATACCAATGCCATTCATCCTCTCAAGCTCTGTCAAATTGTCAACTGCCATCTTCAGGTCTGTCCACTGATGTTCTGTCTGGTTTGTTCGGGCTTTGGTTGAGTCCAGAATTGTCTTGGCTGCATGCTTTGGGGCCCCCCGTGGGGCCTGCAGTGTGGAGCAGAACATTCCTTTATTTGGTTTTAATTTATCCTTCTTTCAACTCCGATCAGTCTGCCTCTCTCTCTCGGCTGCCGACCATAGCATAATGTTGTCACCACCATGCCACACTAAAGTGATTGTATTGGCCAGGCAGTGTATTCACTGGACATTGTGCTTGGGGTTCTGTTCCAAGAGTTTCATTTTATGCAAGTGAAACTTTTTCTTTATGCCTTTTGAGTGTTTTATATGCTGCTTGGCAAACACCAAACAGACTGTGGCATCCATCTAACCACTCTACCACAAAAGCCTTGATTGTTGGAGAGTTAATGAGACAGTCCTGCTTCCAGCAGAGAACTTCTGATGCTGTGTTAATGACCACTGCTTTCTTCGTCACCTCCCTGACCAGAGTCCCTCTTGTCTGGTTACTCAGTGTGGCCGGGCAGCCAACTCTAGGATGACTCTTGATAATTACAGACTTCTTCAATTTGACAAATATCAAGTCCACTGTGCTCTCTCTGATCTGTGCCTCGCCGCAAAATGGTACTGTGGGGATAGACAGCTCCTTTCAGGACTAAGCTTTATTTTGACATGCAGTGTGAAATGTGGAACTGTATATACTTCTTGTAACATCCTGCTATTTATCATAAATTTCAAACTACCCAAGCAAACAAACCTGTCCACCTGGGCTCTGCACAGTACAGGACATAATGATCATGCCACTCCAGGTGTGGTGCATCAACCGAGCTGATTGCTGCTAGCTGTCCCAACATTTCTGCTGATTTAGCTCAAGGAGGTCAAAGTAGAGGTCTTATAGTCTTGACAGATTCAAAGTGAGAGAAAGCGCAGGTTCAAACTGGTCTTGACATGAGCTGCGACTCACAGGTACCAACAGTCTTTTAACTTCACTTTCACTCTCCCTTTTGTAAACTGCTTTGGGTGTCCCATGAATGCATCTCAAAAATCAGTACTGCTATAAGGGCTGAGACTAGGGGAATTAATTTCATTATTTTTGATGGATATCAGACGTGACAAAGAAGCATGAGGACATCACAAGCTGGGCCGGCTGGAGCACCATTAGTTGTTTCCCCCACTTTGTAACTGAGCTGTCTGCACATTAAAGAAAAGGCTGACTTCTTTAAAGCTCGAGTCTTATTGATCTTTGTGTGCCACTCTGGGGATGTAAGAATTCAACATGTGAACATGCCGGTGTACACTCACGCACAGACGCACGGTTTTGAATATCAATGCGATTAGTGAAAGGTCTGGCTGTCGTGAGCTTTCAGAGTGTAAACTACACTGAAAGACAGCTGGGTTGCTCTTTAAATGTGATCTTGCAATTTGATAAATATTACTTAGGAAACATGACAGGTATGACATTTTCTAGCAATATCCTCCCACGCGCAGATGTAAAGGCGCTCTTCATTTTCTATTGCTTTCTGACATCCTCTTTCTGTCTTTCCGCACAAGCTGATATACACACGCAGGCTGTTCTCACTGTTCTGTCTTTCATTAATAAACCACCCAAGATGTGTTTCCAGTCTCTTGCTTGCATGCACACACAAAGACACACATACAGGCCTGCTTTAAAGTATCCCACATTGCACTGCAGCATCTAGTAAGTCTTCCATGGCAACCATTTCAAAAGTAAGATTCATCCACTTTATATAGCTGGCCTAGTTTGTCTACTCCAACCCCCGCTGAGCACTGCCATCCATGATGACAACTGGGCCCTGTGCTGACTGCTGAGAGGGGGACAAAATCCCTATGCAAACACCAACATTTAGTCTTGAAAGTTCGGTGTTCTACTTAATAAAGCTTGGAAAAGACCTAAATAACAGAGAAAGGCTAGTTTATATAAAAGAAGTATTTGAGTGCTGAAGCTATAGACCCCAAAAATGACACATGAAGATGTAGAGAACATGCAGGAAGCTGTTCCAGACAGAAATGAGCATTGACAGATTATGTTAAAATCTAGACCCCCAGACTAAGAGATACAAAATGATTACAAACACCACTGCCTTGTGCATCTCTGTTTGTGTTACGTCTCTTTGTAGCCCCGCTGCATGCCCTAGTCATCGATTTGTGTTTGTAGTAGTTTATGTCTCTTCTGATTGTTCTTTGTGTCTTTTTCTTCCCTTTTTCTCTTTATTGTTTGCTTTTCCTTTATCACTGTTCTGCAGTGTTTTGTTTTGCGTCATTTTGCGCTCTTTTTGCATCTCAGTTGCAGAGATTTAAAATGATACATGAAATAAAGCATGTTCCAATAACAGAGATATGACATATGTAAAAAGCCCCACTTCTACCTACATAGGAGCAAGATCCCCAGATTAAGAGATGCAAACAACTACAAATAAAACCGCTGTGTGCATCTCTGTAAACATTTTGCATTTATTTCTGACATCTTTGTAGGCATATTCAACCTCCTCTTCCACATTATTTTGTTCATACCTTTGTCTCATGGTAATTAGCATTTATTTGTTATTTAGCATCTCTTTACTGTTGTATGCTACATACGACTCTAATGATTTTCTATCATTTCAATGTGACGAAAACAACTCACTTTCGCCTTTGTTGTTGTTTCACGTTTTCATGCATGGAGTCAAGCTGGCATCATCTTGTTTTTGTTAGTGCCTGCTGTATTGACTCTACAGATGACCATTGGAGCAGTCTCTATATACTATTTACTATATTCCACTTTGAAAGAAGTCTTAATTTGTTAAAGTCCAAAAAAGGTCACCTCAACCCACAGACTTCCCTTTGAACCCTTGAAGTCATCCTGAAGAAATCCTATAAGCTGTTTTTATCTATTCTGTGTGAACATAAGCGCTCACACACTGCTTATTATAGTAGCCATCCCTCTATATCTTCAAAGTCTCTCCTGCAAGGAAGATCAAGGACACTCAGGGGTCAGCCCACCCCACTTTAAGCACCACCACCACAAGCCACCTAGATTATTGCCACTCCTGATGAAGCAGCAGCTGATGTGTATCTGGGGGAGGCTGATTGTCACAGGCAGCAGCATGCGATGTTCCTCTGATGGTGTGAATCTGTCAAGACCAGAAGATGGAATCCAGCTGTCCACCATATCTGCCCACAACACCGTCACCTCTAACACATACACTCACAGCATTTTAACACATCCACCTCCACACACTAAAGCACACCCTAAGATGACATACACAACTTGCTCAAATTTAATCCTATTTTTATTGATCATTGCACAGTAGCATTCACTTTCTTTTCCACCTTTCCACTTTTGACAGTTCATCGACTTAAACAAAGATGGCTTCCACGCCATCACATATCTTTCATTGGATTGCAGAAGACACAGATCATTATTTTAGACATAATAGCACATAAAGACTGAAAAATGATCTGTTTTGGATATGGCCAGTTGACATCTCATCTCAAATAATGGTTTCTGTCCTAATATCTAATGTTCTATCCTCTAAGCTGCTAGCTTTTTCAATAAACTAAATGCAGCCACTGACTTGGCTAATGCTGCTTCTGACCAGTGGATTGAGACAGTGAAATTTGTTTTTAATACAGGAAAGCACAAATTTGACCTCTAAATGTAACTCTGCACCACAGGCAGCTGTAATATCATCAGTGATAATGGCAGAAAATGGCATAGAGGGGAATCAAATCAGCAGAGGCATGATGGATAGATGGAGGGAAGTTAGTAATGTCTGTCTTCACCCTCTGTCCCTTTCTCACATGCAGCTTTCCTCCCAGCTCCAACGCTCTGAATTATCATACTTGGATGCTGAACGCCCGAGAACAGGCCAGCGTCAGTTACGAAAGTGTTGCGCATTTGCAAGAAGGGTACATGCAAGTACATGCAAATGGGCTGCTGCATTAGCATTTGATATCCTCAGGGCTACACAGGCCGTGCAATGCCAAGCCATAGCGGCGCGTGTGAGCTTACGGTGTACTTGCAGCCACACAGACAGATACTGATCTGCACTCTCCGGGCATCTTGAACTCCAGAGCACTGAGGCTAATTTCACACTGTAATAAGTCATAGATGTTAAAACAGCGCTCTGCCAGAAAGCACACACAAAAAAATTTAAATGCAGATGTCATATGATACTCTTTGAGCTTGCTTTGCAAAATGTAAACGGTTCATCCCATTTCTAATTTAAGGGTTAGTAGAAATTAAAAACAATTTCACAGCCTACTATAACAGGAGTGCTCATTTTATGGTAAATTAGGCTGGAACAATTGTATTTGTTGGAAGAGGGGGTGGTCCAAAGAAACTGAGCACAGCAGCATGCAATCAGCAGCAAAGCCTTCATGTGGGTGTATTCAATGTTAGAAAATAATTACACAAGAACACAGTAATTCAATATTAATATGGAACGCAGAAATAGTAGAAAATAATCCACATGAAGAGCTGTTTCGTCAGTCTCTAGTTATTCTGGGTTTGCACTGAGCTGTAAGTCTTGTCGCCAACCAGCTGCAGTCTTGCAGTCCTGTTCCAGTGGGAGTCGGAGCCAGCTCCTCTCTCCCCGCCCCGTCACGACAGGTCGAATCCTGCGGGTCACTTTTCAGCAGGCCACCACAGCCGTCACTTCTCCCTGCCAGGAACAGACCGCTTTCTTCATGCTGAGCTGCTCCTGTGCATGGCTTCACTGGAGAGGAGATGAAAGCACAGGGGAGACATGGGCATGAGTGGACGTGTAAACACACAACACTGGTTCTTCAAGTCTAAAAAGCCTCCTGTGCTTTACAGTGATTTAGAGCCAGATAAGAGGTAGTGTCTGGCAAAGAGCAACCCACTTATAAAAATTTAATTTTTAAGCAGAGGCTATTATAATTAAAGGTCATTTTTCTGCCAAGCAGCACAGCTCTTCAACAGTAGCTAAGCAACATTTTGCAAAGTGAGACATAATTACTGGCGAGACTAGTGATTTCGGATTAGTGCATTTATATTTCAATCAACAGCTAATGTGGACACAGATTGCAGTGTTTTGCAGCAGCTTTAAAACATAAGAGCAAATGATAACCGAGGAGCAGGCATCAGCTCTTCTATAATTTAGGGCTCCTGTGAAGTCTGGACATGATGCAGCATGTTATATTTTGCATTATTAAACACTCACTTTGTGCTTAAGAGTTCCAAATCTTTGCAGCCGGCGTGTTGCTTTAAGTTTTTTTTTTGTGTACCCCAAACATGTCACGCGGAACACAATCTTGAGTGACCTTTCTGTCAGGACACTCCTAGAATGCCATTAGATGGTCCGTCATTAAACTTCTATCAGAATGCCAATGACAATTATGTTTCTCAAAGTCTGACCAATAAGCTTTACTTTCCAAGCCTTCATTTAACTTTTTCCTGCCTTCAAGGCACAGACAGGACATGATGAGAAATCCCTCTGACACCTCTGTCTCTGTCCTCCTGCTGGTTCCATTTCGGGAATCGCCAGAGTCTTCTAGCTGCTGTTTTTCCTTCTGTCAGAGAGCCGTGAGCTACGGATCCTCATTAGTCACTTTCTCTGAGATCACACTGACACCGGCGTCCCGTTCTCCCTCACTCAGCCTTGCTGAAGGCTAGTGTGGCCACATACCAATTCACAGGCACCGTCAAAACCAAGGCAACTTACAGTTGCTGGCCAATCATCAGAATCAACCAACCTTTGAAATGGTGTGGAAATCGTGAACATGCTGCTGCTGTATAATGTTACACGGGCTGAAAGGCCCAGAGGAATCTGCAGCAAAGTTTCTTGCACATTGGTCCTTGGGGAAAATGGAAAAAGTTAAAGGGACCATACCAGTGGTTTAGAATGTTTTAGACCATTACCCACAGATTGTGTGTACTTTACATTACAGCACAAAATGGCTAATCCATCACTAGGGGGATTTTGTCAGCTTTTTTTGTTTTTTTTAAGTAAGTGCCAAAAGCAGAAACTGAAAACTTTAAATTTCAAAAAGAATCACATCACAACAAACGCCACAAATATCTAATTTGATTCTTTCATGAAAGAATCATAACATTCTGAGATTTACCCTCATTTCTTTTCCTGTTCAAAATTAGATAAAAACATGAAATATGAAGCTATAGCCAGCAGCTGGTTAGCTTTGCTTAGCATGAAGCAGGGGCGCTTCTAGACCCTGTATATGGGGCATTCAGTCAGCCCCCCCTAAAATAATTAACTATCAGTTATTGTGTGTGTGTGTGTGTGTGTGTGTGTGTGTGTGTGTATGTGTATATATATATATATATATATATATATATATATATATATATATATATATATATATATATAATTTTTAATAACTAAGAAATGCAAGACATGTTGATTATGTTGTGGGTGTCCGGTTAGGGTTAGGGTTCCCTTATTTGGGAAACAACAGTATGACAGTTGTCAAATATAGACACTGAAATCTAAACTGAAACATACAAACGTTTTCCATCCTAGTCAAATGAAAAAGAAAGTGTACCATTATGTGCGCAAAACCTAGCCTATTAGCTCGATACTACTACATAGTGGATTTCCCCGATAACACGCTAACACAGATTAACATCAGTAGTCGTGCTAAGCCAAGCAAACCTAGCTAGACATAGCATCATATTTACCAGCACCAATAGAGGAAGATTCCAAAATAAGCTCTGGTTTCTGCAAAAGCAAAGATACACTGATAAACTAGAGTGGTTCACTGTGATGGATTACACATTTACCATGAGTTTTGAGTCTACGAACATCGACTTTCATAGTACAAAGACATGGATAGTAATGGCTGTGAGGAGGTAACAATCTTAAACTTGCTGCATGGTTGCTGGTAATAAAAAAAAAAAAAAAACATGAAGGGTGCAGCTAATGGACTAAAGCATGCAAAAGCCAGCAGCATCGTGCTTTAAAATGGAAAAAGCCAAGAGGGCGGACCAACCTGAGGTTTGTACGGTCTCACTTCAGCAGACTGTCTCCGGGCAATCAGTGACCAAAAGCTGTGCCTGAGGGAAGGACAAAACCTCAAATCAATACCTTGTCTAAAAACACTGGGAGAAACTTGAGACAGAGATCATGCAATGTCTACAGGAGAAGATATGCTCATGCAACTCAAGCTTTCTCTTTTGGATAACTTTGTACAGGCAGAACCTCTCAAATATTACAGTAAACAACCTTAAAGCAAACAAAAGTAACAGCAGCTCAACTGTACAGAAGATATTGACATAGATTTGGCTTTGTTCATTTTAGCAAGAGTTGCATTAACACTACTCTAATATATTTTGTTAGTACACAGAACAGTTATTTTGGTACATAAAATCAACTATTGTATAATATTGGAAGTTACGTTTTTCTTACTTTTGAGTCGATTCTTTTTTTTTTTGTTGCCATGACTGTAATAATATTTTAAGAAATTGTACGCATTTAACAGCAAGTTTATGTCAATGTATAAACACACTACGAAATTAAACATTTAGGGTTAGGTTACCTTTACAGTGGAGTTCTCTAGGTTAAAACCATCCTCTCCATTGCACTGCCATTACTCTACTAAAGTAGCCATCGCGCCAGCGTCATTCATGACAATGAAACCTAGACCTGAATGGTGGTTTGAATTCAGTTAATTTTCAGACGCTATAAAAGCAATTCTCATTAACGGTTACGACCACAGGTAAGAGGATTGAAAAAGTCTTATACATACCCAGGCATTCAATGCTTTAGAACTCTATACACATTAGGAAGCTATCCAGGTTATTTTAGAGGTCTTACCTCTGGGTCCTTTTTAAAAAGTATAGAAAGAGAGAGAAAGAATAAGTTGTGCTCTTTTGATAATCAATCAAGACATCATTTAGTAGGGTTAAAGTCTTCAGACGTCAATACATTCATTTAGATTTAAAATGCGGTTTTGAATGAGAAACAAAGGAAAACACCTACATCTGACTGCTGAAGGTTGTTTAAAAAAGGCCATTTCAGAATTTTACTAGGACAGGAAACAAATAAAGCAAGTTAAGTTTCATAAAAAAACAAACTAAGCTTTATTGACAAACTGCTGCAAAACATCTTTTGGACAGATTTAGTAACCTATTTAGGCAAGCTTACACATGTAGCATAATGCATTTTATGGAGAGGGTACAGATACTAGTGGCAGAATAAGTACAGTTAGGATGTTTTAAAATATGTACAAGAGTTCGGATTGAGCTGCAGGATCCCTTCTCTATAGAAAGAGAAGACCCATGTGGAGATTTTTGTCCCAATCCTTCTTTGTGTACTTTGTGCATGCAGTTTATAGAGAATCAGATCACAAAATGAAGACCTGAACCGTTTTTTCTTTTTTTGTTTTTTTCTTTTTAGCATAACAGGAGGCCGTCTCTCGGCCGTGTTCTCATTAAACAAACATTTTGTCTTCAGGCTCTTAAAATTATTATTTTTTACATGTAAAACAAATTAAGGATATGAGGACAGTCCATCTCAACAGTGTCTATTAGGGCTATATTTCAAAACTCTAAGTACAATGACAAATATTGCTGCCTAAGTGTAAATTGTCAACGTTTTTAGAACTATTTAAAAACAAACCATCATCAAGAATGAATTGATGCCATTAACATTGATTCTTTAACCTTCACTTAATTTAATTTTTTTTTGTTTCTATATTACATAATTGAAGTTTAAAAGGTCTTTTATTAGGCTATATTAACAGAATTTTGAAATGTAGCCTAAATGGGAATCTGCAACTGACTCAACAGATTCTTTGTATTTAAAAACAATTAAAATGGATTCCTTAGACAAGTGAATAATGAGCCACTACTTTCACTAGAAATGACTACTTCCAAACAGTTAAAAAATTAACGTTCAACATTGCAAAAAAAGCCAAAAAGGGGGTGGGGGGGGGTAAAGAGGGTCAGAGGAAAAAAATACAGCAAAAATGAACAAAAACTCAAAGAACAAAAAACGGACGCAAACTTCTCATCTATAACCCATTTAAAAGCCGCTTTGGTTGGTTGGTTGGATGGATGGGTGGTTGGTTGGTTGGTGTGACAAAGTAGGGGTGGGGGAGAGAGTTTGCGGTCAAATCTCAAAAATCAGTTCCGATTTTCAGTTCCCAATTTGTTCTCTCGTATAAAGTCCGGTGTAGGAAAAGACCAAACCAAAGACAAAACGGACAATTACTTGTGAGGCTGCTTAAAGCGAGAGCTGCCGTGGTAGACAGGCGGTACTCGGGGCGACACGTTAAGGGTGGCGAGTCCGCTTCAGTACTGTAGGTATGGGTGCTGCCGGTAAGGTAAGGTCTTGGCACCTCTAGAGGAGGGAGGGGCCTTTCCTGTTCGCTGAGTCCCGTTCCAGTCATCTTGGCCTAGTGGGGTCACAGACAAGAAAAAAAACCTGTTTATCATCAAATATGAATTCACAACTAATTTGGCTAGTGGACATTTAAGCTGCAATATGGAGCTTATTTGGAAAAATAAAATGCAAAGCAACCACTGCAACAGCTTAAAAAAAAAAAAAAAAAAAACAGGATTTTGAGCACTACTAGCACTCAAAAGCTCAACAGGGAGTCTTTGCAATTACCAGTTAGTGGCTTTAACTTTGTAATCTCGCTGCCTTTTTAGCTGGCAATTCAAAACGTTACCTTTTAAAATTTTAACTCTGGTGAAAAGTCACTGAATGGACAATAAATACCTTCAAATTTGACATAATTCAATCAAATTTAATCAATCTATAATCAAATTCCACATACCACCAGGTAGGGAAACCTCAGGGCATTTAGCATATTATGGCACTTAAATACAATTGGTGGGAATTAAATTTTTGTCATTATTATCACTTTGTATAAATAAGGTCACTGTTGATGACAGGGGAAGACTTTTTTTCCTTACCGTATGACTCGTAGGACTCTGTGGTCTCTCCATGTCCATAGTCATAGTACTCTGGCTCTCTAATGGTCAAAAACACGGGGAAAAAGGAGAAAAATCACTTTTAATCTTTGAATAACATCAGGCTGACTGTAATGTCTAGGGGGGTGATAATTGGCTTCCATGGAACACATCAAAGCTCGGCTCTCTAGC
Source organism: Anabas testudineus (assembly GCF_900324465.2). NCBI lineage: Eukaryota > Metazoa > Chordata > Actinopteri > Anabantiformes > Anabantidae > Anabas > Anabas testudineus. Next base: position 17,472,807 of record NC_046620.1, read on the forward strand.
ACGGAAACATCTGAACTGGTTCTCCTAAATAACACCACTAGCTGAACCATGAAACATAAAGCACCGTCAATGCTGAGCTTGTGAGGAGTTGCTGTACGGTATTTGTGCTTCTCTCAAATCCCATTTCAAGTGAAACTCGCAACCAGGCAATGTGAGTGCACTTTGTGAAAAGCAGGTGAAAACCAAACGTCTGATTCACTCACGCCTGCGGCTGACTGTAATAGCTGTCGTATGACTCGTAGGCCGTGTCTGTGTAGCTCTCATCGTAGCCCTGGAGAGGGAAGGAAACAGAGAAACAGAGTGAGCTTTAAGAAGAGTCTTCTTCATGAATCATGAATGTCAAGATGTCCCTGCAGTACTACACTTATACTAAAGCAGATACACTCCCCTTATGTCTCAAGCATCTAAAAATCACCTATTCCTGCGATGACGGACAAGCAATTCAAAGTTAAGCCAGTGCTCAGAACACTCTCATTCAGAAGCATGCCGATGGGTCAGATTTAGCTATGTCAAACCTGAGAGAACCACATCTCGACAGAAAAACCTAATCTTTTGGATGTTACACTACATACTCCTCCCGAGTCCTCTGTCTACCTTATCAAAACTGAAGAGATCTTCTACCTACTACATACAAATTTAACGAATACATTAAAAACATGCTTCACCGGCAGCTGCACTTACATATTCATCGTAGCTCTCAGTGGCTGCAGCAGGGGTGTGCTGATGAGGGGGTGGAGGCGCCATCCTCTGGGGAGGCCCAGCAGCTGGGGGCCTGGGGCGGGGTGCTGCTGCCCCCCTAGCAGATGCCGCAGGGGGTCCTCCTCGGCCTGCCGGGGCACCCCTGACTGTGCCACCTCCGACTGGGCCGCCTCGAGTCACACCTCCCCTGGCAGCTGCACCGCGAGGAGGCATTCCTCTACCCCTGGGAAAACAACGCACAGTCAATACTGTGCCCTTCTACTTACAGAATAGTTTGACATTATGGGAAGTATGCTTGTGTGCTTCCTTGCCAAGATGAGAAGATCAATGCTGCTCCAGTCTCTATGCTAACTGGCTTCTGGCTCCAGCTACTGTATAGACATAAGACTGGTACTGGTGTGAACTCACAGCCTTTTGACCTAGATATGGAACTTTTCCTTTACAATAGAAATTTTTTCATTAATCTAAACCTTTTCAAATGTAATCATGAATCTAAAGACAAACTACACAATTACAGAAAAAGCTGATCATATCATGCCACTTGCAGTCTTGCATGGTATTTTCTCTGATGCACACATGCAGTAGAAAGTGAAGAGCAGTGTGTTTTTAATGACCTCAGTGGCCCAGTGGCTAGTCTATGAGAGACCCTGTGTGTGTGCCCATGTAACAGCTCACCTGTGTGCTCCAGCAGGGGGGACTCCACGGCCCCTGACTGGCATGCCTCCTCTGCCTCGGGCTCCGTGATCCTGGCCTCCGTTCAGGTAGCTCATCTCCATGAACTGCTCTTGGCAGATATCATCCATCATATCCTAAACACACAAACACAGAGGAAGAAAATAAATAAGCGCGAGGAACAAGACCATGTGACGTGACAAAAGTGAAATCACACGGATGAGAGAGAAAAGGAAGTAGAGTGGAAGAAGGACCGATGAGTAAAATAGTGAAACAGTAATGGAGAGCTGCTCAAAACACACCCTCCTCGTAATGACTAACGGAGCAAGTGGAAGAAAAAGTCTCAGTGCCAGTGACTCAGTGTGTTAAAGAGAAGCAAGAGTGGGGGTCGTGAATGTGGGAGGTTGGAAAGCATCCATCCACACTCCCTGGCTTCCTTTGCTTCTCTATCATGCACAAAATGTAAATCACGTCTCCCTGCACTTCTTGACAAATCTGGCATGTCTGCATCAACGGTTACCTTATTCTATCCTCAAAAACAATAAGTCGGGGTGGATTAGTGTAGTCGCCTGTCTGAGCAGCACAAATCCTGCAACACAATCCACCGCCTTTCTTCAGGGAGCAATTGCAAGAGCTGCACTGTGACCCAATCAATTCTCTTTCATAAATCAAGTCTCTGGACTGGAATAGTGACAAAGCTCTAATGATGGTGAAAAAGATGGAGGAAAAAAAAAAAAGACGGATACTGGAATATGCAGCGTAGACGGCAGACTTCAATTAATCTGCAGCAGCAGAAGGAAAACACAAGGCAATTGACTGATTACAAATTCACCTCTGACGAGAAGCGGGGTGCAGCTGCGGCTAACAAGCCAGAGAGGTGATCTGTCTCCACCAGTCAAGGTATGTTCATTAGAGCTACAACATGCAACTTAAGCTAGCACTAGCATTAGATGCAGAAACCCCCATCTTCCCTCAACATACACACAGATTTTTAAATCCTGCACGAAGGAGCAAAGCTCGGCTACTACATTTATGTTGAGAGACACAGGTACACAGCGATAAAGAAGGCGAGGAATAACAATCAAACCCTGCAGGAATACCTGTGGAGACTTACAGGTCATACATTAAAACATTTCTCCAGCAAATCACATCCACATATTTTTTGAGCGCCACAGTCACTCATTAAAATACGGCCTGGTTCTAAATGACATCAAATTATCAAACCTTACAGATTATGGCCTTAAACTGTAACAACATATTGTGTTTTTTACACAACACAGCAATACCAACATTGCAACTGGTTCATCGGTCCATCCATCTCGCCTCTGATCCAAATTATTCTTTTGTCCGTAGACCCCTCTAGACTAATTCAAAAATGTAAGGCATCTCATAAACTCCTGAGCCTGCTAGCCAGCTTTGGCATCAGCCATTGTTAGAACACTATGGGCTTCGGCTGGGCTTGACGGCAGACGGCGTTGGCTGGCACTCAAGAATCTCTCAGCATAAAACCAATAAAGCCGGCGTAGGCCGCGCATGGTGAATATGCCCACTTATCTGTCTAGGACCCCTACACATCCAAGCTGATTGTCCTCGCTGCCTGAAGAATGAGACTCAGGTAGACACAGTGATGGACAGAACTACAAGCAAGCCACATGAACCCTGCTAACAAAGTGAAAGCGACCCACATGGTGTTACTTGCTTACACAGTGCCACTGGGTCTGTTTTAAATACCTGCCGCAGTTTAGAAGTTGAACGGTCTTTAACTTTTTTAAATTTCTGATTGTTTTGAAAACGATATTGATAAAAAAGAATTTCAAGCCAACATACCAAGCATTCCCACAATTTCAGCTTCACATCTGTAACAATGTGGTGTTCACCTTTATCTTATGTTATAGCAAAAATCAATAGTTTGGGATTTTAGGCTATTGCATAACACACCAACAACATAACTAACCTTAGCTTTAGGACATTATCAACTACTGACTTGAATCAACAAGATAGCTAGTAAAAAGAAAACACTTCATATGTACAGCTGAAACAAAGTCCATGGACGAGTCAATACACACCCCAGCCACTGCACAACAGACTTAAAGACTTACAGGACACAGGAACTTCTTGACCTCCTCCATGGCGTGTGCCATGCGCAGGTAGGCTTCGGGCACGGGGGCAAACACCTCGATGAATACGTGCAGCTCCATAGACAAGTGGGCGTACTTGGGCTCGCCGCCTTTTCTCAGCCCTTCCTCCTGATACAAGGGCAAAAAAAAAAAAAAAAATCACAGGAGTGTCAGCAAGTCAAAGACAGAACACAGCTAACTCTGAAATTAAACGAGTTATGCGAGAAGTAATCACGTTTCCTCCACCTCCTAGGGCAGGTGCTGTATTCCCTGTCCTTACATAGCTTAATAATCACATCACACTGGTAGATAACAGGTTTAGTGGGCTATTCTGAAGATTCCAGGAACAGATGTGCAGTGCATCGATGCCCTTGGCTTTAGGTTTAAGTTCACCCGAGCTTCCCTGCAAGTTGATGCCATCTGGGCTCACTGTCTGTCATCCCTCTCTAGCACAGGGCAGATGTGTTATGGCTCCAGGTACCCTTCTTACAGGTGTGCACTACCAGATGTGGGAGTATGTGTGTGTGTGTAGTACCTTGGCTTTGTCTCTCATGGATCCTTTGCCCAGTACAGAGATTTTGGCTCCAGTCTCTTCCTGCAGGCGTTTGATAGTGTTGCCCTGGGGTCCCAAAATCTTCCCCACGAAATTGAACTAATAACAAAACACAGCAGAACAAAATTATCTGATTATCACAGCACAGGAGGGTTTATTGCCAAGAGAGTGAAGGAGCAATCACTGTTAGGGATCTTAGTGTGCATACTGCAGGGTTAAGTAATAGATTTACCAGAGAAGGTCAATATGATCCCATCAGTTACCATTCACCACCAGTCATCCAAACACTAAGGCAAAGCCAAGTTGTGATCTAGAGCTGCAATCTTTCCCTCCTCAGTCTTTTAAACAATGCAGTTACTGTGTATAGGATGTGTCCTGCAATTAGCTCTCATTGCCACACACGTTTAGCTAAAAATGCCCCCCCCCCCAAAAAAAAGCAATTCCCCCTGGAGTTGTAGAAGTTGAAATCTGAAAGTGCTCATTAGCTTTGTCATAGTAACACAGCGGACTGATGTATAAGGTAAAACCAGATCTGTGGGATCAGAAGGCTGTCTCACCTCACAGACTGAACTCCTACATCATATTGATCTAACACCTAGTGTAGGGCATCTACAGATGTTATTCTTGTAGAGAATTAAAGCAGTGTGGTCTGACTGCTGTTGTTAACGTGAAACACAATTCTATAAGTACACACAACACCCTTTAGACAGGTGTCATATGAACTTAGGTGACTCAAACTGAAGCAAAATGCAATAAACTATATGCAAACTGGCCTTATGCAAAAGCCATGTGTTCCTTGCATTTCAGAGGACAGAACATTATCTAATGTTTCCTCTCAATCAAAAAACATCATTCAAAAATCAATGCAACCACATGTGGGAGCCAGATATAAACTGTACTGACATGGTCGAATGCACCTGAGGTTATATGATAATGCCAGTAAGACTTCACTCTGAATAGAAACGTGCGGTGAAGACCAACAGAAGAGAAGCTCAAATCTACTGAGATCCGTATGAATTATCCTGAAATAAAGAGCTACCACAACCATAGGAACATTAACATTATGATCCTTTTAGTCATATTTTAAAACATGCCAGTATTGGTTGTAATTATACTCTGGAGCTTAAAGATCAAGGTTGAGGGGAGTCATTTGAGAGTCCCACGTAACCCCATGGCTTTCTGTAATTGAAACCCAGCAGCAAGATAAATTAAATCAAGAGGGGTTCACAGTGGGGAGACAAAAAAAGAAGAAGAGAGAAGAAGAGAAAAAAGAATGAGGGGCAAAGACTGCTCACCTTCGGGTACCGTTTGACAGGTATGAGTACTCGCTCCTTAAGTTTGATGTTGCTGTTATTGAAAAGGTCCAAGTACGTTTCTGTCTCCTTTTTAGTCTCACCTTTCTGGATTCTATCAATTTCTGGAAAAGGGGGGAGAGATGTCGTTTCAGGAAAAGGCGTTCATGCAGATAAACAGGATTCAAAGTGACACAGAACACGTAATCACAAGAAAGATGGTATTATGAGAAAGAAGTGGGTTGGTAATTTCCAGTAAAAGAGATGCAAAGTTTTCAACTCTGCTGGGTTTCTAGATACTTTCATGTGTAACAGTTGTCTCTCCAGCATTTAAATTACATTTTATTTCACTTTAAAAGCAAGTCTTATCAATATCAATACCTGAAATGCACTTATCTAAAACTAAAAACCTTATCTCTTTTTAGTGATTTATAACAGACATTCTGAATTTGATTGACTCTCAAATCAAAGCAGTGTTAAATGAACGCCAAACAATAGTGCCTCCAGACGACTTGAAGTGTGCACAGGATATGTGTCATTTAACACCTTTTTATGATCTTGTCAACATGCTGAATAGAGCTGAAACCACTGAGTAACCCGTTAAATGACACCTACTTTGACAACTGATTATTTCAAGTATTTTTCCAGCTACAAATTCAAACACTGGATTCTTTGGATTATTTGCTTTTGACATTTGAAGATTACCACCTGGTGCTCTGAAACCATGGTGTGATTCACTGCAAGACTGTAGTGGTTAATTGAGAAAATAACTGACAGGCTCACCACTCATCAAAGTAATCTTTTATTTGGGAACCTTTCAAACCAAGGTTTTAAAAAGAAATGCGTGTTTATGGCTACGTGTTGAGAGGTCATCATTAGCTCCTCTTCTGTCACCATAACACCATCTCAACCCACTTCACCTCTCCTGTTCATGACAACTCCTGGACTTGCAATGTCAAACATCAACATTAAGCACATCCTGTTGGACCAAGACTCCTACTCTATCACTGGCGGAGGTACCAGAGAGACTGATGCAGAAAGAACCAGCAAGTGATTGACATCTACTTGGAGAGTACACGGGCTACAACGCCAACAAAACTCAATGATGGCTTACCTAGCAGCCCTTCAGTTTATGTGTACCACTGAGTAAATAACTCATAATACCCCCATTGATGTCTACAACATCTCTGTAAAGCAACAATCAAGACCTATGGCCCTCAGTGGTGATTTTTTAGCTATCCCGTGGCACACAACTCCACACTATCACTACATTATTTGATGTAAGAAATCACATTTAGTGGCATTAACAGTGGTGTCCCTCTAAAACACCTGCAAGTTATATTAACGGGACAGGGCAATCCAGACAGCCTGCTCTTCTGTCCCCTCTCCAGCACTGCTACAGGACCGCAGCCCCGGAGCTGGACACCTGCAGTGTCCGGCTCAACGCCACTTCAGCAGCGGCCGCTTGACGCGCAAGAGGAAGCGGAAATCGGTCCAAAATAACGTTATCCTTCAGAGCGTCGAGGTGGCTTCGGGCTGTTTACACATTCAGAAACTAGACTATCCTCTCTTTACCCTCGACGTGCACCCGTTTAGCACACACGAACACACCGCTGCATCCACGTTCCTGAGCTGCACAAGCGCTCCGTGTTGCTGCTGCGGGGCAGCGCACACATGGCGCTCACAGCGTGGAAGCGTGCGTCTCCGCGAGCCGTGTGTGGCTCCCCGCGTACTGAAGTCACAGCACAAGCCCCACTGTGAAGGGTACAATACACAGCACACGACTGTACTTTACCTGCGTTTAAAAGTTTCATGGCGTGCGTAAACGACGAGTCCAGGCTGTCCTTCTCCGCCATCAGCTGGGGAAGGTATTTGTCGTCGTTCTCCATCTTGACTTTAGAGGGGGTAGTCAGTTTTTGGTGCGATAAGAACAGCGTGAAAAAAGCCAACAATAAAAGAAAAAAAAAACTAGTCCAGTTATGTAACTACGGAGTGCAGAGTATCCTCTGTGCAAGCGGCGCTTCGCATGAGGCTACCGGGCGTTTCTGCGACCGACGGCTCCGCTACTTTGCGTCTTCGTGGTGTTTTTCCAGCTTGAGCCCTCTTTTCAGCAGCGCACACTGGATGGAAATGGGAGAACAAAAGCGGTGGAAGACTGGAAGAACAGCGAGCCGACTCAAGCCGACGGAAGTGAGCTCAGAAGGACGTAGTGCTCCGGACTGGCGCCGCCCACCGTGTGGATGCGCGATATAATCTCACGATCAGATTTGCAGCGCTGCCATGGGTGTGCCCGCTGTAATCCTACGAATGTCTGGACTACTCAACTACTCAAGTCGCCAGCAATCACTTCACTTTACTCTCATTATACACTCATATGGAAACTTCTATGGGACGGTTGCTCCAAAGGGAATTTACTCATGCAGGTGGAATTTGGTGCCACATATTGTTAATGAGATTTTACATGGTTACTGTGATGTCTGTAGTGTTAAGAAGATTGAATTAAATAAGTTAATGCAGGTGGTGTGGCTAAATGATCAAAAGTCTGGTTCAGAACTATATTCCTCCAAATTACCTCAAGAAGGGTTCCGAAAAGATAAAGATAAACTTTATTGTCATTGCAACATCGTACAACGAGATTAAGGTGCCAACCAGTCTGTGCCATATATATATAGAATGAAAAGGCATAAAAAAAAACAAAAAACAAAAAAAAACAGAATAAATAATCAGAGACAGTCAAAAGACAAAATAAGACACAATCAACCATTCAAAAGGATCACAAATGAGGTTATCCAACAAAATGCAGGTAATAGAACATATAGATAGATAGAGTCTAGAAAGCAAATCTAGAAACTAGATGCACAATCTGAATGTAGTGCGTACAGTGGCACAGGACATGTCCACATCCACTGCATATAATCATTAATGGAAATGGGATAATGATAGATGATGACACATTCTCAGTATTTAGTTTGTTACTGTAATTTCAGTTCAGTGTGTCCAGAAGTCATGGTGCCTTCATTCCAGGCTCTCTACTACCCCTTAGTGGTGGTGCTGATCATGACAAAGTGCGCCTGCTGCTGGAAGAGCCTCCATCAGGAGAAGAGTGTTGTTGGTCTAATCCCCCCAATTTTGCTCTACACTTATATTGATTTTGAAACACTTGCGTGCAAGTGGAAAAACACACTGAGAAGTAATGTGTGGAACAGACCTCTCAAGGATTAATTCCTGATCGACTGATTCAGTAGGTGGTAATGAACCTGTCATCCTATCAAGTGGAGCATAAAAGGTCAGAGGTTATAGTTGGTCTAATGCAAACAAAGCAAGTCCGAGACCATTCATTGTATATTAGGTCTTTAAGCATATGCAATACTATGCATTATCTGCAGATGGATGCTTTTTGAACAAACAGCAGAACCTGCAGGTTGTTTGTCAGTTCGTTACCGGAGTGAAAACTATAGAGATTGACTGCAGGTGTACCCAAGCATGTATCTGCCCTAAACAAATGAAGGTAAAAATTGTCTGCAATAAACACTGGAAGGCTGAAGACCCACTCTAACTATCAGCGTTCAACGTGATCTATCTATGACCATTACATTGTTATTAGTGTTGGGGGTTGCAAGGTTGTCCTGACTCCTCTAGTCATTGACAGAATGGATAGCCTGTGAGCTGAATTTCAATTGGCTCATAAAAAGAAGAGTTACTTCTCATGGCAGGTGGAGGAGTTCCAATCCGATAGCTTGCGTTCTTGCCTTCTGCTTGTGTGGACATGCCTTGTCCCCTAACATACAGAGCCACAGTCTGGGGTAAACAGGGGCAGATGGAAGGGGGTAAACACTGGGGCTGGGCTTATATAAACTGCTGCTATTCCAGATCTTTGCGTCTGACAAATTTTCAGGTCCCAGTGGATCTAAAAAAATAGTAAAATTTCAGTTGTCCTGAGAAGTTTTAAATTAGTTTGGGCATAGGAATCTACAAAACTCTTAAGATCACAAAATGACTTACAGTTCACCCAGAGAGGAACACAAATGTCATTAATTAATGAATTAATATCAAATTCATGATTGCACAAGAAGAAAAGTCAAAGGATCACCAAAGTCATTAGGATTCTTAGGATTCACCCTCTGGAGACAATGAATGTCTATATATAATGTTGTGTCACTGCATCAAGTTGTTAAGATTTTACTGTCAAAGTGACAATTCTGAACTGCTGGGGGAACTAAAAGAAAGTCTGAGGGATCACCAAAAGCAGTAGGGATTATCTTCCGTTGACCATAAATAGCTGTACAAAGTACAGTTTGGAGCTGGTTCAGCTTGCAACCCTTTTAAGAACTGGTTTGCTTACTCAAGAGCTTGAAAGCCACCATAGAGCCATGTCATTATGGCACTGTTTACTCCTACATAAATCTCCGCTTTCCCAGCAGCGCTAACACCAAAGACGAGTACAAAAACAGACTACAACATCTCTTGATAAGTGTTGCTTCTGGCTTTGCAAGCTTACATTGGCATCCAAATATAAGTGGTCCAACACATTTGTGCTACTGATGATGAGGTGGTGATTAATATAGACAGTGATTATCAGAAAACATTATGTTTAAGCTGGTCTTGTTGGTCATGATCATAAAGAGCAGGTTCTTTGGCTATTAAAACATAAAGAGAAGGTAATTAAGAGTCAGCGTGCTCTCTTTATATTTATGGACCAAAGTGGTGGACTGTGTTCAACACTGCCATCTTGAAAAATCTCCCAGATACCTCACAAGGAAACAAATATAAATAAATGCATATTAAATGTGATCATTGGGGAAAGCCACCACATGAGAGGAGATGCAAAAGAGATTGTGTTTCATTTAAAATGAAAGTCCTTACGCTATACCTCTGTACATCAGTATATCAGCAACAACAGAAAATAGAGATAAAATGAAAGTGCTGGAGAGACAAATAGAAGAAGAATGGGGAATTTGTAAGCTTAAATCCCACAGTCTACACACTGTCAGTGGAGGATTCTCCCATTCTTGGGTGGTTTAGGCAAGAAAGTGAGCGAGAGAGAGGAAGAGAGATGGCTGGGTGCAGTCTGAGGGTCACGCTCAGTTTAGCATTGCTACAAGGCCAGAGAAACCTTTTTTCCCCCATGAAAGCTTTCAGAACTGTCACACCTGCTTAGGTCTGTAACACCACCCCACCTCTCTCTTCCTCTATCTCCTCCTCCTCCCACCCTCCTGCACTTCCCTATTCCTACCTCCATCACCACATACCCTCCACAGAAAATAAGCTCTTCCTTCATCCCATACCCCAGACACTCTCTGTGTCCCCACACCCACACAAGATGATTATTGTGCGTATGATCAGTGAATATAAATGCACATTTTCATTTTTATCTATCAGTCTACATGTGAAATAATTTGCATTGCAGGTGTCTGGTTGCACTGCTTGGAGACAGGAGCCCTAGGAAAAGCCATTAGTGAGGGCACCTACATATTCTGCTTGTACTGCAAAAAGAGTAAAAATATGCACGGACCCAGCAGCCAAAAACTTAAATTTACCCTCTTAACAAACTGAAGGCAAAAAAACAAAACAAAACAAACAAACAAACAAAAAAAAACATGGCAGGTGAAATCACAATCTCTTTTGCTTCAATAAATTAGTAATGTGACATTTCAGCTTGTGTTATTTCCAACAGAGTTGAGGGGAGATGGGGAAAATTACTCTAGTTTCTTTCTTGCTAGAAAACTCAGTTTAGTGTAAGAAAAAGTGAGAATATTGTGTGCCCTAATAACTCTGCTCCTGTTATAGCCATTTTTGCTGAAATGTGGACACCATTAATCCACCCTTCTGTGCCTACGCCTCTGAAATATAGAACAAAGTATGATAGGCTGCTATAAATATTCTCTTGGACTTGAGAAAATCTCCTAAACTTGTAAATGAACCCATCAGCAATATCATCCATATTTCCTCAAAATATCTCCATACTAACTGTAACATTGGCACACACCGTATCTATATCATTGTTATTTAATATATTACCCTAAAACAAATTATATAACTTAGTATTTTAAGTTTTAAATGCATACCGTATAAAGGCCAATAAGGGGCTAGTGAGTTTTAAGTTACATTTTTTACTAGGTTTAACAGAGTTGGATTATAATAGGTCTGTTGTGTATCTGTTTGCTTACACTATGTTAGTATGCCATTCGTTCTAGTTTCATGTTCCCCAGTTTGGAGCTGTCATTGGACAGAAGGGGTAGAAAGTTAAAAATTATTCACAACAAGGTCTTTGGACTGTTGTGAATGTGTTTTTTTTTAATGCCTACTTTGAGTGTCTCGCAGATGAATATTTAAAAATCTAGGCAAATAAAACCAAAACAATGTGAATGGAAAGGAAGGTGAGAAACTATACTTTTAGATCAGAGTCATGAAAAATGTGTCAACAACTTTTTAGCCTGTTTTAGTTTAATATTTTGGTCTCATCAGTTTCACCAAGCCCCACTTTCAGCAAACTGTCCTCCCAAGAAAAATGACAGCATGAATCCTTTCTGTATATTTTCAAATCCAACATATGTTCATGTCCTAAGGCCTCCAGTTCTCTAAAGAATAATGATTCCTGTCCTTCACAAGCAGAAGAAAATTGTGTGACACCGTTACAAAGGTGCAAATCTGCAGAAAGAGAAGGTATCAACAAAACACTGGACTATGATGGAGACTCTGTGGTGGTCCTGGCTTTTTTTTTCTGCCCTAGGCAACCTTTCGGTCAAGAATTGTGTGACTTATAGATCCGCAGCTGTGACCTGTTTGCTTTAAGTGTATAAAGACAGTGTTGGCATGACATTTTAAAATATCACTTTATTGTATGAAAAGTGAACCCAAGCTCCAAACCCAACAGTCGAAGGTTGGTGAAGGTTTCTACTCGACTCTGTGGCGCCCTCATGTATTGAAGGTGGTCAAAGGCTGGTATAAAGAGACTTAACCTTTGTTGTTGGCCAATGACATAGTGTGTTTTGGTGTCCTTCTGCCCCCCTAAGGCCAGAAATTGATTAATGCAGCTTCAATAATAAATGTTGTTTGTGGTTTTACCATATTATTCTGTAGAATAATAATTAGAAAATGTATCATCACAGTTCATTGTATCATTTTGATTGTTATCCCCCGCTATCACTCAGTATAATGCAGGCCTCCACTAAGCAGAGTAATCTGCCATGGACATATGTCTCCAATAGCTGGGTTCATATATTTAGAAAATATGATCTGTTATTTGTGCATGACTGGTGTGATTTGTGCTGAAAATAAGTAGGCCACTTGTGAGCCCAGGGGGCAGAGGAACGACTGAATCTGTTTACTCACACTCAAGGATTCCATTTGTTATTTTCATCGATGTTCAGATTTTTTTACTCTGTGCTGTTATTTTTATTTTGTGTGTATGTGTCTGTGCAGGTGGGCTCTTCTTCAGTGTGATTTATGTAGAACATGCTTTACACTCAGGGGTTTTCCCTCTCTCCTTTACACTCTCCAACTAAAGATATACCTACACCACTGATTTATGGTAGCTGGCCGCATTCATCGGACCCAAATGAAAAGCCAATAAGGTGTTTATAGACATATATATCTTCACATTATGCCCTGTGGCTCGTTAAAGTTTTATATCCACTGTTACCTCTGGGAGATTGCTCAGGTAACAGTTTGCATTCAACCCCGGTTCTATGTCATTAGTAAGCAAACAGTAAAGTGGCTCTGGGAGACTTTTAGGCTCTCTGTAATCTTTACTCAGGCTGTTGTGTCAAACAAACTGAGTGAAGATTTCATTGTGTTGTCGACGGATTTCAACAGGCAGTATGACTGAAATAGCTGGTCTCCATCTCCTTGTATCAACACAGAATTTGTCTATTAATAATGTAGTGGGTCATTGAAATACTTGCAGCATTGCAGTACATTGCAGATTGTTTAACGTACTATTGGGTATTTTAAGGTTGTGTCTAACAGTGTTTCTAACCCATTTTAAATGAGTCTCTGAGCCTTCAATTGACTGATCAAGCTCACAAACTCTGATGAGTTTTAAGGTCTTTGAAAAATAGCATAAACAATTTGACTAGTAGACAACACACTGAAGCCCTGGTCAGTAACAACTGGAGTTCTGACTAAACCCTGTTCGTACACCAAACCCTCATTCATAATTTGGATTTGTAATGTAGATATCATTCTCCTCTTTATTTGAGTCCAGTTTATAAAGGAGCATCTACAGTTGTCTGTTAGTTCAGCTCTTCCTAACAGGTGGACTGTTATGGCCATGTGCTGCAGACTCTGCTGGCTCAGTCACATAGCAACATCAAACATGGGCTCACAGCCCAATTTATATGTCAAACCGTGGTCTCTCCTGCCTCTTTCTGCTTGAATAGTGTCTAGAAAGCACAAATACTACAACTAATCTCTGAAACCATTGCAGGATTTAGTACTTGGTTTTTGGCTCTAGTAATTAGAAATGCATTTAGGCCTTCAAAGGCTGGCTGCAGATAGAGATCAGTGGCCTTTCTTAGTCATTTAAGCCCTGTAAAGAAATGTCATGAGTACAAAGATTTCCCCTTTCCTCTTCACCCGCTTTCTACTTTGAGGGCATTTATAAAAATACAGCTGTAACTCATCCAACACTGAGTATTTAATGACTGTAAATGATCTACCTTTCCTCATAGTGTTTTTTCAAAGCTGCTGGTCTTTTAAGGTACAATAGAAGGAGGAGGGAGAATCCTGCCTTTAAGCTTCTTTTTAGGCTTTCCTTTGATCGAGGTCTTCAACATATGCGTGTCTGTGGATGTGCACATGCTAACGTGTGTGTGTGTGTAAACAGTAAACAAAAACACCATGTTCTCAAGGGTCAAAGATATGTGATCAAACACAAACCTCTGAGATACGCAATTATTTGTGTGCACATGTATGTAGAAATAAAAAGCAGAAAAGACAGACACCACAACTTTGAATATAAACAATAAAAAGAAAACTGCCGCCATCATTGCAGTCACCCAAACTTTCCCTGCACCATTACCCCTTGCTTTGAATGTTTCATGTGCACAGCCAGCGCAGAAAAATGCAATTTATCACCTCTGCTCTCCACATATCGCTAAAAATCATTCATGTGAATTAGTAATTATGTGGTGGAGACATTTTCCTGTTCATTCCCCAAGAACAATAATCATATTCTGACTCAGCTTTCTGCAGCTGCTTACAGTACAGAAGCACATTCCTGTGACATTTGGCTTCCTTTTTGCTTTGTCTTTGGACATCAGCCATGTTCTGTTTATCTTTCAACTGCTGCATGGAAAAGCTTAAGCTGTGTATGCTTACTGTATGTCTTATGTGTACACTCTGTTTTTGCATTCAGCGCACATGGTTGACCAACCCCAGAGCAGAACATCATGTCACACCTGCTAATTCAAAATACAATGTTTTGCTTCTCTCCTCACTGCCCGGCTCACCAGACATGAATAGACAAAACCGTATGATTTTTTTTGGGTGAGGATAGCTTAACAAGGTAGACAACAAAGAGGCCATCAATCAAAGCCCTTAGGGAGTTCTTCGTCTTTTCACATATGAGAAAAAGTCTTCTCTGTCTTTTTGGATAATCTGATAGTTTGGCAGGCTCGACCCCCTCTTCACGTTGAGGTTACAGGTTCCTTCTTTAGTGTCGAGTCAGATTTGTCTGGTTTGGCCTTTAGTCGGAATGCGCACACAAGCAACGCACCACATGCCTGAATAAAAATACACACGCACACAGGCTGTGGGCGAAGTGGTGGGTGAGGCCGCTCGACTCAGACAACACCTGGATCCAGACAGCTGGCCTGATGAGGTCTGATGTGGCCTCGGGCTTCTTAAATTCTGCATTCTCAATGGAAACTACCACCAGTGTGTCCTACGGTAGCAGGGCCAAGCAGACTGTCAAACCTCAGTGTCCAAGGGCGTACTTTAGATGAAAAAGAAAACTGCTTTTGTTGCAATGGTTTGGCAAGGTTCTGTGGAGGTGTGTGAATTAAATCAGTAAAGTTCAGTAAAGTCTACATTACTGAAAAAGTACTGGAAAGTAATTCACTAACCAAAGTGATTTCCTCATTTTGGAGCATGTAAATGAACAGATATGTAATAGGTAAATTACATATGTAAAACAGGTCCAATGAGAGTTAACACAGTTAGAGGATTAATGATTTGTATAAGAAATAGTTAGGAAGACGCTTTCTACTTATATACTATATTAAATTTTGTATTTTATAGCCCTATCATACTCACATAGTACATACAAGTATAGCACATAATGGAAATCCTCAAACAAAGAACAAGTAGCACAAAACTGTACACGAGTAAATGTACTTAGTTATTTTCCAGCACTGATAAATGACAAATGCTCCAGAAGAGACATACATACTGATATACTTTCCTTAGTAGGGGTTTTGTGTATGCAGATGCAATCTGCATGCACTAGAAAACAGAATGGTAATGTGCTGACAGCAAAAAGCAGAGCCTCTTTAAATAAGTACAAAACAAAGGAAACACATAACAAACATCAAGTTCATTCAAGTTTACTTTTCTGAAGCATGCCCAGTTGGCGCATTTGTATTGCGGACAGTCCGGTCTAACATTTTGGCCTGCAAATCCTCGTAGTCACATGCGTAAACTAACCTTTCACTTACTCACTCTTCAACTACCACTTCAACTGCTTTTGGTGTTTTCTGTCTCTTCCCTAATCTCCTTTCATAGCTTTAACTTTAGCAGCACTTTCACTTCAAATGACATTTCAACTACTTTCAGTGTGTACACTTAAAATACATTTCGACATACTAAATGAACACTCCAACTTTTCAATACTTCAAACAAGCTCGAAATCAGAGGAACACAGAATAGTTATATTTTTGCAATGTAACAGATTTTCTGTCCATTTTCTTGTCAGGCTTCACTCTCATTTGAACTATAAGATCTAGTTTGGCCTCACTTACAGCTAACATATGGCTACTGCCCACACTGTATAGCTATAAACCCAACCAACCCCCATGCATATACAGACACACTCAATCAAATGAACCAGTGATTCAGATACATATAAGTACTTTCTTCCCCTTCTTCCATCAGGTTCACCCTGCAAGGTAAAGCTGTGTGAATTCCATTAAGATATTCCACCCCCACCACTCTCTCCCTGTGGTTTTGATTATGATATGAGTTGAGGAGTTAATAAGCATATTAATTACCTGTGTAGAGACAAACCAGCTCCCAGAGCGAGCCCACAAACCCCCACCATCCCAGCTCCTTTCCTCCCACACACCAACCAAGGACCGTCACCACTGTGTTTAAATGAGCCATCATTGTCTCACTGTCTCCAAGGTCAGTCGAGGCTCTGCTGTTAGAATAGTACCCGTTAAGAGGAGTCTCGAAAGTTGCACAGTAATGAGAATAATTAGAATAATACAAGGTCAAGCAGGACAGCAGAGGAATCGTCAGAGGTACATCGAAAGAAAGCGGGAAAGGAGAACAGACTGAACTAAGGAACAAGGAAATTGATGTAATCCTCCTTGAAAGTGGATATGATCCTGGTTCAATACTTAGTACCTAATTATCTGTCTTTGTCACTGAGTAGGGTGATGCACACACACACACACACACACACACACACACACACACACACACACATACACTTCTAGTTTTATTTTAAGGAATCTAAGAAAAGTGAGATCAGAGATCAAAAATTCTGAGAGTGGTCAATAAAACAGTAAAACAAATAAACAGTCAGTATATGCAGCATGGCACATCTTCAACCTGTCTGGACATCTCTGATAAAAAGTTTCAAACCACTCAGATACACTCGATGGAACTACATATCTATCACTCACACCCACACATGCACACACTGAGTATTATTAATGTGATATTGAATTTCAACACAGATGCATGTGGCGCTCTGGGCATGCCAGGGCATAGGTGGCTTTTCACAGCAAGCTGTGGAGGAGGAAACCAAAAGTACAGGCAGAAAAGACGAGCATCATCTCAGTGTGTAGATCGCATAAAGCCAGAGGTCAGCACAGGTCAGCACACAGGAGTAGCCCACAGCCCAAATAACAAGGAGAACAAACAGCAGGATTCCACTCCTCAGCTGCAGTCTTCTCGGAATGCTTATAAGAATTGCTGTCAGGATAGCAGAATTTTCAGTGGAGTTTGTGTTGGCATTACAAAAATACTGGATTTAGTTCTTCAATTAAAAAGGAATGGCAGCAGATTTCAGTCTTGCCCCCTTTACACTGAAGTCTCAAGGCACGCTTACCGTGCAAATCCGCCACCTCGCTGTTTTACAAAAGGTGCCAGACTTGCGTGAGGGGAATCAATGCTGACCCTCCTTTTAGCTGCTTCAAGAGGTTGTGTCAGAGGTGAGCTGAATTCGCCCCACCATCTGTGTAAAAGACCGGAGGTGGCGCTGGGTGTTTAAGGGAAGGGGTGTGAAACTTTAAGGGTGATGTTTTGTTGTAAGACCAGTTACTGCGCTTGTTTCTCCTGGGTTAGTCTCCCACGTACAATGAAGGAGAAACTTACAACATCAGTCAAACTCAACTTAACCAGACTCCAGTCTTACTCTGACTCTAATTTTATCCAGTAACTTCTTGTTGCTCCAGAGATGCATGTTGTAATGGTCCGAGTCTCCTTTTTTCCTCAGTTTTGCTTCTCATCGGAGGCAGGAAACAGAATCTGTGACCTGATCCTTTATGCTTATGTTGTACAGCTGAATACTGTAGTGTTAAGTTAATAGTAACCTAGTAAACAAGAGGTAATAGTTTGGCATTTTGGCAATTCTTCTTTTCTGACTACCTTTCTGAGGGAAACCTTTATACCACTACAGCTATCAAGTTAGCTTTGATATTTTTCTTTTCCAATCGTTGTGCTAAACTAAGATAACCAGTCGCCAGCTTCATTTTTAGTGTACATATACTTTCATATTCATATATATACCCTCATTCCCAAAATTAATTTGATAAATTGTAACTATTCTTTAAAGCCCCATTCAATAAAGAAAATACTGAAAGATACCCTACATATTTATATCCTTTAAAGTAACTGATAAATGAAGGGCCTCAAAACTAATGAAAATACACAAAAGATCAAAGTGCAAATCTGCAGAGAAAATAAAAACTGCAAAAAATCCTTGAGCAATGCACTGAGAAAGAATTATCACAGCAATGTTTGTGTTCTTTGGCTCTGTAAGCAAAACATTTTCCCATTTCAACTCTGGCTCCAGTTTTGTCCACCAGTTTATTTGGACTGGGATTCGGCTGAGAACACGCTGGATTGTTTGATGCCGAAGCCACGGTCTTTAGCTGTTTGACCCTGGCTGCTGCAGGCTTTTGTCAACAGCCAGACTGCAGCTCTGTGTTTCTCAACCTTCTTCCACCCTCGGTTTCTTTTTTTCCCCCTGATCGAAGTGTTCAATTTGAATTTGCTGCATAGAAACATTGGAAACAAACACAGAACATCTGGGAATCCGGTTAAATTCTTTACAGTGGAACTGCTGTTTTATTTCAACTTCCAGAATCCGGCAAACAGCAATGTAACTGAGGAATTAGAGGCAGGAAGAAAAGACAGCTCATGTGCACTGGCGTTTTTGCACTGGCAACACCAGCTTTGATCTCCAGATTGTTGTCTCTTGTGCATCTACTATGTAGGATATTTGCTGTCTCATTTGCATTCATGCAATAGAGCCGCGGCCATAAAAGTGACATAGGCGGAGCGTAATGTAATGGCCTTTTTTAAAGTAATAATGTACTGAGTGGGTGTATTTATATGAATGTCGCAATGTGCACAATGGTAAAAGGGCAAGATGTACAGTGTGAGTGTGCATGTGTGTATGCCTGTGTGTGTGTGTGTGTGTTTGTAGGGAGGTTTACTCTCCTGCTTCATGTGGTTGCTGCACATCATCAGTGAAGTGAAAGACAGCATTCTGCCATCTTTTACACTTCAATACACAGGAGAATAAAAGTCCCTCACAAGACCACATTTCCCTCCAAACACACACACACACACACACACACACACTCTCTCTCTCTCTCTCTCTCTCTCTCTCTCTCTCTCTCTCACACACACACACACACACACACACACACACACACACACACACACACACACACACACACACACACACAGAGCAGCATCCTTCTAAAAAAAGCATAAAAATTAGGCATGAGGAAGTTGCTGAGGAGTAAAAAGCCGTCTAAGCTGTTGATCCTGTTTGCTGCTTTGAAAATTTCCAGGAAATCTTTCTTTTCAATCTTTTTCAGAGTGCGGGGAAGGAGGCTGTTGGAGACGCGGCCTTATCTGTCGTGGGGCAGAACAGCACTCTCTGAAGCTCAGCATACTCAGTTGCTTCATCTCATGTGTCCTCTGCTGGTAAGCCTAAACCCTTATGAAACAGCAGGGTGACTGGGACATGGAATTATATGAGGGGGAGCCATATGGTGAGCTAGTATCTATGGCTGACACACTAACGCAAAGTACCCAAATGTTAGGAAATCTAGAGCTTGTTGTCCATACTGAGGTCCAACAAGTACTTCAACCTGGGAAAACCAGTTTTTTTGTCATGGCATTCCAAAACCATCCATGCCCACCCATCCATTATCTAAACTTATCCTGTTAAGGGTAACAGGGGTGCTGAAATGTTTTTAGTTATTCACCATCTTAATTGTCACTATTCTCTCATGGTCCAAGTCTAAAGACTAAATGAGACAATAATCTCATTTAGGGACAATCTCATTATTATGATTCTTACTCATTCACTGTTCATGTGCTGTTCTTTGGTTGTGTAAAGCTGCTTTATGACAATGTCATTTGTAAAAAGCACTCTACAATAAAACTGAATTGAATTGAATTGAATTGAATTGAATTGAATTGAATTGAATTGAATTGAATTGAATTGAATTGAATTGAATTGAATTGAATTTAGAAAATGTGGGGGGCAAAAAGGTAGCAAATGGTTTCAGTAGAACTTTGTTGAAAGACAAAATGAAATGCCAGTTCATATGGGCATTAAGATACAGATGATTAGGATTTTTGCAATACAGTTGAGTGGTTGAGGTTATGGAAAGTCATTGTTCAATGTTTGATGTTTGTTTTATGTTTTATGTCACAGATGCCCAAAAAAATAGACAAAAATTAAAAACTTTCCACTTGTAATATTCTTACTGTGTTGCACTACACAGTTACTGCACTGAAACAAATATTAATGAAAAATTGACATATAAGATGAGGTGTACAGTTACAGTTTTAGGACCTGAAAAAGTAGAGGGCTGAAAAGGGAACAAAGCTTCAGTACGTTTTCAAATAACTCATTCAATGGCAACAACAGAAATCTGAGGTAGCACTGGGTGGATCATACTGTGAATGTGTAAAAATTAACCAGGGAATTGTTTGCACACGCTGAACTAAACTGGATAGAATGAGGAAGGTTAAAAATATATGTGTAGCTACTCTTGGTGTCTTATTTGAACATCTGACAGTTGATTGGTATTTGTATCTTAGAAACCAGAGGGTGAAATTCTTTCAGCATGAAAGATATTTTTTGCAGTCTGAACCCCTACTGAGGGGAATAATGATTGAAAGAGCAAAGTAAAGAGAAAACATTACAGTGGACAGAGAGAAAGAGAGAGAGAAAATGAAAAAGAAAACATACATCCAGCTCAGAGGAGAAACCTCTGAGGAGAGACGAGTTTTGCTCATTTTATTTGAACCTGCCCGTGCTCATTTGGGAAGTAGCGAGGTGCAGCTGAAAGTTGCTCTGAATTATGGGAAGAATAAATCAGGAAGGAGTGGGGGGAAAAAAATCATGGTGAGATTGCTACAAGTCCTTAGTGGAAATTCTTATTTAAGTGGAGGAAGAGGGACCAAGGCCCTGACAGATTCAGGGCACAGAGAGTCAGTTGTGTTAGTGTGTGTTCTTTTCTTTATTTGTCCAATGAAACAGGACATGGTAAAAAGTTTCCCACTCATCTATTCATGTGTCATTCTTTCAAGGGCAAACGACCTATTTGGTTGCATGCACAGATGCAGTAAGAGAAATCAGAGCACTGGTGTAGATGGAATTTTCTCTCACATCCACAAAAATTCTCCTGTCTGCTGCCTGTCTGAAGGTAACCTTTTCCTTCCTCCCTTTATCTTCTTCTCTCTAACACCCCCCCACCCACACACACACACACACACACACTTAGTTTCTCACCTCCTTTCACTTGCCGCACAAAAGAAAAAAGAAAAAAAAGGTGAGCTCTGCAATCAGACAAGGGGGAGAATTTAATACATCAGCAAAGAAAAGAAACACTTTAAACACTTTTCCTCTGCTTTTAAAAACAGTGCAAGTGACAGCCAGCTCGACAGAAAATGCCTGTAATCAAAACATAACTGTAACTGTCCGCGCTACAAAGTAATAACCACTGACAAATTGAATTGCATACTTTTCATGCCACTTGTGTCATCAAGTGTTTTGTGAGGCAACTTAAATAGCGGGGAAATCGTTTACCAAGGCAGCGGATGGCCTGTGCAGTCAGCAAAAAAGGTGACGGGTCATGAATTCTCTTTTCGACGGTGGAGGGGGAAAAAAACCGAAGAGGATGAAAAACTCTTCAGAGGGAATGAATGATAGAAGAGCCGCGCCAGACTCAAAGCCTGACGCTGCCAAAACACGCCAGTGTATGCTTAAGTGTGAGTGTGAAGAAGGCTCTTGTGCACCGTGCCAGTGTGGTGTGTGCATTTGTGTGCCTGAATTGGGGTTAGTGTACAGTATATGATATATGAGCATATACAGATATGAAAAGATTTTAATTGTGTGGTTTTTGTGTGCATGTGTCTGGTTGTGTGGACAAATCATGGTCATCGTCGTACGATATTTTGCCTGCTGGTCTCTGGAAACTGGACAAGTACATACATTCAAAAGGCCTTAATTAGTGAATAGGAAGACTGATTTCAACAGTTAGATGAGACTGTAAGCTTGGACAAATGACTAGCATGGGTTTTTCCTTAAAGCTGCAGTATGTAACTTATATATATATATTTTAAAAGTATTGTTAATACTTACAAATATACTTCAAAACTTATGTTGATGTAAAAACGTGCTGGCAGTCAAACTCATTCGACAGCTCTGCCAGCAATGCAGAGATACTCACTTCTAGATGTTTTTGAGTGAGGCTCACCCCTCTAACCTATCAGAGAATTTCAATAATTTCTGCTTCATTAGAAAGTTGAGCAGCTTCTTAATGACTGAGTAGGGCTGGATGGATCAGAATGGACTGACTTGTGACTCATGCTGGTTAGATTTCAAGCCAAGTTACAAATGGAAATGCACCTAGCAGCATATCTAAAGCTCTAAATGGATAAAAAATCTTAAAACAAAGAGTCCATTTGCAGGGTTTACTTACTTTATGATATGGTACTCATTGTTATGATTGTCTATGGAAAGTGTGCATCATGTAATGTAGAGGAAAGCATATGAAACTAGAGCAGAGACTGAAAAGTTTTTTAGAAAATACTGGGTGAGGTAAAAGGGACAGGTGCATGTTCTAAAACAACAGGAAGTCAGTTATTTTACCACAGATTGGCTTATCAGCACAATCAACAGTTGCAGCAGCAGCATTGACACATGGCTCACACAGACAATTAAAGTCGACTACTTTAGAAGTCCTGGGTGCTGCAATTTATGTCAAAAATGGCATGTTGTAACCCAGTCAAATCTGAACATGTAGACATGCTACACATATTTTTTTAGATAGAGCGTAGCAGCTACACTGCTCTAGAATACAAGTATCACACACCACCAAATCACAAATAAACATTTATATATTCTCTTAGAAATCACAGAAAAAGACTCTTAAGATAAGCCCAGAACTTGTCTGAGAATCATGTTTTTAGGGTTTCTGCACTGCTTCATAGACAGCTGTCAGTACATCCGATAGTACATAGCAAACAGGAGCAATTACTAACTAACTTCGGCACACTCACACTTTCAACAACGATGGTCAGATTAAAAATAATGCAGCTATAACAGAGTAACCGGAGCTACGTGTGAACCAAACTAACTGAGATTTTTGCTCTAACATCCACTACACAAACTCATATTCAAATGCAGTTATTCTGTAGGATACTGACTTTGCTTCAGGCTGTTAAATGTACCAGATGGTCATGGTTTTACTGCAACATGACTTTGCACAGAGTGCCAGACGACAAGAAATACACAGAGCTGTGCTAATTTGACTTGCAAATACGTCACTGTGATTGCTGACACTTGCTGACACTCTTCATATTGTCTTTTCCTGTAAACCAGTTTGAGTAGGTGAAAACAAAATTTGGGGACTCGGGAAAAACCTTTCCACTCCACTTCTCGAGTCTTCGCAAGAGCCACTGGTGAGCGCAACAAATCACGCAGGTTCCTGTTCCCTGTGAGAATGTTTTCTAAAACCTTGACTTTGAAATGATGTGAAACCAGATACAAAATAGTAGCACCTCGATCTAAAGCCACTGCTCAAAAACCCACAACAGGCAATGTCTCCCTCATGTGGTTTAGTGGAGAAATAACTAACTTTTATTATAAGTATGCATACATATGAACACACACGCATGTGCAAACACACACTTACTTAATAGATTTCAGACTTTAGACATAAGGCCAAACTTTCAGTATCGAGTGGCTGTCTGAAGGGATATCAGGCAGATTTTTATATGTTGCTATTATGTTACATTGTCAGAGCATCCATGGAAAATAAAACACTAATGTTCTTCAAAATGGCAATTTCCGTAACACAGCTCCGTAAACACAGCTGAAGACTTTTTGACAGTACATCAATTAACTGGACGAGATTGAATTTCTGATAACATTTAAAGACAACCCTTCTAAGATGCTTATGCTACATAAACGATAAAATAGATGTGTATAGACATTTAACACCAATATCACCATTTTCATCAACCTAGCTCTGTATGCTACCACAGTAGATCTGATATGAAACAATCCAGACAGCCTTAAATTGAAGACTGTCAACATTCATTTAAAATCTTAGATGAACTGTGGAATTTCAATTCATACTCCCTGGGTTTTTTTGTGCTTGAAAAATATTTGCACAATAAATCGGAAATTAAATTGTCAGTTTTAATACTGGAAACCCCAGACAGCAGTAGATGAAGGGTTTCCTCCCTGGTGGTGCTCTGCCAGCGCTTTACTGCGGCTACAGTATCTTGCTTTTGGGGGTGTTTCTGCCTCTGCAAGTGAACTGCATACTCAAGGTGAATGAGTTGGCAGAACATTAAACTGTCTTACCTTAAAGAGTGTTGGATTGATTTTACAGTATGATCTGTCAAGTGGGTTTTGAAGCATCTGGCTCAATCTGCGCAGACAACACAGCCCTACACACTTCAGGAGTCATTCTGCTGCTTTTGTCAGCAATCACATCAATAAATATAAGATAATCAGTTCTTCTGGAAGACATACATGCCCATCATAACACTCCCTCCCCCACACTGCACAGACAGGGTGGTCCCCTTAGGGTAGCAGGCAGTTCCTCAATTCCTTACAGTTTTTTGTGCAGGGTGATCTATGTGTCATCTGTCCATAAGATGTTGTAATTTTTTTTTCTTTTACATTTTTTCATTCCAACTCCAACCTTCTTGTTTTTGGGACTTACCAGAGGTTTACATGTATCTTGGGGTGCCCTCTGCATTTGTTCTGATGACATCATCTTTAGACTGACTCTACCTCCTGGACAGTGTCCTGGTTTGGACATCTACTGTAAGTTATTTTTCTTTACCACTTTCTTCTTTACCATCTGATTGCTCTCTTTTTATATTTCAGCCTGATGACAACTTCACAACAAATTCAAACACTTCTGATCAACTATAAACGTTTTATTTATTACATATTTATGAATCTGTAGCCAAAAAGTCTACACACTGTCGCAGCAGACAAAAATCATTTCTGGCTGCAACACCACAGGTTAGGACAGACGACCCGCTAATACGCACTCCTCTTAAAAAAAAAAAAAAAAAACCTCCAACCTTTATTTTGCCTCTTCCTCTATCTCACTGTCTTCTGAAACGTTCAGCCTTGACGAGAAGCCTGAATATCACAGCAACATGTGGAGAAATATACTGGACTCTCAGCAAACATTTCTTTGATAGTGTGACGATGTTGCCACCCTGTGGTGAGAACCACTGCTACCATCTTGTTATAGGGATTTCTACACGTGTTTGACCTTCAACACTGTTAGAGTAAGCAGTGAAGCAGAAAGGCATAAAAATATGGTCACATGTTGTCATTGCATCGGACCAAATACAATTCAAAGATCTCAATCAGTAATTCATGTCTGCTTTAAAACTTTATAGAAGCTATATGACTATATAGAGAATTGGCACTTTTTGTGGAAAAAACTATGTATAAAAATATAGTACCTGCTAAAACTTCATTCTATATTGAAGTCACATAATAATCACATACCTGAGCTTACCACACTGCACTGACATCACCTTAACTCACCTTTTCTTTTCTAATTATTAATATATTTGATGATAATTTCTTAATTGATTAGTTCAGCATCACCTGGCTTCTGTTGCCATGTTCAGCCACTAATTTTTAAATGTGACTCAATATATTTTCCGCCATCTAATTAAATTTGATAAGCACAAAACTAGCTGAATGTTCCAAAATCTAAACCTTGAATCACTCGAAATCAATTGAGACATGTCACACTGATAGCTGTTTACAGTTTTATTATTGTTACTGTGTTCTCATTGTCAGATAAAAGCAGATAAGAGAGGAGCGGAATAATCAGAAACAGCGTGCAGCTTTGGGATTTCTTTCCAAAGCTGGACGACAAAATGGTCTGAGGTGAGTATACATCAACAATACAGGGTAAACCCCACCGTCATAAATGCTACATAACACTGTCTGTATCATGAACAGTCACAGAGGCTGCGGTCAGTCGGCCTGTGACCTGTTCATGACACAGGTATTCTGAGGTAAGCTAGAGTTGGCTAGTGTTGTACTGAGCAAAGAAACATCTATTATGAGTTGTATTCTCTATATTGTTTTGACTGTGCCATGTCCTGCTCCTGTAAGCACAGTTTATTGTAGCTCATCTCTACCTTGGCATAGCTTTGGCATTAGGAGGTAACGTGGTGGCTCCCTGTAGGGGACCATTTGAGAACAAGCATCTTTGTCCATTTCATGAACATCTAGGGAGTAACTCCCACGGCCTTGGGCCAGTTTAAATAAGGTAACTATGTAATGGGTTGAATTCAGCTAGTCATATTTCAAGTTTGACAAATAACAGTTCTATATACTGCTAATGAAATTTAAAGGTAAGCACCCATAGATGTGTGTTTTTCTGGGTTATGTACAGTACAATGTCTGGGACCAAATACAGGTGGAGTCTGTTTCCCCCTCTTTATAGTGAGATCCTCTCTAAACTGCAGCTTCGCAGTGATGCAAACTTGCACTTGCTTAAGCTTTAGTGTTTCCAGTAGTTGAGAAGGTGCTTGTAGCATGTAGGCCAACCTTTCAATCACATTTGTTCAGCGCT
Organism: Anabas testudineus; assembly: GCF_900324465.2. NCBI lineage: Eukaryota > Metazoa > Chordata > Actinopteri > Anabantiformes > Anabantidae > Anabas > Anabas testudineus. Next base: position 17,499,691 of record NC_046620.1, read on the forward strand.
GTTTCGCATGTTAAAGGAATATCTGAGTAGGTTTGTCTAACTAGTCTAGCTTCACTGGCTGAGTTGAGGTCTGAGACAGACTTGAAATGAGGGGAGACTCTAAACACGACCAAGCAGCAGCATTCAGTTTAACACAGAGGACAGATGACAAAGAGATACAATGATGTATAGTCATAGGCTTATTTAGCTAATATAAAAAAGGTATAAATAACATATCCTGATTTGTTTAAGAGGACGAAAATGAAGCACATGTTAGACACAAAAGAATCTGGTGCACGTTGTTACTGTCTTTATCCTTTTTTTTTTGGGATTACCTGAGATTCCATTTGTCCCTCAGGGCTCGGAAGGATTTGATAGCAACGGCACTCGTTGAATTATCAATCGATTTCATCATTTGACATGTTGAGGTTTGAGTTTTGTGAACCAGATGGGGGCAGCTTGAAGACATTCAGGCGAGCGGGAGGCATTTATGCCAAAGGAAACTACATCCTTGAGAGCAAACGTTATCCCTGAACCCAACACACAACCTGACCTGCAGGCTCAGCACATTCGTGCCACCACAGTCCATCAAACAGTTACTCCGAGAAAGCTAAACAAAGGCATGTAGCAAAGAAAATAGAATTTCAGAAAAGCTTAGCTTAAAATGGACGAGGTATCCTTTACATAGTTCTCCCTCTAAGGAATTTAGGCTTTTTAATACCATCTTGGAATGCACTATATATTGATATATATATATATATATATTGATATACTGTATATTGCCGTTTATATAAGCAGGATTACTGTTGATAAATACAGTGACCTCCTTACCATCAGAGACACCTCAGCGACCTTCAGCACCCTTCTCCCTTTAGATTTTTGGGGTGTCAACGGCCTCAGAGGCCCTACATCTGTAGAGGAGACACTTCTTGTTTTCCTATTTCATTTGAGTAAAATTCAAATAGGCTGATCCAAACTTCACCGCCACTATTCACTCTTCATCCACGGTCTCCCTTTTTGAATCCTCCTCTTTTTGTTCTAGGACCTGAGGGGTAGGGCTCGGCAGGGCTGCCACCTCTGTAGTAGCCAATGAGGAAGGGTCTTGTTGGTCAACAATCCTCTGGGAAGGTGTGTCTTCCTGTATGGAATAAACATAAAGCAGACGTGAGGACAATATATGGATTTAATATTTATTAGACATGTAGTGTCCCTAACAAGTGGGCTCCTTTGTGCTAGTATAGCAGTTTCAGAGAGCTCCAAACTATCTGCAGACCCCCACCAGCACTTTTCTGTTTGGTCAGCTCGTTGAGGTTGTTGAAGCAGCTAGTGAAGCTTCACAGATTGTTCATATCCCCCTGCCAGCTAACAGCAGGTGTGACATTCTGCTACTAGTTTCTCTGTATCCTGGAACTTTCTCAATTTGTTCTCAGTGTAGCAAGCTCAGACCACCTACCTCTGTACACTGGTAACATCCTGGGCAGACATTGTTGACCATACCCACCACAGGCTTTAATCAAAAATATAAGTAACACTTCATTTAAGTGCAACATCATCATGGTCCTTTTATTTCTGAGTTCCAGATGAAGAAGCCTGATGCATGTACACCATAATAGCAAACAACAAATCTAATGGTGGCCTTAGACCTCCACACAGTGCTGTTTTTATTGTGTTCATTCGTTTTAAATAGATACAACTTACATTTTTGACATGACAAAGATTTAGCAAATGTACTAAACTTTTACTTAACTAATAAACTGAAATCTCTCTAATTTACAAATGAATATACACTTAATTCAGTAAAATTAAGTGCACCTGTATTTATGCAGTTTATTCCTTCCTGATGTCAACCTCAGTCAGAATGGATGGGCCCAAAAATAGCTCCATATACATCGTTTGTGCTTGTTATTCCTCTTCTGTGAAAAGTCAATATATCCACTGTGTTATAGGATTGTTTATAGAAACTGTATTGCCAGAAGTGAATGACCATGATCCGCTCCTACAGGTTACTGCTTACTACAGGTTATTTTGCACCTGTGTTTCTCCTTTAGTAGTAGTAGTAGTAGTAGTAGTAGTAGTAGTAGTAGTAGTAGTAGTAGTAGAAGCGTTCCCTGGGTCACTTACTTGCTCTGAGAATCGATGGTTCACCGCATCAGCAAACTCTTGCATCTCCCCCTCCTCACTGTTTGAGTGGCAGCTTGGACTTGGCACCTCGATTCCATGGCTTTCCAAAATGGCAGCTTCTAGTTGTGTTACGACAGGAAAGTGGAGATTGGTAAAAGACATCTTGCACAATCGTTGGGAGACTAAAGAACATTTACCTAGCAGCGAGTGAAATTGGCACGTACCTAGCATGCAAATACAAAAAATGATTGCACTATTTAAATACTTCAAGAAACCAGTGATGCTTTCTCTAGAGTAACCAGTTTCATATAAACATCTTCAATTTCCTGCACTGTCTTACAGCAACACACAGCACCCAAATTTTTTTTTATTCAAAAAATGTGTTGTGTGGCGTTAATGTATGTAACCTAAAAGTAAAAGATCAGGTGCTCACCAATGTTGGCTCTTCTCTTCATCTCCTTACGGCGGTTGGCAAACCAGTTGTACACCTTTAGCGCCGTCACACGCTCAAACTCTGACAGCTTACAGCCTGAGTAATCGAACCAAAACATCCACTTAACCTTCACGTAAAAGCACTACACTGTTAAACTGACAAAATGGTATGAGAGACTTATAGCTTAGTTTTATAACAGGGACACCATGCATATGGATTAAGGGCAGTTCAAAACCCTTCAGCACCTGGTTTCTGAATGACGGAGTTACAGGCATTGGCGATCTCCTCTCGCTTCGCTTCATCAGGATACTGGTTCTCCATAAAGAAACTGTAAGAGTTAAACGTCCACAGTATTGGACACAGTTAAATCACACTGCATCACAGGCTCTGCATTCATTAGAAGATGCCACCAGTTACACCCTTGTTTCACACCTAATCCCAATCAAGTTTTGGTCTTTGTGTTGAACCAGAGGCGAGAAAGGACAATATTTGCACAGTCGTAGAGCTCCATACTGGAAACCAATAGATTAATAAAAGTATTAAGTGGATTAATTTCTGCAAGTCAAGTTTTGCATCTATGCTTAAGCATATAAATCTGAAGAGTCTAAAATATATTTCTCTCAGCATTCCAAATTTTCCTTCCTAGTCTAGTTTCATTAAATCCCTCCAAGGCAGAAAAAGAATCATTATCTCATGTTACAAAACACAGGGATCCTTTTCTTGCAGCGCTCTCATCCTCTCACCTTCTGTGATGCCCTATCCTGTCCACTGTCTCACACACACAGAGACACAGACACACACATACACACACATCTTCACCTCTACTGTATTGTCCTTGGGTTTAAACTAGCTCATAAGGATCAGCACTGCAGTAGAATTGCGTAATGTAGGGGCACTGCTGGTGAGTGTTGTCTGAGGGCCTTTGTGGTTTTATTACTGTGAGTGGCCAGACTGCACCCCATACTTACAGCAACCATGTAATAGAGAAATCAATTGCACACAGCGGGGAGAGAAACACCTACTCTTCTTTCTCATCATGCTTGTGACAAGACTGTCTAGGACAGTCTGGGGGGAAAAAAAACAACACCGCACAAAAAAGTGAGTGGGATTGTTCCACAGAGCCACAACACTATATAACTAATAGTCGTTTACCATGAGCTGCTTCTCTCTTACCTCAAGCTGTGCTGCATTCCTGTCTTAATGGAATGACAATCCTGAGGGCCTGATGATTAGTTTTCGAGTACTGACATGTTCAGTAGACATTACATGTTTTTTATTTTTTTCAATAAGGGCAAAACACACTTCAGTGTGAGTGACACATTCGGGGTTGTCTTTTACTGCAAACAGTGCATGTAAACACAAAAACCCACTGCTTTGATCACAAACATACGGTAAAGAATCCTGTGTGGTTAAATGATGAAATTAAAAGATCCCCCACGACCTGAATGTAGCCCAGTCCAGTGGTGCTCCCTCACCTCTCCATGATTGACTGGCACTCCTTCCTCCAAGTGAACCTGCTGCCTCTGCGCAGCCTCAGTGGGCCACCCACCATTGTTGCTCTGTCGCCAGCTATGATCCCCGTCCTCCAATCGGGTTCCTCCTTTACCAAAGACCGCATTGACAAGGTGGCACCTGAAGGAAATGCAACAGTTTAATCATTATGAATTTATAGTATGTAACAAAAGTGAATCGTGTTCAGACTCCAGCTGAAATAAAGTTTGATGTTTGGATGTCAACACCAGCTGCTACGTTGCTCACAGTTGGTTTCATTCTAATCTCACCACTTTTCATCTGCACGTAATGGTATAAAGTGACATTTCATTTAATGCAACAATCAGAAATAATGAGAAAGAAAGACAATGCTGACAAGCAACAGAAAGCAAAGAGCAGACACCGGCAACAGAGGATGTAATGTACAGCGCTGCGCCACGTGAACTAGGTCATGTGTCTGTTACCACAAAAACTGATTCATGACAATGCAGCAATTGCTTCTGTTGTACTTTGATGTTACTTGTACTTATGGTCATTAACAATAAAACCAACAACTAAGAACTACACTTTAAAGGTCAAAAGTCCTGCTGATTTAAATGGACCAGGTTGTGCCATTGACAATTCCCAACAAAAAATCACAGTGTTTATTCCACAACTGTAACTCTCTAATAAAATACAAACTGTTTTTGTTTTCATCACACATGCTGCATAGTGGTGTAAATATCAGCTGTTGCCATGGTAACAGAAAAGTAATGACACCTGCGTGGGGTAAGTTGCGTCTCATCTCTAACTAACTTGTATGGTGATGCCCGATTTTTATATGGGAAACTTCCAGGTGACACTTAGCTGGTACAACAGGTCTAATTTCAATAACATGGAGCTGCTTCACTTTTATTTGCAATTTGAGGCTACTGAAATGTTCCCCTAGATGACAACGTGATTATGAGTTTAATGGCATGCAGGACAGCTGAGGTGCAGGCATCTCCTGTGGCAAGCTGCTGAGGCGGGGGCAGGTGTGGGGGGCATGGTTACCTGGCTGGGTCTGAGCAGCTGCAGCAGCAGCAGTGTACCACGGCAGCAAGTGCATCAGCAGCTCTCTCTGTCTGCTCCATACTGGGTTGGGGTTGAGGTTGGTGTTGGGGTTGGGGAGGATGTTGGGGAGGTTGCCACTTGCCCCCGCTACCATGCCGTCTCTGTCCCCTCCCCTGGCCCTGGGCAGGGGACTCACGTTGTGCTGGCTTTCACTCCACCTCAGTCCTTCATTCGGGACAAAACCAACGGCCACAGCCACGGGTTAGGTTAGAAACACCAGGTTGGGCTAATGTGATTGGAGGCTAAAGGTTAACTGATACACTCCTGTAGACCTGCCTGGCAATTTCATAGTCATTCATGAACAGACATTAGTTTGATAATAGATTACAGTGCATCTGCCAATTTCAAGTCAGTTTGATTCATAGTACAGCTTCTTAAAAGATTCATGATGATCAGTAGGAGCCTATATCAGAAGCAAAGCACCGTGGCCACTAAGAAGAGTAGTTCTTGTTAGTATTGCTGTTAATAGCCAGTTTGTTAGCCATGTAGGAATGAAAACCAGCACCAGAGTACCTCCAGCATAAGGGCTGAGAACTACACAGGAGCTAAGGCAAAGCTTAGGTGGGTAGGGGAAAAACAAAGAATTCAAATGAAGGGAGACAGCAGGGGCAGCAGATGGTCCATCAATGGTTTGGTTTATTTCGTACAAGTGAAAATGTAAAAATTTGACTTCTTTACATGATTTATTGTGAAGGCGTGCCGTCTTTAGCAGCTACTTAGTTTAAACCCAATATCCTGGGTCATGCAGAAGTCAACACCGACCCAAGCTGTTACTTTAGCCTGTACAAACAAACCACATTCACCCACTAAAATTTCATTTCCAACCCAGAAGCCTTAATATTATTGATTAGCATCTCCTGTGACAGGACTACCTTTATCATTTGTCTTTCCTCTGAAATTATAGACTTGTCCCGTGTCCTTCCTTGACCTCACAGCCAGTCGACGACCATGATGGAGTTAGCATGAGGAATAAAGGTGTGTGGGTTTGCCATGCAGGGAGATGGTGGCAAAGAAGAGGACAGGTGGAAGGGGAAGGTTAGCAAGCAACAAATCATATTCACAAAACACCAGAAATATTACAACTCCCCCTAAGTACAAGTCTTCCTTCCTACATTATGTAATCTGTAATCATTAACCTGACAAACAACCTTCTATCATCCATCTATCACTCCTGTAATGATCTATAATCCCACCTTGCTGCTGTAAGTCAAATCGTGCATAGTATGTGACGCTCCTGTAGTCTAGCTCTTCAGCTCTTTCCCTGGGTCTTACCTGGGTTATTCCTCTCCAGCAGGTACCAGCGGTAGAAAGCTCTGCGTTTGGAGTCGCTCATCTCCAAGCCTTGCTGCAGCAACCACTGGGAGATGTAGCTCTGGCTTATGCCTGCATGCAGGAGGCAAGACATGGTATCTTAACACATTAGATACACTGATTTATTTTGTGACGCACCGCACCAGTAGCAACTATACTGTTAGGAATGGCTGGGAGCCAGGTCTGAAATACTCCCGTTAAGCTAATGAAGTCCTTTCTGTATCCATATCAAGACTTTTGAATGGATAGAACAAAGGCTTACTGTCTGGACCGAATCATCTTTAACACAAACATGTCTGAAGAATTGTGAAAAATCCTCTTTGGTCAAAGCCAGAAATTTTCAATTTAAAATGTAAACAAAGAAAGACAAAAAAGCAGGATATCCTCACATTTGAAATGCTAGAACCAGCACATGCCTGTTAAAAATGATTACTGTATTTATTATAAGAATTATTGGTGATTAATGTGCCAATAGATTTACAAATGAAAGTACAGTGATTCCAACTCAATTCACAAATTGTGCATCAAAATGTTTTGATTCAAAACCTGCATGCAAAGTTCCAAAAATATTGCAACCCTTTTCAACAACATGTCTTGTGACTTAGTGTGTTAAAGTAAATACAGCATATTTATCCAATATTTAAGTTTGCAGTGACCTTTAAAGAACACAATTTCCCATGAGCTTCAGGTACCTTTGGGATAAATGCCAAGGCTCAATGGAAGAAAGTCCATGAGGGAGACAACACGTAGCAGTATGTTCAGACATGTCTGGGATTACTAACATTTTTAGACAGCACAGATTTACAGCTAAAAGAGAGTGTCGGTGTGTTTGTTATGGATGTGGATGAAACAGTGTTACAATTTTATAAGTACCTGCTCTGCTGCTCTTGGGAGCTGCGGATTTCCAGATGCTGAAAATTGTTCATTAACTTAAGTTTGATTTATTAAACTTTTTAAAGTTTTAAGTAAACTTTTAACAGCTTGTGCTGTTGTGGTTTCAGACATATTCTTGTAGCAGCTCCGTAAGGTGTAAAAACATCACGAGTAAAGTAGAGTACCTGTAACTTGGCCGACGATTGCCTGAGAAATCCTGCGGTTGTTGAGGAAAGTTTTGATCTCCTCTTTCACCAGGTTGCTGTCTCTCCTGTAAAAGCAGCAAAAACCATTACACTGTGGCTAAGGCACCAGCCTTTGCTCTGACTAACCTTATTCAATGATGCTTCTCTTTTTCAGCCATCCCTAAACGCTTGACCTGAATTAACGCTGCTAAAATTCTGGAGAACAAGCCTGCTCCTTTGGGGACAGTAGCTGTCATTATCTGATGTTATAATAGTCTCTCTTAGTCTCCATTTTTCTTTTAGCTTTGCTTTTCAACTCGTTCTCACTCAGCACTAGTTCATCTCTGGCTTCTCTGAGCTCTTCTTTCCCCTCTCACCTCATGTACTCCTCCACTTTCTCTTCCAGGTCCCACTCCTCCTCTCCCATCATGTCGTAGCTGAACGACCGCTGGACTGCCACACTGGGAGGGTAGAGGGGCGGAGGCGAGGCCTCGTAGCTGTTGCTGGGGGACAGTGCAGCGCCATCCAGGCCAGAGGTCTGCGTGGTGGCAGAGGCCAGGGAGAGCGAGGAGGAGGAGGATGAAGATGAGGAGGGGGCTGGGGCGGCCGCAGCGGGGGTGTTGTTGGACTGGGCTGGGCGGGAGTCACAGCGCGACGGGCGGTGGTCGGGGTCGAGCCTCTCCAGGGACTCCAGAGCGTGGATGATCTGAGGCTTGGTCATGCCGGAGAGACGCAGGCGCTGCAAGAGGTCGATCTGTTCGATGGTGTAGCGCGGCTCTACCCCGCAGCACTCCATCCTGGCATCTGCATAAAGAATGTGGGGGTGTACATTTTGACAAAGTGAATTTGAGACAGGCTTTTTAAATGAAATAAGACCAATTCTGTAAGTGAATATGAACCAGCAGGAGCCCTATTAATATACTAAGCACTGCTGGGTTGAGTTACGCAGCATCCCAAGATTTCACAACGTGTTACCAAGTGATATACAGCTATATTTATCACTACACAGCACTTTTGATAGACCTTAAATTTAGATATGTTGCAGACAAACTGATAAATGATCAAAGGATTATTAATAGATGAAAACGCACAAAAAAAGATGTGCAAAGCTGAATTCAAACATTACACTGTAATAGCTGGGATGGATTTATCTCCAACAGTTTAAATGGGAAAACTGACTCAGTGATTTTGGTTTCAGTATGCTAATTCCTGACAATAACAAATCAACACCAAACTGATTTATAATACTGAAGGAAAAAAAAACAGACTGCATTCTCCTCTGAAGAATCCTTGGGTCACTCAAACTATTGGCACCCTTTCAAAAGCCTGGCACGCACACACACACACACACACACACACACACACACACACACACACACTTGGATCTCACCTTGTTCCACTTGTCCAGGGTGGATTTAATGTAAGATCACCCTGGCATACATCACCTAACATCACATCCTCACAGCAAAGTCCCAGCCCTGCTTTTACCTTCTGTGGCTGTCCTGTGCAGGCTTTAGGGGGAGTAGCCTTAGCATTCTCCATTAATTGCGAAGAACACATTGAACTCATTTAGAAAATCTAGCAATGTGACATGACCCAGTTTGGTTGCAAAGGGAGACACCTGGAACAGTAAAACTGTGTTTTATAAATCTGTCAAACCCACTTTTCAGTTCTGTAGTTCCAGTTCCATGATTTGCACCAAAAGAGGCAGTGATGAGCTACAACAAGCGGAGCCAAATAAAAAAGTTGTTAAATGGGAGAGTGCGCTGAATTGATTAGAAATACCAAACTACTACTGTCACACGTATGCCTTTATTAATAAGCAGCGTGTAACTGGTTTGTTAGATTTTTGCACACATCTCTATTTAAAATACTTGTCTGTGGGACAGACTGACACACATATGGGCTAAAGTCATTTAAGTCGGCCAGAGTTGCCACACTGGTATTCAGAGCTCTTTGCATGCAAAAGTCAGAGCCAGAGCAAATTCAAGGAAGCAAGTTTGAAAAGAAGTGCAGCCGAATCCCGTCAGTGGGGTAACCTTACCTGATGAAGGGGGTGACACGGACAGGCGCCCCGGGAGTGGCTCGGTGCGTGGGGTCGCAGCGGGGACACACCACTGTCGCATGGCTCAGCGGAGTTCAGGTCGGCTGGACCTCTACAGAGTCACACAGGAGACTTGCTGCAGTGTGTTGCGGTTAAGCAGCCTCTATTAGCATACTGGCTACCTGACAGCAGCCGATGACTCGCTACCGGGCTATGTGGACTTAGCTAACACATTCTACTCTGGTTGGTTCCCCTGAGCACCAGCCTCCCATCGATAGCTGCTGGCTATCATGTGTTAAGTTAGCCAGTAAGAGAACGCGGAAGTAATGTAATAGGGCCTTCAAAACAAAGTTTACCCATACAAACACTACTCCGCTGGTTTTAATAAATATTTATCATATCACTCTATGTGCTGTATTAGCTATGTGATCAAAGCAGCAAAAACAATTGTGTGTCAGTGTTTGCGTAAAGTATGTAAACAAAGCAGGATTCAGCTCAATAGCACATGCTTAATAAAAGTTACCTCTCACTTTCTTATTGTTGTATTAGTATTGTAGTACAAGTGCTGGTTTTTAGACAACAACTAGAGTATGGTATAACTGGAGGGAGCTAAATTTAAACTATATAAATTTTAAAAACATAATTGCTGATAATTTGAGGTGCTATTTCACAATCTTGACAATAAATTAAAAGGTGCTGACACCTTTGAGTGGCACTGGGAGTTATTAGTGTTGTTAGTACTCCAGAAGGATTATTTTTCATTTATTTTGGAGACTTATAACTGAAGTTTGTCAAAGACCTTCAAGATCCTCAAATATGACTTCAAAATCCAAACATACTCACTCACAAGGAACTCTTTGTCGTTAGCTTGAATAAATTGTTAATTCATCATTACTAATAATTAATTGTCATTGTTTCAGCTTTTCCTCTTAGCAAAATTAGTAAAGCATATATGTGATATTCAGTGGAACGTATTTAAGGACATCTCAGAGTACTGCTGATTGCATTGGTTTACCTTCTATCGCCAACTAGGTGAATAATAAGCCACGTAAACAACCTTTATTTTGAAGGGCGCAGGAAACAAAACTATCGATTTTCGCCAACTTTACCTTGCTGTCTACCTCGTCTCTATCAACTTACCCCAAAACTTGCACCTTAGAGGTCACACTGACAGTACTTCAGACAAGCTGCGGTCTGCAAAACATTTACGTAGCTGCAAGCAGACGTGTTGTGTGTTAGGTGGAGGGCCCGTGACACAGCCCGTTGCTAACGCTAACGAGTTAGCTCGCTAGCTAGTTAGCTAAGTTAGCTCCTAGCTAGCACCGGATTGTCCCACCGCAGAGCATCTCTCTTACCTCCCGTTGCTGTGGAGAGATAGCTGCAGCCGGCTGGACGCACAGAGAAGATAGGGAAACTGTAGAGAGAGTGTCGGTCCCCCCTGCCCCGCTACAGAAAATAACTTGGTCCGAAGCTGACGATGAACTAATGAGCGGAGGGTGAACAGTGCAGGGTCATATTGTCTTTCAGCTATGCAGTGGGGAAATAGTGTATGTAAATGTGGGGAGTCCGTCTGAATTTATGACCCCTCACCCGACACCACCGTCAAGCCAGCAACTAGCCTAATTTTGATTTCCGGTTATACTGTACGTACGAAAGACTAGCGCAGCTCTTTGTGAAAACCAAAATGTGACACAATAAAAGGAAACGCGTCATTTTAGCAGAAATAATCATAATTGAACGTATCGCAAATGCTCATGCGTGAATGTAGTTTACTTGTCCTCTATTTTCAACAGTTTAAATTTTTTTTGTCATTTTATTTTGACATGCTAAAGACAAATCCGTCACTGAAGGTGTCTGCCTTGACGCAGTAACACCCAACATACAGTAAGTGGTTTGTCTGCAGACATACTGTAAGCTGTGTTTGTTTCTTGATTGCAAGAATGTACTGAGGAAGGCACATGTATAAACAACAGTAATTATAATAACGCCTTATTATTATTATCATTATTAATAATAATTCTCACATGAAGCAGAATGATACCATTGTTTGATCATCATAATGACACAATTCTTCTTAATTGTTGGGTTCAACAACTTGTGTTTGCAGCTTTGTGCTCCTATTGAAGGAATGTGGAAATTCTCCAGTGTCTGAAAGTATCGTGCATACCTTTGCAGACAGCATGTTTGCTGGAGAGAGTGAATATCCAGTGCTTAGAAATCTAATAGTCCTATTTGATTTACCATGCTCACACAGACAGCCACAGACAATGTCTAAACCATATTATACAGTCTGGTTCAAACCCAAGGGACAATGGATTCTGGCTGATGGGGATTGTACACATACATTATATTCTCTTACCAGACATCGTCTGCTGTGGAGATGATAGGCCATCTCAGGGACGCCTTCGTTTGTGGTGGATACAGCCCACACAAAGAATTTCATCATCAATAACCAGCACTTTGAAGGTGCAAAATGGAGGCTGAAGTTTTCCCCCCTAAAGATTTATAAAATATCAAAGTAACACCGATCTGGTTGACTCCAAAATTAGCAGTTAATTTGTATCAGGTGAAGATATCATAATTGGGCATTATCCACCAAGGGTTCTATAAGCACAGATAAGTCATGGTTCACCACTTTGTGCCAAACTTAAAAAATAAATGTTATTATTATTATTATTATTATTATTATTATTATTATTATTATTATTAATAATAATAATAACAATTGTCAGTCAGGTCAAAAAGATAATTTTTTAATGCAAGGTTGAAAAGAATTTAGGTCCTTCACCTTCTACACTTCATAAAACTGTAAAAACACTGAGGGACTCTCAGGAAATCTTAGTGTGTAAAGGCAATAGTAGAAACAGTTGAATGGACATGATCTTCTTTTTACTTATCTCAAACACAGTAAATAAAGGCTCAAATAAGTGAACAAATGAGCAATTTTAGTTTTTCAATTTTAGAAAAACTTTCCTGTAATTCTGAATTTTTGAAAATAACCGTGTCTCCTATTTAGTAATCTGAATGAGTGTGCAGCAATGTCTCCGTCTTCTTTCTGCCTGTTAGCCTAGGTGTTGCCAGTTCTGCTATGACTTTAGGTGAAGAATGAGTGTTTGTTTGCTTTGTTCAATATTCCTCCCTCCCCTTCAACCTGTGACAAGGAGGCAGCAGTAATAAGTATTACTACAAGGAGCCTTTGTGCCTGACATGCCCAGTTCAGTTGGTGTCCAGACTATTGGTATTTAAGCACTCAGCACAGTGTGTACAGTGTTTGGAGGTTCTTTTTCAAGGGGTCTCCAAACTAACATCTGATTCAACAACATGAACTGGGCCTTCCTTGAGGGCCTCCTCAGTGGGGTTAACAAGTACTCCACAGCATTCGGTCGCATCTGGCTCGCCATCGTTTTCATCTTTAGGCTCTTGGTTTTCCTGGTGGCCTGCGAGAAGGTCTGGGGTGATGAGCAGAAGGACTTTGACTGCAACACTCGGCAGCCCGGTTGTCACAATGTCTGCTATGACCATTATTTCCCCGTCTCTTACACTCGGCTCTGGGCTCTTCAGCTGATCTTTGTCACCTGCCCGTCCCTTCTCGTGACTCTCCATGTGTCCTACAGAAAAGACAGGGAGCGCAAACACCGGCTCAAGTACGGAGAGGACTGCAGGCCCCTTTACGATAACACAGGGAAGAAACGAGGGGGTCTCTGGTGGACCTACTTCTTCAGCCTGCTGTTCAAGATAACAGTTGATGCTGTGTTTGTATTCCTGCTGTTCTACATCTATGAGGCCACCTTCTTTCCTCCACTGGTCAAATGCAATGAAGAGCCGTGTCCAAATGTGGTGGACTGCTACATTGCCAGGTAAGAGCACCTCTGAGGTTCAAGATCCTGAAATCTCTATGGCTACCACTACCTGCTAAAATAATCAGCCAACCTTAAAGCTCTGCTATCTCACATCTATGATTTTATGTTGCTCAGGCCCACAGAGAAGAAAATATTCACTGTCTTCATGGTGGTGACCAGCTTCGTGTGTATCTTCCTCACTCTTTGTGAGGTCTTCTACCTGTGCGGGAAGAGGTTCTGGGAATGTTGCAGAGGAGGCTCTCGCTCCGTGACAGAAAACTCTTTCAGGATGACCAAAACTCCTCTGACCGGCAAGGAGAACTCTGCCTACAAAGAGCCTGCCCCGGAGAAGGCTAAGATGGTTGACCATGTCAACGGAGAAGCAAGCAAAGAGAGTTCAGCCCCACCATACAGCATAACCGTCTCCTAAGAGACACATTGAGTTTGACTAAGTAAATATCTTTGGTATCTTTATATCTGCAGTTCACTGACAATGTTGTCGCTAAATGCCACATCAATTTTAACTACTTTACATCAGACTGTATGTAATGTTCTTATTCCTTTATATTGATGAGTTGAACATATATTGTATGTACTACTTTTTTTATACAGCAGTGATCTGAAATTAATAATATATTGTAGAGGTGATTTATTTATATGATTTATTTGTTTATACGATTATATGTTATTATTCTGTTATCAGCTTCTAGAATATCTACTTTGCGGCCACTTGAAATACATTTGCTGGACCTGTGCAGTGTGTATATTAATAAAAGTGAACGCTAGGAAAATATCCAGGCTATGTAAGAGCATACATTATGTCATGAACTTAGCCCAGAAGTGCGCTAGATGCAAGATGCCATTTCTATTTTCCTAAATAAAAGACCAATCTCTGAAATTTGCTTTGTCATATATATCTCTATTTTATCTCTTAATGAAAGGTTTTGAAGATGTTGCATATTAAACAGATTTTTTTTTTCATGAGAACTTCGCCAAATGTATTTTGAGAGAAGGGAGTATGTTACGGCTGTTAAGAAAATGTGCAACCAACAGAGATCCAGATCTTGGAAAAGACCATTCAAATGAAATCACCAAAATGTATTGGATACATAATAACCTATGTGTGATAAGCAAAGGGAGTAGTATTGTTGACAAAAGTAAAAAAAAAAAAATCCCCACTCCTACAGCATGTTACAGATCACCTCTACAACAATGAACCACACCCTGTTTTGACTCAAATGTAGAACCTCAGGCTGAGATTAGATTTGTAAAGGTTCAATATCAGAAAGCTGACTGTACTATAGAGGCAGCGGCCAAACATTCGCCCTCTGAGAAAAGAAAATGTGTATTGTATTAGGTGTTATTGGCTCTAAATATTATGTTGTATCTCAAGTGTATATGTGAGAGCTTACTCAAACAAATGTTGGGCTGTGGCCTTATTTAATCATGATTAATCAAAGGCAACATTGTGCATATATCTCCATCTCCTGATTGCCTAATAGAACTGATATCAGGTCACCTGTTAAGTAGCGTGATGACAGAGTGGACACTCCTCATTTGGGTCTACTGAGATTCAAGATTCAAGATAAAAAAAATGTATTAAGAGATCCAGATCTACTTATACCCTTAATTACCAGTGTTTTCCCTTTGCTGTGTAAGTTTGCCAGTTTGCCAATAAAGACACCACAAAACAGTACAACTTTTAAGGTAAAAGTGAGTTTAACGCCCGTTGTCCATGGAGCTCCTGGCTGAGCGATCAGTATCAGTTAGTGCTAAGACGAACTCATGCTCACAGGTACCGTGAGCTAGTAGGGTGAACGTCATGAGTAGTTGGAGGTTTAAAGGAAAACCAAGGGTGGATGCCAAAAGTCACCACACCTCCAGATTATGGTCAAGTGTTAACTGTCCTATGCAGTCAATGCCAGAAACCCACTGCAGGAGAGAGGTTCTTAAAGTTACCTGCTGAATGTATTCCTACAATAAGCCTACTTACCAAACTGGCAACACAATGGACTGAGAGGAGGACCCGTATACTCTAAAGGTGAGATGGAATTTTAGTTGTAACTTTGTTATTGTAGGTTATGGCTAAATCAGATTCAGTTTTAAGTCTGTCTGCAAAGCAAAACTCATGCGATTTAAGTAGAAAGGTAGAACTGAAAATGGACTATGTGTGTGGAGGCAAGTTAAACAACTCTACATTAGAGCTGCAGCCTAAACTTTCCTTTCCACAGTGCAGTGTTCAAGTATTTAACCGTGCTATGGAAGGTTGTATGTGTTGATCACAACATTTAATCAATTATCAAAAGCATCTTCAAAGTTCAAAGTTTATAGAACTTAAAGAGATTGTTTGATATATAAAGTTATAAAACTTAATATAATAAAAAATATAATAAAAAGTTTGGAATACAGATTGCTATTAAATCAAAGCTTTTTGCATATTAATTTTTGTAGTTTTTTTCCCTTTTAAAACTGTGTATTTCTCTGGATCAATGTATGACTTTTTATTACATTCTGCTTCTACAGATTGTAAAGTTTACATTGTGCAACATCTAAAGATAGGCTTCTAAAGGGGAAAACCACTGAACCAAAGCCAAACTCATGGATTGGAAGTTTCTGGAGGGTCTTCTTAGCGGAGTCAACAAATACTCCACTGGCTTTGGACGCATCTGGCTCTCAGTGGTGTTTGTCTTTAGGGTGCTGGTCTTTGTGGTGGCTGCTGAGCGGGTCTGGAGCGACGACCAGGGACACTTTGACTGCAACACTCGCCAACCAGGTTGCACCAATATCTGCTATGACTACTTCTTCCCCATCTCCCACATTCGCCTCTGGGCTCTCCAGCTCATCTTCGTCACTTGCCCTTCCTTCATGGTGGTGCTACACGTGGCCTACCGAGAAGAGCGGGAACGCAAATACAGAACCAAGCACGGTGAAAACACTCGGCTGTATGACAACCCGGGCCAAAAGCATGGCGGCCTATGGTGGACTTACCTGATCAGCCTCTTAATGAAGACCATCTTTGAGCTCTCATTCCTCTACTTCCTCCACTACATCTATGATAGCTTCAAGCTGCCCAGGAAGGTCCAGTGTGATGTCTCGCCCTGTCCAAATTTGGTGGACTGCTACATATCACGGCCCACTGAGAAAACAGTTTTCACCTACTTCATGGTGGGGGCGTCTGCAGTGTGTGTGGTGCTGAACATCTGTGAGATTTTCTATCTGATCGCGTTGCGGATGGTGAATCTCAAACGCCGAGGCAGCATACGCACTTCATCTAGAAAGATCCACCCTGACATGAACTGTGATGCCTGCAAATCCTCCTTTGCATCATAGGTGGAAAGGAAATTGCCAATCAGTCTTCTTATGTCACCCATTGATTAACTATAGTGTGATCATTTTCCTCCACCAGAGGACAGGTTAACCTTTCTCAAGAGTGACTTAATACAATACTCACGTGCCTTTATGGTCATTAAAAGAGTTATCACTCACTGCAATTGATCCTTGTGTCCAGACTAGTCGTGAAATGATCTTTTTCTGACAGAATTTAAATTTAAGAGATAGAGGACACTCATTTGATGTGTCCAACTCAGTAAATCATTCCATATACATAAGGGCATGTCAGAACCACTGGAAGATGTGAAGAGGGATTTTGAATTTTGAAATTTATAGTAGTATAGTATTTATAGTTTGTTTGTTTTTTACATAAATATCTATTTTGAGACCCGAATTTTTTTTGTCAGTGTCATGTTATACATCCTGTTCTAATTCATCAAATCAAAAATTAAAAGGGACTAATCATAGATTTGAGACTACAGTTTAGCTACGACTACAGCATACATTATATGTATTAGTATATTGCGTGTTTAAACTATTGTGAAAACACTGAGAACAAAGTCTTATTTTATCTTGCATAATAAAATGAACATTGACTGAAAGGATTTTTCTCTGCTGCTTTAATGGCGGCATTTCTCCACCTGGTGGCATTAAAGTCATACTACATTATAATGTGATTGTGAACACTTCAGAAATAGCTATGATACATGAAGGGGATCAAAGTGGTTATTTTGTTTATACAGCTGTTTTCTTCTAATACTACCATTAAGTCTCTGCACTAGGCTAATCCTATTAGGCTACTCATGATTGACTCATAGTGACAAATGGGTTTTTCAATTGTGCCAAATCTTATATTTGTTTCTATACCTATTTGCAGAAATCGAATTAAACATTAAAAAAAGTAAGATAATCAAAATGTCTTTGTTATGTTTTTAGTTTTTTCAGGAACTAGCAGGTGTTAACAGGTCAGTGTCTTTAAAAGCACACAAAACTATGAATGGAGTCAGTTGCATGCATGTATGAATGTATCAATGTGTGTATGAGGCATTTCCATCGGTTTTCTACCAGAAAAACATGAAGTAACAGATGCGTCGCATCCAAGTGTTGCTGAGATAGACAACAGGTAATCAGCATCTTTGGTTTCAAAATAAAAGCATCCAGTGACAGTAAGAAGACTGTACGAAAATTCTGAGGGGTAAAAATGTATTTACAATGTTAAATAAACACACATTATTTTCTAACCTTTAGTCTGGTAATTTGAATGACATTTGCACTATTTTGCTCAATCCGCCATTTGTCTAACTTTCGCTTTAACGCTGCAGGACGTAAGTTAAGACAATGTAATAAGGGAATTTATGACAAAAATAAAAATAATTTCTAGAAACTAGTACGACCACCAAACTCCAATGCAGCGCTCGAAGGGGAAGATTTTATTTTGAAAAACTAAAAGAAGAAGCGCCACTTTGCGGCTGTCTCCACACCTGACTGGAGAGAGGTGGTTTGGAGAAAAGACAGCAACACGCCGATAAACTCAACACGAGATTCCCCGTCAGTTTAAACGAATGGTGACCTGACAGACATGGCCGGTACAGGTAAATAACATTCCGCATTTAAATTAAACAAAACAAGTCTATTTTGGTGTGGTAAGGTGTGCACCACCAATCTGGAGATTGGGGAACTTCAGGAAAGCAATTCACCAAAACAAAACAATTTGAACATTTATATCAAAGTGATGGCACTAATTCGTGCTTTATCCTGCTATTTTACATTAGAATTGACTTTACAGTCATGTTGACCTATTTTGCACCTGCATCCTTTGGCCTGCATGCCTAAAGCAAGAGAGGCTGAAAGATGTGTATTGTGTTATTGATCTGAGAGGATCCAGAAATGTGGGAGTAAGAATTTGGAGATGGCAGCAGATTAAACAGAAATTTGTCTTGTTACATACACACAGGAGTGCAACTCATCCAGTCTAATTCCAACGCCTGATTGCAGCTGTGATTGTAAAATTAAGCAGCACTCTTCTTAATATTCTGTACAAGTCTAACACTGATTCAGGGCAGTTCCAGTTTGTACAGCCTGTACTGTAGTTATGTGCTCAGCAGCTAATCATTAATATAAGTGACATCTCTGCTGGGTGTTTGACCTGGCTCCTGTGGCACAGATCAATATAGCATAGACAACACAAATGATGTAACTTTATCTGAAGTCTTTGCAGCTCTCTCTGTATTGTATTGTGACTCTGCAAATCCCCCTTTGTCCTGTCCTTCCTCAGGATTGTGTTGTGGGAGCCTGGAGGAACCAAAAGCCCTGATGAAGATGGGCCTGTGCCTTGTTTTCGTCGGCCATGTTAACTTCCTGTTGGGAGCGCTGGTGCACGGCGTGGTGCTAAGACACATTAGCCTCAGCAATCACAACACGGCCGTGGAGGTCGTCATCTCCAATGTCGTGGCGCTTGTCACTGGCCTCATCGTAAGTGCACATGCATATCAACATATACTCGCTTTAGCATTGGCAGATTATCTATGTATCTATCTATCTATATATATATACACACACACACACACACACACACACAGCTTAAATCTAAAAACAAGCTGTAATAGGTATATATATATATATATATATATATATATATATATATATATATATATATATATATATATACACACACCTATTATTACAGCTTGTTTTTAGATTTAGGCTGCTTTATCTGAATCAAGATGCTTTAGTTTCTGAATTATCATCATTGCTGTGGTTGCACAATGCATAATGCCACTATTGCTACTAATTCATCTACTCCTTCAAAAAAAACATAATCTCAAACTGATCATTTCAATTGCTATTATGAGTTAGATGTAACATTAAATATTTAATATATTAAATATTTAAATGTCCTTAATTCTCATCTGTCTTCACTTTGCAGGGCACTGTTGTTGGCATTCTGGCTATTATCCTGTCTAAAAACAAGAAGAGCAGAGGCCTGGTTTGTATCACACTTTTTTTGTCACTATAGATTTGGATGGTTACAAGAAGTAACTAAAAACATAGACGAGTGACTGCGTGCAGCGGCAGTCCTTTTTTCTGAAAGCATTGACTTGCGCACTGCTGCTCTATTTGCTGATCCTTCCCTACTTTGCCGGTTTAGTTTTCACGGTGCTCTCTGCTAACTTTGATCTGTCTACCTGCACTGCATGTACATTCACCAACTCTTTAAATTCATTTTGTCTGTGTGATCAGTATGACATAAAGGAAAAAATAGCTCTTGCATGTTGCCTCAGGTGTGTGAATGCCCTGCCCTGCAGAGCTGGAGTCGTATGTTTTTCTTCTCTCTCGCTCCTGTCGAGCAGCGTGACTTCTGCTCTCTGCTTATTCAGTCAGCTGTCGGGCTGCTCAGACAAGACTGATGAGGCAGCAAGCTGAATGCCATGAGTAAGACTGGGGTGAACCTACTGTGATAAACCTCTGCTTACTCTCTTTGTTAGCAAGAGTGACATGAACTGGGCAGGGCAGAACAGCAGTTTGAAATCCTCTGTCGTTATGTTATCTTATCTAATCCTCCAGTCATCACAGGAATAACATGTAATCTCAACACACCCTTTTTATTTAAATGGAGCACTGGTTACTACAGCCTCCAATCCTCCAGAGAAATTATTTCTGACTGTTCTTATCTGGTTTCGATTTAACAATTCCGTCATCTTTACAGAGCTTTTCAAAGCTCTGGAGACGTGCTGCGCCACTGTCTCACCTACTGTGTACTTATTTAAGGATTGGTTTCCCTGCCCAGGATATAATTTCATATCAGCTGATGGCTAATAACTTATGTAATGATACACTGTATTGGGAGTTTTGATAAGACTGGTCTTATCCTGTTATTATGAACAAATCCCAAACCAACAAATGAGTTAGTCCATTTCTCAGAATGTTCAGATCTTACTGTCCTGGCTGTAGCAGCAGCTGGGTTGAACTGAAGAAGTGAACATCAATCTGCAATCTTTTACTGTACATAATTCAGCTTTAGTCACTGTTGAAATATGTCCTTTCATGCTATCACCCGAGTTTTGATTTATGTTTCTGTGATGCCAGACCAACCTGGAATCGTGTTTATAAATGAAGTTTTTTAAAAAACAGTGAACTTAGGGCAAAATGAAGGATTTCTTTTCCCAAATGTTCCTTTATGAACATATTTTCACTGGTCTTAATAAAGCACTGAGGTGCCGGAATGTCACTGTGCTGTAAGCACAGCCATTAATCTGTGCAATTAATATGTAGTAGTACTAAGGTAAATCTAACCATTATCTTTCAAAGAATTGTATTTTATGTGACAATAGGCCCTCTTTTTATTTACCAGAAAGTATCCCTCAGGTGCACCAAAGCTCAATAAGGAACTACCACCTGCACAAACAAAAAGAAGGAATTGTGTTAAAGAGGTTATATTATGCATAATTATAGAGTCATAGTTTTAGTCTTTGCTGAGTCATTTAGGCTCTCCTCCCTTCCAGTGGACTGGGCTATGACTTGAAAGTCACAGTGACTGAGCACCATAAGGAGAGTCTTGCGACAGTTGACAAACCAGACAGAGACAAGATTTTCTACATACATTCAGCCCATTTAGTGGTAGTTGGTGTTGCTTAACATGGATACCCGTCAGCACCACAGTGAAGTTATGGCAAAAAATACAAAAAAGGTTAATGTAGCTCATATACAGGACATCATCTTGGTTCTGCCCAGTGGCAGTTTGTTATGGCTAGTGTGCAGGACAGAAACACTTACAGCAACTAAGACCTAATGTCACGTACAAATAGGCAACCCAATAATGTATTGGCGCCTTAACTATTCTGCATTTGCTGCAGATGCTCCAGTTTCCCAACTGTGTGAGCATTAAATGTTCATTATATCAGTCAAGCTTTTTTTATTTCCTGACAAGTTATCTTTCTTGTTTTTCTTCCTCAGACATGGTCTCTTTTCTCAGTCAGTCTGGGTGCAGCAGTCATGGCGGCAGCTTCAGCCATTGGACTCTTTGTATCTGTGGTTATAGCCATCGTTCAGAATGGGCGGAGCCTCCTGGCTTACTGCCGCTTCCCTGATGCCATTGGCTACTCCGCTGTCAACAATGAGTGTCCATTTGACCCCACGCGCGTAAATGTGAGTGTACAAGTGTGTGTGAGGCAGTTAGACACTGAGATCAAAGCATGAACTGTGACCTTTTCCTCAGCAGCTGGCTGCTGGAACATCTGACCATTTTTACTGAGGCAGTGTGCACATCACCGTGCAGCTCTCCCTCTGTGTATGTGTCTATGGATGTGTGAATGCAATGTGGGGAAAGCAGATGAGGCAGGAGTGAGAGGCTGGGTGTCTGTCTTTTTTGTCACTCAGTCTGTCACACTCTGCATCCAGCTGGTGGCAGAAATGCTGACCTGACCCTGTCTGTCCACTTCAGGCCCTGTTCTATTCCAGTGTGCTGGAGATGGACTGTCAGGCCCGCTCAGCCGCACAGCTGCATCCACACATCAGCGCCACTTTGGCATTTTAGCAGAGCTTGTAGTCTACTATTTGTCAGTTAAGTGACCTTTATCTTAAGCTAGAATTATACTTGACACGAGGAGTTAATCGTAGTCTCGCTATAGATGCATATAACACAGTTTTTGATTTATTGTCTGTGTCAGCTTTCACCCATTAATAGCACAGGCACTGCACTAGACAGATATTCCCCAGAGCAGTTGTGTTTGCATTCCAATTTTGGTATCTGTGGATGCACATTAGCTACATTCTAGCTATGGTGCATACTTGGATTGCAGCTTCCTTACCTCACACAGCTATAATGTAAGTTAATTTGCAAGTGGAACATATTATATTTATATATAATATAATATACAATATTATATAAATATTATACACCCCAGCATGCAAAACTATAATGATCCACAAAACTCAACACATGTCACTCATTCCAATCAATTAGATTTACTTTGGGGGGTGTGGGGTGGGCTGTACTCAGAGGCCAGCCCTAGTATCGGATTGGCCAAATCAAAGGCTGAAATAAATGGTTATCATTACAGATAATAACGTATATATTTGTATTACACAAAAATGTTTTTTCTTTTTCTTTTTCATTCCCTTTAACTGACTTGCTTTAGTTTCTTGCCCTGTCGGACTCCAATTTAACAACGGTTACAGTATTCATACTGTGTCATCATAACCACTAAAAATCAGACTGGAGTCATAATAAACAATTTTTCCAGCACAGAAGTAACTACATTTGTTGTATTCTACTGAGACTGCAGAACATGCTGTTAACCCAGAGTTTCTTATTAGCTGGGGACCTCCAGTATGGCTGCCAGAGGGTATATTACATCACCTGAAAATGTGTTTTGAATTTTGGTACTGAGATTCATAGTTGCTTAGAGGCAGTAATGATGCAAGGTTTATTTTTGTGCTTCGTTCCAAAGAAAGTTCCAAACTTTGGACTATAAACTTTAATTCCCTTTATAACCTGCAAGTCAGCATGTCCGACAAAAGGCAGCTCTTCATCTTTGTATTCTCTGTGCACTTTCACTTTATACATTCTGCTCTGCATATTTTATTCACAACGCTGACTCTCTTGTGCTGAAATTCCCAGACTTGCTGCTGTTTTTTTTTTTGTTTTGTTTTGTTTTGTCTGTATCACATTATTACCCACAGGTCACTACTTCACGGTATGTGAAGCTGCAAACTGCTCTTGCTTCAGATTGTGCTCTGCATGGTCCAACTTGTGGCTGCCACTAACTGTACTCGTCTGTTCCTCCACAGAGTACCACTTTGCTCCTGTGGGTGCCTCTAGTCGTGACTTGTGTCATCCAGATGGTGTTTTCTGCTCGGTGCTTTGCAGTCTGCCTTTCATTTCTGGGTGTCTCTTGCTGCCCTAACAGGAAAAGACACAAAAACTGCAGCACAGCGGTGAGAACACACTAGTTTACTTTAAAAGTGCAATACTTTAGAAGTTGCATAAGAATACTTAAATAGGACAGTATTATAAAATTTGATTTAAAAAGAAAAGCACTATAAAATAAAATGTCTGTGCTTGTGTAGATCAATGTTATGAGACCCATGGAAGCAGTTGTTGCCTCTTCCTATATCGAGCCTCCAAGGTACACTGAACATCTGACTAGGTGTGCTGAACCTCCCAGAAGTCATCATGAACCTCCCAGATGTAACAGTGCTCCTTCAGGACAGCAGCGCCATCCTCCTCCCCTTCCACAGCATCCTCCCCGTCATCCCCGGAGTCTTCCTCCCTCGGAGAAGCAGCCTCTTCGCCAGCCATACAGAGAAAGGTCACATAGACAAAGGCAACAAACAAGCACTGGCGGCCAGCAAAGGGCACTGGAGCAACACTATCTACTGGACAGGGGTACAATGGAAAGGTCCAGCTTCTGGATTTAGTGATTTAGTCATATTTGACAGGCCAAGGCTTTTTCAAGAACAAGGGCTATGAGCCTAATTGTAGGTATAATATTTTGACCCAAATATTGTACTCGCAAACATATTACCCTCTCAGTACCTCAAGACTATGGACTTGCAATGTTTCATTTTATTTTACTGTGCAGTGGATCTGAGCTCAACCTGATGGATGAAATGTGTGCAACACAGAGAATCTTTGGACTTTATCTTCTTATTTTTTTGCACTTATAAGGTTAAAGTTATTCATGTCAGTAGAGAAAAATTAGTTTTTGCTGGCATCACAAACTCTGTTAATAGAATAGTTGAACATTTAAATAGCTGTTTTACTTCATTGCAGAGAATTAAATGTGTGTGCATTAAGTATAGAGACAGAGTTAGGACATGATTAACTCACCAATCACTCACCAAGGAGCAGTGCTCGAAGCATCATTTCACTTTGGTTAGCTTTAGCCCTAATCTTACAGTGACACCAGATTAACAGCTTTGGTTTGGCTACTTGTGTTACATATTTGTAGCAGTTTGTCCAGATACTAACAATGTGTAGCCTCTATATAAAACAGAATCAATTCTCAAGATTTTGCACCATATGTGCTAGAATATTTCTTGGCTGGAAGCAGTGACTTCTTGAAGCCTTGTCAATATTATCACTTGTTTTCACACTTGAGTTTTTGAGTTTGGAAATTGCTTAGCCCAGCTCAGCATAAAACTAGAAGCAGGGATATCCTGCTACCTGGCAGTGCCTAGCAATAAACTGTGTGTTTACCAGCATCTCTTAACATCATTTATAAAACATATTTTCCCATCTGATTAATCTGTATACAAGCAAATAACATCTTGCAGCTAAATGAGGAGTTTCCTGTTCTTAGCGTTTGTCCATAACAGCAGGACTCTAGGATGTCACTGCTTGCCAAGGAATGGATACAGCATACAAGCCATTGTCAAAAAACAACTTGTAGTTCTGTTACAGGTTTTTTTTCCAGTATTGTTTGTTTTGCATAATAGTTGGATTTGGCTGGCTGTTTTCTCCCGATTCCAGCATTTATGCTAAGCTAAGCTAAGCTAATACTCTGCTGATTATATCTTCATATTTATTGTACAGACATGAGATTGGTGTCTTTTTCAAACTCTAAGTATAAGACATAAGAATACCCCCACAAATGAAACATGAGTTGGTAACTGAGAAGTGTAAGTGCATTTTCTTTCTGCAGTTAGGTCAAGAAAGTTTTTGTATTTATTTAATAAATAAAGTTTTTATTGAAAATGATACAGCTATATAACATATATCTATATGTTTTGTATCTGAACTGTAATGGAAAATATGTTATTTTGAAATATATGGCAGTGTCAGCAGCTAGTAACTTGACAGGTATGACTGGTTACACTCACATGCAGACATACTGACAGGTTGATGCAAACACAATCATCCACACCCTGTCAAGTGTATGTTAGTGAGGACTTACAATCTACCCTGACAGGTTGCAACTGCTTCAGCTTTCAGGCTGCTTGTCCATGGTAAAACACTCTTAGTACCATGCATATCCTAAATAACAAAAAACAGTCCACACGTGCAGTTTTGAAACACATAGGTATATTTTGATTTTAGGTCCAACGCAACAAACATGACATCCTCTCGTGAGGTTTTCATGCAACAGAAAAGTAGGAAGGGAAGAAAGGTAAGTTGGGAAGGAAGAAAGAGGGGGTGGATTTATCCAACACAAGGTACCAGTTCATTAGAGGCAGTGAGAGTATAAAAGGGTTAAACCAGAGTAGACTGGGGGTTGCAACTGTTGTTCCTTATCCTACCAGCAGAAGGCAGTGATAGTATAGGATTTCCCAAAGCAGGTGCAGCTGGTTAGGAAGCTCCTGTGCAAACATTAAAAGTTAACCTTCAGTCGGTCCTAATGTTGTGGGTGTAGCTGCTCCAGCACAGCTTACAGCATCTCAATGCTAGATCACTCTGCCACCATCACAAATCTTAATTCAGTTTGTGGAGCACTGAAATATTGGGCAACACATTTAATTAATAGCAATTAGCCTGATGTATTGGGCTGATATTGCCCATTTGTAAAAATCAGACGTGTTTTATTAGGTCTGATTTAGAGTTTCCTCCCAGAACAGCTAAGAAACACATTTTCCTCCACATGCGATGGAAGTGGACGCTTGGCTTTTATTCTTTTATCTTTCAAATAATGATATTAGTTTGGATTTCAACTGAGTACTTCAGTGGACCATTTAGAAATGATTCTCTAATAACATGAGAATAAAATCATGAAAATCATGAAAATCCTGGTGGTGAATTCAGCCCATTTTCTTAGTGGGAAAAAGGCAGAAATACACTACTGTTTGAAATGTTTGAAATATTATAACTAGAAGTGTTTACTAAAATAAAAAATATTGCCAATAATATGCACTTCAAGTATCTAAGTTAACCTTTTGCTGTGTGTTTGCACTAAATTTACAGTATATTCGCCTCAGTAATGTAGTAAAACTGAATTATGCAGTTGCTACTCAATTAAGGAACCTTACTATTATACTAAGTCCATTACCAGATTAAATGTACTTAATTACACTCCATCTGTTACCTATATATTGTTCCTCACTTGTAAGTCACTTTGGATAAAAGCGTCTGCTAAATGACTAAATGTAAATGTAAATGTCAATCTATAACACATCACCTAAAGAAACAATATGGTGACAACTGAAAAAAGTCATAGTTGAAGTAGTACTTCACGAAACTTCACTTGTGAATATGCAAATATTCAGTTTTACTTTTGGGTTTGCTTCACAGACTGAGTTTGTGCTGTGTGGATAAAGACAGAAGATGGCAATAGTGATCTGGCAATGGGAGTCTTACAGTGATACATGTAAATTGCTAGGATCACTGCAACCAGTGGCTCTGTTTACATATGCACAGTATTTCAGATGGAGACTTTTAATGTGCAGAGCTTTAAAACTCTTCAACAGCACACATAAATACTTTATAAATTGTATGTTTAATTTGATGTGAGCTGCTGTGCCTCAAAGTCCTTCAACGTTTTGGTGCAACATACATAAATGAAATATGTGAGAATAAGTGTCCTAAATATTGATGATGTAGTGCTAATATAAACACAGCCACTGATTTCTGTCAGATTACTTCATACTGCATGTCTGAAAACCCTAAAAGCCCAAATCAGAACAAGTAACTGAACTTGCTCCTGTCTCATGAAAACATGTCCCTTCATCTAACTGCTCTGTAAGCAGACTAATCCAGGAGGTTATAAAAGCATTCAGCTAGAGAGTGATGAACGAGCCCTTAGTGAGTTCTCTGTCCGTCAGAGGAAAAGAGAGTGGGGTCAGGTTGTGTCCCATGACAAGTATTCAATCTTTTCTGCCTGGTACAGTGCTGAGGAGGCTGCAGAGCTACAAAAAGATACTGCTGTGCATTAACTGTTTCTGTAGATTTTCGCTGCAGTCTGGTTCATAGGATCATGCAGTATAGTGACAGATTACAACTATCTTAAGTTTACTCCTCATTGATAAAGAACTTTAAAATACTTACAAATTAAGAAACAACACAACATGATAATACTGTAAAAGTTAGCCTCAAGCATACTTGCAAATTCACATGCACACACACGCATTCAGACCATATGCACGGCCATAGTTGATAAACACATGGCGGCTCAAAGGATATGTGCTACTGGTGTCACTGATCAAAGCAATATGGAATCTCCTTATTTCACTAAAATTCTACTCTTCCGCCTTAACGAATCCACAAATCCCAAACAGATCAACTCGCCACTGTAAACTGGGACATCGTCATCAACATATCAAAGTAAAAGCATGGTAACGAGAATAAAAATGAATAAATAAAATGACACGAAGGAGGAAAACAATATGTACAAATGAAAAATAAAATGAAACAACAAAATGCTAGTCCGACGTCAATAAAAACCGAATGGGATCTTAGGCCTTCTTTTTCTCAGCGAAAGATCATATAGCAGTAAAATCCCAAGTGTACCCCACCCACCTCCACCCCACTACCAGCCATTCACATCACACCAGTAAGCTACGCTACATAATACTGCCTTTCAATGCCAGAAAGTGTGCACCATACGTGAAGACTTCATCTCATGATATACATAGAAGTACAGTATATACATGATATACATGTGTGTTGGAGGAGAATCCCCGCCCCACGACATTAACAGACGCCTCTGTTGATCGATAACTAAACACATGCTTGTCCCTTAATTTTTCCCAAATATATATATAAAAAAAACGCAAAGTAAAGTGACAGTGATGCCTTTTCTTATTCTCCTTTAAAATCCTGCCTCCATCCTTGCACAACAACAAAAATAAGATGATATGAGAGACGAGAACCATCATGCATTGATTTGAGTGACTGGTTTGATAGCAACTGAGAGGTTGAGGAAGAAAGGGTCGCAACTGGTCAGGGCTTCAGAACTGGGAGGCCGAGCTGGGGTCGCACTGGAGTAGCCGAACAATGGAAGGGTCACTTTTGGCACCTTTGATAAACTCCTCCAGGGACAGTTTGCCTGCAGGACAGACACAGAGAGAGGAAAGTCAAAGCAATGATAAAATGACATTTTTTTCAAATGTAAGCAGAACAGTGCAATAATAGATGTTACAAGGATTTGAATGTCAGTGAAAAGATTACAGCTAGGTTTGTTGAGGTGTTTTTAGCTGTTAGCTACAGTGTGTGGCTCTGCAGACTGCCATGGAGGTTGTGAAAATCTCAGGGTTTCTGGTTTCTGTGGTTGGTACGGACAATATGTCTCTGGGCGCTTTCGAAACTGAACTTTGCTTTGTACAGTCCCTGAACGCCTCACATGCACATCAAGTGAACAATCATGAAGGGGTAATATGAGGAAGGACTGATGGATGACCACAGTGTAGGTCCACATCGAGTGAATGAAGCCTTTGCTGCGCAAGGGTTTTAAAAACACATTTTGTTTATTTGCTTTTAGATACATTCAGGTGGCACTGAAACACTGATTATGGCTCCCAGAGGTTGAACTCTACTGACTATGGTGACTTTTTCTCTAGCACCACTACAGACTTGCTATTTTCTAAATATTAAACAACATAGAACAAGACACCTTTTGGATCACACCAGCTGTAAATACCATGATATAAAAGTAAAAATATTCATAAAATGTCAGACAACACAAATAAACTGGTCTTACGGAAGGGACTGTATATATACAAGAAATGTTTCAATTAGTTATTATAGTCCTGTTGTCTCCTGTCCCTCTGTACAGTATATTCATCCCTCCATGTTGCCATTTCCTCCTCTCACCATCATTATTGAGGTCCATTTGTCTGAAGATCTTATCCGTCCTCTTCTCCGGCGTAGATTCATCCTCTGGCATCTTCATCACAGATGACACCATCTTGTAGATGGCCTAAGAGAGAGAGAGAGAGAGAGAGAGAGAGGTGGAGCGAGTGAGAAACAAAAAGAAGGAGCGACACGTGGCAAGTGGGTGGTCGGTTGAGAGCAAGAGGAAATAAAGGTATATGAATTCAAGGCAGTAGGGACCCTCAAATGAGTAAAGTCATTGTCGCTTTCAAGACGCTGATAAACATTCCCTCTTGAGTCCGCATCATTACTTCTGAAACTAAGAGCTCCTCTCTTGACAGCCTTTCTACTAATACCCAGACAGAGTGCGTATGTCATAATATATTGACAGCGATGTGCCAGCAGAGTAGTCTGAGGGATGGGGGTGGTCTTTCAAGCAAAGCTTATTGTATTGATCTGACACATCTTTATCTGTGTACTGATATGAGCGCCTCCCATCCCCTGGTTGCAATAAATTAACCTTTGCAAACAAGCACAGAGCAACGCCCAGTATCAGCTGGCCTCAGACTTGGATCTACAATCAGCTTAGGTGACCATTAAATCTTCTCCATTGGGAGTATAGGGTGTAAAACTGACAGCAAATCGGTTTCACAGCATTGCCCTCAGAGGGGAGAGAAACTTGCAAAAGATAAGCCCTCTGTGCTTTTTGGTAAGACATACCAGCTTTAAAATGTTATCTCTTGCACTATAAAGTGAGCATATCTCCTCCTCTTAAAACTAATTTGTTGGGTGTGTTCTGAAAAAACACACAATATATACAGGATACTAAAAAGACAATACCGAGGCTGCCTTTTATATTTTTTATTTAGTTTAATTATTATAACCTGTTATTTATTGTTAGTTGATGACTAATTGGATAAAAAAGAGGACCGGTGTTATGTAAACAACTATAAAGCTGAGAAAAAAAACACACCACACGGGAATTGAAAAAATATATAAAAAAAATATATATATAAAAATTTTACATTTTAAAGATGATTATAAGAAAAAAACATAAACTACAGAACCTGAAAATACATTAAGTGAAACCTAAATACATAATATCGCAAATTAATTTGTAGTAGTTTTAGAAGAGAAATAACTGACTTAGACATAACTGAGGGTAGACTGCAGATTAATTCACCAGAGCTAGCTGATGCTGACTCTCCATAAGTATCATCTCAGTACTGTTTATATACGAACATCTATGACATAGTTATATAAAAGAAATATAAAAGTACTAAGTACTTTTATTAAGTACTTTGTTGGGAAAACTTTTGAGGTGCCTGTATGTTATATGTTTTGTTATATGTTTTACATTTAAAATTTAATTCCCTTTTTCTTATATTGTTCTCAATCAACAACGACTACATCAAAACCAAACCAATAAAACATGTCCGGCTTTGTAACAAATCGGACTTTAGCTATCATAACAATCTCTCCCACTGAGTGTACAATGACACAATGGGCCCCTCCTCTCTCATCCAGCGGTGCGTAACCTCAATGAGCTTGAGGATAATCCCAGTATTCTGCACACTCAGGGATAAACTCTGGTTAAATTTAACTCGCTAATCCATGAGAACCCAGAAGCACACACACACACACACACACACACATACACACACTGCAAACACCCACCCACATCAACTCACACACACATACTGTACATACACCAAGATCTGCAATCCGGTATCTCGACAGTCTGTATTTCTTCTCTTCAAATGTGAAAAGCTTAGATGCAACATTAATGTAGCACGGTACTTAACCGTCTTCATACAAACTGTCGCCTGTGCCTATATTACAGAAAGTGCCTTAAGTATGCCTGTTAGAGTCTTTGCATATCTGTACTTAAACCTCCACATCGAATATCCTTTCATAACTGAAGTAATGATTTATCATAAGTCCTTTCTCTCTGACTATTTATGTCCCTGTAAAAGTCTATGTGAATGGCTGCTTTAAAGAAAAATGTACAGTATTGACATTCTAGGAAATCGGACATACAATTTGGCACAATGGAAATGCTTCACTAAGAAAATAAATAAATAATCTTATTATATCATTGTCAATGTGAGGCCAAATTTGTACTTTAAGCTCTTGTTATCATCTGCAGCATACATTTTTATTAAAGGCTAAATTAGATTTGGTGACTTAAGTGAAAAGATTCATGCATCGATCCCAGAGAAAATACAACCTGGATTTAAAGGAGTATGCGACCAATTGTACACATAAAGGTAGATTATTCTTTGAAGATGAATATGACTCAGCAACATTTTTAATTCCTTCTGTTACTCTGGTTGAAAATGTGCTTGAAAAGTAGAGAATTATTAGACCAAAGACAGTGGAATACACCAGTTAGGAAGGAGTTTTGTTGTTGCTTGACATACAGTACTAAACACTAAAGGACAGGATGTTATTACCTTTGATGCTTTGACACACTACTGGTGTGGTCAGTGGATTTCTATGAAATTTGTGCATTCAAGGTACCAAGACAGGGATAGGAAACCCTGGTCCTGCTGGGACTAGCAGCTGGGAGTATTGTTTTGGAACCATCCCTGCCCTTACAGCTTCTGACTGGCTGAACACACCTGAACCAGGTCATTAACCATGGGAAGGGCAGAGATAGTTGGAAAACAATCAGGTATGCTGCTCTCTAGCAAAAGGCGATCCATGAAATGTCATTCAGATGTTAATCCATCATGAAGAACTGGTACGTATTTGGTGATTTCCTAACTTTAATTTAGTGCCATCGTCTGATAATTTCATTTAATTAGTGCAGTACTATGAACAATTATCTGCTAAGTTAATGACTTTTCTATCAGCCAGTCAGTATTTATTACCAAATGCTGTCAAACTAATGTGCTAAACTATGATTAGCACATAATATGATTACCTTGGTAAACATAATGTTATGCTAGCATGCTGATGTTAGAGGTGCTAATGTCATTGTAGGCTGTTAGTCGTGTTAATTGAAAATCTGTTTTTAAGCTAGAAAAAGTGGAAAAAGACATGGACTTATCAGGGAGGTTTAATGCAAAGTTCCTATTAGTTGCCTAATAGGAAATGCAGACCCAGTGAGTCTGATGTTTGATCCAATACTAGGGACCAAAAGTCCCAGAGTACCTCTGCCTCTCTTAGGCACATTTGGATTATTCAGGTTTTTCATTCTATCTTTACTTAATGAACAATTGACACTAAATTGCTACAGTTTTCTAAAAGGTTTTAACCGCTGTTCATGTGAGCCAGCTGCATTACAGTATATTTTAATGCTGTTCAGACATGTGACAGCCTTTCTCTATGCATCTGAGGTTAGAGGATGCACGACTACTACTGTAGTAAAAACAAATGTGTCAACTCATCCTTTGCCTGCTCACCAGACTTCACTACCCAATGCCCCTTCCTCACCTGTACAATCTCCAGCATCTCCTCGCGGCTGATGTACCCATTTCCATCCAGGTCGTACATGCTAAAGGCCCATTTCAGCTTCTGCTCCAGCTTTCCCCGTGACGTCACACTCAAAGCAATGATGAACTCCCGGAAATCTATCGTCCCATCAGCGTTCGTGTCAAAAGTTCGGAAGACATGCTCAGCGAACTTGGAGGCGTCACCGTAGGGGAAGAAATTGGCGTAGATCTTCTTGAACTCCTCCACATTCAGGGTTCCACTGGGGCAATCCTTCAAGAATCCCTGAGGAAGAGATGATATGAGATGAGCTATGCTCTCTTTCAGTTTCCAGGACAATGCATCTCTATGATACAGGTTTACACCAGACACTTTTATTGTAACTGACTCAAATAAAACCTTTCCAAAGCCACCTCAGGTATGAAATTTCTATAACAAAACGTTGACCAGAAAATGTTTCATTCATTTAATGTTCCATTCTGAACAGACTGAAGAAGTACTTTTTGAAAAGGATCTTAATGTTGGGTTGTTGAAAGCCGTTTTAGCTTATTTTCAAAGAGTCAGATTTGATAAAGCAACCCTGTGCTGAAGATGAAAAGAGAGGTAAAAGTCATGTTAGTCTCGGTTTTTGTTCAGGGAGAAGCATTTTTTAAATGAAAGGCTTTTAATAAAGAGGTAGTGAGGTGACAAAGTCTTTGTCTATATTTGAAGTGTAAAATTACTTTGTGATCATCCTATCAAACATTCTCACAAGTAAAGCTGGAAAGTCAACATGGCTGCACTCCTAATAACATTTTTTTCAGGGTTGGTGTCTGACAAGAGAACATGTCAACGCGCAGACAAGCAGATAAATTCTCAGAGACTTCTGGTACCACAGTAACCTCCAGAATATACTAGTCAGCTTATATGATATCACAACCATTACAATCACTGTTAGTGTGAACAGACCTGGAGTCAGTGAAGCTTAATTCACAGGTCAGAGAGGTGATGGTTTAACATTATGCATCTCTTATTGAGCTCACACAGCTGTTACATAGGTCTAATCCACGTATAAAGACACTCTATATAGCCATTACAAAAAGACACATCTGTCAACACACAAGATGATTCATGCAGTCCTGTGGTACATCATGCCAGAATGTAATCCAGTCTCCCCAGTGCATTAACAGACCTAGAGCCCTGGAGAGAGACAAACACTTTCAAATTCAAGGCTGTTGTCACTGTCTGATTACTGATGAGACATGATATTACAGTGCCTGACAGATTTTATTTTTTATGTAGAAGCACTGCATTGTTCCACTAATTACAACTTGGAATATTGTTTTGTACAATTATAATGCTTATTAATTCTGGCAAGTTGATTTTAATGTTAATCATTTAATAATATTGAAAACCTTTCAGGCACAAGTTTGCTTCTCTAACTATTAAGCCCCTACTGCACCAAGTCTACCTTGTGGATGATCAGTATACCCTAAGCTTAGCTAACTGTTTTTGTTTTATGGCCTGCAACTACTTTTGATTCACTCTTATCGATCTCATCAGCATTGTTTTGAAACAAAGCAGGTAGCAAAGGCTGTTTGCATAACACGGATAGTGAAAGGCTAAAATGGCTACCAGATGTTAACCTAAAAGTTGGTGGACATACAGTAGTGAAACATTTAGCAGTTAAAGAGCCATATACGATATTTCCATCAGAAGGTGGTGGAGACCAAAACAAAGCTAAAAGCACAGTGAATGCTTCAGTTTATAGTTTTTGTTTACATACCTTGTACCACTCCTGCAGTTCGTGATCAGAGAACTCAGTATTCTCTCGGAGGTCCTGCAGCACCTCGGGCCGCAGCTTGCTGTTCTGTTTCCCCATGGCAACAGGACAGGACTCTCTGTTTCCTTGACAACAGCAGTGACTACAGCACTAGCCAGGCCGCTTTTCACACCTGTCAATCAGAGATCAATTAATGAGAGGTCAGCAAAAATTAAGTAGACAGGAGGAATAACTGGCGGCAAAAGAAAAAAGAAAACAGCAGCATCAAGGGAGTCACTCAACAGTGAATAAGAGGGTTAAAATGCAGGAAACATTAAGCAAAGGTTGAAAATAGAGAGAGCCCAATGTATATGCTTTATCTATTACCAGCGGCTAGATGGTTCATTTTGTATGAAATAACATAAACTTGCTCCCCACCAGGCACTGACACACTGACAACATGACTTTGTCCCCTCACACAATGACGTTCTGCAATTTTTGTGTTTTTGAAATTCAAGCAAACCTTGTCACAGTGTCCCAATCCCCTTGACATGGGACGTTACGTAACTCAAGTCTTAAAACTGCTGCATCACATTTGCAAACATTAAATAATCCCAAACGCACCCCTGTGACGTCAAGCGTTAGCCCACTGATCACATTTATGGGTTTATCTGGCCAGCTGTGTGTTTGTGTGTCAAAATCAACTGTGTAGTGTCCGTGTGTGTGTGCCCAGATCTCCTAATCTTCATCTCAGCTCAAACTGCCTGAGAAAAAAAAGTCTGTGATGCAACTATGTTTGTACTTAATTTCTGTAATTTCTTTAGTTCTTAATCAACTGAACTTCTGTAGTTTAGTTGATTAATGAGCCTGTGTTTGACCATCCAAGTGTTTGCTTGTTTGTATTTGCATGTGTGCGAAGCGAGTTTTAAATTACAGTATCACTGGGGATGAGAGCTTCTAACCATGAAACTTGTCCGACCTTTTCTGACCTCCAGTCTCTCCTCAGTCATGGTGGGTAATTACACCAAGAAGTTTGTATAGTGTGTGTGAGAAAGTGAGAACAAGCTCAGACCCACCAGTATGTGTGACGCTTGTGAGGTGGGCGGTGTGGGTGCTGCAGGTGTTTATTGTTGCCTGGCCAGAGCTTGATGTGCACAGTAACAAAACGCACATGTCCCTTCAGCTCTTCAGTCAGCTAATCAAATGTGACTCATATGAAGTACCTAATGCTGGAGAAATTAGAGTATATGCTTGTACACTGAGAGTGATGCTTGCAGCCAACTCCCAGGCTACAGAATGGAGAGCTATAGCCATCAATTATGATTTCCTCCTGGACTGGTGAATGCTGCACACAGAGAGGATTAGGAAACCATATAATGGCTCTTTGCCACCTGTCATAAACATTTCCCTTAAAACTGCTTTGTATGAGGCATGATTTGTTGGACTACATTTTCCATGTTGTTAATAGCCTCAAATTTATTTTCTTTACTCAAAGGCTTTACACTGTTTGTTGTTTAATTAAGTTTTTGATCCTGATCCTCATTTTTTTATTGTTTATTTTTTTGTGACTTTCTGACCTTCTGATATTTGACTTAAATGTTATTGTTAATGTAGGGATTTAATGAGGACCTGTACTTTTGGTACCAAAATTGTTTTTTATGGTACTGGAGGTACTGAAAGTACCTCAGTAGCTGTCATAGCTATGCTCTAGACAGACTCAAATTTTGTACTACGACATAGAAATTGGTAATGAAAGTCGTATTGTGACTATCAATTTTCTATTATTTTGACATCCCTACATTGTTGCCAATATAACAATCTACATATGTCTTGTTGCTCTATTTTCCATGAGCACATATACTACTAAGCCACCAAGCACAGCTTAGTCTTTAGCCCTATACACAACCTAAGGACCAAAGGAGACCATTAAATTCTCCTCATGGAGTAATTGAATGGCGTCTGGAGCTCTGAGAGCTATCTGTAAAATCGGTAGGCCTTGCTATAAAACAGTAATTTGTGGTATAGTTGAGAAGGCTGAGAGCGAGAATAGAGCGTGTGCACTGCTGTTCTACGGGTATTTGGAAAACACAAGCCCGTCAT
This sequence comes from Anabas testudineus, assembly GCF_900324465.2. Taxonomy (NCBI): domain Eukaryota; kingdom Metazoa; phylum Chordata; class Actinopteri; order Anabantiformes; family Anabantidae; genus Anabas; species Anabas testudineus. The sequence continues at coordinate 17,536,410 of NC_046620.1, forward strand.
ACACACTTTGACGCACACACTTTTTAGTACCTGCAGAAATTGATAATAGCAGCCAATGCTGTCCAATTGTCAGTGGGAGAACATAGCCACAAAACAAACACTGTGTACTCCTTCCTGTGTGTGCATGTTGGTGGTGATTTGGAGATGCAGAAGAAGAAAAGCCTGGAAGAGAGGATGAGATTTAATTGGAGAGATAAAGATTCTTTAATTATAACAATTAATGTTTCCTGGTGACACACAGACACACAATAGAGCAAACTTTCACATTAATTGGCTCCTACTAAAAGCGAAAAACAGGGAAAGTATTTTATGAAAAAAGTATGTATGTTTAGGACTACTGAAGTGTGTATCTTTATGATGAATAATAAAGAACTATTAAAGCCAAGGATTTATATCAGCTTGCTACATTTCTTTCACTGACTTCTTTGTTAACATGCTCCACTACAAATATAAATACCCTTTAATTTTTACTACTTAAGTTAAAGTACTAACATACAACTTCTAAATGTCACTTAAAGAACAGTACTCCACTGAGAAAACAGTGTATTTATGGCAACATAGAATTAGATGGTTTTGATTCTGCTAATTAGTAAATATACTGAATATACAAAACTGACATACATACAAAAAGCTCTTAAATAACTTGAGATTCACTGTGCAATTTCAGTAGCATTTCAATGTTGACTGCAAAAACAATTAGCTTCTATGGGCTATGGACATCCAACATGGCTGCCAGAAGAAGTCTGACAAAACCCTTGGAGACTGAGATACAGAATGTGCGAGTATAAACTGACAGGCAGGCTGCCAGTACTCTCTACAATCACACAACAAATCCTACTCTAACATGCTGACCTTTTCACTGTACTCGTTAGTCTCTCCCTCCCCTCCCCCAACGTTTTTCCTCCTTTCTCCGACCCAGCTGTAAAAGCTCCCTGCACGTTTTGGTCAGAGCATTGTGAATACATTTCTGTCCTCACCAGCTACAGTTGTTTAATCCCCCTATGCCCCCCAAAACCTAGTCAGTTCCAATCCCTTCAAACCATTCCCTTATCAGTTCATTCTGAGGCACAAAACACTAATCCGCCTTTCCAGTCTAAGTGCCCAATGCTCGTTAGTTGTTGTCGTCTATGGGATTGTAGAGAAAAAAGAGGAGCTAAGGTGAGAGAAAATCAGACTGAAGGACAAGAGGGCTTCCAGAGAAAAACTGTATTTTTAGGTGGTGGAACGTCTTTCAAAGAAGGTGAGACCTGTGTATGAGTATGTACAGTCATGATATATATCCCAGACTTCTGTGTTGTTGAAATTTGAATTTGGGAAAGATCACCAGGGTGTATCTTTAAGGGAACAGATGATTAGGTCTTCAAAAATATAAGTTACAGCCAAGAATCCAAATGGTAAAAACTTTCAGACGAAACCCCCAAGGACTGATTCTGAATATTTTTTTTAAGTTGTCCCTAGCAGATATCTGCCAACGTTATAATTGGATTTCTTTATAATGCTATTTTATTGGCCAGAAACCCCTCAGAAGCACCTTGCAGTGAATCAGTGGACACTGAAACTAATTTGATTCTTCGAGATGAACCTTCAGGATGACTGAATCAGGTTTTACAGGTTGTTGAGTAAAATCCTCCCACACGGATGGAGAGGTACCACCATCATCACAGAGGTAGATGAGGTAGATAATACTGGCTGGCCAATATTGGCTTTTTAATAAAAAGCCTGTTACAGTACCTCAGCCCAACTATACCTGCACTAAACTTAAGAAGAAAGCGATGGAAAACAGATTGAGATGGAGTGAGGGAGGCAGGAGTGTGCAAAAAAAAGAGTCGGAGAGAGTTAGAAAATTTTAGAGAGCGAGTATTTTTTTCCCTGTTGTCGTTTAATGTGCTCATAAGAAAAGAAAATGCCGCCTTCATATTGCCTGCCAACAGCTCAGTCATTAGGGAGGAAGAGGGATGGAGAGAGGGAGAAAAAGAAAGCCAGAGGACTGGAGACAACAGAGGGAGGGAGGGAGGGTGGGAGGGTGGGGGTTGTTGAAGTGGTATGCAGCACTAGAATAAAGCAGACAGAGCTGGTGCCATGTGAAAAAAGCAACAGATCAAAAAACACTGACAGGCACCATTGATTTTTTTTCATCACTCAAGTGTTTTCAGTCTCCCGTCTCTCTTTGCTTCTACTCAGAGCGCAGCAATCTGAGAGGGCACCTGAGATGGCATGCTGCTTATACCTTTTATCCATATTTTTCTTTCTATATCTCCCCCTCCGGATTTTTGTGTTTTTTTTCTTCCCTCACAATTTCCCATAATTTTTGACCAACAATTTGCTTTTCTTCTTGTGAACGTCCATTCTCTGATCTTGTTCTCGATGAAGGTGCGTGGTCTCCTCTTTCTTGACAACTTTAATATTGTTGATGTTCTGGATGCAGCATGAGGTTGACTGTGACAAGTTAAAATATTGTCATTGTCATTGTGCTGTACGTGCCTATTAAACCCATCATCAGTGCTCACCCTGATTAACTGCATCAATATAACTTCAATCATTAAACTTAAATAGCTGCATTTTATCTGTCCTTTTTTATTATTAATAAATCTACCAATAAGCTTAGTTCATTGAGCCTGAAGTCTCCAAATCTCTTCTTTTTTGAGAACAGAAATGATGAACTATCTGAGAAGACATGAAAACCACTGAGAAATTTGAACCAGAATCATTTATGTTGAAAAAGTTATAAATATAGCCAAAGAATAATCATTTTATCTCTAAAGCAAACTTTCTAACACTGTTTCCAACATGATTATGATTGATTATTTTTGGCAGAAAAAAGGCCCAAGGTGTTTTTTTTTTTTTTACTATATTCAGATACATAGCTCACCTCTGCCTATCCCTCCTCTTTTCTGCCGCACAGACAGTCTCAAGTTCCCAGATTCTCCCGCAAATAATAAACATTATCCTAATACTTGCATGTTACTTGTTGTAAATGTCACATAACTTCACTTTGTGTGTGGGCTTTATGTTAAACAGTAACAAAAAAGTGTAGCGTCCGCAGCCACAGCTGGGTGGAGACTTTGAGGGACAGCACAGAGCGTAGGTCATTCCTGTTTCGAAAGTGCTTAGAGGTCTATAACCTCACTTAAATGTGTAACGATGAGGAGGAGGTTAACTGACGGCATAATTCTTTTGCTTTCAAAGTTCACGTGTTTCTATCTTAAGAGGTAGTGAGAAAAAATAGACACTGAGAAGCAGAGGGACAGAAAGGAGAAGAGGGGAAGGATTGATGAAGACACAGATAGTTATTGAAGGAAAAGGCATTAATGGAGTGGTTAAAAATAAGAATGAGGACTGGTCCTCGGTGTGGAGCTCTTTCCTCTGCTGCACTCAGAGAGTTTTCAGAGCATGTACGAGTCCTGATAATAACTCTCTGTCAAAGAGGGACCACGTAACACATGTATTCGTCTTTTAGCATTGTGTGATCTAAAATCTTTCATTCAAAATGACTGATGTATAAAACATACAGCTACTACTAATGATCTGGCAAGGACCAAAAGCAACGGCATAAGAGGGGGATGCAATGACGTAACATTTAAGGTCACATTAGTACAGTAGGCAAAAAGCTTAAAAGGCTTATGTAGTGTTCAGAGAGGGAAGATAAGAGACAGTTGAAAAAGCAGATAGCAGATAGAGTTGTGGCGAATCAGAGTTTTCTTTTTGGGGGAACAGTGGTGAAGTAACTATGATTAGTAGGAGATAATTATAATCAAATCCAGAGCAAAGAGATCTACTTACAAACTGCCTGAATGTGCGTTGAATATTGGACACTCAATATCAGTAAGTAAATAATTGACTTGTTTAATCAGTTACATAATTGTAGAGATAATCAAATTCTTAGATTCTGAATACATACTGTATATAATACATGTATATAAAAATTATATGTAGGTAGAAATATTATCTGTAATGCCTAATAACAAAAAAAACATCTGATTCCCTCTACTTAAAATTGATGAAATGAAAAACAGATACAAAATAGAGGCTAAACTCATGGTGAGAGGAATTTTCCTTTCATATACATTTCTACAGAATGATAATTAAAAATCTTACATGTGCCTCTCTGTGGTACCACCAACACGATAAATTTTTTGACACTCCTTTCTGGCCCTGCAGAACAATAGAGCAGTAGTCCTCTTTTCAGGAACTCAGACCTCCATCTGGGAAGAGGTTGGCCTCATTTATAACACATCCACTGGAGGGCAATGCTATTTCCATCTGGGTCACAAAGACAAGAAATAATGTCCTCTATGGAGAAGTAACAATCTTCAATTACGTAACTGAGAACTTGAAGTGGCCTGAGCACCACCACATATCCATTACTTGGGTACCAAGCAAGCGAATCCAGATCAATTCTCCGCTATGAAATCGGGGACTATTTCAGGTTCCTAGCTCATGCAGGTAAATCTATTCCCACACATCCCTCTCTCCACGGAGAATAAGGTGGCCTGGGGTAATAGCTTTCTTGGCATTGAAGAGTGATTTTATTTTCCTGAAACAGAGGCAACCTCATTCCTGGGTGGAGACACATCCAGGTGCTGTGTTTCAGCATTTCCCTTCTGGTAGCCTTTGAATATGGGAACATACTCAACAGTTCATCTCCGTTTCCCGTCATATAGAGCACACAGCTGTCTTATGAATGTCTTTTTCTAATGATGTTCTTGACCACAAAAACCCTCTTTGGCTGTTTAATTTTTAATCAGAGAGAGAGAAAAAAAATTATATTCCCATATAACAACACGAGGGAAGGAATGTACAAATATTCTGTACTCTTCCCTTCCAGAGTAGAGAAATAAACAAAATAAGCTGATACCATGTGGAAAGAGAAGATGTTCGTTTATATAATATTTATAGAATGTTTTTCAAAAAGCGGGACTGGTGGAAAGCAGCAGTTCCTTATGAAATATTTACACTGGGAAGCTCATCTTCACAGTCAGTAACACGAAATTCACTGTGTAGCCAGCTCACATGTATCAACCACCTCTGTTATTACTGCCGCACTGTTTGCATGTATGATACATTATTGCATAGAAATGCCAAGTTATTTATTTGCACATGAACTTGGACATAAATGAATATTGTCACCAAGCGTTGAAGACAAAAACAATATATGTAATTACACAATTTTAATACTTTTTTTGTTCCCTTCTAGGAGTAGGACACAAAACACAGGCAGGTGATTCCTTTAAAAGCACTCCTCAGTGTTTATACCAGCAATTTCATGCAAGCAAATGAATAAAGGTGAGCATTTAAAAAGAGATTAGCCTGGGCGGCTATAAAAGCCTTGTTGTTATTTGTTTTATTTTTATTCCAGTTGATGGCTAGGACATGGTGGCTTTATAAGTTAGTGTAAACACAGAGGAAGCAAAAAATAAAGCATTTTGGTTCAGTGCCGTCTGAACGCTCAGAGCTGTTGCTTTGAGGAAGACATACGCCTCAGGTCAGCGTTGCATCTGTCTGTGCATTCACAGCCAGAAGGGCCCTGTAGCTAGCTTTCCGACTGTAGCACGGCATGTGTTTGTGTGGGAAGGGCCAGGTTCGAGGAGACAGGCATGCATGAAAGGGAGTCGAGCTGTAACGTTTGTTGATTACAACATATGCGAGACTGAGAAAAAGTACAGATGGAAAATGGTATGTGAGGGAACATTTACTAAAGGTGGGGAACTAACAGAAGGAAAAGAAAGAGAAAGGAAGTGGGAGAGCAGATCAAACAGGAAAGATTAAACAAAACAAGAGGACCACTGATGGATAATTAATGCCATTTTCCACTTCCTGCCTCCCTCTCCTTCCTCTGTCTGTTTTTGTGTCAGTACCTGCTCTGTGCAGCATTATGACCTTTAGCTAGTGTGTAATTCTAGCACAGAGTCTAAGCACAACAATATAAAAAAATCCATAGTGTCTGCTGCACACTGAGGGAACCAAAGACAAGCGGCCCGGCCACCCAGACAGCATATTATATCGGCCGAGGTTTTACCCTAATCAGAGAAGGTACAGCTACAGGTTAGCTCTTCTTCCTCTCTGAGACAGCTGGGCTTCAAGCACCTGAGCTAATCACAGTCCATATGGATATTTTTGGACAATCCGTACTGTTCTCATCTAAGTTTACGTAAGATCATTCAACACACAGTCTGGAAGCTGTGGCAGGTATCTGTGCTCCAATATAACATCCAGTAACAGAAGAAAAAAGCTATTTAATTCTCCTACAGTAGGTGCATGGATAATCTGACCCTGGTGCAAGTTAAATTTAGTTCACAGTCATCAACTCTACTGTTTGTAATCATTCCCATATTCCATCTGTGTTCAAAATCAGTTTTGTTTACTTAAATGTAAATATAAAACTCGCCTTATTTAGCACATTTAGACTCCAGTCTACAACAGATATGTGTGTGGATGTTCCTGCGTATTAGTACATTTTTAACCAGTTGCAAGAGCTTTTAAGTTAGGTAACATTTATTGTTACCAAATTTAAAGGCCCTGAACAGGTTTCCTCAATAAGCTTCTTACCATAAGGAATGGAGTCCTACTTTAACACAAAATTGCATAAGGCCTTACAACACATCTCATTGGGTTCCATCAGAGACTTTGATGAGAGCTCTTAAGATCAAAAATGCCCATTTCAATGCCCTGCACCAGTTTCTTTTTTGAAATGAAAGTCAATGAGGACATTTGCTAGCAAAGTTCCAAGTATCCAACTCAAGATCTAGTTGATATAATCTGTGTGAAACTGACCCCTATGCAAATCTATAGCATCCACAGATTCCCCTCGGGGGTCATAAATGCAGCTATTCCTGCTGCTGAGGTGAAGGAGTTCCTGATATAGTTCTATCCTTAGCTGCAATCGATCTGCTGACATACAACACCCGTCTTCCCTATCCTCTCATTTAGCCTCTCCTTTTTCTTTTCCTCTCTTCTCCATCCATCTCCTTTCCCCTCCAAATCGTCTCCAATGTCAGTTTGTAGTTTTTCTAACAGCCCTTGATCTTTACTAAATGCCTTGGGCTTAGCTTGCTGCTGCCCGAGCTCCCCTGGTATCACTGCTCTAGATCTTTCCGTCCTGCTTTTGCCAACGTGAACTGGCAACAGGACCACCAGAATCTGGCCCTCTGGCCTTTCTCCTTGTAGCTAAACTACCGAAAAGTGGGTTCAGACGTGTTGTGTTGTGTTCACGGATTCATGGGTGCTGATGCGTTGTCCTGGTTTAGCTGTCTGGACAAGAAATGGAAAGCAACGCGGCCGACCTCTAATTTTTAAACCTCTTATATTAACACTTAACAAGATCCAAGCAGACATATCCAATAACTACAACTCTACCATATAAATGACTGCGTATAAAAATGTGTATGTATAGGGAGAGAAATGTTGTTCCTTCTAGGTTAGTTGTGGTTAGTTTAAGTTGTAGCTCCAACGTAAATGATATTGCAAGGTAAACAGGACACAGATTCAAACCTCTTCTTTCAGCTTGCCAATAGTATCATGTCGCCTGGGAAGTAAACACTCTGGTGTGTCAAGCACTCAGTGTTTAAAGGGTTACTGCGCTGTTTTTAAGCTCTCCAAGGACTCTAAAAAAGGGGACATCCCTTACTGAGAGAGGCCTCGAGGGTGAAGGGCTTTCGAGGTACCAAAGTGTATTTTAGCTTATGTCCCAAAGCAGCATGATGCACAGGCACAGCAGCAAGAGCCCCAAAGACAAAGCCACGTGCGGGAATCACATGCCCTGTCTGCACACGCTAAAGGCACAACACTTCCCAAGGCGAAGATGGTAATTATTCTGCCAGCATCTTCTTTTGCCACTGCAGGAGATTATTTGCTTATTAAGGTCAGGAATTGATGAGAAATGGGTAGTGAAAATAGACAGACAGCTCCATGGGCATCGAATAGCACAACATTTATGTTCACACAGAAAATGGGTCATTATCACAAGCAAATGTATAATAAAATCTGTCAAAATTCTGGATCTCAGTAGAGTTATAGTGTGTTTACCAATTGGACCTGTACTCGATTCAAATAGGCTGCACTTCTTAGATCTAGATTAATAGTTACAGACATTACTGCCATGGGCAACAGTTACATAACTGAACTGATAAAACCAATGTTAGCTTGCTGTTTTTAAAAGTAAAGGAGGTAATGTACAAAATGTTACTGGTCCATAATAAGATTAAATCAAGACATAATGACAATTGCAGCTAGTAGTAATTAAAAACTTAGCGATTACTTTATGCAGAGAGGAAGAAGGTGATGATTTTTATTGAGAAAAACAAACGAGAAAGGTCCGATCATAGGGAGCTGTTGAGAGGCAGGGGTGTGAAAGGCAGATGGGAGAGGCAGGAGCATCAGTCTTTTCCAGCTGTTTGTTGGCACACACACAGAGGACAAGGTTACGACCCCTCTTGCTTTCACTTTTTGTCGCCCCCCTCTAACTTTCTGCTTTATCTTTCTCTGTATCTCGGTCTCTTCCATTTCCACTTATCGCATGTTTCTTCATTCTCTTGCCATTTTTCTCAGTGATAAAAATCCTCCCCATTTACTCCTTGGCTGTATCTGACATACCATGATCAAACACTCTTCATATTAAGCTAAATTAATCTTTTAAAATCACTACTATTTGGCCATGTTTGTGTTTGCAGATCATGTATGTGTAGTTGAACTGTGGGTATGTATTGCCATATTGCCTCATCTTGACAAAGCTAAAATGATTGAATGTGACAAAACATGTTTTCCTGTTCATAGAATGTGTACATTAAATCATTCATCTTTACATAACCATGAATCCTTTTGATGCATCACATTTGCAACTACACTGATTGGAGCTCTACCAACTGCATATTGGTGTGGTTAGAAAAACAGTAAGCATGGGGTGGGCGCTCCTAAAAATCATCACAGTATAAGGACAGTGCTCTCTAATATACTTACATAAAGAGGATTTAGTCTCCACTTCGCGTTCTCACAACCATAATCTAACTCTCACTCAGCCTTGCTTATTTCGTGCAACTTCCCTCTGTCCTGGAAGCTTTGATCAAACACAGTTGATTACACATCTCTGTGTAGGCTGTATGTTTTAGTTCAAAAGGACATTTTACAACAACCAGTCCCAGCTCGGGAAACAACCCCAGTCTCATGCTTCACTGAGTGGAGACGAGCAGTGGAGTATCCATACCATAATATAGCTGTCTCACTTCACATTTCCTGCACTGGTGACAAAATGAAACACAGCATCTAAAAATACCAGCAAGCCCTGACTTTCATCAGGAAGGCAAACGGCCCACTCAGCAAGATTTTCGCCTTCACAAGTGATCATGTCGCAGCGTCAGAGGCCTGCATGATGGAGCTATCCAACAATGCTGTGCTGTGACTTGTAAAGAACTGGCATATAGGGCTCGCTCTGGGCCCAGATGGAAAGATCACACATTCAGACAACTCCTCAGCTTGCTTGCAGAGTTTCTTATGGTCCCTCTCTACATCCTTAACCAGAGTCTCCTGCAAGCTCAGCTGTGAGCTTAACACATCAGTGTGCTGATACCAAGTAACCAAATACTACTTAGTGGCTTACCTAGTTTTCTTTTTACAACACAGCTGGGGCTTACAGCTTGGGGAATTTTGTCACAGCATTATGAAAATCAGTGGTTCCCTTTTTCAGCACTGCATAAATAACATGTCCTACATTCAAATTGTAGACCTGTGGTGGGGAACCCTGGTCCTTGAGTGCTGCTGCCCTGCTTGTTTTCTTCTATCCCTGCTGCTGCCGCGTCAGCTGCTGATGATTACCTAGTTCAGGTGTGTTCAGTCAATCAGAAGCTAGAACAGACCAACTCACTTTGTCTCCACCCTCATCTGAGATGGCACCTTCTGGCTTTTGTTGACGGGACACACCTGATCCAAGTAATCAGCAATGTGCAAGCAAGCAAAGCAGCGTCCCTAAAGCACTATGACTTCCCCAACCTCAGTTTTGGAAGTTACCTTTATGAACGATGCATAATACATAAGAAACTATTTTATAAATCAACTATGTGGTAATTGTGTATCATACACTCTTCCTTCAAAAACATGTGAAGCAACATTTGAAAAAATGTCCAGTCATATTTTGTCATGATAAACTACGTGAATCCTGTAACAGCCAGCAGTCCTATTTTTAAGGTATGGAAATATTCCAAGTATCTTTAGGAAAGAGAAAAAAGAAGATGAGCTGACATGCTGTATGCCAGTCCCCCTTTTACTTAAACTAGGCCACTGTTCTCTTTGCCAATGCCAATCAGAGAAACCCATCAGGCTGGTTAATCATCCCACCTGTGGCAGTAATCTGAGGAAGCATTTTGATTTGGGCACAACAGATAAAAAATAATGTGAACAAATAAGGCTGTTTGGTGACATTTTTAAGAGAAGACATTTAAAAACGACATTTTAAAAATGTCAGGAAAGGAACTTCCGTTAGAAGTCATTCACATTACTTTTTGGTGGTGAGGATGTTAAATCTATTCACAATTAAATTCTATTTATAGGGACTTTGTACTAAAGAAATTTGTCTTTAGAAATGTAGACAATTCAACATAAATTATCATGTATAAACTATATTTTTTTGCTGCACTTTATCAAATACAATATGATCAGTGCAACAAACAGGATGTGTCAACTCCAGAGAATCAGTAACGCATTGGACAGTATATCATGGTGTTGAAATTCAATTTAAGCTGAGGGGTTTAACACATTAAAGATGTTAAAAGCACAAATAATATTTTTTATCCTACAAAACTGTAGTGTACCAGGAGCTAATGTTTTTGTAGTTTGTATATTTGAATAACAACCAAGATACAGTTAAATTGGACATTACAGCTGCTGAAAATTCCCTTACTGTACTATAATGATGCATTAAATATGATATTGATATAATATACAAGATGTAATTAAGCTTAACATTAATGTATCTTCTCCATAGAGAAGAATGAGGCAGTGAGAATGAATGCTCAGCCTGTGCATCCTGTCTCTACTTTTAGCTGCAGCTCTCTCTCTGTCTTTCATTTTCTCCTTTTATCTCCCTTTTTCTTTTTTTTTTTCAGTTTCTCCACCCCGCTCTTTATTTCCATCTGTTTTTGTCCCTGTCTGGTTAATGTGTAAGCAACAACACAGATCCATCACAGAGAGTCACAGCTTGTGCAGCATTGCGATCATTGCGACAGCATGGTACTCTGCAAAGCAGTCACTGTCACTACTTCCATTTCAGTCCGCATCTATTGTGATCGACTCAAAGTGCTGCTAAGGATCAGCCTTATGCAAAACTAAACAGAGGCTGTTACATTTACAGCTGACAACTGTCTCTGAAAGTGTGCTTACTGATTAAGACTTAAGAAAGTCAATGACTGGATCATTTTGAACCAAAATCAGGCATTTACAAGTGATCAGCTCTTTTGCTTGTGGAGGCCACTGTTGAGCTTGGTGAATGTTGACTCAACTTAAATTTACGACACTGACCAAACTGCCATGACCAAGCCTATACAGTGGCAAGAAAAATTAGAGGGTTTTTTGTGAGTTGAAGTAGCTCTATTTCACACCTCCGAACAAATTTTCTTAACTTATGCTAACACCTGACTCCAATTAACTTTTATGAGGTCATTATTCAAAGGGTTAGGGTTATCACTATCACTTTTATGATTGTTCTTAATAAAGACATGAAAGATCATTACTTTTAGGCACAATATATTTGTTAATACTCTTGACTTAGGTGAAGATCAGATCACATTTTATGACATTTCAAACCACATTCACCCTAACATGAGTCAGCCTTTTCTATAAAAACACGTTCATAACAAACCTTCTCCTTCCTGATAAAACATAGGAAGATGATGAAGATGATAACATAATAACTCCAGGAGGTCCACGTTCCCTGTCTAGGTCATTTCTTTCAACAAAAAGTATTTTACTGTAACCTTCTGGATATACTGAGATTTCAAACGTATGCAAGTATTTCACATGTCCATGTGTGAGTGTTTCATACGTACATACAGTGCCTATAAAAAGTATTCATCCCCTTGGATGTTTCATCCTTTTATTGACATTATAAATCAGTCATGGTCAATAAAAGTTGGCAACTTTGACAAAAGAAATTCTGAAAAATACCTCATTAATGTCAAAGTGAAAACAGGTTTCTACAAAGTAATGTCTATTAAATAAAAATATATAAGGTGAAATCAGTGTTTCCAATAATATTCACCCCCTTCAGGTCAGTATTTAGCAGATGTACCTTTGGCTGCAATCACAGCATGGAGTCTGTGTGGATAGGTCTCAATTAGGCTTGAAGATCTGAACATTGGAATTTTATGCCATTTGCATTTGAGCAAAACTGCTCAAGCTCTGTCAGGTTGCATGGGGATCAGTGTGAAGAGCCCTTTTCAAGTCCATCCACAAATTCTGTATTGGATTGAGGTCTTGGCTTTGACTCTCCAGAACATTCACCTTCTTGTCGGTAAACCATTTCTGTGTAGCTTTTGCTGTATGCTTTGGGTCATTGTCTTGCTGGAAAACAAATCTTCTCCTAAGCCGTAGTTGTCTCCCTCTACCATAACAAGCCTTCCGGAGCCAGCTGCCCAGAAGCATCCTACAGCATGATGCTGCACCACACCGTGTGTCACAGTGGGGTTGGTGTATTTGTGGTGATGGGCAGTGTTTGGTGTGCGCCAAACATAGCATCTTTTCTGATGGACAAAAAGCACCATTTTGGTCTCATCAGACCAAAGAACCCTCTTCCACTGGACCATAAAGTCTTTCACGTGCCTATTGGTAAACTCAATTTGTGATTTAACATGAGTTTTCTTGGCTTTCTCCTTGCCATTCTCCCATAAAGCTTGACTGCTTTTTGAACCCTGATTTCACTTTACATATTTTTATTAAATTGACATTACTCAGTAGAAACCTGTTTTCACTTTGACATTAATTAAGTATGTTCACCATCCTCAAAACCTAAATGATCTTAAATCATTCAAATCAACAGCTACGAAACAGCACAACTATGATCCGTAAACACATTTGCTCATTAATGTGACTGCTACTTAATCAAGTCAATGATCATTCCCCCCATCCAGCATAATCAGATTCACTGTTAACAATAAAAAAAAGTATCTCCACAAACAAACAACTGGCACGAGGGAAAAGAAAAGAATCCTTATAATACAGTTCATTTTGTCAGAGTATCATGATGTGCCCTGAGAGCCAGACAGCGCATTTAATTGAACTGACTCTACAGAATAATACTGCTCTTTTGCTCAGAGCTCCACAGAAAAAGGTTGCCGTGTGATTGCACCAGCAGCCGGAGAAATGAGTCTGCAGTCATTACGGCTGCTTGTAAATGCATCCGAGCTAGCCGGCGCCAGATCGATTTTTCTATTTTCTCATTGGCCCTCTGTTATTGCCCTCAGAGCCCTGCAAGAGCCTGGCGAGGGGAAACACTGAGCTTAATTGATGCTGTGACAGTATGAAACAGGTTATAATTTTTCAACCAGAACATTTTTATCTCACTCCTCTCACTGCGTGTCTGTCTCTCTCAAATCTACAGGGCATGCAGAAAGTATTCACAGCACTTAACTGTTTCCACATTTTGTTATGTTACAGCCTTGTTCCAAAATGGATTTAATTCATTATTTTCCTCAAAACTACACATAATACAATACAACATTATAAATTATGACAATGTGAAAGGCGTTTGTTTGAAATATATACACACACACAGGCACATCATCCACCACTCTGTTTATGTTCATGCGGCTGAGGTGGGGACACAGCTGGTGGTTATTCTTCCATAAAATTCCTCACATTCTGCTTAGGCATGAGGGAGGCATCTAAATGTAGAGAGAGAACCCCCAGGGAGGAGAAGAAGTCAGGGAGGGCCACAAGAACAGCTATTTCTACTGTACAGCTTCTCAAAGTAAGGAGACTAATTAAAGCAGTCTTTATGTTTCTCAAGGACTCCTTTACAACTGCACAGAGATGAAAGGCAGCTCTATAATGACTGAATGGGTGAGATGTGGTGAAAAATAAAGTCATGTCGGAGTAAAAAGATGTGCGGGTGAGAAGTGAGGGTTAACTGAAGATGGGGACAGATAGAGGCAAAGAGGAAGACGCCGCTTTGAGATTTGATCTCAGCAGAGGTAGATATTGGTGGAGTGCGCAGGGTGAGCGTGTGTGTGTGTGTGTGTGTGTGTGTGTGTGTTTGCTGCCATGCCTCGTCAGAGCTGCTGGCCTTTTTATGCTACAGAACATACATACACACACATTCACACACACACCCCACCAACACAGCCACCCCGACTTCATTAGCCAAACCACATAGCGAGCTTTGGGAGTAATTGGCTGCCCTTTCAGCCTCCTAATGGCTAGAGGAGAGGAGAGGAGAGGAGAGAACAAGAGGTGAACTAGCTGAATTACTGTCATTTATTAAAAACTTCCACTCTGAACTAGTTTCCCTACTTGCTTTCATGTAACTTCTTTTATAGTCCATTCTGTTGTCTTACTGTAACCCACCGCTCCTTTGCTGTGCTTTCCCGCTCCTGATTAGTTTCTTTTTGTTTTTATTGGAAGATGAGGAGGAAGCGCATACCAGCTCTGTCAGATTATTCCAGCCCAGTGTCTTTTGATTGGAATCACTGGAGACAGAGCAGCTAGACCTCCCCAGTATGAGGGATTTCAACAATAGTAAGCTTCACTGTTGATTTGTTCACACAGTACTCATTAAAAACCAGGCGGCTGCACTTGGTCCAGTCAAACAACTACCACATCCGTGCAGATCGCAGATGCTCAGAATCATTGCTGACGGAGCTCTGAGAGCTGGATCGATGGGTAAAAATCTTTGTTTTATTAGGGCCGCATAGAGTTTGGCTCCATGTCATTCAACTCCAGCACAGCAGCTGCTCTCTCAGCCATTATCCCAGACATTATCAGACTGTATGTCTGACAGGCAGGAGACGCCCCTCCTCTGTAGGATCAGAGAAGATTACAGGGCCGGTAGCATGCACGGGAAACACAGACCTTGTGTCACTCTGTGCAGGCCAGATCCCACACATCTCACTCCCTTGCATATGGAAACAGAGAAAGCTTACAAAGAGTGAAAACACCAGTTGGTCCTCTCTAGTGGCTTTAAGCCTGTTCTTAGTCTCACTGGTGGGAGATGTGGGAATGCTAATATTTGCTGATGGACACATCCACAGGTTTCATGCAACTTTCTTCTGCACTGATTCCTAATTACAATAAACTATGATTGCTGTAGCTTGGAGTGACTACACCCATTTTCAACTTAATATCATCAGGATGATCTTAGCTCATGTTTAAGACTTGAACTTTTCAAATATGAGGTGCTGAGTTGGAAAGAGATGGGCAGTTTACTGGAGGAGGCATGGTGAGTCTTGTGAAACACACTATGGAGTTGTATTTTTGTAACTGTAGGCTTGCAGTGTTTGTGGAGTTTAAAGCATATCTTAGATACTGTTGCTTTAATATTACAGCATTATTTTAATGCATTAAAGTATCCTTTTAAAGTTTTTTTTTGAAACACCATTAGTCAGAAATGTCAGCTTTAAATACTGGGGTCATACTGTACATCTGGTGACTGAACTGAAATTTTTGCATGTGGCTTAGATTTTGTTGGGATATTTTCTTAGATGTCTTATCTTAGTATTTTAATGGCTAATGCTGTAGCAGTCCTTTACAGTCATGGTGATAATGGTTCATCGGAAAGTGGCTCTTCAGTATTCGCTAATTACAACAGAGTGCTAAGGCCAAATGTAACTTAACTCTCCAAAAGCATAAACAAAACCATTTCCTCCCCATTACTGTGTTATACCTCCAGACCACAGAGCCATTTCACATCCATCTCTTTTCGATTCTCTTAATGATTTTGCTCTTTCTTTCCATAAAACTCTTAGAGTTGTTCACTAAGAAGGTTGTGGGTTTCAACATCCATCATCCTAGCGGAACTCTGGTTCCACCAAGGCCTCTGAAGTGCTCAGAGGTTTTTTTCTGGAAGAAGGCCAGAGATACAACCATGTGACAAGAGAGAAACCTTTCAAGCATTGCTTACAGTCCATGTTTCTATGCATACGTGTAGTCAAGGGTATGTTGTAAAAAATTTCTAATAGTGTTATATGACAGCAAGGTCACCTTTGTGAGCAACACTGTTGTGATCATGTTCAGTCTAGAATACAGAAAGACATGCATTACATACAGAGGAGAATCCATCAAATAGCCACTAAGGAGAGTAAAGAGATTATAATGAAAGCACTTCCCTCCCCCACTGTACAGCAAATCACTTGTCTCATTGAAACATGCCTTGACTGTGATATCGATCATTTGTTAGACTCAGAACTACTTCTTCTGATGTGTGTATATACAAGTTATGTGTGAGTGTGAGTGTGTAAGCGTGTGAAGGCAAGTCTGTTTTTGATTGAGAGACTAGTGCTCCAACACACATTTGTCTTATGTAACAACTACACTAGCATTAGCACATACAGGGTAATGCTAAATACTGCCTCTACACATCAAAACATCAGCAGCAGGATTGTGCAAATTGCTCCGAGCAGGTTTTTTTAGGACATGATCCCCAAATACACATCAATTTGTTCGGGCTGTGCCTCCACTGTATCATGTTACAGTATCGCATGGCGAGCCTCCAATCAGGGGCCCCAAATACCTCAGTGACAGATGATAATTAAAGACGGCATGTTGTATAACTGGAGCCCCACTGGGCTCTTGCCTGTTATTTTATTTACTTAGACCCCATCACCACTGTAAAAATGCAAGAGAAGCTCTACTCTACTGTTAAAATGATAATGACATATGTTTTACATGATACAGGACAGAGGTAGAGGTGACTGAGGATACCATGAGCTGCAGTGTAACCACAGTGGTTGTCCAGGCATGCTGTTATCATCCTGCAAAGCAGGGAAATAGCCTCATGTGCAGAGAAGGAATTGGGATAATTTAGCTGATATTAGAGTAATCCAACTAATCTGTGATCAAATTAGAACGACATATGCAGCCACTTATAAAACCAACTGTCTAGTTTAAGACAAAATACACATTTCCGTGTCCAAAATGGAAAATGTATACTATTTGTTATATGACAAAATACTCTAGAGTACTGTACAATCATAGTAATCATAGTAACACAGGCCCAACAGTCTCAAGCCAATTATCAAGCCAAAAAAAAAAAAAAAACATGAGGCAGAAAAGAGTCCAGAGTGTCCTCTCAGCAAAGACTGAGAACCACCACACACGCATACATCCTCCTCTTCTGTCCCGCGCTAAGATCATTCATAAAAAATGGCAGCACTGTGCTGCTCACATCCCATTGGCTGTGCAAAACACATTTCCTTTTTATTTCAGTGCTCTGTTAAACCACCCTGCGAGGCTGCACACAAACGCAGATCATCTGTCCGCAGTGGAGCAAACTGCAGGAGGTATACGGGAATGTTTTCAGCTCGCCTTCTCTTGGCTCCGCTACGCTCTGGTGGTTTATCGTCAGCGCGCAGCCACACAGCCGGAATTCGCGCGTAAACAAAACCGTTTGCGTCGCTTGTTTAGACGCAGCGACAGCATTACAGAAACCTCTAGTACTAAGTGTTGTCTGTTCTGTTCTGTTTCTTACCCGATAAAGCCGAGGTAGTGTCGGTGCTGCGGTAGGGGGGAGTATCCCTGCTCTGGTCCAGCGGGGCCGGTGTGCAGGACAGCCGGGTAGTGATGCGGGGATACTCAGCTCGATCTGGACGCCCTCTTCCTGATGAACACCGTTTGTGATCTCCGCCCGGATTGTGCTGCTGCTGCTTCTTCTTACTGCACACACATGCACACACACACGCACACTGTGACTGACTTAAGAGGCCTTTGGCTACAGCAGCCGAGCCCTGCAAATCATGTTACCGTGCAGGCGAGAGGCAGCAGTGATGGTGCTGCGGAGCTGCTGCTGCTGGTGGTGCTGCTGCTGGCGTTTCGTCTCCTCCAGGCGCCGGGACGTGTCAGCAGCATAGGACAGTGTGTGTAAACGCCGTGCACCGGTGGAGTGGATTTAAACAGGGGGGGATGGTGTCGTTGAGATTACGTGGTAGGGGTTTAATTAGATAGCGCTGCGCCTATTGGCACCGACGTTGCGCACAGCCCTCCTCCCACTATCCTCCCCCTCTCCTCTTTCGCTCTCTCTCTCTTTCTCTTTCTCTCTCCTCTTCCTGTGAAACATTGAGATGCGCGTGTCTCAGCGCAGAATCATGGCGCACCCTTCTACCCTGTGTGTGTGTGTGTGTTTATAATAACATGATTCACTGCGCCACACTTTTGTTCTTTCAGACGTGGCTGAAAGTGTTGGCAACCTTCCACTTTCAAAAGCCAAACAAAAGCAGTACCGTCAATTTTCTATTATTGATTCTGTAAATAATTAAAACTAGCACAGCAAATCGGAGGCCTTAATCTAATATTTTAATAGCATGGCCCTCTGAGGCAGTGACTGTAATAAGTGTGTGTGGAAATTCTCAGTGATCCTGGTCATGGTATTTCAGATGATGCAGCAGTGCAGCCCCATAACATCAACAAGCCTCCATGTTCATGTTTCTTCTCTGTGAAAGCTTTGGGTGTCATCAGTTTGAAGGTTTTCTTGGCTTCTTTTCCACCATGTGAACTAGCCACATTTTAGTGACCTACTATATTGTGACGGTGATGCTATATAGCATTTAATTAAAACATTTAAAGATTTTTGTTTTCTGAAAGATTCTTCCTGCATAAAAGAAAAACATTTTGTTTGTAATGTAACATTTGCCTTTGGATACACTAATCAAGGACTGTATTGTAGTGTAGATACTGATGAGCTGCACGACTATTAGCAATGATGCATTCATTCAAGTAGCAGAGGCATTCTTTTATTACTGATAGTATCACGTCACTGCAGGAAAGAAAATGTGTTCAAAGAAATGTAAATTTCAAACAAAGCTACAGTACAAAGCCACTATTTAATAAAACAGAGAGTAGGTTAAATGCTGCTGCAGCACACAAAGTTTTGTTTTGGACACAGAAACACTTACAGTATGTGAATGTACTGTGTAACCTCTTTCACTTTGTTGAATCCATGTTCACACATCACTGAATCATGTTCATAACCTTGATTTTTGCTATTTAGCCATCACACAGCATCAGGAACAATACGTGTGTCTCCATGTTAAGACTTTAATGCTACTCGTCCACACAGTTGAGAGTTCAGCTTAGTATAAGTTGTGCATATGATTTAGTTTTGTTCCCTCTGTGACACCTTCACAGCTCCGTAAAACAATCAGTTTTGTGTGTGTGTGTGTGTGTGTGTGTGTGTGTGTGTATGTGTGTGTTAGAGCATCACCAACAACTAAAGTCATACAATCAGAATCTGATCTATTATTTCCATTTGACAATAAACCTGAGACTGCTTAAATAACTCCGTCTCACTTGGGTGTGCAGGCAGTCAACATGAAGTTGTGTAGGTATGCTGTCAGCTGGCTCAGCTGGTGAGCTACTTAGGCTTGCTCTTTGGCGTGTGCGTCTAGCAGCGTTCGTTGGAATGAATGGGGCATCGGGTTTGAATGGCCACCATCCCTCTCACAGGCGCACACAAGCTGAGGTTCACCATCTGAGCCAGACATCAGCGGTACTTTGTCACACTTCAGCGAATCTGAGCAAGCTGAGGGAAGGTTTTTCATTAACTCCAAAGGTTGGAGATGACTCACAGGCCGTGGACTCTCTGGACTAAGTTTGGCTGCTCATTGAAGGGACAGCTGGCCTGCGTAACCAGAACCAACAGCAAAAAATCAAAAACCCACACATACCTAAAGGAAGGAAGCGCGTAAGCGTTCACAGCAGCAACTATTTCCTGAGACAGTCTCTGTCATGATGGATTTTAGACGAGCTATGTGAGGCAGAGGGGCTTCAAGGATGGTCAGCTTCTTAATCAGCTGCTGTGTGATGATCATGTCTCATTAGCGCTTAGTCATTCAGGCAACATGTATCCTGTTGACGTGGCCATTGTGTACTTTCTGCTTGCCACACTCACTTCTTACAGCAGCTCTAGGTTCTTTTAGCAGCAGCTACTATTTCACAATCTGACCACAGCCAATTAGCCACAGCTTTAAAAAAAAAAATAAGGAGCACAAAAATCAATATGGGGTACTGCTGGGTGCTGCGAAGCAGAAGTTTAAGAATGTGACTGACTCTGATTAACAGGAATCATTTCTAGAGAGTGTTATTGCTATTTTTATCGGAGTCACAGCAGGGTTGGACGAATCAAATGCAGAATGAGATGCAACTGGAATTACAATGTCAGTGCACAGCATTGGATTCCTATCAGGCACAAACGGGAGGCATGGTTTACTGCAACATTACAGATGATGATCACCAGAAATGGTGATGTTGTAGGAGTGAAGGAGCAACCTTAGCCCATGGTACAGTAGGTAGGTATATAAACAACTATGTGCCCAGTGGAAGCTATTCTTCTATGGGGTTGGTGTTTTGATCAAATCTTCCAAGTAGATCTCCATTACATGTCTCCAAAGTCTGTTTGGTCTGTTGGGAGAGACCAACAGCGTTGCTCCATCTGCACGGGAAGAGAGGTGTCAGAGATGCACCCTAAAGGGGGAGACGATTGTGGAAGTGTGGATTTTACAGAGAGACTCTGTAAAAAAGCTCGATGGCGTGTGTGATTATGCATGCACTCCTCAGCTCAGACGTTAGAGCGGATGGAAAGTTTTGTCTTTTTTTGTACTCACAACCTTTTGACCTCAAGGAATGAAGGGTTTAAAATAGAAGTAGAGTTTGTTTTTGTGTGTGTCTGTCCAGCTGTGTTCCTGGTGTTTTTTGTGCGCACACCTTCACCCTTCTCCTTGTCTCACCCCTCTCACTGTTTCCCAGTGATGGAGGGCAAATATCTGACTCAGCTTTTGCTTATTTCATTAGTTGTTCATAACTCTGTGTCTCTCTGTCCTGTGAATGAGGACACTGATGTGATTGAATGACTCCCTCCTCTCATTTCCTCTCTCTCTCTCTCTCCTTTGTGTTTTGTGTACTGTTGGCACTTTCCCTCTGAGCCAGGGTTCAATGCTGTTGCTGCACTTTCTCTGCTCTTGCGTAACCATGCAGTGGTCATGTTGCGTTGCATCCTCCATCTCCTCTTCCCCAGGCGGGATGGTCACTGTGGGAAACAGTGGCCCAGAAAACTGACCTTCATTTCTGTATTCTACAAAGACTTTCCTCATTGCTTGCAGAGCTCGACTCCCCAAAGAAGAGCATCATTAGACCTGCTTGACCTTTGTTCAAGTAGGAGAAAGAACTGGAAGCTGCTTCAGACTCACAATCTCAAATTATAGAAACCACATTTTTTTATTATTTAACACATGTCCTGCCTCTCAAATCAGGCTTCACACTGGTGAAACTTTGAAGACATATTTTCAAAATTAGAATAAATATTAATTAGGACTCAAGGATGAACTCATTAGACTTTGTTAGACAAAGGTCAAGGTCACTCTTGTTTCTCCCATTCTTGTTAATGCAATATTTCAGAAATGCCTGAAGAGAATTTCAATATATCTGCCACAAACGTTCACTTGGACTCATGGATGAACTGTTTAGTACATAAGTCTGAAGAAACACGCATTTAAGCTGCAGCGTGACTGGCTGTTGGAAGCATACAACTGTAAGGTGGTAATTGTAGCTGTTCTGCTTGACTGCTTCAGTTAGCACTGCAAAGGCAAATCAACAAAGCTCCACATTCAAATTTTACTTTCTTTTACTGTGAAATTTAAATGTGGACATTTAAGTTCATTAACACTCATTAACAATACAATCATAGTTGACCCATACAGTTGTATTTCCTTCTGCAAGAAGGTACAGATGCTGTGGTTTGCAGACAACACAACTTAAAAAATGTTCTAGTTTTGCATTGTTATTATTAGATTATAGCAAAGAAATGATGCAATATTACTAATGACTAACATTTTAAATGCTACAACTGCCTAAACTCTGCAAAGTTAAAACTAGTTGTGCACATTTCTGTCAGATTCATCAGTATCCACAGTCCTGCAGGCATCACTGTCTTAGCAAACTTTGCTGAGGTCAGCACTGAGCCAAAGCGGTACGGTACATAATACGACGTCCTGCATCCAGCTTGCGGATCGTTGCACTGTAATTGCATTGCTAGGAAAAAGCTTGGATTCACGCTTATTCCTCCCAGCGAAAAACACAGCAACAGGAAATAGACTTGGACTCATTTACATTTTATGGTGAAAACTATTTAGCTAAATGTTATTCTTTCATAACAGTGAAATCATGAGTGGTACCTGTCAGCATTTTTCCACTGCTTCATTTGACTCAAGCTGCATGATGTGGACAATCCACCAGTAGGGCTGGACATGTAACTGGATATTTGCCTTTTCAAGAAACACAATGGCATTAGCGTTGCCCCAAAGCTCACCTGCATCTGGAGCACAGATACGAACCCTGCAGGGGAGCTCTGCCCCCTAAAACTGAGCATTCAGTAAAGAGCAGACATCATTCAGTGAGAGCAAGGTAGTGTCAATAAAAACCACAGGTAGGTTTTTCATGTCACAAATTCAAGCTGGCCATTTAAAAGATGGCTGGACACCCACTACCTGAACTGAGCTGAATAACTATCTGTATTACAAAACACCACCAACTAAGGCTCATTACACACGATGTATATTTTCCTTAAATTTAAAATCACCTGAGCATGGTTACAAAATATACATATATAAATCTGCTGTGCACCTGTTTCGGAACCTGCCTGGTCTTTGGTGCTCATTCACAATCAGTTCAAGCAGGACGAACTGGACTACAAATCAGATCTTACTGGGACATTACTGTTATTTTCAAAGTGACTTGACAGGAAATCCCCCACTGTTGCTCTGCTGATGTCATGGTTGATATCAAAGGCCGTAGCTCCAGTGTTTATTTAACTCCACAAGTCCTTCTTTTGAAACTTGAGACCTTTGGTCTGTTGGACACTTGAAGTGTTTATGGTTTGCAATATGACAAGCTGAAGCAGTGTGTGTGAGTCACTGTTGTGGTTAGAAATGTGCAGTCCCAGGAGTCCAGCTGATAAACTCACAGATATAAGCATTATTTTAATTGGGGCAATGAAACATATAACTTACTAACTTAACAATGCATATTCTAAAAAAACACTGGCACATGCTGTGTGCATTAGGGATGGGAAGATTAACCAGATCTTATCAACACAAGAGCATGTGTGGGCATGATGCAAGTGCATGATCAGAGCAGCTGTGAATAGATGCAATTTTGGAAAGAAGTCGAGACATTTTTAGACATTTTAATAATAATAATAACCATTATTTAGAGATGTGGCAGCATGTGATATGCACAATTTGCAGGTGAGGTACAAGCAATAACATTTCTAAGGTGGTTGTTAACTGCGACAATGTCAAATTAGGTCTAGGTAAGTAATGTCAACAACAATTGACTGCCCAGATGCTCTGTCAGGAGGAAACCAGGTTTCCCTCGACACCTGTCCGCTGTGTGACAGTTAATCCTGCAGCAGCCGATATCACCTGTGTTCAGATGGGGGGATTATACTGGAGCTATTTCCGAGAGAGAAAGAGAGACTTTCTTCTTTTGTAATCCCAATGAAAACCATCTCAGGAAATGATTTCAGATAACTTGTATTAAATATGCAAGCGGGTCTCGTACAGTCGTGACCGTGTGAAACACAGAGTTGCTGTAAAAAAGTCTAAACGCTATAACCAATTAAGAGAAGCAGTGAATACATAATGCCTGGCTGAATGAGTCAGATGCAACAATGATTTCACCAGATCCTGTTTCAGTGATGCATAATACTACTGTTAGCCTGGGTTTCACAGACTTTAATACCCAGTGCCGGCAGACTGAGACAGCTACTTTTAATGCATCTAGCAATTCTCGCTAATGCGTTGAATGACACTGTAATGCTTCCACTTAATCTTCTTTGACTGAGAGGAGAGGATGTTCTCACCTGTAAGATCAACGCAGGAGGACTTAATGAATGTGTAAGAGAGGGCAGCAAGCTGTGACTGAAGTGTGATGATGATGATGAATGACTGTCCTTAATAAGATACTCAGCTACAAATTTCTATGGAGAAACATTTAGGATAGATCAGAGAGTTCCCCCTCGCCATTTTGAGAAATAACAGAAGTAAAGTTTTTCATGTTGTATTTTAACAGGTCAGTATGTGCTATGCTGAGTGAAACTGTGTACTCTCTGCATTCTTTATTCTTTACTTCCACAGGCAGCTACAATACATTGTCATGTGAAAAATAAGCTACTAACCAAGAGTGCTTCCCAGTCTGACATCAGTCCAGGCATGATAACCTAATCAGGAAAATGGCAGATGGTGCAAGGTCTCCTAGATCAAGGTAAAAAGTGCTTTCCACTAATGAAGAAGAGAAAGCAGCACGTTTGGTGCCAGGATGTGAGTATCATCCTTAAGATGAAGGCGAGTGACTGTGCATAAAGCTTCAAACAGGGCTGCAAGACTGTTCATTTCTGAGCACACGGCACCTCCATGTTGATGACAGTTTCCTGTTGTAATAAGACTTTTCGCCCTGACTGTTTTTAGGATTCCGGCTTTGAAAGGCCATTCCACAACAACTGTTTTACTGTTGTTAAGGATAAAATGAAGTGAAGAAATATATGAACAAAACTAGCCATGTATGCTTGGAGCCTTCCTGCTTCTGGAGGGTTTTATAAAATACAGTAGACAGTGGATGCCCCAGTCGCAAAGCTGTGTATTTAGTCATCCACATACAGAGAAAATTACAGCAGCCACCACACGGCTGTTTTTCATGTTATTACAAGGTGTCATATTTTTTTTATTATTATGAGACACAGACTTATTTCATTTTACACTGAAATTTGTCATTACAACAAGATGTTTATCCCATTATATTGTTAAACCTTTTCATTAATTGTTAAAAGGTTACTTTTCTGTTCAATCAATTAGTTGAGAGGCTATTATTTAGAAAAGGGGAATGATCAAAAGACAGGAGGCAGAGCTAGGGGTAGCAGAGCTTAAGATGTTGAGGTTCTCTTTGGGAGTGATCAGGATGGAGAGGATCAGGAATGATTACATCAGACAGACAGCACATGTCAGATGTTTTGGAGATAAAGTCAGAGAGGCCAAAGAGTTAAATGGGGGAGAACAGCCGAAAGCAAAAGAAAAACATTCTAACAATAAACTTTTTTTTTTATGCTGGCCGCAGGTACAAATGAAGATACTTTAATCATGTCTGATAATATTAATTTATAAATATTTATGTCCCTTACTTTATAATGTTTTACTTACATGTAAGATTCAGAGTGCAGGACTTCAGATGTAATGGGGGCATTACTACGTTTATTTAAAGCAGCTAAAACTTTTGTACAACAATTAATTATGACTGACAGTAGTATGTTTATTGCTCCTACTGTAGCAATAAGGCTAAAGAGAATGATTATTATCACACAATTCTGCAGCTCCCCTCAGCTTTACAGAGCTTTGTAGCAAGTTTTAGCTTGTGGGTTAGTTGTCTGATCTGTCGTGTTACTGTTGTAATTCATTCTCACTGGACAAGATAATAATAATAACAACGTATACTTTATTGATCCCCTTGGGGAACTTCGATTTGGACAGCTCGACTGAGTCGGCACTAATACGGGGTTTCAGTGTCTTGTCCAAGGACACCTCAGCAGGTAGCCAGGAGGAACCAGGAATCGAACCACTCACCCTGGGGTTCGCAGGTGACCGCTCTACCACCTGAGCTACTGCTCAAGTTGGTCCTGTTATAGCAGTTAGAGACCCATCCACAGAAGATAATAATGAAATATAATGTCATCCTCTAACTTCTGGAGCTGTAAACATGTTCTACATCAAGTAAAAAAGTGAGAGTATATAATTATGTATGTATATACACACATATATGTATACAGTATGTGGATTTATATTGTAAATGTGCGTGTGCTTGCGTGTGTGTATGTGTGTGTGTGTGTGTGTGTTATACAGTACTTACAGTATAACACACAGTTATGAAAAAAATGAAGCTAAACTGTCAATGAGACTATCCCGTCCATTCAACTGATGAGTGTGATGAGCAGCTCTTGTTACAGCTGATGCTCACCCACTGGTTATGATCCCACCACCAATTGTACGAGAGGATTAGGCTTGGCCAAATGCCAACTAGCATCTAGTGGAGAATGAACAAATGCTACGCTGTGGTTATGTAACCTCTCTCCCTTCTCGCTCTCTCTCTCTCTCTCTCCCTCACACACACACACAGCTATTTACGCTAAATCGCTACATGACGTCAGGAGCATTGTGTTTACTGGTTTTTCAATACAGACAAAAAAAACATCAACAAATCTCACAACCCAGGTAATCAATCCCAACAAACCACGGGGATTCATATTAATGCATTAGAGTGTAACTGTGAATAGTTTTCATCTTCTCAACAAGAGGCTTTGAAATACTAAGCTCTGTGTAGTGCTTGACCTCTGTGCAACTCAAGGATGCATAATGCAGGATCAATGTCCAATAACACCTCAACTGTCAAAACCAGAAGAGATGAATGAGCTGAGGCTAAGAGTGACCTTCGTGGTTGTAATCCCGCAACACTGGGCGTGCTCATTAACAATACAATTCAAGGCCAGCAGACACACAGACACTATACCCCTTTAAAATGATAATTCAGTATTGTAATTCTGCAAAATGAATCAGAGCAACACGTTTCTGTGATCTCATCCAACTATTCCCTGTCTGTTTTGGCAAGCAAACAATATGATTGGTACATGACTGGTACACTGACCCCACAGAGAGGTTTCGATCTCCTACAGCTAACTGAAACCTTCAGCTCATCACTATGCGCCTTCCAGCGTCCTTGATTCATCTCAGCAGGCTGAGGTGAGGCAGGCAGAGAAAACAGAAAAATAAAAGTTAAATTAGTAATGTGGCTCTGTCCCGCTGGCATGAGGAGAGAGGGTTTTGTAATATTGATGGGCTGGGTGCAGCGCGAATGACTCATCAGGAGCTGAAGATGAAGAGAGAGAGCAGTTCAAATCACAATTTTCTTTTTAACACCAAATATCTCCAAAATCTTAGCACGGGCATAACATTTTTCGAATAACTGTGAATTGCCATCTTGCAGCTTTTTGTGCTGCATTACAGCGTCAAAGTTAATTTAAATTCTCCTCATGTTTTGTGAGCGAAGTATAAACTTTGCTGACGCTACAGTGCTGATTTTATCTTTTGTTTTTTTGGACTAGTCAGTGGAAACTGACTGAGCTCATAGATATAATGTATGCTTGCACTTAAACATACAGTGTACATTCTTATATTTCTTGATTGCAACATGTATTTACTGTGGCATCGTTTTGAAAACCTTATGCAACGTACCCACATTTATTTCCTTTCACAACTGCATTCATTTCTTGCTAAGCTCTGAGCAGAGTCCTCTCCAGCACGTCCCAAAATTCTTTATGACTTTACGACCTGGACTCTGTGGTGGCCAATCCTGTTAAAATATTGTCTCATGCTCCCTGAACCACTCACAATATGAGCTTGATTAACCATAGCAATATAATTTGGGGATATGCTCATGCCATCAGGAAAGAAAAAATCCAGTGATGGAAAAATATGGTCATTCAGTACATTTAGGTAGTCAGCTGACCTCACTGTGTCAAATCTACAAATGCAAGAGAAATAATTTGAAAGTGAGTATGTTTCTACACCTAATAATGTATGAATATTATACAAATTTGAATAGTGCAACACTGATTTCTTGCTGCAGCTAAAAATATCTTTTGAAATGATTTTCTTAAATCAATACCAAAATGGTAAATTCCAGCTATTTGCTCTCTACTTCACTTTTTTTTACATTGTTGCTGTCTTTGTCTTAAAACAGAGTAGATAGAAACTACAGTTAGTCTTAAGCAAGGGAGCATACTAGGTAACTGAATGTTACACATATAAACATGAATAATAAATGTAACTAATACTGTAAAAATTATTATATATGTAAATAATGAATGAATAAAGAATGCAATAATTCTTCCGGTCCAACAAAATGTTGTAAAAGTAAAATAAAAAATAGAAAACTTAACCTTAACATTGTAGACTGCATAACAACTAACTGCATGACACAATTACCTTAGTTGAAATAAGCCAAAAAATTATGTGTACAGTATCCAAGATTACAGTAGTATGGAATACATGTGTAATATAGTATAGAAATGAGGTAGTACACACACATTATACACAGTGCTATATAGCAGCATGAGATACTAATAACTTATAAAAGGGTGTAGCATGAGTGTATGACATTGTAGTACTAAAATAAACTTTTTAGTTATAATACTATAGAAGTACTAGTGTAATACAGCACATGAAACACTGTGCAATAAAGAGTATAATATCAATAATAGCATGATGCCTGGTCTAATATGCCTGGGTCATCGTAGTAGAAAAAAATCCATGACTTTTCAGGTATTCAACTGAAAAATAAAAACTTTTTTAATCTGTCATCACATTTGACTTTACCAGTGTGAGGTTAGTTAAGGTTTATCTTAGGGGCTGCTTTTCAAAGCTCACACTTCACAAGAGTCATAAAAAGCTACTGTTAACATACTAAAATAGTCATATATAGAATATTGACATAATGCAGCTTTACAGCCCTAAGATAGGCCACACATACAGAATAGTGCAGAATTAAAATGAATAGCAAATAACAAGTCGATTCTGACCCTCTGCTGTAATCTGCCACACATGAAGGCAGATTACAGCAGATACAGCAGGTCATCCACTGAGAACTGGGAGTGGGTAAATGGTGACTTTATATTCTAATTCCCTGCTGCAGAAAAAACAAATGCTGTTGAAATCTCCATTGATGTTCGGAGCACATTCTCAGACATTATTTCATGGACACCAGTATACACAACTGAACTACTAAGTGCATCGTATTACTAAGCTAGTAAGACTGTGAGTCATCTCTAAATATTGCTACTGGGGATTTGCTAATAGATGATACTACTGTATGTTTCAAACTGAGCACATAATGCAAATAGCTGAAAATGATTGCTGATGTTGTTGCAGCCTCATTGTTGTTATTGTCAATATTTCTGACCCCACTATGACCACCGAGGACACACTATAGGCCAGGGGATTGTAATTATGTGCTTTGATGAAGCTGTCTCATCACTGCTCCAAATTCATATCAGTTGTTACTAGGCTACAGCCTACAAAACATGTTGGAGTAAAAAGAGTCAATACAATGTTTCTGCCCCAAAATATGAACACATACTCTGAAAAATCATAACTATTGTGATGCAGTGTGGCCCCTTAAAAGTATGAACTTAACAGAGCAATTATTCAACATGTGCATAGTGTTATTCATTCAACTACAGCGTATACGTCTATGTATTTCTCACTTACACTAATATGACTAATTTTCCATGAAAACAAACAGGAAATTACTTTAAGAAATAAGCCAATATTAAAAGAAAGTACAGTAACTGTCGCAGGAAGAAATAATTACTTATTTCTATTTCTATCAGTTTTAAGTACATTTTGGGGGTCATCCTGCTATAGGGTGAAATTGTCTCCAATCGAACATTATCTATAGGGTATGACATGGTTGTTGATAGTGTTCCTTCTTCAAGATCACTTTTACCCTGTACAAATCCTCCTTTACCACCACCAGAGCCACCAAAGCAGCCATGAATGACAGGTGGCATCATGAACTCCTCTGGCGTTTTATCTTTTTATTAGCCTGCCTGGTATATGGCTGTTTGGTTTTTGTAATTCTGCCTAGAGGGCTAGAGCCACCCGGAGTCCTCTCCCAAGAGCAGTGGCTCCTCTTGCTCAATTTGGCACTGGGGTCTTCCTCTCGCCTTTCTATTCTGCTTCGAGCCAGTTTGTAATGCTTACTGATGGGGAACGTACACAGCATCATCTGAGATCCTAGATGACTTTCAGAAAAACATTATTTGGTTCTGGTTGCTTTTAATCTGTAAACAATCACACACACAGAGGTCAAAAGACTTGTGTGTGTGATTGTAGTTAAAAAGTTACATGGCTTTTCAGATGTGCTAATATAAATGGTAAATGGTCTGCACTTGAATAGCGCTTTTCTACCTAACTGGTTCTCAAAGCGCTTTACACTGCGTCTCATTCGCACAAACAAACTCACTCACTCACACACAGATGGCAGAGCTGCTATGCAGCTGACCTGACTCACCGGGGGCAACTTGGGGTTCAGTATCTTGCCCAAGGACACTTTGGCATGTGACATGGCAGCTGGGAATCGAACCCAATCGAATAATCTGATTTTATTTTATTAGACAAAACAAATCAGTTTTTCTTTCAAAAACAAACTTTTGACCATGATGTGACAGTATCAAGTACTACTTGTATGAATGCTCATGACTTTGCAGACTTCTTTGTAGTTCTGAGATTTTTTTTTACTTGTCTATTGAAACTAAAAGAGAAGCTGAATTCACTGCTCAGTGGACCTGTACAGAGTGTGTTCTGTATGTGTATAAGCCTGCCCATTGCATCACACCAATGTTCCATCATTCCACGCTTTAACCTCTGGTTTATTGGTCCTGCTCAAAGTTAATGAGCTGCTACCTCCAGAGGTCTTGGCAATGGATCCTGAAATATGGGAGTCACACGTCATTAGCATGCCACATCACAGTGGATATTTTGTACCCTGCCCCGGGACATCAGTGCAGCATGGAAACCAACACGAAGTGACAGAAAACAAATGGAAGTTGACAAATATCATGAGTGATGGTAATCATTCCACCAATTTTGATTTTATGGTTTAGTCTTTATCAGCATCAAGCATCTTGAGATAAAAACCACATACACTCAAAGGCTAATGAGCTCTAGTGCAAACAAATGATTACTATAGCACAGTATAGATTATATTAAAGTGAAATGAGGTAGATCATCCAGACACATTATTATGTGTTCTATATATTTGGTAGTAACCCCTTCACATAGAGAGGGTAATGGTCAATTTAGCCTATGTTGTACACCAGATGATTCAAACCTTAAAAAAAACCTAAACTTTATTTGTTCACTGGTAACGACATAAGTGTCCATGTTTATTATGATTTTTGTCTCTAATACCAAAAACTGATGTTGCCTGAGATTCTTGTGTAAACATACCGTCAACAGAAGCTACAGAAATAAGTGTATGTAGGAGCTCAGCATCGCGGTCGACTGCAGTGGGATTTTACAGTGTAAGTGCGCAATTGCGTCATTGGTCTTGTTTCAAAAGCTAAACCTAATTAGTTAAAGAGTTAACATGAGATTGTTCACTGCAGTAGTGCTACTTTAAGAAGACACTCGTACCTGACAATTTTAAGTGCAATGTGGCTGAGGTGAGGCGTGATGATGAAAACCATGTGTAATCCACAAGCATCTAAAAAATAGCTTGACTCATATTTCTAAAAAATGAATGAAGGTTAGCTTTTTTCTGTGTGTGTATCTGTGTGATCTCACCTTAAGTGACTGATGTGTCCTTGCATTTTAGCGTACATGAATCAAGAGAGAGATTACAGGCAGAGCACACTCATTGTCACTGAGCTTAAAACCATTCCCTTCATACAAACAAGCACACACTTTGAGCATTGGACTGCTCTTGTGAGATCTCATATTGGCCGCATTATTCTCCAACACCCGAGTCCTAACGTTCCCCACAAGGCCACGCACTGAACCGTAACACCAAAATAAACCTGTTATTAATTCTAATCCCAATCATAAACCCAAGCCAATTTTCTCATCTTTCAGTCCTTGAGGTGACATCAAGAACACACACACACACACCTGCACACAAACAGACACCCTTAGATAAGTCTGTGTCATCACACAATGAGTCCTTATCTTGCCTTTTTCTATCTGAATTTCATGCTTTCTTACCAATTCAATAAAACAAAACCCACATCAGCAACAAATGCATCAGGCAGTTGTGGCTCAGGGTAAGGAAAATAAAAGACTGAGGCGCTCATAGCCACCAGCAAAAAAGCAATAACTTTCTAGATTTGATGAATGTGTCCTATAATGTAGCCCAGCACATTCAAATCATTCACTCTTATAATATTCCTGTTTTAAGTGTGCGCATTAGCATAATCTGCCTGTAGCTGTGTTGTACAGAGACAGAGACGGGTCGCACAGCTGCACCGCACAATAGCAGCTCATTAACAGTGTTGTGGACAGCTGATCACACATCAGACTAAGTGATGTCAGCATGTGTGTGTTTGCTGTGTCACCATGTGTTCGTGTGTGTGCGCAGCCCCCGTAATGAATTTTCCCCATCTAACAAAAAGCCTGCGTTTGTGTGTCTTATTGCGAAGATGCGCTCGTCTGTTGCCTAGGCGATGTTTGGCCTCGCCCGTAAAGCCCCTGGCAAAAATATGAGTGCGCTAACAGCGGCAGCCAGGCCAGACAGCGTACTGATTTCACTCAGACTTATTTTTTTCCAGATTTTGCTGGATTAAATGTTCCTGGAAAACTTGGAAAACTGTGTGTGTGGTCTTGTGCATTTCTTTATTATTAGAAGAGTCTAATCTTGTCACACAGATGAAGAGGGGTTATTTCACAGTGTATCAACGTCTCCAAGCATTTGCAAATGACAGCTACAATCATTCACCATTTGTGGAGTGTATTGTAAGGAATGTTGTTGCTAATGTTACACGTATAACACTTGCAGGGCGTACTTGCAGGTATGAGGCAGATGAACAGATTAAATAACAGGATCTAAGTTTAGTCATTTTATTGATGCAGTAATGGCAGATTGAGTGTGTGATCCTTCAGGTGGCACTGCATGAGAAACATTATATTGTTTATACAGAATCATATTATACATATACTATATATATATCTATACTGTTTCATGCTATAATGAATATATGGAGGTATCAAAGGTAAGTGGGTTGGCTGGGACTTGACAAGCAAATCCTTGTAGTCATCTTCATAAACAAATTTTTTAAATTATCCAAACTGTTCAATTTTACCATAGTGTCACTCAAATGTAGCTACAGGAAACTCTCTGCACACATATTTCTCAACATCTTGACCCTTGACATTCCTGTTATTCTCTTATTGCAGTAGTGAGTGAGTCTTGAAAAAAAGACTCCTAAGTAAAGCTGAGCTACTGTTTTTTATATCAGCAAAAGCAGTTTATGATCAGTAGGCAGGCTTGATCATTGGCTCAACTTGGATGTTGGAGGAAAATCGAGCCACAGGAAAAATAGCGAAACATGTGCCTCTTGTGCATGTGCTTGGAGTGCGTGGCGTATCCCTTTACACAGTCCTCCCAGCCCGAGCTCTGTGTGGAGAACGTGACCCATCAATAATAGATAGGCAGTAATGCACACTTTGCCTGAGTGCGCTCAGCGTTAAAGATGAAAACAGTTTGCCCTATTATCACTGCAACAACAATTAATTACCACAGCGTTCCCCTTAAAGTCTGCATAGAAGAAGTCTCTTCTCTGTGAGTTTGTTGGAGGGTGTGTGTGAGGAATGCTATCAAGTATGCTGCCCTGAATATGTTAGTGGGAACGTGAGCTGGGTGCAGGAGAGAGTTGTCTAAGTATTGCTTTCTTTGCTGACTTCACACTGACTGAAAGGGAGTGTGAGCAGACCGTGGATGCGTGCAGCAAATCTGATCATTGATCATGCCTCTTCATTTCTTTTGTCTTTCCTATGAAAAATATATAGCTTTCAACCAAAGTTGTGTTCCCATTACCTGCATTATAACAATTAAAGGGACTTCAAGGCTAACGAGCTCTAGTGCAAAAAAATGAGGAAAAATCTGGAATCCAATAGTGGTTTTGGAGAATCGTTACACCCATTGTTTTAGTTTAATTTCATTCTTCTATTCTATTGTCTAATGTTCTCTTTTAATAATTGTGTGTATTCAAATAAGATTTTGTGGATTTTAAATGTGAACCTTGGTTAAATGAAATGCACAAAATATCTAAAATGCTTTAGTATACGTGTTTTTCTCTGGTCATCTCTTCTCTGTGCTCCCTTTTGTAGACACGGTAATAATGGAGCGAGGCAGTGTTTGATTTTTAACTCATTGGCTTAGCTTCCTCTCGTGTCCCTGCTGAGGCACCCAGTGCCTCTTCCTCTCCCTCCTCCTCCTTCGCTTCAACTTGGTTTGTCTCTTCCCCTCACCGTCATTATCATCTCGTTCTCCCACTGTCATAAACCACCGGGTCAGACATTTTCCCCATTTCCCTCTGTCACGACTCCCTCGTACGTCTCTCCCTCACACTTTCACTTGTGCTCTCTCCCCATTTATCTACATTTCCTCTATGTCTATTCAACTCCTTTTGAAATGCTGTATTAGGCCATAAATTAGCCCTAATTTGATTTTTTTCACCGTCTTCTATTCTACTAAATAGCCTTTTGCCCACAGCTTCAATTATGTATTATTCAAATGAATAATAAACAATTTAAAGGGAAAAAATTGAGATATATTGTGGCTCATAATAATCTGATTTGTCAGCGGTCGACATAAAGTCGGTGCAGCCTATCAGTAAATCATACTGATGGTGCTACATCCAGGCTTTTCCCTGGTGCCCATGCACAATATGGCCTCAGGTAGGCTAGACACACACACCAACATTAGCTTAGGGTCACACTCTTTCTCTATTGTAATTAAGTCCAGAAGTTAATTTTGCCCTTTAGCTGTCTTCTATCTGCTCATTTGGTTCATTTCACGTGTGATAAAAGTCTCTATACACACACACACACACACACACACACACACACACACACACACACACACACACACACACACACACACACACACACACACACACACACACACAGGCAGGCACAAAGACCTCAGTCATTTCCAGAAGTCAATACTAAGCACTATGGCAACCTTTCAGTCATGCCCTAGCAACACCCCCTATGGGTCTTTGCAGCCTTTACTTAGGTTTCTTTTACACACATGTACCTGTGCATCCACACACTGATCATGGCATAGCCTAAAGGACCTTTTATCACGTGGACATCAATTGTCAAGTAACCCTTATTACAGAGTGTAAATGGCATCAAAAAGATGAGAAGTTCTTCTCGAAAATGGGACATGCTCTGAGAAGAGCATCTATTTCAAGCACACTTTGAAAAGGCAGAGGAAGTTGGAAAGTAGAAGGCGCAGGCATATCTGTGCTCAGCTCTGACAGACATCTTGATATCTCTGGATATTACCTGAGAATAATACCTTTGTATTTCTCTCAGGAACCTGTTAGAACATCTACACTTTCAACAGAAGAGTCCCAGATTTGAAGCAGATACCAGAAGGGAGACGGTTTAATGAATTAATATGCATTGGCCCAATTAGCCTCTGCACTGCAGTAATTATAATACACATTTATATGCTGGAAATCGGAACATCCCATTGCACAGTTCTGCCAACCCAAAGGATCGTGGGACTTATTTTTAAGCTGTAGAAGGTCAAATGTTTCCATTTGTTCTCTCTGCACATTAATTAGCTGGAATTCGCTCGCGTAAAGAATGGGATGTGACACATGACTGATGGGGGCGTCCCACGGGTAATAATAGCACTGTCCAATGGGAATTATGCCCCTTTCCCATGGTAACTCTATAGGATCTTCCCTCCTTTGATAGATCACTGTTGTGTTGTTTGTGAGTAGCTCAGGTCAACAAACAGTGACCAGTATAACTACAACCAGCAACACAACAATCCATAAATCAATCAATGCTATGTGTCTATGGACAGAATCTGACATACCAAGAGAGCCTCCCTTTGCTCTGAGCCAACAACCTGATGGAGCAACAATCACTGCAACCTGTCTTCAAGTTGGCAAAGACGTGGGAGAAGTGAGGTCCTACTTTCGAGACCCAGATGGAAACAAAACAAATAACCAATCCCCAGTATATAGCAAATGTTCAGTCCATTTATGTAAAGCTGGATAAATCTCGAACGAACTCTCAAAGGAATCAAGAGAATATTTCTTTGATTGACTATGAATAAACTTTATAGGGTGATTATCGGTTTTGAGGCTTGCATGCTAAGTTAACTCCACCAGTGGCAGTCAATTCTAACCAACGTTTTGAAGCAGCAATGATAGATATCATTTTATATACTATCAGTATATAAAATGCACATTGACCTCTGCACCATTGTGCTGCCAGTAAAGACGGTTACAGGCACATATGATATCCACAGCATGACAAATTTGGTCATTCTGTGTTGCTCTTTTTTAACTGTCTGACAGTCAAAAGGAGAAAAAATGACTGTGATCAATGTCTTAAATCAACCAACTTGTCAGTCTTTAAAATCAATGCAAATTGTGATGAGTACACTGAATCCGTGACAGATTACATATCTTTCTGTGTGCATTCCTGCATTCCCACCCATACCATCTGCTCAAATCCTCGGATAAACAATTCTGTGAAGCATCAACTCAAAGAGAGGTTGGAAGCTTATGGATTGGCAGAGATGGACCAATACGTGATGGACTGATTTAGTCTATAGCCACAAGGCCTAGCAGAGATGCAGGGGAACAATATCAGGACAAACTAAAGCAAAACATGTGGAACATGTGGAAAGAGCTGAGAAATTACTTTACTTTTCCAGTAAGCTTCAGGATTCTGTCCCCTAGTTTATGTCCCCAAGAAAATATGTCTGTATATAAAGAATTACAGATCAATTCATGGCATTATAAAATGATTTGAAGATTAGCTCAAATATATCTGTGTAACAATTTGCCTGCTTACCTTGATCCATTACAGCTGAGGATTCAGCCTCATGTTCTGCAAAATGCTCTTGAACATCTCGAGATTGGGTGCTCCTGTATACGACTGCTTTATTGATTTAAGCGTTTTTCTCTCTTTAGTACCATTGTGAAAACAAAACTGATATCTGAACACTATCTAAACACCGACCCAGGTCATTCCACCTGTGCTGGAGTGCATAATTTCCTAGAGAAATCAGCTCTAATTATGATTTATTACATGTTGTCATGCCTGGTCTGGAAACCCTGATTACATTACACTTTGATTATAGCTCAGCAAAAGCTACCATTCCTTCGTCAGCTGCTGGGGTTTGGCATGTCTTCAGACATCTTGGTGCATTATAGAAATATATTCTTACTGCAGATAAGCGTGGTTTGGAAACACATCTCAAAAGGCTTGCAGGCGGCTTTCCAGGTTCATTGAGAGCATCCAGGATTATAAGCAAACAGATGATATATAACATAGAAGAGATTCATTACAGCCAGAGTAGTGAGAGTGCACAGAGTATAATAAAAGATATGTACAACACAGAGCTCATTACTTATTCATGATGTTAGCATCAGGACAGCAGTGCTATAGCATCAAGACAAGCACTGTTCAGGTCAGGGGCTGTTTTATCCACAGGCACTAAGACTTTGTAATAGGTGGGAATTAACTGGTGACTGCACTTGAGCTACTAACCTTTATTGTTTTTAATATGTGTACATGTCACATGACTACGTGCACTTCAAAGAGATATCCAGAACATAGGTTTTTTATTGGCTCTAATGTGTATTCCAGTGTAATGATAACACTCAGCACATTGATAATGTCAGTGTTGATGTGATGTCTAATATTCCTTATAGCTCACACCCTAAGGGATGTGGGGGAGATGATGGCATGTTGTAGATAGAAAACAGGAGATTATTATCATCAGCTTCTGTTCATATTCTGGTCGTCAGTTAAAGGTTTGTTTTGTTTTTAATTTGTGTTATGTGTAATTTGTTGGAATAGTTACACAAGATAGTGTGAATGAATTAGACTAAATTCAATGCTACTGAGGGAAATGGGGTAGAAAAAAGGAACGTGTCATACACCATGTAAGCTAAGCTAACCCTAAAGCAACTGTAGCATGTGTTCCTTGTAGAAACATACAGTGGCAAGAAAAAGTATTATTATGTTGTTAATACCTTTGACTGAGATAAAGATCAGATCACATTTTATTACAAATTAATGCAGAAAACCATGAAATTCCAAAAGGTTCACATACTATTTCTTGCCACTATAGACACGGAATTAGCTTTTTTAGCTCTGACCCACTGCATGCTAACTGCTTAACTCCAAACAGCCTAGTGAGCAGCTAGTTTGGGAGCATATGGTTATTTATCAAGCAAAGAATGAAAAAAGAAAATGTTGCACACATTCACAGTTTAGTCATTGCTTCCCTGAATAGACTGGATGACTGGCCTTTAGCATCTCACACGCCTTAATTAAAATTGATTGGAGATGGAGAAAGGGGGGCAGCGGCAGGAGGGTGCTGTTACTATGGAAACCTTGTTTGGGTAGCTTGAGATTTTGAGTCATCTTGACAGGACAGAGTTTAATTCTTTGTACTGTTACAGGTCCACTTTGTCATATTGAGATGAGTACTGTATTCCTTCTTATTTTATGTATTTGTTAAACTGGGTATATAATTTTACATATTCATAGTACACTAGGGTGGAATGTCAAAATAAATCTGTATAAAGTCAGCCTTCACTTTTCGCTTAATTATGGATGAACATGTGGATCCATCACAGAGAACATTTCCATTAGAAGTATGTGTGCGTGCGTGCGTGCGTGCATGTGTGTGTGTGAGCCTTACCTAGTGAGACTGTGTTTACATGTTCACCTACGTCCATGTTTTATTCAATTACGCTCACAGATCTGAGAGAGTTTGTGTGTGATTGCGTCTGATTGCAGACACTAAAGTGAAGATCTGTGTTACTGGAACGTGACAGCTGATAGCGACCACAGTGGTGTTTGGCAAAGGCTCCACAGACCCCTGTAGAGCTTTGAAGGGAGACTGGGAGCAGTTCATCACTCACACAGGATGGGGGTGATTACTTGGCTACTGTATTCTGGGTCCTGGATCTAAATATAGCAGCGCTGTTGCACTGGGGAAGGGCTGGGCTGCCGGGAGGATGATGATGAAGGCATGTGGTCATCATTGATTTAGCAGCAGGGGCAAGACAGCTCTTTAACATATATGTAGGGAAACATAGCCACATGCATTATTTCAGTGCTGAATGTTAAAACATGCTCTTGTGGCTCCAGTTGAAGTCTTAACTTTAGTTTGTTATGTTGTCTATGATTTTGTAGTTTTATGTTGGTGACAAAGTGATTCTACTGGTTTATAGTTAATCAAAACATGTAATTTCCTTGATCTTGCTTGTTGAATGTTGTGATATTGAATCTCATCTAATTCTACAGTAAGGAAAATACCTGGAAATGCAGCACCGTGTAGTGGCCTTCAACTGTAAATCCGTGTGATAACGTGTATGTTTTATCTAACAACATTATTATTAGAGGCTTTTACTTCCTCATATATTTCATTCACAACCATTCTACAGGCTCAGGGATGCCATTACCTGGTACTTTCAGACTTTATCACAGAGATGCTGCACATGCTTGTCATTTGTCCTGCTGATTGGTTGTCGAACAAAGAGGTGGATCTTATCCAGCATGATTTATGCCACAATTTTCAAGGCTAAACTCTCCATAAGATGTAATTCACTGCCACCTGAATGTTTTGATGAGTGTGTAACAAACACAGTAGAGAGAATCGTGACATTGTGCTTGCTGTGTACAGATACAATTGACACAGACATTTCTTTTCAATACCTGACAGAATAGCCCCTTAAAACGCGCCACGATGACCACTAACTGTGCAGCAAAACAAGCTCTGGTTTGTGGTTGAGAGCACCACTTCTGTCTGTTTGAAGGGCCATTGAGAGAATTGTTCCCGTGTTCCCACTGGCAGTGGGATGAGTGGCAACGAGGCTAGAGCGATCCTTGCTGTTGCCAGGTAGGTTTCGCTGTCTGATCTGTTCTCCTGAGGGGCTGTGAGCATCTCTCGTCGAGATGAGGCACATTCTGGGCATGCTATATTTGCTGCACAACTCTTTTATGTCTCCCAAACTTCATTTACTTCAGTTACCCAGAGATGTTACTCATTAAGAAACTGCGCTCAAGTGCTTGAACCCACTCCATTAGAACTAACCCCTGTTTATAATAGTGAAGACAATCATCATTTAGGTATATATGATCTAGTTTGTTCTCCTCTTGGCTGCCTCTTCAGTTTTATATTGACACTTTTAAACACAAACATTACATACTGTTTGTGGTGCCATAATTTACCTCACAAACAAGAAGGTACATTTCATTTAGGAGCAGTTATTCTAGCAGTACTGTGCCAATTGCGTGACTGTGTAAACCTATTCACTCGCACTAAAATAAAAGCAAAACATTTTATTACTGTGTGGACTGATTATAGTACATGTTTAAAACATTTGCCTAAAGCCAGGTTCTTGAGCTTTTGCTTCTCTCCATGTTGGTGGTGTGGATGGAGCTGCAGTAAGCGGAAGTAAGGGAATTGTTTATCTGCTCTTACTTGATGCATCTAAGTATGAGGACAAAACAATTAAGGAACGCCATCTGTCAGGGATGAAAATGAGAAATGTCTTGAGAAATAAGTTACTGTATATCTAGCCATGTCCTTGGTGAAAAAGTTAGCAAAAATACAGCAAGAACTGCTAAATAAAGGAGTGTAATGAGTGTATAGATAGATAGATAGATAGATAGATAGATAGATAGATAGATAGATAGATAGATAGATAGATAGATAGATAGACTTTATTCATCCCACGATGCGGAAATTCTTCTGTCTACAGCAGCAGGACCAAACAACGATAATATAACCAAAAATAAAGTTAACGCCAGTATAAAAGCAAATGACATAAACAACAACAGCAACAACAAATGAAATACACTGTGTAGATACATAGTGTGTCACTGTAGTACTGTGTTGTCTAGTCTAATGGCTGTGGGGAGGAATGACCTGCGGTAGCGCTCCTTCTTGCACTGTGGGTGTAACAGTCTCATGCTGAAGGAGCTGGTCAGAGCCTCTACAGTTTGGTGCAGGGGATGAGAGGGGTTATCCATGATGGATGTTAGTTTAGCCAACAGTCTCCTCGATGGACTCCAGTGTGCAGCCCAGGACAGAGCCGGCCTTTTTAACCAGTTTGTTAAGTCTCTTCCTGTCTCTGCCTGTACTGCCCCCTGCCCAGCACACAACTCCATAAAGGACTACTGAGGCCACCACAGTGTCATAAAAAGTCCTTAGCAGCTGTCTGCACACATCAAAAGACCTCAGTCTCCTCAGCAGGTGAAGGTGACTCTGGCCCTTCTTGTACAGAGCGTCCGTGTTGCTAGACCAGTCCAGTTTGTTGTTAAGGTGAACACCCAGGTATTTAAATGTGTCCACAGTCTCAATGTCTGAGCCCTGGATGTTCACCGGTGTGTGTGGTGGAGGGGACCTCCTGAAGTCAAGAACTAGCTCCTTTGTTTTGCTGGTGTTTAGGATCAGGTGGTTATTTTCACACCAGCCCACAAAGTCAGAGATGACCCCCCTTTACTCCTGCTCGTCCCCCCTGGATACACAGCCAACAATGGCACTGTCATCTGAGAACTTCTGTAGGTGACAGTGGTGGGAGTTGTATTTAAAGTCAGATGTGTACAGTGTGAACAGAAAAGGGGAGAGCACAGTTCATTGAGGTTTCCCCCCGTGCTGCAGACTACCACATCAGACATACAGTCACGCAGCCTCACAAACTGTGGCCTGTCTGTGAGGTAGTTGATTGTCCAAGCAGCTTGATGTTGGTCCACGCCTGCCACCTCCAGCTTCCTCCTCAGCAGTGATGGCTGGATGGTGTTGAAAGCACTGGAGAAATCGAAAAACATGACTCTCACAGTGCTCCCAGGGGACTTCAGGTGAGACAGGGCCGATCCCTGGTCGATATGCAAACTGCAGCGGGTCCAGTGCTGAGCTCACCTGGGTGCGGAGGTGGCTGAGGATGATCCTCTCCATAGCCTTCATCAGGTGGGAGGTTAAGGTGACGGGTCTGAAGTGGTTCAGCTCCTTAGGATGAGATACTTTTGGAACTGGCAGGAAGTCCTCCAGAGAACTGGTACTTTCTCCAGGCTGAGACTCATGTTAAATATGGACAGGTCCACCTCACAGAGCGTGTCTGCATTCTCCCTGAGGAGCCTGGAGCTGATGTTATCCAGGCCTGTTGCATTCCTGGCCTTTGTCCTCCTTAACTCCCTCCTGACCTGGTTCAGAGTGGGGCAGAGGGAGGTGGGCGGTGGCTGGTCTGGAGCTGTGGGCTGTTGGGGGGGGGTCCCTTTGTTGCAGTCGGAGGAAGGGCAGAGTGGACTGCTTGGTCCTGAGGTGTGAACAGCTGCAGCTG
This sequence comes from Anabas testudineus, assembly GCF_900324465.2. Lineage (NCBI taxonomy): Eukaryota > Metazoa > Chordata > Actinopteri > Anabantiformes > Anabantidae > Anabas > Anabas testudineus. The sequence goes on from NC_046620.1 coordinate 17,578,741, forward strand.
GGAGGAGACGCCTGGACTGGAAAGGTGTGGAGAGGGGGCCGTGTGGATGGAGACTGGGGACTGGGCAGAATCAAATCTGTTAAAGAACAGGTTCAGTTTATTTGCCTAGGCTTGGTCACCTGGCGACTATTTCTAGCCTCACCGTGGCCTGAGATGTGTTTTAGACCTCTCCACACATCACGGACGTTGTTCTGTTCCAGGCAATGCTCCAACTTCTTCCTGTAGCTGTCTTTGCAACTTCTGATTCTGTATTTTAAATCCCTCTGTACTCTGTGCAGTTCCTCCTTGTCCACCGAGAGAAAGGCCCTCTTCTTCTCATTTAGTGATGTAGTGTGTGAGACTGTCAATGTCCTCCCCATGTGGACTGCAGAGAGCATCCCATGTATGTGCTGCACATTAGTCAGACTAGAGCTATCCAGCACAATTACTCCAGATAATTATAGAAAATACACATTATTAATTATATATATTAGATTCACTCCAGACAGACTGGTGCATGTGGCCTTGTCTTTAAATTCAGAACCGTTGTTGGCTGCACCCTGGACATTCATGTGCTGCTGCAGAACACAGCTAAATTTAACTTAGCATAATGCATGAACGGTATGGGTGAGCTGTCATGTGCACGGAGGAGTCAAACCTCCCCAGCAACTGTCGACGCTCAACAACTCTGTGTCATTCTGTGACAGCGCACATCCATTAGCTTTGAAAAGACCAGTAGTCCCATTTGATTTCTCGTGCCGTCTTTAAGCAGTGTAACTTGATACAACGGGACCTCAACAGGATATGGGGAGTTGGAGCTATCTAATTGCACCAAGCGTCCAAACTCAAGATTCCACTTCGATCTGAGCTTCGACTCACTCAACACAAACATGTACTCACTCCTGCCATCACTGTCATGACCTGTTTAATGTCCCACAAGACAAGCGAATAGTAGGAAAAAGATGTCCTGTAGGGTAACTACAGCTTATATTTTTGGTTGGCTGAACACAGCTCAGCCTGGAAACCATCATACTGGCTGGGTGCTTAATGTTTCTTTTATTTCCCTTACTTATTTCACCTTACACACGCACTCTGTTCTGGTCTCTTTACGTCTGATCCTTCTTTCAGTATATTTTTAAACAAATTATCTATGTACCAGCAATCAACATTACACAAAACATACACCCCATAGTCCTTATAGTTATTGTGGTGTCAACCGGTGCTTCCTACATGTGTTTAATGAGGCTGTGCAGTGGTATCGTATAAATGGTTTTTCACACTTTGACCAATAAATAAAAATCACAACAACTCCTGATGTTCCAGGGCTTTAGTGGTTCCTACATCTGAGGAAAAACTACAATACTAATTCTGAAACACATTTCTCTGTGCATGTGAATCCTCCTTCTTCATATCTGCAATTAGGTCATAGATGCAGCAGGTTCAGCAGATTGGTCTATAGCTCCCTCTGTCCTGCAATATTTTCCAGCACTTCCAGGGGAATCTCAAGACTTTTCTCCAGCATGTTCTGGGTCAAACCCCAGGCCAGTCCATCTACAATGGAAGGCCCCTGCTGAGATGGTCCCTATTACCATGAAGGACCAGTGGATCTGCCTCACACTCTGTTTTATGATGCAGCCCGAAGGCTGTAATTTATAATGTTGGAACTTCTGGGTAAAATAATTCAGTGTTTGCAATAAATTGTTGAATGAAAACCAGCTCCACAACCTGAGCACCGGTTCACAACTGCAGAGAGTTCCCACCTTGACATCACACACCCTTCCAGGACACCACGCGGTAGGCAGTGTGTGTGTGTGGCTGGTCACAGCACAACTGTGTGTTTGCTCATTTGCTGTGTGTGTGACAGGCCATCAGTCATGATTGGATGCCTGTATTGCAGCGGCTGAGCGCCCTCGCTGCCAGGTGGCCCTCAGGCACAGAAAGATGCGGAGTGACAGAGATGGAGCAAGGCTCTGTGTGTGTGTGTGTGTGTGTGTGTGTGTGTGTGTGTGTGTGTGTGTGGTATAGTGACTGTACATGTAAATGAATGAATGCTTAGAGCTGGGGAGTCATACTGGTTGTTGTGGTTGATAGTGTGACAGCTGGCTGCTTCATCTGCTCAATTCAATATAATGCAGCTAGCTAGCTGGACAATAGCAGCACACCACTGCATGTTTAATAAGCCACTCTCTGTTCCCGCCATTCTACCTTTAAATGTCTTCTGTTATTACACACATGTTATTATTAGTTTATATATGTTGGGAAGCTACATGGAAATCATAGGTTTGCAAACTACCAATTACTTTACCATGAAACCAGTTCAGAACAGCTAAGAGAGAACAGCTAGATCAAAGTATATAAACATAAAAATGATGAATATAACAAAATGTTAAAAAAACAAATCATGCCACAAGTGCCACATTATGCAGTATATATATTGATCATATGACATCATACAATGATCCAGGAAAAGGACAAGACGGAGAGTTGAAAAAAACAACTGACAACTCAAAGTAAAGAGGGAGATAATAATAATAATAACAGGAATGATCATTATGAGGAACGTCACGTTGTCAATCTCATAATGGCATTTTGCAATATTTGCTAAGTAAAAATACTGCTGGATCTGCTATGGAGCAAAACCACCCCTTTAATAAATGTTTTTGTAGCCTGTAAGCAGCAAATAACCTAATCCTTTTATTAGGGTGAGGACAACCTAGAGCCAGGAATTAGTCATGAGGAAGTCAGGACTGCTGAGAGGACAGGTACAGTCAGAGAACATAGCCTAACAGCATGTATAATAGAGCCTATTATTAAAACTCAATGCAGTTAACTACGAAAAACAAAATGCACACAGAATAAAACTGATTCTACAGGAAATCAGTGTTATATATATATTAAAACACACACATTAATACATATCTAGTCAGATTTCAGTGGACCTGCTGCCGTCTGGGCACAGTGGCAGGCAGCATAGAAAGTTTCAACTAGTGCAAAACCTTCCTCAGCATTTTCTTGTCTTGACCCTAACAGCTTCACTCAAATTAAGGCAAATGGGCCCTCTCAGCGCCGCTCTCCCACAAATCAGTGAATGTCTTCTTAGGTTCGATGACAGAGCTGTTAGCACACACGCTGAGCTGTTCAGCTTTGCATTCCAGTGAGAGACACTGAAGAAGACCTGAACAGGTGGTGTGATACCACTACAAGGTGAGAGGGACACAAGTGAATCACTATGGTGCATGGAGCCAGAGGAAGAACTTGAGAGCTGAATGTTCCCCCTTTGAAAACGGTGGTGTTTGTACTCCTCTCATCCCTTCACACTACAACCTACTCACTGACGCCTGCCATGTAATTGAACTGGCATATATGTAAGTTCCTGTTGACATTTTTGATCACACACGTGACAGAGAAATTTCTTAACACTGAGGTTTGTTAAGAACAGACTAAGAAGCCCTCATTCTAATGGAAAAATGTAAATGTACATGGACAATGAGACAGTAATAATGCTGCAGAAATCAGTGCAGTGCAGTGCTTAGATAGTTTGTTGATGCTGTAGGGCTTTTGCCATTTTCATTTTCAAAGCATGCACAATAGGCCTTTATGTATAGAAGGTGGAAATTCATGCTGGTTTTTCATTATACTTAATATATTAACTAATCAACAATGTGACAGACCTGTTTATATTTTGAAGTGAAAAAATATTGAATGCCTATATTTTTGTTGAAACATGTCCTAAGCACTAAACTGTTACTTTATTTACTTATTTATTTAAGTTCCACCACCCTCCACCACTCCACAAAAAGTGAGCTGGTCTTGGACATGAAACCTGTGCTGACTGAGATTTAAACATATCCTAAACAAAACAATCATTTTTTTATATTTTCAGTAGTTGACCAGTCAAAAAAAAAAAAAAAAGTCACAAAGATTATTTAACTACTTAAATCACTTTCTAAATATTAATGTATTTCAACTACCAACAGCGCTACTGCAAAGCATAGCTGTTCTGTCATGTTTTAATTCCACAGCTAACCAGCGGGAACAGAGGATACAAATGTAGACACGGACAAATTAATTCAGTGTATAGTTTTATTGGCCCAAGGGCAAAACTGGGATGTGGGCAGAAATTGCAAACAAAACCAGAGATGAGTTGAATGTGGGGGGGCAGGAAAAACACGGGGGGAAAAAAACCCTTAAGTCCTAAAGCACTACAAACCAACTGGCATTGAGTCAGTGGTACGTAATCTAGGAATACGGATTACAGGAAAACATTTGTGTGTGTGGCTGAGAGGATGTGCAGCTCATCAAGGAGAGTGGGACCTGGTGTGAGTGTGCTTGTGCATGTGAATCAAGTTGGTAACATAGGGAGGATCAGGCTGGAGACCTGAGGGCAGGGAGGAGTGACAGAAATGAAATAAATAAGGGAGTGAATGAATGAATAGGATGACCCGGGGGTGAAACAGTGACAAACCCAGAATTCAGTGCATGGTTTCAGATGGGCTTGTTTTTGAGATTATGAACAATGAATTAATCCTATTAAGTATGATTAGTATAAGCAGGAGATCTTCGTTCTTTTGGTTGCAATTAAACTGTAAACACTTTTAGTTTTGGTCATGTAAAGGGTTTTGCTTCATTTCATAAAGGAGGTTATTCATTTTTGGGTTTAACTGAACAATGTGTGAAAAACATCATCAGTCATTAAAGTTAAAGTTAAAGTTTCAGCAGGGGCCTAGTTATAATATGGAACTGGACAAGCTAATAAGTTCTTTAACGAATTACTGAATAAACTTCTAGCTTAAAAAACACTTCCCTGATTTCAATTAACACAAACACCACAGTTTATTATCCACAAATATCTTACTGCTCTCGATGGCAAACCTAATAACAGGCCAACCAAAATAGATAATTATCTTCATACTTGAGTAATGTTTGCTAAAAACTGCAGGGTATAGCCAGTGCAGGAAATACTTGCCTCGTTCACACATGCAGATCTAACCGTGTACAGAACAGTTTTAGCACTGAGGACATACTCAGCTCTGACTGGGCAAATGTTTTCATTGCCACTACTGTACGTTAGCGTGCAACAACATATCAGAGTGTGTAACCCACAAAAATAAACTGGTAAAGTGTTTCTGTCCTTTGTATCTGCACTCAAACAGATCAGTCTCGCTGTGTCTTTCTTTGCAGACACATGAAAGACTGGCAGAGTGCTACCCGCTGAGTCGGGAAATGTAGCTCAATAGCAAACACTATGACTAAAGGTTGGTTGCTGCTCAGAGAACACAGTAAATGGTATGATGAGCTGCATTTATTCAGGAACACTTTCTGACTCTCTGTCTGAGTGGCCACTGACAGGATTGTAATGATTGCCATCCTCTGTCGTTAGCCTTTGAATAAGTTTTTCTGAACTGGCCTTTGAAACACAGTAGATTCAGTATTTGTCATGGCAACTAGACTTCTTTCTTGTTAGGTTGAGCATTCTGGACAAATTGTATGACTGTGTCCAGTAATGCTTTGGGTAGAGTGACAAGTAATTCTTGGTGAAGTGGACGTGTCTTATCCATTCATTAAGCAAATGTTCTTGTGCCTTCTGAAACAAGGAAGAAATCAGTTTACCATGGCTCCACTTGCAGCAGATTCAATATTGAGATCAAGCCTTATAATAACCTTTTGGCAAATAATTTTACTTAATGTCTACACAAAATCATACATTTATTAAAAATGTTATACATTTTTGATTTCATTCAGTACACTATAGTAGGTCAAGGATATATTAAACCTGGCATTGCATAGCACAAAGACAGGGACAAATAAAAACTGTTAGTGTAGCATTGAGAAAACACAGAGCACCTTGGTAGCTGAATGGTTACATCACAAATCCCTGTTTGAGTCCACCTTTGCTGCATATCATACCTCTTCCTCTCTGTCTACTTACTAAGTCTAACAAATGAAGAAAAAAGTGACAAAAGAGAAAAAAATGCTGAAGAAATGCTGTGAAGAAATATGGAAAAGACATTTTTTTTATTTTGAATGAGAATGTCATGTATGTTTTTTACAAACCACAGGTCCCCACAAAGACAGTGAAACAAATGCAAAAGTGTGTGTGTGCGTGTGTGTGTGTGTTGTCTACATGTGTCACACGGTGCTGAATGGCTGTATCTTCTTATTGCTCCAACAGCAAATTCACTCTGTCAGTCTCCTCTCTAATTGTCTTGTCACACACACACACACACACACACACACACTCACACACACGCTTGGAAAATCATACAAAAGGCCATAAAGCCCCTACACACAGTAAAAATAAGAGCTATGCACAATGCTCGTGTACACACGCATTCACAAGAGAGTGATTACTGTTGTAATCTGTGCACATTAAGGGTCATTAGTGGAAACATTATCTCTTTGATCGGTGATTATAGCAGACATATAAAGAGCTGCAATGAAGCCATTTTGAAAATTCAGAGTGCTTTATATCATCTGAGGGCAGCCAACTCTTTCCTGTGCCATTAGAGCAAAAACACTACATTCAATTGACACGACACTGAATAAGACAATAAATTTGCAGCTCTTTAAATCCAAGAGCACATGGAGAAAAGCAAAGTGACATTGCTCTAATTAGCCTGAGTTATATGCCAGTCTTACAGCAGACAACGCCAGATGGTACAGTATATCTCTTTCTTTTCACAATTAAAGGAGGTGTTGATTGACTACATACTACATTACACTACTTGTTTCCCAAAGGGTTGTCAAACCTCTGACAAAGAGGCTTTTCTGCTTCACTGCAGTTCCTGAGATCACTTTTGCAGATCTTCATTTTGTAGCTTAAATTACAGCTATGAGTGAAATCAGCAAGAGAAATCCATTCCCCTTACCTGAGGCACTTCCGGTTTATCCTACTTAAACAGATTACTTTGTGATGTTGCTATGGTAACTGCAGGAAAAACCCCCAATGCACAAAAAATGACTATAATTATGACTATTGTACATAGCCATTGTATGTAGCTTTATCTTCAGTAGGCAGTGACACAGTGAAGCTACGGAAATTATATGCACTAACTGTATCTTTCATAATATATCTATATTGATACAAATCTCCAACAAATACATGCACAATACAAAAATAAGAAGATCTACTAGCCAGGAAACTGTAGAGGGCATGGGAGTGGCTACGTCATGTCAAATGTCACATAGTAGCATTCTTGTTCCTTGGCAGAGTTATTATATCATCTAGACCATACATGATATTAGTGTAGAATCCATAGTTTTTTTATTTACCCATGTGCGGAGCAGAAATCCTTTTACTGTATAACATTACAGTAAAGAAACTAAGTGTAAATGTCATTTTTACAAACAATTTATTTGTTTGTCTGGGATGTCCTCATCAGACTATGATGGTAATAAAAGCCTGATCCTTGGGAAACTACATTTGCAACAGCAAAATGTCAAGTCCATTCTTTTTTGCTTCTGTTTCCAGCACATATCAGCAGTTTATTTCAAAGTCAAATGCAGCTGAGAACATACAGCTGACATCTAGTCTTTATCTGAAGAGTAGCTAATTACACCTGTTGAATGTAAATGTAATGGGGTAAAAGCATCAACATGTAGACATTCAAATACTTACTTAGTTGTTTTTATTTTCATAAACCAGTTTGTGAACTCCTTGATATTACCAGCAGATAAAATGTGAGACTTCAGAGTCACGATCTCCTCCATCAGTGAGCTTGCTGCAGAAGATATGTACTGCTGCACTGCACCTTTAGGAGGGAATTCTGTCCAACAGAGGACGTGCATGTCTGCTCACCCATTAGCCCAAAATGTGCCTAAAAAACAAACAAACAAAAAACTCTAATCTCTGAGGTCCATTCACCAATTGAAACCTCTATCATCTGCAATTACCCATATTGCACTGGTCAGACAATTACTACAGCTATTGGATGCAAAAAGCCGTCTATTTGTCTGCATCATTGGTTTTGACACCTTGGCATAAAATACACATAAAAACTGTGAAGTACAAGATTTTTCACTAATGTACTGGAAATTAGGGAAAAAATTTAATATTGGCTTTCCAACCAACATGTTGGGATCAGTGCTGGCCATAAAAAATAAGTATAGGTCTAGAAAAAATTACACAGAGCTGTATGGCACACATGACTGTATTACACCAAGAAATCATTACATGGCGTGGAGAGATATCTGAAGATAAAATATTAAATTGTCTTTTCTTGATATAAAAGCCATTGTAAATGCTGATTGAAGTGTTGGATACAATAACAAGCTTTCCTGCACCACTGTACCAAAAAAGAAAGTTTTGTACAACAGTTGGTACAGAGGTAAAGAGATAAGAAAGACAGATAATGCTCTCTTAAAAAGTAAGCTTACTGTCATCACGATTGAACACAACACATACAAAAATCTGAAATGTAAATTAATCTGAAAACAAACAAATGGTGCGCAAAGTCATAATTATAGCAATTAAGGACTTGCAATACACTGCCATTTATTCAAATTTTATTTATGAAAGACTTATTTGCATCTACCTTTTCAGGATCTCTAGTGTGTGTCACTCCCAATGCGTCCCAAACTGAAAAACAAAATATAATTGAATAAATGACTGCTTGTTACTCTATTCTTTGAATGGCTTATTTCCTGCTGTTGCCAGCACCTCTGTGATTCAGCTGTACACAGGGTGCACATGTTAATTAGAGGACAGACTCTTTTTAAAGTCTACTTTGCATAATTGGTGCACAGTTAAAACAATAATTATAAAATACTGAAAATACAATTTTAATTCCCTCACATTTAATTTAATGTAAGCATCAAAGAGGAATAAGAAATAGCAGTAAATAAATATGTATTTCATCTGCTTTAAATTTACATATATACATTATTATTATTAATATGCACACACTGAAATACACTGATTTATGAAGTTCAAGTTCGGACTTATTAGCTTAGACTAACTAGCTTAGCATAATGACTGGAATCAGATGGAAAGAGCTAGCCTGGCTCATTCCAAAGATCAAAAATTGGAACCCATTTGTTCAGGCTCTAAAAGTAATATAAACACCAAAGGGATTAAGCTTTAAACAATTTCCCTCTGGGATTAATAAAGTTATTTGAATCTTAGAATCTTGAATATGCTGGAACAATTTCATGGATACAATTATTTCACAGGCTAAGCTACACTAAGCTAATCAGCTATCAATGACAGCACCCTATCTCCTAAAAATGATGTTCCCATGCAACTAAACACCATTTCATTTTTTAATGAAGCAAGAGCTACATTTGTTTGAACAAGATCGCAGGTGTAGAAATTGCATGAATTCAACTCCCAAGGATTAGTTGTCTAGAGTAGTTATTATACAAGAAAAGTATGTGAACCTTTTCGAATATTGTAAATATAATGTGCCTAAAATAATAACACATATAAATCTGATCTTTCATGTCTTGCAAATAACAATAGTGGTAGTGGAAAAAGTGTGTGTCATTATGTTTCTTCCACCATACTTTATGGATGGGTTGATGTTTTCATGATGATATGCAGTGACCTTTTTTATGCAAGATGTGTGTTTTGCTGCGTGTTCTTTCCAAATAGATTAATATAGTTTCATCAGTCCACAAAATCAGTTGCCAATACTGCCGTGCAGTGTCAATGTGCTCTTTGGCAAACATCAGGTGTGCAGCAATGTTCTTTTCAGTAAACAGCATCTTTCTTTATGGTGTCCTGCCATAGACTAGTGTTAGTTCAATGTTTTATCTACTACAGATGTTAGCCAGTTCCAATGATGCCTTCAATTCTTTGACTGTCTCTTTGGGTTGTTTCTTCACCTCATAAATAAGTGTTCAATTGTGTCATTTTAACTGGCCGCCCACTTTTTGGTAGAGTAGCCACAGTCCCAAAGTGTCTCCATTTGTGGATTGTTTAACTGTAGACGGGTGAATTTCTAAAGTCTTTGACATCACTTTGTAGCCAATTCCAGCTTTTTGTAAATAATTAATTCTTAATCATAGATCCTTGGAAAGCTCCTTTTTGGCAAGGTTTGACTTACATAAGTGTATTCTTCTTTTATGGAGCAAACTCAAAAAGTTTTAGTGTTTTTGTCAGTCAAAGTAGATGTAGTCTACACCTCCAAACAAATTTTCTTAACTTACGGTATGTTAAGACCTGACCCCACTTAGCTTTTCTGAAGTTATTAGAATTAGATGAAGAATAAATGCAGAAAACCATGAAATTCCAAAAGGTTCACATATTTTTTTCTTGTCTGTAAACAAAAAAAGTTTTGAGCAAGTACTACCTGGCGTGGAGAGGAAAATCTGCCTATAATGGACAAAACCTCCAGCAGAACCAATCTCTGGGTGGGCAGTCATTTGCATGGACTGGTTGGGGTCAGTGGAAAGTGGAGAAAGAAACAAAGAACAAGTACAATAGAAAGGTAAATGAGGATAGAATCAAGATTCTTGTGAAACTCTCTGCAAGAACATGACAAATATTTATATTTTACACAATATCCATCCATCCATTTTGTTAACTGTTTGTCCACTGAAGGGTCACAGAAATGCTGGAGCCTGTCCTAGCTGTCATGGTGCAAAAGGCGATGTACACCCTGGACAGGTCACTGGTTTACACAATATTACCCCAATAAAAGATAACATTAAAATAATATTTATTGTTGGTAGCATGTTTAGCAACATAATTTTTTAGCAAATACACTATTCTTAAATTTACATTACTGAAAACTGACTCGATCGGGTTTGAGCTTGATCATCTCATCCAGTCCAGTTTAAGCTACTGCTGTTCTAGTGCAGTTTGATATGGCTCATGCAGGCTTATCTAAGCTCTGCTCATATGTCATATGAGGAAAAAATAATCAATCCATCTGACGAAGCTCTGTGAAGTAAAACGTCTCTGCCAGCCATCCGCTTGCTATCTTCCTCTTGAACCCCCCCCCCCCCAACAACCCCCATCACTCCCCATACTCCTATCCCCTCAATCTGTGAGGATCTGTCACTGCTTAGCAACATGCCTAACCACGCTTTCAGTGAAGTGTTCCCGACTGCATGGACACACACTTCATGTGACACTTCTGTTGGAGAGCCTGCGTCACACGTTTGCCTCAGGTGTGTGCCGGCAGTCCTGCACATGCCTAAACTCTTAGTGGAATGGGTGGTTTGAATGACAGTAAAAGTACTGTAAATGTTTATATCACACACACACTGTACTGGTTTACAACTGCATGTATGCCTTTTCCTAATTTATATTTTTTCTTCCTGTTGGCCTTTTATTGGCTCACCCAGATCTTCTGTATTTTTAGTCTTCCACTTTTTTTTTATTACCCCTGTACCTCAGTATTCCGGATAAGGTAGCCATGGAAACACAGTCGAAATGTGTTGGTGACAAAATAGATTTAAAGGCTAGTCTGTGGATTACTAACCCACCTGATACACACATACACCCCCCTACACACACTAACAAACACACACACACTACAACTTCCAAGCTCCCATTTCTTCTCTTATCTCTCTCAAAGGATAGCCTTAATCTGTTGCTATGGATACCAATATTGGGGGATGAATCCTTCTAGAAGAAACTTTGAAGATCTTAAAAGAAAAAAGCACAAAGGGAGAGTGTTTAAGAAGATTGTTCTGTTGGTCGGTTCATTCACTGATATGGCTCAGTCAGTTTTTTTTTTTATTATTATTATTATTACTGTGCAAAGTAGTTGTACTGAGATGCTGCTGGTGTCTGCTTTACAGCTCTACAGCAGGTTTGTCTTACACCACCACAAATTCAAGTGTTCCCATTGTACAGTCTATAATATGCCAGTGTTTCTTTTTAAATCACATGCTGTAGGGTTTTTGAGGTTGCCGTATGAAGCTGAAGGCATGGCCATAATATCAGAAGTAGTTCCACTCTGACACTGAAGTCACTTTCATGTATTATATTTGGACATAGGTATTGTTTGGTATCCATTGGTTTTCTGTGATCTTTAAAAATGAGACATAACATGCATGAAGTCAAAGGCTTGTGGGGGTGTTTTGGAGATATTGCTGCACAATTATGCTTTGGAGCCAGCTGTTCACTCCCTTTAACAATTTGATTAAAATGTATGAAATAAGTGAAAGACAGCTTATTCTGAGACAAGTAACCCATTAAACCTCAAGTGTGTATGTGCCTTAACCAGAAGTTATTAGAGAAGATAGAAAATTGTCTACTGTTATATGCTTATATAATTTTAATTGCTTAAAGCAAATCAAGTCTACAATAGAAATTCTTTCAGTTTGACAATACTGAATTCAACTGCAATTTAGTTTATCAATTTTGTTTGATGTAAGTGTGATGTAATAAAAAGATTTTTAAAAAATGCTTTTAAAAAAAGAAGAGAGAGAGGGAGGAGACTCTGGTGACCAAGTGGTTCAAATAAATCTTTGTTTTTTGGCATCCTCCCTGAATTTGCCTGGCTACACCTCTCGTAACACATTCAAATAAAACCAGAATACATAGAAGTTTAATCATGAATCCTGTGAGAAAACTATTACTTTTTTTAATTACACCCTCACTTTGATACAGAGTTGATTGATAGTTTGCCTCAAGGGCTTAAATCAGTACAGTGATCTGTATTGTACACATGCACATGTTATCTTCTTCACATACAAGCAATAGAAGAATCACAACTGCCTACACACAAACAGACACGTGCAAATTAAAGCAGCAGACTATTGATTTTACCAAGAATACTGCACACTATAAATCTGACAGCAACATCAGCAATACAGCAGCTCAACATCCATGAGGAAGTTTATTAACTCCACCCGCTTCCTTTTTATTTTTACAAAGTGACACTTTGCAGAGTAAACCTCTCCAGAAGGGGTTTCCAGCTCAGTACCTAATTAAAAAACTTTTCAGTACTTTCAGAAAATAATCTATTTAAAGAGCTTTAAAAGCTACAAAGTGCTTAATTGTGTGGCAGACAAGAAAAAGTGTGTTGGAACAGATTGAACATATTTTGTGGACTGGACTCCCACTGAAGAGTCCCTCTGAGTAGAGCCAGTCTCTGTGCCAAGTCAGAGTGAATCACCCATATTTTCCCTGCACGGGTGCCACTCTGCTTTGTAACTGAGCAGAAGGAAAACAACACTCTTCACATTTGTGTCTTTGGGGCAAGCACGGCTTTACTCTCCATCTGTCTCTCTCTCTTTCTTTATTTCTTGACATTATTTTTTTTATCCAGCACTGATAAAGGCCCCCAACCCTCCAACTCAGGCTTCCCTCTGCAGGTCACGTCTGGCAGTAAGACAGCTTATATTCGAGCTTATGGGTTGTTACGTAACATTCCACTTTCAGACATCAATTGCACCCAAGGAAACCTAAAATGTTAAAATAACTCCTCTCTTCTCTCTATTCTGTGTCTTTTCCCTGCTCTTTTGCACTTCCATCACAGCAAGTGTTCAGTCGGAGTCTCATGAACACTCTGCACTCTCTGCACTTGCCTAGAATAAAATTTTAAGATATCTTAAGTTCTTCTTAGGCTTCATTTGAGAACAGCAAAGTGGGGTATGAGTAAAATGCAGGATGATGCGTTGTTATGGTAATTTCTGTCCCCAGATGCTGTCTCAGTCTGAAGCACAGGACCACCCTCTTTCACTCATCTCCATTGATGCTGATGGTTATTGTTTGATTATGAATACAGCTGGCATCCTGTGTGTGTGTCATTATACAATGTGCATGCATTTCGCCAGCTGGCCATATCTTTTCTGCCCCTACTGTACTATGAGTTGCCTGAAACATTAGCTCACTGTTTATTTGGAGCTCATAAAATCTCCACAGATGTTGATCCATCAGTGTTTACCAGCAGGGCCGGTCCCTGTGGTGTTGTTAGCAATATGGCGCCAGGTAGACCAGAGCAGGATCTTGACGCTTTCTGGTTTTTATCACCCAAACGCTGCTGGGAAGATCCAATTCAGCTGAGAATGATTGGGAATATTAACACGTTTGTCATAGATATGTGTATAGGTGAAGTAACAAATGGGCAGTAATGTGACTATGCACGTTCAGAAGAGTGATAAAAGTAAACTAATAAAAGATAAATAGAAAAAGGAATTTGGGCAGCTAGGAAAGGAAAAAGCATTTAAAGAAACAACTTAGCATTGTTAAAAATAACTTAAATGAATGTAAAGTAATAATTTCTCTCAAATTTTTTCATCTGAAATCAAAGCATAATGCTGAATGAAGACTGGATTCTTCAGCCGCTGATTTATCATTCCAGTGCTGCCACTCAATGGTGAACAGGAGAAGTACACTCCCAGTGCACGACTGCATGTTCACATTACATGTTTTCACATAGAGGTCATTAAGTCATTTAAGTTATAGCAATTTGCATTAATGAACAAAGCAAGCACCAATATTTACATCTTTATTTATTGTTCATGTACATAATCTAGTTTTGCAAAGCTGGTTTTCCATTAGGGGTAAAGTCCTCATCAAATTGTCGGCATGTTCAAACACAGCTCCTAAATATCACCCTGTAGTCCAGTCTGCCCTGACTGATGAACTGCTGAAACATTGTCCTTTGATAACTCAGCCAGAAGCCACATCTGTTTAATTATGTGTTTTGGCTGGGAAATGAAACCTGCCGTGAGTTTGTCACTTTCCTGAGCTCCATGGTGCTTAGAAGGATGATGAGGAGTAATGAAGCAGCACTAAATATACACTAGGTAGAAGATTTGCCAGCAGTGACAGAGTGATGTGAGGTGGCCTGACATTTTCAAAAGGCCATTGCTGCCAAATAGTCAATAGAAGACAAATTTGCGTTTCTTATTCAAACATAAGTCACTCTGTAACTGAATAAGGTATTGATTGCCCTGTGTAGTTAAGTTGGTTACATTTTACAACATAAATCACCACCTGAGCTGAATGTGAGGCTCACTTGGCTCAAATAAGGGGGAGCAATCAACTGTTCACATAGGCTTTAATCGCTTCGTATTTACTCATCTTTAATCATTTTATGGCTGCAGGTGTGGGGGGTCAGACGGGTTGTAAGGACACTAATGTTATCATGCTAGTTTGCTAAACTTGTAATGTTCAACTAAAACTGATGGAACATTAATTTATAGTTTTTGTACCGTTTTGACCCATTTGAGTTAGTTTGTGAACTGTCACAGTCAGCTCGCTCCATGTTGAGTTAATTGTCTCTGGACCAAAGTTGTATTGTTTAAATGGCTATAAAGGTGCATTTACTGAAACTGAGGCACCAACTAAAATGGATTGCTTCTCTAGTATGTGTTGGACCGAGAGAATAATAAAATAATATCCTAATATTCAGTATACAATGTGGGTGGCAGTAAACCAGAACTTGCGGAGGTGTCCTCAATTAACCCAGCAGTCATTATACTGTATTTTGTAGGCAGAATAATAAAATACTTTGCTTTCTTTAATAAAAAGAAGTACTATGCATGCCAAGAGAAGAATCATTAGCATGATAACGATGGGGTACATGGCTGAGGCTAAGAGGAATCCAGCTCGAGAAGTGTTCTATATGGACTGCATAAATTTACATAAAAAGTCACTCGGACAATAAATTCATTAGGCTCCATTCTCCTGAATAGGAAATATCTATAGGATCTAGATGAATACCCCTAGCAATTGTTGTGGGTCATAGTGTTGAATGGACTGTACTGCTAGTATGGCCTAAACAGTACTCTCTGTTGAAACTGAGGCACCAGCTGAAACGTATGGCTTTCTACATTTGTTCAGAACGAACACGCTAGTAAAATAAAACTGCTACCTTCACTAATATAGAACACATCTTTGTGTGGTTGCAAACAAATGGTTTTACATTCTTGTGAAGTCAAACTTTAAAGTGATTGACAGATACATTTTAAATGATGACTCATGCTACAGTACATCAGCTACAACCTTATAATATCTCTACATTGTGCTTAGGGCTCATTTACTGACCATATACATAAAGTGTAGTCTCTGTGCTTTACTAAAACAAGAGTCAGTGCGGACATGTCTTCTTTATGAAGACGAATGGTAGCCCATAGAATCAGGTCACCATGGCATCAAGCACCTTCGAAATTATTTGAAAGATTTGACAAAATACTATTGAGTAGACTGAGGTTTTGAAATGTAAAGCTGAGGGACACTTGACCTCTACCCAGACCTGTATCGAACTCCTGACATGACGGCATTAAGCTGGGACACTTGAGAAAGTAATAAAACACACAAACAAATAGAATAGCTAAAGAATGGAAATGATGCATTTCCACATACACTCAGAAAATACAGTACAAGTGAATCGTTCCAGCACTCTGAAACCTCTTAACTACTCTTTGCTGTTCCTTAAAATGTTTCCACTTCTTCTCTTGTTCAGTTTCTAGATGATTGAAGTCCTGCTGTTTATTTGCTAAGGCTGGTGTTCTTTTTTGGGTTATGATTCTGTGCAATGCCGTAGGGCACGTGGGCAGCAATGGTACCCATCTCCGCCGCTCCTTCCACATGAAACATCTGATCATCAAAGTAGATGTGAGGTCTGATTTTCTCCAGCATGGGGCCCTTCGGTGCTCCGGCCAAGAACAAGGCCTCATCGATCTCTAAGCCCCATGCCCTGAGCGTTTTCAGAGCCCGGATACCGGAGCTGGCTGCACTACGAGCTGTGACCAAGTAGGTCCGGATGGGACAGTCCAGGCGCTGGCCTTTGGCATAAAACTTTTTCTGAAGCTTCCCCAGTGCCTCTAAGAAACCCTTCAGGGGACCCTGCCAGAAAAGAACAGGAGACATTATGGAGGAGTAGAGCTTTGAAGCTCACTGTCTTGTAGTTTATGCTTTGCACCATTAGTTGTTAATGCGTTGTCATGCCACATCTTCATGTGCATGCAGTACAAGTAAACTTATATTAAATTGTCATCATTTTATTATAATGAATCACAGTGTGAAGGCTGCACAGCTCACAGCTCATTTTATAAATTGCAGGCTGTGTGACAGAAGGATGCGCCAACTAACAGTCTGAATGCCAATGTCTTTTGAAACCATTTATCATATTATTTTGCATAATTTATTCATAGAATAATCAGGTAATGAAATGGATTTCATATCAGGAACATCTGCATAATTATTTACAGATGATTAGGGCTGCACGGAAATGGCAGTGAAATTTAATAAAGGTGATTAGGCATCAGAGCTCACTTTGAGACAGTTTACTGTTGCAGTCTTTCTTTTTAGTTATAAAAGATAAAAACAAATGTTGCTCAATGCAGAAAGGAGTGAAATGCAATAAAAATTTCATACAAGAGTAAAATTTCCAGCAACTACATACATGATCCAGTAGCGTGTCCTCATGTTCCCTCTCATGTTCAAAGAACTTGTCCAGCCCATGAGCCTTGAAGATGCGCTCTGACTCATCGGAGAAGAGGACGGCATCACCATCAAAGGCCACCCTCAGCTGGGACTCTGAAACCTCTGTCATCTTCTCCGGCATGAACATGGTGGCTGCTGCAATGCCTAAACACAAACAGACGCAGGCATTAATAAGGATCAGTTCAAATATATCAGATAAAGACAGTTAAATCAGCACAATCCACTTTGTTTTGCTTGAATGTGTTACTTTATTGCTCTGCTCTTTCACGTCACTTCACTTACACCTTTCAACAAATCAGGCCTATAGATACTTTAATTGCATATAATCATATGTTGAACAAAAACGAACTTTTGATAATGATTTAGCGTTTCACTTTACTTCACATGAGACACTGCAGATAACAGGGCTGTAACATTTCATTAAAATTCAAACTTTCCCTTAAATGTGGGGGGAAAAATTGTACAAATAAAACAGCCAATGAGCTGCTACAAGCGCAACAAATTGATAGAAGTAGTTGGACTTGTGGTCCAGTAGAGGGCACAGCTTGACCTACTACACACTATTGATCATCAACTAAACAAATGAGTAAAAGTAGTGCAGGGAACTAGCTAACTAGCTTCAACACAGATGGCAAAAATTACCAACAAGTTAATGGTTCGTCTTGATTCCAAACCTGTGCTTCCTTTTTCAGTTGTCACCTGAAGTCTCTTAAATTTCACATCAATATATTTGGTGTCCAGCTCTGATGTAAATGAAGTATATTCATATCTTATATTTATTCAGAGAACACGCTGTGTTTTTATATATAAAAACACTTGCTGGGGAAAATAGGATGTTATAGCCTGCTGCTTTTCCTTTTAGTGTGTCCTCATACTTTATGCTGTGACATCCATCAGACAAATACAAAGAGAGGAAACAATCAACATGCTGATTTATGTTAATATGACTGCAGCATAGGAGAGGATGTCAGTCATGGTCTGTTCTATGCAAAAAGGATAGAAGATATGTACAATTTATACTCCTAGTAGTGTGTGTGTGTGTTTGTGTGTGTGTGTGTGTTTGTGTGTGTGTATGAGCTCTCTGTGTAAAGGCAAATTTACCTGATTTTTTTCAGACCTCTAGCCCTTTTAGAAAGGGTAGTCCCCACAAATCATGATTAGAAGCATGAAAACCCTTACTGTGTGTGTGTGTGTGTGTGTGTGTGAGAGAGAGAGAGAGAGAGAGAGAGGATGAGAGAGAGTTTTAGTAGCTCCATACTTTCAATTTGCTGAAAGTTAATGTAAAGTTGAGTTTTGTAAAATGTCATTACACTGATGAAAAATCAAATATACCAAACACATTATGGTTAGAGTTTTGTTATATCCCACTTTAAAAAACCTAAATCAAAATATGTGGCATAAAGTTTCATGATGGACTCCACAGGCTTATTTGCTAAAGCTTCGTCAGTAGAGAGATTCCTCCAGTGTTCATTTTGAAACCTTTGACTTACATCACTGTGTGACTGTGAGATTTGTTGTGCCCTTCATGCGACCCGCAATTAAGTGTTTCTCAATCTTTCTCAGTCTATACTGTGCATGAATATGTTAAACACGCCTGCACAGCCACTGATGTTCAGACACCAGGGCCTAATGTTACGTAAGTGCAAGAGTAAATTCTTCACTTAATCTACTGTAAACTTAACAAAAAAAAGAATTATGGGAAATTTCCTGAGCTTTAGTTTTATGCTAAGCTATGTTAATAGATTCACCAACCTCTGTGTGTGTTTGTGTGTCTGTGTGTGCTCACCTTCAGCAAGAGCCTCCCTGACCTTGTCGGCATCAGCAGACAGGTACAGGTTGGTGTGCCAGGCCTTCAGGTAACCAATGGGACTGCTTCCCCCCGTCATACAAAACCTCTCAATGAACAAGTCTAGGGACAAGTGGAAAATCCAGCAGCAGGGTTTTTAGTTTCAGTACATTGCTTAGTGTTAAATGCCAGCTCACAGTATGTTAGCTGTTCCAGATCGATTACAACAGAGGTGCATATGTTTCTTTTTATATCTATACTCTGTGAGTGGTTGCCAGCATCAGGTGATTGCAAAAATTATGGAAATAAAGCAATTCTGCTGGTGTCAAACCTGTCATGGAGTTCATAAGAAGTATGTTCAGGAGGTGAAGTGGAGGGGCAAGAAGGCACAGAGCAAAAGGATAGACTTACAAGTATTTAAAAGGTGAAGAGTGTCCAAAGAGAGGCTTCAGTACAAGGGAGAGTAACGGACTGGAGGGAGGGACAAGGCTGTACAGAAGGGAGTGAGACGGCTTGAAGACTGGGTGGGACTGGTTTTCATTTTGGCTGAGGGAGCCTCCTAATTCACTGACCCAAAGAGCAGTGGAGGCCAAGGGGAGACTGATATTAGGTAATTAGATGCATGATTACAGTGTAGATCATATCGTTCTGTCCAGGTAACATGATCTGAGATTTATTAGGGAACACAGGTGCGATACAAAGAATCTGACTAGAGTTAAAGGTTAGGATATAAAAAAGCCTGCACTGTGCCAATGCCAGTGAAAGTGCTTCTTGTATTCATAACTGAGTGATTTGATCAATGTATTTGTGTAGCAGTGCAGGAATTACTGTCAACAGAAGCAATCTCCCACTCCTGACCAGAGGTTGCTTTGTGAAGAAAAGCCTTGCAGTTTTGTAGCGGGTGAAGTCTAAGTGGGATTTAACAGTTTTGTTACTGTTTGGCTGTGTGGGCTGAGGTCTTTATGAAAATGCCCTGAAAATGCTAATGTGAACAACAATAAAGGATGCCATGTTTGTACAGATCAGCACTGCCTACCCAAATAAAGTTGAGCATGAATCCAGCAGGAAGTTGTTCTACTGAAACAGTGATATATTAAATCCTTACTAATCTGTGGTTTGACCTTTTGTTGTTGTTGTTGTTGTTGTTGTTGTTAATTGTCACAGAGTAGCTATTCCACACGTGACCATCAATTATCAACAGAAATTCTGAGCTCTTACGCAATGAAGACGCAATGGACAGCGAGTGTTTATCACCACTGACCTCAGCAGCACTAAACTCCTATTTTGACCTGCAAAATGGACAAAACAGGCAAAACTAAGCAACAGAATGAGTCATGAACATGCAGGAGGCAGATGGAGACAAGAGACAGAGAGACAGTGTTGTTTTTAGCCCCGAGTGATCTCTCCATTACTCCGAGACTGCCCTCCACAGTTTTCTTAAATGGTTTATTTAGCTTTGTAGTCGAGCCTGAGTGGGTTTGATCCCCACACTGCACTTCACTCGTGGAGTGTGGGAGTCACTCAAGGGAAACCATGCTAACCACTGATTTTTTCATACAATCTATCACCGTAGGATTTATTTGCTTGCTCAGAGGATCTAAAACAAGTAAGCAGGAAATTACTTCAGTCACATCAGAGAACAAGCAGCTTTGTTGTGAAGGCGTCTTCCTATTTTTGTCGTTCACAGAGGTGCTAACAATGCAGGTCTCTCCAGTTGTTCAAATGCAAGGAGAGAAACTTTATACTGTGATAAAAACAACAAATGTAAGCAGATGATGCAAGATTAATGATTATGTAAATGTTTCTCTGCAGTTCCTGTATGCTAATGGGGCAAGGAAATGTTTCTGTCTTAATAATTTCTTCTGATCGCGTCACCCGTGATGACCTGTAGCCGGCCAGCACCACAGGATTGGATGCTGAACAAAACTGTTATGTGTGTGACATCAGAGAAGCTATGTTTTCCTTTAGTTCTGTAGGAAAGGGCAGAGGTCAGGGGACTGTTTGCATGCATTGGGCCTCTCATGTAGAGAGCCACCAGAGAGATCTAACATGAAAGCATCTGGAAGGCCATGTGTTGCTTTGTTGGCTTCGGTCAGACTTGTTTTTGTTTCGGCCTTGTTGGATTATTCCTACATCCCTGAGGATGTAATCTTGCGCTTTCCCTGGCCTGAAGCTTCGAGGATCTGAAAACATGAGAGGAGCTGAACAGGAAGTGGTCTGCGAGGAAGATGTCATCACAGGGTCTGAGATTTCCCTGGGAAGGAGCCTATCAGTCAGCTGTTCATACACTCCGTCGTTTGTCTCTAAGGTGATCTTGCGTCAGCATCAGTATCCTGAGTGACAGGGATTGTCTAACTATAACGTCCGCATCCTTAAATCTACAAACTAGTTATAAAAAAACATTAGTGGCATGTTTGGGGGTGTGAGTTCAGTTTGGCTCATAGGGAGTGAAGTGATGCTTTTGTAGCTGTGTGGAAAATGTATCTTATAAAACTATCAATGGGCTGTTACCCCATGACAGGAAGTTATTTAAAGCCACTACAACTGCTTTTAAAAGTGCCAAAGATGTGTTATAAAGCCTGCTTATTTGATCATTGTGAAACTTACTGTGATGGTTGATGGTGTTGATGAGCCGGATCCCCACGTGTGCATGGTTGTACGTAACCAAAACAATGTCGAAGAGTTCCTCACTTTGGGGGTACAGTTCCCGCAGGCGAGCATTGACAGTTTCCAGTGCCTGTCAGGGTACAGAAGTCAGGTAAGAAGGTCTGTACTATTTATCTGTACTGCTAGTCCATGTTTGTGTGACTTTAACCTTGACAAAAGGGAAAGCAGGTCCAGGAGAAAAGGGTTCGTTCTCATGTTCGATTTGGTATCTCAGATACTCCTCCACTCCTTTTTGCTCAAACACCTTCTGCTCACGCTCAGTCCGAAACAAGACCCGAGAAGAAACTGCAATAGTCACTGCGTTCTCTGGCTTAGGCTGCAGAAATAGAGAAGGGGCAAAGGAGAGAATTGTATGATGAAGAAGATTAATGTCACGCTATCACATGCTGTGCTATGCCGTTACAGTGTTGTGTGCCTATTCAGTATGAATAGGGAGGCATCATTAGTATGACTGTGTCATCTTTATCAAGGTATAAATGTTCAGCCACATGACCAATTCACTACAGCTACAAGAGCACAGCTCATAAAGGTTTGTAGAAAATATTTTGACCTTTAGGGTTTATGAGAAAATATGAAATAAAACTTCAAACTGCCTTATATTTAAAACACTCACTTACAATAGTCACTGGTCTTAGCTTTGCCAACTCAGCTCTGCTCATTTACACTGCCCATAGATTCACAGTTGGGTGAACAAAATGTATAACTGACTAATTTGTTCAGTTCCACTGGTCACTAGATTTAGTGATTATGCTTTAAGCATCTAATTTATTTGGCTACTTTACGCCCCAACGCCCTATTCCTGTAACAGACCTTTTTGAAGCCCAAAATGTGTCAAATGGATCAAATGAAGACAGTGTGGAGGCTGTAGTTGTGTTGCTAAATGATACTGTATAAAACTGAACAATGACTGTATGATAACATCCGCCTCCTATTTGTCAAATGGTCAGTGTGCAGTGACTCACCAGAATCCTACCAGCAGTGTGATCATTTTGGAACACTGTGTGTTTATATGATTTTTGTCCCACACTATTTCTGTATAGCCTCAAATGAACAGCGCTGGATTGCACGTCGGCCTCTTGTTGTGCTCATGTTACTTAATGTGTGTGTTTACGCACGGGTGCTGGTGTTTGGAGGGGGAGGGTGGCATTCCTATCAGGGCAGTTGACATTAGTGCCCACAGCAGGCAGCTAAACTCAGATAAAGGGGTAGAGGGGATTAATTTAAAGTACAATATTGTGCGTGCAAACGTTTGTGTGCTTCATGAAAGTGTAGCACATTACCTAAATGTGTGCGACTATCCACCCATCTGTTATCTTAACCCTCTTTCTGTGTTAGGGGGTCATGGAGAGGTGTTGTAATGCTTGCAAGAAGTACTTGTTCTGAATACAATCTTCAACAGAAGTTCTGAATAATGAATGATGTCTGTAATACATAATAATATATTATAATCTAATAATAAAGACAGGACCATAGTTTAGAAAAATAAAATGTACCTTTCTTTAGTGGACTATCATACTGTACTGTATGTGTTATGCAAAGCAAAGAAAAACCCAAAACACAATATTTAATAAATGTAAAATATCTCTGCATAAATTTTGTGTGGAGGCATCATGAATCTGTGTATTAAAACTTAATAGATGTGTCCTGGTAAATAGACCACAGGAGCACTGAACACTGATGCCTGCTGACATGCTACCTACTTACTTGACCTGTTAACATACATACACGGACACATACACATCACCTTGTCAGGATTAATCCTAACTGAAAACTAAATCAGATTAAAAATTGGCTTTTATCAAGCATAATCCAGTTTTAACAATTTCTGCTGTCCAAAGAGCTATAATTTTCTTTATTTATGTGTTTACCAAACTTGGTATATACCGCATAACTTGTGTATATACGTACACTAATCAGCCACAACACAGCATGCACAGCACACTGTGATTCACTATGTGTTCTGACCATGGTCAGCATTACAGTTTTCCCATGTTGAGCCCTGTCCACTACAACATTAAAACCTCCAGGTAGTTTTAATTTTGTGGCTGATTGGTGTACAAAAAATGATCTTTTGCCATATTCTTTAGCACTAACAAGGCACAGATGTTTTTTTACAAATGTTTACATTAGGCACTAATATGTGAGACGAAGTGATTAACATGGTGCGTCACTTTTCTGCAGAATTTGTTAGTACATATGGCAATATAAACCAACACAGGTGTATGTAAAGGTGCACTAGCTTCATTTCCCCAGAAAGAAGGTGCATCTCCCCAGTGCTGCCATGTGGAAGGAGCCAGTCAGAGGTGTTTTAAGCAGCCGACTGCAAACAGAACAATCTTTAGCTGCTGGCTGCCATTAGCTGTGAATGTGACAGACCTTTAACGTGAGACTTTGCTGATTTTTCACCTTTCTTCCTGTGGTTTTATTCTTGGGGTGATTTTATTTATCGGTTTACACTTTTATTAAAATATAACTCTCCTTCTAGGATACCAAGATGCTCCAGATATTTAAAAAGAAGTTTAGAACCATTGGAAGTGAGCTGTGAATCAGCGAGCCTCAGCTCTGTTAACGGTCTGGGGATTAGAGCACAGCATGTACAGTAGGTTCACTCAGCATGACAGAACACGTGACAATGCATCAGGTAAGGTTGTTGGTTAGTAGCACATTGACAGTTATCCCAGAGGAGGTTAAATAAAGGTGAAAGGGCAGTGGTGATGATCGTTTAGTACCCACTGGAACAACCTGATGATGACGGGACATACTTACGAAGAACACGCCTCCCTCCACCTTCCGGGCTCGTCTCCCTGTCACCTTAGCAGAATGACAGTTTGTTTTTATTCATCAGATAGACTTTTCCACAGTTTCAAACTTTCCTTAAAGATTAAATGATCTGTTAACATAGATGTTTGTTTTGCAAAGTGCAACACACTGATACATTAACTTTGGTGACACTTCGAGTTAGTTTACTCTGTAAATAACATGTGACACAGTCTGGGAATGATCTCAGATCATGTGTCCAGTTATTGCTGTGATTTGATACTGGTAGTGTTAACTGCCAGCCCTCTCTCAGTGGGCCTCTTACTCACTGGAAATGCATCGATCCAAGGTGCCTGAGCACAAGGAACCATAATCACCTCTCACTTATCAGTTTGTATATTGGCAAAGTCAAGTGTGTATAATTACATTTCCTGTGGATAAAAAGTAAACATTCACTTGTTTTTTTGACATATATCTGTCCAGAAAGTATCTAAAGAGCTAAAAAACTAAGTTTAGTTGAACCTGTCCTCTTCCCTATTCTCCAAGCTATGTATTAATCCTGTCAGAGCTTTGCCAGATCAGCACAACTTCCACTAATGCATAGCCCAGACCCATGAGTCATCTGTTATTTACATATCTAAGGCTGTGAGACACCCTTCCATCCATCCCAGAATGAAATGACGAGAGGTGGAAGAGATTTCTAGACAACACACTGAAAAAGGAGGACGGGGGATAAAGAGATGAAAGTGTGAGCAGTTACTGAAGGGGCTGGGGATAAGCAGCAGTGGGGAGGCTGATATTTATAGATAAGTAAAAGGCCAGTGATGATGCAGTCAGGCCCTGGCAGATAGTGTAACACAAGAGTGGGACTGCCAGTAACAGCAGTGTTAATGTTCTGGCTTGTCTGAAATCAGGCCAATATTATTCTTTAATTAAAAATCATATATAAGCCATGAAGTGGCACTGTGGCATCTTTGATTGGTAGGTTACTTGATCAGTGCTGCTTTGGAACAAAAAGAAAGGTTTCACTTGAAAATAACTATTTTGAAACGATTTTCTCTATATTTGTTAATATTATTAATTAAAAGTGTCTTGCTGTTTCCTACCTACAGTAATTTCTACAGCGCATTTTCAAAATAATTCAATGCCCTCAGTAGAATTCCTCATAAAAACACACACAGCGTACCTGAGGCACCTAATCAATTACTGATTAGCTGGGTGGTTTGTCATAAAAATATAAGTTAAAAGAATTGTCAAACATAAGAACAGTGATCACTGTCTTTCCCAAAGAAGTGCAGTATGTCAAAAATAGAGACACCATTACTACACATTATTTGGATGCAGCTGAAAAAGGAAGCAACCAAGGGCTGCAACCAGATTCCTGAGGAGGCAGGTATAAACAAATCCATTGGATGAATCCAAAAGACTTGCAGCAAGGCTTGGTGGCATCATGCACTAAGGTTTCAGTTTGCACATCAGTTTCCATCCAATACTTCAAGACCTACACCACCACCTATTGACTTAAAAGCACAAGAAAAGTCACCTCTATATTTGGGTATTCTGTTCTGTGGAGTTCTTGTCAGGTCTTTGGATCAGCGGTGTGTCTGGATGATGAGAAATTAATATGCTGAAAACAACACCCTGCCTACAGTACAGCACGGTGGTGGCTTGGTGATGAGCTGGGGCTGCTCTGTCACTGGAAACCTGCAGTGTGTGAAAGCCAAGATGGACTCTTTCATCTATCAACTATTACATTATGCTGTATGTGAGGAAGCTGAAACCTGGGTACCATTAGACTTTCCAACAGGTCAATGATGCTGTAAAAGTCCACCAAAGCTTGGTTGCAGTAGTTCTTTAAAATTGCAGAGTGGCTGTCACAGTCATCTGACCTGAACCCCATGGAAAATCTCTAGTGGGACTTGGAGAAGGCGCTTGCAGCACGTAAACCCAAGTATATTAGTGAAGTGGAGGCCATAGCCCATGAGGAATGGGCTGAGATTCCTCAGAAACACTGCCAGA
Organism: Anabas testudineus; assembly: GCF_900324465.2. Lineage (NCBI taxonomy): Eukaryota > Metazoa > Chordata > Actinopteri > Anabantiformes > Anabantidae > Anabas > Anabas testudineus. Next base: position 17,605,302 of record NC_046620.1, read on the forward strand.
AGCTGATTTTTATATTATAAGCTACAAAGATTCTCTACTATATGCTTTTCATCAAGGAGTTACATCATCATCATTTTGAGACTGCAGTAGTCAATAAAAGTTGCTTTGTGATGGCTTTGGAGGAATCATTATTTGTGTTGTGCTCATTAAATTGTTATTGTTTGGTTTGTTGAACCAAAACTCAAAGTTTGTAAAAGTTGTCAAAACATCTCATTTGCAATAGTTTTGAGTGTGACTGTCTTGCAAAAAGCATTGTACAGCTTATTTTTAACATATGCTTTACTGTTACCCTCACAAATGTTGTCCAACTGGACATAGCAATGGTTGCAGCTTAAAGCTACAATAGGCAGCTTTTGAACATCAATGTTACCTGTAGCAAGAGTATTCTGCCTCACCTAGCCCTAACTCTCACTGCTTCACCCAGCTCTCCAGGTGTTAATCTTGAAAATAACATAAAGACTCTAATAAATATATATACATTTGATAGAGGTTACATATTGCACCTTTAAAATAGCAGGATTCTTTATTTTCAATCAACTCAATATTTAAATGAAATTGACTAATGTGCTCACCTACAGTCCGTAAATCATCTTTTATAATTGGTCACTGCTCTCAAAACACCTGCCATTAGTATTCTTTTTTTCCTGTCATGCCTTGGGACACTGTTCTTCATCATGAGATCATGTATATCTGTATGGACTTTGAGAGTTAATCAAATATTGCTCTCTGTTAAATATATGCTTTTTGGTAATTTGGTAATAATCCTAGCACTGCGTGTCTGTGGTGGAACAGATCTATGTATTAAGGTCAGTACAGTATGTTAACATGAACAGTTCTGTTTAATGTGGCCGGTAAAATGTATTGGTATACTTGATAAAATATGTACCATATTAAGAAATATGAGCGTACTTTGTTAACTTATAACTGTCACATTGCCATTTGAACTGATTTTGATTTGAATAAAAGCCTGTCTGTCTTAGTCATATTATTAAGGGTCTAAAAAGTCTAAATGCGGTGACTTTACATGTGAAACCGTCCTAATACTGAGTTTTCAAACAAAGGCAGGAATGTATCTGTGTTGACCATAAGACTGGTCTCATATTTATTACAGTTACATAGTGCAGTTATATTTGGATTGAGCATTGGCGCTAAATCATAATTGATGTTTATAATAGACCAGTGTGACTCAAGCAGCAAGGATTATAAGTTTTTATCTACTTTTAGCTCCCGTACCTCATCTACAGTTAGCTGTTCTCAATACTCTTTTGCTAACTCTGTTCTCTTGTCTTTAAATGGTAAATCGTCTGCACTTATATAGTGCTTTTCTACCTAGCTGGTACTCAAAGTACTTTACATTGCGTCTCATTTACCCATTCGCACACACAAGCCCACACGCACTCACACACCGATGGCAGAGCTGCTATGCAGCTGACCTGACTCACCAGGGGCAACTTGGGGTTCAGTATCTTGCCCAAGGACACTTTGGCATGTGACATGGGAATCAAACCACCTATCCTGTGATTGGCAGACTGCTCTACCTATTGAGCCACAGCCAGCCCTACACTTTACCCCCCTTTACCCCCAACCCTTTACACTACTACATTTCTGTTTAATTGATTTTTTATGCACTCTCTGTGAAAGTCACTAAAACCGACTTTGCAGTCATTCCCCTGATTCCTTGGAAAATGCTAGCACGCCTTGTACAGTATGTTGATGTGGTGCAATGCTCTAAACAGCAGTGTATTCTTGCTAGTGACAGCGTGCAGTTGTGTGTTTTATGCGACAGCTTGGATTCATGTTAACTGTTTGCAAACTTGAGTTTTTTACTTCTTAATGGTTTCTCTCTCAGAAGCAAAGTTGCTTAGGAGACAGAACTACAGGCAGAGCAAATCTGAAAAAGGCAACTATCTCTGTGGCCTGAGAAGCATTCACCATCACCCGCTCTGCCTCACCTTGGCTAACCCCCACCCTTGCATACACGCTATGCTCAAAGCTGCACGTGGGCAACATAAACATCTGACTCACAGGAATAAAGTGGGGAAGGCAGCAACAGGACAGATGAGGAGGACAGAGGGGTGTTCACCTCTGAATGACATGAAGTGTGTTGTTCAATACATGTCCTAACGAACGGCCTTTGCACCATGATGATCTAGACGTGATATATTACCAAACAATCCAACACTGAGACTTACTGATTTTGGCTTGGTGGTGAGACCCAGGCAGTCTTGATTAAACTCTTCCTTCTCTTCCCAAGATCCTCTGCTGTCCCCATTGGACGAAGGAGCAACTTTGAGCTCCTTGACCTGTCCGCTCATCACCTGTACGGGGTCCAGACTCATCTTCACCATAGAGGAGCCCTCTATTTGTGCTCCCAAAGGTGCCCTGCAAACTGTCCTGCCCTTGATAAAGACACAGTTCTAGTCTTAGGCAAAAAAAAAAAGGTGCAACCAAATAGAGAAAAACTCCCGCTACAGTCCGTAGCGTTTATCAAATTAGTACATTGATAATAATATTCTTACAGTGGTTTGCTGGGCCTGAGAAAGCAGCTGAAGTGTGAAGAGCAAAAGTGCTCCTATGCCTCCTCTCCACTTGTCTGTATCCTTTTTTTCCCTCAAGAGGATTACTGCGTCCAGTTCCAGAGCACATGAAAGACGTACAGTGAATCACAACTATTATCCTACACACACAAACAGACCCCTCTGTTATGCATGCATACACACACACACATTGTCACATACAGTCTGTCCTTTCTGAGTGTGTTGCAGTCTGTGCAGCAGTCCATCTGCTGCTATCTCTCTGTCTCCCTTTCCCCACTCAGTGCCCCCTCTCCCTCCCTCCCCTTCTCTGCCCCATTCACTCACTCTCTTAGCTCCCTGACTTCGTTCACTCCCCTCTGTCCTCCCTCTGGCCAATCACAGCCCTGCTTCCTAATACAGCAAGCACCGCCACCCTCCCTTCCCGACTGTCCCCTGCCGACAGTGCCCAAGAGGCTCATGGGACGTTCAAGCTCACAGTAAGTACACAGCAAAAATAGCCATCATGATGAGCCATTTAATCTAGATGCAAATGAAAATGTTTAATTTGGGAGATGGGAAGAGGTGCTTTTGCTAAATAGTGTTAGGAAGTGGAAGAAATAAAAAAAGGAATACAAACACATTTTTTTACTGATCCCAAGCAAACACACATTGTTAGAAATGAAATAAGCTCACCTCATGCAGAATTTGTTTTCATTTCAGTGTTTGGTGTAGATAAAGTTTCAAAAAAGAAAAACTTTATCTACACTCACTCTATGATCAGTGAGGAAGAGAGTGAGTCAGAGGGCGATGGACTGAGAATTTAGCCTGAAGGTAGCAGATAATGGATGTAACCTTCATTTAAAACCAAGGTTGTGCAGTGAGCTAAACACAGGGCCATCAGTGTTCTTCCTCATGCGTGTTGAATACAGCACAGTGTCGAGGCTTACAACAGCCAGGTACCTCTGTGGTTTGGTGTCATGTTAAAACAGAGATGGTTTTACAAACTCATTGATGTTTTTTAATCCAAGGAAAAAACATTCATGCTTAATAAAAGCCAGTGTCACTGTCACTGGGGACATTTACAATTCAGTATTATTTTACAATATCATTTCCCAGTGACACATTTCTTTTATGTCACTTTTTCATCATAATTTTCCATTTTATTTCTTAATGTCACCTTGTATAATGTACACATTCTCAGTGTTTCTGCTCCCCCACCTCTCAGCCAGCAACAGTCGGCTCCTGTTACCTAGGGCAACAGAAGTTATTCCAAATCAACCATCTAGAGGTCGCTGTGAATGAACACAACACGCAAACACACTAACTAACCTGTTAACTATCTCTACATTACATATGATATTTACCCAGCTTCACTAACTGGAATGTTTCAACTTGACATCTGAACATCTAAACATTGCATTCAGGTCACTTGTGTGGCACAGGCAGTGACATCTGATCATGGGCTAAAAAAGCTTCATTGGGGGCTGGAGCACACACTGAAAGAATTCAAACACATTTGGAAAATTAGTGTAAAGTGTTTGTGATAGATGAAAAAAACAGCTTGTTTTTCAATCAATAATTTATTAGCAAATATCACAGCTTGGGGGAGATGACCTCCATATCATGCAGGGATTATTTGCTTGGTCGAATGAATTAATGATGAATATACCTTTAATTAAATTAATAAACAATTATAATTCTAACTAGTTTATGACCTATGAAAGTAAATGTATATTGAATGTATACCTTGTAATAATGACTCATTTAATTTCTTCAACTGAAGGCTCTCTGTGATTCTAATAAACTCGCTGTGATTAGTGAGGGCTGTAGCAGTGCGTAGCCATAGCACTAATAGGAGGTGGACTTTTCTTCTATCCTCATTCATTACTCTTTGCTCCTCCACTCTTTGCAGGAGTTGTGTGGGGGGCATGAACAATATGAGAGGAGGTTGCTTAGGAGCTGTGGCCATCAAGACTGGTCATTGGTCTGTGTGGTGGTGACTCTGTGTGGGTTAATGTGTTGTTTTGTTGTTGAGTATCGGTCAACCTCTTTCCCACTTGTTTGTTGTGCTGCATTTTGCTTTTAACCCAGACACTAAAATGTTGTAAAGAAACTGAACAGCTGACCTTTAAATGTTTTATTGCAAGACCTTTACAGCTTAAATGTCACTGACCTGATGTCAGAACATGGATCTGTTGGTTAGTTGAGTGTGACTGAGATTACAGCCCCATCATGTGGCTGCTCTGCAAATTGCACCTTTGTACCATGACCTCTATTGCTGCTGTGTGATTCACTGTTTTCTCTGCTGCTTAAACTCTGTATGGGCATTTGTGGTGTTTGGTTTTCCACTGCCATTGAAGCCTGATAGAGCGGTGCTTAGAATAGATTCACATTGATCCGTGATGGACAGCTAGAGAAGAGGCAATGGAAAAAAAAAAAAAAAAAAAAAAAAAAGAAAAAAAGGGGGGTAGGGGGGTATGGTCAACACAACTTAAACAAAAGAATGAACTGCAACAAAGATATATATATATATTCATAAAATGTAAGTGGTTCTATTGATGTCCATAAATTTTAAACCCAAAGAATACACATTCAGTGGTATCTGAAGTGAAATGGAGTGCTATTTTGTGGATTCTAACCAGCTTAACAATGTGTTTATTTCTGTTTCCTACAGGACATGTTTAAAGTAAATGCTTCTATCTATTCATAAAGTCAAAGCTCAGCCTTCACGAGTCATTTCATTGTGTTCAATTATTTCTTGATTGCTGTCCAGCTGAGTAAACAAGTGTCCACAGGCACCACAGGCAAAATGAATTTCCGCAGTCATTACATGTCTCTGTGGATTATGAGCTGTGTGTATTTGCATCACTGTGTAGTAGTGTATTGAAGGTGCGAGTTTGTTTCGCGTATGTTTATGTACTCACCTTCCCACCTCGTGGCCTCAGCTTGGTTACCATGAGAACAGCATAAATGGTGACATCACTGCAGCAGTGTGACATCATTGCTAGACGGTGACTCATTCCCCTGGCTCACTTGTTGTGTATCCGTGAGCGAGTGTGTTTATATGTGTGAAGATGCTAATGGAGGAAACATATTGGTCACAGCAAGGCGACAACAACACTCACTCATGACATCTATGAGTTTTATTCTATGTAACAAAATGAATCAACTTTGTTCTAGGAAGCCTAACAATATTGAAAACAAATGAAAAAAAGCAAAATCATCTGAAGGGACAAAGAGACATTTACATGAACATCATTGAGAAATGTGGCAGAATAGAATTATATTGCACAACTCAACACAAATGATTCCCTGTCAAAAGAAATTACAGCATCCATCTTTATATTCATGTCCCACAACTCAGTGCGTCTGTTCAGAGCGTCACATGTGATCAATATGGCATCACTTCATGTTACTCCACCACTGTATATTTTCTAACACAACACAATCACATCTTTGGGACGTACAATTTTCAAAGTTTATTTGTCGGTGGGATTTTGATTTGCATGTTGCGTAAATTGTGAATGTAAAAATCAAATCAAAACAACCAAAAGGAATACCATATGTGTCTGTAGTCTTAAGGGGGGAAGTAAGCGGCACTATCGCTCTCAACCGGTGCTAATTAGGATGGACAGAATCTAATCAGTAGAGGAGAAGGAGGGCGGAGGGCAACCCATTGAGAAGCCAATCTGTTCAATTCAAACAGTTTTACCGCATACTGCCCAATGCTAAATAGGATGATTAACTTAACCTCTGACAAATAAAGTGAATCTAAACAGGAGGCAACAAAACACACATGGGGTGGATGTACTGTACTTAGAACTATTTAGAAAGCTTGTATTTTGGAGGAACTGATCTTAATCGCCGCTCTCGCAACCCATTCACATCTCTATGTTTCCTTGTTATGCCAGGTTAAGACTACACAATAATAGTCTGCCTCAAAGACCAACATGCCTCAGGGGTCGTACTGAAAATGGATCTCACAATATCCCAACACAAGCACCAACATGCCAGAATGTTGTCTTCTCTCCTCCAGCATGACAACTTCTGTTAAAGACTTTGAGCAATTGCAACACAAAACAAACCTTTACGCACTTCTGTAAACATGGTGAAGCAAAAAAGGCTTCAACATAGCTGATGTCTAAACTGTAAATCAGAAGAAGATATTTAGACAGAAAATCACCTGTTATTATCTCCCTTTAGGAATGGAATACATTTTATGGATGTATAGCAAAATTGTCCCTGACACCTCCCTCTGATGAATGAATGTTGTGAAGAATGGCACACATGACACGTGCAATTTGACGAGAATTTATCAACTAATCTACAAAAATGTTCTGTAATGTGAAAATTAGTTGCTTATTTGTTTGCGGTTTGGTACAGTTTATCTGAGCCTTTTTTTGGGTCTTGTTGCTGGAATTGAGGTTGATGAGCAGGGATCTGTGTGCTTTAAAACCAAAACAATAAGCTAAAAAGCTCTATTGAGATGAGGAGAGTTGCAGCACTGGGGGATAAAAGATGCCGTTTTTGGTTTTCCAGTGGACAAAAGTTGGAGATACTACCTGGTGCTTTTTTGGTATGATCTCTTTTGCAGTTCCAAATGAGCTGAGGTTATACCGAGAAGCGACATGACAAACACTGCTTTGTCACTTTATCATCTTTGAGCAACCAGAGTCATTTGCAGTTGAAAACAAAGTCTCTGAAACCAAAAATGCATCAAGTTGAGTTTAGATGGTAACATGAGGTGGAAAAATGCTATTAGGGGCGCTTTATATTTATACATTTGACAGACGTTGAATCGTGTTGTATCTTGACATTAACATTTTTTTTTACTTTCATATAAGCACTTTAACATGCCAAAATGTTATGATAATGAATCATTCAAGAAAATCTAATGTACTGTATAACACAGGTTGATCTGGGCAAGACTTTCTCAACCACCTTCATCTTTATATATTTCTTTGAAGACAAACAAGCTTGTAAGGCTGAATATAGCCTGATCAAGCTGTTTGCATCATATAATGGTGCTAGCTTTGATCGCTGGGCATGTTCAGTACATAATAAACAAAGAGCGGCTGTACATTTGAGTTGCTGTGAGGTGTGACATTTATACATCCATCCACAGGGTGACACTGTGACATAGAACAGGTGTTTCATCACTGATACTGTTCTCCTCATCTCTCAGACTTCCCCTGCCAACAACCTTCATGTCAGGAAGACCCTTCGCCCAGCTAAGTACTGACCTGTAAGCTACGCTATTTAGTGAAACCTAACCTCTATATATGAGTGTTACTTATAGAATTGCAACAACAGGCAAAAGCAAAAAAAAAAAAACTGCACACCCCATATTGGAGACAGTACATACTGTACACCAGCAGACCACAAAAGCAAGTGTAGGTATGGGCAATAATACTTGGTGTAGGGGTTTACAATAAAATTTTTACAAATGTAACTAGACTGAGGCATCTCTTGTTACACAAATGATACAAATACAAAACATATGAACACGCGCAAAAGTGTCACACACACTGAGCTTTCACAGGCATTCACAGTTCAGGCACACACCATCACTCTTGAACACACACACACACACACACACACACACACACACACACACACACACACACACACACACACACACACACACACACACACAGCTGTATCATATGAAATTAGGTCTAAGCTAAAGGTACATTTACATTTACATATTATATTTGTTAATATTCAGAAATACGATTACAGTCGTATTATAATGTACATGTCGTTTTATCATTACACTATCGCACATAGTGAGGCTCGTTCTTTAGTTCATTCATTAGTTGAGAAGGAGGAGATGAACTGATTCACTGATGCGAGAGAAGTCAAATGTTTTACATCAAAATTGACAAAGCTGGAAATCCTTAAAAGATCCACATGAAAAAGTGCAATAACCTGGCCTAGTGAATACTGGGTGTATTCACTTCACTAAATAACAGCTTTCAAGTTTGACGCAACAATAACAAATATTGATAATAACAGTTTATGACAAATATGATGATATATTCTAATTCACTTTCTCGTTCAGAGTTAGAAGAAACTGATGCCACTCTCAAGCTACAGTACAGCCAGGAGATGTTTTTGCTTAGCTTCTGCATCAAAGAGTTAGCTAGCTTGATTCTGTCCAAAGAGTAAAAACTCACCGCTAAACCAGTAATTGACATGTTTATATGATGCTTGTTCAGTTTGTGTGTTCAAAAAATTTAATATCCTATTTGTTTTCTCCTGATTTCAGTGTTTGCTAAGCTAACAATTCCTTAGCTCACAGAAATGTGATATATGTTAAAAGAAAGTGAAATTCAGTTGCTAAGCACTTGCTCCCCTTTTTTAAGCTGAACCACTTGAATACACAGAATTATTAATTATTCTTTTCAGTCTAATGCACATGTAGCATTACACCATTTATCTACTTTCATTCACATTTGCAAACAGGTGAGCACACACCAAGCTTCCTCTTCAACCTTTTGCTCTTTTTCGCATTGATTTTTGATCCGAGCTCAGTTCAGCAAAGTTCCTCTCCCTCCACCTATTATCAAAGTGCTTCCTCTCTGACATTTATGGAGGAAGAAGACAAAAAAGGGGTTGAGGGTCAGAGCAGGACGACAGCAGAGGAAGAGAAGAGATGGCTATTTTGGCTTTTCAACAGTGAATCACGGAGGCAGGTTTGGCCTTTCTGAGAAATACCGTTTCTGTCATACAGGCTGCAATTATTGTCCTGATTATGCTCGCTCCACATTCTTCTAGTTTCTGTTGCAACACTTGCTTTTCTTTGACCACGTTTCATATAACAACAACAACAACAACAATAAGAATGAGTTATGGTATTGTTATCAAATTACATTGCGGCTCACTAATTAGAAGGCTTACATTGCTACTATAAAAGTTTCAACTGGTTGAACATATATATATATATTGATAGTAACTTATCTAGTTATGGATACTAAATACATTTGAAATCAACTTTTTAAAGACTTTAAAGCCACAATCTGATGTCCTCACTGTTGTGCCTCTGACAACCACAAAGTTGACAGACGGCAATGCACTGACAAATGGACTGAAACAGCACAGACAGAAAGATTGTGCCCATTTTCAACAGTATCTGTACACAAGAACCTTTGTCAGCACTTGAAGCAATTTGAAGATAAAAATTATACATATGGTGGTTTACCCATGACAAGCTGATTGTCGAGAATATGTTAAGTCGAGGACAAGGTTTTATCTTAATAAAGAGAAAAGACATGTCCTTTTAAACACAAGAATCCTTTTGAGAAGTTTTTGTAAGCATATGTGGATAAGCTTTAGGTGCAGCCTCACTCATAGAACAGCACATCAGTATGCTTCACCATGCTGCGGTAGGCGGTTATCTGCCTGCCTCAACACCATCTTCGAGTGTAAAGCATGTGGACACTGTGCTGTAATCGCTGTAATCAGTAATCTCTCTTTAAGTGCTGTATAAGTGGTTGTGGCTTTAGACATTGAGGGACTAATGAATGCAACTGCACACACAAAAACACACAGAGGGGGCAGTCTGATCTGGGTTTGACCTGGGAACGATGTATTTTGCTCCTGACACGCCCTCATTTTTTCTCACACTCAAACTCACACTTTACGGATTGCTTCATTTACATTATTCTCTATCAGCAGAACATTAGTTTCTCTCTTGTCACCTTAGTTGGACCATATGGACCAAACAACAGGCCCTTAGTTTGGTTTAATGCCATTCCTTTTTTCTCACTATCCCATGGTGCACAGCATCTGAACACTGGGTGTGTTTTACCTGGTAGATTGGATGCCAGAAATTACTTGCACCTGAGAAAACATTATAGGATATTCAGACGTTTTGGGGTTTATTACATCTTATTATCTGACATGTAAATGTAGCAAGCTGCAGTTTTACCAGTTTTTACAAAGTTAACCTTTTCACTATCATCAGCACCTGCAGCTGCTTTAAAAGCACAAGCTAGGCAGGATTTTTGAAACTTAGCATAAAGACTGAAAACAGCTAGCTTTAAGTTAAAATACATCTGTCCTGACTACAGCTTTATGTTAAACTTATCATCAACTCTCAAAAAGTGAGCAAATAAGTATACTTTATAAAATGTCAAATTATTCATTCACACAGATAGGAGAAAAAAAAATATTTTAAAAAAGTGAATCAGTGTAGTGAACCTTTCTTTGTGACTCCTGAAATAAAATATTATCTTAGCTTCAGTTGGAAATGACCTGTGTGCATCTTTTAAGGTGAAAAACATGAAAATGTGTGTATAATAGGAAGAGTGTGTAGGCGTTCTAATAGATTGCTGACTTCTGCACTCATGTCACCCTGCAGCTTTGTAATCTCACATGCTACGCACCTAAAGTGACAGTGTGAAAATGTGAGTGACACTTCTACATATTTTCTTCCGTAAATCTTGACTATATTTCTTAGGCCTTTGCCAAAAGGAGCGGGAGGGATTTTCACAGGTTATCAGATTGAATTTGTAAAGACACACATCAAGACTGAATCAGAAGTGCTACTAGAGTGTACTGCACAGCGGGATGGGCAGGAAGAAAAGAATGGCATCAATCAAATATCAAGTGTGTTTCCAACATGGCTCATTTCCAGTCATCACTGCCTCAAAAAAAGGGGAAAAAGGCCTCCCTACCTCTCTGCTCCTCTCCCCTCAACTGCATTCCTCCCTTCCTTCACCTGCCTCTCTGAACACTCACCCTTACTTCTCATGTTTCAGTTCAACTCACTCCCCATCGCAAAAGCCCCTCCCTCCACATCTTCACCCGTCCCTTTCTACTTCTGCATGTCACACTGCAGCAGTAAGACGATGGAGGGGTCAGACTTGGCAGCCTCTTTAAATTCTTCCAGGGTGATCTCATCGTTGTGGTCCTTGTCCATCTTGGAGAAGATTTTGTCCACACGCTGTTGGGGGGTCAGCCCGTCCTCATTCATGCGCATCATGATCACTGTGCCGACCATCTTGTATATGGCCTGCATGGGGCAAAAAAGGAAAAATGTTTTGTCTTTAACATAGGGATCACAATCTGATTGCTAAAGAAAAAAAAATCAAACACACACCTCGATGATCTCCAGCATCTCCATACGGGTGATCTTTCCATCTCCATCCAGATCATACATGTTGAAAGCCCAATTGAGTTTCTGCTCGAAGCTGCCCCTGGAGGTAATGGACAGGGCACAGATAAACTCCCTGAAGTCGATGGTGCCGTCACCGTTTTTGTCAAACGTTCGAAATGCATGCTGGGCGAACTTGGAGGCATCACCATATGGGAAAAACTGGGGAGTGACAAACAAGGCAACATTAAAAGGGGAATTGTGCATTTAAACTGTAATATTCAGATTATTTAACAAAGTCTTTAATTTTGAATTTAAATTTATACTTATTTATACTATTCTTTAATAGTAGCTAATTATTTTTAGGGGATCAATTATTGTACTTTTTAACTGCCATGTTTATTAAATGGTAAATGGTCTGCACTTATATAGCGCTTTTCTACCTAGTTGGTACTCAAAGCGCTTTACACTGCTTCTCATTCACCCATTCACACACACAAGCACACACACATTCACACACCGATGGCAGAGCTGCTATGCAGCTGACCTGACTCACCAGGGGCAACTAGGGGTTCAGTATCTTGCCCCAAGGACACTTTGGCATGTCACGTGGCAGCCGGGAATCGAACCACCAATCCTGTGATTGGCAGTCAACTGCTCTACCTATTGAGCCACCCCTGAAATGGGGTAGCCACAGCCACCCCTTCTATTACTTAGAAGTTTTAGGGGGTTAGTTAAATACTAACACCCCATTTCATTGGAAAAAAATTCATTTTAGAATCATATAACTTATGATAAAAATGGCTTGGTTTTGTATTTCTGCTGGCATTGCTGGATTTGTTGTTTCCTAAATGAACTACTATTAGTATTTTTGAACTACTGTGAATGTGTATAAATGAGCTTTAGACATGCAAATCTGATCTGTCAGGTTTCAGGCAGCTGCAGAGATGTTCACATTATTCTAGGCTCCGCCTCTTCTCTGTGCCCACTAACATAGGACGATTAGTCAGCCACTGTTACACAAGCTTTCCACGTAAATGTGAAAACCTATAAAGATACATTTAAAAGGAAACTTCTTTCTATTTGTATAGTTCAAGAAAAAATTATCATAATTTTAATTTCTTAATCCAGTTGAAAAGACACTACTAAAAATTGTATATTGAGTTCATGTCCCTCATGTCTCTTGCCATGGCTGCCTCCAGCCTTGCACCTCACCCTCACCTTAACGTAGAGCTGCTGAAACTCCTCCAGGTTGAGAATGCCAGAGGGACAGTCCTTGAGAAAGCCTTTGTACCACTGCTTGAGTTCAGCCTCATTGAACTCTGTGTTCTTGGTCAGGTCATCCAGGACCTCCGGAGCTAGCTTGCTGTTGTGCTTCCCCATGACGTTTCACCTCTCTTGGGTGGTTGGGTGGCAGGGGGGGGGGGGGTGGGGGGGGGGGAGAAAGAGACTGTGTGAACACGAAGGTGAGGAGGTGCTACACAAACAACAGCAACAGCACTAATGCCTCTAGGTTGTTTCCACAGCTCTGATCTCTGAGGACGGATACACACAAGAAATTACCTTCATGTGCAGGAAAACTGTCTTATGTGTTGAAATGTACATTCAATTTCATCTTAACAAGCTGAGTGGTACTGTATTAATTGCTACACTTAAAATAATGGACTTAATAACTTGATACATGTAAAACAGATAATTTCAACTACAACAAATAAAACAGAAGACATAACAATAAAAACATAGTTTATTATAATAGAAGACTAAAAATAGAAGTTAATTCTCACATTTGAGAACTTGTTTTTTATAAAATACTTATATAGTTAATGATTGAAACGTGTCAAAATAGTTGCTGATTAAATTTACCTAGTAGTGGCAGATATAGAGCTAAGTCTAAGACTTTACCATTAAAGCGGTTAGCTGTTGTAAACTGCAAAAAGCCTCTTAAAGTTGTATCTCCATATGTTATATTAGGCAAAGGAACAACATGCACATTTCCATTTTTCTAAATTAAAAATCAATACAGGACTAAATGGCTTGTCATATCAAACACAGGTCATTTCAACTACAACATGAACAAACTGAAAAAACAATAAAAACACCTGCAGTATGGGACTAAATGTCCATGCTAGAAAAGATCTTTCCAGTTCTATAGTGATTCTACTTCCATCACTTTAGGTGCATAATGCCACTGATAGCACTGCTTCTATTTTGACCATAAAATGGCCCATAGCCTGGCATCCTCACCACACACAATATTCACAAGGCTGAAGACCACAGGTGTGTCTTCATGATGCAATCTCTGACCCACGACCCTGTCTGACAGCTTTCACACCAGGGCACAGTGGATGCCAGTTTAGCCAAGTGGCCACTGATCCCCCTCCAAAATATGGAGAGAGTGTGAGGACAGTTTGGTAGCGGAAATATCATCCTGTATCCTGTTTTATGGCGAGTGAGTCATGTAGAAAGAGGCAACAAAACCCCAAGTCACTGCAAACAGTGCAAATGTTTTAGACTTCCCGTGAAAAGTTGCAGCCACTGCAGGGGAGCCAAGAACATAGAGGAAGAGCAGTAAAGGATATGTATGGGAGACAGGCCATTTTATTATTAATGTGTTTGGAAAAGGTCACCTGTGATCTTATCAAGAGGAAACATAAAAAAACGATGTTTCTCTCTTTTTAAATAAACTGTGCTGTTCAGGAAAAAATGTAAAGGCAAAGTAAAATACACACCAAACCTTTCAGTTGGTGCAATCAAACATTTGAAGCTTCAATGGGTCAGCTGGGTGTTTGTCTGTTCACTGCAGTCCTGTATAATATAAACTTCTTTTTTATGTTACTCCCAGAAAATACAGTAACTTCCACTTATAGCATAATTTTTAATAGAATCCAACATGTGCCAGTCACAAAAGAGCAACTGTTGTTTCCACAAAGGTATCTGTATTTACATTGGACAGTGGCAAAGGTCAATTAATTCAAGGTGAGTCAAGTTTACCTAATTAAACAAGAGTTTGCATGCACACACAGTTTCACAAGGTTAACCACTAGAGGATGGATGCAGACAGATGCTGGAGGCATTGTTGATCAGATAAGATGTTTCATGTTGGGACAAAAGACATCTGTAGCACCATTTTCTGGCACGGATGAAGGTCAATTTGAAAGAGCATCACTAAGTAGTGTAATTGGATTAATAAAGGGATGGTTGTAGCTCAGTTGGTAGAGTGGTCATCTACAAACCCCAGAGTGAGGTGTTCGATTCCTGGTTCTTCTTGGGTGCGGGTTAAGGTGTTCTTGGACAAGACATGGAAACCCCATATGAGGGACTGAACATGTCCAACAATATTTTCCCCAAGGGCATCAATAAAATGTTATTATTGAATTTATACAACTATGTGCTTCAGGCTGCAGATATTTAGAAAATGTATTTCTAATTCAGTAGCAGTGTCCATGCAGGCAGCTCTGTAGATCATTGACTGTCTCAACAAAGATACACACAGCAAGGGCACCAACATGTGGTGAGTATCTTTGGCTTGTACCCTTCTGGGGGTGCGTACACACACAATCCAAAGATCTGTAATGTTGTTTCTTGCTACCGACTGAGGCAGATGAGATTTTATCCCACTGTTAGGGACGTAAATGTAGCAGATAACAGAGTTTCCTGTATAAGCAGCGAGACGCGTCACAAGCCAGGCAAGCAAACGCACTGGAAACTTATCCTCTCTAAAGAATCAAAATAAACACTGTTCATGCTGGGCAAGGTGCTTTGTAATCATTCCAGTCAGGTGCTCAGGTGTCTGCTCGCTCATCTTACTGAGGCAGAAATCTATTGTAGAATGACCCTAGCTGTTTCTTTTTCTTGAATTAAGCTGCCTTACAGAGCAGACAAGTTACATTTCGGGGGAATCAATTAAATACACATACAGGAATAGAGATTACAGACTTCTCTTATCTTTTTTCATTTTAGCTGCATTGGAGAAGGTTATGTGAGAGCTTACATATATATATATATATCGTATACATGTGCATATATTTGTTAAAGTATGGTATGAGTGTGTAGCAAAAAGCTGTGAAAAACAAAGAAGGGAAAGGCTAAAACTAGGGCTGTTTAAGGTGAATCTAAGGAGGAATCTTCCTTTTAGTTGCCAAAAATGGTGAGTATGAGCAAATGGTAAATGGTCTGCACTTATATAGCGCTTTTCTACCTAGTTGGTACTCAAAGCACTTTACACTGCTTCTCATTCACCCATTCACACACACAAGCACACACCGATGGCTGACCTGACTCACCGGGGGCAACTAGGGGTTCAGTATCTTGCCCAAGGACACTTTGGCATGTCACGTGGCAGCCGGGAATCGAACCACCAATCCTGTGATTGGCAGTCAACTGCTCTACCTATTGAGCCACAGCCACCCCTTGTGCTTACTTGTAAGTACCTTTACAGCGTAATGGAATATGAGATGAGGTAGTGTTGCATATGGGCACACAGCACTGAAATGTTTCCATGTTTACATAAAATAAGTTGGTCAATCCTAATATGTCTCTTATGTTTTCAGAAGTTGATCATACTAGTTGATGACTGGGTAAGTTTCCTGAAAAGTCTTTTTGGAAAGCAATCCACTATGTTGCTGTTTACAGACAACGAGTTTGCACGACTTGGCACAATTTGATCTGATGCCCAAATTTGAGTTGTTTCTGTGACTTTCTTTCTAGTCTAGTCTGAATCTAGTCAAAATATGTGTAATGATAATAAATAATTTATATTATCTGAAAAATGTACTTTAAATAATTAAAAAAGACAATTTTCTTAATTTCCAGATATCATTTTACTGAATATCACTGATTATTTTCTGATGTGTCACAGAATTGCTAGTGTTGAATAAATATATATAAATAAATGTATTGTATATGTATCCCTATATTAATTCCATAACATCCAGCGGAAAAAATCCTCCAGTTGACATAATTTGGAGTTTATCAGTTCAGATTATTTCATCTGGTTATCCAGAGGCTATAATCTTGGTCAACCTGCTCCTCCAGATAATATAATTTAGATTGAAATCTCCTCCAGACAACATCATCAAACTAACATCTCCAGACTCCTTTGGAAACTGGATATCAAAGTGAAATCTCACCTGTCTACAGATTTAACCCAAAAATACAAAACTTTGTTAGGTAAAACCTTAACACCATAAAAACCCAATGTAATCGCCCTTGTTCATTCAAAATCACTCTCTCTGAAGCTAACACACACAAGTAACAGCTTTACTTACCCAATGTTCCAATTTCCCTCAAACATACAGCTCTGAATGCCTGCTCTGCAGAGCCCTCTGAACGGATCAATTGGCCTGGCAACATGCTGTTGCCGTGCACATTGACGTCTTTGACAGTTTGTTCACGTCAACAGGCAGCAGAGGCCTAAGCACACGGTCGCTCATAAACACACAAACATGCCGACATTTAACCAGGGACAACCATGAAATATTCTATCACAGTGGGAGAGAGGATGTAGAAAAAAAACTAAAAAAATTAAAACAAGAGGATGACTCAATTTGAATTCACACCTAGCAGGGAGAAGACAAACAGGGTTGAGACAGGGAGTGGAAGGAGATGAAGACAGAAAGATGGAGAGAGATCGGAGGCGGCAGGCAGATAAACAGAGCTTGTAGAAAATTGTCTCAATAGGCGTTCAATACAGAAAGACATGTGCCTTATGGAGTCTGAAAGGGGCCTTGACGCATGTTCATTCCAGCTGTCTGATTGATAGTAAACACCAAGTTTCATCTAAGTTGCAACTGTGTCGGAGACTTTGTGTCACTGTGTGTGTGTGTGTGTGTGTGTGTGTGTGTGTGTGTGTGTGTGTGTGTGTGTGTGTGTGTGTGTGTGTGTGTTTCTGCCAGCCCAATCTAGCTGACTGGATAAACTAGTTAAAAATGTTTAAATGCCCGATCAGTTGTAATAATGTTCACATTTGATGCATCTAACTTAAATTATTAAATTAAACTAAAACATTCACCTTTCTCACAGCTAGGACAAAAGCAAGGTTATAAAGCAGTGGGCCTACCCTGTCATCATTATGAGGCTCATGCACTCTGTCACTGAACACAGCCCAGGGGAAAAACATGTTGGTATCCCCATGACTGAAAATGAGTAGCTGGCAAAAGCTGTAATTGAGTTGGAAAGACAGCAAAAATGGAAAGCCAGGCCTCACAAAGAGTAGTAATTTCCTTTGTGTGTGTTTGTGGATGGGGTATGTGTATGTAATGCCAATAACCTTTGTCAGAATGGAAAAAGTACAACAGACTGTAGCAGCAATGAGTGGAATGAGGAACAATCAATGGGATACCAGTCCAATACCAGCTCTCACAATGAAGTGTGCATTTGTGTGTTACCAAGAGAAATAACAAAAATGAAGTACACAAAGATGGAAATTTCTGATCAGAGGTGACCAGTTTATTGATAAGTGAATGATAAACTACACTCTGAATAGCAGCTCAACAAACCATCAAAAGTGAAAGAGAAAAATATATCATGTTGACAACAGTTGCCTGGCTCACCGCCAAACAGCAGTCAGGCAGGAGATGATGCTACTTTTGGCCAATCACAACAGTCTCCCTTCCAACTGGATCTGACCAACTGGCTTGCTGATATACAAATGATGGGAAGATATAATTGAAAATCTTAGTATTTGCCAGCGTCTCATCATCCCACATGAGACCCTGGGTTTGATTGGATTTTATTTTGTGAACAATAGACACTGGTTGTCTGTTGTCTGATTAATTACAGCTCTAATATGGACAAAACAGAAGCTGTACTGACCAATAATAAATTAATTGTGTTGTATTTGTATGATTGATCACACTGTGTGTGTAGAGATTTTACAAAGTAAAGGTGGAAGAAACAAGTTTTACACATGTGAAGGTTCCTCTACAATATAGCATTGTGATGAACAGCAATTTGACTATTTCCCCTGTATTTCCATGTTGAATCATCAGTGCAAAAGAGGAACAATTTAGATGATATTCGTTTCTTTGACAAAAAGTTACAGGTACAAGCCTGTATACCTGAAAATATCCAGTGACAAGTTGACTTCCAAGGTGTTTTTTTAAAAGACACATCTTATCACAGTTTATAATTAATTCACATTTGAATGTTTGACATGACATGCAAATCTACTTAATGTAGATATGCTTAACTCAAAGTCGATTTCAGTAGATTAATGTTTGAATAATGAATTACGATATATTACAATTATAGAAAAGAATCAAAATTTTGGGGGTTTCAGAAAAACAATGACAACAAACTTACTGCTGCTGAGTCTCCAGCTGTGAAGTGAAGTGACAGATCTAAGAGGCATATCTTCCTTTGCTGTTGTTACTGTACCACTTCACCTACCCCTGAGTAGTAGCAAGACACAACCAGACTTGCATCTTGTCACCTAGTCTAGTCTCGGTGGTCTTGTAGGTAATATTACATGCAAATCAATTAGTACCACTGCTTAATGGCAATAACATGTCATTGGTTGCAATCACACTGCCAAGCTCTAACTCATAGTATTGAAAGTAGTATTACATCTTATCTCACTGTCATTGCAGTGGAAAATCCAGACGTTGTGGTAATGTAGGAAAATATCACTAATACGTGCTTAAATCCAGACTGCCCATATGGTCCTGGTCTCCATGTACTGTGAAAGCCTTGTTAATATGGACTCAATATGAATGGTTATGTAAATACTAACAGACTTGTGAAATTATGTGATGGAGTTGAGGTGTTGCATCCTATCACTATGATGTCCATATTATTTCATCTACATACATCTTTCAGGTGACTGGAACAGAAAAGAGGCATCACTATAGAAACGCAGTTCACCTCAGTGTAGTTCAACCTCTAATTTAAGAGGCAGCATGTCTAAGCCTGGGGAGAAACACAGGGGACAAAACTGCCGTGTGTGTACTCTTATGAGTCTCCCATATATGCAAAATATTATTTATTCTCCTCTGTATTTTTATTGCCGCAATTGTTACAGTAGGTGTTTGCTGAGGTCTGAGTGACTCATGTCTGTGTACTGCACTAATTGTTGGCTACTGTTTCCGTCCACACCCCATCTATCCTACAAAGCCTTGTAAAAAGTGACTAATAATATTTCAGTAACACTTTTAAATTTAGGCCCAACTAATAACATTGTAGGATAGAAACATAAAATTCACTCACTCACTCACTCACACACACACACACACACACACACTTATGTGGACAAAAACACACTTATCGTTTTTACATTAGCCCCAATGCACAGTTGTTTGGTTGTTAGGCTCAGGTGTTTCAGCACCACACAAAAACAGTCCCTAGATCAAATAAACCCATGTCCCATAAGCACACACACGCGCACACACACCTGCACACACATACAGTAGCAGTGTGTTTATTGTGTAGTATATTCAAAGTCCAAATTCATACTTTCCATTCTCCCTCTGGTAGATCCACAGTCACACTTTGAACACACACACTTTCTATTATAATTTGGGATATGGACACATTTCACCTATCAGGGTGGTTTACTCAAGAATCTGTATAAAAGACGCAAGGCAGAATTGGATGCTGGGGGTAGGAAACGTGAAATTTGGTGACATTTTATTGTGAGACTAACTTTGTACTGCAGTTGTTTTTCCTGGTAGACTCTCCCACATACACTTACAGACACAAACTACCTTTATGACATGATTCAAACTCGTATAATCAAGTATAGTATATCACTATGTCAACTACAGCTACATTCAACACGTCTTAATTGTGAAAACTAGCAAAAGCACATCAAGGTTCATCCACCTGTAATGTTTTAAAACGCTGCATATCCAAAGTGCATGTTATACATCATGTTGGACATCTACAGTATTACTGGGGTGCTGATACCTCTGTAAAATAAACACTGGAGTATCTTCAGGGCAAGCTCTGTGTAAACAGGCTGCAAAGAGCTGCACACTGTAATGCAGCACAGTTTCTGTATAAAAAGGATGTGAGCTATGCTGTTACAGACATACGACTGCTCTCCTCTAATCACTCTAACTCTCCATATATTTATATGCCAACTTTAACGTTGTACTGTCTTTCCCTTGTAGTTGTGCATCTTCCTCTCTAGCCTTATGATGTATATTTATTATTATTATTTATAATTATTAAATATTTGAAATTGGCTCTATCAATTTGACCTATGTTTCGTTTGTTGTTTCTTGTTGCTGTTCTTTTCTCTCTCTGCCAAAGACAGCCACCTGAGTCTGGTTCTGTTGGAGGTTTCTGTTTCTTCTGTTTCTTCTTCTTCTTCTTCTGTTTCTTCTTCTTCTTCTTCTATGTCTTCTGTTTCTTCTTCTGTTTCTTCTTCTGTTTCTTCTTCTTCTTCTGTTTCTTCTTCTTCTTCTTCTCTTTACTGTCACCTAGTGTTGCTCAAGGAGGGATTCTGAGTGTTTGATTTCATTTTATTTCAATAAGGTCCTTACCTTGCTAAGTAAAGTGCCTTAAGAAGGTTTCCTGAATCACATTATACAGTGTAATTGAACTTTCCATAAATTCCTGACTTATTTTATTTCTACTTATCTTTTGGTGAAGGTTTGATAATTCCCAAGAGGGTTCTGTTAAAAGTTAAATCTGAAGTAATGGATTAGTACAGAAATTTGAAGATTTCAGGGAGTTGAAAGAAGCTGAAAATACAGTTCTAATCTCTAAGCTACAGTTTGTAATGTCTGACACTTCTAGTGGAAATCCTCCAAAACAGGGACAAAGCATTCTGTGACTGATTCTCATACTGACTGATCATTTATTCATAATATTTTGAGTAGCAAATCAGACCAATCATAACAGACCATCATCACAGGTGGGTATTGTGAGTCAATACACAAACACGCGTTTGGTCTACTACTACTCTCATGCAGAGGTTTCATGTTAGTAACAACTTCCAGAAGACGCCACTCTGATTGACTCACGGGCCAGCAACCTAAAGCAAAGACAAAGCAGATGTTGGGTGGAGGGGAAAAGCCTGTTTGCACTCTGACAGATCCATACTAGGACAATGGATGTGCACACACCTGTATTCCTAATACAGCTGCGGATGCGTACACAGACGCATTCCACACTACAAAACATGATGGCAATACTTAAAGTTAGCAACAGTGAGAAGAAGCGCTCCTTTGTTTGTGGTATTTGACTGCACAACCAGAAAAACAGTGCTTCTAGAATAATTCAACAACTTCTATGTATGAAACAAGTCGCTAGTTTACTTTTTCAGCACATGCACAGTTGATGCACTGGCAATGTAAACAGTTTGTGTGAACAATCTTTCGCCGTTCAGACCATTTTTCAGTTGCTAGCATTAACTACATTTCCAGATGTTGCATCTTGTAGGCAGTAAACATAAATAATCAGCACTTCACATATCTCATTTGTATTTGTTGAAATTTCTTATTATTTGTCAAAAATAAAATCTGTTCAAATACAGATTTAGAAGAATTTCAAACCTAAGATAAATAACAAGGAATAGCCACTGCAAGTACACTTTTTTCCAACATGTCCTTAAAATTGAACATTTGAAGTTTGCTACTGTCATCAAAAGATCTTTTGACATTTCATTTTTCTTATTACATTTCTTGCATTTGTATTTTTTTAACCAGAAAATGCAATTCAGCATCATAGGCATCTCATTTTCAGGGAAGTTGCTAATTACTCAATTAGAATCATTTTAGATTATCAAACTAACACCTCTTAACTACTGTCACAATATTCACAGACTCAGTGGGTTTTTAGGCTGTCAAAACTATTCTTTAAAGCACTTATCTCATTCTGAGTCAAAGTACTCTAACTAAAAACAAATTAATACCTATTCATTCTGATCTGACTTCCTAGTGTGCATTACTTTTCCATGGCACCAGACTATATCCATCAAGCCACTGATAACACTAACACACAACACTCACTGTCAATGGTATCCATTGATCGCTGTGGTGGTTCATTAGTCAACTGCCAATGATGCCAGACTTCTTAATTTAACATTCCTTTTTTGTTAAGCAGGTAGGAGCTGGGGGCATGTGTCAGAGTTTTTTTTTTACTGCAACATCTGTCTCCGTGAGTAATAAAGCATGTAACAGAAAAAGATGAATGAATCAGTCAAGAAACAAACACACACATAAACATACACACAATGAGCCAATGATGCATGAGACAGATGCACAGTACACCTGACTGTAGGCTCACAATAAAATGGATGTGATGCAAAAGCAGAGAAAGAAAGAGGTAGACAAAGGAGTGGGAGTTTGTGGGTGTCATAGTATTATTCATCTTCTGCTGCTAATAGAAAAGAAGGGTCCAGAAAAAAAAAACACACACAGACAGGAAATTGAAGCGTAACATGTTGCTCCAAGCTGATATTATTGTACTCTAGTGAATGTGGATCAATAGGTCTTTCCAGAGTAGAGGAAGTAGTTATAATCATATGCTGTCCCATCTAATGATTTGTCATCTGTTTTGTGTAACTGTAGCTTGAGCTTCTTTAAATAACACAGAGCCAGTTCTGTGAACAACATCACTGAAAAGACACAGGAATCAGCTTACAGCAAAGCAATCAAATAACCTGTTGGTTATCACCATTTTAGGTGACGAGAACATAGATGCTACAATTATTCATCTGTCTGTGGGGGATTGCTCCAGAAACTCTAAAGCTAGACAATAAACACCAGAGCATCAAGGGCTTGTGTTTATATAGTAAGTAAGTATATATAGTAAGTAAGTTTATATAATAAGTATTAAAGGATGCAGCAGGTTAATTACAGAACACTAAAACTGTTTAGCGAAAGCTCCATCTTCTTTATTGGGATTATCACTAAAATGATTTGGTTTTAGCATAGAGCACTGCAGCTAGAAATCGGCCACATATACTCTTGTCATTCAGAGGCACAATCCATTGGCACAGTAAAAATGAAAGATGAGCTTCAACAGTGAGTGGAAATGCAAAGCAACTGACACATCTTTTAATATGGATGGACATTAAACTAACAAACCCATTCAGATATTTGTGTTTTAATGCAAACACCAACCTCAACTGTGAACATTTTTAGATCACGCCGTAACTCTGGATGGCCTTTCTCTTACATCTAGTGCAACAGTAAAAGACCTTGATGTGATTCTAGATTCCAGTCTTTCATTTGAAGCTCATGTAGATAATATCACCAGGACAGCTTTTTTTTCACCTCAGAAATATTGCCAAAATAAGGAATATTTTGTCACTAAATGATGCAGAAAAATTAGTCCATGCTTTCATCACCTCTAGGTTGGACTACTGTAATGCCTTACTGTCTGGCTGTTCAACCAGGTGCATAAACAAGCTTCAGTTAGTTCAGAATGCAGCAGGGAGAGTCCTCACTAGAACCAGAAGATATGAGCACATCACGCCTATCTTATCTACACTTCAATGGCTCCCTGTGAAATTTCACATTGATTTTAAAATACTACTTTTGACATTTAAAGCATTAAATGGTCTTGCGCCGCAGTATCCAAGTGAACTGCTAGTGTCTTATGATCCACCACGCCTACTTCGATCAAAGGATGCTGGCTGCCTGTCAGTACCTCGTATCATAAAAACTACAGCTGGGGGCAGAGCTTTTTCTTACAAAGCCCCAAAGTTATGGAATAGCCTTCCAAATAGCGTTCGGGACTCAGACACAGTCTCAGTGTTTAAGTCTAGGCTGAAAACCTATTTATTTAGTCAAGCATTTTGTAAATAGATTTGGGAAGGACTCATCGACGTAGAGCATTATGGTGAACTGGTATGTTTAGATGCTGTCTTCCCAACTCTCACTGATCACTCAGGTTTGTTGATGGTGAAGTGTTCGGCTGCTCTACATCCCAGGGAGCCCTCATGTCTGTGTTTCCTTCTGGCCCACCCTTTTAGTTAGGCTGTCATAATTAGTCCTGTCGGAGTCCCTGCTGCACTATTCTACATATACATTCACCTCAAACTTTATCCGACTGTGAATAAAACTAACTGCCATCTCTCTATTTCTCTACCTCTCTATTTCCCTCTTCCTGTCTCTGTCGAGCTACACGTCATTCCACCCTTTGCCCTCTGGACCTGTCTGACTCGTCCTGATGCCCAACTTCTGGCTGGAGATCTCGTCGCCTGGATCCACCGTCTGCCCTATGGGATGCGTTTGGAGACTGGAGTTGGTCACACAATACTATGAAGTCGGTCTTGGCCTCGGCAGACGTCGGCAGCTGTTTCTCGGAGGTCTCGACTCAACGTTCGATAGTCCAGGAATGGAACAAGTCTGCCTGCAATTAACTAACTGGACTCCACATTAACTTAAAGACAATAAGATATGAGGATGGGTTCCCTGTTGAGTCTGGTTCCTCTCAAGGTTTCTTCCTGTTGCCTTCTCAGGGAGTTTTTCCTTGCCACCGTCGCCCTCGGCTTGTTCATCAGGGACAATCTCATTTCATGATTCATACACATTCACTGTTCATGTACTGTTCTTTGGTTGTGTAAAGCTGCTTTGTGACAATGTCAATTGTAAAAAGCGCTCTACAAATAAAATTGAATTGAACATTTTCTTTATATTTATTTAAAACAATTAAAGGTAGGGCGTTTGGAATTTATTTTGGAAATGAATGTGGGACTGTAATAGATTTCTCAAGGGATGCAAAGCTGACTCTTGAAAACTATATACAGACTGAAAAATGAAAGTGGGTTGTAGAAATGTATTTTTATTTAATCATGAGCCAAAGCTATAATCAATACCACTACTACAGCACGTTATTAACTTTTTTTTGACTGACCCACAAAAACAATTTAGTTTTTATCTGAGTTGTCACTGCCACTATGATGTCATGCATTTGTTTATGTATTTTCATTTTCAAGAAGTCCTTTTAGTTAGTTTAGTTTTTACAGCACATAAACACAACCAGTGTACGCTACATCAGCTATAGACCCAAACAAACATGAAGACACACACACACACACACACACACACACACACAAACATACACAGTTGCTATGATGCAATGAGTCATCAGATATGACCCTTTGGTGCAAATGCTGCATGACGGGCAACAATAATGTGAACAAGCTCACACAAGCTGGTTGTATTGATTGTGCAGGTCCCGGTGTGGTCCAGAGCACTGGACTAAACCTGCCTCTGCTTTTCTTTTTAATCACACAGGTGAACAAGAAATGACTGAAGGCAAAACTGAGAGACTTGCAGCCAACAAGCAAAAGAAACTCATGACTCACCTGTTACATTTAGTACAACACAAGGCAACCCAGGGGGCGTTTGGAGCCTACAACTTGCATTCTTCAAGTGCAGGGAGACAAGCCGAATACAATTTGATTCAATTTTGAGGCATATTGCATGCTTATTTATGCTCCAAATGTGCAGAACAGAGAGCAACAATGTACTTTCACCGGTGCGATACGCAGGTATTTTGTCCATTAACTGCTCCCAGAGCATGAAGGACACTGACAAGCAGCACTCTCACATGCATGCAGATGCAATGCATGCGTCCATTCAAGATGTATAGAGCTTTCTATCACAGACTCACCAAATGCGACATACGCCAGCACATCAGTGTGAGCGTGTTTATATGCCATCGTAGCCAATGACTCCAATAAGTCCCTCTTTTCTGCACAGCACAGAGCACTGTCGCAGGTTGAAGTGCAGCCCTAAGTGTCCTTGAGCAAGACACTGACGCTGGTCACTTGAGTGAGGCTGTTCCGGTAGACAGGTGAGAGTAATTACTGCCCTGACATGACACATAAATGCAGTTCCCTTTTCCTACTGTAAACAACAGAAAGACCAGAAACAATAACAGAAAATGCCCGCGGTTCAACCTTCACGTTACTTTTTCTCCCCCTTCTCCTAAGTTAGCACGGAGCGGCACATTTGACACGCTGTGAACCAACACTTGTACACATTAAAATGACGGTGAAAAATGTAAACAAATGTTTCCAAATGTAAACAAATAAAGAAAAATGTCTTCTACTTACTCTGTAATGTTTGGAAGAAGAATAAGGTCCTCACAGGGGGTGAAACAAAACAGTCTTCTCTGTTTCTCAAGACACTGTTTTTTTTCCGAAACAGTTGCTCTCTCATGTGAAGTGACCGCGGCGTCCACCTGGCTCTGTTCGTCTCTCTATCCGTCTGTCTGTCTGTCTGCGTGTGTGAAGATGAATGGAGCGCTGCGGCTCCCAACACCACCGACCAGGCGGCTCCTCGGAGGCGGACCCTTTTCTCTGATTCGGCGAAGCGGCTTGTCAATCAAAGAAAAAAATCGCGCACGCGCCTCTGGAGCGACTGCGCGCAAAAAGAGAAAGGGGGGGGTACAAAAAAAAAGATTGTAATATTTGTAATATATTGTAATATATATAGATATACATATATATATATATATATACCTTTTGGAATTTCAAGGTTTCTATGTCTTTATTGAGAACAACCATAAAAACTTCACAGTGCAAGTAAACCCTTAAAATTAATTACTGGTTCACTCCCCCTTGGCAGCAATAACCTCAACCAGGTTCTCTCTGTAGCTGTGAATCAGACCTGTACATTGTTCAGGAGGAATTTTTGTCCATTCTTCCTGCAGAAGTGCTTTAGCTCCGTCATGTTCTTAGGACGTTTCATGTGTGTGTGGCTCTGTTGAAGTCATTCCATAGCATCTCTATAGGGTTGAGGTTGTAGACTGGTACATTTACATGGAAGTCTTTGACATCACTTTACAACCCTTTCCAGCTTTATGAAAATCAACAATTCTTGATCATAGATCATCTAAAAGCTTTTGGTGAGGCATGGCTCACATAAGCATATTCTTCTTGTGCAGAGCAAACTCAAAAAGTTAGAGTGTTTTTTGTCAGTCAAAGCTCTAGTCCACACCTCCAAATTAATGTTCTTAAAGCAAGCTAATGCCTGGCCCCAATTAGCTTTTTGAGATCATTATTCCAGTTCACATACTTTTTCCACTCGCATTGAGGTTTTTATGGTTGTTCTCAATAAAGACATGAAAGATCAGAATGTTCTTTTGTGTTATTACTTTAGGCACATTATATTTGTTAATACTCTTGACTTAGATGAAGGACAGATCACACTTTATGACAAATTAATGCAGAAAACCATGAAATTCCATTAAGTTCACATACCTTTTTTGCCACTGTTGGGCCACTTGGGTTTTACTTTTACTTCACTAATATTTGTTGAAATTTTCACATGGACAATAACCTGGATTATTCAGTGACAGAAAAGGATCCAACAGTTATCCAAAAGTACATACATTTTTACCCAGACATCTCCAATTCTATCAGTTTGTTTACAGGTGTTGGGGAGTACGACTGCATAAGTGAAAACTTTATTTTTTTTTTAAAAGTGTGAAAAGTGAAACGTGTGACTGCAGGCAGAGCTTGCAAATTGCTTCAGGTATCACTTAAATTACTGTCGGTTATGCATGAAGACTAAGTATAAAAACGTTGCAACAAGTTTCCACTGCTAGTCAGACAGTGAAGTGTTACTTTCCAATGTGTGAGGGGGACCTGCGATGCCAGTATTATGTCCACACAATACTGCTTGATAATGGGTCATTAGTAAAACCCTGCTTTACATTTACTGACTACTGCCCAACATGAACTTAGGCAACAGAAAAGTACAGTTATGGTTGATAGGCTGAATACTTCTGCAAGTTAGAGACAGTATAAAAACAGCAGTATCCACCCTATACTTTTACTTGCTACATGATCATCCACTGCCTCATAACACCTTGTTGCATTTAATTGTTTATTTTATTTTTAAAAAGGAAAATAAATAGAGACCATGACTGCCAATCAGTCAGTTTCAGAGACTGAGAGGCTCCAGCTATCAGTGGGAGACAAGGAACACATCCATCCATTCTGCACCTTTTGTCCCTTGATAGCACAAAAGTTAAGTGACTACAGGGAATTCTTTTTACTGTACTTTTAAAATAACTGGGGTAAAACCTTGACATACTTACAGACTTAGTCATGGTGGTACAACAAGCAGATAAATTGGATGCCACTTTACTATAAAGAAACATAACAGCAACTTTCTAATGTGGAATTTATTCTTCTTTGAAAAGTAATCCTATAAATGGTATCAAGCAAGATGTTTTGTCTTGTGATGTCTTGTAAGAGCAAGACATTCTGATGATCCCAGTGCACAGATTCATAGTTAAGCTTTTTCATTGCTCTGATGGTTTGTCTGTGGCGAAAGTACCTGTGGAGAGCTCAGGATATTTTAAGGATGTATATAACATACTGTTACATATTGCTCAGTATGTTTATTTAAGTTCTTTTGACATGGTGCCCAAAAAGATTTATATATAATGTGCTTTGTTTTATACTATAAGCTCTGAAAAGTGCAGAGGTCTTAACGTGTGCTGCATAATCATTTTACTCATTTGCTGCCTTACACACAATCTTACATGCAATAAGTCCTATGGTTATTTAATGATTTCAATTGTAGTGCATGTATTGATTTCTTTTGTGCTGACATGGTGTTACACTTTGTCATGAGCAGAATTTATTGATCATAACATCCATTACTATTATTATCTGGGTTTATATCAATTTAGCAGAACAATGTGTTTTTTGGTTTACTCAATTTAATTTAATTAACAGGTGCATGACGTAACCTCAGCTGATAACTTCTTCACCATTTTCAAGTAATGTATGTCTGGATGTGTGTGGGTGTTAAGAATAATAATAATGATAACAGAAAAGGAAAGAAAACAGAGATTGAATAATAGCAGAGAGGATGAAAAACGTATTACAGTGTGATTAACCAAGGTCAGCTAGGGCCTCCCACTGTAAGTGACATGACCTTTAGCACAAGGTAATCAACCATCATGCCGTGGAACCATTGCAACACACACATATTGTATTCTCAGGTGTTTGTGTCCTTTATTCCAAGGTATGAAAAAACTAGTGCCAGTCTCAGTATACAGAATAAGACAGTAACACTAGCACTAGCAGTGAGGTTTTTATAGTTGTTCTCAATGACAAGAAAGACATGAAAGATCAGGATTTTTAATGTCATTATTTTACACACATCATATTTGTTATATAGACTTAGATGAAGATCAGATAAAATTTTATAAAAAATTAATGCAGAAAACCATGGTTCAAAAAGGTTCACATACTTTTTTAGTATACTGTTTTTAAATAATAAACAGTTTTTTTAATAGGGATTATGTACAGGGATTTTTTTTTTTCTGAACTTTCCAGTTCTTGGGTTATATTACGCTAATTTGATGCAGACTGTACAGTTAGTTTAACAGTTATTGTATTGACATGAGAGTAGGTGGCACCGAGGTGTTAGTACTGATAGCACAGCTAGAAGGACCTGGGTACCAATCCACCGGTTGGCCATGTGTCTTTCTGTGTGAACAGACTAGTGACCTGTCCAGGGTGTACCCTGCCTCTGGCATGCTGAAAGAGGCTCCAGCACTCCCACAACCCTTAAGAGGAAAAGTCATTAGGATAATGGATGGATGGATGGATGGATGGATGCATGGATGGATGGATGGATGGATGGATGGATGGATGGATGGATGGATGGATGGAGAGAGTGGTATCACAGGGGGCAGGGGGGGAGCAGCATGTATAGTTTATGTCCACCGACTGCAGGATCAGCAGTTCGAGGTCCACTCCGTATGCCAAAGTGACACTGAGCCTCCAAACTGTCTACATTAAACAAAATGAACCACAGAAGCTGAGGTTTATATAATAAAATGGCCAACTATTCCTTTAGGTATTACAGTAAACTCTTTATCTCCCTCCTTCCCCTTTCTCATCTCTCATTCAAAAATGTATTATTGAAACCACATTAATTGATATAAAATGACTCCCTTTCTCACTAATTGAAATATGCTTTATTGAAAATGGCATGAATATAGTATGAGCCTCTCTCCCTTTTACTTCCATGAATATTCATTGGTGTGCGTCCATCTGCAACACAAGGTTGCCACGGGAGACAACTCATTGAGTCTCATCCTCATCCTCTCATCCCTCTCTTCTCGCTTTCATCTCTCCTCTCCTCTCCGCTCCTCTGCCACCATCGTAGCATTAATCTCCACACTTTGGCACTGTTTGGTGTTGTACTTTGCTCAAGTCTTCTTTTACCTACTTATTCTACTGAGGTCGTAGTTTTTTATTTCTTCATGTCACTGGAATAAAGAATATTTGCAGCAAAAAAATAAAGTGGGATTTTATTTCAGATCTTGTGAATTGCAACAACTTAACTTGTTGATACAGATTTTTTTTACAGAGCAGTTACTGTCCTGGAAGATATGTGGCCCCTTCCCTCAGCGAGACATGATACAATCTCTTCGCTCATGCTAATTGATGGGCAAGTTGGCAGCCTGATAATGAAATCTGAATCTCTATTCATGTCTGTGTGTGTACAATTCTGTGCAATGGCCGCCAGTAAACTGTCTAATTGACCTTTCCACACTCCACCAAGGACGGCTCCTCCACCCGCCTCTTTAAGCCTGCCATTCCCTCCCTTCTCCTCTTTCCTCCACGTGTCCTCTGTTTTTTCCTGACTATTTTTTAGCCCTTATCATTTTTTGAAGGAAAATTAGACAGCCCTACCACAGAGCCATTTTGATGCCACCACTTGGGGTGTGGTGGTGGGACAATTTGAAATTCTATCAAATTTGCTAATATTCAATGCTCAATGCTCTAGGATTAGTGCTATAGCAG
The DNA here is from genome assembly GCF_900324465.2 of Anabas testudineus. NCBI lineage: Eukaryota > Metazoa > Chordata > Actinopteri > Anabantiformes > Anabantidae > Anabas > Anabas testudineus. The sequence continues at coordinate 17,636,656 of NC_046620.1, forward strand.
CTCTGACAACTTTCTGTGTGATATTACAGAGTAGTTCTATTGCAAATGAACCAGATATGAAATCACTTCAACTGGCTTTTAACTATTTATGCAGTAGTCACCTTGCTCGCTCCATATTTGCTCTACAGTACATTCCTTACCTTCTCTGTTTTTCCTCTCTTCCTCTCCTTCCCTCCTCCTCCTCACCTGCTGTCAAGGATGATGAAAAGTGCATGACATAGAGAGGTGGTGAGCGAGTGTCAAGGAGGCAGGAATGTGTCCTTGCAGCTAATCACTGACGATTAAACACAGTGTGAACACTGTCTGTGTGTGTGTGTGTGTGCGCATTCAGGATTTGTGGCTCAGCCTGCTTTACAACAATCTGTGGTGTGCCACAACTTTCACTTTTTCAGATCTCCAGAAGTCTGCTTCTGCGTCTCAAAGTGAGTCCAGTGACCTTTTCAAAGAAGACAGACAAGATTCCTCTCATCTCTACATTTAATGACCCTTCTTTTCTCTCCTTCACCCTCTCTCCTTTTTATCTTCCCCTTTCTCTCCTTCCTGCAGTGATGTAATGAGATTAGTGAAAAATGTCTTGAGATGAACTCTCAATTGCAGGTCAACATCTGCCTTTTTGTTTGATGGTCTAGATAGAAAATGGGAGTCAGGCTGGCTCAGGGGCCACAGGTACATCAGATTAGAAGAATACAGAGTTATGGTGAAATGTGGATTTGTGAATATACCAGGGGATGATTTTGTTTTAGGATTCTGACTGAATTCAACTGTGGAGTAGTCATTTAAAATCAGCTGAGACAAAGAAAAGCTCAGTGTAAAAGCTTAATTAAACCTGTTTAACCTGATACCTAATCAGGGCTGTTGTATTGACGTTGTATAAACCTTGTGTAAACATGTATTTATTTATTATAAAAGTTGGTAATTACACTTTTACCAAGCAAAGGCTTTTTACAAGAAATTTGTATGGAAACATGTTGTCTGTTAAGTTAATTCTCAGGTCATTCATTCAGCTCATTATTTCAATTTAGAAGACTTCAAGCCAGAACAACCCATGTTCATAAATTCTGACAATAAAAAACTCTTTATTTTTAAGTTGAATAAGCTTGAAAATAGGCTATAAAATATTGTATATTTTTAAATTGAATGAGTGAATGAATCAGCCAATTAGAAGCTGATTAAATGGGGTGTGGTCCAGATTAAAACTTTATACATAGAAAATACAATGATCCCCTAATCACAGTACTGTATACTTAGTAATTAAATTAAACGTAATAGCTTGAGTAATCTTTACTCAACCTTTTAGGTTTCTGGGATATGAAGCATGTGACAGCTTTATATTCTTTTTACAAATAATAGTTTAATGATAGTTTCTCTAACTTCTTACTGTAATACGTATTTCTATGCTGATGATGTCATCAAGTACGTCATTGGCCCCACTCAAAATTGGGACGATGGCACACAAGAAACCCACAATATGTTCTAAGAAAGCGGCATAGGCTAAATACAAAAAAACAAAAAACAAAAGATTGTTTTTGGAATTAAGTTTCATCCCTAATATGTTTATTAATAAAATAGAAATCAAAGATGATATCGGATATGCTACTATGTTGACTAATTAAGTGTAAATAATGATTATGTATTATTATGTACAGCAAAATTATGTAAACATAATTCACCGTATTGGTTAAACATTTAGTTCCAGGTGCTTACCTGTACACTATACATACACATGCCTGCCTTGCTGCAACTAGAACATCTCTTTGAATTGTCATATATAACCTGGAAAATTACTTCAGACTAGTCTAAAAAATTCAATTTTACCTCAAGCATTGGTCATTCATATTACAGTATGAACTTTTTTTTTACAAGGCTAAATACTCTTAGCTGATGGAGTTTGTGGTAATGACCCTGTCTTTAAGCAGACAGAGAATGAGAATGGATGCACCACTTTGGGCACTGGGTCACTTAATCATGTGGAGACAAAAAAGGGACCAGACAAGGAAAGATGAAGTGAGAGGAGAGGAGAGGAGAGGAGAGGAGAGGAGAGGAGAGGAGAGGAGAGGAGAGGAGAGGAGAGGAGAAAGTTAGCCATGTCTATCACCTCAAATCAGACAATGATTTTGCTCCAGTGACTTCACACCTAAAGTAAGAAGAAGAAGAGCAAAGAAGGTGATAGAAACGAGGGTAGAGAAGAAGAAGGTAATCTGACAGATCCTTAAGTATAGAGTAAGAGAGACGAAGGAGATGAAGAAAAGGGGAAGTGAGCTTTCCATTCACAAATTGCACATACAATGAAAAAGGAGCAGATTTATCATGACAAAAAGTTATTTTTAACAATGAGCTTTTGATTTCAGGAAGGTTTCACTGGTGACCCTAAATTACCTGTAGGTTTAAATGTCAGCATGAATGGTTGTCTCTATGTGTCAGCCCTGTGGTAGACGCAACCTGCGGTGTGGTAGAATCGCAACCTGGATAGCTGACAAATACAGTCCAGTATTCACTCTTGTTTAGCACTGTCTTCACCTTTATATGATCATTTTCCACTTTGTTCACTGGCTGGCACTAATTGTGTCTGCTTGCCATTTATGGTTGAGTGGGTAGATGCAACAGGGAAGCATTTTTCCCCTGGGATTAATAGAGTTCTCTAAATCTGAATTGAACTGACACTAGTTAGCCAGGCACCAATTGCAACTTATTCTTTATCATTTGGACTTTGCATATGTGGTTTTAAAATGTTAGACCATACAAATGTTTGATTTGTACAGTATTTCTGTAAGAAGAGCACCAAGGACACAGTTTCAATTACCTACATTCATTTAGATCAGTAATATTTTATATATAGTGCAAGATTAGCATTAGATGGTTAGATGGTTTTTCACATTATTTGATAGCACAAAATAGCACAAAACATTACTCTCATTTCAATATTACTGTAATAAAATGTCACCACCATTCATCCATTAATTTGATATTTGTGTCATATCAATGTGCTCAGAAATGAATACGTTATTCAAACTTTATCTGAAGAACATATTTTCTGAAATGCAATAAAAACTAAAATCTGTAATTAGCTAGTTCCCTTGAACCTTTATTTATCCGACAAAGGTAAAAAGTAAAGCTTCACACTTTGTGCCTAACGTCATGACAGAATTGACAATCAGCAGAAAAAATCTTTTTCAATTAAAGATTGCAAAAAATGTAGGTCTTTCATAATCTACAGGACATCACACTGTGAAAAGATTTAGGGATTCTAGGGTAACCTCGGTGTGTAAAGGCTAAGGAAAGAAACCACAGTTTGTGTGCATGCCCTTGGAGCCCTCAGGCAGTACTGCATGAGACACCGTCTCTGTTATGATGATACAACCACCTGAGCTCTAGAATACTTGGAAAAAACTGTTGTCATTTAACACAGTTTGCCACTGCATCCACAAATGCAAGCTAAAACTCTATTTTACAGCACAAAGAGGGAGCCATACATCAGTTCTGTGAGGAAATGTTGCCAAGTTCTCTGGATCCAAGCTCAGCATGGAGTGAAAGATACGGAAACATGTTCTGCGGTCAGACAAGTTCACATTTCAGCTTGTTTTTGGGAAAAACAGATGTCAGGTTCTCAAAACATAAAGACCATCTAGATTGCAAAAGCCAGCATCTGTGATGGTATGGGGGTGCGCATCAGTCTGGTTCTGCTGGAGGTTTCTTCCTCTAAAGGGAGTTTTTCTCTTCACTGTCACCTAGCGCTTGCTCAAGTTGGGGTTTCTATATAATTCTCTGCTATATTTTGTAAGGTCTTAAACCTCACAGACAATGTCAGGCCTGGCCCTCCATGACCTTTCTTTTTTTTTTAAATATCTGTTTTTGAGCTCACAACTTATGTATCCAGCAAGAATAAACACATATTCAACTTAAAGTTAGTAAAACTGTCACACTCAGTATCCTCACTTGACAATTAAGAGGTGTAATTCAAGGAAAGCTCATGTGACACAATGCTAAACATACACCTGTCCAAATTTTTTTGAATATGTTGCAGATATCAAACTCCAAATTTTATTTTTATTTCATTTTCCTTAAAGTCCCAACTTATCTTAGAGGTGAGGTTTGTAAGACAATATGTAGGCTACCTCTTACACAGATTTACACGTGGACACGCATTTGCACACACACCTGTTCATGCACTTGCTTTTCATCTCTCTGGTCCAGAAAGCTCCCAACATGCACACACGTCAGAGACTAACACACACACACACACCTAGGCCTCAGATATAAACACACATGAGCACACACATGCACATTTCACTGCCATGGCTACCGTGAAGCTGACCCAGTTTCCATGGCAACAAAGATGGGGTCGGTTGCTGGCTGCTGATCCCCTGGGCACACCTGGGAGTGACACAGAAACATGCAGACAGAGGAACAGAGCAGAGAGGCAGATTAGAGAGATTATGAGTGATGAGAGATGAAGAGAGAAAATGGTGAGGGATAGATGAGACAGGGATAGGAATGCTGTTTAAAAAAGGAAAACACCATGTATGTGTGAAATATGAAACTACTACCTAACCTAAGACAATGTTTCACATAGTTATTGTGAAAGAAAAACATACATTTTCACCATTTAAAGTAAAAATACAACTTAATAGTATTTTAATACATGTAGTTTCATAACATCACATTTTCAATAAAACAGGGCATTGATGGAAAATGATTAATTACTATAAATGTATTTAATTTTAAGTTTTTTTTATAGAAATTGTGTGACAAATTGTCATAATGGTACACACATTCCGTGTTAATAATAATCAATTTACAAACTTGTTTCACATGCTGTAGTTTCACAAGATCTGCTCGTGAAGTGAAATCCCACTTTCAAGCAGATGAGATTTTTTTTTGCAGCAAATAATTTTTTATTCTGGTGACAGGGAGAAATAAAAAACTACGACCTCAGTAGAATTAGTAGGTAAAAGAAGACCTGAGCAAATTACTATCTAATTAAATCAAAATGTTTGATGTTTTTGAACACATTTGTTGCAATGTCATTTGAAATTGTTGAGTATTTATGTTACCAGTTTAGCTTAGCATAAAGACTGGAAACAGGGTAAAGAGCTAGTCTAACTCTGTCCAAAAGTGAACAAATCTGCTAGCCACTCACTTGTTTAATCTATACAAAAACTGAAGTGTGTTTCTCATCTAAATCCCAGCAAAAAAGCTAAAGACTAACTGGGCTGTATGCTGTGTGTGCTTTCGCTCATCCTTCCCTGCTGACTTCGACCCTTCTCTTGAGCCAAACCTCTGTCTGCTCTCTCCTCCAGCCACGAAACAATTTCTGTGGTAGAACAAAATTGGAAATCAGTTTCTATTCTTGTAGATATAAATGTATTACAGCAGACAGGAGGTGATGTATGTTACAAAGGCCCTAAAATAACTGCTGGGGTAAATTTAGGTGCAGCTCGCTGCAGGCACAGTGGAATAAAATAAGAGACTCTTATTCTGTAAGAATGAGAGTTGGTTGGATGAGCTTTGAGTTTGCATTTGCTGTGACAAAGATAACAGGTGGTGGTCATTTGTGGTTTGTTTGTTTGCTTGTGTATGGGGAGAGAGAGAATGAAGGAGAGCGAGAGGCGAAGGTGGCAGAGATTTTCACTTCAAAGGCAGACAGGAGCACAGCACAGATTAAAGCACACCAGGAATCAAAGAGCCTCAGGTGGTAGGCAACACACAGGTGTCCCCCCTTTTGTGTGTGTATGTGTGTGCGCATGTGCATGTGTGTTGTAAAAGAGAGAGCACATCTATTTTTACCACTTATCTCTCCCAACAACTCTCTTGGTTCTCGCCCTGACTTCATGAAGTGTTGTCAAAGATGAAGGGAAATCCCCCACAGACCAGAGCTGTTCTCTGTGTGGTGTACCTTGTAAACTTCCAGGGAAGGTAACATTTTGTGCTGAGTTGTACCAGAAGGCCTGTTGACAATGTCTGTATTCATCAAAATTCATGTCAAGAAATAGGCAAAAACTATATTAATTATAATCACTGCTTTTAATTAAAGGCAGCAGCAGGCTGAAAACTGAAATTTAACATAAGAAAGCTTTAATAAACCCATTGTATATAATTATTATTATGCAATAAAGCTAGCCATAATCAGCTTCTAAAGAGCTAGTCTTCATTTTGTCAGTTGGTAGAGACCAAAGATTAGAGCTACTTTCACATTTCACGTTACCAGAAACCCGATTCCAGTTGAACACTAAGGGCAGCAGAATGACTAAATGACATCAAAGAACTAGCAGAGATGCAGACCAAGTGTTGCGTTGCCTCACCTCGCTTTTGTCTGGGCCACAAAGTCTCACACACTGCACAGATGATAGCCAACAGCCCAAGAGCTGCACCTGCATGAGAGGAAGGAACTCGCCAACAATGTTTCTGTTGCTCCCAAGTGGCCAACAGAATTAAACAATACTGCTTTAATTATAGCACTTAATTAAATAGTCTTTAAACTACTTTACTGTGCTGTGCCACTGTGTACTATTAACCCTATAGCAGTGTTACTACCCCTACCAGTGAGACATGTTCTAATGTCATGGCTACATGAATGTATGATTGGGCAGTTATACTAATACAATGATGGGATTTGTTTTAGCATGCAGAGAAATGGTCCAGAGTTTGTCTCATCGGAAGATGAGGCAAAATGAGGGTTTTATACCCTCCCACTTGCGAGTACCATTAGATTGTATGTATCCATAAACAACACATTTTTCAAATCTATATTTTTCTGTGCTCACTCCTGACACTGCTGACGTGTTTCCAGCTTCAATATGTGAATATGCGTTTTCTCAGCAGGGAAGGAAAACCTCTGACAGCCAAGCAGACACACACATATGTGGGTGTTAATCTTTAAATATCAGCCTGAAATAAGATGGACGGACGGATGGTGCAAGGATCCGTGGGTAATGAGAGCAGAGAGGAAGCCACTTTAGACTATTGACATTTACTTTGCGTCTCACCCCGTAAGTGAAGTGTACAAAAGTAGCATTGGGGAGAGAGAGAATTAGGGTGGACAAGTGTACACACTCACATGCAATCACACACAGACACACACTGAAGTATTTCTCCTATCCAGTGCAGAGTGCCAACCATCAGCATAGCCATTAGAGCCTATCCCTCTCTTCCTCCCTGCCTCCCAGTGGAGAGCACCCGGTGTGGGCCACTGGGCTGAACCTCTCAGCCTCACCTCGCTGTTGTCTGCTGCTCTCCACACACCCACTCACCACTCCACCGTGGTGAGAAGAGTGTGTGAACTCCATTTGCCGCTCCAACTGCTAAAGTAGAATCATGCGATGCTAAAAGTGTCTCCGCCCCTGACACTCACTCTGTGCGGGGAGCACAGGACACATCAGCACAACACAGTTGTTTCTCCCATCTTGGCTGTCCTCCAGTAGCACACAGCCACAGATATGGGCAAATACGCACATGCACGCGCATGCATAAATACATTTACACAAGTCGACAAATGTCTGCTGCCATAGCAACACGGTCATAAGCATTCTTGCTCTTTGGCTTGGTTGAGTGTTAGGGCGAGGCTAGTCAACAGTTGAAGTCCACTCATGCACATGCACACATGGAACCACCTCTTTACACAATCACGCACATGCAGTCACAATAACACAGCAGCCACACTGCACAAATACAAACAAACATTGTGAGCCAACGTCCTGAAGTGTAGCGTGCCATCTTGCACTGTATGAGAGTGTGAGGTTTGTGTGTTTATAATATTGGTGGTGGTCTTAGAAGTGATTTGGTGGCTGGGGATTGTCTTAACATGACGACAGAGCAGCAGTGCAAAGTGAACTGATAAATACTGCCATCTACAGCGGAGGCACTGTGAATGCATCCACAGGCTGAAGATCTCAGGCTCCACTCATTAGGGAGGGCTTTGGCACCAGATTGTGCTTGCTAGTAGACCAGCTGTTATTTAGCCTACTTTGGATCATTCGATTGTACAGGCTTAATGGACTGGCCACTGACAGTATACAGGCATAAACTAAGCAAAGGACATTTTCAGGCCCACGGTCAGTGGCATGCACACATACACACACACACACATTCGTTGTAATAAGTAAATTTTACCACTATAGGGGGTACAGCTTCACAGCAGCAGCATGACCTGTGTCATAGTTGGATTCTGTCCACCACTTTGTATTAGAAACTAAAATGCTCCTGGTGGAGAGGAAGTCAAGTGGTTTCAGTCTGTTATAAATAATATTTACACCACCTTGAGAATAGGAAACGTCTCCAGAAACGATCAATTACTGAGTTCTTTTTGTGCAGGTTCATGTGTGTGGGAGCCAGATGTCAGATGAACTGTGTGTATACGTGAAAATAAAAACTATCCATTTTCAAAAACAGACATAGGAAGACCTGTGTCTATGACCAAGATGTTTGTTAACATAAATACGGCACAATTAGTGAAAATCACAGGCCATTAAGTTTATAGCTAAAAGCCAGAGCCCCTTAGTCTTTAATTGCAAACATTTTTATACACAAACACCACTTGTTTTGGTATCAAGTAGTCCAGCAGTTTTTATCTAGTCCTCAAGGACCAGTGTGCTGTCTGTTTTCCAGCTACCCCTGTCCTACCCACTGCCGATTACCTGGTTCAGCTGTGTTCAGTCAATCAGAAGCTGGACAATTTACTTTGTCCAGGAACAGGAGACTCCCACTGCTTGACCTTTGCTTGCCTGAGTAAAAGTGAAGCACAAGGCAAAATATCTAAGCCAAGGTAAAGAAGTGAAGTGTTCTAGAGAGAGCTGTTTCAGTTTGTGCAAAATTGTTTTGCTTTTTTTAGATTAGGTTTTTTAGATTAGGTTTAAGTTCAGAGAAAGTTGCAGATGAGTTCCATTTTCAGCTTTTCAGCAGGTCTGTGAAAATTGGGAGTGAGGCAGCTTAGCATGGAACCACATCACCATCGTGGCACAACAGAGCCTGCACAATGAATTGTTTTGTATAGTCTGAAAGGCAGAGTCTGATCTTTCTGATGTTGAATCAGGCAAATCTGCATGCTCTTGAGACAGAGGATATGTGGTCAGTAAAGCTCAGTTGTCCATTAGTGACCACCCCCAGGTTTCTGGCAGACTCTATGTTAACTACTGCTTAATTAAGCGGTAATGTATCTGTATTGACTGTTGGAGAAACTGCAGCTTTTCTATATATAAGCTTATTCCCTTTGATAGTAATGTGACAATGATAACAGTTATAATCTCACCTTTTTCTTTTTGCTGGTCAGGTCAAATATTAGGTTATGATAATTAAATAGTCATTAAACAGCATTATGTGATCTCACGCACACACACACACACACACACAATAATAAAATGGAACCATTAAGTTGTGTTACATGTTTTTAATTGTACTTTGGGGGAGAAAATATCAATATTAACGTCAACAAGTACTTAAACACATTTTAGGCTGCTGTACTGCATATTTCAGACCTGTGTAAATGCAGAGAGCTCCATTATTGATAGTGAAGATGGGGTTGATGTGGCATATCTGCATCTTCTGCAGAGGTAAAAGTACTTGCCCAGAGAAATACTCCACTACAAGTATCCTTTGATTTTTCTACTCAAGTAAAAGTATTACCTCTTAATGTTACTGAGTACTTAGTAAAAGTACTCAGATGAGACAACAGTATATTTTAAACAATTTAGACTTTGATTAGTTTGACAAATTCTCAAAGGTGGAAATTCTGACTTAAATGTGTTGTTACCACAGACTGTGGGACAAACCTAGTAGTCAGGAGTTGATTTTAACCACCTTATCCAGTGACAGCCCTGCTCTGTTATCTTCTGGAGACTGACCTCCATTTGCCCGTGGAGGTTATCGAATGTGGGCTGCATCTCAGTCTGCACGTGGGAAGCTAAGGGGCTGATCTGCTCCTCTGTGTTTGTGACTGTGAATCTGATTTGTCAGGTTCTTCAGCTGAGTTTTCCTATCCTCCAGAAAGGTCCTGCAGCGTTAAACAAACCAGCACAAATGAAAATGTGAAATACACCTGTTTGACATAGATTTGACATTTTTTCAAATTCTTGAATTCTTGAACCATGAATTAGATCAGAAATAACACAGTACCATCAGAAAATACTGACTTTTTGGCATAAAACATTGTCACACAACACAAGTTATATAATTGAATGAAATATCAAGTGCAATACAACACACTGATGTCCAAACTAGGCCTACAATAGTATAGTATAGTATAGTATAGTAGTATAGTATGGACAGACAGGCAATACATGTATACAGAATGTACTCATTGACACGCACTGGCCACTTCATTAGGCACCTGTGCACAAAGAATGCAATTCAACACTTCTGTACTGGATTGCATTATATTGTACAGACGTACCTAATAAAGTGGCAAGTGAGTGTAGATTCAGATGACGTTGTTAGGTCACCTGATAACTCCACACAGGTTCAGACCCTTACGCACCACCATGCTGCCCAGTGTTTTGTCTTGAATCCGATGTGGTTTGTCTTTGTCCACTAACTTCTCAGCAGCCATTTGTAGGCTTTAACATCCTTGAGAAGAACCCTCTTCAAGAACGTCTTCTTGGGTTTGACTTCAACTGTTTAGTGGCGTCACTGCATTAGTGGCGTCATCTAAGACAGTTTTCTCTGGTGGTCGTTCATTTCCTTGGTCGTCTTTCAATATGTGGACTTCAGTCCTCTTTGCTTTCATTTTCTTGATTTTGTCTGATGGTTTTGTTGACAGCTTCCCCACTTGTCTTATCATACTCATAAAATAGCCTGCTGATGGTCTGTTGTTGGGACTAGTGTCACTAGAAAACGTTCTCATCGCTTGAAAGCGGCTCCTCTGAGCTTTAGTGATGTAAATTCTTTTTTTAGGATCCATAATCAGCATCTGTTTGACAAGTCGTAAAAACGCCCGAGTTTCATCACACTCTAAGAGAGCATTCAGGTGTGGGTCATTCTCACTGGGCATATTTTCTGAAACGCTATGATCTGCACACACAAATGTAGATACAGAAAGGTATTCATGATGTGTATGCAGCCTCCATGAAGGAGTAGGGGAATCACTCTCCTTTGTGAAAAAGCAATCAGTATAAAGTCCAGAATCCAGTAATTGAGAATCTGGCTGACCCTGTATCTCCTCTGTCCCACTGCTGACGCTGTGTTCACATTGTGGAAATAGCCTGTTGCCAAAGTACATGAAGGCAAAAACACAGCCAAGAGACCATATGTCCATAGTTTCAGTCAAGTCAAGGCCCAGGATGACTTCTGGGCACCTGTAAGTTCCTGCATCTTTCTGCTGAGACACCCTTGGAGAAACCAAAGTGGGTGAGAGATACCAAAATCTGTGACTTTAACCTTGAAGGGGTGAAACTGATGATTAACCAGCATTATATTATCTGGCTTGATGTCTGCATGCACCACTCCTATGCTCTTGAGGCCTCTCAGAGCCACCAGAAGCTGCCGTGTGACCATTTGGATCTCAGAGAGATCCAAATGCAGTGGCCCATTGTTCCTCACATAGTCATCAACACTTACGTCCAACATTTCAAGCACCAGACAAATATGTCCTTTGTACTGAAAATGCTCAATCATTCTCACCAAGTTGTTCTTCTCTGGGCCAAGCTTCCTAAGTTCTCGATACTGTGAGGATCCACCGCTTACCTTTCAGTCTGGACTCTTATTTTGAAGGTCCAATTTCCGGGGCACCCAGTACCTGGTGGACTGGGAGGGTTATGGTCCTGAGGAACGGTCCTGGGTTCCCAGTCGCTTCATCTTGGATCCGGCATTGATCTCTGCCTTTCACGAGCGCCATCCTGGGCAGCCCTGAGGGCCGTCCGGAGCCGGCCGTGGGTGGGGGGTACTGTGAGGATCCACCGCTTACCTTTCAGTCTGGACTCTTATTTTGAAGGTCCCATTTCTGGGCGTTGTGGTGTTCGTGCTGCAGCTTGTCATTCATTAAGCTGATTGATTGCACCTGTTGTGCACCGGAGGGTTTTTTACCTGCAGTGTTCCACAGACCTGTTGCCAGATCGTTAGTTGGATTGAGGCAAGAAACAAACTCTGCTTTTCCCTTTCGTTGCAACCTTGTGTACAGGACTCACGGCTGAGGACTTTGTGTTATGGATTATTGCTTTGGATTATGGACTGAGACATTTTTTCCCGGTGTGTGTTTTTGTTCTAAGCCGGCGTATTTCGTTTGGATTATCTTTTGGATTATGTGTGGTTTTCCTTTTGGAGCTTCACGTCTGGTCTCTATGTTTTAAGGACGTTGATTACTCCTGGTATTTCTATGGACTCCTTTTTGTGTTCACTCTAAGAAGAGACTGTGTTCACGGCTCAGCTGAAGGTTTCGCTGTTGTTTTTGTTTGTGTGTGACAATAAACTTACTGAACTGAGTGGATTGCGTTGGCCTTATTAGTGGTCCTATTAAACCCGTGACAGAACGATCTGGCCAAATGGACCCGGCTGAAACCCCTCAGGCTCAGTGGCGTACAGACATTGAGGACCTAATCCGTCGGCATGACACAGCGCTCGTGGAGATGTCCACGTCCTCAAGACAGTTGTCGCACCAAGTGGATCAGCTGTCCTCTCAGTTCACTCAGCTTTTGCAGCTCCTCAACCCACAGCCCCCCTCAGTGGTAACCTCTCCGCCTCCACCACCGCCGCCGCCGCCGCGACAGGAGGGTGGGGAGCCTCGGCTACCTGCCCCTGAACGCTATGGTGGAGAACCAGGGCAGAGTCGGGCATTCCTTACCCAGTGCGAGATCCAGTTTCGCTTGCAGCCCTCAGCCTTCCCTTCAGAAGATGTCAAGGTGGCATACACCCCTGCGTTGCTCACGGGTCGAGCCCGATTGTGGGGAATGGCCGCCTACAACCGTCGGGAGGTATGTTGCCAGTCCTTCCGGGCCGTGGGTGACCGTTTGTCCCAGATGTTCGATCCAGTACGACCGGAGGTGGAGGCCATGTACAGCTTGGCCAGGTTGTCTCAGGGATCCAGACCGATTATTGATTATGTCATAGAGTTCCGCACCCTGGCGGCTGACAGTGAGTGGGGAGAAGCAGCACTATATGATAATTTTTACCTCGGACTTAATGAACGTTTGAAAGACGCACTGGCACACCAACCTAAACCGCTGGATTTGGAACAGCTAGTAGAAGCGGCAATACGTCTGGATCGCCGCTTCCGGGAGCGAGTTAGAGAACGTGGCTCCTCTTCCTTTCTGGAGTCGGCGGAGGGGAAAACAACTACCACTGTTCATGACCCTGTACCAGGGTCGAGGCCGGCACTAACACCCCCTGAGCCCATGCAGCTTGGCCGTTCTCGGTTATGGAGGGAGGAGAGGGAGCGGCGCCTGACTCAGCGTCTCTGTTTCTACTGTGGCGCATCGGACCACAGGATCGCTCGGTGTCCGGCAAAATCCCAGGCTCAGTAGGAGTAGGGAGGTTTCTGCTGAGCCGTTCGTCTTTTTCACCTCCTGTCCACCGGATCAAGACACGGGTCCATCTGGGTTTTTCTACCGACCAGGCTCACCTTCCTGTTCATCGATTCGGGAGCGGATGCTAATTTTATCACAGCCAACGTGGCCCAACAGCTCACGGTACCCCTCACAGCCCTTCCACAGCCTGTTCTCGTCAGATCCCTGGATGATCAAATACTGCTCCGGGTTACCCACCAGACTATGCCTGTCCCCATGAGGCTGGGGAATCACCAGGAGACCATTCAGTTTATGGTCATTAAAGCATCTAGCCATCCGGTGGTGTTGGGAATTCCCTGGCTTTGTGTTCACAACCCGCACATAGATTGGAATTCAGGGCGGGTCCTAAGCTGGAGCCCCGCCTGTCATTCAACATGTCTGTGTGCTGCCTCTTCCCCGGTTCGTTTGGACGGAGGGTCCAAGGAGTATTCCCCGGATCTCACCAAGGTTCCCCACCACTATCATGACCTGAAGGAGGTTTTTGACAAGGCCCGAGCGACGTCGCTGCCCCCTCATCGCCCATATGACTGTGCTATTGAGCTAGTTCCAGGTTCCACACCGCCTAGGGGCCGCCTCTACTCACTCTCTGGACCGGAGAGGCAGGCCATGGATAAATACATCGCAGAGTCGCTGGCAGCCGGCATTATCCGACCATCATCCTCCCCTGCCGGAGCTGGATTTTTCTTTGTTGGCAAAAGAGACGGAGGTCTGCGACCATGCATTGATTACCGCGGAATCAATCAGCTGACGGTGAGGAACCGGTATCCACTGCCTCTTGTCTCCTCCGCTTTTGAGTTATTACAAGGAGCTCGTGTATTAACTAAACTGGACTTGCGCAATGCTTATCATCTGGTCAGAATCCGTGAGGGCGACTATGAGTATCTCGTTATGCCATTTGGACTTACCAACGCTCCTGCTGTTTTTCAGAACATGATAAATGACGTGCTTGGAGACATGTTGAACACCTTCGTTTTCGTTTGTCTGGACGACATCCTTATTTTTTCCCAGTCAGAGTCTGACCACATTGCCCATGTCAGAGCAGTTCTCCAGCGCCTTCTCCAGAACCGGCTTTTTGTCAAGGTGGAGAAATGTGAGTTTCACGTGTCCACAGTTACTTTCTTGGGCTTCCTTATCTCACCTGAGGGCATCAAGATCGATCCAAGCAAGGTGCAGGCGGTGTTGGACTGGCCGGAACCTTCGAACCGCAAGCAATTATAGCGTTTCCTTGGGTTTGCCAATTTCTACCGAAAATTAATCATTCAGGCTGCATCTGCCTTCGTAACCCTCAAGAACCGCTTTACCACAGCGCCTATTCTGATTCTGCCGGACCCGGAGCTGCAGTTCGTGGTGGAGGTGGACGTGTCTGACTGTGGAATAGGAGCAGTACTCTCCCAGAGAGCGAGGGAGGACCACCGGCTTCATCCGTGCGCTTTCTTCTCCCGCCGCCTGTCCCCAGCGGAGCGGAACTATGACATCGGCAACCGCGAGCTGCTGGCGGTGAAGCTGGCATTAGAGGAGTGGCGACACTGGCTTGAGGGTGCCAAATCGCCATTCATCGTCCTCACCGATCACAAGAACCTGGAGTACCTGAAAACAGCCAAACGTCTTAAACCACGTCAGGCTCGCTGGTCCCTATTCTTTGAGAGATTTGACTTCACCCTGTCTTTCCGTCCGGGGTCCAAGAATGGACGCTATGATGCCTCGGACCAAGATGGGGACGCTCCGAAGTACATTCTTCCGGTTTCTGTTCGTGTGGCGGCCGCTCAGCTGCAAATCGAGAAGCTGGTTTCCAGAGCCTCAGCTGGGGCGGCTGCTCCTTCTGCGTGCCTGGATAATTGTCTTTTTGTTCCTCAGAACCTCCGTTCTAAAGTACTGACTTGGGTCCATGCCTCAAAGTTTCATTGCCATCCAGGGATCACCCGCACTCTTCACGTGCTCCGGCAGCGATTTTGGTCTGTTGGGCATATCTGTGAGTCTCTCCTCAAGTTTCCATCCTCAATCAAATGGACAGACAGAGCGACTGAATCAGGAACTGGAGACGGGTCTTCGGCTGCTCTGTGCCAGGGAACCCTCTTCGTGGGCCAAGAATCTGTTGTGGGTGGAATACGCCCCTGCCCTCCGCTACCACCGGATTGTCTCCTTTTCAGGTGGTCTATGGCTACCAGCCACCGCTTTTCTCTTCACAGGATGCCGACTCTGCGGTTCCGTCAGCGGCGGCTTCAGTACGGCATTGTCATTTGGCATGGGGGCGAGCACGCTGTGTACTACGGTCGCGGGCGCCATCTTACTCCGTGGGGCAACGGGTCTGGTTGTCCACTAAGGATCTCCCACTTCGGGTGGACTGTAAGAAGCTGGCTCCTCGTTTTGTGGGTCCCTTTCCCATCGCAAAGGTTGTTAATCCGGTCGCAGTGAGGCTGCGGCTTCCCAAATCTCTCCAAGTGCATCCCACGTTTCATGTGTCCCGTGTTAAGCCGGTGGTCGCCAGCACTCTTGTGCCCTCCTCCGAGCCCCCTCCTTCTGCCCGGCTTGTTGGCGGGGGTCCTGCTTTTGCTGTCCGGCGTCTTCTGAAGTCTCGTCGTCGGGGCCGGGGCACCCAGTACCTGGTGGACTGGGAGGGTTATGGTCCTGAGGAACGGTCCTGGGTTCCCAGTCGCTTCATCTTGGATCCGGCATTGATCTCTGCCTTTCGCGAGCGCCATCCTGGGCAGCCCTGAGGGCCGTCCGGAGCCGGCCGTGGGTGGGGGGTACTGTGAGGATCCACCGCTTACCTTTCAGTCTGGACTCTTATTTTGAAGGTCCCATTTCCGGGCGGTGTGGTGTTCGTGCTGCAGCTTGTCATTCATTAAGCTGATTGATTGCACCTGTTGTACACCGGAGGGTTTTTTACCTGCAGTGTTCCACAGACCTGTTGCCAGATCGTTAGTTGGATTGAGGCAAGAAACAAACTCTGCTTTTCCCTTGCGTTGCAACCTTGTGTACAGGACTTACGGTGCTCACGGCTGAGGACTTTGTGTTATGGATTATTGCTTTGGATTATGGACTGAGACATTTTTTCCCGGTGTGTGTTTTTGTTCTAAGCCGGCGTTTTTCGTTTGGATTATCTTTTGGATTATGTGTGGTTTTTCCTTTTGGAGCTTCACGTCTGGTCTCTATGTTTTGAGGACGTTGATTACTCCTGGTATTTCTATGGACTCCTTTTTGTGTTCACTCTAAGAAGAGACTGTGTTCATGGCTCAGCTGAAGGTTTCGCTGTTGTTTTCCCAAAACATCCCTGGCCCAGGTAATGCTCTACCAGGTACCCACCGGATTTAAATCCAATAATCTCATGTTCTTTTATGCTTTGCATGTATGTGTATTCATACGCTGGCTCCTCGGCGGTCGCTTCCATTTCTGAAAGTTAAATGTTTGCTACGAATCTAAGGCAGAGTGAACAAGCTCTCTCACTGCTACATATGGACAAGTAAAGATTGTAAAGATCTAAGCACTAGATCAAAGATGTTTTTAAGATGCGTTCAGGAAATGATATCACTTAAGATAGGTTGTAAAGGATGATGATGATACAATCACACAACAATTAAAAGGTTTAATTGTGACGTCATCCTTTACTTAAGATTGGTTGTAAAGGATGACGTCACAATTAAAAGGTTTAATTTTAAAATAAACTAAAATAAAACTTTATTAAACAAATCAGATCAAAACAATACAGGGTGTCAGACATCCCTACAGTAAACAGTTCTAAACGTCCTATGTGGTTGTTTCTTTAATTCGGACATTATTATTATGTTAAATATACAAGGCTACATATTACAACAGACCTTTAATTGTCGTATTTCCCTTACACACAAACCACTGGGGTATTAACTGTTACGTCCACACCTGCCTGGATGTTTAACGAAGAAGCACCTTTAAATGAAAAATAATCTTAGCTAGCGTTAAATGCATCTTTTATCCCACCTTGTGTCTTTGCATGTTCATCATGTCCTCCTGTAGGAACGTAGCGCATCCTCCTCCGTGACTTTTCAGACTCTGGAGTAGTAAACTTATGCTGGCCATGTCTTCGTCATGTACTGTGATATACTCCAGTGTTCTCCACAGGTGCCTCTGGTTTATTCGAAAACTGCGTTTCCAGGCCGAGCACAGTTTCTGTATTTCTTAGTGCACCTTTAAACAGCTAGCGTTAACAAACTAGCTAGTTAGCTAACGTTAACTGTTAAAGTTGGGTATCTCGACATTACAATCGTCTCTATGGTGACGAACTGACCCGGAAGTAGACTATATTTGCCTCAAAAACTTTAAAACGTTCATATGGCATATAGGTGTATAGCTACCACGAGAATAGTAAATATAAGTACTGGTACTGTGATTATGAGACTATTAGTCTGTATATGTTTATTTGGTGGAGTGCAAAGCGATAAACAGTGACACCATGTGCATTAACCAGTAGTTGCACAAGGAGGAAGTTTAGAAGACAACACACAGCTGTACAGTACATGATAAATAGAAGTTATCAATTTCACATCCTTCAGTGGCTGTGGCTAATGGTCGCCATAAAGAGATTGTTTTATGGGCACTTTATGAAGAAGTGAGACATTTTACTATTTGGACAAATATGTTGTTAGCTAATTCAAGCCATGGCAAGCATAGTTCCAAGTGCTTTTCAGTACAGTATGATGTAGTTATTAATGTATATGATGAACACCACTGCTGGGTTGGCCACACTGCACAAAAATTAGTTGATATTTATGAGTAATGTTATTATTTATCTGCCATGAATACAAAAACAATTGGTTAATGCAATACACACTTGATTGACTTAAAAAATAAAATAAAGACATACATGACAGTCAACAACTCACTGCCTGCTCTAATGCTCTTATGAACCACCATACTGTTTTTATAAGATTTGAATACCTCCCTCCCCAGCATCTAAAGACAGCCCATTATGTGGTTGACAACCATAGTTGCTGTAGAGTATCAATGTTTTACAAGCAGTTCCCTGCATTGTTTATACCCCTTATTCTACCAGGAAACACGTGCACATATTGTGAAAGAATGTACATAATGTGAAAGGATGGTACAAGTCTGAAATGTGTCAGTAAACGAGAAATATATTTTATGAGGTAGTAGTGACATCTAACTTGTACGTGTTGAGTCCAAACAAGATTTGTCTAGTTAGAAAACATTGAATTGTGCCCTTATTCTTACTTTCTGAGGCTTCTAAGCCTGTATGCCAGTACATGCATTTTAAAGCAATACTGCAGCACCTTGGAAAATGTGCATTTGGCTTAAACCAAAGTGATTTCAACTTCCAACTTAAACTGACATTTACTGAGAAGTCCCGCTTCAAGATGTTTAACAAAAGCGTAGTGTAAAACAGCTGGCAATACACCCGCACTTCTTTCAGAAGTTACATGGAAACATGCAGGCCTGCTGTCACTTTGGGATCCCCTGCTCCTCCATGCCAACTTGTGTCATGAGCTCAGCCACGTTGTTCTCAAAATGATCGATGCGGGTTCCCATCTCATCTAGTGTGAAAGTGAAGGAAAAATCTGCACATGGCCCAACCCAAGCGATTAATCAGACAGTACAGCAAATAGCAAACATGACGAGTCTATCATCCTCCATTCTGGGGCTTTTCACTCTACCTCTAAGACTCAAAGTTCAATTTGTAGGTATTCAAGAAAGAAAAAAACCTTGGATTTAGTTGCGTACTGGCTGAAACCAGTGATCTTCATTATCAAAACACCTGACAACTTAGCATGTTCAGTGCAAAAACTAAAGTGACGTGAAGTTTATTATGACACAAAACTATAGAGATATTTGGAAATATTCACTACTGAGAGACTCGTACCACTAGGGAGTAAAAGGGGCCCTGAAACTAATTTCTTTTCCTCTCTGGTTAATACCAGAAGATGATTGTCCTATTAAAAGTATTTTCTGTTGTTGTTGTCCACTTGTTTTCTCCATATTAGTTGCAAATGAATGTTACAGATTAATTAATGTACAGTATGAAGATACCATAATTAATTTTATCAAATTATAATCTGTATTTATTGTATTTACTGTAACTACCAGTGGAAACCCATTAATGAATACACGTTACTAGAGATGTGATAACAGCTTTTTGACTAATGAGCCTATAACAGGAAAAGGCTTCAAGAATTGAGCACATTGTCTTAACCAAAACAGTTTGCTGTGTCATTTTTTTGTGGTTCAGTCTCAAAGTGCAGACTCTGTAGTGTGTATATAGTTACAGAACAGAATAGAACTGTTTGTAAAAAGGATATTTTTGGACTCCAGCTGTCCAGATATTGCCTGAAATCTTTCCTGAAGTCGCTGCATCGTTTCCTCCATCTACAACGGAGAGAAAAACGCTGTCAGGAAGAAAGGTGCACAATCCGTTGTGCTTTTAAATGACAAGAGACACAACTCAGCTCACAGCAAACCAGCTTACCGCTGCTGTCATGTCTTTAGCTGCTTTACATTCTGCTTTTGACATCGTCCTTTTGTCCACAGTCACATATATATTTCTATATAAACGGAATGTCAAACACGCAGCCTGACTACTAGTGCAATCGAAAAAAACACAGTTTGAACAAAGGCGTAAGCTATGAGTCTCCTAACTTTGCCCCGTGTGTGCACAGCATGCTCGACAGGCTGAGAGAATGACTTCCGGCGATCGTCAGTGTCGGTCATTTCAGAATAAAGGTCACTGCAAATAAAGTCGTTGATTTTCTTCTTTTCTTAGATTTTTTTCTTACAGTATATTGTACTGTAATCTCAAATATTACGCTACTATTGGTCCAAATTATGTAAAATTCACTTCTTTAACAAACATCATGCATGTCATTATTTTATAGTCGCCCCAGGGAAGGTATTTCCTGTATGTATGTAAAAATAACCGTTTATATATCAAAGCCAGCCCACTTAGGCCAATCGTTATCACTTCAAACTCCTTTCCCAACTTTGCGATAACCCAGACATTTCTCAAAAGCCACATCTTTTGTATTGTTGCCACAAAGGTCAATGCTACTGCACTTCCGGCCTCACGCTGACCTACTTTGTCTGGCTTGACTTTGACATCTTGCATGCATGGTTGCAAATGGGAAGAGCATTCTTTTTAACTCTCTGTAAACTGGTTGATCCTGTCTTTCAGGTCACTGTGTGTTTTGTATAATTTAGATGAGTAGAAGCAATTCCCTCTCCCGGCACTGAGGCTTTGGCTTTTATATAAGAGATGATCCCAGTTGACAGTGACAGATGAGGGATGAGAAGCTGTCACCCATGAGGGTTACATAACTTTCATTAGGCCTTTATAAATCTTTGTCATCGGGATTTTGTGCCAGTGAGAGTCTGCATTCACTCCCACTAAATATGTTCTACTCAGATCATCAGAGAAGCCTGTAAAATAAACATAAACTTCAAAAGATGTTACGTACCACCATTAAGTGAACTAAAATAAACCAACTTCTATGAAATATTTAGGAAGCACACAACAGGAAGAGGAGGATGTGTCACTTTCTGATAGGCATAAAGCCCTAAGGCGCACAAACTTAGTCTGCAGCAGGGCCGTATTAACTCACTACTCCTAATTAGGGCCAAAGACCTACAGGGGCCCCAGATGGCTACACTTTTAGTGTGTTTTAGTTGATGCACTTTGTGCTTTACCATAAACCATTTTCTTTGTGTATTTTAATTTGTACTCAAAGATGCTTTACTGCAAACACCAAAAAGAGGTGAAAAGGTTGTTTTGTCAATATACTCCAGGCAAGAGATTTCAGTGCAATAGCAAATTAATCATGATGTACATGTAATGTGTGATCTAGATGTCCACTGAAGAGATCAAGCAAGAGATCCCTGTGGTAGACAAAAACCTGGACCTTGAGCAGCCTTTGTTATTATTATTGTTTCTCTACGTGCTTTTCTACCCATGACATGTCAACATGCCAGGTTCAGCACAAGCACAAGTAATTACTGCTGCCAGAGTCAACACAGACACATTAGCAAGCTAAGAAAGTTTATTATTATTATTATTATTATTATTAATAATAATAATAATAATAATAATAATAATAATAATAAGATTACTTAGCACACATTCAGTGACGTTCAATGGAGTTACACTTTTTTCATAATCAACACTATAATTAGACATGTTTATACTATATGCTTATACATGCTCTCACTGACACTGTCAGGCTGCATGTTCCAATAGCCTCCTGCTCTGTAGCTGTTAACAACAGACTGTAACGCCGAGTACCGGGAACTATCTTGAAATACTTGGACATCTTTGCTTGAACGTGACGTGGGACGTTTCAGGAAGTGTGGGTTAGACCATAAACACACACACACACAACTGAATGGGCCAGTCAGTGAAGAAACATTTGTAAGACGGGGACGCCGTGCAAAACCAATATCCATTTTATTTCAGGTCCCCTGTCAACTTCAAGGGCTTTTTATACAGTTTCAGAAGGCTTTGGGAGTCTCCTCTCCTGCGCTAAGTGCAGCCTTTCAAGCAACGCTAGCTAGCATCAACACAAGTGTTGAATCACAGAGATGGGACGTATCGATCAGGATATCATTCGAAGCCGTCTCCTCCTTGTCCTGTGGGTACAGTAGTTGATATATTGATGTTTCCACCGTGTAGACTGTCCTTAGCTGTTACTGTGACCGTGTCCCTCGGGCTCTGATGCGCTGCTCTGTGATGGCGTGGCAGTAGCTGCTCCTTTGTCTGTGTTGGAGGAGTATGCACGGGATATACGGATGTAAGTCTTTTCACACTCTGAGAGGTGAAATAAGGAACCAGAGGAAGGATTGTCACGTTAAAGGCGATATACACGCTTCCGTAGAGCCAGCGACAGCCACTTGACATCACTTCACAACTTCCTAGGGCTGGTGTTGGACTGGTGAGCAGCAGCTGACCATGGACGATGAGGCGTTTGACCAGATTTTCTCCGTGTTCAGCAGTCTGGTGTCGTGGGTCGCTGCTGGTGCCATGGTATTTGGTGGGGTGGTACCCTACATCCCCCAGTACCGAGACATCCGCCGGACCCAGAACGCAGAGGGGTTCTCCACCTATGTGTGCCTGGTCCTCCTGGTGGCAAACATCCTCAGAATACTCTTCAGGTAAAAAAAAAACATTCCCTGTCTGTTCACCAGCTTCTGATGTATGGACTAATTCGCCAGTTACATGCTGTCTTGTATATCAGCCCAATTATGTACTTTGTAGATCAAGACCTATGTTTTTAAGAATCAAACGCAAATTCTCTTGCATGAAACATCATTCTACCTCTACTCTTACTACTAGCAATGCTATCTTACTGCTGATAAGATCTTATCATTGTTGTCAGTATTTTACTATTGTTTGGTGTCCTAATCTAATTGACATGCCTACTGGGGGGTGCTGGAAATACGAGAAGTTTAGTGGAAATCCTGTTGACCCCAGAGATAATTCAGGAAAGGGTAAAAGTTGTAAGATCCAGTCACTATAAGAAACTGTAAGGGAACTGGAAAAGCAGGCGAGTAAAGGATTCCTGATTGTGAATGTCATAATCAGGTTAACAAGTTTTCCTTTCCTCTTCAGATTTGGCCGCTACTTTGAGACGCTGCTGCTCTGGCAGAGCATCATCATGATCGCCACCATGCTCGCCATGCTCAACCTGTGCACCAACGTACGCATGGCCACTGAACTCAGCACCAAGAGACGCTCCTTCATAGGTCAGACACCCACTGCGGGTCCCCTATTTTGTAGTGCGACTGCATGTGAGTGAACAAGCGTATGTGAGCAACAAGAGGATGTGTATGTGGAGTATAAAAAATATCAGAGAGCAAGCGAGGGTGAATGTGTGTAGGTGGGCGCATCCGTGAGTGTTGCAAGGAATGTGAGAGGCTGTGAATGATTACGCATGAGAGTGTCTCCTTACAGGTACCTCTCAGCCTTACTGAGCAAAGGGGCCTCTTCTTAAGTTGGGAATGTTTAGATAATCCAGTTTAACCTGCTTAAACATTTGCACAATCAGATGTGGACCACTCTGCCCAGTCAAGCCGGATGTGTTTGTTTGTTTGAATGGATAATGCAGAAGTTAGACTTAATATTCAGCCCTCTCAACACAAAACGCATACTGTATGTCAATGCAACACAAAAAATGCGTAAAATGATCACACCCACCTGCTTAAGCCTCAGTTTCAAAGTTATTCAGTAACATACATGTTGGAACACTTGCTCCTGTTATTCCACATACATTTTCTTTATACACAGTTAGACAAGAAATGGCCCTTTATGGTTTTGTAAGTCATGTGCTTAGTCATAATGGGTGGTAAATGTCTGCAGACTGAGTGTTGGATAACTAAATATGCTGTGTATGTGAATAGAAACCGAACCAGTACAGAAAGCTCTAAGTGAACTTCATTTGAAGGCAAAACACTGAGCCTCAGGCTGTTTAGCTAGAGTGACAGTCAGTTATAGGAATACTTTAAGATTCTTGAGAATATGCTTGGTCACGTTTATAGTGGCTAAGCCTACACTTAAAGCCACTGGGGGGCTGTTGGACAGGAAATAGTAATAGTAATAGTAATTGAGGCTCTCACCATGAAATGACAGTGTATAAACATTGCAAAACTTTATCTAGCAAAATGTGCCATCTATCTGGTGGTTCCCACTCAATTTAGGTACAAACTCAACTCTGCCCAAAAGTATCAGATTCCACACCTCCTAGAATCAGCACTTGTAATTCACACTTTATAGCTTGTTTAAGTAGTTTGTACTAAAAGTGGTCATTTTTCAAGGGGTTATGTGCAAAAGTATTTCATGGCAAAACCTGCCTAAAATCTTGTTGACATAAAAACTAAACAGCAGAATTGAATTTTAGCATTTATTTTTAGCATTAAAGCCACTCACTTCAAAGCACTCCAAAGAGCACATTGCTTTTGCACCAAATGCTCTGTAATCAGTGATAAACATCAGTAATAAATCAGGGAATCAGACAGTTAGTTAGTTACTAATAGCTCACAAAGACTTAAAATGTCTGATCAGTGCCCATGTTGACTAAACATCAAAGGTCACCTGTGGCTTTGCTGAGAAATAAGAGAAACCAAGCTCTTTTTCTTTTTGTCCTGTTTTTTTTTTTTTCCTTTATTTTGTGTCTGTAGCAACAGACTGTAAGGATGATGAAGTCAGAATCCCTAAGAGGCTCTTTCTGGGTATGTACAGAACTTAACGTGTCATGAACCATCAGTTGTAGTTCATCTTTCCTCTCCCTCTCCATCTCCTTGTGTCTCATGCATGATGGCCCAGTGTGGCTCAATCACTAACCGATAATGACTAACAGCATTTACAATGTGGTTGGATGAAGCATGAGTCCATTTTTATCACGTGTAGTGCTGCCCTTACATCCATATTTACTCTCCCACTGTTGTAGCCACTGTATGCTTTCAATGCATGTTAAACTCCGTGGTCAGTACAAACATGTTTTCCTTTAACGACCTGTGTGGATTTGATTCTGCATGATTAATTTGTGCTAAAAAGTGGCATGTTTATGAAATGACAGGGAACAAATCAAAAGTTAATGTATACTAAACTCATATAAATCCATCATTAGTCATCAGTTGACTAACCACTTTAGTATGTTTCGCAATGCACAGTGTTTACATTTTGTATGTAAACTGTATCCTATGTTAATGTCGTTTGAGATGCAAAAATGTCATATGTTATCTCTCAGATCAAATGTTTCCGTGTGTGTTAAATGAACTGGTGAAACTGGTGCATGCCTATCTTGTCCAGCCCTAAAATATGAATGTAAAGCATCTCTTCTAATGGCTGCTTTTATGCAAATTCAGATTCTGATAGATTGTGATGAACGTTGTCTTCTAACAGGCTTCTTTGTGTTTTTTTTTACTACACATGGTTTCAACATGTTACCCTCTGTTTTTTAATAATGGTAACAAATCTATTGAGATGCAATGAGACACTGCAGAACTAATGTTGCACTTAAACATAAGTCCTACTGTTTTCTTGCTGTCAACAAATGACATGAAAAGACTCGAATAAATGGATTGTATCGCCCGTGTTGCCAAAACCTGAGACAGTGGTGTTTGACAGTTTGTCAGAAGCCCTTTATAATTTCTCTTTTCCTGCGTAAGCATGGCCTAAAACATGACCAGATTTTCACAACTTCTAAAACTAAATAAAGGGATCCCATAATGAAATTAGACAAAAACGTTATCCTTGTTTATTCATTTATTAAGGAAAATGATCTATTCTTAAAGATATGTATGGCAAAGTATGTGAAATCTAGAGTATGAGGATGACAACACCTTCTGTATAGACTGTACAGTTATAGTATAGTATGTAGGAGTACTGTAAGAAGAAGAAGAAGAAGAAGAAGAAGAATGAAGCCTTACAGGAAGAGAAGGCTCGTGTTCCTGGTATGGACACTAGATGGCAGAAGAAAACAATATATACATGATGTGAAAACGCACAGAGTAAACTTGGAAGATTCTCCTTACAGATGACTTAGTGTTGTAGTGCTATTTTATATTTTATTGGACTTATTCCAATCAATCTAAATAAATTATTCATTATTCAAAACTGACAATCATTGGCAGTTTTCATCATCAGAATTGTTGCTTTATGTGGTTCAGCTTCAGTTGGTCTGTCTGTGGCATCTGAAGACATATTCCATGAATGGTCATTAATAAGTGAGGTTTGTTTCAGGTTTATTAGAAGTGACAGGAACCCATGTTCTTTTCGATTGCAGCTTTGCTGGTCTGTGCTTGTTCATCTGCTTGTGGGAGAGTAAGCATATTGCACTCCACTATTGAAAGAAATTTTGAAAACATCTGGTTAGACAGAGGAAATGGGAAAATGAAGTAGTGCTGTGGATTGGTTAGACATGCAGCTTTACTCGTAGGCCTGGAGCTAGCTGCGTTTTCAGGACTGTTGCAGTTGAAGGGATTTTGGAAAGGAAAAGCAAGTTATATAGAGCTCACAATATGACATAAAGCACCACACTGACATTGTAGCTTTCTGCTGTGACTCACCATAGTGTTGTTTAGTCAGCAGGACAAAGTCTCCACCTGTACATTTCCCTGATTGCCCCGTTTGTCCCCTTTATGCTCTCCAAGCTGTAATCATAGCATATATTTGTTGTCATGGCAGCATGGAGTCATTATCACACCAGGCACTTCCATCAAACAGCTGGACACTTGTACCAAGACAGAAAAGCATAATGCAGCAGACTTTGAATAGAAATTCCTAGCACGACAAGCTGTGGGCATTTTATTTAGAGACATTGCAATGTGTAATTTGGAAGCTTAGATAACATCCTGTAACTGAGAGGATGCATAGGTGCAAAGAACACCTGTAGTGCCGTAACTACAATTATAGCAATGGCCACATCTGTGCTGGACATTATGTATAGCACAGGTGTGTGTGGCGTGTGTCATTTTAGTTCTTAAACGGGGTATAAATCCTAGTAAAATAGCAGCTTGGTGTGATTTGTGTGGAAGACTGCATGCCTATAAGCAGATTAAAAGATCAGCTCATTTGGCTGTTTCAGAGTCAGAAATGCTGGTGATTACTCAGATGGAGGTAAAAGAGTTTGGAAGGAAAAAGTAAGATGAAATACCTGTAGAAAAAGTTCTGGAAAATAAATTAATATCTGGAAAATATACCTTCATATAGTGCCTTTTGAGACTTGCATGTAGATAAACATTAGCAATGCATTTGTTGTTAAAAAAGTGCCTCAGGATAGATGGTAAGGCTAAAGTAAAACTTGTCTGTATAACAGACATTTATTTATATATGGGGTAGATGTACTCATCTGAGCCTTCTCTTAACATCAGTAATTGTTGTTGTCTTGATAGACTTGGACGTACCAACGTAAGCTTACCATTACTTGTTCTGTTTAATTGCGAAAACAAAAAAAAAAAAACTCAAAACCTTTGTGAAATGTCGGTGAAGATTCTCAGTCGTCCAGGTGAAGTTATCTGGAAGTTTAGTCATGGCAACTGGACTTCCTTTAGTTAGTTGAAACATTTCGCTACTCATCCAAGTAGCTTCTTCAGTCTGAAGATAGTTGGTTAGAGGCCGCAAATTTATGCTCCAAGGCTGGTTTCACTCCACCCCTTGCCCTGAATAGGCTCGTTAGGTGAAACAAAGGATGGGGGGGATGTGAAGGATGTAATGATCACACCTCAGCCCACCCCCTCGTAACACCTAAATGGGTCGTTAAGTGTGTCCAACCTGGTGCAGGTGTGAACTGGTTCTGGCCTTTTTGGGGATAGATGAAAGGGCAGCATGATAAATAGAAGACAGGTTGTGTCTAAGTCCTCCACCTCTGTTGAGAGAGGGAGTGTTGATTTGCACATGCACGGCTTCCCTCACCCCTCTCTCAAACTTTGTGAAATGTTCCATTACTTTTTCCAAACAGACTTTTCTCAGAAAAATTTTATTGAAACATTTCCTTTGTGCCCCCTCTCATGTTCTTCTGCATAGCTGATGTTTTTTAAAGATAAATTCTAGTTAAATCAATAAGGGTTTTTTAATATCATTTACAAATGTTAAAATAAACGTTTTGATAAATTCCACAGAAAATGTGAAATCTCTTCCTGTGCTTGCTGTGGCTTTCTCAAAAATAAATCTGCAGTTATCTCAATTCTGTCACAATGACTGAGTGATCCCATGGACCCGTACTGCAGATGTTGGCTTACTGATGTTACAGAAATACATGGCAGTACAAGAGAATTTCATTGCTTTCCATTGTTATATGTTGGCTCATCACTCAGTCTGGTCACAGAGGGGTGTATACCTGTAGCTTCATTAGGTGTGGCAGCAAAGAATAAATCACCTTATCTTGTAGATACAGTTATCTCTAAGGGCAAGTAGAAGCCTAACTTGTAGCCCCAGTGCTTCAATAGAATAGATATAGCATTTACTCTTGGTGGTAGTGCAGAAAAGTTGCTGTGCTTCTGCATGGCAGTGAAAGCCCATTAGTCATGGTGCAAAAGCTCCCTGTCCAAATTTCAGAATATGAAGCTCGTTGAAAACCAAGGTTCAATATCCTAGGCTGTTGTAACTGTCTTTCACAATAAGGTCCCTTCTTCTCCCACGGGTGCTTTTGAGTGACAACAAGCCATTATTTCAACTACCCTCAGACTTTTCCAGAGCCTAACTATAGTTGGCAGGGAACTATTGGTAAATAAGCAATTGAAATCTCCAACTCTGACCCATGTCTTCCTACACATCTACCACAACTCCGTGGGACTTTAAGACGAGCTGCGCACAAGATTTTTAGCCACCACTGGAAATGTATTGTGTGCTCCAGTCTGTTCCCACACAGCACATGGATTAAAGAGAAAGAGGAGAATGCTCCAGGGTAAACAAGTGGCACAGCAAGCCACAGTGTATGGCAGGGGATGGTTGAGGTACAGTACTGTGATAAACAGCCCTTAGTGATCAGTGTGAAATGATGGGACATGGATACTCACACACACAGTTTTGTCTATAGGATTCTTTGTATATTAGCAACTGCTCAGAATTGGAATATGCTATGTTCACCTATATCTTAAAAGTCTGAAATGCAGGATTAACAGATGATGACAGTGAGTTGCTGGGACAAAGGAACATATTTACTGACACCAACTGAAGCTAGAATAAGGACTATACAAACAGCATAAAAGCATAAAAAGTCTTGCCTTTTTTGTTAAACCCCCCGACCGCCAAATTAAGATGCAAAAAAAAAAATCTTTAATTTCAGCACAGTGGAAATGTCATGCAGTACTTCCTCCAGGCAGGGAGTGAATTAAACGTTTTTTAAGTAATGTTTTCATTTTAACAACCTGGAAACAAGGCTGTGTTCATGCAGTCTTTGCAATTATGTCCACACACTTTATATTGTTGAGATACGTTCATTTCTTAGTAAGGGTTCTACAAACAAAAAAAAAACAAACAATTATTTTAGATTTCAAAATCTGTTATTTCTTTGAACAAACATTGTATGGAAGACAACTGCTGTATATTTTAGCATTAATATTTGGATTTAATAATTTGTCAAACAAGCTAACGGACACACAGTGAAGTTGTTAGCAAGGTTAGCATTCTTTCAGAGCTCTGTTCGACGGCCTCGCTCAGATACTAGTCTAATACTCTTCTGGCTGTTCTAGGAACCTTTTTTTAGTCAGCTTGGTAAAATGCATGAAACTGTTTTCTTAGTCACAACTTTAAAAGTCATAGTTAGTTGGAACAGACTGAACAGCTTGCTAACTAGCAGGCAAACTAACAAAGCTGTGCAAGTTTCCAGGCAAAGCTAGCGCCCAGTTGTATCATCACTCGAACCATTTTAATCCGTGTATCATATGTTCAGCTTTGTGGTTAGTGTGAGTCTCTGCTTGCCTTTAGCAGCCAGGCTGGCACTGAGTGCTGCTCAGCTGCACTTGATTGCTTCCCGTGTGTTTGGCTGTTATCAGGCACAGGCAGCCTGGTGCTAACTGGCTCAGAGTCACAGTCCTCTGGCTCGACTGTGGATTGGACTCCATAGGTATGCTAGGCATCTGCATCCACAACACCTACAAAGTCTCCTGCTATACAGTATGGAGAGCAGCTCTCAGTGTATAATGTTAATGGTCAGAGCTGTGTTTGCAGGAATACATGCCCTGCTATATGCTATAAGAACTTTTCACACATTGCACTATGTTGTCATTGTACAGCTGGTGTTCCCATGGTAAATCTTGCTGTATGAAGTGTATAGGTGGGTTGACAGAAGAGCCTGTGATCTGGTTTGAACTTTCTCTGAGTAACATTTATGGGATTTGTTTTCCGCGCCTATCTGGCAGAAACAGTTGGATTGACTCGAGTATAGTAAAGCCAGGTTATCTTGCAAGCGTTTGTGCCTGCCATGCGTATTCGTTTAGAAATGCCATCTAAATGTCAGAATGGGCCACCCCTAATTCTCAAATGAAACCACATTTCATTTAATCGTAGAATCAAATGTCAAAAATGCTTGTATTCTTTCATATCTAGTTTTATTGTATTTTTGGTTATTTTATTTTATTATTTATTTCATAAAGATATTTTAGTATGGCTTATAGGGCCTATTCCCTATCAGCTACAGTTACAGCAGTACCTGAGGCAAGACTTTCAAGTCTTGCGATATTATCACTGGGCCTGTTGCTTATTACAGTCAACGTGTTGGGCTCAGAGTCTTTGTAATAATTTGTTTAGAGACATAAAACACAAGAGAGGTGTTATAACAGGAAACAGGATTCAAGTCATTAATCAGTGTTAAGATTCCCACCCAGCCCATTTCTACTGCAATAGAATAACCTCAGCTGACTGTCACCCTCCCTCAGGGCTTTTCAGCGCTTTATCACTTCCTCACAAAGCCTCTGAAGATAAAAGCTTTTGATTGAGAATCAGTCAAAAATGCACACTGTTGCAACACCCAGTTGTAGCAGTGAAATATTTGTTTGTTTGTTTTTCTGAATACAAGAAGAGGTTTGAGAATATTCACAGTTCAAGTGTGAAGGCAGATTAAACTCTCACGTTTTTGCTTAACCTTATTAAAAAGGTATCATTAAAAAAAATGGAAAATGAAAACTGGGGAGAGAGTGAAATAAAAATACATTTTGGATAGTGATAGTAACGCTACTACATTAAGTATAGCAGTGTCTCACAGGGTGTGTAACTACAATTTATGTGTTATAAAAGTAGAAGAGTATCTTCATCATCTATCAAACTATGACTCTTTGCACCAGCATGTGAAGTGAAGTTACCGAGTAGCTTTTGGAATGACTTAGATTATTAAATATAACTTTATGTTGATGCTTCGGACAGGACCACATTACTGAAGCTAGTCATCAACTAAGTAAGATAAAGTAGTGTTTCTGTTGCTGTGCCAGTATTGGCCAGCTGGTTATGTTCTCATCTACACTCCCCCCCAGTAGCCGGGGGGGAACATCCATTTGTGTAGACTAATTTTTGCTTTCTGAATGTTGTGCACCTTTAGACTTTGACTGGAACTACTTCTGGTCATGGAGTCGCTTTGTGGACTACGTGCAGTGCGTGCTGGCATTCACTCTGTTGGCGGCCTACATCACCTACCTCCTCCTGGACTCTGCACTGTTTGTGGAGACCCTGGGCTTCCTGGCCGTCTTCACTGAAGCAATGCTGGGCACACCGCAGCTCTACTGCAATTATCAGAACAAGTCCACTGAGGGCATGAGGTACAGATTTAGTACTGTTAGTTATATTCACAGAAAATTCAATTGATTTCAGCCTACAGCCTTTAGGAACAGCAACAGAAACAGAAATACAGTAAGAGCTCTGGGTCAGGGCATGGAGAGTGTAATTTTGCAGTTATCATACACTCCATAGGCAACTCCAGGATATTCACTCTTATTTTAAACAAGCTGCAAAGGTACTGAGACATTTTACCTATTTCATTTTGTGGTTTTCATGTCTGCATAAACATAGCTCTGTGGTAAAAAATTGGATTTTAAGCAAAGCAGAATATAACCATTACTTGAAAAGCTCATTGAAAGAGGAAATTAGTTTAATTATTAGTTCCTCAGAATCATTAGGCTCTGATTTCATCTACTGACACTGGGGAAAACCCTGATATATAAGACATGATTGAAACTCTCATACACCATTGATGCCAAAATGACACGCCCACACCGGGGGTGTAAGAAAATATCAAATATCACAATATTATGTTTTGTGGGTTTGCTTTGTTTCTCAAAAATACTGTATTAATTTTGAATTAACAGTTTACATGCAAAGATGTGGCAGCAATTGGTTAATTTTGTTTAGTGTTTTGTTTAAAATAAATAGATGATCTCATTGCATAAAAACGTTAAAACTCATACTGCACATGGCAATAGATCACAGTATATTGACTTGTAACCCCTCTATCATTATTCAGATCATATCAACAGATTCTTGCCAACACAAATGATACATGCGAGTCTACACAAAATGTTTCAGCTAATTTCTGCAGTTATGTCTGTCCCTATTACTTTTCTTTCCCACCAGTGATAATAAATGGCACACTATATTTGTTTCCATTCCATACGTTGTTTATAGTGAACAGATTACAAGGATTTTAGCAGATTTTAACTTAATTGTGGCTCATTCACAAAGTGTTTTAACGTAGATTCTGACATTTAACAATGTTTTCATATTCAGGATTTGTACACTTGAGACCACCCTTAGGCACATTTTAATGTGACATGCTTGTGCTTTTGTTAATTCTCTAATTGTATAATATTATAGAAGTTAAATTGCAATCTTGTCATTCATATTTTTTTAATCCATTGTCTTACAAAACATTATGATGATTTAGAATAACTTTATACATACTGTACTCTACCAGCTCCTAAGTATAAAGTTAGCATAATGTCTGATTGGGGTCACACGTGAATAGAGCAGGTCACTGTCTGAATTCACAGTGAATGAGCAGGTTCATTCACTGTTCCTATCTATGGGACTGGCACTACGTCATTATGCTCAGAACAGTATTTCCAGTAGGTGAAATCAGTGAAATGGCAATTTTAAACCATGCGAGAAAAAGCCTTTTATTAAAGTGACTTGGTGACAAATCTCTTGACTAGGAATAGAACAGTTTATGGACAATATTTTGGTCTTGGGCCTCTCAGCAAAGTTCATACAGACAAACTGCATCACACATACAGTGTTTAGGCTGTAGTCTCTCACCTGGGCAAAATGCAGACAATCAGAGGAGGCTAGCAACACTTTGGTGCTCATTCTTAATACAGTGAGTAAAGGGCAGTATTTCCTTTTCTTTCCTATTATATTATTAAGACCGCTGCAATGTAAAATACAGTTTGAATGCAGTAAGGTTATTTTCTGTTTGAGCCTCAGTTAAAATTTGCCAAGAGTCACTCAGATGGAAATTAAAACAGAGCTTGTTGTATCCCTGATTAATGATAACGCCTCTATCCTGACGAGTGCTATTTTATTTATGAGTGCCACTTCCATCATACACTCTCTGCGTGTGTTGTGCTGTGTGCTGTGTGCTACTGTCGTGAGTCATAGCTTCAGATTATATTGTCTTGCATGTGGTCATTAACACTGACACGTGCTTATTAAGTATTTCTGGCACCTGTCGAGCAGGAAGTAAAGAAGGGGTTCTTGACAACTATTTATTACTCTAAACTGTGCCACTGAAGTTACTCGAAAAATCAATATGGTAATGAGGTATTCTGTCTTGCTGTATCTGTTGCTAGTGTATCACTTGGGCCCATTAATACTGATTTGCATCAAGTTTCAGGCTGTAATTAGAGGCTTTGACGTAAAAAAGATTGTTGAAGACATACAGTATATGGTTACAAAGTCAGTGCTACTAGCTTTCTGAGCTGTAGCCACTAAAGGGAGCTTCTAAATGCTGTACACCATTTTAATTGCATACCACTAAAGTGAATGAAAAATAATTACTCATAAGTGGATATTAAAAGAGCCAGAACTGATGATTCAAAACTGACAGAAAAATGTTTTAAGTGGTAAAAAGTAATTGAAATGGATTAACTGATTATATATTGAAATATGTGGGAGTTAAAGATTGTCCAGAACACACTGGCCTTATTGAAAAGGTTTCTCACAATGTGTGTCCTGCCTCGGAGCAGTGCATGTGCCCCCCTCACTGCTGGTCAGCTTTTCTGCAGCAGACTGATAACAGAGCTCCAGCAGGGCTGCCTGTTCACTTAACCTGCCATGACAACTCCCACGCTGGGCCCTTCCATACCCCCTCTGCCCCATGCCTTATTGCATCCTTATTGTGTGGTACTTCCTACCCGTCTGACCCTCTGTCTACGAAACTCATTGTTCATGAAGCTGTCTACAGAGTGTGTGCTTGCAGAAGAAAGTCACCACTCACTGTTACCACTCATGTTTAATTTTGTGATGAGCTGGTATTTTTGCTGATCTGAGCTATTCAACAAATCTTAGTTGTGATGTGCTTACCCAAAATACATTTCAACAAATCTCTACACAATGGCTGTAAACATGCTTTCAATGGATGTGGACAGATGGGAATTGATAAATGTAGCTAGTAGTGTTGAAAAATGTCTATCACCGTGGCTGTGTCCTATACACAAAAAACATTTACTGAGGCTGCAATGTATTAAGATCTATTGTGTTTGTGTGTGTGTATGTGTGTGCTACTTTTGATGGTGGATTTCTCTCTGTATGATCGTTGAAGCATGCAGAAAAAGCACTTTTATTAACGTGGACTGACGACAAAACCTAACGATCGCCATTGGTGTCCAAACAGACTGCAGCAATTTGTTGCTGTCAAATCCAGCAGTATCATATTGTCTACATTTGGCCAAATACCCCTGGGGACAGGATGTGTGGATAAACTGATGCAGACGTAAATGTCACATTGCTCAATAGCCGTTTTTAATCCTGTTGAGTGTTTTTGTGTGAATTATCTCCTGAACTATTTTACAGTTGCTGTGGCCCTGTTTTCACAACAGATTACAAAACCCTTAATACAAAGAACCAACCTGACTCACTAAATTCTTACCTAACGTTTTTGGTTTGATCTCAGACATCTGTGTTTTACGAGAATAACGGGAAGTGCAGTTTGATATTACGCTATCACACAGCCACTTTGACAGAAATCTCACAGAAGAGCAACTGGTGTGCGTGTTTCAAATAAAAAAAAGACAAAAACTTTCACGCTGACGTGAGTGTTTTTCCACATAAAATCCTTCTTGTTCGATTATAAAATGCAGAAACTTAAAATGATCCCCTTTCAAAAAGTGCTGAAAATCAATTAAAACTTGTTTTTTCACGCTGCGTTTGCTTTAATACGAATCAGGATGTTCATGCTTTCGCAGGCGCTCAGACTCCAGCAGAGAAGGGCAGACTCTAGCTGAGTGGCCATTCCAGAAGAAAAACTGTTAAAATTTTATTTAAATTCATTTCATGAAAAACCTATGCCTACACAGCACAAAACACTGAATCGGGAGATCAGCAGGATTAGCACGATTTTCCTTTTACTCTCAAAATGTTCCATTGTACAGATTATTTGTCAAGGCTAATGTTTTCCCGCACAATTGTGTCACTGTATTTTAGTTGGTTAGTCCACAAAGTTGTCTGTATGAATTACACAACTGATCTTCCTGCTGTTTGCTTAATCCAGTGGAAAAGATCACTGTGTACTGTATTGAAGAGAACCAGTCGAAGTTTTACGGTATTTATTTATTTTATTTATTTGTGTTTTGGTAAACACAGTGTAATGCCTTAATTATCTACAGTCTTTTCTTGTGCGATTTAAGTTTTGACTGAAATTTCTTCTAAAATATACTTGTGCCCTGCCAGGATGAATCGTGATGTTTCGTATCAACACTGCTTGTCAGACCCTTTGTCTTACCCTGCAACAGATTCTAACCAGCCAACAGCTAGTGCAGATACAGCTGACACAGAAAGCAGAGAACGTTGTCATTTCCAGTTCTCTTTATTGTGTATGTCCTCTCCTCCCTCTGTGCTCAACCTGTTGAGTCTGGCAAGCTGTTGCTAGGTTACTTTACCTCAGCATTTCGTTCAAGGTTTTGTGATTGTCTGTGTGTATGTGTGTGTGCGCACAGTATGTGTCTGTGCAGGAATAGCAAGCAAAATTCTATATTTAGGTTCATTTTTAAGGCTTGGCTACACGGTTAACATCAGGTTAGCATTTTTAGTAGAGGCTATGTTTGTTTAGGAGAACTCAGAGATAACTTCTGGGAAATGAATGACTGTTTGAATGAATAAACACACATGCAGAGACAAAAACAAACAGAAGAGATAAAGCAGAATACCCTTTCCTGTAAGTACCAGGAACAAAACAAATAAATCGGATCACCATTCCCACTGGAGTGTCAGGCTACCTGCTTCACCAGTACTCATACATTCAAAGTCACAGTAGGAGTCTTGAACCCCCTATACACACCCAGGGGATGAAGTCAGAGGAGGGTAAAGGTTTCCAGTACATGGAATCGCATTAGATGTGTGTATACACTAGCACTGCAACATGACCACTGTCTGACAGGCAGCAGCAAAGCAGTTTTTCAATAATGAAATATGCATAAAGTTCAGAGGGGCACTGACGAGTCTTGCATTGGAAGGGTTTGTCCCATGAGGACGTTGTTGAAGGCATTTGTCAGGTTCTCTATTAAGCTCCTTGAAGCAGTTTGACACTAGTAACTTCTATGTTGCCATAATGACCTGATGCATTTGACAAAGTTAGCATTATCTCTGGTTCCCAGTTTCCCCTTTTTGATCAACACAAAGTTGCTGATAGTACTGAGTTGGTGCTAGTTCAAAGTTGGTTCAACTTGGGGACCTTTTTAAGATCTAAGCTACCATAGAGCCACGTCGTTACATCGACATGTTTGATTCTTTGGCTCTTGAAATGCAAAGAACTGGTTCAAAATTTAGCACTAGCTTTAAAGCAGCCCTGGAACTGACTTGGTGGAAAAGTAGTAAGAGTTTACTAAATAAAGAACAGACAACAAAAACTAACATTAACCTAAACTCTAAAAGGGCTTTTTTTATAACATAACCTGTAACCCCACAAAGTAGAGTAGGCTATTAGCAAAGGCACTGCTCTCTGAATACTGCCCTACACACACCTCTTAATCACAACATCACTTTTCAAATATCATTAGCAGTGAAGGCTAGGTATACTAAAGATGATAAATTATTTGCTACAGCGTACAAAGCCAGTGTTAAAATAAAATAACTTTACGGTGACGCATTATTGTTTAACAATGCAAATAAGCAGGACTACTGCAGCAAAGTAGAAAGTGTCAAAGATCTTTGCTAAATCTCTTATTCAAATTGTGACAGGGAGCTTGAACATGCAAATACTGACAACACAGTCACAATTTGAATAAGAGATTTAGCAAAGATCTTTGACACTTTCTACTTTGCTGCAGTAGTCCTGCTTATTTGCATTGTTAAACAATAATGCGTCACCGTAAAGTTATTTTATTTTAACACTGGCTTTGTACGCTGTAGCAAATAATTTATCATCTTTAGTATACCTAGCCTTCACTGCTAATGATATTTGAAAAGTGATGTTGTGATGATACACCACTCTTCGTTATTAGTCCATAGAATAACCATGTATTGTATCCCTTCAATCCTTCCACCAGTTGCTGAAGCATAAGTCTAATTTTCACCCTCTTCCTCTACTGTGCTGTAAAGCAATCCAGTCTGTTTGTGTTGATGTTTTTTCTGTTTCCCTCATAGACAATAATTGTAATTATCCCTGCATTTAATGTAAACAAATGTGTGCTAGCTGTTTTATTGTTGTCCAATAGTTTCATATGTAAGACAGATATTTTATGGTGTGTGTGTGTGTGTGTGTGTGTGTGTGTGTGTGTGTGTGTGTGTGTGTGTCTGTGTGTGTTCAGGCTGCTGCTATTTTTGGATGGTCCTGAGCCTGCAGAACCATAAGCACATACTGATACTGATACTGACCAGCCAGCCATAAAATAAATAAAATACAACAATGCAGACAGAAGGTACACACATGCTCACACACAGACAAACACAAAACAGGGAGCTTGAACATGCACATAGCCAACCGCATCCTTATAAGGCCTGTGGTCTTGAGCTGTATCCCACGATGCTAGGTAAGAGTGCCAGAGCCTTATTTAGTTTGCAGGCTGCTGTCCACTCACACACACACACACACACACACACACACACAGCCACGTACTGGCACAGATCTGTACTGACTACTGATAGTGCCAGGCTGTCACCCCTGTGGCCGGCTGCATGCCGCTGCTGTGTCTACCAGAACTGTAGAACAGACTTCAGCTTCAGCTCCCTGCAGCGGATCAGTGCAGCTGGAGAACCTTCAGATCGTCTGTCCAACCTGTCCACCCTCCATCTGCCCACATCACTCAGGGGCCTGCTTTCTCTTTCTTGCAACAGATGAAAATTCATTTCAGTTCAGTTTGGCACGTTACATAGTAATGTGTAGACCTCAAAGAATTATATGAAAAACATATACACATAAGATTGTGACAAGTAAAAGCTCTGCTTTTTGCATGTCATGTATTTTTCCCCAAAGTGCAATTATCCATAATTTTGCAATGACAGCACACAAAGAGGACAAAGAGCTGCTAAATGATTGTTAAAAAAGTTTCACCTAATATGACTATGACAATGCATTTAATGTGCAAAAACACAAAACGTAAATCAGGTTACTTTCATGTCAAACTCAAAGAAAATACAACTTGTGCTTTGTCCACAAAAAATTATAAAGCAGTTACAGACCAGAGCCTCTATATTGAAAGAAAATTGAATGATGCACAGCACAGCAAAGTTCCAAACCTCAGACCTCTGCAAAAAAGTATACAGTGTTGCATAGTTTGTTTCAAAGTTACCCTTCACTAAACTGTCTCCTAGTTTAAGTTGCTCGCTTAAAACAATACCTCTCTAGTCTGGAGTGGACACACAGCTGCTGGCTGTGGTTCAGGAGGTGGAGGGGTCGCCCAACAACATGTGTGTGAATGGATGAATGTAGATGCTACCACATTCCCAAAGTGGGAATTTGGTCCCAGAAATTAAAAAATAAATACTTTTAAATATATCTATATGATTTGTCTAACTCAGGCTGCAGAGAAATGTAGTTGGAAGTAATTTCTTACACAGAAGAAGCAGCAACAAATAACCCAAATAACAACATACATAAGATGTTAGAAGCTGTGTTGATCATAAAATGGATGTAAATCATTTTATACACACTACCCCAAAAAGGGAACATATTTGTTCCATATCTTTGAAAACTTTTGGATTTCCTGTAGGATTTATAATGGTAAAAAGGTTCCTTGCTTGGTAAGTAAGGTTGAAGAGTTGAAAAACTATGCTAATTTTGTGTTAAAAAACTTTATTCTTCCCTACAACACTTTCCCAGTGAACTTTATAGGAATTCCCCGGACATTCTCCCCAGTTTCACTGCCTTCTATTCGATGTATAAAGACTTTTGTGCTGGACTCTTCTTCACCTCCATCTTGTGCTCATTTCTGCGTCATTAGTTCGTATGCTCATATGCCTAAAAGCTGGAGAGAGACAATAAATTAAAGAAAATGAAAAGCTGTAAACTGGAGACTTTACTGAGTCTGATAATAAGATTATATGACCATATATAAAAATTATATTATAAGAATACACACACAATACGTTCAGCATCATCAAATGTGGGTTTTGGGCCAAGATTGGTAGGCTAGCTAGTAAATAAACAAAATGACTTTTACAAATTAAACGTATAGTAAAATGCTGATTTTTTTTTTTTTTCTTTCATCTATGGCACCTGCACTACTTTCTGTTGAAAAGTCCACGAAGCAATACAGCACTTTTTGTAGATGTAAAAATATATATATAAATATCTAATGCAAAAAATAGTTCCATCCCTCCATTCATCTTTGGTGGGTTTAAGACTAAAGAAAAAGACTCAAGTGAGGGAAATGTGGAACTAAGGGAACTGATATATCAACATCTTAGAAGCACATGGAGGACATTTGTTTGCCTATTCATTTATTTTGCCTCAAGGTAGCCTGCAAAATGTAATATCTGTGCTTTATTCCTTGGGCCTTTTTTTTTTTTTCTATTCAAAGCAATACAAATATAAAACCAGTGTTGCTACACGATGCATCTTCAGCCCATATTGTCCATTGCAGTCCCACCTTTCTACCACTCTATTTCTAGCTGATTGCTCATGGTTCTTTCCCTCTGTATATGTCTCAGAAGGTGACAAATAAGTAGCCACACATGGTCTCGCCCATTTCCCAGGTCCTCCCTGCGTTACTTCTTATTAGAGAACCAGTGGAGGAGATGATCAGTCACACAAACACCAGCATCTCTCATCTTCACCTGAATGTACAGTTTGTCATAACTCAGACAGCAGCTGCAGGAGAATGAGGGGAGAAAGGAGAGGAGCGAGGATATGGAGGGAAGGTCTCCTTCCACAGAGCTAACAAGCTCCTTCTGAGAGAGAAGAGTGTGAGGATGTTGGGTGGGGGGGAGGCAAATGCAAACAGGCAGAGAGAGGAGACTGTGGGAGGAGGTGGTGGGAAGATGAATAGAAAGGGAGAAAGAGAGAAGGTGCTGTAGAGAGTGGGCTTCTGCAAGAAGAATGAGAAAATGGAAGACAGTAGGGACATTGGGAGAGACTGCAGAGGAGTAGCTGGGAAAAAGTACAACAAAAATAGCAAAGTTTGCACAAATTGGCCTTACAAATGAAAAGGTTAAGGTGATAAAGTGACAGTTGGGGTAATTACCACGACTAGAATGTGAATTCACTGCTGTAGTACTTTTAAGTACAATGTCACTTCAGCCACTGCTGGCTCAAAAAAAGGCTTTATTTGACCTTCATTCAAAAAGCTAGAGAAATACCAAGTCTATAATTTTCCCACTGTGAGTCATTATGGTCTCATTTGGTGGTCAAGTGATGGCTTCTTTTAATAAGATTTTTAGGCTTATACAAGACCTTTATGTCTGCTGAGTGGGCATTAATTGACAGCTGTGATTCACTTGTTGCTCTCCCTGACTTCTGCAACTATCTGACTTTTGGAATCTGAAGTCCTAGTGTTTTGATGTAAAAGTAACTCAGTTTAAGACAAATTTTGGTCATATGGGTTTTTTTAATGTAGTTTTTGTCAGTTATTCAGAAGCTGGATTCACTTACATTTTAACAAGTAGAACAGCTAAAGAAAATCTCCATCAAAGCTTTTATTGAACTCATGCTGACTAACCAAACCAACACACTAGAGTGAAAGGATTTTGGTGTTTCTGTTGTAGACAGGTTGCTGTAGGAAGCACATGTGTGTATGTGTGCAGACGGGTGCGTTGTGGATCCAGTGCTGGCTCAGTCCCTTCTTTTGTCAGCATTACCTACATGTATTCCTGCCTCAAGCAGACAATAAAAGTTTATAAAAAAACTCCAGAAGCTTTTAGGTGTGTTGATGCTGTCACAGACTGGTGCAGAAAACACTCACAACCACCAGAAGCAACATTTTAATGGAGTCTTAAAGGACTGTTAGAGGTGATGTCTCTATAGTTCCTGAATGCAGTTGTACACTGACTTGTATGCGGAGTGTGACATACATAAAGTTGTGTGTTTGAACCCCAGGGCTCGTTTTTTTTTTTTTTTTTTCTTTCTTTTTTCTTTTACTGTCATTAGAATTCCCTTTCCATCTCATTAGTTGAGTTCACAGTGCCAGCACAAGTACTGAGACTTATACCTAAAAGAACTTAATCTTCCCAAATTACACAAGCGCTTTTTTCGTGTTTCTAAAACAAAAGCTTTCATTTTACTGTAAAACCCATCCCCTGGATTGTCTCATGAGCCCACCCCAATGAACATTCAGTTAAGCTTATAACAGATTTGCTGTTATTAGTCTTGTAGTAGTGCCACAGGATGCAGGGTTGATGGGAAGCTTTAGCCCTCAAAAGATTCATTATTTCAATTTCTCATGGTTGTTATTGTGGCAAATGTGCTATTCCTTCTTGCCTGAAATGATATTGCATTTCTGTGACCACTTTTCCTACGGTCATTAATGTCTGCCTTTGGCACCCAAATTTAATTTACACAAAGGAAAAATACATCAAAACCACATGTACTGTATCTAAGAGGCAGTAAGTGTCTGCTAAATTAAAGTGGATGCTAATGCCTAGAAATATATGGAAATAGTACAAAGTGAAATAAATAAATCATTCTAATTATATTAATATTTTTTACAGTTGTGTTGTAGTTATGCAAGTCAGTAATTGTGATATATATTAAGACATTAGTAGAATTCCATCATTATATTTATTGTTATTATATTATAGTTGAGTTGTCCCTCATTGATTTTATTTTAAAATGACCCTTTTCAAATATTTAGCTT
Source organism: Anabas testudineus (assembly GCF_900324465.2). Lineage (NCBI taxonomy): Eukaryota > Metazoa > Chordata > Actinopteri > Anabantiformes > Anabantidae > Anabas > Anabas testudineus. The sequence continues at coordinate 17,679,039 of NC_046620.1, forward strand.
ACCTAGAGTTTCTCAAAGTTTTTTTTTTGAGTTGTTGAGTTTTCTTGATTTGCTTAAATCAAGAAGACCCAGCTAACACAGCTACCATTGTAATGCAATGCAATGCTTACAAGGCCACTTGGCTCGGCAGGTAGTATTAGCATGAAGTTGGTTAATGACATATTTTGTTGTTGTTGAAAAGCTGCACATACTGTATGTGATGGCTCTACTCCAGGGTTTCGGTGTCTTGTCCACAGATATGGCAGGAGGAACCGGGAGTCGAACCTGTTGTTCATTTATTCACAGCATTTAAGCTGCATCAGTGTTGTTGCTCTTGCTAACAAGAGCCAAGTGGAACAGTTAGGTAGCCGTCATCAAGTTCAACCAAAGAAGGAATGCTGCTTAGGAAAAAGAGCATCAGAAAAAGAAAATTGCACAATGAAATCTAGACCTTGAGTAAAGGTCTATATTCACAGATACTTAATTTGATTACATGTGTATATTTTACAGTGTTTTCCATATTGTATTGAATGTATTAGACACAGAACACATCATTCTCCTTAATTCATCCTCAACTCTCTCACTCTATCCTCACAGTATCAAGATGGTGCTGATGTGGACCAGTGGCGACACTTTTAAAACGGGCTACTTCCTGCTCACCCAGGCCCCTGTGCAGTTCTGGACATGTGGCCTGCTGCAGGTGGGCGTGGACATTGCCATCCTGTTCCAGGTTTACTACTACAGCCGCTACCCACAGAAACCCGTGTCCCATACGGTGTCTCACACCACCAGTGCCAAAGCCCTCTGAGAGCCTCCACAAGCTTTCCAAGGACACTCACAAACAGGAGTTAGGGAGCATTTCTAGAGGCGCACATGTAAGGATGTATGGACATGTATAAACATACATGAGTACCAAAGCTCCTTGAGGTGATGCAGGCTGCTCACCATCAGCTCAAGGTCTACATATACACACATACACTCTCTTAAGACATCAACACATACAGACACTTGGTGTCTGCTGTGATACCTGAAGGACGCTTGTTTTTTAAAAGTTATTTATTATTCTTCTGACTTCTTGTGAATGCAACAGTACATTTTTGTCTTGGAATGCAGACTTCTTAAAGAATATAACCTTGAATTAACCAGTGCATGTAGAGAGTATTATGCACATACATAAATACACAGTGTAAGTAGACTGCAAATGTACGCACTGAAATCTGTGCTCGAGGAAATGTGGACTAGCTTTTCTCGTCTACATACGCTGATGATTGTTGCATGGACCCTCTGCCTTAAAAATCCACACATTCAAACATGGCTTGCTGCATTACCAGCAATATAAATGTATGAATCAATAAAAAAAAAACAACTAAAAAACAATATTGATATACAATGTTACTGAATGTACAAAATGGCATTTGTTTTTTGTTTTTTTCTCTCAACACAGTGGAGAAATGCTGGTCAGTCTGCCACTTGTTGGACAGATGGTTGCCACATGCTGAAACTCACAGGCACAGTCTTGTGGGACGAAACTGTTAAACACAAGAGGCAATCGAACTTTACCAAAATACTTGGAAATGCAATGGTTTTAAAAACATGATTGATCATAAAAAGCAAGCTTTGTGAGAGACAGGAGTCTGAAGTCGGATGACTGGCAACTGGTATGATGACTGGTATTTGACCTCTATAGATTGACAGAAAGCCAAGACTTTTGTACTGAAGCACATGATAGCATTTTTTTTTCTATAATTTTACACCACAAAGATGAATATGGGGATCTTTATATTCTTAACGTGCAAAAACTAATTTAGTCAACATACAATTGCTCAGAGTTATTGAAGCAAGTGGGTGGAGTGTAAGTTTGAACAAAACCTTGCTTTTACGTTGGGTTCATGAAACCATTCCATAAGGCTACAGGGACAAGAGGTAAAATATGCAGGCGTGAAGTAACTCAGAAAAAAAGAGATGGGAGTAGAGGCTGCCGTACAGCCACAACACAGAAACACTCACACATGCTCACTGTGCAGGTTGCCAGTTAGTCATAGCTAATGTTTCTGTTTAGGGCAAATGAAGGGGCGGTGCAATATAGCACTGCATTCAGTCTGAACACACCTTTTGAATGATGGCTGCTTCTTTACCACCTTATTATTATGGAATCACTGAAGCAGCTCCTTAAAACGTAAGTCTGATTTATTTATGTTACATTCATGCAATGTCAGCAGCATGGGAAAAACTGAAGACTAGTCTGACTAATATTCAGGCATTATTTAATTAATTAGTAAGTTGCTCCTTTTGCCAGCCTTGTGGTCCCACTATATATTTATTATCCACATTAGCTGTTTCTGTAGTGTTGTGTTTGTAGTGCTTCATTACAGCTACTATATGCAACTTAAGTTATCACTAGCATGAGAGTCAAACTCAGTCCTCTCTGTCCTTCACAGCCCTCCTTCTCTCTGCTCTACTGTGTGCTTCACCACACTCTGCACAGTACTTTAGGTATAAGTCATTATCAAATTACAAAAAAGAAGCCACTAAACTTACTAATAAAACAGAAATCGTTGAAATTCTCTCATTGATTAGAAAAGTGAGCCTCAATCTGAGGCTTTGAATAGCAAATGTGAGACTAACTTTGCAGAAGACATCGACAGAATCTGTCTACAAGATAAGTTTGGGAACAAGTTCCACACTGTAGCCTGAAGAAGTGAAACCAGCTACAAATTAGCTCAATTTAATGTAGTCTAGTTATTATTAGACCTTATTTAGATGCAACTACTCGCGTTGTTGTTTTTGTAGCCATTTGGTCATCAATCTGATGACACTTATTCTTTTTGCCAAGTTACAAAACGTGTAGCTGTCAAATATTTTCAACTCAGAATTATACCTAGGAAGAGGGTGGATGTACCATTATTACTATCTATAATATTTACTTTATATTCAGAAGTTAACTGCAGGACACCAAAAGTCCAGGGAAATGATCCCTGATGTCACTTTGGTGTTACCAATAAGACTGCTGGACAAAATTCTGAAAAAAAAAAAAAAACCCATGTTGTAATAAACAATAACTATGCTTGAGGAGAGTTTTGGCTTTACTTTAACTGATACTGCTGAATATGCTCGATAAAATCATATCTTCACCTCCATCATATTGCCAGCGGCAACGGGCCAGTTTATAATTTATATTACAAAATCAGTACACTCCACTTTTGGAAAGGTTGTATTCGTCCTCTTTTTATCATCAGTTAATTTCCTGTTCAGAAACAGAAGCAGCCATATTGAAGGGTTCTTGCTGTTGTTGTTGTTGTTTTGTAATTTTTCTCTGGAGAGCCATAGAAATGCCAAACCAGGAGTCGTATGACTGTCAGCCATTCAGTGAACTGTGCACTAGAGCAGACCTGATTCTGTCCTCCTGCTCCAAGTCTTAAGAAATGGAGACTTCCTGTTTGTTCTTTTGGGAACAAAAATGAAGGATATCTCCTTGGTTTTTTCTTCTGTGGAGGTGCATGTTTCATTTACACCTATTTAATTAGATGGCTTTTTCAAAAATCAGTTTCAAATTCTATTAATAAACAGACAGGGTTGAGGGTGTCTTATGGATAATGTTGTGAGATACCTCACTGGTTCTGTCTGTGCTCAACAGGACCAGCAATGACCTCACAGTTTCACTTTTTCATTCCATGTATCTGATTTTTACCTAATTTTACTTTGAGTTTTGTATCTTCTGGTTCATTTTCTTTAACCACATTTTCCAATTACAACTGCCAAGTTTTGCAATGTCCTTTCTGTGAAATACCTAGTTTAATGTTTCAAATATATCATTGTATGTTTTTTTTTATGTTACCAATGTTTATATTGAATTTTTCTGTTACACTAGTCAGCAAGTCGTCCAATATGCATCAGCACTTGAGGCTATTGAAACGCAAAGTATTGTTGAGAATCTAATGTGGCATTGTCACTTAATACAGAGGACATGGGAAACTAATGTGTCATGTTTTCTTTGATAGAGATGTTTGTGACAGTTGTGGAGACATCCACCGTTTATCCCATCAGGATCCACATCCACTGTCTGCAGCTCTGGCAGACAGCAATTGTCAAAGGAAGAATAAGCCCACTGATCATGGTTGTTGTTTGAGCTTTGGGCATATGCCATCTGAAGCAATGATAAGCAGATAAATTGTAATATGCTGGGTTTTCACATCAGGCTCTCCACTGGAACTGAGAGGAGACCGTATACAGATATTAGAAGTACCAAGAAAGCCATCAATGTGAGGCCGACAGTATCAATAAATTGGTTGTCCATTGGTTTTGTTGTTGTTGGTAATTTAAGTTGTATTACTGTGTTACTCTGCTAAAGAAAATTAGAGGATAATGAGAAAATCAGCACTAAACAGAAATATAGTATAAACCTCTTAATTACAACACATATTACAATATAATGTATGCACAGAAAATATTTCCAGTGGGGTCGTACTGAGAGAAAAGTGTTTAAACTTTATCTCTGATTTCAACCTAAGGTCATGAATTCGCAAACATAAAAATCCAAATTTTGCTCAGTGCCTTGGGGATATGAGTGGGAGTAAAAGAGTTTCCCTGTGTGTTTAAAAACTGTAAAATGTCTCATACAGAGTTTTTGCAAATCCCCCAGCGTATTAGCTGTGTCACCTCAAACCTGTTCAAAAAGGCTTCTTCAAACCAGATGTGATGGTGGGGATTCTTGCTGATATACTCGTCTGAGGTAAAAGTTACTTGCAAAACTTTGTATGTTACACTGAGTTAATGCTGTGAAACCTGGAGAGACTGTCTGGAGCTGCTCAATTGGAATACTTGTTAGACTTGAGGTGGCAAGAATCAATCTTTCTTCTGATATCAAAATATTAAATCACAATTTTTAATCTGATGGTGTTTTTTGGTGTTCAACCTGGTGGTGATCTGCAACTCTGCTCAGCTTTACTGGCCATCATAGCAAGTTCCAACTTACCATTTAGCTTTCTAGCCCATATTTTTTACTATTTTGGTTTACTCGTGGCTCTCTCATAACATTGTTCCTCTGCAAAAATCTGTTTAAAACCCACTGTCCCCCATTTAATCAGCACCGAACAAAAGTCAGTTAGTGACTAGCATGGTGAACACAGCAGTTAAAGACACAGATATTTCTCTCAGGAGTTGTTTGAGATCAAACAAAGGTAAAGGAGAGTAAATATTGTACTTTGATTCATCGGGTGACCAGACAAACTACTCCAAATGAATCCACTGGATGTGTAAATAATCAGCTGTTTCCTGCCCAGTGATATGCAGACAGCCCCTCATTTCAGGGAGATACCTGGTTTGTTGACCAGAGTGGGGTGAGTGGGTGTGAAGGAGAGCTCATTATATCTCACATATTACTAGATTAGTCTTGCAGCCAGTAAACGTAAAGTTAGTTTTGGCTATTATGTATAGCCACATGGTTAATCCGTAAAAATACATCTTAATGCTAAGTATATTATAATATATATAGCTAAATATATTTTGTATTAAAAATCTGCAGCTGCAAAGAAACTGTGAAATAAACTGTGAAATAAATCTATTTAAAACACTGTATATAGTGAAGTAAAAAGCACAATATTTGGCTCTTGATTATAGTGGAGTAAAGTGCTGACAACCAAACAGCATTCACTCTGTTCAGTTCCTGAACCCATGTAAGCTGATGACCAGAAATATGCTCACGCTATGACTCCTCTTATCTACGTCACTCAATCTCTGCTCAGTGAGGCTAATGATAGGTCTGCAAAAAAAGAATATCTGATTTCTGGAACAATGTATATGATTTGTAGGCATCATGGAGACTTGCAGAACTTCCAGTGCTATGCCAGTCTTCACAATTTGTTTGCCCCAAGTGGCCAAGTGGTCAGGAATTGCAGGTCTAAAGTTGTGCAGGATTGAATGGCCAGGATTCCTGAGAGGATTGTGTGGTTTCATATGAAATGCTACCTAAGACAGCAGGCTGGGGTTGCTGGATTGCCACCTTCCCCAAACCGAAGCACAGGGCAGAGTAACTAGCACTTGCCTGAAACATTCATAAAGTAAGTAACATCCAGGATCAGCTTCCATCACAAAGAATAATACTAATTGTCCTTTAGATAACAAAATATTAAGAAATTCTCAGTTACTTTACCACTGAGTTAGATTACGGTAGTAAACTACATAGATAGTAAGCTACTAATACTTAGGGGTTGGTGAAGACCAAAACATTGCTAAAAGTAAAGTGAAGTTTGAACTTAAATCCATGAAGTTTCAATACACGCATAATCATATTTGCTATGACAGTGCAAAAAAAAAAAAGAAAAAAAAATCTTCTTTCACTGACTTTATATTCACATTATTGTAGAGACATACTCCAAAGTGCACTAGTAGCTAAATATAACAGCCATAAGGTGAATTCAGATCAGTCTATTTATCCCTTTAATCTGATGTTCAGCTTGACCTTGAGAACTGTGTGAACATGTGAACATGCTCCTATTTAGTCTAAGTGAACACATCACTGAAGCACTGTCAGTATTTATCAAGTTTACAGTGCACTGAGCCGATATCATGCCTGGAAACAGAATTCATTTATTATTAATAACGGATGTGGAAAGAAACTATCAAGCAAGCCACATACAGACCAATTTAGGATGTTCTAAGAGCAGAAGTACAGCACATACTGTCTTGCAAATTTCAGCGTGCTTGTGTATGATAAATTCATAAATCAAAGTCTCTCCACATGGGACTGTGTTCATTATAATGTTTATTACATTTTTTCAAAAGAGGCTGTTCCTTAAGCTATGAATTTATGACGCAAAAGCACAAATCCATTTGAACTGACTTTCTATTCAAATGATGTTCCATAGCACCATCCCTTCCTCGTCAAAACAGTCATTCCCATTAAAACCTAGATATTGAAGCTATAATAGTTTAAAGTGTGTTCTGTGTATTAATTTCATGCTTTTTAATGACTCAGTTAATCCAGTGACTGCGATTCAGACTTGGTAGACAAAACATTTCCTTACGACCTGCACAGCTCATTAAAACATATCTAAACCTAATTTGCACTGCCATGCACTTAACGCTGCTTTGGTTCCAGCTTGACAACAATTTGGGTAAATGTTATTTTTTTGTGTCACATCAAAGTACAAGGCACTAGAGTCAAAGAAAAAGAACAAGTGCTGTATTTGCAATTATATGAGCAAATCACGCAAGACTGTGAAAATTATTTGCAATATCTGAAATTAGTTTAGACTGTAGCATTTTGGGTCTGTTACTTTCTCTGCCCCAGGGTGGATGTATAGCCTCTTTGGAACGATTCAAACTATATAGGACCTTACTCTCAATCTTTTAACTGCCAATATGTGAACAGAGGATTGGCAACAACATACACCAACATACCTTTTCCCAAACTGATAGCTCTGCCTGTTTTTACATAATCATCAAAGATTGTGAAGTTTTAACAGGTGACATCATATCCAAAAACTAAAAATGCAAACCTACTGTTAGATTAAATGGAGAATTAGTGAGTTGTAGAGGTACTGATAGGCTTTTATTTTTTCTTTCAGACTCTAGTCTGTATGTCAGGCTAAGCCAAGCTCATTTTGGTTGTAGCTTCAGTTTCAGCACATACATATATACTAATGCTTAAAACATCAGATAATTGTAATATTAATCATGTTATTTACCATTTAACCAAACTCCCCAACTGTATAGCCCTTTAATCTCACACTAACTTTGTTTAATTATGTTGGCATTAATTGGCTCTGCTTCATTGCAAGTAATTGTGCTTTAATAATCATGCACATACATTACAAGTCAAAAGTTTGAACATACTTTTTCCCTATTTTAATTTTTTTCAATTGTCTAAAGTAGCTACATTTGGCACACGTATGACAGAAGTAGTCACCTGGAATTGTTTTTTATTCACAGACTGCCTTGTCAAGAGTTAATCAGGGATATCCCTAGCTTTATTAATGTGCTTTAGGCCATCAGTTGCCTGAGTGAACGGAGGGTTCCTAAATTTGTGGTTCCCTCTGTGAAACATGGAGGAGTATTAACAAACAATGCTGAAAATAATAAGAAAAAAGAGAAATCACTGTCCAAACGTTTGACTGGTAGTGTATATGACACTTGAGTAATAACATAAACACTTTTCAGTTCAACTACAACAAACTGCATGTCTCACAACTTAGCAAACATCTTTCTTTCAAATAGTTCTCTCAAAATCAGCTACATGAGGACATAAATAGTCTGAGGTCTGAACAGTGTGTAGTTTTGGTATTAGATTTCTCTTTAGCACAGATTTATCCCAAATCTGAATCGCAGTCAGAGTCAGTTTTATTATTCTTATTCAGTTGACTTCAGCTGTTGAATAGTAAATATCATATATTGTTGAATATTGTTACCCCTCTTTTAAAGTCAGCTTTGTGCAAAAAAAGACCACTCTGTACAACTGTGAAACTCAGATACACTCTAGTGCAAAAGTGTTTCATACGATCAAATCAGAGACCTCAATCTCCAGAGAAGAAATCGTCCTCTCTGTTGACAATCCTGCTGCTGTCATCTTTAAAGCCTCAGCGCTGGGTGTGAAGACCTCCCAGACTTCCACTTGAACACAGATAGACGGAGCAGCTACGTTTTGCTTAAATCTCAGCAGCCCTCTATGGACTTCCTCCGCTGCATGGTTGATGCGGTGACTTCAATTATGCCATGGTAGCTATCTGTCTCCTGAGAGTCCTCGCTGTTCTGAGACTTGGTGCTGTCCTGAGAGTCTGGTTTCTGCCTCAGGGCTCGGTTTTGCTCTTCCTTCAGCTCCACGTAAGAGCGAGAGAAGGTGTGAAAGATGGAAGTGACAGGGAAAGCCATGAGGAGGATGCCGCTCAGGATGCTGCTGAGAGCCACAACCTGGCCGGGAATGCTTCTGGGCACCATGTCTCCGTATCCCACTGTGGTCATGGAGATTACCGCCCACCAGTAGCTCCCAGGGATGCTGGTGAACTCCTGCTTGGCACCCATTTCACTCTCAGCGAGGAACACCAGAGGGGAGAAAAGGGCCATGGCCACACACAAGAACAGCAGCAACAAGCCAAACTCACGTGTACACCTCCGCACCGTCAGACCAAGCGTCTGCAAGCCTAAGGAATGCCGGGCCAACCTCATCACGTAAAAGATCCGTAGAGCTCGCAGGACTCTGAGGACTAGCCCCACCTTCTCCAGGTAGTTGTTCCCTGAGGCCGCAGGTTTCACTCCCCCTGACAGAGAGTCTACGATAAGGGTGATGTAGTAGGGGAGGATGGCCACCACATCAATGACGTTTAAAGGCGTACGCAGGAACATACACTTGCTCTGGGTCTGAATAAATCGCAGCAGGAACTCCAAGGAGAACCAGGCGACACAAACTGTCTCCAACACGAATATGTTATAGCACCTCTGGGAGCACTCACCCTGCAGAAAGGGAAAAAAGAAAGAGACTTTAATGTTGTCTTACATCATGCGTAACACCCTTTAACAAATGACTCCAAAAGAGCTTGATACAGATAAAGGTGAGGCGAAGACGTCGCATGGAGTCAGTAATTAAGAATCGGTGTGTGCCACGTTAGATCAGATGCGCTTGATCTCACAACAAAAAGGTGAGTTTGTTCTTTAGCAGAACAAATGTACAACTGCGAAGTTGCTGAAAGATTCATGAAGCATAAAACAAAGGCTTTGATTATCTCAGACATCACTGACTCACATATCAAACCTGAGCTGAAGGCTGTAGGAGGTATACAGTACATGTGCAAACTATTACGTAACAAATTAGACATAGCTGTGTCTGCTGTAATACTGTGGATACTTAAATCTAGTACAGCTGAAACAGCCAGTCTTTTAATAATATTTTTTTTCAAAACTGCTGAAATCATGTGCATAAATATTTGAATATATAATTACATGAGATTGCTTAGTTATTAATTTAAAGTCAGTCCCTGGAGGAGGCATAGAAAGAAATAAGAAAGTGTAGGCTTTTCATTTTTCTGCTTTTACGTAAGTGTTATTAATGACTAAAACCAATTCTTTGCTTTTTTGTGTAGATAATAATTAAAATCAATAGAAGAAAACTATTTAAAACTTTAATACAAAACAACCAAATGCAGAAACATATGAACAGTGTCAACAACTGCAAACCATTTCCCTTCACATTTGCTCAGTCAACAGTTCTGCTCCATGGAGACGTAAATCCCACTGACCATGCTCACAGGAAAAAAGTTTTCAGATTGAGCCTCATACATTTTTAACAATATGCACTTAGTTTTGACTTCACCCTGGTTTTTGCCTTCCAGACATCAAACTTGTTCAACCCATTACCAAACCATGTAAATGATTGGCAAAGCTGGAGTTGCAGTTTTTCATATGGCAGCAACATCAGCAGAAAAATACTGCTAAACAGCAGATACACGAGGAGTGTATGGATTTGTCAAGATCAAAATGAATAAGGCTTACTCAGCATTTATTAAATATGAATGGTTATCAGATAACTACTTTGAACGTGGTTCAGGGGGTGATCATTTCTGTCCAATATTCATCCCTTTCACTGAGGTGAGTTGGCCTAAACTTCCCCCTTTTCTTTTTGTCCCTGTAAACTACTTCTCCTTTGAATTTGTTAAGTTAACTTGATTGAAGTAGATAACTTATTTAGGTTTACTCTTCTTTTCTTGAAACACAGAGTTTAGTAGTGTGAGGTTATCTACAATGAAAGCTTAGAAGTAGATTTAGATGTGTTTTGATGTGATGATCACATCTTTAAAATAATAATACCAGGGGTTAGGTTTTTGTACGTTACATATACACTTTTTCATTAAATTAAATCGTGCAGCCTTACCACAGATATCCAACTAGCAAGAAATCAGCAACCGCAGAAGCAGCAGCATAATGCAGGCAACCAGTTACTGAACCAGTAAGTGTTTTAAAGTCTGTTAATAGTTTTTCAGAGTTTGTGTTTTGATTACTCCACTTTTACCTGGACTTTCTGATGGATGATCTAACATGTTTTGCTGCCACAGAGGAAATCAATTCATGATGAATGAAAATGAGTTCATAGCATCTCTTGACATGTTTCCTGCAAAACTCAACAAGGGAGAAAATCTGTCCTGCAGCCAAGAATGAATACCTGCCACACATAATCAGCTCAAAAAGGATCAGAGAAAATTATTCTGACCGCTTCTGAGAGGGACTGTGAGGAAGTGACTGATAAACATCTGATATAACAGATGTGGTACACAAGATACAGTACAGTACATCGCTTCACCTCAGGTGGTATCTGGATAAAAAGTTGTTTCTTTTTTTTTTCTTATTACTTCCATTATATTGCATGTCTATGAAAAATGTCATTGCAAAAGCTCATCCACAATATTTGAAAGGTAAAATTCTTTTTACAGAAAAATACTGTTTCCTTCTGCAGGAAGGTTTGACCTATCAACAACAACAAAATACACTCAATTCCTCCTTCTGAGCAGGTAAAACAGAGCGTGCCAACATAAATCACTTTTAATCTGAGTCACATCAGATATTCTCCACTGGCTGAAACCCTCAGCTCAGTACCGCAGGTCCCCAGCCAGCTGCTAACAAACTAAAAGTTTGGCTTCATACTCTTATTTTAAAACATGAAATAATACAGTAACTGCGAGGTTAGGAACACAGATTGTCAGCTTGAGCTTGAGCGTTTTTTTAAAGCCAATTTGAAGCAGAAAACCGCTTTTTTCGGTGTTGATATGTGTTCTTTTCGGAATGCCAAAAACATTTGGAGAGATTATAAAGGCTGAATAACACTGTGCTGTGAAAAACAGTCCCTTTATTCAGTCAGCGTGGTAAAAATCTGCCTTCAGTCAAGCCTGTGTCATATTTTTTACATCTTCAGTATCATAATTTCTCTACCCCTTTCTTTCCATCTTGTATCAGTCAGTTAACTCTGTGTACATTGCTCTTGATCTCTCGTCTAAATCCATCTCCATGCTCCTGTGGCAGACCTTATGCAAACCTATTTTCCCTTCTACCAGTTTTCCCTTTAGCACCACGGCAAGCCCGAAGCTTGACGCGCTGTTACAGCTTGACGATTCAAATTGTAGCTGAAATCCACCCTCTAAACACATGCTGTCATTTCACATCCAAAGTAATAAAGAATCTCAAGCCAAAATAAGTATGTGTGCTACTGTCCAAATCCTTTAAGGGCCTCACTCATTTATCTGTGCTAACCGGTCTGGTTCACACCTCTGTCGTTCTGCTCTTCGCCGTCCACTGAGGAGCCTGTCTGCTTGTCACACATTTTGCGACTGCTAGCGTGTCTTTCCTCTGATTTGACCAGCAGATTTTGTATTGTTCTCTGTCATGGGCTTTCTTGCTGAGTGCGTATGCCCACTCCCTACCGCCCCCTTCCCCACACTGAGCAGCCTCTGATGTATGCACAACCGCAGAGGATCAAATTAAAAGCACTCAATTATCCGTCTCAGTGATCAGGGGACTCTGACCCTGTCTCAGCTGAAGACAAGCATGTAAACCAAACAATGCAGGAAGGGACCGTTCCTTGTCTGATCCCTGCAGATAAGCTCAAGTGGGCGTGATTGACAAAGCAGTGGACTTGAAGTACAGAGTCTTTTAATGGATCTATTTACCACTCAATACACACTCATATACACACAGATTGTTCACCTCACTGGGTTCTGCTGTGTGTGTTGTGTGATGTGGTGCACAGATTGAATTGCGACACTTTTCCCTCTCGGCCAGAAATCATCTTAATATGCCTCTTTACAAAACTAGACTCCTGCTACAGAACAATACTCGATTGCTTGTGAAGCTTCTGGATTTTTACAATCAGCTATGAAAAGTAGTGTTTTTTCAATTCATCAGTTTCCCTTTTAGCGCTAGTTGTGTTTTTAATGTTTAAATACGATGGGACAACATGCAGTTGGGTGCCACATTTAGCTGTTGACATAATAGGATGTTCTTGCACATGAAGGGATCAGCTGCTGGGCAAGTTGTATATATAATAATATAATAATATTATATTATATTATAATAATATTTAAATAAACTGAGAACAGTGGGATACAGAATGAAAAAGGCTTTATTACCAACTGTTTCTGCGCCAAAAAAAAAAGTAATGGCATATAGAGACCAAAAAGTCTATCTTTTACCTTGCCTTGCTCCTGCTCACTGGCACAAATGTTACCCTGCTTATTTATGTTATATCTTTCCCCTCCCACCATGTACATATCGATTTAAACACTGTATCTGTAATGTACATGAACAATAAATATCCATCCACGAGAATGTCTTCTTCATGGAACAGCGCTCGTGCCAGCACCTGAGATTTGCAAAACAGCACAGACAGCAGAATGTCAGAACAAATGCGGCTGGTTAGTGTAGTGGTAACATCACTGCCTCCCATGTGGGAGACAGGGGTTCAAATCCCAGCTATGGCTACCTCCAGTAGGGGTCCTTAGGCAAGACCTCCTCACGCTGCCCTGCCTACCCTTGTAACTTGTAAGTTGCTTTGGATAAAAGCGTCTGCTAAATGACTGTAATGTAATGTAACAAATGTAAGTAATAGTAATAGTAATAACTTGAATATGTGTCTATATGCAGTATATTTATGTGTGCATCAGATGACATACAGTATGTTTGGTTATCAGCAGGCTGGGCAGTGAAGCGTACAGTGCTGATGGTCAAGCTGTAGAGGTATTTTATTCTACCCCCAATTATGTGTGCGGGGAGCATGTCACGAGAAGAAATGAGCCCATTTGCCTCATTCTAGCCCTAATGCCCTCGCCATCACTCCCTATGGCCGGGCGGTGGAAAACACAGATTGCAACAACGTTTGGTGAGAACAACAGTTGTGGTGGAGCAGCAGTGAGTCAACGGAGCCAACATGTTCAGTAACCTGCAGCATCTATATAGGTGTTATCTAATATTTGTAACACCTTCTTATTATTTCTCCCACAACGTTTAAATGACTTTCATGTGACACTGAACTCTGGCTTTGAGGTTACTGCAAGTAACCAGGATGCCTGCAGCACAGGATGGTACTGAGAAACCTGCCCGACGGAGAAATGGAAGCAGATGGAAGTAATTTTACACAAGTTATGACAAAAAAGATCAACATTTGCATAAAGTTAATAAGTTAGTGATCTGGTGGGTGCTTAATCATCTCTTGAAATGACCAAATCCTAATATCAGTTGGTCCTGTTTTAGCTTGCAGTTGGGTGCCTTTCTTCAGTACTTCTGTATGTTTGAGATGCTGAATCTTGATTAGCACACAAACAATCCCACTCAAACTCTGTGTTAATAATTACATTACCATGATTACTTTGTCTGGAACTTATTAAAGACTATAATAAACACCGTCTGAGGCAAAAAAGAAGAGGTTTAATCTACCACTGCTGATGACATGAATTCATTATTTCTAATCGCTTAATAAATGTATTTATTTTTCAATAGCATGAAAACAAGGCTATAAGTCACACACACACACACAGAGAGAGAGAGCACTGGCCCTGACCCAAGCAATTCTGCTGCTTGTCAATATGTATTTATCACAGTCAGTTCTTTGGGCAGGGCAGGAGAACTGTGTGACCGGCATTTTCTGTGTTTGCACACAACTGCACATTGATGCAGTTTTACATCTGTACATCTGATACAGCTGAAACCACTTTCACCTGCAACAATAGGAGCACTTCTTACACTTGATATCCATACACTGTTCTTTATAGGCTTCATACTCTCTCTGCGGCTGTGACAATCCAAAATGTCTCACAGGGGTTACTACAAGGAAAATTATTAAGGAAAAAGATTACATATTTGAAGTGATATTCCGCATGCGCACAACATTTGGACATGAGTTGAAAACTCAATATCCTAGATTCAAAAACGCTCTTCATATTTTGATTAGACTTTGGCAAGTGTACCCTCATGTCCATGCAGAATCGTCAGTCAATTTCTTTCCACACAGCAAAGTGCTTACTTTGTGGTTACACTGGAAAAAATATCTTGTGACAGGTATTACATATATTAAATGTGTCTGGTTTTACTGGACACTGTTTGACAGACTGACATTGTTTACTAATGCATATGCTTTTCTGATGCTCAAAGTCAATAGTGTTCCTCTTCAGGTGTTGAGAGGCTGTTCAGCTGGGAGTGCCTGCAGCTCTGCAGGGAAGATCAATGAGAGTGCTCATAGCTGGAAGCATCTTTTTGTTAAATGTACCTAAAGCATAGGTCAAAGATTTGTAAAATGGCCTTAATCCAAATGGCAACATACCAGACAGAAGTAGGCTACCTTAGTTTTAGCAATAGGTGTTGTTAAGTTCATGTCAGAATGGGATTTACAGTAGTAGAATAATAAATCAGAGCAATATTTGCTACTCAGGCTAAATCAACTTACAGTAGATTTCATATAGAGTGGGCGACCGTGAATCAGTTGGTAAAGGCAGTTGTAGTTGTACAATACAATGCAATTTCAGGTGGTTTTGCATGAGCAACCATCATTCTACTACAATGACCATTTAACACAGTTCTCAGTTCTGAATCCAGAAATGCAAGCTAAAATTATGAAAGCAGGAAGCCATACATCAATTCTGTGCAGAAACACAGCCAAGTTATCTTGGAATGAGCTAATGTTAGATGGTGGAAACATATTTTGTAATCAGTCCACATCTCCAAAGGACATTTTACTTATCTAACTTAATAGTAACTATTATGTTAGATAATAGGTTTTGCATGTTCAACTATAAATAGTATTCCTGCCCTGTGCATTTACAGTTAGAGAGCTTCAATCAATGGAGTATGTTTGTGTTTGTGCCTTAAATCTTTTTTTATTTTGTTCCACTCTGACTGATTAATGTGCAATCTGAAAATGTGCATGAAACTGGTGAATGGAAAGCCATCTTGTTTGTACTATAAAAAAGAAATCGCTTGACTCACTGAAAATTATTCACCAACCACTGGATGAGAATCACAAATCATTACCACTATGATAAATCGTACAGTTCTCTAAACATGAAAAGCACTATGTCTGATTCACAGTCATGCAGAATGAGTGATGTGCACCTCCTATTTTCAGCATAGACCGACAAAGAATTCTCTCTATTTTCATTCAGCATTGGCACACATTTCTCTTCCACCTGTCCACCTCCTCTGAGCTCTGAGCTCTGGCCCCCCCGTTCCCCGGTGATGAAGTATGGTTATTGTAGAAGTGTACTTTAAAGTGGATGGGATTTACATTAGAATAGAGTGTTTGGAGCTGTGAGGCATGAGCAGAGTCACTGAAAGATTAGATCCATAGCTGGGGCTCTCGTAGGAGATAAAAGGGACAAGAACACAGTTTTCAAAAATTCTTATGTGAACAGAGAAGGCAATTCTGAGGGAAGAGCTCTACAAAACACTTGAGATGTGTAATCCTCTATTCATCCAGAGAGTGTAGATGAGGGACCATAAAATGTGAAATGCAATATAGCACATTTTTATTTTTTGCTTGCGTGTGAGAGACAGAGGGGGAGAGAACAGTCTCTCAGCCACTGAATGCTTCTCTAAGAGCCACATTAGATTAGACAGACAAGCTAAGTGCTTTCCATCACAGGCAGCTCCTTAAAAACTTCTGGTTTCTGCCCGAACTCTCTCCTCCAGCTCAAGTGACTAAGCGAATATGGAAGGCCGCTTCCTGGGTTTAGGTTGCATTGCCCTCTTGGTTCACAGTGCAATTTAGTTTAGGCCAGAATCGACGTCTGACAGCTTCATAACATAACTTTATTTACTGGAAAATAAAGTTGAGATGGTTTGAGCATGTGGGCTAGGACTAATTATGTGATATAATTCTAGTTAAGCTGATTTTAAAGCTCCAAAAATCAATATGTTTATTTTAATAGTGGATCTAATCACTTATTGAGTCTCCTCCCATGTGGAACTGGGTTGATTGTAGTGCCAAAACACCACAAAGACAGCTAACTAACTTGGTTCCCATCAGCTTTACTGAACTATCTGCCATATTTTAGCTTTGTACAGCTTTTGATTGTATGACCCCTCAGTGCAGCTTCTGTGTTAGCTACAGGCAATTTGGCAGTATAACATCAAGTAAATCATAGTGGAGAATTTAGCAGCTAAAGAGCCAGATTAATCCCAGGACTAGATGGAGACAAAACAGAAATATAAGATGAACACATTCTGGACAAATATGACTTGAATGAATGGTAACCATTGTTTATACCAATCTGAACAAGCAACCTTTTGGCAACACAGTAGCAATATAATTGTTAATTAACTGTTAATGAACAGTTAATTAATGATAGATATAGTGCATAATGCCGATTATTTAGATCCTTTTGGTGGTATTTTAATAAAATCTGAAAATTCAGAAATACAGATTTAATGTTATCCAAACACAAACAAGGTTTAGAGAGGTTTGTCATCATGAATAACGTAACAAACAAACACAAGATATATCACCATCTTGTAATGGGCATCAGAGGAAATTATCTTTTCATTTGATTCATTAGTGCAGGGAGGATCTGTGCAGACATAAATGGGCAGCTATCAAAGCTAATGGACAGCAGAATGCTCTGTAATAGAGGAGTAAATAATTGGACGAATAAGTGGTCGGACTCAAATGAAAGAATTAGCAAAAGCAATTCACCAGTTGGATTCCACCAGCTGGAAGTGTTGGGAAACATTAATGCTTTGACTGACATTGGTGCGAATCGAGAACATTCATGTAGTAAAGTTCATACATATGTATTCAGAGCCACAACTGCTGGGGACATAAATATAATCACAATACCTTTAGGATCAAAAAGTTTTAGCAATGTGTCACCTCACATTAACTCACACATTGGCATTTAAGGTTGGCACTTTGTTTTAACTTAGCGTCTCCACTGTTCATGGCAGCTGTGAAGGAGCGTCAGAGTGTGGTTTGCCTCCACTCATTTTGTTATGCTGTGTCCAAGAATGACACAGCCACCTCATTATACACAAACATATTTGGAGGTGGCCTCCCATGGCTGACTCAGATTGGGTCCTCACTCCTAATGAACAACCACCACCTAATGTTCTCTTGGAGAAGGAGCGAGACTCGCATTTTCAGGCATCTCTGGCTGCTTAATTGGTGCCACAATTACACGTTTTAAGCTGTCCAGAGATCAGGGAGTGTGTGTCCTTCATCGGGCTCGTTGCGCCTCCTGATTCAGATAGATAGAAAGCTGCAGGTTCATACAGGTGTGTATTGACTCTTAATGACTCTTAATTGCAGATTAAATGAATACTTTGTTTAAGCCAGTCTTTATTCAGCTTACAGCCACTTAATTTTTCTGATTGATTTCCCCTTTGAAGCGCATATGCTTCGTGCTACCACCCACTCCCGGCCTGATGATAAAGACATATCTTTGACAAAGGGCAACGCTGCAGGTCTCTTCTTTAATTATGCTCTGCTCTGCTGATGCCATTCAATAGGTGAATTAGTGCAGACAGAGTACAAAAACATTCTGGAGTCAGATCTCCAAGGCTTTCTGAAGTCTCAGAGGCGAAGGTGGACATGAAAGAGACTCAGGACGAAGACATCGTCAGCTTTAATATGCTTTCTTTTTTTTTTTTAACTCCACTTGTCATGGGCTGTGACAACATATGTAGTTAATGGGAACAAAAGCCTGAGGTAGCAACAAGTGAACGTCCTCTACTCTTTTTTTAGACCTAATTAGAGAGCAGGGACTGTATGTGTAACGTCAGTTTATTTCGAAATTTCAGGCTGCTGATTTGTCATCCTCGTTTTCCTTCAGTTGACAGTATATTATTATTATTATAGTATAATATTGTATTTGCTCTAAGCATATAAACATATCACCTACAGATTGATTGAGGTATACTGCAAATAGATAGATTAACATTTAGGGAAACTCTAAACTCTTTAAGTGGATTCAAAATGCAGCAGCACGTCTCATTTTTAATCAGCCAAAATGGACACACCACTTTTCAGATCTCTGCACTAGCTTCCTGTAGCTGCCTGCATCACGTTCAAAGCCCTGATCCTTACCTAAAAAGTAATCTACTCAACAGCACCAGCTTACCTGAACTCCCTCATCCTGGTCTACAATCCCTCCCATCCACTGTGCTCTGCAAGCGAACTCCGTCTTGTGGTCCCCTCACCTCACATCAAAAGATCCCAGGTAAAACTGTTTAGCTCTGTGGTTCCACAATGGTGGAACGATCTACCCACCTCTGCACGCTCAGCCTCACTCTCAAAAACTCTTTTCAAAAACCTGCTAAAAACAGAACTCTTGAATTAAAACGTTTATTTAGAAAAAAAATATATATAAATATACACTTACACCTCATGAAACTGAAACAGCTCTGTCAACAGCACTTTACTTTAAAGTTCTTCTCCTTGGCTTAGATATTTTCTTGCTTTGTACCTCACCTGTAAGTCGCTTTGGATAAAAGCATCTGCCAAATATTTAAATGTAATGTAAGGTCAGCTGGTCTAGGTAAGGTTTGGGGAAACAAACCTTTTAGAATTTCATCGTTATGACTTGCATCATTACCACATTATCTACCAATAAGGAGCTTATTTCATTTTAATTTTTGGAAGCAGGTCAAGTTAATCAACTGCACAGGGAGAATATCTGTGAGATTTTGCAAATATAGAACTGTATACCTATTACCAGAAAACACTATTTATTCATTTAAACATGTGTAAATAGCCTTTTTATCATCTTCATGTTGTGTATGCAATGTCAGTTTTCACATACATGATGTAGGGAACTATACAATAATGTGGTATTCATGTGAAAGAAGAGGAAGCCTTGTCCTTGAGCCTTCGCCTCAATTTGATGATCTATTACAATGATTTACAATAAAACTCATGAAGACTCTGTATGTGGGCTCCTGCATCTATGTATCTGCATCTATGTAATGGTATTTATATTAGTTCTGCAGTAAGACACACTGTAGAATGGATTATTTTACCCTCTGTGATTCATGATGTTTTAGATTTTTACTTTACCACTTTGCTTTCACATCTTTGCATGGACTACAAGTGGCAAATTTTTCTAATGCCCTGTGCTGGTGCTTCAGCTAAATGAACTAATTTCAGTATTGTAATTACCAAGACCAAATATGTGGATTCACATATGAGATAACTTAAATTGAATCTGAAAGTTAAGTCAAAAGGTTATTACTGAAACTGATTACTAGAGAGAGAACTCACCCTTTCCTCCTCCTCTCTGAGGTCAGGCATGGTGCTGACACACAGCGTCACAGCAGTGATGGCTACAAATAACACAGAGAGACAGGCAAAGATCTTCCCTGGGAGGCCAGAGTGGGGGTTTTCCACCATGTCCCTCAGTCGTTGCATGCAGCCCCCCGTACGGGTCTCTTCCTGCACTCCAGCTCCAGGAGGCTGCTGGCTCTCTTCGCAGGACTGCGGAGAGGTGAGCTCGGCCTCCTCTTCCTCCATTCTTTGCTGCTCCTTGTACTCCTCCTGCCGGAGACGCAGCTTTCTAAGGCAGCACCAGTCCAGGTTGTTCTCCTCCACACCCCAGTAAAGCAGTTCCTCCTGAAAGGACAGGGCGCACATCTCCCTTAGCAGCCGCAGTTTCCCAGCTGCCAAGAAAGTCACGATGGTGCGGAAAGCCGACGGGCTTCTGTCAAAGAAATACTCGTTGCGGCTGCCGTCGTAGTCATCGCACACGTCCATGATCTCTGCCTCGTTGCTGCAGCTGCGTAGCTTGCCCAGTCGTGTTAGAGGGAACTCCTCTAGAGTTGACCAGGGGATGCGGTACTTGATGCCCCCCACGTTGATAATGGCAGCCCCATCAGCCAGGCCAATCTCATCTCCATCCTGCTGGCGGGGCTGAGGCTGAAGCAAGAGTTGGGCTCGCTTGTAAAACAGACCTTTCTTGGAGGTGATCTCCTCTGGGTTCTCCACACGATTGAAGTGGAAGGTGGTGAAACGCTGCTCAGTGCTTCCTGCCAGGAAGGCCACCTCCTGGTACATCCCTGCCAATCTGCTGGAGGAACCTGTCCTGCACAGTGCGATGGAAGGAGGGCTTCACAGAGTACGTGAGGTGAATGGGAGCTTGTCACCCATTGAGCAACACAGCACGTCTCTGTAAGACAGAAATAACAAGTCAGTGGTTATATTTATGTAACGTCTTTATATACACATCCCTAGGATTGCACAGCTTTATTCTGTCAAGCATGTATCCATCTCTCTATCACACATTCCAGACAATCCAGTGCATGAAAGGAGTCAGTATGTTTCTTATAAATGTCTTTAACCTTGTACTGCACTTTCAGTGCTAAAAAGGCCTCTACTTTGAAAGATATTCTTTTTACTGTATGTGACTAATTTTGTTGTTTTAAAACATACATCTCTGACGTACAGACATTCAGTCTATGTTATTTACTCTCATTATTAATTGTGTGCATATTGTGAGAGGAAATCCAGTCAAGCACAGGAAGAACTTACATGATGATTAGTAAACTGTGATAAACATAACAGCATCATCACTGCTTTAAACAAGCTTTACTGTTGAACAGAAGAAACAGAAATAAACAGTCTGGGGAAGAAGACACGTAAGTCAAAACAATCTATATTTTTAGAGAGAAATGTCAAATCTAACTTCTCTTGAGTCTAATTGCACAAAAGCAGCCAAATGTCAAGTTGCGGCTTGAACAGAGATATTACAGTAATAACACTGTTTTTCTATTTACTGCATCATCAGGCTGTGAAATGAGACAATCTAAAGCACTGTTTAACAAACTGTACGAAAACAGCATTATAATCTAGACCTACTCACAGCACGCAGAGCCAAATATACATATACTGAGCTGTCCAACAAAATCCACATACATATTAACTTATGACTGATGGAGGGGACAAAAGAGAGCTTGAAGTTTTTGGTGAACTGCTCTTGATGGAAGTTGTGACAACGTGTCTTATGTAAAGAAAGAACTAACAGCACAAAATGTAAAAACATCAAATGACTTCCCCTCGAATGTACTTACTAGATTCAGAGTAGAATAAAGAAGAATGATGAAGGAATAAGGAGTAACAGATCACACCGTGCTGTACCTGCTCATATATTAATTCATCAAGTATTAAAAAATATATTGAGCTTTACATATTTTGATGTTTTTGAGCCCATCAAAGCAGCAATGTCTGACTCCCTGCTGCTTTTGCTGAGTCAGACCAGTGTCATCACTCTCTCATCAATCACCCATATGTCACTGTGTGCACACTGATTCTTTTCATATCTTCTGAAAAAAGGCTCTTTAGGTTCAGTTACCACTTTAGGAAGCTGTGCTGACATTTCTTGTTTTAGCCAACAATGCATCAGTATAGACCAGGGGTCTCAAACTCGCGGCCCGCAGGCCATTTGCGGCCCGCGGGACGATAATTTGTGGCCCCCGCCTTAAAATGATAGTTTAATGTTAGTGCGGCCCTCCAGTTTGATAAGTATTACAGTGTTGGTGCGGTTCTGATCGAACCAACCAATCACGGTGGGGTATATGGGTCTCGGGGGCGGGACATCGGCCGGGCTCCATCCAAACAGAGAAACATTTCTTGATGAGTTACAGCAGCGTTGCCATGGAGTTTTCAGCCTGGCTAGCGGCCTCGTTTCTATAAAGCTCACGCGGACATTCGTAACACCGTGCTGCGTTCACAACACTTAAAAAAAAGTTTTTTTAAGTTGCTGATCAGCGGGACATTATAAGTCAAAGTGATGCGTTCGCGGCGTATTAAAAGAAAAGTAACGAACTCAATGCAGCCTAATGTGTTCTGCAGTCACAGAGCGATGTTCAGAAGAAGATTAAAGGTTAAAGAACTATTAATACAGACATTTGAATCCGAATACAGCAGATATAGAAACCACATTTAGTTGCTGACTAGAGTAATGTAATTATTATTATTTTGATTATTGTTATTATTATTATATTTTTTATTACCGATTTATTTTCTTATTATTTTTTTATATTTTTATTTATTTTGTATTAAAAAATAAAAATAAAGAGATTTGAGAAGATAGGATTTTTTTTAAACAAAGCTTTTCTTGTGGAAAACCTGATGCGGCCCAGCCTCCCCCAGACTATGCTTCATGCTGCCCCCAGGTAATTTGAGTTTGAGACCCCTGGTATAGACAATCCAGATAACACAGGCAGGTTCAGCAGCAGGCCAGCGATGCTTTGCTCGCTAAATGTGACTGTACTGGACCCGAGGCAGTGGGGCTGATGTAGGGACACTGTGCACCCTCACAACAAATTAAGAGTGGCACCCCCTCCAGCTACCCTCAGAGTTTGCTCGTCTATTGTGAGGCCAATCATTTCGAAACAGGCCACTGGGAGGGGGTCAAAGAGCAGCACCTCCACAGTGGCACAATAAAGTGCTTCTGATAAGAGCAGTTTATTAAGTATGACTCAGCACCCACGGGTGACTCTAGGAGAACAGTGAGAAACACGTCAGGTCCTATAGAAGAAGCTCAAAGCACAGAGGAGCAACATATGAAATAAAGAATGTAGCCTTTGATTGCTTCAGTGTGTTTGGTCCTATTGTTGATATGTGGTGTAGATAGGTAGCTTAGCTTAGCATAAAAGCTGGACACAGGCAAAGTAGTAGGCCTGGTTCACTCGGACGGACGCTGTCTTCGTTTGTAATTTTGAATTGTTTGTCAGCCGTGAGCGGCGTTTTATTTTGTTACTTTGTATCGTGAGTTTTTGCCTGCTATTGCAGTGACTGTCATTTGTTACTTTGTCGGTTCAGTCTGTGTGTTTTGGTTCATTGTTTCGTCTGCATTTATGCAGTGTTTTTAGTTGATACTTTATACTGTTTGGTTCGTCTGTTTGTTAATGTTCTCCTGCCTTGGGCAGTGATTTCCGTTTGTTACTTTGTATTTCTAATTAGTGAGTTGAATTTGCATTTTTATGTATTGATTAATTAGTTGGTACTTTGTATGTTTTTGTTGGTTTTATTAGTTCGTATTTTACCTGTGTCACTGCAGTGTTATTTGTTGTTACTTTGTGTCTTTATGCCTGTTTAGAGTTTTCCCCGTGTCCCCCATTTTGGACCGGGAGTTATAATAAACCTTTTTTGTTTGTACTCGTTGGTCCAGTCCGTCTGTTCGTAACAAAAATGAAAACACTTATGTAGGTATACTATAGGTGGGGACTGAACATTTCACAGCTTTGGTTTGAAGATTCCTCCTGTAGGTTCAGAATGAATTAATAACTGGTTGCACTTGTGAATTCATCTTCCCCTCAATCACTGCAAGCTGGCCAGGCCCTGATGCAACAAAGCAGGCCCAAATCAGGATGTTTCCTCCACTATACTTTACGATTGGGATGATGTTTCGTGATGATATGCTTTGCCTTTTATATGCCAGATGTAGTGTTTTGTGTTCTTTCCAAATAGTTCAATATAGTTTCATCAGTCCACAAAACATTTTGCCAAAACTGCTGTGCAGTGTCAATGTGCTTTTTGGCCATAGACACCCTGCTTGTTCAATGTTTAACCTAATCTACACTCATTAACACGGATGTTAGCCAGTTCCAATGATGTCTTCAAATCTTTGGCTGTCTTGAGTTGCTTCATTACCTCGTTAATGAGTGTTCATCATTTATTATGATCATTTTGACTGGCTGCCCACTTCTTGGTAGAGAAGGCACAGTTCCAAAGTGTCTCAATTTTTAGATTATTTGCCTAACTGTAGACTGGTGAATTTCTAAAGTCTTTGAAATCACTTTTTAACCTTTTCCAGCTTTATGTAAATCAACAATTCTTGATCGGAGAGCCTCTGAAAGCGCCTTTTGGTCAGGTAAGCTTATTCTACCTATGCAGACCAAAACATTAGTCCACACTCTCAAACAAATTTTCTCCCAGGTTCCAAGGGTTCACCTAGTTTTTCCACTATCACTGAGGTTTTTATGATTGTTCTCACTAAAGAAATAAAAGATTAAAGATCATATAGAAAATCATTATATTTATATTTGTTCATACTCTTGACTTGGATAAAGATCAGATCAAATATTATGACAAAGTGATGCAGAAAACCACAAATTCCAAAAGGTTCCCATACTTTTTCTTGCCACTGTATATTAGTTGTTCCTGTTATATTGTTGCAGTTATTTAGCAGGTCTCTATACCATGAGTGTTTCAGAAAAATAGTCCTATCAAAAATAATCCTCTATGAAATACCTGTGTGCCCACAGTTATGTACTCTCTGAAGGAGCACACGCAAACAACAGTGAAAAAGTAAAACCAATTCTTAGTGTTCAAGCAAAAGAGTTACTTTTAGCCATGGTAGCAGCATGGCTCTGGGGATGGAAGTGTTGGCCAACGCATTGCTTCAATCCAGACTCGGATATCAACACAGTAACAACTGTCAGTGGGCCTGGCATGACATTTAGCTCACACGTTGATCAGTGCAACCATGACGTTCATGTTTGTGGCTCTGAGTGAATACCTGCAAAACTCATGGCTGTTCAGTGCTAATTAGCAAATATTAGCTAACTAACATGATGAACTTTGTTGACATTATACCCGGTAAAAATCAACATGCTTGCATTATCATAGTGAGCATTGCAGAACGCCCGTGTGAAGGTTTAGCTAGACTGCTGGTTTGACTGTTTACTGTTTGGAGGACTTTCTTGTATTTCTCAATCACACTAACCAAACCAGACCAATAATGCACTTTGCTTGTTATGTGCTTTTACGTGGGACATGTGCTTATATTTTAATACTTTGCACCCCTTTCATCCTTATTAGGCGAAGTGAGTACAGCTTATGAGCTCACGTATTTCTCTGTGCTTGTGTGCAAGTGTTACAGATGCTACATTAAGGGTTAAAGACCTTTAAAACTGTCTCTGTTTCTTTTGACAAAACCTAGAAGTTAAAGATGTTTTCTTTAAGAAACACGTCCACTTGGATCGAAGTGAACTTTCTCTGTTTCCTTGTTATGAACAGTGTCTGCAGATGAAGCACTTTTAAAAGCTCAGTGTTCATTGTTCATTTACCACCAGTTGCTCATGCAAATATAGTTTACATGGCTCTTTGCATAAATCTGCAACCCATGATGTATCTGCCTGCAGAACTACATGTTTGTAAAATTCTCAAAGCAGAAGTCTATTTTAAGAAATAGAAATCTTGAATGACACTATGATGGAACTATCTGCTAAATCGGAGTGATCGGTCTCTTCAGAGCTACTTTTCTTCTGCTTGTGTACTTAGTTACTTTCCACTGATACTCACCAAAGTGAGTATGGAGCGTTTTTCTTTGTTGGGACAGAGCATAAATAACTGTGTTGTTTTCTGACAAATGTACCGACATTTCCACAGTGGAACTGACTGGCAGCTTTTGAGAGAGAAAGTTGTTTGTGAAGTTGAAGCACTTAGTTTGACTGGACTAGTCGGAAGGGCACAGGGCCAGCAAGCTGAGGAAATGCATTAAATAAAATGAGCCATGATGCCGTGAACTTCTCCTTAATCCCAGGAATGTGTGCATTTTCTGTTTTACGTTAACACCGACCATGTTTTCTGAGATGTCAGTGTAAGTATTATATCAGTGCCAGTGCGATTATGAGGTTCAGTTGCATGCTCTACTTTTTCATGTCAGATGACACAATAAACATACATGTATAGTAAGCTGAGCCTGTATGGGTGGCCTGGAAGCTGAATGGTAACAGCACATGCTAAATCACTGCAACCGCCCTGGTTTGAGTCCTGTTGGGAATCTCTGCAGCATGACTTGCTGTACCTTCTCCACATATCCTGTCTGCCTCTTTACTGCTCACGATCCAAAATAATGTCAAATATATCTTTAAAAAATAAATACATAAAATAAAAGACTGTTGCCTGTAGCAGGATTGGTTTATAACAGACGGGTTTTTGTCTGTAACACTGCTCTCTTAACATGTTGCATTGTGTCGTTTCCTTTGTGATGTGCTGTAACATTGAATCTGCCAGTTTAAAGGCTGGAGACTTTAGAATTTACATCTCTCTCAGTGCTGCTTTTCAGAACTCTCCTAAGTTCCATGACAATCTGTAATTGAAAATTAAACCTGTGCTTTGAGTCTGACAGTGAGTGAATCAGATGATTCAAAGAGTTGGATTTTTACAAAGTGTGAGACAGGGTGGAGGAGATGATAGGCTGAATAAATCACTGCAAGGGAAAGGATCTTTTTGATGGTGAGACGAGACTGAAAGCAGAGAATATTATGTTTGTCTGGAAGAATGGTTATTAGGACACAGAATGAGTTTATACCATTTATACAACTGAATAATAAAAAAAAAAGAAGACAGCCGCCTACTGACAAACACATAAAAAATGTGCCACATCTCTGTTCCCCTTTCTCTATTTTACCTTCTTGGTTTGCTTCTTTGCAAAAACAGAAGTAGGGAGTCAGCTTCATACTGTATGTTATGTCACCATAGTCCAGGAGGATATTGCACCTTCCTCCCATTACTTTCACCTCACCTTTACAGAAGGGGACTGAAATGAGCTACTGTAGTATTTGGAAAAAACCTGATGCACCACCATGTTTCAGAGCATGTTGACATTTAACTTGCAATATGTTGTCATTAGCTGTTCTCTGCCTTCAAGGGCCCACTCTTCCTAAGTGTATGCTGTGGTTTAAGAATAGTGACGGCACATCTGTCTCCTCACATCAACAGGTTAATGAGCTGGGAGGCCCAGGGAGGCTCTGGCACATGCAGTTTACGGACCATTCATACAGAAACAGAATAGGGCATGCTTCTGAACTGATGAGAACTGTCCTAAAAGCTTCCCATCTAATTATATTGTGACTCCTTTACTCAAATATTGACAGGAAAATCTAGTAACCCACAGATAACCGCAAGAAAGGTACGGCTTGTCTAATGAGACAGAGGCTGCACAATTAGACGTCTTTCCTACGAATGTAATCAAATTTACAGTGAAATCAAAAGCCTATTTACAGCACCAATGAAAAACAGGAGCTCGTGTAGTATGCAAGTCAACAGGACCAATAGTGCTCCTGTAACACTGTTAATGTACTAACATTACAGGTGGAGATACCAGGAAGGACGCTTCCATCAGGAGCTTATAAGATTGCTACTATAATGAATAAAATATAGAATGAAAACGATATAAAAGCCTTCACTGAGAGCCTTCAGATCTTGTAGGAAACCCAGCGGCAGATTCCAGACACACTGAAGTTGAGGAAACAGAAAATACTTCTCTACTCGATTGTTTCAATGTTTTCCTCATAATGGTGCCAAATGTCCTCTTTGAGTATGCATTAAAGAAAATTAATCAAATGAACCAGGAAAGGATAAGAATCCTACTTCCCGAACTTACCCAGTGCGCTGTTGGGCTCGTGTCCATCTGTTTGAGCTTGCCTCCACGGTCGCACCCGTCAATATGCAGCATACCTTTGAGTTTTGCACGCAGATGGTTTGGGACATCGGAGCGCAGTCCCCACTGAGCTCGAATCGCAGCGCTCACATGCCGCACCGAGTTTTTCAGTGCTTCTTCAAGTCGCCGTTGAGATGTTTGAACTAAACGAGCGGCGCGGTGGTGATCCCCAAAACAACCATCCGGTCCATGGGAGCTGCCACAAAGGTTGAAATGTTATTCCACGTCAACACAGGCTCCGTGAGATTCTTCCTCTCTCCGTCAGAGTCAGCGTGGCAGATGCTCCACGGGTGTGCGTGAGTGTGTTTGTACGTGTGTCCGGGAGCAGGTGAAAGGCTCACTGATGTTTACACCGTTCGGAATCGTCAGGTGCGCCCGCAGATGCGCGCTCCGCTCCGCGGTGTCAAACTGCGTCTCCGGGAAACCACGACTGCTTCAGTACAATTTGACGGCGTCAGGGGGAGTGTTTGTTATGCATTTCATGTTATTGTTATGTGATTCGCTTGACCTCTATTAGGTCTTCTTGCTTTGAGAATAATTTTGATATTATGATTCCTCTGACCCGTATTCTCTATACAGATTTCTGGTTTGTGAAGTTGATCGGTCACGTGACTGATGTTTTAACTATCATCTTATCTCAGATGAATTATCATTTTTCATTTGATTTATGCTTGTCATGCTCTTTAAAATGCATTTTGAAGAGATCCACAGATTCCTAAACGGAAGAAAAACAGACACAGCTGATGAATTAGGACTTACACAGTATTTACACCTTGGCTGGAGGAAACCTTCCCATTAGCCATGCTAGTCATAAACTCAGAGGTAGATACACCCAATTCATCCAGTTGTATTCTTTTGCAGACCAGCTGAAAGTCTGTCTCCCTGTCTCTCAGACTGAAGTTTCTCTTCAATTCCAGCCTTGTCTGTCACCACAATGTCAGATGAGCTGAGTGTATTCAGAATGAGAGACAGCAACGAGACAATAATGAGTCTGACTGATGCTAAAGTAAAAAGTGGTGATACCTGGTTACTAAATACCTGCTAACAGCTCAGGGTTACAGCTGCAAATGTGGTGACATAAAAAATGAGTGGACAGATTTTGAAATAGGAGCAATTTTACCTGCTAAAAATTGTAACACAAAAGGTGATTGTTTTTCACACTGCAGCCATGTGACATGGAGTCAAACTCCCATTCATCATGCTGAAGTGTCCCTGAGCAAATTATTCACTACATCAACACCCACCACCTTCAGAGGTGCTGCTCTGTGGCTATGTGTGACCTCTGACCTCCATGCATTTCAGCAAGAGAATAATGAGGACTTCCCTTTGAAAAAAAATCTAACTGTTATTGACTGAATTTCTGGTTTTATTTAGCAATGTCATTATGTTTAAGTGAAACTGCAGCTTTTTAGCATTGACTTCCATAAATTTAGACTTCTAAAACAAGACAGATACAAACAGAAATCAAAGCCACAGAGGCCTCAGTAGATTGACTTCTATTCCTTTGTGTGGGTTAAACACCACAGATACTGTAAATCAATCAACATATACAGTGGCTTAAATTCCTTTATCACTATGAGGTTTTTATGGTTGTTCTCAGAATTTTCTTTTGTGTCATTATTTTAGAAACATTACGTTTGTTACTTTTTATTATTTAATATTTATATTTGTTAATTTTAAGTATCATTTACATATTTAATGCAGAACATTTACATTATTAATATCTTCTTCAAACAGGAAAAAACAACAGTCTCTGAAGAGGTATAAGTCTTAAACGATGCATGCTGAGTAGTCTTTTAGTTGTTAGACTTTGAAAATACGTCAGATCGGAACAAGTCAAGTTTTGAGTTCTAATGTGGTCTGAAAATCAAAACTGGGTGTTTTACGTTTAATTGTTGGATTTACTTAAAATGAATAAACATGTGCTGATTAAGCTTAATGACAAAAGCCTGGTGGACTCCACTAAATGTTTTGCAATTCAGTGTAGCATAATGCCATAGCATGTATCCCTGCTGAGTAAGTGCACCTGACTTGCAAAGTCAGTGCCTCTACTTTGCAATGCAAGCTTTCTGTTGTAAACTTTCAGCCTAGAGCCCAAACAAGATTATTTCTGAGATGTGAAAATGCTCCCACAGAGTTCAGAGTACATTATGCAACTATTTTCACAGGCTCAGTCTCACAGAGTAGCGAACTGACATTTATGTGCTAATTCAGTTCTCCTTAAAACTCCAGCAACCTCTCAGCCTGCACTTCAGCAGAACACTTCTGTGTTGGGAAATGGTAAGCTGCAATCACATTAGTTTATTTTCATCATCACTCTGAAGCAGATAACAGTGGGTAACCTTTGCTGAACGGCAGCCATGTTTGGCACTTATTGCCAGTGTAAGAGACAGCAAGGATTCATGAAGACGATAATGGTTACTTGCAATTTCTGTTTCATAAAACAGCAAATAAGAGAAAAACCTTGAATCTGCTGGATTTAGGAAGTTCCCCTTTTGTTTACAAATTGAACTTTTCATTTCAAAGAACAAACATGACACATAGTTCTTCTTTCCAACACAAAGACCTGCTTTGAAGGCACAGCCCACCAACACCCCTCAATAATCAACACCCACTTTGAAACAGTGTGCAGTGACTTTAATTTGCTTTTACTTGACTTAACTTGACACACCATTCTGGTCCTGACTTTAGAGCAGTACTGATGAAAGTGCTAACCAACTCTGGACCTTGAAGGAATCACATGAAGAAGGGTCTTGAATTGAATCCTGCACTGCCTGCATGATAACAGAGTGAAAATTATCCTATATTGAAAATAAAGTAATCAAATGAGATGAGCTCAGTGAAAAAAAGTCATGACGGTTCGATAGTGAGACATCCTTAAATTTGAGACAAGTTAATTGGACTTTTTAATGGAGCGGTGAGATTCACAGTAAAACCATAAAAAATCTATTTATGTCTCCTCTTAGGAGTTATAACTCGGTAACTTCATTCCTCTATCTCTCGTTCTTTGTTTGTGTCTAACTTCTGTCTCTAAAGTTAATTCAAGCTCACATCAAGGAGGAAGTTCCTCCCAGGCCCCTTTTGTCTGCCGACAGTCATTATTAATCTGCCACCTGCTCCCTTATAGTCATCTCTCTCACACAAGCCAAACTCCAGACGCTTCCCGCTTCCTGTCCTAGACTTGTTTTTCAAGGTGTTCTCAGTTCCAGTCACTTGATGAAATGAAAATGGAAGTTTGTTATTGTGTAAAGTCATGTTTAATTTAACTATTCTGAGTCAGGCAGCTATTCTGTGGACATGAAAAATGCTTGTGCTCCTACAACACATACAAAAACCACAACAAAATATCATTAAAAAAATGATTTTACAGTCTGATAGATGATGGTAACTATGAGGTGCACTGATACAGCTTCTAGCCACTCTCCACAAGCATCTGACAGTGATAAATTACCATGGTCCAAATATGCTGCATCAGCCTTATGGGTACATAATAAACTCTGACTTCATCATGTAGGCTCCCCTATCCCTCCCCCCCCTCTCTCTTCCTCCCTCCCTCCCTCCCTCTGTGTGTGGGGAGATGAAGTGACTGGTCTGTGAGTAACAAGCTGCTAAACCTGCAATTATGATCACAACATGTTTCCAGTCTCTCAGACCTGCAAGTGCAACTGAAGAAGAGATGAAGAGAGCCAAGAAAATAGTATGACAAAGTCTTGTTCGTTCGAGACAAAGCTGAAGTGAGAAGTGTTTGTGGTCATTTGATGATACTTGGTTTTGCCAATGTGCACAAAGCATTCTTGGACTTTGAGGATCTTCTCAAGGTTCTGTTTTTATTTAGTGGCTAATGATAGTTTGATGGGTTATATTCATTCAGTGTCTGGTGCCCTACTACATTGATGTTTCATATTACTTATAATTTATCAGTTACTTTTAACCAACAAGCACCACAAATGCGCAAAAGCAGCCTAGAAATACTACCAAAGATAAAGTCTTTTATTTAGCACCATAAATACTGTCACCGGTCAGTCTACTCTGATACTAACTGCAGTTAATGTCTTCAGAGAATCTGTCTTAGAGTTCTCATTAACAAGACTGCTGACATCAGATCTCACAGCATACCTCCCGCTCATGATCCATCTGTCCCTCCCACATTTTCTGTTAACCTGAATCACTTTCAGCCTGTATTTATTTGTGTGTGTGTGTGTGTGTGTGTGTGTGTGTGTGTGTGTGTGTGTGTGTGTGTGTGTGTGTCTCTCGGGAGAAGTCATTAGTCATCTGAAGTCTACAACTTGCCCTCTAGATACAGTTTTCTCCCGTCCTTCTTAAAGGGGTCTTTGATATCATTGATCGTGGCTATAATTAGTAGCTGCCTTGACACATGTCTTGTCCCAAGTGATTTTCCACATGCCGTGGCGCTAGCTCATGTAAAGAAGCCAAACCTAGACACCACAGTTCTTTCAAATTTTAGACCTATATTAAGATTGCCTTTCCTCTTCAAAGTTCTAGTGAAAGTCTGTCTTCCTGTAATATTTCAGTCTGGTTTTAAAGCACATCACAGTTGAGCATCGGCACACAAACTTTTTAATGATCCTTAATTAATTGTTGACTCTGGGTTTTTTTCTGGTGCTTTCAGGGCTTTGTACTGCTTTTGATGCTGTGGATCACATAATTCCCACATTCAAGGATGTGATCTTGGTTTTATTCCTTTTCAACTAACAGCAGCATTCAATCAGCTTTGGTGGATTTTCTTACCTTGTCTTATCTCAGCTTCTCTCACTTGAGGGGTACCTCAAGGATCTATTCTTGGTCTCATCATTTTTTCTTTGTGCATTGTTTCCTTAAGGTCCATCTTTACTAATTAGGGCATCTCCTTCAACTGGATCCAGACAATACCAAATTTAAATCTCCATAAAGTTGTTATTGGACTGTCTAGAGAACATGCCTGGATGTCATTAGTCTTTGCACCAGTGACTCTTCACTCTCTTGTCTGCAGTTGGTCCACAGTGTTGTTGCTGCTGGTCCACTACATGATTGATTTTAAGATGTTACTGTTGGTGTCTTCATACCTCTCGATCTTTTACATTTGCACGCTTCTTCTAGCTGTGCTTGTTTGTTGTGAGATTTACATTGAAGATCATGGGAGTCTGTGTCTTCGCAATGGTTTCAAAACTCTGGAATGGTCTACACCTCCATAGGGCTACACCAACACTTGTGAGGTTTTAGCTAAAAACCTTTTTTTTTTCCTCCAGCCTGTTTAAGACACTCTATCTTTCTTGTACTATTTATTGTGTTTCTATCATTGTCTCCTTGATATTTTGTGCATTTTACAGATATTCTACAGATTTTTATATCTACATAAAAAACATATCTACACAAAGTTCACAGTATATA
Organism: Anabas testudineus; assembly: GCF_900324465.2. Classification (NCBI taxonomy): domain Eukaryota; kingdom Metazoa; phylum Chordata; class Actinopteri; order Anabantiformes; family Anabantidae; genus Anabas; species Anabas testudineus. The sequence goes on from NC_046620.1 coordinate 17,712,806, forward strand.
TGTATGTATATACATATATTAAAAAAATAATTAACAGTTATTAATTTTACCTTTGACATTGCTTTGCTTGTTGATTGATTATGAATATATTTAACTTACGGGACTTATTACATATGGCTTTTGTAAAAGGTTTGGCTTTCTGCCCTGTATATATTGATCTATTTTCTGTAGCCTCCTTGCACTAAAGTAGTCTAAAATATGAACCTAGTAACACCAGGTTTGGCCATGAGATTTTGACCTTACCTTGTGCTGGATCTTCTCATGATCAGAGGTGAGCAGAGAGGGCTACAATATTAATGACTCCAGCTGCTGATTTGTATCCATTTGTCAGTGCAGTGGGACATGAACTCTGTAGGTTGTGAATAAAGCTCAAACTGTTACATCTGATTTTAGGGTGCTCAACTGGCATGTTTATTTCACTTAAACTGGGCATTTATGACCACAGCTTGTTAGTGAGAGTAAAATTTTAAGCTTGACAAGACAACCCCGAAAGAAAAATCTTAATGTTCAGAGCTAGGATGCGGTCAATGATATAAATATTAAGCTAATTTGTCATGTCTGGCACCAGATTGTGATTTTTATCATTTGAAACCTCAGTTAAATTATGATTCAATTCATAATTTAATTTGCGCCAACACTTGGGGTGACTGTGGCTCAATAGGTAGAGCAGTTGTCTGCTAATCATAGGATTGGTGGTTCAATTCCCAGCTGCCGTGTCATATACCAAAGTCTTGGGCAAGATACTGAACCCCAAGTTGCCCCCAGTGAGTCAGATGAGCTGCATAGCAGCTCTGCCATTGCTGTGTGCGAATGGGTGAATGAGATGCAGTGTAAAGCGCTTTAAGTACCAGTTAGGTAGAAAAGCACTATATAAGTGCAGATGAATTAATCTATCATTTTAGAATTAATTTTAAATATTTCTTATAATATTAAAGTCGCCCTCGATAAATGTATGGAACCAAATCAATGCTGCTCTGAACATTTACATTTACCTTTACCATTCTTCCAACTAAAATTCAGTTTTTGACACTGAGCAGTAAGTTTGATTGCAAATGAAAAGAAGCACATTAATTCAATTCAATTCAATTTTATTTGTATAGCGCCAATCAGAGTGGGTTTCTCAGCGGGTGAGTCGCTGAGTGGGGAAAACCGGTTGGAAACGTGAACCTGGTCGTGGTGAACCATGGGCGAGTGTCTAGGGTTATGCTTCCTACGAACCGTCACCCAGCCGGCCTGACTTCCCGACTGCTCGGGAACTGCCAGGGGACAGGTAACAGGAGCTATGCTAGCTGGCTCCACACCGACTACCGGGACCTGGCTAGCTGCCTTGTTTTCCACGGTGCGGAGCCGAGTCTCCAAATCAGTCAGCCTCGCCTCCAAAGCTGCAAATAAACTACATTTATTACAAATTCCCTTCTCACTAAAGGAGGCAGAGAAAAAACTAAACATGTTCACAAGAGGGAGAAGAAGAAGAGGGAGAAGCAGCCATGGCTAACAGAGTTTAGCTAGCAGACCTCACAACACAAGAAAAGAAGAGTATTAAGTATTATGAATGGTCCTTAAGCAACACAGGTGTATGTTATAACTCTTACGCCAGTAGTGCTTTTCACTAACACCATGAATTTAGCTTAAAGTTTGGTAAATTTAGCGAAACAAACAGAGCAACTGAAAAGCGAGTCAGCGTCGACAACAGGAAGAGATACGAAACGCCTACCGTAGGAGGAGCAGCCAAGATTATTACAGTTGTTCTCACTGGCTCACGCAACAATGACCATATTTAGATATTGCAAGGCAGCACACCAAGAGACCCAGAGATCTAAACACAAACAGACACATAGATGTAATTTGTCAAACATAATCAAATAGTGTTGTTCCATTACTATTTCAGTAATGTTGATCCACAGAGAGATAATGGGGAGATGAACAGAAGTAAATCTTTATACAGACTGGGAAAAAAAGCCTTGTACCTTTCTAAAAGCAGTTCTCTTTAAGTGAAAAGATTGCACTGCTGAAACTTTAAAGGTCTACCTCCCTAACATCCTGTAATCATCATGAGATAATGAGCTAAAATAGTGAAAGCAATTTAGAAAAAAGCCACTTTAGAGTTGTACAAATGACAGAAATGCATTTCATTGTGAGCACATTTTCCTTCTTATAAACTCTTTCTTAAATGTCAGCTTTGAACGGCATGTGAGTTCAAGGCAAGAACAGAGCGGTTTAACCTTCATAGTTAAGATTGTACATGGTGATTAGAGTGCTAGTATTCATCCACAGAATTTGTTACATTTATAACTACAATAATATTTATATTTTTATTGTTTAAATGGATTAAACAGCAGAGAGTTACATTTAGCGCTACAGAAAATTTTTGTTTGGATTTTTCAGCCTGAATCTTTTCTTTTTGGTTTTGGTTTTTGTATCACCATTCCTCTTTGGCATTATTTTCAACTACAGCTGTATGACAAAAAAAGATAATACTTTATTGATGGAGTTGAGGAAATTCAGTTGTTACAGCAGTACAGAGACAGATAAGGAAAACAGAACAATAATGCACAATAAAACGTTATGGTAATGTGTGAGCAATAAGTAACCAAAGAAAAAAGGGATATTAAATATAGAGAGACAATATGAAAGCTATAAACAGTATAAATCCACAAATTATAGCAATTGCGCAAGAATATTCAGTAGTTCAGTTCAATTTTACAATTATGTGCTGTCAAGTGGAACGTCAGCTTGAATTGTAATGCAGGTGCACTCTCATAAGGTGCACATTACAATGTGCATTGTATACGTGTACGGAAGGCAGGTGTTGCCAGCTCTAAAACAAGTCACAAGATGGTAAAAAGCAAAATAGAGCTAGATTATAGTGAATCTTGTATTATACAGACAGACAGAAACACGACTTGTTGACAGAAACACCACTTACACTGGAGATTTTATGAACACCTGATGACAGGGGGAAGTGTCCTGCATGAAAATTGTTGGCTGATTGGGTGACGAATGCAGGGAATGAACTGCATGTTGTCAAAGAAAGTTCATTTGCACTTACTCTGAGTTAGCTGAAGCCCAACTCCTGCTGCAGAAAACATTCACCAAAAACATTCCCCAAACCATGACAACTCCTCCACCTTTACTAACTTCTTTAGTCAGCCTTTCCCTAGTTCACACCTAAATAATTTAAACTTGCTTTGATCACTAAAGTGATCTATGGACCAATTCTCCTCTATCTAATTCCAGCTGCAGTGTTGAACCGATTGCCCATTGACATTCTCCGTATCATCCTGTCCTCTCTTGCATTTGTCCTTCATGGATGACCAGGGGCTTGAGTATGAGTTAGTGGCATTGTAAAGATGCAATATTCTTGAAATCACACATTTGGAACAACCAACTTCTCTTGCTATGGCTGATGCTATGGCTGATAGCATCATCCTTTTGGCCTCCATCTGGACAACCTGCAGCCAGAGGGTTTCAGTCACTTTAAACAACTCACTGGAAAGGTTGGCTGCCAGTAAAATGGAAATTAGCACCAGGTGCTAAATCAACATCAATCACTGGGAGGTAACTGTAAGTGTTCTCTTATTTTGATCAGTGTTCTTTCAAATATCTCATTTAATTTTTTATACTGTTCTTTAGAATATATGTAACTACTGATATGAATATGTGCTTAAAATACTGATATTTTACACCAGTTTAGATCATTTCAAATAGGACTAAACAGTGACCTTGATATTTAGAACATTGTAGGTGGTTCTCTTATTTTGATCTCCAATGCAGAAGGGATGCAGACTTTAATTTAAGGGGTATACAGCAACACAACTATAACTGCATGCAAATGACCTGATGGACACACCTGATGGGTGCATGCAAATGATTGCAGCAAGAGGTAAAAGGAGCATGAATGTTGGAAACATGTTCGACTGAGCATTAATGTTGCTCCGTGCCAGCAGAATGTGTAACAAGGTTGCCAGTTGTTACAACATTTACACAAAACGCTTAAACACTGCTGTAGTTTGCCTAATACTGCTTTAATCTGTTACCTCAAAACAATGAAAAGATTAAAGCGTTGTCTTTCTTTCAAGGCAGTGAAAATCTTCACAGAAGAAGCTTACAGTACGTTGCCTAAAGCAGAGGCTCTGTTTGTTTAGACTGGCTTTGATTTGAAGAGTCGCATAACTGTTTGCTGAAAGAAATACCTGTCAACTGTATTTTAAAGAGATGGAATAAGTGGCCATGGTACCTTTATCCTGAAAGAGACTGCTACCGTAGCTTTTCATAGTCTCAACTATTTTCATAATAAATTCATATTATTCAAGATGCGTGCGCATACTTAACAATGTGACAAGCTAAGTGACAAAGCTGCAGATTTCTGGGTAGTGGTTTGTAGGTTTGTTTGGCAAGAGAAGCATGGATTTGAAGGGGATAATCCAGTTTGCAGCAGATTTTTTCATCTGTAGTTGCAAAGATTAAGGTGTTGAAGAAAGTAAATAATTTAGAATCTCCGGGCAAGTTCTCCTCATTGTATCACATCTCATCAGAGAACAGGCCTTTCCCCTTCTTTATTGGTCCCATCAGGTTGACAAGTGCACTGCTGCTGTTGTGCAATATTGACGATAGAGGAGAGGAACAGAGGAAAGAAATCTGCACACCAACTGCCACACTGCAGCACAGTGCCATTTTTGTTCTTTTATGCTGCAAGCACCCCTTTCTGGGAAAATCCAATCCAGTCTTTATACAATCCTTATGTCTAAGGAGAATTGTAGCAGTGGAACCCTCTGAATGTGCATTGGCGTTCATGTTGCACACATGTGCATTCACATGCACTTAATTTGATTTGCAGAGAAGAAAGGAATTGGATTGGAGCATGTTTTGATTTAATTTGAAGAGAAACAGACACAAGATGAAAAAGTCAAGAGTCCACAGGAAACATACTGCAGCATTTAAAGAGCAGGCAAACACAGCATTTACTACAGCTTACATCATCACATTCTACCTGCAACAGTCCTACAAGGCAGAGATGAGAAAGGAACGGCGTGCAGCATCTGATTTCCCTTGTCAAACAGTGCACACAAACAGGAGCCCTGCCAGCATCACAGAGCAGCCTCAGCAGCAGCTGGATCTCTGGGAGAACCTCTGACCGCTGACAACCTGCACAGCTTTGTTTTAAACAAACACTGGCTCACTTGCCTGACAGCAGAAGAGAAAACTAATAAGAAAAAAATCTACACACTGCACAAGCATCTGTCCTAACAAGTATTATATCAAGGTTTCAGGACTTATTTTGTCTCAAGACAAAAATGGGTTTCCAGCGGGAGAATTCCACTTGCTGCCGGTGCAGTTTCCCTGGTTTATGGAACGTTGTAGAAATAAGCACCAACGTGTTTAGACAAGATCAAATTAGACACTAGCAACAGGAAAACAGGCACTAAAAGTGAGTTTAACAAGCTCATTTGTTACACAAACAGGTAAAAGGATTTCAACCTATTAGCGGATTATGTCATTATTATCAAGCAAGTAAACACATTGAGACTCATTAGTGGACTAAATGACCCAGCAAATTGTAATAACATGGTTAAAACTAAACATGTATATGCAGAAAATAATAAAACGGAAACAAACTAAGAAAAGAAAACACTAAATGCATTTTTAGTGGAGTGTTTGCACTAATTCAGGCAGAGCATTTTAGCTTTTATCTGCTAATTGGCATCATCTGCTTTATTTAGTCATTAATACTTTATTCATCAGAGGCTCATTCATGAGCTGTTTGGATGATAGGTAACACATTTCAAATAGGTTTATACACTGACACTGCTGGAAATTGACCTTTGTCATCTGTGTTGCAGACATAACATAAACAAACATCCAGAGTGTTCTGACAAGAGCATAAAGATGCAGATTATTGAAGTGGTTTAGTTATGCGTTCACCTCATGTTGACTATATGATTATCATGAGTAAGTGAGCAGTCGTGTCAATCTCCCACTTCCAAGTCAGAGATCTTAGGAATTTCAATATCACCCATATGGCAGAAAAAATAGAATAATGATAACCTAAGGACTTCCAAAGTTGCTATAAAATCCATTTTAGATAGATTAATATACTTATTAATCTATTGTTTGCAGAGTTAGCAAAGTCAGGCTACTTCCATAGCAGTGGCAGTAGAATCAGCCATCTTGGTCTACTGTGTGAGTCCCTGGTCATCCCTATGGGAGCTATTCACATCTTTAACATTTCACCACTCCAGCGGTTTGAATCCACTGTTCGGCTGTGTGCCTTGGAGTGTGGAGTTTGCATGTTCTCCCTGTGTCTATGTGGGTTTTCCAGGTACTCCGGCTTCTTCCCACTGTCCAAAGACATACATGTTGGGTTAACTGGTGCCCATAGATGTGAATGTGACTGTGAATGTTTGTCTTTCTCTGTATGTCAGCCCTGAGATAGACTGTTCAGGGTGAACCCCACCTCTCATCCATTGACAGCTGGGACAGACCCTTAAGTGGGCAAGCGGTTAAGATAATAGAGATTAAGGGTTATGCACATGTTAAAAATAAAGAACGCTGACTCTGACGTTAGGTGACCTGCAACCACAGGTCACCTAACAATAAAACATAGCATAACAAATATATACTATAATAAGCTGCCTGCACAGAGGGCAGTATCCTCATTGACTACTTTGCTGATGTCTTCATGTCAACTCTGACATGACAAGTTGTTCCCATCTTTTACTTTTTGGTACAAGTTATCAAATGTCAGCATCCTGACATAAGTTAAGATATTGATTAATACATCTCAATGCCAACACTAGCACTAGGCACCATAGGGCTTTTCCACACTAACACATGTCCATGTTAGCATTTAGCTTTGTTTGCTGTGGTGCTGTAGTACAGTCTCACTAAGCCTCTACTGTAGTGTGGCTGTAGACAGTTGTTTGCCATCTGCTGTTAAATAGATGCACATAGAAAATTAGATACTGACTGAGAGCAACAATCTACGATTGGGATTTTAGGTCTTATAGACTTTATGTTGACTCTAAAATTTCTGGATATCTCAAAGTCACACAGGACTGAGTTTTTTCACCTCCCAAGCTGTCAAAGCATCTGTTTTACCTGCCCTTCGTTGTCAGCACTGCTCTGGTGCCACATACAATCAGTACCCATCCACAGAGAGGTGTGTGTGGCAGATTCATGGGATGCCACTGCCTGCTAAATTTGTTAGTGCTGTCACCAGCTGCAGGAGACATCTCCTGAATAGAGTGGGCTGTAGATGTCAGAGGATGTCCATCTCGTCACACAGGTGTCAGGGGTTAAATTGGGCTTTGTGAGGAGGGGGAGTGCTCCTCCAGTGTGGTTGTCGTGTGGGATGATGGCAGAAGGGGTTTACAGGTCACACATTGTCCAGGGTGAAGCAGCACTCATTCCAGAAACTGCACGGGAAGTTGCTTTTCTGAATCTGAACAGTGATGATGTTTCAGAGACAAACTAAATTAAAATGGTTCCAGAAAACAATAATCATCAATACAAAATGCAAATATACAGACCTATACTCACACGCACTAGCAGATGCAGACTTTTTTGTGTGCGCATGTTGAATTCGTGATTCAGGAAACACTGAAATACCTTGAATAATAATAGACACCTCTGATCTGAGGCAACCACAGTATCTTCCAACTGAGCTCCAAACGTTTGAATGTCAGGAGCCAGAGGTCAGCTCAGGACACATTTACCACAGCAATATTTGTTAGTCTAGGTTACCCCTCAACAATCACCCCACCTTCGCGATCCATCTCCAGCCTGTCGCCTGCTCTGCTTTGTTGTCAAAGAGGGTCAAGGCTGCAGACAGAACAGTGCAGCGATTTGAAAGCTCTGACATAGAAGCACAACCACCACTTTGACAACAACAGAAGAAATGTAGAATATACTGTAGTACAAAAATGCATCATAATAACAATGATGATGAGAAGAAGGAGAAAAACTGCTAAATTGTGTAATCAGGCAGATCAGTCTGCAGTCACGTGGATCACATACATTAGCTAGAGACCAAGATGTTTGGTGGCAGCAAGAACAGGAAGGGACTGGAACTGAAATATTTAATCTACTTGTATGACTTGTCATAGCCAGTAGCAAATCAATAAATTAATCAACTAAATTATCTCAACATGTACAGGACGAATTGGCACCAACATTCATGGTAACCATATTACCACAAGTGAGGCGGACATTTGTGCCTTTGATTTAAACATCTAAACAAATAGATGAATAGTCATCAGTCAATTAGCCACAGTCATTCATGCTTCCCAGAGGTTGAGCAGTGTCACACCTATAGGATAACAACTGCAAAGCTATTGCCATGTACTGTACTTTGGGGTTGTTGGTAGGATGATCAACATAGTGAACCTGCTAAAAAACTCCAAGTAGGTTTGGCACACTCTCAGTGTAGCTTCTTTACAGTTGAGGACGTGTAAAATGTATGATCTTGACTGAAATAGAAAATAAGTTATTTCTCATTGTATCACCTCCTTCCACCTGCCCTTTACTCTTAAAAGCTTAAGACATTAAAATAAGAGAAAATGTGTGTAAGATATACTGAACAACTTAATGAACTTAACTATACAGCCGGTGCTGCTGCATTTAAGAGTCATAAACTGCAAATCTACCACAAACTTTTGGAACCTGCAAACATAAAGGGAATCCAAACTGAACAGTGAGCATGATTTGAATTGAGTAATAATAACTTGGCAAAGTCCAGCTTTTGCTGCAGTAAAACCACTATCTGATTGATTAAGCCCAGTGTGCAGCCTTTTTATCTTTGTCTGAGCCTTGTGAGGGCTCACTGTGGCTCCCACCGAAGCCCGGGGGCCACAGGCTTTATGAGGACTGTAAATCAAAATGGCACAGATATGTGATTTTCAGAAAATCATAAAGATTTGTTTTTTATTGGAGAATTGCGAGGATGAAGTGTTGCGGGGGTCTACCTGCTGCTGCTTTTGGTGACAGTGAATATGAATAAAACATAAACTCCTCTGTCTATCACCAGTGTTGCAGATGTAATTCCCCTTTCAAATTTCACACTTCAATTCAGGTTTGGCTTCCCAGCTGCTGTGTGAAATCACAATTAGTAATACATGTTACCACCAATATGATTATCCCATAAATAATCAGGCATCTACTCAAATTAAACTTGAATCCTCAGTGAGGGTCTAGTTAACTCATGAACTAACTGGAGTCTCCAGATAAATCTGAAAAGAGTAGCAAAAATGAACAAACTGCTTGTTAGCAGGAGCATGAACTGTATTATGGGAGAATGAAACAATATCGCACGGACCCATGCAGACATGATTGGAATACGAATGACCCACAATATTGCTGATCTGCCTGATACAGATTCAGGATGTAAAGGTCATCAGCAACTGGATCATAAAGGCCTGCGAGCCAGTAATGCAGGGCTGAGCCTCATATCCCAACAGAGAGAGGGATGGAAGATACAACTGGCTCATCATAAAGCAGTCAAGTGACCTAGTCATGCACATCAATGAACACTGTCACATTTCAATGCCACTGACAACACACAAATTAATGACACATTAATAGATCCAGTGTACTGTGAAGAAAATACTGTGAAGAATTTCAGAATTTCTGTCTGACTCGAGATGACTGCAGGAACGACTTCTCTCAGAAACATGTCTGATGTCTGTTTTCTTCTTTCTTTGAATAGCTGATACAAAGCATGCTGTTGGCGTTTTTCCTTTCTCGCCTCCTACATTGCGCTCTTTCAAATCTGTTTATTTGGTTATTAAACATCATGTTTCTCTCCATCTGTGGCGTAAAGTGTCATCTTTTGTCTAATCTCAATCTTAAGACAAACGGAAAACAGCTTTTGCTTCCACGGTTTGCAGTGGTTTTCACCTGTTTTGCAGATGCTCTGTGCTGTTTATAATGACATGCTGTTTGGCTGATGGTGGTGATTTTTGACCATCTTTTCAGAAAAAACAATGTTAAGACTCATTACTGAAGACATACTAGGATGGTTATTTCTGCTCTGCAAGAAGCTCAATCAAGCTTTCTCTTTTTGTAGAGCTCTAGTGGTGTTTCCAAAATCCCTGTTACATAAACAGTGCATAATGGCACACAGAGCCATAAAGAAAACTGTCAGCACAGTCTCATCTGTGAGAGGCTTTGATGTTTTCAAAAAAAGAAGCAGGAGAATCAACTACAGCACATGGCCACAGACAAAAATACCCAGGGTGATAGTGAGTGCTGTATTTCTGGAGGAACGGAAATGAGCAGAGGTGTGGGATTTTTCATTAATATTCTCAGTGACTAATGACTCAGGAGCAGAGAGCTATTGGCTGATCAAAGCTAGATAAGCCTGAGAAGCCTACAGTAGGATCTGCATACACTGACAAGTGTTTGGTCATTATAGACGCCTTCCAATCTGTAAAGGTGTCTTCCTATTTTATGACACCAATTTACCCAAGCGCTGAAAGAATTTGAATGTTCATGTTTATGTTTCCTGGACAGATTAAATATCTTAAAACTTAAATGTGTTCCTATTCTTTCAACATGTATGATCATACAGAAGCCCACCCAACTAATGTTGAGTACTCCCTAATCTGTTCATCTACTTGTGTTAGCACATGCTTGTGTTGGCTGAAGGATAATTGCTAGCTCATTAGCTGTTATTGCTAACTGTTATTGTTGTGATCCAACTGTTAAAGTACAGGAATAATTCCCCTTTAGGATTTACTGACCATTATCACACAGCTTGAGGTGTAGTACCACCTGCACTCGAGAGTGGGTGGAGTGGAACTAGCTCTGATTAGCGTGTAGCCTGCGATGTAGCAAATGGAGCTGTAGCTAACTGTAGACAGTGTATTCTGGTGCATGTGGACATGCTAAGTGAAGCTAATCACCTCCTGCCTTCAGATCTCACATACAAATGTAAGTTGTAAGTCTTTAAGGTGACGTGATAAAACTACTAAATGCATTACAGTGAAAGATAGCACGTAACGTTGGCCTGGCCCCCGCTGATCATGTGTCATTAGGCAGCTTTCAATCCATAATGTCATCTAAGTTCCACTGGGGGAAGATTGATAGTCATGCTCATGCACCTTGTTTAAGCATTTCCCAGTAAAACCATCATGTGGAAGATCACATGGCTGGAAATGCATCATGTAGAGTCTATGCAGTAATGATGATGAAGGGGCGAGTGAGTGTGAGCACTGGCAGCCATGTACTTCCTGCAACTAGCAATAATCTTAGATGGGATTTACTGTAGTGTTCATTTAAAAAAGAAAAAGAAAAAGAAAAAGATGAACGATGCTGTAATCCAACAAAACTTCCCCTATTAATTTTCATGATAAGTCATGCTTATTTAATAGACTGAAGCAATAATTGTGGGTGCTGGCTCCTGTAATAGCTTGCTGAAATCAGAGTAATCAGTCCTTTTCATTCACTTATTTATGGAGGTGTTTACAAATTTACAGCTGCTTCAACCTCCCTCTCCTGGCCTATATCCTCAGAACAGCTGCAGCATGTCTGCTTTCTGGTCATCACAGGTGTGAAAGGTTTGGACAACCTTTGATCTGAGCCCCATTTATTATTCTTGTTTTCCCTTTCAGGATGTACTTGCGGCTCTCGAGATTAAGAAAAACACCAGTAAATGCATTAATGTTCCACTGCCTGACATTGGATAAAATGAGATGCGGGCAAGCTGCCTGACAGACATGTTAAATGTGGACATTTAATTCAATTCAGTTTTATTTGTATAGCGCCAATTCACAACAGACGTTATCTCAGGGCACTTTACAGTGTAAGGTTTCAGACCTTACAGAGAATAATTATACAAAAAAATGATACAGAAAACCCAACAATCCCATCTAAGCAAGCTTTAGGCAACAGTGGAGAGGAAAAACTCCCTTTACAGGAAGAAACCTCCAGCAGAACCAGGCCCATAGTGGGCGGCCATCTGCCTCAACCGGTTGGGGTGAGTGGAAAGAGAAGAGAGAAAAGAACAGCAGGCAATAAAGACAACAACAAGCAGCAAGAACACTGGGCAGGTCAACTGGATTCTGGAGATGTACAGCTCCAGGCCGAGGATACCTGCAGAAAAGTACAGAGAGAGAGGGAGACAGAGAGGAGGAAACACACAAAGTTAATGACGTGCAATGGTGGCATTTGCATTGATATAGGAGGTAAGGAGAGAGGAGAGAGGAGAGGAGCTCAGTTTATCAATAGAGTTCCCCCAGCAGACTAACCTATAGCAGCATAACTAAGAGATGGTTCAGAGTCACCTGATCCCGAACCTGAACTGGGAGCTGGTGCTCCGCCTCCCATTCTACATTTGGAAACTCTAGGAACCACAAGTAAACCTGCAGTCTGAGAATGTAGAGTTCTGCCTGGAAGATATGGAACTATGAGGTCTTAGATAAGATAAGATGGAGCCTGATTAGTAAGGGATTTATACATGAGGAGAAGAATTTTAAAATTCATTTCTGGATTTTACAGGGAGCTAATGGAGAGAAGCTAATGTAGGAGAAATATGATCTCTCTTGCTAATTCCACTGTGAACTCTGGCTGCAGCATTTTGGATTAACTGGAAGCTTTTTAATGAGTTATTGGGACATCCTATTAATAATGAATTACAATAGTTCAGTCTGGAAGTAAAAAATGCATGGACTAGTTTTTCAGCATCACTTTGGGACAGGATGCTCCTAATTTTAGCAATGTTTCTCAGGTGAAAAAAGGCAGTTCTAGAGATTTCTTTGATGTATGAAGTTAAGGAGATATCCTGATCAAAGATAACTCAGAGATTTCTTATGGTATTACTTGAGGCCAATACATCAAGGGTCACACAGGGTGAGAACGTAATTAGACATAGTGTCTCTGAGATTTTTAGGCCCAAACAGTATAACCACTGTCTTGTCTGGATTTAGGAGAAGAAAATTGGAGAACATCCAGGCCTTTATGTCTTTTAAGCATGCTTGAAGTTTGACTAATTGATTAGTTTCTCCTGGTTTCATAGATAAGTATAGGTGGGTATCATCTGCATAACAATGGACATTTATAGAGTGTTTCCTAATAATATTGCCTAAGGGGGACATATATAAAGTGAAAAGAATCGGTCCAAGCACAGATCCCCGTGGAACTCCATAGCTAACTTTGCTGTGCATGGATGATTCATCATTAACATGTACAAACTGAAATCTAGTTGATAGATATGATTGACACTTTAGTGCTGTTCCTTTGAGCCCAATGACATGTTCCAGTCTGTGAAATAAAATGTTGTGATCTATAGTGTCGAATGCAGCACTAAGATCTAACAAGACGAGTATAGAGAGTAGTCCATTGTCTGATGCTAATAGAAGATCATTAGTGACCTTTACCAGTGCTGTTTCTGTGCTATGATGTACTCTAAATCCTGACTGGAAATCTTCATACAAGTTATTGCTGTGCAGGTGGTCATACAATTGCTTAGAAACTACCTTTTCAAGAATTTTAGAGATAAAGGGCAGATTGGATAATGGTCTATAATTCACTAAAACCCCAGAGTCCAGAGTGGGCTTTTTGAGTAGGGGCTTGACTTCAGCCCCTCTTCCTCGACCTTAAAAGCCTGTGGTACGTAGCCTATTTGTAAAGATAGATTAATTTGATCTAGTATAGACATGCTGATCAAAGGTAAGACGTTCTTTGAGGAGTCTAGTCGGGATGGGATCTAAGAGACATGTTGATGGTTTAGAGGAATTAATTACTGAAATTAATTCTGAATGATCTACGGGGAGGAAGCAGTCTAAGTACAAACGTGGTCTTGCAGATGAATCTAGAGTTGTTGTACAATCCATGCTGTATGCAGGGAGGATCTGATAAATGTTTTCTCTAATAGTTATGATTTTATTTGTAAAGAAATTCATGAAATCATTGCTGCTGAGAGTTGACGGAATACTAGGCTCAACAGAGCTATAACTCTTTGTCAGCCTAGCTACAGTGCTGAAAAGAAACCTAGGGTTGTTCTTATTTGCCTCTATTAATGAGGAGTAATATGAGGTTCTAGCTTTTTTTATATATATTATTAGACTACCTTTCCAGGCCAGGACATGTGGTAAAGCCAGCTGTTTACGTAGGGGCCTTCCCATCTATAGTTGTTGACACCACCTTCCACCATTTGAGGTCTGACTTGATCTCTGAATGAGATTATATTGTTGTAGCTTCTTCTTCTTCTTCTTCTTGGTGAGGCTGCATTCAGGAGTGGGGACAGAGAAAGCTACAGAGAGGCCAAGTACAGATTTAGCAAGGAGGTGAAAAAAGCTAAATCAGTGTACGGTGAGAGAATGCAACAACAATTCTCAGCCAATGACTCTGCCTCTGAGGGCTTAAGGCCATCACCAACTACAAGCCCAGAGCCCATCACTCTGAAAATGACCTGCTACTAGCCAACAACCTGAACGAGTTCTATTGTCGTTTTGACAGACAATGGGCAGCCACTGAGCAGCAGCAGCAGCCCCAATGTCAGGCAGTGGAACATCTTCACACCTCAGTGTCACCTCCTCCGCCCTCACCTCTCTCTATCAAAGAGAGAGATGTTAACAAGGTATTTAAACGACTGAACCCCCGCAAAGCCGCAGGCCCAGACTCTGTCTCACCCTCTGCCCTAAAGCACTGTGCCGACCAACTGTCTCCTGTGTTCACTGGCATCTTCAACACCTCACTGGAGACCTGCCATGTGCCAGTCTGTTTTAAAACCTCAGCCATAACCCCTATTGCTAAAAAAGCAAAAACCACAGGACTCAACGACTACAGACCCGTTGCCCTGACTTCTGTGGTTATGAAGTCTTTTGAGCGTCTTGTCTTGTCCCACCTCAAGGACATTACAGCCCCCCTGCTGGACCCCTTGCAGTTCGCCTACAGGGCCAATAGATCTGTAGACGATGCTGTAAACATGGCTCTCCACTTCCTCCTCCAGCACCTGGACTCCCCAGGATCCTATGCCAGGATACTGTTTGTGGACTTCAGCTCTGCCTTCAACACTATTGTTCCATCTCTGCTCCAAGACAAGCTCTCTCAGCTGAACGTGCCAGACTCACTGTGCAGGTGGATTACAGACTTCCTGACAGACAGACGGCAGTTCGTGAGGCTGGGGAAGCATGTCTCGGACTCCCGGACCATAAGCACTGGATCCCCCCAAGGCTGCGTCCTCTCTCCTCTGTTATTCTCCCTATACACAAACAACTGCACATCTGGTCACCAGTCCGTCAAACTCCTGAAGTTCGCGGACGACACCACCCTCATTGGCCTCATCTCCGATGGAGACGAGTCAGCCTACAGGAGCGAGATGGACCGTCTGGTGTCATGGTGCAGCTTGAACAACCTGGAGCTCAACGCTCTCAAGACAGTGGAGATGATAGTGGATTTCAGAAGAGACCCAGCCCCCCTCCAGCCTGTCATCCTCTGTAACACCCCAGTCACCTCTGTTGAGTCCTTCCGTTTCCTGGGCACCACGATCACCCAGGAGCTCAAGTGGGAGCAGAACATCAGCTCCCTCACCAAGAAGGCTCAACAGAGGCAGCAACCACATCTGTATATTTCAAAGGGATCAACTGCACATCAGTAGTGGATAGAAATGAATGTCATACAAATGCATTAATTGACATGTTAGTTTAGCCAATAATCTGGTCACATTTAGATGAAAACTTGAGCACTGAAATAACAAATGGTAACATATAGCTCTGCAGAGTGAGTTACAGCCAACACACTTCAGCTGACACCTCTGTTAAGGTGGGATCCAGAAGAGGTAAATGGCTAACACACCCTGAGGGTTCCTGGGTCAAGAAAAGACAGCGTTCATCAGTGTGCTGCTGCTCTCCTTTTGTCCGTCCGACTCATCCTCTGAAGCAGTCAGCACTGAGAATATCTCCATTCGTCTGGGTGATGAAAAGAAAATAAGAAAAGCAATAAATAAATAAATAAAATCGTTATCGTTACTTATCAAATAAGTGGGACAAAATCATTTTCAACTCCTGATCCACTTCCAGCAGTATCTTGTGTTGTGGTTTTCATCAATGAAGATTTAAAAACCTGGACAAAATCAACAGATTTTAAAAGGTTTAATAGGCTGTACCACATGTTTGATTAAAATTGATCCAGCATCTCTTTGGTTACTTACTGACAGTTAACAAAACTCAACTTACCTAAAGCTGTTGCTCACTAGACGTAGCTGGTTAGATACATGATGCAAAATGCTACTTTTCAGTTGGTTTAAAGATGCTGACAATACCAGTGGATCATGACTTAGTAACTTAACCGTGACCTCATGATGAAACCTTAAGACATAATTTATTTTTTATAGTTCATTTTGTCCATTTGATTAATTTCTTGATTTTTAGTTGAAGTTTTGTTCTTGCTGTGCTGCTTTTATTTGGGTTATCACTTCTCACAACAGCTACCCAGATGCCACAGTATTTATTCCCACTATGCTACAGCTGCTGCTGCCTGCTTGTTTGGCCCTAAGTTGTGTTCAGATGAATTCACACCTGACTGGAGACACATCACACTAGGTTGTTAAGTTTTTGATAGAACAAAGGGGGATCCTTCACATCATAGCTTAAATCATTATCCTCCATTAATTCTACATACTGTACAGTTATACAGTGGTCTAAAACAATAACACAAAAGAAATTCTGAGCTATAGGTCTTTATTGAAAACAACCATATAAACCTTATAGTGTTAGTAGAAAAAGTATATATAGATACAGATATCTTCATCTACGTCAAGCGTATTAACAAATATGATGTGCCTAAAATAATTTGAAAAAATTGCCTGACTCCAGTTAGCTTTATATATATATATATATATCAGATCACATTTTATGACAAATTAACGTAGAACCCATGACATTCCAAAAGGTTCACATACTTGCCACTCTAAATCAGCAAGCTGCAAGAATAACTGTCTTCAGTTCCCATAGCCCTTGGCCTATGTTTCCTCAACATGAACATAGATCATAGAACAATAATGTACAGCTACAAATATATTTTATGTCCACTCAAATGTGTCTTCAAACCTCTGCTGACCACGACGGCGGCCCTGTGAATGTGACAAAAACTGAAACTGGATGTGTTTGCTGCTTTATTTGGCTTTTAAGACTGTTAATCAGTTGCTGATCTTGTAAGACGCGCACTGAGCACAATAAAAAGAGCTGTCCGTGTCACACTTTTAATAGATTTTATGACTGTGATTTATCCCGCTGTTTCCTGTGTAATCACACCCGAAGACCCATTACTCTGACTGAATGACAAGATGATAGAGTTACATTACTGAGGCCTTTCTTTTCCTTACGCCAATTTACGCCAATCTAATGGTTATATTTGGTTTAGGTTATGACCTAATTCTGAATAGAGAATGCCGTCTTAGCTATTTACAATTAAAAGACAGTTTGAAGGAAATAACATGGTCCAACCCAGCACAAATTGCTTTTCATTCTTCTTTCTTTTCCCTTCTGCATCTTAAATTGCAAACTGATGATGTCTCCATGTACTGACGAAAAAAAAAAAAAAAAAGAATTCTCAAAAGAAAGATTCTTTGCAGGTTACAACACATTTGCTACACGTGTATCCACCCGAGTGGCAAGATGAAAAGAGGCCTAATGGTTCTCATAATGTTTTCATGACACAGAACCCATTAACCGAGTAGCATGTCCTAGTGGGAGTCTAACAGTGCCATTCACATTATGATTCCAATGTTTAAAATCCAGCAAAGAAGAAGGCAGCAAAAGGCTAATGGACTTCATCTGGAGTATGATTTTATTGGTTGTCTGGAAAACAGATATCATCTCATGCACATAGTCCTCTTTAGGATGCAAAAAAAGAACAATGACAATTCAAATGTGATATTTAGAAACATCTTTATTTGAATAAAGTATCTGTTCTCTGGGTGTCAGGTAGGAAATTAACTTTACAAATACTTTACATGCCAATTGTCTAGTACTCATGATAAAACCATGGACACAAAGCAAAATGGGATGACCACTGTGAAAGGAAATGCATGGGGTTTGTTGGGTGTAGAAGGTGAAAAGCAGCTGAAGTGGAAACGTTTACAATCTACAGTATTTATAGTTTAGCATTTCTGGAGCCTAACTGTAACTGCACATGAGGAAAGATCTTTCACTGTTCCAAACACCTGAATGAGACAGTCAGTGCTTTGAGTTTTAATGTAGATAGTTGCCTGCATTAGTGGTGAATGTAGACAATCCTGGTGGACATAGTTTACGCTCCTTGTTAATCGCACTAGGCAACATTGTGTGATGGTGCAGTAGTTGGCAAAGACAAGAGAGGGAAGCCGGTGATGTCGAATACTCAGAAATCCTGTAATATTTGAAGTCAGTAAAGTGCAACCACGCCGTATTGGCTGGTCTGTGGTGGGTTAAACACGTTGATGGGTAAAATGTGTTATTTGGGCTCAAGTTACACATCTACACCCTATACACATCTTGCCTAGTGCAAGTTTAAAGAAATTTTCACCCAACATAACAAAAAATGTTTTCTCACTCATCTCGCAGGCAGATTTGAAGGCATCTGTCTGTAATTACTGATGTCACCCCAATTTTTCTTGGTGCTCTCATAATTAAAGATCTGATCAAAATTCAAGAGTTATGTCTTTCTAGAGAATCAATACCTGTCAAAAGTTTGGACACACACAGAAATGACCATGTTTGTGAAAGAAAAGCAGACCTTTTTAACATATAATTGATCAGAGAGACATCAGCAGAAAACATCAGTACTGACTTCCAACAGCACATTGTGTTCACTAATGCAAGTTTATTAATGAAAAAACTGATCATCCGAAGACCCTTTGTGCAACTATGGTAACACATCTTTTCATTAAAAACATGGTAATTTCTGTGTGAGTGCAAACCTGTAACTGGTGGAGGACATGTGACATTTAGTGTAATTTACAGACATAGATAATTTTCCCTTAAATGCAGAGTGTCAGCATATTAGCCATAGCAGGCTGTACCATAGCACTCAAATGGAGGCAGAAACCTCAGAGATTAACAGTTCAAAACCTGGGCAGAAAAATAGGATTAGTGAGAAAACATGTTTTGTTATTTGGATTTACCTCTTTATAGCAACAGAGGTTGACAAGGTACAAGATCCAGTGTACATAAGCAGAGGCCCAGTGAGAGTCTGTCTGATTGAACTGTACGACAACAGCAGTGGGCGGACGAGAGAAAGGTAAACCAATACTTGTGAAAGTAAAAACACACCAGGAGTTGAATTGGATTTAGTTTACAGTGCTAATGCACCATTTGACTGGTTATCACAAAAAGAGAAGCTCACTATACCAATATCAGATCAAATATACCGACAATATCAAAGATGAAAAACAACTGGAAAAACACATTCAAACGTCTAGATCTGCTGGTTGTATTTGTGAGACTAAAAAACTGTCAAGGAGGCCAAAAGAAAAATAAAACCGGAAGTAAAAGTCAAATATTTAGCTGCACGCCTTGGCAAACCTATTTCAAACTCTTTGGCATGTAAGACCGGCAAAATGTATGCTTTAGAATTTCATTTATCTTTTTCTCATCAATAAAAAAATTGAAATAGAAAAAAAAATAAAACAACTAAGTATCAAATTTAATGTCTCCTACAGTTTATCTTACAATAAAATGTTAACATCAAAGTGTTTTATGCCAATAAGGCTGTATATTAAAGATCTAAGAAAAATCTAAGCCTTTATTTACACAGCAACTTGTTTTTGTACAGGACATTCATTTGTAATACAGCACACACTCATGGCTCATACATCCTAAGTACACACCATTTCCAAACCAGAAAGATACATTTTAGGTACCACTTGTTGGGATGACTGGGGTTTGATTCCTGGTTGTCCTTCTCCTGGAACATCGCGTCACATAAAGTCATTGAGCTCTGCTTCTAAAGCGGCAGCCATCTCATCTGCCTCCGAGCTGCTACCTTCCTCATTGGACTCTTTGGAGGACTCGTCAGCAGATTCTTCAGCCTCTTCCTTATTCTCCACGTCATTGTCGTTGTCCTCCTGGGTTTCATCGTGTTTACGCTTGTGGCCTCTAGAGAAACAACAAAGCATGATTTAGAAAGAGAGACGTAAACCTTAATCTGTGGGACTCCTCTGCTCTACTGATGCTGCCTGAAACAGGATTTAACTTCTTTTTTAAAATCTTTTGCTTTGAAGATGAAACCAGAAAAACAGGGAGAAAGTATTAAAATAAGTATGATTTCACACGGACCACATTAAAGCGTTAAAAGTGCCAATAGGTGGATTGGGACACACAAACAAGTTTATTTCCAGCGTTTGTCTTTGATTAATTTGACAAAGTGAATTTTCAAAATTTACAAATTCTAACAAATTACTTGAAGAAATGTTACCATGTATATCTATAGATTACAAAAACTGGTAATACTTATAGGAAACATGCTTATGAGCTGTTTTGTAGACTGAGATTAGAACACTGATGTCAATTTCACGTCTCTATGTTAATAAACTACAGAGAATAATTTACCCAGATTAGCTTCATAACTGAAAACCAGATGGAAAAAGACAGCATGGCTCTGTCCAAAGAGAAACAACACGTCTACTGACACTTGCCAAAGAGCCAGTATAGCAGTTTCTCGTGATTACTGTAGTGTTTAGCCCTGCTACGCTAGCATGATTTTTGTAATCATACTTTTTGTAAATGGTATCAATTTTATAATCTCGCCCGCAAGAAGAACATAAGCAGCCATGCAGTGTTTTTCTACATTAATTACATTACACACTTCAAAGAATAACAAGATTTTAACATGGGCCACACGTGTACGCAGCACTCAGGAAAGCAATTAAAACATAAATTAATGTATAAATGTGCATGCTGTGGAAATATTTTATTTTAATTTCTGTGCCATTCAAGATCAATGCAAATTAGGAAAAGAAAGAAGCAGGACAGCACACACTCCTAAGTGTCTAAAAGAATTATTTGATATGGCTGGAAACATGCCATCCCTATTTCCACTCCACACTAGCTTCTTCGTGAAATCTGCTAAAGATTGGCATATTAGCATGAGACTAATGAGGTGTGTAGGGGTTTTGTTTAGGTATTGTGGTGGTCTGCTGTCAGATCTGCTGAGGGGGCCCCAATCATTAGACCACACCGCTTTTAGACAGCCTTGCTAACCTGCCACAACAGCGGGGCTCTGGTTGTGTGTTCATTAAAGGTCAGATGTCAGCGAATATCAGCAGAGAGGCTCAGAGACGTGATGGTTACAGCAGACCCCTGCAGACAGTGTGATGTGTGTTGAAAGGGAAAGGGCTGCACAGGTCTGATCATCCAAAGTATCATTATTAGACCCGTAAGATCAACGGGCAGTGGTTGGAGGGGTAATGTGAGGTTGAGCAATAATGGCAAAAGATGAGAGGAGCAATTTAATTGGTGACATTCTGGACAAACAGAGCTGGTCCATGAAGTACCACCACAATGGATCTTGCTTCCTGGCTGGTTGTTGTCACTTTATGAGCCAGTTCAATCAAGTGCATATATATACATATACACATATTCAGCCAAAGTCAATCTGTATGACTTAATCCCTTAACCTACCATCCGTCTCCATTCCTATCTCCAAATATTAACAGTGGAGGCAGCAGGGGGTAGGCTGGGATGAGTTCCTCTATCGCTTTCTGCTTTACATCATTACATCCAATCTAAATCCTTGTCTATTAATCCGACCACCCGCAGACACACACAGAAAGACACACACACACACACAAACTCCAGACACTCCCATCACGTTCGTTCACGTTGGCTCCAAAGCGGGCATCAGTTGTAAACTGCTTTTATTAGATTTTTCCAGGTTTCACATGTTGTTATACTGCCCTGCTCCGAGGGAATCTTCCTGTGGTTTACTGCTTTATTTACATTTTAGGGATTTTAACTAACACACTACAAACAGTGTACACTATAAGGGTTGTCTCAACTTAAATTTGAATTTGATGAATCACATTTTTATTTTAAACAGTCTGTTAGACTACAATTACAGTAGCACAATGTTATTCAGAGAGCTTTTTAACAAAGCAGTAGGGATGCATTGTCTTCTACTAGGGCTGATTCTGACCTTATTAACTGGATCAGGTATTGGCCAAATGTGACCAATCCATATTAAATAGTGTCTTTGTTAGCGTCATTATAAAGTTCAGTGTAATCAATCAGTTAAATGCACCTTGGTATATGTATTTTAAATGTCCTCACATTAATTTTTGATTTTTCCTTTTAGCTGAGCACCAGAGCTGTGGCCGTGTGGAATTACTTGATGTTGTGATGATGCTGTGAGGCACTCAGGTAAATCAGAATTGTGCAGGCTTAGAATCTGGATATTGTCTAAAAACTGTTGACATGCACATACACACATTTGTGTAACTGTGCACCATCTAAACTCACAACTTAGAAATCAAAATGGCAAAAGGGTTTATAAAAATGCCGGAAGAACTGGATCATTGTGTATCTTTACTGCAACACAAAAGTCTGCTTTTTTCCTACTGTTACTCTACATACAATATTTACAGCACATACATTTTTTTTGACAAGTGGACATTAAAAAAACGTTGATTTCTAGCTTAAAAGAGAGTGCAGTCTTCTGTAATATCCATCAAGCAAATGTGGAATTTGAGAATAAAGAATAAATGCACGCATTATACAACTGTATGCACTGTTTTCTTGTCCAGTTACTCATCTATGACATAATCAGCATCACTATAGATGACCTCAAATCTAGAGTAACCATTGCAACTTCCCATTCCAAAGGCCTGAGGAAGAATGTCTGATGGAACCTCTGGTTATATGTGTCAGTGGAAAACGTCAGCTTAGGACTGAACTGAGCTTTGATCAAACACTTTGGGAGCATTTTATATCAAGCTGCTTTCAACAACACAAGAGGCAAGGTGGGCCTGACCCGTTCAATAGTAACCACCAGACAGGGTTCTTTATGCAATTATTAGGATCTCAATGAGTTGAGATGAGTGAAAATTGGAACCAGCCCATCAGATTTATTGGATAAATTTTGCTCTTCCAGCACTACCCAGATGCTTTAAGAAATTAACCCCATGCACTGAACTAAATTTTGCTGCCCATAAAATGCCAAAAATGTCAGTTATGAGGGTGCAAAAGGTAATAATCTATCCTATTATAGACACAGATGTTGATGTAATTTTCAGATATTATTATCTGAACGTACTATAGCAGTGTGATTGCATTAGGGATGTCAGGAAGATATATTAGAGTGCTAGTGAACACACAGCCAGCAGTGAGCCCTTGCTTTAACACATCATTAGAGATAAATGAGGAAAACTGCATTTGCCATAAAGTGAGATACTTTGTTTTGTTTTTGTTTTGTTACTCTGCATTTCTGTGTCCTGACAGCACTAATGACGCCCATGGGAGCATCATCACGCTGGAGAATAACTTTACAGAAAGGGCAAGGCTACAGTTTAATCTTGTGTTGCAGAATAACTATTTTAGTTGATAAAGAAGTAGCAAGAACTCTACTCAAAGCATCCCAAACTGGGCCTGAAGAAGAAGGGAGACGAAGAGGACCTGTAAAAAGCAGAGCCTTCAATACACTTCTGACAGCTCTGTTTACAGCAAAAGCAAAGGCAGAGATGAAGGAGGGAGGGGGTAAAAAGGCAAATGGAGCAAATAAAGAGTGTAGGAGGAGGAACTAGTGCACAGAAGACAGATGTGGGAGCTAATGAACTGAACAATGAAGTCAACTTTCAGGACTCAGAGCAAATATTCGCACGATTTTATGAGGCTAAGGCCAACATCCAAAGGTCTCCTCCCAAGAGGACTTACTCAAAGAAGACCCAAATACCTGAATACTTCTTAGAACAATGTCAATCCCACTCTCCTCAATAGTTTTTCATCCATATGGTTCAACAACAACTAAATATAACTACATTATTTCCACAAGTTCCTGCTTTGAAGAAATGAAAGTCTCTGTCCTGTATCATTTTGCTTAATTTCTCCCAAAAGCCTATCATTCACAGCAGATGTGGCAGATAGAGATGGCTAGATAGACACTCTCGTCCTTTGTGCATTCAACAGCTCCATATACAGAGAGCTGATAAGCAGTGCAGTTAAAGCATTGTTTTTATACAGGCCTCATCTTCCCCTGCTCCTCATTATATCATCTCAATATGAAAACTGACAAACAGAGCAGGATAAAACAGATGTGGACGTTGGGACGGCTTCATGGGGGGCGTTGAAGTATTTTCTTTGCAACGCTTCAAAAACCATCTGATTTTCAACAAATCGCAAGGAAATGAACAGCACAGACTGAGAATGACAGCAGTTATAGGGTTTGTAGCTCCAGTTACTATTATGGACAGGGTGGTGAATTTATTGATTTCCCTAAACCAGGGGTGTCAAACTCAAATTCGCAGTGGGCCAAAATTAAAAACTGGGACGAAGTCGAGGGCCAAACTCAATCTTTATTAAAAAATTAACTGCAATTGTGCACATTTTTCCCATCTCTCCAGATATGTAATGTTGAACCTTTTCACATGAAAACAAACTTTTGTTTTGCGTAAACATTGATTCTAGACTCTAGAATCTAGAGCAAGCAAAGCCTAATATGAGAAATTTAATTTGAAATAAAACACACATCAGTGGTATTGTTTTCTTATTATATCTCTCTCTATCTTTGTTAAAATCTGTTTGAAGAAAATCTTTTTTTCACAGGCCAACAGCAAATCAACCAAAAAAAAGTAATAATTTACTTAAATGAAAATGTTAAATGAAAACAGTCCATGCCTTCGAGTAGAAAAAGTGCATAAAGACAGCATTCATTCAAGCTCAGTTTGCTACACTCTGATTTACTCTGCCGAACATGGAGATCATTGGAGCAGCTTGGGCACGGAGTTGGGGAAGTGTGTCTGGGAGGAAACATGGAAACTGTGCAGCACCCACAAAGACATACTATGACTTGAGCGTGTCACTATTCTGGAGTTCAATCAGCCCCATTTGGATGTTGGTTGGTGCGATTTCCACGTCAATTGCAAATGGATTACTGAGCAGTTCAAATCTGCATTTCTGGGCTTTAAAGTCGGCAAATCGCCGGGTACACTCGGTGCGGAGTGTTCTAGCAAACTGTGCAGTCTGCCTCTTTCATTTGGCCGTTTTTGGAGAGGGGTGGATTAAGTTTCTCCGAGGTGACTGGTTGCATGGATACTAATGATTGTCAACATAAAAGGAGGGGCCAACGCGCTAACAAAACATTCTGGGAGTTGTAGTATTAGCGGTGTATGTCCTGTATACTGGTGGGGCTAGCTAATAAACATTTGATATCATCTCGCGGGCCAAATATAATTACAACGCGGGCCTGAGTTTGACACCTCTGCCCTAAACTGTCACCACTGGTTCTTGACTTTTGACTACGTACATTCAATCAGCTACTCAATATTAAACATTGTCATTATTTAAAGGAAGATCCAGCTTAATTATATAGTTTTGATTTAAGCGTGGATCAATAAGATGGGTCCTCATTGGAATCCATGATTGGAAAAGGAGTGCAGTAAGAGTTGACATTGACATTAATATGCTAGAAAAATGTTGAAATGCTGATGGAACATTTACTGTATCTGCTGGCAGCTAATTTCCAGAAAAGCTTTAATTTAAACTTTAGTTGAAAACATCAACTTAACATCAACTTTGCCGGCTCATAAAGAAGAGTACACAAGTCTATTGTATACTACTTTATTTGGCCGGGGCTATTTCAATTGTGGCTTGTATTAAATTTAATGGCTGGAACTTTATTTACTACAAATGGCTTTTTCACACAATTGCTGTAACAAGCTAAAATGTGGCTGTCTTGTGCTTCACTGTCCCCCAGACTAAAACCACTCATTGTGTTACCCATTTACTTTTTGCATACACTGTAACCTTAACATCCAGTTTGATACCAGCAGAGAACAATTTTTTCTCACAATGTAAAGGTAGATTAGGGTTAATGTGCTTCACAAGATTTCATTTGGTCACACTGATGGAAAAAACAAAACCTTGCTGATGGTATCATCCCAGACCAATGACTATGAGAAAGGTGTAATGCAGTGTGTCAACTGTGTGATTCACCGTCTGTGTCAGTTATATCTCCCTATTCACCTATGTTTGCATCCAACCACCCCCAGCTCAGGCTCAGCCATAGGCAGCAGGATCAGATTAAAGCCCCCAGGTGTCGTTTCATTTAACTTGGCTTCTTCTCTCTGTCTGCTTACTGGCAGCTCCTGCTTTGACATGAAGATCGTTTCACAGGAGCTAAAGACAGATTTGGACCCAGAGCTCTGGACCCTGTAGCTGGTTCAAGAGTCCGGGGGGGGGGGGGGGGGGGGGGAGTATCAATCTAAGGTGTTAGGACAGACGTTAAGAAAGAAAAGAAAAGAAAAGAAAAGAAAGAAAGAAAAGAAAAGAAAAGAAAAGAAAAGAAAAGAAAAGAAAGAAAGAAAAGAACAAAAAACAAAACAAACAAAAAAACAGAAATATAACAACCCTTACCCTACAGTGGGTAAAGTGGCAACTTTTCAAAAGGAATGTCTCTTTGGACCAGTTGCTTAATGCATTTCTAAATTGTGAGTGAGGAAAAATTGAATGCGTCTATCTCAAGCTCAGACAGCTCTGAGAAATGTCTGCATGAGCAACCTGAGGCATTGGAACTTCTAACTGTGGGGACATCAATATCACAAAGAATTATCAAGTAATCATGTGTTTGTGTGTTCTTTCATCGTGGAGTGACTTCACATGGTGTCTAGTCCAGTCATTTGGAAAAGTAATATTTGCAAGTATGCAGTCACCTTAACAATGAAAAATTTGTGAGGTATTTGGAGTTTTGAAAATTTCACTTCACCTGCATTACTGGATTTAAAGGTGATGTATCTTTAAAATCCAGAAATGATCGACATTCTATCAGCTCCCATCCAAAACCAGATTTATAGTGGTGTATTAGTGCACAGATGGATTAAAAAAATATGAAAATGTCTTATGATTTTCTTATGTTTTAAGATCTTAGAGTCTGAGGTATTCATGATTCTGAAAAATTCTAAGATGCACTCCACTCCGTGCTAAGGTGTAGCCCTCAGATGCATGCTGTTTGATCTGACATGAAAAGCTAAAGAAAAAAATTTATATTAGAAAGGCTAATTAAAAATAAAGTATATGTTGTATTATAATCACTGACAACAAATATATCAACATGCAGCAGGAAATTATGTTTGGAGGGAAAGTGTTGTTTCTCCTCTTTTTAATGGTAATGTGAAGATTAAAAAAGAAAAGAAAAAGCTGCAAAACAGTGCTAAAATCCTGACTACTTTGATACTCCCACCTCCACCGAGTCCATGTTCTTCTCATCAGTCCATACAGTGGGTGTAGAGTACTTAGCAGTGTCTGAGCTCAAAGCATTTCCTCCCTAGAAGACTAATTGCCCCAGTGTGACGAGGTGGTTCCTAATCAAGCATTGTTCTTGTTACCATTGTTGGCAGTCATCTACTGACAAACATAGTGGTCATCATCTGCTCAATATTCAGCCCTACAGAGAGAGAGGGCACTCTGGAGGTCTTAAAGCCTGAAAGCATGTGCGGCGAGGATGTTATGAATACAGTTTTAGATTTCATTTTTGACATTCAGCGAGGACAAGGAGACAGCCAGATCCACTACTATTCCATTCTTCATTTTCAACAATTAGAATTTAATTTTCTAGACAGAGAAAAACTAATTATATAAATAATAATAAACTTAACAATTCATTTTTAGATATCAAACTATGGAACAATTATGATTTACCCCAGTGACAGACATAAGAAAACTTTTAGCTTTTAATGCTAAACATTTTGTGCATATCGCGTTGTATCAGTTTTCCTAAAATGAGATTTAAAAGAAATCACAATATATTGTAATTGGATTGTAACCCCTATATCATAATACACATTGTGTCACAAGATTCTTGCCAATATCCATGTCCTAATTGAAATGTACAACCATACAAAAAGCCAATTTGGCAAACTCAGCACCTTGGTGACTCACCTGATAATGGCACTTTTACAATATTATATTACACTGTCATTTAGCAGGGCCTCTTTTGCAGCTCTACTAAAACGTGTTTACTTTGGCATTTTACGAGGAAAAGAAAAACAGACATGGAAGATAAACAGAGCAGGCTTAGTTAGGTCACAGGCAACAATGCATCTCTGTCTTATGCCAACTCTCACTACCCTTCAGTAACTACTTGCATAGTGAAATAAACTGCTTTCTACACCTCCATAGTACAGGAAGATGAACAGACTTATATTGCAGATTGATAGGAAATAAAATAAATTCAATGGATTTAATGTTATGTGATAAAACACAAACCTGTTAAACTAAAGATCTGTAGAGACTCATTTTATTTATAACAGGAAACATGAAGTCATTTACAGATGATGCAAGGCCAGAGACAAACCAGCGAGTTTGTCCTATTTTATTTAGTTTGATATTAGCTAGAATCTATCGTGGAGCCACAATGGTCATATGCAACTCATAACAACTGGGGAGGAGAGGACTTGATGGCGCACACTTCAGCAGGTGTTTCCTACATGTTTGATAGAGAAAGGTTAGTACAGAGCTGCAGAGCTAACATCAACTTCCAAAAAAGTTTCTCTGAATGAACATGAGATAAGGCAAGCTGAGAAAGAAAGAAAGAAAGAAAGAAAGAAAGAAAGAAAGAAAGAAAGAACGAAAGAAAGAGAGCGAGCGAGCGAGCGAGCGAGCGAGCGAGAGAGAGAGAGAGAGAGAGAGAGAGAGAGAGACAGCAGGGGAGTAGGAGGGAGTGTTTGTGTGTGTGTTATAAGAGTGATTATACTGTATGTGTGATAGAAGATTCTATGCATGGATATGAATACAGATGTATGATGCCTAGATGCCCTTTAATTTTATTTTAAAAACCACTGCTTCAGAAAAGAACTTTATTTTTTAACTCAAGCTGCTGCATCAGAGTCTGTTATAGTAACATCCACATTTCCACATTGCAGTGTTCAAAATGGGCAGCTCCCCATGTCTACTCATCACGACGGGACAGTAAGTTCACACAGTTTATTCAAAAGATGTAAGGTAAATGTACCATCTGCTCCTGTCCTACAACCACAACAAAAAACCTTACAGTACACTTTTCATTTCTGAGAAAAATGGCTAATGCAATTGTGTATGTGTGGTAATAAATATTTGCTATTAACAGGCCAGTCTTCCCCTGAGATGCATCTCTTTGCATCCTAGTGGGATCAATCTGAACCATAATAAAAAGGGCGCCTGCATTCTGAGTGAAAAGCCTGAGTAAGAGTTCCTGTTCCTCACAGTCTGCTGCCTCTCTCACAGGGCTCTTATTCAGGGACGGGGAGCACAGGGATCAGTGTGCCGTCTCTCCTCGCTGCTCCGCTGAGAAACACATACTGGTGGATTCGGTGCGCTCACAGGGGGTAGTCAAGCAAGGCCGAATGCTGTCACTGCCTCTTAAATCCGTGTTACTTTCATAATCCCACTTTCCTAAACGTGGAATCTTTCAAAGCACCTTTGGGAGTCAGATGGTAGGCATCACTGTCCGACTAAAAGGAAGGCTGAGCGTGATGAAGTGACGAGGCTTTCAAGCTGTCTCGCACAACACAATTTTGTACACTTACACTAGCTTCTATTTGTCCTGTGCTCCATGCCACTAACAAAGAGGTTCATAATAACAACCACTATCACACAATACGCAGAGTCTAAACACCCCACTCCATTAATTTTCTGCTACTTATCTGATATATGACTGAAGTGGGAGTGGGTTCAGTATGGTAGTTCGACTCCCAGGCACATTTTGTAGCTTCTCCTGGATCCCGAGACATTCCCAGACCAAATTACATATACACTATAATTTCTTGAGTGTGCTCTGTAATCCCCTGTCGTCTCTAATCAGTGGTATGTGGCGTGCCCAGGAGGGATCCTGACCAACTGACACCCCAGTCACCTCAATGAGCAGTGGCTGTAGTCTGATCTCCCTCAAGAAAATAAACAATATTTGTAGGATGTAAATACTGCAGAGAATGAATCAGAAAAATGCATTGACCCAGTGATGGGCTTCTATCACTATGGCCAGCTAGACATCAAATATTGAAAGCTCAAAGCCAGATAGCATTCTGAATCTTGGGTGAATCATGAAATAGAGCACTAATATTGTCAACTATGTTAATGCACGGTCATGTTTTATGACTAATATCAGTGTCAGGATAACATAATGAAAGTGCAGAAAACAAGCCGAGGAGCAGAAAGAACATTGTCATGTGTAAAAATTGTTGTACCGCTAATTTTGTTATGTCAGAGATGAACTCCATTTAAAACAGTACCGAACAAATTTCACATCTCGATGTGTGAAATGCTTGTCTCAAAATGTCATGACATTCTAGAAAAAGTGTTAATTTTTCTATTCAAGCAACAAAGAAAAAGACTCCCATTTAAGAATTTCTATGGCACAGTAGAAAGTAATTCTAAGGTCATATTATGCGTTGTTATAATGAAACTGAACTCAGGGTATACTATCAATAAACTGAAAGTAGCTAATCAGCATGACATTATGAACCGTTTATCCAGTCAATTATTACATACGCATTAGGACTAGATTAGGACTTTTTTCAACAAAAAATAAGCAGCTAAAAAATAAATAAATAAATAAAATAAAATGTTGGCATTGCTGGTGTGTCTCAGTGCTACAGATTCATAACATAAGACTTCTTAACCATACATGGGAAGCCACCATAACCCCTAACAAAAGTCATACAGCTATTGTAAATTGACCATTCACCAAAATCTGAGCAATGGTCAACTCAACAACCATATGTTCAAAAGCTCAGTATGTAAAATTGAAAAGGGTTCTGCAGCCCAACTGATACAGGACTTTTGTAGCAGGTTAGTGATGCTGATATTTGAGATCCTAAAAAATCCAATTAACAAAAGAAATATTATATTAAATATGTGTATCCTTAAATGTTGTGACCAATATATGTAATAATAGGGTCATTTTACAGCTGTAAGCTTAACTTGTGCTCTGTCAGTCACAATACCAAAACTGTGTCATCACAGATGAGTCAGTATTATAATCTGTAGTGGTGTATCAGTTAGGATTAATGGGTATATACACTGTAGGCTCAGATTACTGGACAAACACTACGGGCATAGTTGAAACACTGAGTTCGAGGTTTCTCTTGTTTCCTCATAAAATCCTGTCTGAGCACCTGTCTGTGCACAGTCACACCCTTACAAATCCTTGACCTTCTCTAGTAATCTGACAGCTGACCTAACGACGCCAACAAACTCCAGCTCACCTTTTCAGCAGCAGTTCTTCTGAATACCAAACTCTGGACACCATGTGAGAAAGAAACTGGAACAACTCTGACTGGCTACTGCTGCAGGAGAGTGTTTGTACCTGCCAAATAACATAATCGCAGCCCAACAGAAACAGCTTGGACTGTGTATCACCAAAAATATAAAGAACTAAAACAGTGAACCGTCAACGCAGCGAGCTGTATTTGGATATAAATCAGTTGTTGAAGCAAAACAGTCTTAAGTGACAAGCTAATTCAATTACGCTGTTTGTTTCACTCTCACCCTAAATGTCAGACACCTGCATAAATTTAGCTGTAACGGCAGACATTTAATTAATCTGCAGCAAGCATCAGCGTGCCCTGTAGCACAGGATGGATATGAAAGCTCTGCTTTCAGAGAGACAAAAAAAAACAACAAAAAAACAGCTTTGGTTTAATAACAAAGCTATGTGTCTCTGTGCCTTAAAGACAACTGCCTTCCTAAATGCAAACAGAATAATTTGAGCACATGCTGGAGAGATAAAGTGCCATTACAGCAGTCTTCAGGGAATAGTCGATCCTTAAAAACAATTACCCAGAACAGGGCCCTCGGGCACATAAGCTTTAATTGGAAAGCTTGTGGAGTCTAACTTACAATACATGCATGGGATAACATCCTTCTTTTCCCCCTTTACACACCAATTATCTTCTCCATTAGAAAATGAGCAGTGAATGTTTCCAAACAGCAGTGGCTCAAATGAAATGAACATTACAACTTCTCATACTGTCAGTGTTTAATAGCAATTTTCTTTACATTTTGCTCGAACTATTTAGTTTGACCCAAAAAAAAAAAAAAACAAGAAGTTACATCTATGTAAATGACCTAGGATTGGGAAGATGTACTAATATTATTTAAAATTCAGTCTCTTGACACAGTAGATACATCTTTAAAATAACCCTTGTAGGTTTTTTTGCGACTAGTCACATTTCTATAAATGGGTTTTGTTCTCGTACACAAGGATGCAGATGATGTGATGCACGTTCCTGTCAATGGTTTCTCTTCTATTGGTTACTCTACCAATACAGGCAGCATTGCACCAAGAAATGTAACAATGTTCCAGTGCATTGCAAGATTTAACTGCAAGATTAGCTTTGTTTTAAAGAAAACAAAGTTATTTTCTTTGTTTAGCACACAAGTCTTACACTGATTCCAGCATATTTATATGCTGCATCCTTATCATATTTATATGTCAATATTAATTTAATGTTTTTAATAGGTAAAGGAGCAGCAAGAGCATACTGCAGCAAGAAACACATCTTTCGAAGAAAGTGCACCCTGTACTAAGCCTGAGATGCAGAACCCAGAACAGAAAAGCAATGATTCTCAAAACTAGAAAACTAGATGCCAGGAAAGTCTGAATTAAGACATTTGGTTATGTCTTTGGGCAGACTTATTCACTAATGATTAGTACTGATTTAAAGCCAAAAGAGATTCAGTCACAGAAGGCATGGGAAAGATATATATCAGCTGTGTAGCTCAGCCAATGTGCTATAACTGGCAGGAGAGTCCATCGTTTGTCTCCATGTGCTCTCAGTGTAAAAGGAGTTTGATGATTTTACAGGCATTTAAAATGGCTTCTTTTGCTCATTTCTCAGATAATACAGTGCTGTAGAAACATATTTGCCCTCCCCCTGATTTCCTCTCCTTTTGGTGTATATTATTTATACTAAACAACTGAAAGCACTTAAAGACAGAAAAAGCAAAAACAATGATGTAATATTTTAAATCAACAATGTGACAAAATAATTTCCCCCAGAATTAATAGCCATTTCTTATCAGACTTGGCCACTCTAAAAATTTATTCCTTTTGAGGCATTCAGAAGAGTTTTACTATTATGCTGAGGATCACTGTGTTGCTGTAAAATATTAAAGTTAAGAAACCATTTAAGGCATCATACTGTAGATTAACAATTGTTATCACACATTATTCACACAAATAACCTGAACAAGACCACCATAATTAATACTAGCAATAATTATATCACAGGGTCTGAGATTTCACACTGCATGATTAAAAGCAGCCGAATGAGAACAGACATTTCATGAGAACATGTAGTCCATATACAAGGATTGCTGTTAATACCCAGAAAAAGGGCAGAGTGCCAGAGTATACACCCAGCTTCACACATAACTGTAGTCTTGAGAAGAAGAATAACAAGGTCCAGGGAGGAAGATAAGAGCAAGGCAAAACCGAGAGAGTGAGAAAGATAAAGGGAAAGAGAGGGGAAGACAGTGAGAGATTCACATTCACAGTGCCCCAAGATGGGCTATATTTTCATGCCATAAGTAATGCCATAAGTCAGAGCAAAAAAGAGTAAACACCCTGAATGCATTACTGCCTGTGTGTGATTGTTGCAAAAACAAAACAAAACAAAAAAAAGGTTGCACCGAAATGTGGTAAGCCAATTTAATCTTATTTTTCAAAAGTACCACTTATGTATAGGCCACAACCAAATCAAGTGGAGTCCTGCTGGGTAAGCCGCGAGGGGGTAGCTGCACTGCAATTTGATGAGGTGATGAATGTCAAGTATGGTAATTTACTGTAGCTGTAACTGTTTATTGAAAAAAAAAAAAAGTTGACACCGGAGAACTTCTATGGTGTAAAAGCATCTATTATTTCATTAGCGAAATTTGGAGTTCTGGTGGGTGGTCAGGGTTCAGTGCAAACAAACAAGACATCACTGAGTGACAGTTACAGTCAGGGAGGTTTAGAGAAACGGCAACAATTGCAATGAGATGCTGGGTGGGTTTCAAAACAGTGCCACGGGTTTCACAGAGTGCTAATGTTTAGCACTGGCCTTCAAAACAATATCTAAAAATGTTAGATCGACATCAACGTTATGTCATTTTTGAAGCACCACCTTTCTCAACACAGTTCTATCAGTTGCACAGAAAAAACATTTCAGCTAACTTTCCCTGATATAACCCATCATTTTAAATGCCTTTACTTAACTTCTGATTCCCATAGTCCTACTTTGCATAATTACATGCAAATGCAATAAAAGAACTCAAGACAATGCTGACCTGGAGATATGATGGATCTACTGTAATGGCTCTGTGTCATTATTGTAGTCTGAAAAGGCTTTGAAGTCGCCAGTCTAACACAGTCCATTACACCAGTGATTATGTCTTATGGGCACAGACCGCGCACACATTATAAGCATTCTAATGTGTTGGTCTAGTATCGTAAGTCTTCTCTGTTCCACCACTACTTCACCTTAAATTCTATGTATAGTCTAGGAACAATTAATGTTGTCATTAGAGGGAGAAGCTCTGAGCCTACATCAGTGATTATCAAACCTTTTGAAACAGCATGGCCCCCCTTCATAGGAACATTATTTTGGACCAAACAAACCAAACATCTCCTATACACTACTATACTCACAAAAGCAGCCAAACATTGTCTATGAAGCTGTAAACTAAGTAGCTACCACTGATGAGTCATGAGGTTTGCTTGTCCAACTGTGTTTTTGTATGTTTTATGTACAGCGACAAATCTTTCCATTAATCGCTCTGGCAGCTGCTATTTGACTGCTATGCATGTGTTTCTCTTACATGCATTCAACTGCGCCTCAGCTGAAATTTAACTCATGTAATGTTCGTGAGTAATCACAACAAAACTTAAGCACTTTCTAGACCACACCTGGACATTGACATGTGGGTGCTGAACTGATTGTCAGTTCAGCACCCACATGTACTATGAGGGGCTTTTAAGGACTTTTAATATTCAGTGCTCAAGCTAATGCTAGCGTACTGAAAACGCACACAAAAGCAAGAGAACAATTTAAGTACAAATTAAGAACAATTTAAGTTCAAATTAAGAACAATTCAAGTACAAATTAAGAACAATTTAAGTAAGTTAAGTTAGTTATGAGCCCTTCAGGGAGCCTTCTGTCCTTACTAACTTCTGTAAATAACAATGTGCATGTGTTACCGCCAGTCAGATTTTTAAAACTTAAAAAAAAAAAAAAATTATAATATAATATTGTGAATAAGGTTGTGAAGAGACAGAAGAGAAGGACGAAATCTAATGTAGTGAACTTTAAGCCTCCCTCTCCTGCTTGTTTTCCAACTGTCACTGGCCAACCCACTGCTGAATACCAAGATCAGGTGTGCTTAGCCAATTAGAAGCAGGAAGATACTCACATCTTCTCAGATAGTTGTAAAATAGAGGAAGACAAAGTGACTAGATATCTTTCGGTTTCTGATTGGCTGAACACACCTGATCCAGGCAATCAGCAGTGGGTAGAGCAGGGACTAGAAAAACAAGCTGGAGTTTTTGCATGAAGTTACATGTTGTACAGACAGCTGGAGCAACATGCTCTATTTCTGCTCTATTTCAAGTTAGTTGAATTATGGTTAACAAATTGCACACTTTTCCAGCAGAAATAGAGCATGTTGCTACAGCTGTCTGTACAACATGTAACTTCATGCAAAAACTCCAGCTTGTTTTTCTAGTCCCTGCTCTACCCACTGCTGATTGCCTGGATTTGAGCATGCATGCTGTTGTTGTGTTGTGCTATTGTCTAAAAGCTAGTCTTAACCCCAAATTGCTCGTTAAACACCCTGCTCATTGACAGAACTGGTTAAAATGTCCTCAGTCCAATGGTTAAAATGCTGTTCCTCACAATGATACAGACACCCCCCTCACACACACAAATTAAAAAAAAAACCCTCAAGGATAAAATACCAACTATATGCTTAACAGAAAACAAACTGTCAGACGGTTAGATCATTTGCCTTTCTTCTTTCTGTGGTTCCTTTGATTAAAGCATCACAGACAAGAGCAGGCTGCACCCAGACTTCTGATGTCACTCTGGATGGTTTCTAAAAATCAACTTTAACTTTTTCAATGAGTTGCTGATGTCACTGAAGTCACCCGTTTAAACTGCAAATTTTGCAGGTCCTCTACTGAAATGACGAGATGAGACAATCTGCCTGAATAGTTTCATCAGCCAACGTCTAAAGGCTTGGACGGGTAGTCTCAGTATCCTGAGCTGTCAGAGAATATAGAGGTGAAATATTTTTCCCTGGAAAAAAATCTGCACCTTATCGAAGAAAGAACCAAAAAAGTAGCACACTGTGTAATGTCTGCAGAATAAAATGGACTTCTCTGTAAAAGGGGCCACCTGAAAGCATTGGACTTGGCTTCATATGAGCATGAAGAATGTGGATAAAGAGACAATAGAGTGGCTTTTCTGCATGTGTTTGGCCCCTTTGTTTTTATGTAGCTCATGACCATGAGAAAAATATATGAAGAACATAACCAACAACAAGTTATAGTCTCTCTTTTCACTCTCTTTTTCTTATATACTACAAAAGTAGTATATAAGAAAAGGGAACT
Source organism: Anabas testudineus (assembly GCF_900324465.2). Lineage (NCBI taxonomy): Eukaryota > Metazoa > Chordata > Actinopteri > Anabantiformes > Anabantidae > Anabas > Anabas testudineus. The sequence goes on from NC_046620.1 coordinate 17,749,553, forward strand.
GCGGAAAAATCATTCAGAGATTATTCGCTGTTATTTTTCTGACACTCCTGACAAACTACCCAGTGTTACAAAAAATGTAACTCCAATGAATCTTGGATGCAAGCAACAACACGCTGCACTTGCTGCTGACAAAGCATGTATACACCCTCCCCAGGAAATTTAGTGATGATGTTGGCATGAAAGAGATGACAAATCAATCGAGTGCGAGCACACTGTGGGTCTCATTCATCAAGGTGTGTTGTATTACACAACTTGTAATCCTCTCGTATCCCATTGTGCTGTACAGCAGACCTGTTGCAGTAAAATACGGACTTTTCTTACACAAATTAGAAATCCAAGATTTTAACCATAAAGTAAAAACATGAAAACTGAAATCTTATTTATTAAATTATCATTTAAAAAAAGCACATTGCTTCCTCACTTTATTACACAATACTCTTTAGTGTTTTTCTGTTGATGTGGATGGATAGTTATGTGATGCTATTTACAGCCAGTACCAATCCTCAGGTACAGCTAAAATGTCTATAATCAAAAATTTGATGTGTTACTCTATGTACTTTAGGGGAAAATTCACTTACGCTTTAAGGAAGATGATAATAATTGTATTTAATTCACCATATCACTAAAATCTAACATTTAAAAACATAAAAAAAAAGTTTAAAATACACTTGATTTAATCGTCACTTTAATCAAAACATACAGGATTGCTTCTAGGTCTACCTCATTCATGTAAATAGGGTGATTAAAACACTAGAACCACCTTTTTAATAATGCACTGCAGTATGACTTCACCACCCACCATGTCCTCAATAACAAACTGAGAAATTATAATTTTGTAAAAAACAGAATTCATGTCAGAGCTACTGTGCTGGATTGTTTTAGATTGTTGCGGTGTACTATACCTAATAAAGTGGCGAGTGAGTGTCAGAGATTTAACAATTGATTTAAAACTATTTTAGACAAATATATCAAATATAACTAAATCACCACAAACAATACAGTGCATAGAGCAAAAACATTAAAAACGCTTAATGTGCCTGAGACAGAACTCATCTTATACTATGCTCCCTTTAGTTTAACAACTGAGGCCCATTAGGTTGAACCCATTTCTGAAACGTGACTTGCGTTTATTGCTGTGGCTCCAAGAACATCCTCTAAGAAAAAGTGGGAACACGCCATTATGTGAAACATTTCCCATGGCAACTGTTACTTACAAACAACATGTTACTTAAGAACAGCCTTGTGCTGTGGCACAAGCTGATAAAGCTCATAGTAAGAGTGGCTGATCCATGCTGGTATTGATGCCTCAGAACTGTGGTCTCTTTTTGTAGAAAGCGGTGACCTTACAGTCACAACAATCATTGTTTTACATTATTTTCATGAACAAAGCTGATTTGTAATTTTGCCACAAAGTCTAATTCTCAGGAGATGTAAAAACACGGACTAGGAGAATAATAAATTGCAATGTTGTTGATGATTTTTTCCCCCAGTACCATTTATTCTTATATTCTTCTTTTATTCTTACTGTTAAAAAAAGGGAATTCTGTGGTGAGAGCAGCAGTAAAGCCTGAGAGAATTTCTGCACTGCATTCCCCACTCTTTTCAGAACCAAGCTTAAAAATCAAACCAAACCTAAGTGTAAACAACAACTATGCCACTGAATCTGTAAGAATTGGGGATAACACTGTGAGCCCAAAGTACTTTATTGATCCTTAAGGATAATCTGGTACAGTGCAGCAGCAAAAGACAAAAAATGAGAACAGGAAGGACACTGATCTGTATAATTTTGGCTGAAGTAGTAAAGATGGGTCTATTCTTGTTTAATTGGCTCTCAGACTGTGGCACCTTTTTGATATTGCACAGTGGATGCAGTCAAAAAGGAGACATAGCTTCATGCTCAGTTTTGTAATAGGAAAATTAATTCAAACTTTTCTAAACCAACACATAATCAGTCCAAACTAACTGTTTCCTACAATACCCATAGCCTTTTTTTTAAACCTTAGCGGAACCATATTGCAGAAAATGAATCTCTTTCCACAAAGAAGACATAATTAATCAACTGTAACTTTTAAATTAAAATTAAACATTTAGAACTTACATCTACACTCTATACAATATATACTAATGTATACAGACACAGTCACACTGCTGCAACCTTGAAATCACACATTTTGACTTTTACACTTTGCTGCCTCACAACCTGAATGGAAAACTTTACAACCCATTTGCCTTCTTCATCACCTCCATTCCTCCAGTGTTATAATAGCACGCTCACACACTCGAGTTTCGCACTTTAATTTTCACTCAGAAATAAACACACTCCAGAGATACACAGTGAGGGAGTGATGGAACATGTGAATGAATGCGCCTCACCTAGAGAGACAGGAAATTAAAAAGGGAAGAGAAACTGATAACAGCTGACATGTTTGAGGAGCAAATGGGTCTAATTGATGTGAAAGTCAGAAAATGTGTGACGCAGTACGCCCACCAACGAAGGGAGAAAGTACTGGGTGGAAGAAAACTTAATGGTGAGAGATGGAAAGACAGCTTTGCAAACTTGCAATAAGAAACTTACAAGATATGTCATAGTACAGTTAAAACAAACCTAGCGTTACCATTTACTGTTGACTGATCAGAAAAGGTTGAGAATCTTGATGTACGTTTCAAGCAAACATGTTCAAGATATTCAAATGTGCTTCTTCTGCACTAATCTGAGTAATAAAGGTGTAGCAGTAGTCTCGAGCAAATCCCTGAGCCATGCATTAGTTAGCACAAAAAGTTCCACTCACTAATCCCCGACTGGGAGCCTCTGTTTGTTGTTGGGCTAGAGCTCTGCAATAAGCCTGCAGTATGTGGGCTCATAATGCCTTCCTAACAGACTGAGTATTGTGCTGTACAATGTCTGATAATGGAAAACAAATGGAAGTGGACGACTAGCACCAAAGCTAATGGAATAAATAAGTTAAAGTAATCACTGCATAAATGGAACATAAAAAATGGTGTTCTCAATGGACAAGTAAATCCCTTTGTTTCACCAAGCTTAACTGTACCACTGGTTTTGCCACTGTATTTTAATCAGTATTTCAACTGATCATGTTTGCCTGATGAGCTCGTCAAATGTTACACCCCAACTGCGATTTAGTTTGCATTAGGACTGAAACAAAATCTTTCATTATTTGTTCTTTAGGTAGGTTTTCAATATTAAATTTAGGCTTTTTTTTCATTTGGTTTTAAATTTGCGTTTTGTCCTGTCCAATAATGAGGACAAAATTCATTTTATCGGCACCTTCTTGAAAGACTGAAGATTTATACACTGCTCATAACACACAATCATTACAATGTAAGTTCAAGTCTTTCACACTTCTGGGATATCAACCTGTCCAGGTAGGAAGCAATACTGATTGTGAATCAATTTCACCTGCTATTGTGCAAATTGGAACAGACAACAGGTGGAAATTAGAGGCAATTAGCAAGACAATCCCTATAAAGGAATGGTTCTTCAGGTGGTGGCCACAAAACATTTCCCCGCCCTCATTCTTTCTGGCTGATTTTGGTCACTTTTGTATTTTGGCAGTATCTTCACAACTCGAGGTAGCAAGAGGCAGTGTCTGCAACTCACAGTTACTCCGGTAGTGCAGCTCATCCAGGATGGTTTCTGATCCAGGTCGGGGCAGAGATCCCTCAGGAGAACATCCATTGTCTTATCAGGAGCATGCCCAGATGCTGTAGGTATTGCATAAAGGCACAAGGAGGCCACACACACACTACTGAGCCTCATTTTGAATGGTCTTGAGGAATTTCCACAGAAGTTGGATCAGCCTGTGACCTAACCTTTCCACTCTTATTTTGAGTATGATTCTGAATCAAGACCTCCATGGAATAATAATTTTAAATTCCATTGATCATTCTTTCTTGTATTTTCACCTGGAAGATTTCATACATCAAGATCTAGAATGTGTTGTTTAAATGTTCGCTTTATTTTTTTGAGCAGTGTATAATATATATGTATAATAAAATAATAATAACAAATGTGGAAATATATAGCATCTCAGCTTGGATACCTGATATCCCTCTTCCTTACAGCCCTGAACATCACGATGGGCAGTAGGTCAGCTGGTAGAACAGTTGTCCACAAACCGCAGGATCTGTGGTTTGACTCCAGTTTATCCTGGCTACATGTTCAGGTGTGCTTGGACATCACAGTCAACATCTTTCTGTCTAATTTTGGCATTACACGTTGGTGAGAGAGAGACAACTCTGATTGGCTGTTCAGCTTAGCAAACCATGGCACAGTGTAAAGAAAAATTTGCAATTGACAGAATCTTCTCCTTGATTAATGTTTATTAGACAAGAGAAATAAAATATAAGCAGTCTCATAGAAAAAGAATCCTGTACACCCAAGGTTATGGACAAAAGTTTGATGCAACGTTCTTTAATAAGCCCTGCCTCGCCTTTTTAGATCTATCAGTTGCACACCTCAATTTATGTCAGTAACCCGTGTAAAGTAAAAAAATTAAAAATAACCACGGCACTCACAAAAATCAAACCACTGCAGCCTGGCAATTGCACTACAGCAACTGCCTGGAACTGTGATTGTGAGCTGGTGGGAGATGAGAGTTCATCTACTTTCTATATCCAGGCTGCACCCTTGTTAAAACTTAAATCTGTCAGAGCCCTGAGTGCCACTGCTCATCATAAATCATTCACATCATCCCGACCAACAGCTAATAAGCATCACCAAGTAAGGTAAATAGAAGCCATTTCCTCTAATTTCTCAGCGTTTACGACATTTCTGAATCGTCTTAAGGCAATTCAATAAAGGGTTAAGGAAGTTCAGGGCTTATTTTGATTGTACGATTGTACTTCTAGCTTTTGCTGTGTAGTTAATTAGAGGAGACAGTAATGGAAAGGTTCATACTCCAAACACATTAGCAGTGACTTTACCATGCATCATACTTAAATCCCAAGTGCACTCACTGTTTGTGTTTGTTAGTCATGAAGGGGAGCTTCAATAAGTACAACAAACTATGTTAAAACAACAAATTTCATTGTAAAATATACATGTGACATATGACAACAAATAAAGACTGCTGTTGATGTATCATACAAAACACACCTACTCTGAACTCACCCGACACAGGAAGCCTTTGTTTCTTTCTGTATTCATTACATAAAAAGTTGTTCCTATTAAATATGGAACGGAAAAGAGCTTCCAAACACGCTTAATGAGAAGCAAAAAAAGATGTTTGAATTAATCTTGATTCCAAAAAGTAAAAATGTCTTTCAACATGCAGTGAGAATGACCCACTGAAATTAAGGATTCTAAATTGTAAAAACAAACCAAAACGTCCTTATAAACTGGCACTCATCCAACGCAGTCGTACTAAATAATGAAGCCTTATTGGAGTCAAAAGCATGTAATTATCCAAGTGAAAAGATATGTGGGATTTGTTAAAAGAACTAAGAACTGCCTATCAACATGACTTGTCCTTATGAAACGTGAAGGGAAATAAATTGTCCTTAAATATTTTTCAAATTTGGTGAGACAGCTCTCTCAAGTGGGCAAAAATAATGTAAAGGAATGGAATTATTTGCCTGATAAAGCTATTCTAATGAAGCCAATGAATAATATGATTGCAGATATTATAGAATTTTCAGTATTGCTTTAGTGTTTGTGGTTGAATGAATCACAGTGGAATAGCTAGAAATACTGTAACAGAAATAAGAGCAGCAGCTGTACTCTAAACGGAAACAAGAAAGAAAAGCAGGAGCAGATCCTGAATGATGGCGAGAACAAAACACACATTCCCATCAGTACAGTATCTTAGCAACAGATGTATGTCTATTTAGTGGCAAATATGTGAAAGTGCTGAAACAAGGAATGGAGAGTCTGAAAGAATGAAAACTATTAAGCCAGCATCCGGAGGAGTGGAGGTCCCACAGAGTTATGTCTAAATCAGGAAGCAGTTAGACGACGACTGCTATAAATCTTCGATTGCCTGTAATGGCCTACTGGGCAACAATACAGCCCAATTATTTCTTCTCAGACAGAAAAATTACATTAATGCAGCCCCAGACTGTTACAGGTGGACGTCAGACTTTTCTTCCTTTCAGTACAAGGACGAATTGGATTTAAAGCATCAGTTTCAGCAAGTTTCTCATGTTTTGCATTTGATATGTTTGACGTGAGGTTAAAAGCATTTAGAAATCTATTGAATATGTAAATGAAGAGTTCGACAAATCTTCATTTGTATATCAAGACAAGTATTTACATTATTTTGCCATTTTAAGACATGGGCAACATCAGGGGAAATTTGGCACTGAGACTTTTTAATAGGAAACTAAATTATATATTTAGAGTTGTTTCTGTTTTTTATCCTAGCATCACTGAACAAAAGGTTCAACACTGGGTGCCAGTGTGCAACAATTTATTTTCTGTAGACTAAAAAAATCACACGCATGCTCATTACAAATGTTCACAGTAAGTTAAATGCACTAATGTAACAGGTATCTGTCCATTACTAGGAGTAGCTGCAAATAATTAATAGGATTCTAGCTAATTAATACCAGCTAAAAATATCAAACTAGCTAGTCTGTCCTCTGTTACAAGAAGCTGATCAACCAACTAAACAATAATCTACCAATTGGCTACCATGAAAAACTAACATGCTGCCTAAGCCACCAAAATAACACCATGCTAACACCAAAAAAACCCCAAAACATCTAGACAGGGTATCACAGTGGTTTAGAAATACAGAGTGACAGAGGTCAAACTACAGGTTTCAGGAGAATCATGACCAGGTAATGCTGTGATATTATTAGATTACATCACTAGCAGGACTCCAAAACTCATGTGTCAATTTGAGTCCACACTTTCAGATTGAATTTGCACTTGTGTGTCAAGATGTCTAATCATGTGCTGCTCCTCTGCAGCACTGTGCTGCCGGGAGGTGGACCTTCAAAGGTTTTCAGCTGCAAGTAAACAACACTGTAGACAGTGCAATTCAGGCTCAACTCATTAAGCAGCAACCAAGGTGTCACCACAGGTGACAAGTGGACTGACTTGTCCAAAAGAGGAGAGGGGGGAAAAACAAATGACGGTGCCCACTTAGGCCTGGGCAACTATTGCAACAACCAAAATGGAGCTTTCTATTTTTCTAAGGAAAAAATACCAAACATGGTATCTCCTGTTTTATCTCCTGTAATGATCAGTGTAGTGAAACTACTTACAGAGAGTAAACCCGAGTCTGGAGAGGTGCATTTGTCCAACATTAGAGTTGTTGTCCGACAAGACAACTATGTTGTCCTCTATCTTCTAGAGATTCTCTGTGCTCACTTTAAAACCTGAAGAATTCCATATAAATATTATTTTGAAAGCAATTTTGGCAGTATGGGAAATCTTCATGCCAGAAACTAATAGGAAATGTGTGTTTTTTGAGAATAAACTATCCCAACCCCTGAGAAGAGGATTCCAAACGCCCAAAATATGCCTCAGAGAGTTTCAAATCAAACTTAGTTTATGCAAATTTGCAACGGTGCACCAAAATAGTAACTGTAGAAAATCCCATTACACATGTGAGAGGGTAAAGGGATGCGTAGAAGTATATTTTAGAGAAATGTAAAGCCAGCCTGAGACAGAGGCATTTCTGATAAACTTGTGAGAGGTTTATTTCAAACTTGTATATGTCATGGCAATGTATTCCACGCTAAGGATAAATGGCAAATAATTAAATATTCTGTCAGTCTACCAGCTCAACTCAGGCCTGTCCTTCAGCAGTAAGAGACTCTCATATGTTCAGACCTTTAGAAAGCCTGCTGTCTGTTTGGAATTTGTCTCCATGGCAACGGACCAGACTGTCTGGCTTCAACATTGCCACGCTGATGAAGTGGTGTATAACAACGCTCCCTGCAAAACTAAGACCTGAAAATACACAGTACATTTGCAGGGATTTGCAGTGGGTTTAGATTTCTGGCAAGTGCAAAGTTAGGTTAGGTTAAGCATCCATCTCACGTAAAGGTGTTTATTAAAGAAGGAGAGGACAGTAGAGGAGAGGACAGAAGTAAATACTCTCATACTAAACATTTGGGTGAGAGGGTGAGAGAGAGAGAGAGAGAGAGAGAGAGACACACACACACACACACACACACACACACGGTTCAATGAAATGGGAATGGCCAAAATCACACAATTGCCTTAAAATTCTCACCTTGGCATACCATCCTGCAGACTGGCTTCGGTGGATGGTGTCTGAAGTCTCTCCTCCACACTCAGGGCCTGAGGGCCGAGTGTTCCTCCTGCCGTCTGTCCAGCTCCAGGCTGCTGCTGCTGCTGCTGCTCTTCATCCTCCACCTCCTCTTTACATGGCTTCTCTTTCCCTCTGCCCTCACTCTCGTTGTCGCTCTCCTCTCCTAAGATGTCGTCCACCTGTTTGTTTTATTTTAAGATAAGAGCCTTGTGAGCTGCTGCTTTATGTTTTGGACAGGACCTGACCATTGGACCTCCAGAGTTTATGCCATAAGTAAAACCCCAACCACTCCTCTCTCCTTTTGTGGTTTTGTTTTAGTTCACATATATTCATAGCATGATTAATTTAGGAAAGTATCTTCGTCACTTTTTGCACATTCTTACTGTGGTATAAATGTATTTTAAATGCCTAAAAAGATATATTTATAAAAAATTAATATAAATTACTGAAATATAGTCTCTTTGGCAGCAAGTACACCAACGCCAACTCTTCCAAAGTCTCTACAAGCTCCTCACACTTAGACCCACATTTGGGCAGTTTATCCCATCCTTCCTGGCTCACCCTGTTGAGCTACATCAGATGGCTAATTGGTTTTATGTCTGGGCTTCAAGTCTCAGCTTGGGTCGGGTTGAGTTCTGTAGCCACACCAGAGCAAGGGTGTGCAATGTATGTCATCTTTGGTAACCTCTTCAATGTTGTTTAATTATATCTGAGATGATCAATATGTAGCTCAAAACATGCTTTGAGAGCCCACAGATTAACTCAATCATGTAGCTTAGCATGATAAATGATTGCAGTTTTGAATACTTTAGACCAGGGGTCACTAACAAGGAGGACCGCGGTCCGGATCCGGACCCATAAGCTGTCCCATACGGACCCGGAGCTACAGACCAAACCGTACGTTTTGATTCCAAATCTAGCGGGACACCTTAATTTTTATCAGCCCGGCTATTTAGATCTATACGGTAGTTATTTAGTGGACGTGAGAACGCATTGGCCAATTGAATGCGAGTTACTGTAAGCCATCCCACGTGACTTCACTTAGCCAATCGATTCTGTGGATTACAGGTGGTAAATTTAGCGACTCAACAGTATATGAGAGAAAGTTTGAGGTCGGAAAGGAATTAATAAACAAAGACGGTGATAACAGAGAGACAGAGAGGAGAGATACAGACGACAGAGAGGGAGAGATACAGACGACAGAGAGGGAGAGATACAGACGACAGAGAGGAGAGATACAGACGACAGAGAGGAGAGAGAGGAGAGATACAGACGACAGAGAGGAGAGAGGGAGAGATACAGACGACAGAGAGGAGAGATACAGACGACAGAGAGGAGAGAGGGAGAGATACAGACGACAGAGAGGAGAGAGGGAGAGATACAGACGACAGAGAGGAGAGAGGGAGAGATACAGACGACAGAGAGGAGAGATACAGACGACAGAGAGGAGAGATACAGACGACAGAGAAGAGAAAGTTGATAAAGGGACGGTAAGACTGAAAAGGCAAGAGATAATTATAAAAATGTCCACAAAGAGAAAAGAGGACAGCGAAAATCAAGTTTTTAATCCAGAATGGACAGACTCCTATCTGTTCATATTACCCACTGGGAGCACTAAACCAGTGTGTCTGATACGTTAAGAAACTGTGGCTTAAAAGTGCCAATGTCAAACGGCACAAAGGTTTTGAACACACATACTGAATAAACTGGCATCACTGTTTCTGAAACATCAAAAATTGTGAAAGGAAAAACAAAAAAAACAAAAAAACAAAAAACAGAGCGTGATTGTTTTGTTGACTAACATTCCCAAGCTGCCTTTATTAAGTTATAATAATAAATAAATAAAAAAATAAAACATTTTCTTGTTGGCTCTCAAAGTGATAGCTGGAATGAAACATCTGTACAGCATAATACACATACTGGGCACAGGCTCAAAAATCAATTAACTCAAAACTAAGCTACCCTAAAATCTAAAGTAAACATTAAGATTAAGAGTCACAAATGTAGTCTTTATTGCAGGTCTGTTGTTAAAGTTAATATATTTAACCAGGGGTGATTTGAGGGAGTGTAATAAACATCAGATGAAGAAAGAATCCAAATGCAAAGTCCAACAAAATAAATCTGTCCAGTGACATATTCAGCCATTTTTCAAAAGCAAAACTACCTCAACAATCATGTATTTCTCCACAACCCATAAGGTAACAGACTATTTAAAACAGGTTAGCCGATTCACAACCAATCAAATTGGTGCAAAACACAGGCGAATTTCGCCACGGCCAAGCTGCATCCTGTCATCCACTGACTCATTAGCAGCTCGTAGCTGGGGGGAAAAACTGTAATTAATGCAGAGGGATGTAAATGGTAAATGGTCTGCACTTATATAGTGCTTTTCTACCTAGCTGGTACTCAAAGCTCTTTACACTGCGTCTCATTCACCCATTCGCACACACCCATGGCAGAGCTGCTATGCAGCTGGTCTGACTCACCGGGGGCAACTTGGGGTTCAGTATCTTGCCCAAGGACACTTTGGCATGTGACATGGCAGCCGGGAATTCAACCACCAATCCCATGATTGGCAGACAACTGCTCTACCTATTGAGCCACAGCCACCCCATGTTCTCTTGAGACTAGAGTCAGGATCATTACTGGTATCAAATCAGGTTCATTATCGCCTTGTTGGTTATTTGGACAGCAAAGAGTGCCTAAAAGGTGAGAGAATTTAAAAAAGGAAACTGAACATGTTAGGTCAGTGCTGGCTGTCCTCTAGTTCAATTTGCTGAATTCACTTACTGAATCTGAAGAAAAAAGGCAAATGACCTGGCAGGGAAACAACAAATTACAGGACACGATACAAAAAAAGACTGCAAAAAAGGGTTTTTATTTATTCCTAGACTGTCACGATCAAACAATTAAAGGTTTAATCACAATTTTTGTTTCTCCTCAGTAAAATGTTTCTCTTCTCCTGACCTTTTATCCATTACTATGTCCTATGACATAGTAATGACATAGTAGTGACAATTTACAATTGTCAGGGTCTAATTTCTGATGCACCTGATAAGGATTGTAAAGGGATCTCAATTTTCCTGTCAGTACAGAAACACAAAGAGAAATGGGCATAGACTGAGAGTCTTACCTTGGCACACTTCTAAGCAAAGAGGGCTTTACATTTTACGCGTTTGAACAGTTCTTATCTGGATACTACCAACAAATACCACACAGGCATTGTACAGTATATGGCCAGTGAAGCCATGCCTGCTTCTGATCAATGCTTCTGATGAAAGGTCTTAGAACTTTAGCAGAAATAGAAGCATTAATCAGCCCTACAAACAGTGTGGCAACCACCCACGTCATTTTGGGAGGGGCTAAATGTCCCACAAAGCTACAGTATTAACATTTCTTTTTCAAACGCTGGACACAGATATTTTAACTTCAGACTCAAATCCAGCCTGAGGTGTTACTCACGCTAAATGATTTAGAAGCAGCAGATACTGTGGGAGCAGTTCCCTCCACTTGCGCTGTGCATTGAGCTGAGGCCAACTTAAAAAAAGTTAGTTGCCAAACATACTTTAACTTTGATCAACTTATATTCATCTACTACACCTTTACAAGTCACATGTTTACCCAAATATTAGCCAAAGCAGTAATGGTACTGGGTATAGATTTATATAACAAGAGGTGAAACAGATCAGGTATTTCAAAACTAAGTAGTCATCCAAATAGCATATGCACAGAGACACCTATTTAACGATTAACACATTTTGATTCGTCGTTATGTCTCATGCATCCACCAATTACCACCACAGACTGTCCAGGAGCCAGGACGCCACCTGTTCACTCATCAGGAGCATTGGAGCATTGTCTGGAGTGCATACAGGTATGCATGGGCCACACATTGAGTCACATTATGAATTGCCGTAATGAAATTAACACATCATCACACTTGGATGCAACTGTGATTTCAATATTGCACTTTTCAGCGGGATTTAAGAAAATTGATCGTTTTAGCTTCCACTGTCTGCAGTTATGTAATTTTGCTTTTAACAAATTATAGCGCCCACTACAGTGCCACTGTGGTCAAAGATAATGACATTGGGGACAAAGTTTAGTCTGAAGGTTTAACCCTTCAGACTAAATCTAAACCAAAGTAACTAATTAGCTGCTTACTGCAAACACTTCAGAGCTTCAATGCATGAAGTGAAGCCAAAAAAAGAATTTACGTTGAGTAAGGCAAAGAATAAGCTTTTGAAGAGCCAGTTTCACCTAAGGTCTGACTTTAAAAGACAAATAACAATACCCCACCACATTAACATAACTCTGAAGAGACAGAGCAGAAACATTCAACAGCAGAATAGGTGAAGCGGGAATCCACTGTGAGAGCTCAAAAAAATTTTGTGCAGCCAGTCTGTCAGCACTGATTGTCCTGACTAGTTTCTGTTTGGTATTCGCAAGGAGCCCATGGCTTGGAAAGGCAATGGTAAAATTTACATAGCAAATTCCCATTGAGAGGGATATTATACAAGCTGCATACCCTGTCAAAATAACTCAAAGTTGGTAACAGAGCACTATAAACATTGATTGCTGAATGGTGTAAGACCATTGATGGGTCATTTAAAGTGACCATAGGGAGAGATAATGCTTTGCGTTTTGTGGAAAAAAAGCTAATCTAAGGCCTAAGAGAAAAGGAAATAAATGTGAATGTATAAGAAGGCAGACATTATAAGAATCTAGCAAAACAATTGGTGAATTTAAAAACGTCATCGTGAGCATAACTGTATTTCCCAGAGTTGTTCATTAGCTCACGGTCAAATTAAAGGCCCCATGCGATCCAGCTGTTCAAGGGGGAAAAGTCCCATTGTGACGATAAACCCCACAACATGAGTTCACATCTTCACTCCACCTCTGCCTACTCCTACGTGAAGGAAAGCTGAAGCACTCAAGTGCAGAGATTACTGCATTCTTTGAGACCAAGAATTCTTAAGAGGAAACAGGAAAATATTGGCTTCTTTTCACCATCAACTCAGAAAGACATGCTACACTGCTGCTGAGGTTAGTTGAGGGTGCTTACATAAGGCTGAACTGAAAACATTACTTTGGATAGGAAAGCCTTAAACATGAAATACTTTAGAGAATAAATTCAGAGGCATCGGATTTCAGAGAGTTTTTATACCAATGATGTACTTTTCTGAATCTGTAGGTTTTCCAACCAAATCACACCTGGTAATTAAACACATTGTTTAAGCAAAGACCAAAAAAAGATACTTCTGTCAGGCTGCCAAGAAGTGTGTGTAAATATAGATGGGAGTAGAGGGAATATTTGTACGGCTCTAGGTTTAGGGACTGACAATTAACTGGGGTGGATGATGATCTGCTTGTCTGGAAGAAGTCATTTACTGGTTGTGTCAGCATTATGGCTGACTGCATTTGACCCTGTAGCACAAATATGATTTCTTGTAAGTCGCTGCTTTGTCAACTGTAACAAACAAACTGTAACTAAACACTGAAACGTAACATTTTCAAGAGCAGGGAGAGCCGCATACTCAGCTTAGGCCACAAACTGACAATTTCATCTGTAAATGAAGACAATGTACTTGTGCAATATATTAAATTGTTTTGAAAAGCATGATCTAATTATGGAACATTAAGTATTGATCACATTTTTGCAAAAATGCAAAAACCAAATCATTGGGTCTACTTTTTTTTTCTTTTGGTCAAATATGAGATCAAACAAATGTTGGTGGACTGTGTTAATTGAGACTTTAAAAAAAAAGTGACAGATTTCTTGCATATTACGACATTTTATGAACAATTAAAACTAGAAATAAACTGACACGTTAAATAATAAATAATAGAAAGCTGTTGATGACAAGGTGACACAGCATTCATATCAGCAGGGGAACCCTGATCAGCTGAGTGAAAGCACTTTTTTGGGATTTTAATCCAAGCTTTAAACTTTCATTTTATGTCTGTGGTACTGCTGCATTTTGTTCACGCAAGTCTGTTCCTGCACAGCAATAAAAGTCCAAACTTCTCCACTAATGGCGGCTCATGCTACAACATTATCCTGGCACACGATTCAGCTATTATAATGCCTGTTAGTTAAGTTGATAATGTTAATCAACATGTTTGGCATTTATTTGGTAAGAAAACGTTGGTAAATAAGACTCAATTTTTTGCAGACTCCCATAATAGCTTGTGGGAGTTACACCGTCATCAGATCATAATGCAGAGGTTTCGTTTGATCTAATAATTAGTTGTATTTAAGTTTGTAGAAAAGCTGGGAAATTAATAAACATAAGCAAAAAATGGGAGCATTATTACTGTTAATTATTATAAATAGTTCAAAAAGGAGCTATGACAACAATAAGTCAGGGACAACAGCCAATTCAGTCTGAATTCTACACATGGCTGAGCCACTTTCAGTGCACTGAACACTGAGGGATTACATAGATTATAATAATAATGAAACAATAAAGGATAATGTGCTACCTGACTGAACATTTTGGTTTTATGGCCCACAACAGCTTGCAATGCTAAGGTTTTATTTTCCTCAGAAACTGGGGGAGACCAAAACAGAGCTAAAACAAAGGTGTTACATTTTTCACATGGACAATATGAATATAAAACAATGAAGTGCCAATATACCTGTGCGTAAATTTCCAAGTTTACTTTTGCCAAGCTTTTCCTACAATAAGAAAATGTTTTTTCAGTGTTTACTAAATACAACTATGTGCTGAGAATAACCTTATACAGCACGTTGTCTGAGGTTACGGTATTTCATCAATTTAATGTAGGACTACACCTAATAATATTTACCAGAGGACCATATGGTCTATCATGACAGTGTGAAGAGAATGTAGCCATTCCCAGTCATCATACATCCAACAAGGGGGCAGTGAGTTTAAAGAAAGTTCATCCAAATCACTGCTGTGATTCTTTGCAGGGCAACTCTGCACATGTTTCTGCAGGTAGGCTGACAAATACCACCATGTAACCACTGGTGACATTTAAATGTGAGGCTGTCTACCTGACTTGGATGTGTACCTTGCTCCAGCCAATTAAGTCTTGTTCTTTCCCTTTACCCTGATGATCTAGAGTGTTTAAGAATGTCACAGACTGCCCTTTAGCCAAGTTAGTCCATGGAGGATGACATTTGAAATACATATATAGTAACATCGTCTACAAAGAATACTTCATTTGAAATCGTTTCTTTACTTTTCTTCAGTACAAAATATTAGATAAAAATTATGGTTTCAAGAAGTACAGTGAGCAACAATGTTTTTTTTTTTGGCCTCCTATACCAGCACACTGAAACTGAATTAAAAATTAAGAATTTTAGCTTAAATTCAAGAGGCAAAACAAAAGTTGATGCGTTAACCATTCAGGAATTACAGCTATTTCTATAGACACAACAATTTTTGGTTGTGAACACTGTTTTGTGCCATTATCCATCTTCAGTATGAAGCAGCCTCCCATCAAGTTTGCCATACATGCCAATGCCACAACACTGCCTCCACAATGTTTGACAGATCAAATTGTATTCCCAAACTGGTCTGATTTTTTAGGTATTTTCTGGCCTCTCTTTTTGAGCATTAGAAGTGTTTGCACCTTGTTCTGAAGCCTCTGTAATTTCAATCATAAAGTGTCTTTTGACTTTAGAAAATTACAAACCTAGCTCAAGACTACATGTTGTTAAAGGGATCTTATACGCCGCAGACACAATTCTGTGGTCATCATTTAATCTGTGGTCATAATTTTAGTTTAGTTAGTTTAGTTTAGTTAGTAGTCTTCCAGTCCCTTTGCTGTTGCTGAGCTGCCAGTTAATTCCTAAAAGTCTTCCAAACTCTCAGCATTTCTACCATCTCTCTGAAATGTGTATTTTGTTTTTTCAGCCTAACAATGGCCTTCTTCACTTGCATAGACATCTCATCTCATGTTGAGAGTTCCAGTGAACAGCTCCCAAATGCAAATGAAACACACTCAGAAACACCTCCAGGCCTTTTATCTGCTTGATTAGTAATATAGTAAAGAGGATACAGGTCACGCGTGGCCATGCAACTACTTGTCAGCCATTTTTTATATTATTTATGAGCCTCAAAATATGGAACAGTGTGTATAAAAGTGGTTGTAAATCCTGAGTGGTTATTGCCACTTATTAAGGAATTTGCTCTGCTTTTTGCTCATTCTTTCGGTTTTGTGGTTTCAAGATAAATAAAGGGAGTATTATGTTGATGATGATCAATGTTTGACAATAGCCACAAACACAAAAGGATAAGAACCCATACTAATTCTTTATATTAAAATGTATATATAGTAATAGCTCTAGCTATATCTTGTACTGAGAGTGAAGATTTAGGACAGCTGCATAATTTCAACATTTAACAGCACATTCACACACAAGTGGTGAAAGATCCATTTTAGAATCATTTTTCTTAGTGAAAGACAAATATTGCTCCACATCCTCAGTGATGAACCCTAACACATCACTACATGTGGTCAACAATAAATCAAAGCAGTCAATTCCAAAATTCACAGAATATTGCTAACTTTTGCATTCATTCACGTAGTTCTGACAAATAGGTTTTTTAAATTGCACGCTCTTATGCCACATTATCCATAAAATAAATTAATAACTAAAACTGAGAGAGCCTTTTTTAGTCTAACTACGAGAGCTCAGAAACAATTATACAACAGGCCTGACCAAATCATAATACCATACCATACCATACCAATTTCAGACTAATAACAGAAACACAGTTTTCAGTTTGCTTCCTGCTGCAGTTGGTATGATGTCTAACAGGCACAAACACCTTTGCTTTTGCCATGGCTGCAGTGTGTGAAGAATAGATTTAGACCTACCAGATAGAACTGCCTTTAGCAATGCTGTTTCATCATCAATTAAAAAAAATACAGGATCATTAGGTTCCGATAGACCGATAAAATAATACAAATAATAATTATAATAATAATTATTATTATTCCAGAAAAGTTCTAACAATATTAATGTCTTTGTTTTCATTAAAAAGACATGAAATGAGTTTGAATAAATAAATAGGAAATAGTCACTGACAAAATGAGAAAATCTTTTTTTTTTTTTTTTTAATCTGATTTAATCTTCATCATGGATGTTCTTGAATGAAGATTCGAAAATCTCAAACTTAAATTTGTCTGTCTACAAGACTCTTTTCAAGCTTTCTTCTGTCTAGCACTTCCTTTGCCCATCTTCATATCTTGTTTTTAATGGCCAGTTTGAGATATGGCTTTTTCTTTGCAAGTCTGCCTAGAAGGCCAGGAATCCTGAAGTGCGATCATCATCCTCCAGAGTTAGAATTTAAGAAGAGACAAATTGGCAGACAGCAAACCTCTTTCTAAAGGTTTTACTATTAGACATAAAAGCACAAGTCTGCAAAATCAACAGATTATAACTTTGCCTTTTTCTCAAAACACCAAAAAGACATTTTATTAAACAGCATCTCAAAAGCTTAAAGAAACAATTAAGATAAATCTTCTAGCTGTTGGCTCTGGCAGGTTAGTCATGTTTGGAGAAAGTGGAATATGTGCAATTTATAACAAAAATATATATGCATCTTTTTAAAGCACAGAAGTGTAAAGGTAAAAAGGAGAAGAAAGTCAATTTCCAACAAGGCACAGCACAGCAGTCCTCACAGTGAGCAGTTGCAGGGTTGCTTAACATCAGAATCCAATGGCATTAATAACCAGGCAGAGTTCTGTATCCCAGTAAGAAGTGTCACTCCATCAATTACAGCATGACCAGTCACACTGACTTCTACATCACTCAACTTAAACAAAGCCTATTTTCCTTGCAGCATGTTTAATCTTTCTTCAATCTTTACAATCTTCAACCACAAAGTGTTTCTTTTTATTTTATAGTCAGCGTGCCTCACTGAAAAAGATGAGACAATTTCGAACATAATACATTTATCTTAACTGTTTGTCTTATAGGTCACAGGGGTGCTGGAGCCCATCCCAGCTGTCAGGGTACAGCCTGGACAGATGGCCAGTCCATCACAGGGTCAACATATAGACAGACTAATATTTACACCTATGGGCAATTTAGAGTCATGAGCTAACCCTAACATGCATGGCTTTTGACAGTGTGAGGTAGCTGGATTACCCAGCAACCACAAACATGGGAAGAAATCCAAACCTCACATAGGAAGGCACCCGGTCAAACAGAAGTTGTATATAGGCCCCTTTAGATTTAATAAACATCCGTTTTTTTAATTCAACATTCAAACAATACTTCTATTGTATGTACCCCACTTCAAACATGGGTTGTCAAGTCATGTACCATGGGAACAAGCTACAAAGATCTTTCTTCTGAATAATCACCTGCTGAGAGGCTCTTGGCAGATCTCAAGGATCTGCTTTCCACATTTTCCCCCACTCAAGCATTAGCAAAATTCTGCCTCCATTAAAGAGTATTATCCAAGCAGGAGGTACAAGGCTCTCAGACATTAGTAATCAGTTCACCTACCATGCTAGAACGGAAAATCATATAAAATGCAGAAGGTAGATATGAAGGCAAATGCAAGAATTTGAGTATCAGAATAGAGGACAGGCTGATATACCGTCAGTGTACAGGAAAAGCAGTATTACAGATGTGTTTGGATATTTCCACTGCTGTCTATAGCACAAAATGTAAATAATTTTCTTTACTCATTAACATTCCACAAAATGCTGTCTGCTTGGTATGTCTGATAAATTGTATTAAACTGAATTTTAAATTTAAACCCCTGTGCCCCTGTGTATTGGTATTATTAGGAGCATCCTATCTCAAAGTGATGCTGAAAAACTAGTCTGTGCATTTGTTACTTACAGACCGACTATTGTAATTCATATTAATAGGATGACCCAATAACTCCTTAAAAAGCCTCCAGTTCTGACTGGAATTAGCAAGAGAGGTCATATTTCTCCTACATCATCTTCTCTCTATAGGGTCAATGTAAAATCTAGAATAACTTTTCAAATCCCTCTCCGTATTTACAAAGATCCATCATATCTTACAGACCTCACAGTTCCATATTTTCTTAGCAAAAACCCTTTGCTGTCAGAGTTCATGTCTACTTGTGGTTTCTAGATATAGAATAGTAGGCAGAGCCTTTAACTAACAAGCTCCTCTCCTGTAGAACCAGCTCCCAGTTCAGATTCGGGAGACAGACACCCTCTCTACATTAAAGATTAGGCTTAAAACTTTCCTTTTTGTGGTTTCCAGATATAGAATAGTAGGCAGAGCCTTTAGCTAACAAGTTCCTCTCCTGTAGAACCAGCTCCCAGTTCAGATTCGGGAGACAGACACCCTCTCTACATTTAAGATTAGGCTTAAAACTTTCCTTTTTGTGGTTTCCAGATATAGAATAGTAGGCAGAGCCTTTAGCTAACAAGTTCCTCTCCTGTAGAACCAGCTCCCAGTTCAGATTCAGGAGACAGACACCCTCTCTACATTTAAGATTAGGGATAGAACTTTCCTTTTTTATAAAGCTTATAGTTAGAGATGGATCAGGTGACTCAACCATCTTTCAGCTTTAAAGCTATGAAGCTATAGACCTATTCTGCTGGGGGAGCTCCTCTCTCCATGTACAGTGCATCCAGAAAGATTTCACACCGCTTTTTCAACATTTTGTTATGTTACAGCCTTATTCCAAAACTGGTAAATTTATTTCTTTCCTCAAAACTCTACAAAAACTTTCATTTATCATTTATTAAAAATGAAAAATTACAGCCTTGTCCTTTTGAGTATGATGCTAACAGCTTGGAGCAACTATTTTTGAGCACTTTCTCTAATTCTTCTTTGAAATACCTTTCACGCTTCATCAGGTTGTATGGGGAGCGACTATGCACAGCCATTTTCTGAACTCTCCAGAGATGCTCAATCAGGTTCAAGTCTGCGCTCTGACTGGACCACTCTAGGACATTCACAGAGTTTTCCTGTAACCACTCCTTTGTTATCACACACAGCCTGTTAAAAGATGAACCGTCACCCCAGTCTGTGGTTCAGAGTGCTCTGGAACAGACAAGAATGTCTCTGTACAATGCTGCATTTATCTGTTCCTCAATAACGATGCTGCTACCACGATGCTTTACTGCAGGGATGGTATTGGCCAGATGGTGAGCAGTGCATGGTTTCCTCCACAAAAAGTTGACTCTTTGTTTTATTAGACCAGAGATCGTATTTCTCTGAGAGTCCTTCAGGTGCATTTTACGTTTACTGACGTGTTTTCCATCTGGCCACCATACAGGCCTGATTGGTGGAGTGCTGTAGAGATGGTTGTTGTTGTTTCTCTCTCAGTTTGGCCAGGCGGCCCGCTCTAGTTAGAGCCCTGGTGGTTCCAAACTTCTTCCATTTACGAGTAATGGAGGCCACAGTGCTTATTAGAACCTTCAATGCTGCATAACTTTTTCTTTACTTTTTTTTCCAAAAAAGAAATTTTCCCAAAAACTTGAACTTTGAATTTGAAATCATTATTTTGGATTTTGAGGAAAATAATGAATTTATTTAATTTTGTAACATAACAAAATGTAGAAAAAGTTAAGCGCTGGGAATACTTTCTGGATTCACTGTATAATGTAGCGACTTCAGATGACCTTGATTGTGATTTTAGGCTACATAAAAAATTGAACTGACCTACAAATAAACAAAGTAAAAAAAGTGACAAAAATTACTTCACATGGACATTCTTAGGAACACTAAAATCAGCATTACATTACATTAATTCAAGCATCCAGTTTACTTTTCAGTCACAGCATTAGCAATACTGAAAGGTTCCATATATGCCCCTTTCTAGGCTAGACATGGACGTATGTAGATAGTCTGTCCCGAGCCTTCCAGACTTGAGAGTTGACTAAATTTACATCACACATACTGTAGCCGACATGTGGATGTGAAAACTATAAACTGACTTTATATAATACAATGTTTCAAACTGAATGAGCACAAAAACTGTAATATACTTCATCTAAAGCAAAAAGGCAAAGTCTGCAATCAGTATTCAGTTGTCTGTAAAACTAATTTAGAATATTAGGGAGTGGTTTTATACAGTGATCTACATCTTATTTGCCATTTTAATACAGTTACAAAATATACATATTTTACATTGAGAACATCACAAAAATAAGGTTTTAACTCTGAACTATTAATATTAATATAATCATATAATATATTATACTATTAATACATGCTCTTATTACAAGTCACATTATTTATAAAGCATTTAGAAAAAGATTTTAGTCTTCAGAATATTGGATTCATGATGTTGCAGCCAGGATTGCTGTTTAATGTACTGAATATTTCTCAAGAATTATAGTGATGCTGGAATACTTGTTTTGAAGGGGGAATTTTCTTTTTCAGTATTTTCTTATTGCTTACCTCTTTGTCCATGCTCTCTAGATCCTCCTTGCAAAGCGTGTAAAGTGGCATGGTTTCAGACATGCTCGGCTGTCTTTTCCGACGAGACGGCCCCGGCTGCTGGTCATCTGCGCTGGACCCCGCCATGTGATCTTGCTGATCCTTAGAAGTTCCCCTGATAACAGACAAAAGCAGCTATGAAACACTACAAAACTAAACTGATTCACTAGTTAGTGACTTAGCCAAACACACAGAAAGACACAAAGACCTCAGGTTTTTATGTGACATTGCTAAATCTACAGTGTCCATCTATCTACATTATCAATATTATTAGCATCTGCTGTCAAAATGTAGCTGAAATCTCACAGAGGTCATAAACTGCTTATTTACATTACTCATCTTAAAAATAACTTTTTTATTTTTGTTTTCTTTCTTTTTACATACCGTACATTCTTGCACTTACTAATCTTAAAATAATTAACAGATTTTTTTACAATACATACTATTTGAGGATGCAAAGGGTAGAAAAGTGAAGGCTGAGTGTGTGTAGTGTGCAGTGATAAGAATTTCAAAGACCCATTAGATGTAAATCTAATGGGCTTCATAAAAAGAAGCTTCTATACTTGCTCTGGGCAGTATTTAATTGAATGGATCTTCTGCGATGATTGAATCAAACCTTATGCAAAATTCAACGCTGCCTACTAGCCCATGAATAAAGTGGGCCAATTTCACACTTGTGATTATTAATTACGCAGTATCATGCTAGACATATTCAGATACAAACATTTAAAGGCCAGCAGACCTCAAACTCACTGTGGCATGGCAATGACAAAAAACAACACAGAAACACAGAAGAGAGAGAGAGAAAGAAAAGACGCACTCTTCATTAGCATATGACAGACTGACTGAATGACAAATAGAGTGAAGTACAAATAGTGTGGTGAAGTACACCACACCAGTAAGACTGAAAATGGCGCCTACATATAGGCTTCAGAAGACTTAGCTGTGTAACTTTTAGTACCCTAGCTCCGTTTGAGACACATTCATCCAGTGCCAGAATAAATGAGGCTTTAAATTGTACATTTTAACATGAAGTAAAATGTCCAGTGCATTAAAGCTATATAGTAATTTGATATTTAAAACCCCAGAAAATGTTATGGTGTATATTATTACATCAGTATTGCATTACTCTGTTGCTTAAATGTGATTCATTTCTTGCAATACCTGAGACAAGACTGATCCCTCTGGTCAGAGAGCAACAAGGACCCTGAGGTTTGGAGATAGGGTGGTGGGTGTGACACCTGTGGGCCTTTGCGGATCAGCTTTCCTGTGACAGGGTCATAAATCCGAACCTCTGGGGCTGAAGGTTGAGCTCTCTGGTGGATGGGAGCGGGGTGGAAAACAGGCTTCTGCAGTGAGCCCATATTGTCAGGGAAGGCTGCTGGACTGTTGCTCCTTCAAACAGAGAAGATAAAAAGGCGTAATTACATTCAATAAAGATTGTGATATAGTGGAGTTCATACACAATGTCAGTGGTCTGAAGTTTACCTTAACTCATCGTGAATCATCAATTCAATAGTTCAGAAATGTCTTTAAAATTGGCCATAGCTGGTAGCTTCTCTGTACCGACATAAAATAGGTTTGAATACACTTTTTGGATTGACCCACATACAGTACAACAGGAAAGTTCAAAGAGCTCAGTGCAGATCTGAAAGAGGATGGCACACTTATACCAGTCAGGAAAGTTGTCTGGAGTCACTTCTAAAACAGATTTTATTGTACTAGTGCTGCATGATTATAATCGCCTAAAGCTGCAATGTATTTATAGAAACAATCTATTCTGTGTTTTTGTGCAGTTTGCTCAAAGTATATGCCAATAGCAGAGATGTTAATTTCTGTATGGTCTGCGTATGGTCAGGTTAACCTAGGGTGTGTAGTGTTGCCAACTGATTTTTTAAGGTCTCCGTTAACAACTTTAGTTACAAATCTTACACCATTGTGACTCCTTCACCTTCTGAAACATTTTCTATGATGAGTGTATGTAAAGCTCTGACTGCATCTGTACAATAAATGTAGTATATTTTACATTATCAGTACTAATCTACTAGGCCTGGAGAGACCTGTAAGACCATGGCTCATCCGCCAGTAGCCTCTTTACCGTGGCATCTTAGAGTAGTCATCTTTCAGTGGGTACAACTGCTCCTCCACCCTCTCCCAGCGCTCCAAACAGCTCCACAGCCAGTCTGGGTTGACTACATAGAGGTGCTTGCAGCCCTGTGCCTGACGAACCTTCTCTGTGCCTAGAGTAATAAAAGGAATAGAAAAGAAAATGGTGAAAGTCAGAGCAGGTTTGCAATCAAAAGTCATTACCAAGTACATACACTCTGGGTCTAAGGAATATTTCAGATCAATGCTCAGACCTTTCTCTTCCTGGAAGGGAAAATAACTTCCTGTTCACTATTTTTTAGAAAAATAATAGGGAACATTTGACTTTTGGAGCCATTTTATTTTCACTTTTCTAGAATTCAACACAGTGTCCTCAGAAAATATAAGTGTTGTAGGTTTGATTTTAAATGTGTATCATTTGAAATTAATCATCATGAATTATTATTCATGTTTACTATTAATTATCATTAATAATAATAATTATTCTGCATTCAATAGGTTGTAGTGACACATACATGAAAACATACTTAGATTTTTATAAATAAATCATAAAACAGGAAACTCTCTCTAACAAAAGTATTCAGACCTTCTACTATAGGACTAAAAGATGGTGGTCATGTGCAACCTGTTTGCTTTCAACTGTGGTAAAGTGAAGTCATTGATGTTTTCTCAGAAATACTAAAAGCCAGAAGTGCTTCCGCTTAAATAACAGAAGATGTTTGACACGCAGACATCTTGAATCTTCCAACTCTATAAGCTCATGAAGTCTACTGCTGTTGTCTACTACTGCTTTTGGGTCACATTTGGCATCAGTTCAAATTTCATTTGATTTACTGCATACAGTATGTTTGGTGTTGGTGCTTGCCATAAACAGGATGTCATCAGAATAAATCTTCAGATTTACTCTAGGCACTGCGATTACCTGTATTTCATGCCATTTCACTGTTGCAACATTTCAGTACAAACAAAAAATGTTAACATCATGGAGGTGTTAGAGGAAAAGTCATGGGATAACCAAACTCAATAGGATTCACCTTCTGGGGACTGTAAGTATTCAAAAGATTACGGCTTTTCATCCAGTGTTTTCACCCTGGAATAAAGTGGCAAACAAGCCTCAGGGCCACAATCTTTCTCGTCCAAGTGAAATACTGCTCACGTTGCTCCAATTCCATCTTCGGCTGATTATTTCCCCCTCTGATTCTGTATAAGGTGAGTGATTGCCAAGTGCCGCTCTCAGCAGGGATGGCTCCCGAGGCAACAGTGCCA
Source organism: Anabas testudineus (assembly GCF_900324465.2). Taxonomy (NCBI): domain Eukaryota; kingdom Metazoa; phylum Chordata; class Actinopteri; order Anabantiformes; family Anabantidae; genus Anabas; species Anabas testudineus. The sequence continues at coordinate 17,774,594 of NC_046620.1, forward strand.
CTTCCTGTGCTTGTTTTCAAAAGGTAAACTGGACTGGTAGCAATACATGCCTAAATCCACTCCTGGTCTTCAGACAGAAGAGCAATTTCTGAGTAGAAACAGTTTTCACAAACTCAGTGTAATTTTGTTTGTATCTTGATAAAAAAAAAAAAATCTTCTGAGCAAAACAGGGTGTTTATTACAGACTCAGCATGATCTCCAGCAAAAATAGCCTCAATATATTTTCACAAGCTTTTTGATTTGTGGTTCTTTCAGTTGGTAAAAAATATATACAAACAGCCTGCGGAATTCACCTGATTCTCTATTGTCCAGAAGCAGTGAACTGCGTTTCTGTCAATCACGTTGGCCTTATTACAGCAAATGAGCCATCTTGAGAAACTACAGTATAACGAAATCAATTTAAAGCATCATTATGGATAAAGTTGCATTAATCTATTTTTGGCCAACACTGCACTGGAGAACTTCAAAATAAGCTTACAGGTGAAAATCATATAGGTCCAGATCCACAAACTGGTTGGTTGTGCAAGCACCCAATAAGAATCCCGCTTACTTTATGATTTACGAGTTAAAAACTCAATAATTCAAAAAACTTTTTGACTGACCTTTTTCCTGTAATAGCCATTAAATATACACATTCACAGTAAAGACCACATGCACACAATCCTGTAAGCCACTGTTCTGACTGAGAACAGCCTTCCTGCTTACTGTTCCCTTGCTTTATACAGTAGGAGAACTGGATTAAGTTGCTATTAACATGAAATGAACATCCTGCTGATGCTGCACAGGTCAAGCTGCCCAGAACTAAACTGAGGTCTGTGCAGTGCTGCAACCATAGACCTTTGTCATGTGTTAACCAGAGTTCATCACACTGACATTCACCCTCTTGGAATGGCTGACCTCGGAGATACTCTAATTGAGATGACAGTCTATTGAAGCTCAGTCATCTGCGATCATGCACGCAGTTCTGCCAATAATCCAGTAAGGCTGACATTTAAACAAACCTTGCAACCTTTCTTGAATTCTAGCTTAATTAGCAAACCATTACTTGCATTCATTAATGTATGTTTCAGCACATGGTTATTGAGCAGCACCTAAACCACACTCAGAAGAGTTTAAAAAAAGTTAATCTTTAAAATGATTTCACCTAAATCACCAAACGTATTGGACTTATAGTTCAAAACTATAGACCTTGCAGAGAGAAAAATTAACTTCTACAATAGATTTTTTGCAGCAATAAGCGCTTTATTCCCCTTCATTAGCATAGATGCGAACAGAGAAAGGAAAAGGTATGACACGAGACAAAGGTCTCATGCTGGAATGGAGCTGTGGGCTGTGTTAAAGACTGAAGAATGGCACAAATAATTATCTACATACCAGTTCTCGCTGCGATGAGGTGTGTTGTCCGATTGGGATCTTGGGAGCTAAGAACAAGACTTTTGCCAATTTTGGCCCCCAGTGCCTTGGCATGGTAGTACTCACGAGTCCTCTCCATTGGGTAGTTGGTTGGGTACAAACCACTGAACACTATTGTTGTGCCCTCCATTGTCTTGCTTTTTAATTCTGGGACAATCCTACGAATGTCCGGCATTTCGGAGGCCTTCTTCTTCAGGTAGGCCTCATAGCGGGCGTAGTATTCCGCATGGATCCTTTCCAGCACTTCCTCTAAGTAGATCAAGTGATCGTCCTGGTCATTATCAGCTTCTTCCTCGTCCTCCTCGTCCTCCATACTCTGGTCCAGCATCTCCTCCCCCATGGTAACCCCAGATTGTTCACTATTCTGGGATTCAGTTTCTGGCTCTCTCCTATCTGAGCAGCCATTTCCGAGCTCAGGGTCCGGGAGGAGAACTCCTGAAGGTTCTGCTATGTCAGAGCTGTTCTCTCCTTCACTTTGATCTTTAATGTCCCCTTCCCTTTTACTAGACTCTCGTGTGATTTCTTCCATCCTAGATTTTGTTGCTTGGCTTAACTTGCCTTCACTATCACTCTCCGATGAGGGAGGCTTTTCTTTAATGGAGTCATTGTCACTGTCACTGGAAAGGTCAAAGTCCAGATTATTAGACTCATGGCTTGGAGCTGATGAGTTTGCATTTCCCTGTGTCCCCACTTTTTTTCTACTATCGTCTTCCTTTACATTTGTTCTGTCACCCTCCTGAGTTTCTTTCAATGCCACCCCAGAATCTGCTTCAGTCTCTGAGCCTTTACTTTGTGCTGGTTCATGGATCATTGTTGGTACTCCCTGAGAAGACTGAGATTTTGTGGACTCATCTCTTCCAGAAACATGGTCCTTTCCCCTTTTCTTCAGGCCATTATTTTGCTCTTCTGTACCAAGCGACACTGCTGATTCTGTGCTCTCTGCTGATCGACTTGAGGGACCTCCTGCTGAAACAAGACGTGTTAGTCACAACATATTCAAAGACACATGCTTCAAAATTAAGTTACATATAGTTGGAGCAAAGCGTTTCTTAAAGGGTGAGTTAAAAGGTAAGATTGTCAGGTCAGGGTACATCAGATTTCCCTATCCTAACAAAAAAATTATTGTGTGACTGAAAACTTTGTTAGTGCCAGAGGTTCTCTTGTACACATGAAATCCCACGGCTAAAAAATAAGAAAAATATAATATTTGCTCCAGTAACTGGGGTCATTAATTATTAATAAAATTGAATTTCAGTTTATTAAAATGTTACAACTGACAATAATAATAACAACTATAATAATATTATTATTTCTTGCTTTCCAATCTGTAGCTAGTAATCAGTTACAACTTTTTAAACTCTGGTTCTCTTTTTTCGTCTTTAGTTATATCATTTATCTATTCTCCATATTCCATGCAAAATATTTAACTCACTTTCCTCACACTACTCTTATAACACAACAAGAAGAAAACAGTATAAATCTATGGCATGGTTTTAAATATGTGTGTGTTTGTGCAATATTAGTGGAGTAATCTTAAAAGACTACACACAGGTATATAGACTACAGGAAACTGTGGTAGCACACACTGCTGTTTTAGCTAAAGACCTTGCTGAGGCTAATGACACTTTCATTATAAACCTGTTAGTGCTAACCACCCAAACATTTCACACTTTTACATTAAACCCCATGAACAACCAAGATTTTAGCTCAGGAGAGCATTTTTGGATACTTTCACTGACCACCAAAATAATGCTTTCTGTTGTGTCTGAGTCTTGTGAACCATCAAGTGTTCATGTTTGGGACAGATAAAACTTAACAAAGCTAGACTCTCTAAACCACAGGGCTGAACGGACAGGGCAGCTAAATAATCTAAGTAGACAGGACACGCTTGAGCAGGCGCTGGCCAGTGGACAGCAACCTTCACCATATAAGATAAGACTGTAAAAAAAACTCTTCATCACTATTTAGTTTTCAAAAAACTAAGAATACTTTATAGTTTACACTTTCTACTCCAGTGGTGTCCAATCCTGGTCATCAAGGGCTACTGTTCTGCTTGTTTTTCAACTCTCCCTGCCCTACAGGGAACACCCAGGACAGTGGCCCTCGAGGAGCAGGATTGGACACCCCTGATCTACTGCATCCCAAAATTAGGAATGGTTACCCATGCACAGTATATAAACTAGAACAGCTGGTAGTAAAATATTTAACATTTCAATAGGACTAGTGAAGGATGATAACAAACCAAATGTGAACCCCCTGCAGCTGGTAGCAGTATAATGAAATAGTGTGCACTAGTCAGTGCTATTAGATTACCACTTTGTCTAGTTTAATGTGCCCTACGAAACATTTTGGTGTGAAAGGTCACATTAAATTGATTTCTAAACTGTGTGCAAACAATTGCTCTTGTTAACTACATTGTGTCAGAGAGGAACATTCCAGTAACCTCTGTGCCTTGGTTTCCAGTGATATAGAGCACTGTTCCATACTATGCACCTCTAAGAGCCGCTTAACAGCCGTGAATCTTTTGGACTGCCTTGCTAGTTAACTTTAGCTAAAAGTGCCTCACAGAGCAAGGCTACTGAAAAATAATCCTTCAACAGCTCATGTCTGGTTGTACATTTGACCCTTTCTGTTGCATAAGCTGTTGTTACAGTGGTTTCCCATAAATAAAACGTGCAAGAAGTTGGCACTTTTACCTTTCCTGGCCATCTGAGCTTCTCGGGAGCCCGGTGGAGCGTTTATGTCTCCTGTACCGTGGAAGTAGATGTATTTCTTCACAGTGATGAGGTTAGGTGCAAACTTCCACACGTCCTCTCGGTCATCGATTATACAGACCATAGAATCCCCACAAGGGAAAAGGTTCCTGCCATGAAAAACAAGCAATGGCAAAAGCTGAGACCTTTTTTAAACTAAGAATAATGAGCCATTATTTATTGTAATTTCTCACATGAAGCTTCCAATGTTTTTATCTTTAAGGAAATGTCACTGACAAGCTTGCATTACTGACACTGAGAGGGAATAATGGACCTCTACTCATTGAACTTGTCTGCCAGCGCCCACTGACAATATAAACACAATACTCAGCAGTTTTCCCTACGTGTTATTGCAGGAGGCCTTGAGCCGAAGCTTACATTAAATAAAAAGAAGAAAAACAATGAAAATCTCTAATATTTATTCTCTGATAGCTGTAAGCAGACCTATCAGCTGTCTTTGTGCTGGACATTTAAGTGATTTGATGTGAAGATGTGTTTGTTTTATAACAAGGATTGCAAAAACAAGAAAGAGACAATCTAGCAAGGGACAAATAGGGACATGGCAGAGAAAATGACTGAATGTTTCCAAATCTTGAGATTTGAAAACAGACTAAACAGAAACTCTGTAACTTGTCTATTGTTACACTGAACTAGCCTACCACGATAGCATAACATCAGTGATATAGCATTATAGCAGAAAGCAGCCAGTCCATAGAGTGAATCCTACACAAGGTAATGTTAGTGTTAGCATGTCACATAAATATTATAGTAAAATATTTATACTAAATATGACTATTTTTAAGCCTTTTAAGACAGTCAAGACTAGGCATTTTAGAAGATGTTCCTTTTTAAAACACAGAATGCAATATGACACCTAAATGCATTATTTAGGTTAGTTTTAGCAAATGACATTATATGCAATTAAAATGTATGTACATTTCTAAAAAGAAAACCAATTTGTTTTAAATTGTTTTTTTTTAAATCAATGGGATAATAAGTAGGATACTCAGAAAACATGTATTTTCATTCACTCTCAAATGTGTCATTTGTTAGACTATGCAGTGAAAATATTACTAAATTACAAAAACTTAAAATTTCCTCAATAATATTAAAACCCAGTACAAAGTAAAAATTATTTGCAATAATTCACTACCAAATGGTGATGTGAATCATGTTATCAAATCCACCAACAGCAGTCTCTTTGTGATTTGAAACGAACTAGTAAAATAATGTCTAATAGACAGACGGATGCAGGATCTTCACAGAGTCGACTGCATGCAATAGATTTAGTTTTCATTCTTAGCAAAATGCAATTCCCACCTTAGATTCCCCGTCTTGGAGAAAGGGTCAATGCATTCATCTCTCGAGAGGATCCGGTGAGAGAAAAGTTTCTTTTCAGGATCCAGAAAACCTAAAAATATGAGGAAATAACGTTAAAGAAACTCCAGTTAAGCTGTTTTGTTTTTTTTTAAATCATGCACTTCCTCTCCAATTACAATATAAAGCACTACTTCTATAACTTGTAAAGCTGTTCTCCACAAAGAAAACATGCTTTTTCCTCCCATTTGAAAACACCTTTGACACCCTGAAAAAAAACTTTTTTGGTATCATCTCTTGAAAAAGCTGAGAAAGTTTTCAAAACTTAATTCTATAAGAGGCTTACAATTCGCTTACTATGTCTGAAATTAAATAAACAGCCTTTGGTGAAACCTTAACTAGAAATATGGACCTATTCTGCACAACAGCCAGAGGAGAGGATTTTATAATCACAATAAAAGCTGTCAATAGCTGCAGCACTGCTGTCAAACGTGTACACCTCCCCTTGCACCAAGACCGGTAGTTAAACCTAATTCAGAATGCATTAAACATTCATCATATGGAGGCAGAACATTACTGGGCTAGGCCTGCCTCTAATATAAACAGTATGATGAAATATTGCAGTCTGAATAGCAAAACAACAGCACAAAAACACTACCTACACATTCCCTGCAAAAACCATTTTTATTTAGGAAGGCACCATCACCAGCCTACAGCTGAATACATGTATTCAGCCAAAATGTCAATGCAAAACATTAAATGGCTTAATATGCATTTTAAGTTGTGTATCCTGTTCCAGCTGATGAACAGATGATTCCCTCTTGTGGACTGAAACAGAAAGTACAAGCGTAAGAGTTCCCCTGACCTGTCAAAATCCACATAATGTAATTTCTACAACATTCTGACAGCATAAATCAGCGGGTATAATGTGTGAAAAGTGCAGTAAAATACAAAACAGTAAGTGACTTACCAGCTATGGTGTGTGCATAAAGGCGGCTCCCGAATGTAAAGACGTGTAATTCATAGAGTTTGGCAATTTTCTCCAAGAATTCTTTGCAGTGTGGGCGCAGTCGTGTGTGGAGCATAGGCTCTCCTCTCCCGAGCTGGAAGTGAAAAATGCCCTGGAGGAAAGAAAACAGGAAGGGTTAACTATGACACAGTCACACACAAGAACACAAATGGTTCAAATACCAGCTCTTAACTACTGTAAGCTCTTTAAATTTAATAATTATCAAAACAGTCAAAGTTGAATTCATAAGCCACTAAACAGATTTTACTACATACTTGTGATCACAGTTGTTGTGCAAAATACTGTTTCAGGTAAAAGGACATCATAAAGGGCTGAATTGTAAGCAGCAGTACGTTTAAGCAGCAGTGTGATGGCTTGCTCATAATACCTTATTGGACATACGCTGGCAGTGCTGTTCAGTAGTGTGGATAAGCGTCTGGTCCAGATCCACCATCAGGACCAGTTTTTTGTTCCGATGGAGTCTCTGCTGGTCCTCTCTTCCCAGCTGTTCTGCTTGCTAGTAGTGAATAAAGAAAGTGCATACAACATCAGAAATTTTATGATTTTGCATGACCTCCATCTCTTCCTCCAGTCAGCCACAACCTTAAAGAGCTCAAAAACCTAACATTGTGAATGTCCTGCATGTTATCAAGTGAGATCTAACTGGATGGAGAAATACTGCTGCCATGAAGGTCCATACTCAGTCTGTTTAGGTAGGTGGTACATGCGTGTTAATGTAAGTGAATGTCAGGACGGAAGGGCACGACAGAACTTTGCAAGCATCACACTGCTCAGATCCTTAAACTTATCAATTTTTAGTGCTACCAACACATCAACTTCAAGAAGTGACTGCTCACTTGCTGCCCAATATATTGCATCTCTTGACAGGTTCCATAGTAACACCATAGTCATGGTTATTGGCTTCACTTGTTGGTGCTTTTATACAGTAAGATTGTTTTCATGTAGTAAAAAAGCTTTTGAAATTTGTAATATTTCTGATTAACAGCTTCATATCCTTTCACCAGTTATTTTTACACTGATGTAGTGTTTTGAAAAAAAAAATACTGACCTCTGATGATAAATTATTCTGAATTTAATTCCATATTCACTAGATAACCTAAACTAGCTGGCTATGGAATACAGGGCTATGTCTCTACTGGTGATAATTGATTTAATTTGTGGAGTCACCATACAGTACAGGGACATGAGGGCACTGTGCTTCCAAGTGCAATGAACGCACACACACTCTTTTAATGGAGTAAATGTTCAGTATCGTCTCTAGTAGTTCAGTCTTGAATGTATCTCCATCATGACTCACCTCTGAGCTGACCATCAGCTCTGGGACACTGTGCACCATGGAGACTGTTGCTGTAGAGATGGGAGTTTGCTGGTTCCCGTTCGTGCACTGCAGCCTTGAGAAGAGAAAGAAGAGTGAGTCCTGCATTTTGTGGTTTATGTATCTTTCAGGTCCTTCGACATATTGTCATTGAGAACAACAGACTAAGAGGAATTTGCCTGCTATCAGACAAATGTTAATATTCAAACCTGTTTTTGTAACTGCAGTTACTGGCTTACAGCAATAACAGGAAATGCTGCAGCTAACAAGTGATTTGGCACTTTGAGCAGTTTAAGGCTTATTTTTTTATGCATCATTACATAAAAATGGGTTGTGTCATGCAATATGATTCCCTTACATTTTAACATCACAGAACTTCTAATAGCATATATTGATTTAAGGAATAACAAATTTTCTGTGACTTGCAGTCACTAAATTTTACATGAATGCAGGGAAGTGAGATTTAACACTTGTTTTGTGACATTAGTTGTACTCAGCGTTCTCTGCATGATCTCTAGCGCCACCTGATGGTATTAAATAAAACTGGACCCACCAAAAAATTTAGAACAGATACAGACAGCCACAGTGGCCCACTAGCTAAACGATGGACAAAGATGAGACTGTGTGAAATCCTTAGTATTAACTTTTGTGTTGTTATGGTAGGAATGCTTTGCAATACCTTAATTATAATGTGCAAAGTCAGAGTTTGTGCAAAAGTGTCAAACATTTATTTGGTTTTGATTTCAGTGTAAAAAGTGTCTGTGTGGGCATTTCCTTACTGAGTAAGGTCCTGGCCACATTCGGCACAAAGACCCTTCATCACTATTGGATGGCTGCATTCTTCTATTCTGACAATGACGCCCCTGAAAAAAGGAAAGAAGGTTAGTGTAAATAACTGCTGCTTGGTAAATTTGTAATAAAACATTCTTTCCCGCTTTTGTAAGGAAATGTTAATTTAATAAAAATGTTAATTTAGAGAAAACATTTTAATATACAACTTAACTATTTACTATCTACAACAATGACTAGCTGAACATTGCATATGCAGTTTCTTCAGACTGGGGGTACAACAAATAGTGTGACCTACTCAACAGTCAGTAGCAGGTGTTTACATAGAGCATCTAAGTGCAACATGAGCACCTGAATGCAGCACAGAGCACCTGAATGCAGCACAGAGCACCTGAATGCAGCACAGAGCACCTGAATGCAGCACAGAGCAGCCTGCTCTTATAGCTGTGACACAGCTGAGAGCTGTAGATGTTTACTAACATCAGAGATGTGGAAAGACAATGCAATAACTACAAAAATAGACCTTAATTGATCTTAGTGGATCGAATAACACGTTGCTGTAAAACAAAAAAGCATGGTACATTTGTTCCACAGTAGATGCACGTATGAAAAGGACAGGATTAAACTTCTCTGGTCATCTCTTAGGTGTCAACTTTGTGCAGCTTGTACGCACTGTGCACGCGAGCCACGGCTGCGTCAAGGCACGTAAACCCACACACTTCACGACGTTTTGCCTTCAAAATAAAACCGCAAATATATTTTCCCTCCGAGAATGATTGCATATACATGAATGCGACACTTATTAAATCATATCTGGCTTTATATACTCCTGCTTTCAAATTATTTGCATTACCATTTTTAGTTCAAGACCTGAAATGTGTGCTTAAAGTACTTATTAAAAAAACACCTCATACTTTGAAAGTCCCGGACAAACGTCTGTTTGTTTACTTTGGCTGACTTGACGGTTACGAAGGAGACGCTGAGAGTGTTGTTCGAGTACTAGCAAACAAGCTAACGGTAACTTAGCACATTTACTTAGCAACGTTAGCTCATTAGCTTGTCAATGTTACAGTACGGGTGAAGTCAGTGGCTGGCAAAGATGTAGCAAAACTACACCTGACGTGTGGCCTGTAGCTTTTCCAGAGAGGAAGCAGGTCAGCTAACTAACATTAACTAGCTATAGCAAGCACAGTGACTCACCCGGGAGGTATGACTTGTCCAAGTTGACAGCATAGCTCCTTCACTACTCCAGCTCGGTCCGATTTCACCTTCTTCTCTGGCAGCCTGGCAGCCTCCGCTCCCTTCTCCTGAGGTATGGGCGCACACAGTGCTAGCACGGTGTCCAAATTAACAAGAGACCCAGGTTTGACTTTCCACTCTAGAAGCCGCAGAGGAACAGACCCGGTCGGCCAGCAGATATCTGCCACCTGCACCGCGGGGCCCTCTGCTGCTGCCCCGCCGCCAACACCGCCGCCAGAATCCGCAGGAGGATCCTCCATCTGCCCTGCACACTCCAAAAATCCCTTAAGTTTTCAACAACAGTCCACTTAAAACGTGTCCACTAGCCGTCACAATGCCCCGTGTGTAATTAAAACATGTGAACCATCAGAATTGCGTACAATTAAAACTAATGTGCTGCCGATTTAAATCCAGTAGCGTCCACAGTAAGCTATGTTCGCTCTTCCCGCCCGTAAACAGGAAAGCGCACCGCTGCAGCGACACGGGTCGGTTCAACATCCGGTAGATGAAAAACACATTTTTTCCACATTGGTTTCAAAATAAAACTCGGGCTTTAATACTGACTCCCTATTATTTATTGGAGCGTTAAAAAAAATAATTTCACTACACACGTTCTCTAATTGCCCAAGAATCACGCTGATTCTACATGAGCAACTTTACAGCCTTTATTATTAAGAGCAACCCCCGTTTCCCTTTAGTTCTAGCTAAATGTTGGTGGTTTTGTACACTGACAGCACTAGGTTTTACATGTGCGCTGCAGTATGATATTAGAAAAAATATGGTTATAATGACAGTTCTCAGACAAACTATCTAATCTTACTATACTTTTGGTGTTTGTCTTTGCTGCAACTTTGAGAGCTTGAGACAAGGGCCTTGGAATCCATAGAGACCTACTGATGTAACATGATGTAACATAACCATAATGATACATTCATGCATCATGAGTCACTTATTTGCTGTGTTTACATTAGTAAGAAAATGTTGTGTTTTGGGGTAAATATAAAAAAGAAAACAAATAAACTGTTTCTGCAACTATATTTTAGGCATAGTTAGTGAAGATAGTTGTTATGTTCCTGCTGCAATTTCCCTGAATCACTGAAAACAGTAAAAGTGAAGTAAAGCTAAACAAGTTACTTGTAGCTATTAATAATTCAGGCATGAATATTGTAATATTGATGTCCTCACCTAAATAACTTATATAAATTATATAAGTTATTATCATTTATTTGTATTTACCAAAATTAGCAGCTGTTCCTCTGACAATATAGTCACTATTGATTTGCTTTAAATGAACTGCATTTCTATCTTCATCTTTGTTTTTGTTCACTAGGTGGATGATAATGTCCTGTATAATGTGGTGACAACATTAGTCATCATGGTATTGCAGGCTCCTTGCCTTTAGCCAGTCAGCGAGAAGGAGGACTCCGAAGTTTCATCTTGTTGGCTTCCAAGAGTGTAAATGGCTGGACCGCCTGAATGACAGCTCAAAGCTCACGCCTATCCTGAGGTGCTCACTGTTGGCTCTTCTGTTTTGCCTCCTCAGAGACTCAAATGTCATCGCTCTGCAGTGGTTCTTTTCAGTTACCTGTAGAATACAACAGAGGTCAAAGGCCAAAAACAACTAGTCACCAGAAAGATAAATCTCCGTCGTAGCAGATGAAACAGGTGTGTTTGTGCTTTCATTGTAAAAATTGTACTACTTTCACATAGGCCACCATGCTGTTCCACTATGTATTAGTAATCTAGAATAAACAAAGCAAACGTTTTGTGGGTAAAGTACAATAATATTTACTGTCTGACACAGAATCTATGATGTAAGTAAAGTAACTTCACATAACACTGTGTGCTGCTCTTACAGTTGGAAAGAGAGGGCTAAGTTGCAATCTGCAAACTACCGGGTAGATCACACTAAATCTTGTGTTAATTAAGGAAAAGTGATACTATTCTCAGTTAGGTCAAAACATCTGAAAATCAATTTAATCTTTTGTAATATAGAATTATATAATACAAGGCTGGTTTAGTTCATAATATCTTCTTTACTTACACAAACGTCCATGGCATCAGACAAATTAGAGAGGATTAGTGGGTGGGTGAGAAAATGGTTCATACAGCTTTCTTAATGCTGCCATAAAAACAGTACTACACCTCCACTGGATCAGTGGAATTTCAGACATTTCTGAGATGTGGTCCGTCTAAATAGCAAATACCACAAGAAAGAAGCGTTTTAATTTGAATTTTATTTATTAATGTATTTATTGATCATTTTAATTTAGACATAATGTTATTAATATTTGGAATGTGGGAGAAACCGGAGCACCTGGAGTAAACTCACGCATGCACAGGGCGAGCATGTCAAGTCCACACAGAAAGGCCACAAGTGCCTGATGGATTAGCACCCGTGACTCTCTGTGAGGTGGAAATGCTCACCCACTGTGCTGCCTGAAGGATGTGTACTTACCATTATACCACTTTTTCATGCATGTGCTGGCTTGAACATCCTTGAGAAGAATTTTTGAACCCTCTTCAAGAACTTCTTCTTGGGTTTGACTTCAACTGTTGTTTCTCTATCCGGGCTAGTATCTGCATTTTGAGCTACAGTGAGAAGTGAGGCTGCCTTATTGTTGTCAGGTGGCTTCTCACCAGTCCCTCCAGCCCTGGTTATATCTGAGACACGTTGCCCTGGTGGTTTGTCATTTTTCTGCAAGCCTGTAAAGAACTTGCAAATCCTCTTTAAATGCTTCTTCCTGGTTTTCACTTAAACAAAGTCCGAGATGTCTGCATTATGAGTATCATCTAAGCCAGTGTTGTTTGGTGGTTGTTCATTTTCCTGGTTGTCCATTAAGATCTTGTGAATTTTCTTTAAGTCGGTTTTCTTGATTTTGACTTCAATGACTAATCTGATTCCTTCATCCCTACTACTGTTTGAAATATAGGTAACCGAGCTAGGTAAAGCTACCTTAGCAATGCCAGTGTTCCCAGTGTCAGGTGGGGCTCCATCATTTGGGAGAGTGGTGCTGGCTATATTTAACAGCTGAAAATGGTTGAATGATCGTGACTGATTTGTTTATAAAATATATAACCTTTAAACAAAGGTTTTATTGATTTAAATTTTTTTTGGTGTTTTTTAAAATGTAATTATTCTGACATTTCTCCAGTTTTCTTAATGCTGCATTAAAAACAGCATTCCACCTCCACTGGATCAGTGGAATTTCACAGACATATCTTAGATGTAGTCTAAATAGCAAATACCATGAGAAAGAAGCGTTTTATTTTGAATTTTATCTATCATTTTAATTTAGACCTAATGGGACTGAAATGTTGTTAAATTGTTAAATGTTGTTTTCAGTCAAGTTAGTTGTGTCTTTGTCCAGTCATGTCGTCTTCTTTAGAAGCTTGCCGACTTGGATGTCCTAAGCATAAGTTGAAAATCCTTTGCAGAAATCTGTTCCTGGTGTGTGTTGTGTGTGTCTCATCTGTTCTTGCAGCAGTGGTGTCATCTAATTCAGTATTCCCTGATGGTCCATGGTTTCCCTGGTGGTCTGTAACAGGCACATCATCTGGGGTTCCATGATGATGATTTATGACTGATCTTCTGTTGAACTTCTGGACACAAGCTGCAAACTCCTTCAGTTGATCTTGAAACTTGATGCATAGTTGTTTGTTCTCTTCTCCAATTAGGTGAAGTTGATAACTGTACTGCAGAATGTTGCACTCATGCTCATCTTTTAACAACTGCATTGACTTGAGAAAAGCTGCATGACTTTGGAGAGTGAGGGCCTGCACTTGCCAAATGCCAAAGTCACATTCAGATGTTGATTGTTTAAAGGCTGAATACAGACCACTCTGAAATGGTCTCTGTGTGGTTCTTCTAGCTCCTCGTTCAAAGGGTGCCTTCTGTTTACTTGTGTGGTGCCAATCCTCAGCTCCTTCAAGCTATCTGCTTAACGGAGTGTGTTTAGTGTAGACACATGGGATTTTAAACCAGGAGCTACAGTTACAATGAAACACATGTGGGACCCTGATCCTGTGAAGAAGTCTTCGAATATGTGAGTCAGTTTACTATCCCTGAAAGTAATATGGAATTTTCCTTTGCCAAGGGCTCTGACACATTCTCTGAGAGCGAGCAGATTTTTGTTGATTTCAGTTCTCTCTAAGGAGATCTGGCGGTCAACACGTGCTGAGGTAGCTCGCTCACATCCCACCAGGTCAACCAGTGACAACTTCCCGTGCAATTCCTCTTGTCTACGAAGAATTAGCTGAAACACAGCATGGCTCCTCGAGGACCGTTTATTGACAAGGGTTAGACATGTTGTTCTGAACTTTTGTCCCAGTTTGATCAACTTTAGGACATCGCCGGTGCAGGCAGCCTTTATTTCATGAAGTCCAGCAACGTCCACATGATGACACCTGTCTTTCCTCGCCTGCAGTTCATTGTTATTGTTGAGCAAATCCAAAACTTTTTCACAGTACACTTCGAAAAATGAGGCGTACACTTCTAACTGTAGGTCTCTGTAGCTCGGTTTTGCTGATTTAGCTGCTCAAATACACTATATCTCTAGCAGTTAGTCCATAAAGTCCATTCGAATAATCTTGGGTCTCTCCAGGCTGATTTCCTGCCATCGTAAATGTTTTTCCGCTGCTGGATTCACTGTAAGACAGGCAACAGGCAATACCTTGCTCAAATATTGCCTGTACTAATGGCCTTGTGGTAACGTTATGAAGCGTGTCGTTGCTTGTTGTCTTGTCAAAGGTGTGGTCATAACAAAAGCTGCGATTTCCCTTGTTGGAGAATTTGGGGTTGGGGTCTTGAACCGTAATGACACCACCTTCGGCAATGGTGATGATGTCTGATTCCTTTGCTGTCACCTCTTCCTCAATTAGTGGACGTTTCCTAACACACAGTAAGTGGGGGAATTGTAGTTTTAGAAGTTGGTCTCTCCTCAGGTGTTGCCATTATTAATCCTATTGATAGCTGGGAAACAAACTTTGAATTGTTCTTTGCTTGATCTCTGCACACGTTATGTTCTCCTCTCTCTGACAGTCTACTTGTTTTGGTTCTAGTTCTACAGAACGGTGTGATGTGGCTTTGTTAAAACTTGCTTTGATGACGTCAGTCCTTATCATGAGAATTCAAATCCTGTTTTCTCGAAATATCAAGATAATTTAAACGAGTTATTTAAATGAGTTTCTGGGTGATCACACCTTTCTCTTTCTTCATAGTCCATGTTAAAATCCTTGAACGCACCTATGATACGTGTGCAGGTGGTCTGCATGTAACTGGATAAGTGGGCCAGTAAGTACCTTCTCCACCTAGGATTGACGTGCTGTTCAAGATAACAACATGTTAATGTAGCCAGATGATATTTGATATAACATTTAACAAAGAAAAACAATCAGGGTAGCGCAATTATCATATTGTCGCAATTGTTTGTGGGAACATTTCCCTGTTCTTGATTTTGATGACATTAGCTAGCGTAACTTGGGTACTAGCTAGCTGTATTTTGTTCTCCCATTTCTAACGATATTTTTATTGCTGCAGTATTAGAATTCATCACATTTGGTCTGTGGTTTAGACACAGCGGGCAGCTTAGAATACTACAACACCCATGATCTAGAGATGGGAAATTTGGTTCTTTTAACTGACTCGGATCCGTGAGTCTCGAACTGTAAAGTGAACGAATCATTTTGAGTCATTTCGTTCATTTTACAGCGGGTGGCGGTGTAGCCCTCCAGTGGGTGATGTAAAAATGGCCGCTGCTCTCAGACACTATATACTGAAGACAACATGGTTCGTTCAACTGACAAATTATAATACACAAAATGCCACAAGCAATTCAAACCATGTGAAAACAGAGGAAAGCAAATACACACCACAATAAAGTGACTTGTGTACTGCATCCTCCCTGATAATGTTGTTTAACAACACAGCAGTGACTTTGTAGCTGTCACGTGACAAATGAACGAGAGACCGATCCGCGAACGAGTGTACTGCTGCTGCTGCCTGAGCTGTGAACGATGAACGAGAACGATGAATGAGTGTACTGCTGCTGCAGCCTGAGCTGTGAACGATGAACGATGAACGAGAACGATGAACGAGTGTACTGCTGCCACAGCCTGAGCTGCCTTTCACGTGACAGCTGGAAGAGGACGAGTGGAAGTAAAACTTATTTGGATAATAATAATAATTATTATTATTATTGATGTTGTTATTAATAATGTTACATTTTATTTTATGGAAGAGAATAACACAATTAACATGTTTATAATTTTCGAAAGTATTTATTTACAAACATAATTTACATTATATACACAATATCACTACACACATCTACAAGAATCAAAGACCACTAATTAATTATGATTCCATGAATAAATAATGTATGTCGGGCGTCAGGTAAAAAATAAATTACCGTCAGATATCAGACATCATTCATTTCCTTGTTTCTCAGTCCACAGCCCCATATCTGAGATACAGCTGTCATGTGACAAATGAATGAAAGAACGATCCGTATGAACGACTTGTGAAAGAACTGTAGTGCCTGCTGCCACAGAGCCTGAGCGGCCTGGCTTTCACGACAAAAGAACGAGGACCTGAGGACAGACTCACAGTTGAGTGAGTCCTGAACGAATCATTTCTGTTTCCTGTCCTGCTGACTGAGTTTATACAGTTGCTGCCATGTGGCGAGAGAAGGTACACCAATGAACTGGAAATGAACGAATCACTCACTGAGAGGACTCATTACTCCCAAGTCATATAAAAGATTAGTTCATATTGAACGAATCGTTCACGAACGAACGACATCTCTACCATGATCCGTGGCTACTGTTGCTATGGAGAAGAAGTCTTAGGCGCCAGTCATGGATGTGTAAAATCGTTACCGAATTGTTTACGCTTAAAGTTGCAAACTATACCTATAGTTTTATACCTATAGAGGGACTCAGCAGTTAACATGTATACATATTTTTTACTGTTTTTACCAGAGGTTAACATGCTCTACAGAGCCCTGGCAGGAGAATCGATGTCCCAGTTTCACTACCACCACTTAAGATGCAGAAGTTTATCCACTCTTTGTACCTCATTAGATGATGGAACAATATGTCCATGTTCATGCAATAGATGAGAAGTAGGCCTTCATTTACAGTACTGTAATGATATTTCACTAATACAGACCAAAATGTTATTGATGTTTCTTCTGAGTGAAGGCAACATGATTATGAACTTGGATGCCAACTTTGGCCATGTTCAGAAACAGTTCGGTGTAGTAGTTTGGTGGAGCCATTGCATGGTAACAGAATATTTGTGAGGGAAGAAGATGTGCAAGATGTGCTGCTTTCCCATCATGATAGCTGAGCAAATGTTGAAAACTGTAAGACTACTTCACAGTTCCAGTTGTAAGCTGTCATTACTACTCTTTGAAATGTAGTACGCTGTCAGTAACCACATGTTTTGATTGAAGATGATGTGTATTTAAAAATGTGCCTATGTGTGCATCTATTGTAGAGTATGTACAACGTGTTTGGAGTCTCTTGCCACCATGAAATGCCTTTGGTGTTTATGAACATGATCCAGGAAGGTGTCCTGTGTTGATTTTTTGATCATGTTTGCACATAACTGAAAAATGTTAGTGACTTAGACAAATACGTATTCTAAGTGAAATAACTATGGCTATCATGACTTTCACTAGATTCATTAATGCATCCACAGTTACTGTAATGTCTTCATTATCTGGTTTGATAAACAGAGGATTCTAGTATGACCTACTTTATTGATCCCCTTGGGAAAATTGTATAATGGGAGATTGAATTTTGTCTAAAAAAGTCTAAAAAACAGACCTGATTACCTTAACCTTTTGTAACTTATCAGTATATAGAAAACATTTACCAGATACATTAGATGGTAAGATTAAGTGAGCAAATTTAACTTACAAAGGTTTTCAAAACCAAAAGGATTACTGAAAGCTCAAGTCCCAAAATGGTCATAACCACACCAGGTCAATGCAACATTAACATGAGGGCAACAGGTTGTTATGGAAAAAATGGCAGTAGAGAATTAACAATGGTGAGTGGTGAAATAATAACCCATGGACCAAAGTGTCTTTATGAGTTTTATTGCCTTGCAAATATAGGCACACAGTCACACAGAGTGTTGGAGCAGTCTGCAAAGTTAAGTGCAAGATACTGAGTGTAATAAACATAACAACAGCATATACCTCTATATACAAGTGGGAAGTTGAGACCCTGAAAGACAACAGCAAGAAAGAGAACTAACTGGGCTCCACTGAGATATGGCTGTGGGGAGACTGATACCTTTGACATGGCAATAGAGCGTGAATATGATCTTTGTACATGGGTCGCAGTGAACAAAGCTTACGAAGAAAACATATAAACAAAAGAAACATTCTGCACAGAACATCAATGTTTCTACCACAGTAATGTTAACTCGATGTTGTTACATGAAGGAAGCTAAATGTCCAGTATTAGAGACATCTACGCAGAATATCAAGTCACATTAACACTCAGAGTTACTAAACACTAATTTTCCAACGTCAATATATATTTTCTTTATTTAAGAATTTATTCTGTAATGTGTCAGGTCCATAAAAAAGTGCCCAGCTAGATACTTTCTTCTGGTGCCAGGATTGCATCACTAACTTGTTCAGGTTTCAGATGGATGGATGGATGATGAGCAGTCACCATAGTTTTGAGATCTGCCTAAAGAATTTCATTTTAAGTCATCAGACCACAGAATCTCTGTCCATGCTCTTTTAAATCCTGTTTGATAAATTACAGATAAGCCACGGCTTCCATCTAAGCATGCTACCAGGAGGGTCTGACTGATTGGACAATCCGACAGTCCGACAATTGGTAGCAGTTCACTCAAACTCCTAACCACTGCCAGCACCAAACACTGACACAGAAACCCATCTTAAAAACTTTGCTCCTTTGGATGTTACACTCAATGGAGTTCACTTGGAACACTGAGAATCTTCACTGACATATTTACAGTGGCAAGAAAAAGTATGGGCACCCTTTGGGATTACGTGGATTTTTGCATGAATTGGTCATAAAATGTGCTCCGATCCTCATCTAAGTCACAACAATACAAAAACATAGTCTGCTTAAAAATAATCCTACACAAACCCAAAGGGCAGGATAGCTTTCAGCAACACATCCAATATCACCCCACTAATTGGACTCAAGGTTGGCTCACTCCTGGCTCCAATTAGCTCTTGGAGAAGTCACTAGGCTAGGGGTTCACATACTTTTTTCACCCTGCACTGTGAATGTTTACATGTTATGTTCAATAAAAACATGAACACCTATAATGTTTGTGTAGTATTATTTTAAGCAGACTGTGTTTTTGTATCGTTGTGACTTAGATTAAGATACGAGGACATTTTATGACCAATTCATGCAAAACTCCACAAAAGTGGAAAGTGGGGGCTTTGTGTAAAATTTGCAACTAAGATCAAAACTCATTACACATTTACATGGTGTAGGATGGTGTAGGATGTTAACAGCACATCACTAGAGCTAGTTGTTGCTGAGGGATGGCATTTTTTCAGTCCAAAGATTTCCATCTTCTTATTTCAACATGTTAAAAAGAATAAAAATAACTTTAATTTTTTCCAATAACAATATATAATTTTATGCACTGAACTAGTAAAAATATTGTCTTTGAAATGTGCAGATGTCAAGGCCAGACGTTTCTAAGCAGGTAAAAAAACTGGTTATTGGATTTGCAAACTATCAGTCATACAAAACATGAAGGTTGGTATGAACACATTAAATGATCATTTCAACACAGTCCCTCTACCACTGTCACCACTGCCACACTACTGAAGGCTCCTCAGTACACTGGTTACCTGAGGAGGCAATTAAAGAGCCTGTAATCGCTGCAAAAAATATACACCAATAATACACAGCATTATTGCACAGTACATACTATTGTGTAGTATATCCAGCCTACCTATGTGAAGGTATATGTGTGATAACTGGTTGAAAGACATTACAACTGTTTCCACATCCTACTTCTCAAAGCTCAACACCTTTATCCATGTTTAGAAACAATTGAGTTATAGTGAGTTTAGTAGTGAATGAGCGAATAGGCAGTGATGTCAGACACAGCACACATGTTCACTGTTGTCACTAAATTAATTACTCAGTTTTAGTTTTGTTCAAATTCTGTACGTAAATTGATTCTCAGTGTGCCCAAAAAAACACACAATACATTACAGCACATTTATGAGATGTAAAAACTACTTCCATCCAACACTTTTCTTTGAAGTAAAGCTAAATTAAGATTACTTATCACTATCTAAACTTTCAACTCAACCAGCTTACATTGGGTAAACTACTGAGTAATATAAGGATGAAGGATTATTATTCAAAAAGAGGATTTTCATGGCTTTGTGTTCAAACTATGTCAATACACAAATCCGTTCAATGTGAAGCCAACATTTAAGCTCCCTCATTTAGGCTAAGGTTCTGGCCTTTTGGTTCAGCCTTAAGAGCTGCAGCCTCTTCATGGTACTTCTTTTTTTTATCTTCCCCTAAAAATTCTCAGTGTGCCCAAAAAACACACAATAGAATGCAGCACATTTATGAGACCTAAAAACTACTTCCATCCAACACTTTTCTTTGAAGTAAAGCTAAATTCAGATTACTTATCACTATCTGAACACTCAACTCACAGCTTACATTTGGGGTAAACTACTGAGTGGTCTTCATTATATAAGGATGAAGGAATATTATTCAAAAAGAGGATTTTCATGACTTTGTGCTCAAACTATTTCAATACACAAATCAATTCAATGTGAAGCCAACATTTAAGCTAAGCTAAACTAAGGTTCTGGCCTTTTGGTTCAGCCTTAAGAGCTGCAGCCTCTTCATGGTACTTCTTTTTTTTTTTATCTTCGCTTAAAAAGGTCACCTTTGCTTCATATCATTCAGTGTGTCTGAAATTAAAAGAAATGTACTTACTTAGATTTCAGAATGTATGTGAGTCTCAATATGTGATGTATTTTTTTATATCCACATACACACACAAAGACAACAACAAAGCCTGAAAAAAAGCATTGAAATTTGGCCTTGGCTGTTGTGAGTAGAATTTCTACCTGGAAGTTAAGGCACTGAGACACAACTTTTGGCTAGAATGAAAACTCAAATTACAAATGTGATATAATGAACATTAATATTTACTGTATAGATATACAACATATGTTCTGCAAATAAAACATTTGTAATGACAGTTTTCTTACTTTTGTTTCGCAGGAGGTCTCTGCAAAGAGGTGAAAGGTTCCATGTGAAGTTTGCACTTCATGGGTCTCACTTGGGAAGGCGCTTTTAGAGTTCTTTTACAGTTCCCAATCCAAATCTAAAATGACAAAGGCAATCAGAAAGTAAATAAACTATAATAAATATGATGTACTGCAGCATTTTCATTGGTCTTTTTTATTATATTGATAAAATTGTCTGTTATCCAAAATATACTATAAATGTTATCTGTTTTTGGCCATGCTTCTACTAATAAAAGATAAAAGATAGAGCAACTATTAACTGGCATTCAAACAAAAAAAGAGTTTCACATATGTATGAATCTATAGAGCTTATCTCTTTGTGCTATTGTGCCAAAGAAAAAAGAAAATACGAATAGAAAATGGAGAGTAATAACACAAGAGCATTTTTAGGTGTACACGAGTTACCTGCTTGTCTTAATGTTGAACAGAGAGAAAGCTTGTGAGGGATGAGTCACATAGGACATAGTAAAAAAAGGCTGGCTTACCACAGAATTCTCAGTCCAAAGTCAATTTCTTCATTTCTACCTTCAGCAAACTGGGGTCTGTAGACTTAGAGATACACCAGTCTCTGAGCGCTGCCTCATATATCCAAAGGACGCCCAGGGTCCACAAAAAACTGGAGCTCAGCAGTGAGTCTTTGAAAATGAGACAAGAGAAATACACATGTGGGAAAACATTTTTATTACCCTTCCATTAAAGAAAGAAAAACCCACAAAGGTCAGTGAAATAACTTGAAACTGAAAAAACTAATAATAATAAACAAATAATTACATAAAATTAACTCATGAAAATCAGACATTGCAAAAATTACGGTACCACTAGAAGAGATGTAAAATAAATTGACCTTAGGGACATGTTAAAGTGACGTGTGTCCTGTAATTAGCATCATAGGTTTATTCACTCTTGTAATCAGTCAGTCTGTCTATTTAAAGGGTGAATAGTAGTAAATCCACATTGAACATCTGTGGAAAGAGCTGAAACATCCAGTCTGGAGAAGGCACCCTTTAAACTTGAAGAGTGGAACAAATACCTGTTGGCAGGTGCAGAAGTCTCATTGACAGTTACAGAAGTCGCTTGCTTGCAGTGATGCCTCAAAAGGTTGTGTAAGAAAATATTAAGTTAAGTGTACTATCATTTTTGCCCAGGCCAGTTTCATTAGTTTGTTTTCAAAAAACGTCTGTTGAAGCTCAACT